>NC_081405.1:357376734-358751734 GCF_030272615.1 Cryptomeria japonica | reverse complement strand
AACTTCTCCTCAATTATTTTCTTCTCTCTGTCAATGATCTGATCAAAAGTGGCTCTCTTAGCCAAAGTGAATTTTTCAAGTGCTAGTCGGTTAGAGATCTGTTGTAATGATTGAAAATCTTTAAAGATATGTTATGTTATTATCTTAAGCTTTCTAGAAGGGATCGCTTCATTCTCAATCTTACATTCCAGGACCAATCTATGCAAAATAATTATGGATTGATCTATAATCCCTTTATCTATGGTTCCCTCCTCCATCAGTTTCTAAACAACCATCATCATTATTTTTTTGGGACTCATCTCCATGATGTTTTTTCTTTTTCACTAGAGAAGTGTCAATTGTCAATAATGATGTGCTAGCAATTGGTTCTTTACTGGATTCCCCTATTTTCTTTGGTGATTTTAAGTTTTATTACCTCCTTACTTGCACTAGTGGCTTCGCCACTTGGTGTAGTCTGTGCAACTATTGGTTCCTTCATAGGAACAATATCATCAACTTGTACATTAGTATCTAGAGGAAAAGTGACCTCAATGTTAGTATCATGTATAATGTTCTTTGTATTAACTGGTGTCTCTATATTTGTCTATGCATTTGTGTTAACCGGTGGTTTAATGTCCATTATCTTGATATTCTTCAAAATGGAGAGTGGAGTACCCATAATTCCTTTACCTTTCCCTTCAACTGGTGTATCTACAATATTAGTCTTTGTATCCAGTGAAGTGAAGAATCCTCTATGCTCTCCCAAAAAGTTTATCCATCCCTTATGTGTTTCCTTTATTATCTCATTCATCCTTCCTAACATCAGGCTAGTTATTCTATGTTTTTTGTTGAATACCTTCCAATATATAGCCTCAATTGTCTTCTCCATGTCATTTGGAGTTATAGCAACACATACAACTAAAATTTCTTGCATCTTAATGTGTTTATATTCTTGCATTGCAGATAACGTTTCTAGCATCTAACATGTATATCTCTGCTGGTATTTGATTTTCTATTTAAATTAATTCTTTCCTATAGATATCTAATATAGAAGAATTGCTTCCTCTACCTCTCTATGTTCATCATCTTCAAATGTATCATAATAAGACTTGACATTATTCAGCATCCCATCCTTAGTTATTTCATCTACAATTTCAACACAAGTCTTAGGTGGAATAATTGTTACATTACCAGTCTCTAGTGCTAGATCAGTGTCACTTGTCTTCCTCCTTCTGGTAGTACCGGATGCAGTTGATTGTGTAGCCTTGGGTGCATGATTTTGTGCTAGTAATTTGATGGTAACCTTCCTAACCAGTTGTTTCTTTTCTTCCACTTTAGGTTCATCCGGTTTCTTCCTCACATCCCTTCTAAATGCTAATGGTGTCTCATCATCAGTCTCAAAATTTGTAGTCACAGGTTCAATGTGAACTAAAGTATCCTTCCTCTTTCTCCCTTTCTCTAGGACAACATCAATGAGTGCCTTAATGTCCTGAGAAACTTCCTTTACAAACTTGCTTTCCTTACCTTCTTGTTTTTCCCTCTTCTTCTGGTTGAACTCAGTTTCAACCTCAGAAGTCTTTTGTTGTGTTGTTCCACAAGTTTTTTCTTCTTCATCTATTTTTATATCTATCAGAATTTTTGCATATGCATCTAGAGTTAATGCATCCACCTCATATCATATTTCCTCTATCCAAATCTTTTGGGGCTTGACTACCTCCATGAGAGTCACATCCTACTTAACCATGAAACAATGTTGGTAGAGTATTTCTCTACTATTTTCTCAAGTATCCTTATTCTAGACCTCATATATTTTTGAAAAGCCTTGAAGTAACCCCATACAATATCATCTCTAAGACTTCCCGATGCAACAATTGATTGCTTAAGATGTCTTCCTACCAGGATGTCAAAATCTCATTACTTCCTTCCAAAACCGAGGGTATCATTCAAAAAGTATAACATTACATATACTAATAGATTTCCATACCGGAAGGTTCCCTTCTTCTCACCTTTAATCTTCCCTAAATTGATCAATAACTCCTCAAGCATCCAGTCACAAAGATCAAACTTGATATTTTCTCTTATTATCCTATAAGTGGCCAAAATACATGAACTTGAAATTGAATTCAGTCGATTAGACTGAGTTACCTCATATCCTATAACCATGCTTCCAAATTTGATATCGGTGTCGGTGATGGTGCTCACCTTCATCAATCTCTTGTCTGATGTGGTGCCGGTGATCTTCCTTACAAAGTAATTTGATACTTTCTTATCCAGATGTTTCCCTACCGATGGCAAACCAGTAATTGCTTGAATGGCTTCTTTAGTGATTTTGTAGGGTCTATCCAACCATATCAATTCCCCAAGTACTCTGCTTAGTACATATCTGATAATCTCATCCTCAAACTCTGAAATATCTAGAATTTCAGTGAACCCTAAATCTTTGATGTGTTTATATTTTGGTTTGATTTTACCACATTCTCCCATGAATTCATTCATATGCATCCCCTAGATCTCCGAAGGGGCTAAGTCCTCTATAAGATAATGAATATAGGCCCTAACATCTTCCACATATACCACTCCCTCCAAGACGCGAGAAAATGCTTCAACCGAATCTTCCTTGGTAACCACATGTGGATACCGTTTGAAAATTGTCCTAGGGCAGTCCTTAACTTCTACTACACTTGGATTTGAAATGAAAATAGGAGCAGAAGATGATCTCGATTCCATGATTCAAAAAAATAACCTTTAAATGTTGCCAGTGAAAACCTCTAATAAAACCTTCTAGATGTTGGTGTGATCATTCAAGATGAATTTTGATCACCTCTGGATAGCTTATGATTGCACTAAGTCACTCTAAATCACTTTGAAATCACTCTGAATGTTGGGTGATTGATAATGAAGTGTAATCAACCTTTAATTCATCAAGAAAACCCTAATTTTTTGTTGACGGAAATGATTGTCGGTGAATGATACTGGATCTCACTCTAAATATATTAGTGCCAGATAATCCACTCCAATATCTGGAACATCTTCCAAAATCTCTTCCAAGGGCATATGTATCATCTTCCATGAAATTTGCCTACCCTTGAGGCATCTGCCTTAGTTACCAGATGAGCTCACTACCGATGTAGGAGAAGCCTCTTCTGCTAGATAGGTAACTGGGACATTCCCATTTGATGATTGCTCTTTAGTCTTCCTAACCCATCTGTGAGTATGATCTTGTTGGATTTCACTAACCTTCTCTTTGCCTTGATCATTTGATCCTCCATTGACAACCAGTGGATTTCTACTTTTGCAGAACTTAGCAATATGTCCAACTTCATTGCATGCATAACATGTAGCATTGTTCTTTTGAATTGCCTTGCTAAAATCGGTGAAATTGCTTGACTTGCACTGATTAGCCATATGTCTAAATTTTCCACAATCATAGAATTTTACATTCATTCTGCAATCTTCTGTCTTATGACCAATTTTATTGCATTTAGAGCATTTACCAGGAGCAGAATCAGGGTTTTGATTCGCTCTATTTCTACATTGCCTAACCATGTGACCAAATTTATTGGAAACAAAACATCTACCATTTAATTTCTTTACTGATGCCTTATGATTTGGATTCATTAGCAATATCGAAACTTTGTCCTTGCTCAAATCCAAGTCCATTGGAATCTCTAATCTGCCTTTGTCTCTTCAATAACTCATCAAGTTGCGCTAAGTTGATCTTGAATTTTTCTTTGTACTCACTTGCAGTAGTTAAGTCATCTCTTAGTACTATCATTTGTCTCTCAAGATCTTGTTCATTGCTCTATGATTGTACCAGATTAGACCTTAATATCTCATTTTCATGAGTCAACCTAACACATTCTTCAAATTTGTTCTTTGGGGATACAACAAGATTTTCTTCCTTTTTCTTTTTGTCCTCAATATCCTTGGACAACCTCATAGTCATAGTTTGCATTTAATTATTTATAACCATGTTCTCCTGACTCAATTTTTGGCATTGTTCCTTAAGTTCTTTTTTCTCTTCATCATCCTAATTTTGCAAAAGTTCCTTCCTCCTAGCTTGAACAGATGGTAGTCTCTCTTGTAGGACAAGAGTAAATTATTTAGTATAATTCAACTCATCTTGTAGCTTTAAGTTCTTCAATCTTTCAGCATCATAATCTTCAAGTGCCATCTCAAGCTGCTTCTCCAAAGTCATATTCAATTATTTCGGTTTCAAGATCTTCCTCAAGTTGTTAAACTTCCTCTAAGGCACAAGGCTCTGATACCAATTGTTGGAAACCAATAACACTGAGGGGGGGGGGGGGGGGTGAATCAGTGTTATAATAGAATAGAATATTTTAGCCTTAACAAAACATTCATACACCAACTAGTATACCGGTATAAACAGAATTGAAAGAAGTAATGCAACCAATAATCCAAACACATAAATGAGAACCATAACACATATATTTATACTAGCCATATGAAGAGATATTACAATATATGATGGGCTTGCACTTGCCAGAAGTCTTACAGCCTAGAGCACACTTCTCATCACAAAAGGAGCCTCATTGACTACGTAACAATACAGACAACAATCTAGAGAAGTGTGCACTACTCAATATAGCATCTCCTATGCCAGAATACAGTTATGGTTTAAGCTTTGTCTGTTCCGGTTAAAACCCTAAACCTCAGTACCAGAATAACCCTTACAATGAATTCCTCACATACATAGTCTCTTTGATATATTTTTAATTACATTACATCCATAACCTTATCCATCCATATCAAAAGTTATCTAATCAGTCTCTCCTATATACCCTATACAAATTTATGCCTTATATCGGCTTACAAGGATATATAAAATATCATATTACATGTCGGCCATATAACATAAATGAATAAGCATTAAGCCAAGTTGTCAATGTTGGATCCAAGATGTGTCAGCCTCCAATACCGATATCCTTTACTATATCATGTCGGCCTGCCTTGCCAGTGACTAAAGAAATCTTATATCATGTCGATGTCAGTGTTGGTGTAGAGTCTGTGAAGTGCCTGTAGGTATACCATATGAAGTCGGAACCCAAAATCATGTCTCTATCAATGACAACATAATGAAACCATCCAATAGAGTGTCAATTACCAAAATATACATATCATATATATGTGTGTGTGTGGGCGTATATATATATATTGTAACACCCGCCAAAATACCCTAGGGAATATACACTAAACTAGCCTTGAATGGAACATTTTTTTTTATGCTAACTAACTAATGTTTCGCTTAGCACAACTAGGAAACATGTTGAGAAATTATTTACTTAGTTTCTACTTAGTTTCATTAACTTAATCATTGGTTATCTTATTAGGTTCTTACGCAAGCGGAATATTTTTTATGATGCCACACCAACTCCCTAGGGTACATTAGCACCATTACTTTAATTTCAGCAACAACCCTTATTCACTAATCCACTAGTCATTACTTTAAGATCCATTAATCATCATGAATATGCATGTATGCAGCCCACTAAATTAGTCCATCATGAAATACATCTACATGCTTTTTAATGCAGCCTAGACTATCATTGTTCTCATGTGCAAGGTGAAATAATACATGAGATTCACTAACTTATCTATGGACATATGCAAGTACATCATTAGCTATCCTCAAGATGCATCCTATTAACCTCATTTAGTCATATGATAAATGCAAGACTAATCCCCATTATTTAATGTTCATTTTAAACATCAAATCCAAATATTCCTAATCCCATATCCATTCATCATCTATATGAGTGATATGCATCTACCATAATTATCCATCTCTTAATGCATGATTATTAATCCTTTAACTCCTATCACCATTCATATATGATCAATGCATCATATAAATACTTTTTTCAATCCTTACTTAATGTATAACATGAAATACGTGCATTTCTATCATTTACATGCTTACTATGAGAATCCTATTCCTAGCATGATCTATTCCTTCATGCACCTATTTTCTTAATGCATAAGTCTACATGTCATTCTCATTAATCTTTACTTGTGGCATGCATTATTGCTAACATGATAATGCATCTATGAACACGATATTATTCTTGACCCATGATATGATTCCATGTCAATATATCCAATATGCATCTTTAGTAATAACATCATTCATTATCCCTATTACAATTTCAGCTTTATGACATATTTAGTTTCCATGTTTTTATCTAAGGATGATGGTTACATAGTATTTTTCTATCTCCAATCATTATATGAATTCTACTATGGTTTCCCTTAGTTTCATGTCACTTGTTTAAGGTTCTTGTATGTTGATTCTAACATTTAGTTTTCATATCATTATTAGTTCTAATGATGCTAATCTATTTCCATGATCTAAGTTTGTTTCAACATAATACATTACATGATAGAGTCAACTCAATACAATTCCCCTTTCCAATAAGAACATAAACATACACAATAATTCATTTCATATTATTGCCACATAAAGATTACATCATTATCTAAGTCTAGCAATAATCAAGAGAACATTATGATTACAAAACCTTTACATAGTTACTTACAATATGAGAACAGCTATCCAATACAAGTACAAATAATCTCCTATGTTATTACAAGTGTTTACATCACTTATACATGAACATCAATGAATATTACAAGATATCATCATTCCAAGCCATGGATAATAATACACATATCTGCTGACATAGACATCCAATGCCATCTTAAAGAAGAACACCAACAAAGCAAAGGGAAAACCCCAATGGCAAAAAGCACCAACCACCCGACCAATGTGGAACCTATAAGGAACCACCCGCCATGCTAGGAGGTTATGCAAGGTCCTAACACACACTCTACATATAGGCTGAAACTTAATACTAAAGGACACGACTACACAAGACTCTCATGCATGAATCCATCACAAGAAACAACATTAAGAAACTCCCAGAGGCTAACAATATACATAACATAAATCAATGCAAATCAAGGGAACAAATGTAGGGGTGGAGTGCCATCACATGCCATGCACATAACATAACAACAAGGCACAAGCCTAATGGACATGTGGAGCCATCTCAACCTAAGAGAGACTAAGGGAGATTAGCTTGCCATATTCATGGCCTTCTCATGCTTATCCTAAAACATCCTCCCTAGGACTAAGACATGAGGCTCAATTCAGTTATTATCTTATTTATTATCTATAACTACCCATCCTATATTCATTTTTGGTTATCATGTGTATTACAATACAAGGTAAAATCTCATGTGCCTTGGTGGTCTAGACTTCATGCATTCTTATAAGGAAACTCATGAGAGCCTATCTCTTGTGAACCCTGGTCATCACAAGGAAGCCTGCTCCCCTTAACATGGACCCATACAACAAAGGTATACATGCTCAAGAGGTCCTAAAGCTAAGTATGAAAATTTGAAATGAAAAATTCATAACATGCAGCCCAAACACTCATACATAAACATATACATGAAATGAGGCTACAACATCAATGAGAATATGAAAGGAGCCTCCTGTAAAAACCCATAAATCAAAGCTTGTACAACAGGGCCATCATAATCTGCTGCAAACATAAAAGAAAAACCACATGATTCACTTGCTAGAAGCACAAACATAAAATTGCAGCCTTCTCTCATGGCATCTCCACATGAGAGGAATCCAAATAATAAAAAATACATGAAGGAAAATGTTGATAAATCATAATAAAATCTCAAATTTGATGATAAGAAAATCTGGAACACAATAACATATCATAAACCAACCTCTAGTACATAAGTTAATTGAGGAAATCATGTCAAAATAAGAAAAAATACCGAAAACCTCTAAATACATAATCATAGTGTTTTAGTCATTTCTTAAAAACCCAAATCAAAATTTTCATGTATTTTACCCAAAAATTATAAGACATCATGGCAAAAAATCGTAGTAGAATTCGTGCAAACCCAATTTATACTTTTTGAGATACGTTCATCAGAAAGTTGTAAACCTGTACATAAGAGCAATCTCTAAATCGGGCTAAACAACTTCTACATAATCAATCAATCAAAGCTAAACACTCTGGAAAAGAAAAGCCACAAGGAAAACCAAGCAATTCACAAAGAATGCATAGGTGGGGAAACCATTATCATGAACAACATATAGAGAATCATAAAAATATATTGTAGATAAAAATATACATTATACACCATAAGAAACTCTATTAGCTATGCAGATAAGCTACATCAGTAAACTGAATCTACCCAGCAACAACAAAGAAATGCACAAAGGAGAAGCCATTGTTGTGAGCGCACTCTATAGGAAAATCTATGAATGCATATAGCCAAGCCAACATAATAATTTTTTTTTTTTCCCCATTCTCTTTAATCTAATTCTATATAAAAATAAAACTATTCCTAGCTCCAACAAATAATCATTCATGGAGAAGACACGGGAAAGATTTTAAAACCAAAACAAAATTCTTAGACTCCAACCTAGAATTCCATGTGAAGGCAATGAGAGTTGAAGAAGAGCTCCATCAATCCTCAATCCAACAACAAGAATCAACACTCCAATACCAAGCTCCACCAAAGCCAAAGAAAAATTGCAGACAAAATTTGTAGAGAGAATATTTTGCAAAGAGAAGATGAAGAACCAGAAGAATCTGAAAAAATTCATGGCAACAAATAAAAAGATCCAAAACCCTAGCCCCTAATTCAGCCAATCAGATTATTTTATTTGAAATATGTCTCCCTCCAAACTTTATATTATATTTTATTATTTCTCATTGACTTTTCTCAATGAGATTTCAAAAATCAAAAGGGAGAATAATAATAATATTCCAATGCATTTATATATATCAAGTGGGGGTGGGGGGTTATATTTTATTTTAAACTATGGATTTCTCCCAAATAATATTTAAACAACTATACCTTATAAATTAGACATAGATTTAATTAAATAAAACAAGGGAAAGTTCATTAATTAAATAATCAAGACTCCACAATATTGAATTAAATAAAGATTAAATTAAATACTAAATAAATAAAATAAACTATAAACAATAAATATATTAAATTATAAACAATTAAATATTAAATAAAACCTTATACAACCTTTAATAATAATTATCAATTACCAAATAATCAAAAACCATTATATCTAATTAATTAAAATAAGCATTATAACTATATAAGCACCAATTAAATTTAAATAATCAATCTAGAACCAATACTCATATAAATAAACAATTAAATCATACCACATACTCGCATACCTGGGGTGACCAACTGACAACTAACAAACCACATGGTGTGTCGTGCCAACTCTGACGACATACACATGTGCCAAGCTAAACCTAGAGTGTGTAAGGGGAACCGACATCAACTCCGAAACCACATATTACCATTGGGATTGAGACAAACTCGCACCTATAGAGCTAGAGAAACTCACACCTCATGACATAGGAGGAATAAGTGTCTGGTACTTGGAAGTCCTGCAACCACAAATATTGATGCATGTGCATGTACATATATAACAAACAAGTGGTAGAACCTCATAATGACACATCCCACTCGCAATGAGTGATGTGACGTTGATTCTCCATAGAGATAGTCAAACAGTGTGCAACCAATAATCATTATGCATGAATATAATCAAGGATTAGGGTAAGTACTTCTATTCATCATTGATGCATAAACAAAATAATCCATCAAACAAACATGAATACATGATTTTTTTCTCACAATAGGAAACCTAATGAAGGGAAGAGTACAAGTTAAACTTTTAAAAATCTTAAATAATCTTGTAATAAATATATTTTGAACAAATTAAGATTTATTTATATATATTTTTCTAAAATTCATATAATATTTTTTTGAAAAATTCTCCCATCATAACTTGATGATCTGGGGCAATGGTTGGAGCAGAGAGAGAAAATATGTTGTGAACAAGGGCTTTGTATGGGCATGGAGGCTAGAGTTTAGTTTGACCTACATCTTTTTTGTATGGCTTTTTGATATTTGTCGTGGGTATTGGGGTTTGTTAGGGGTACTTCTTACATGGAAAGGATGTGCTAGTGCACGCAAGTGGTCTACATGCTATTTCAATGGTTTTGTGAATAGATTTGGTAAGTGGATCGATGGTTGGTGTGTTGGAAGTTCCTCTTTTGTAAGATGGAGGAGAATCAAGTTTCCTCTAGTTTAGTGGTTGTTGATGATGTGACATGTGGTTATTCTTGCTCCTGTGTGCATATGAGGTCATCAGACTCATTGTATGTGGGTGAAGGTCCTAAACTTAAGAAAGAGAATGGTTGTTTGCTAAGGGGTCAAGATTGTCTAGTTTTGGTCATTCCTCTGGAATCAAATATGGAGGATGTCTCTAATTGTAGTAAACATTCTCTAATTTGTAAATTTCTTAGGATCGATATTTCTCTATTAGTGTTGAAATCTTGGATCCACCATTCTTGGCATGTTGAGGGTGATATGGAGATTATGTTGGCTATGACTAGTTATTTCATGGTTGTTTTTTCTAGCATGGCTAATAGAAATTGGGTTTTTGAGGGAGGGCCTTACTTTTACAATCACGTAGGCTTTTTTATAAAACCTTGGCATGTGGGTTTCAACTCATCTAAAGAATTTCCCTTGAGGGTTCCTATTTGAGTTCATCTTTTGTGGCTTTTGTTGGAGTTTTTTAGAATCAATTACAATAGCTCAACAAAGCCTCGATAAAAAGGTAACTATTTTTTCTAATATTTGTGTTAATACTAATATGAATAATCCCTTTCCAGATTCATTAAAAAAATTTCTAGGCTCTTCGTCTTGGGTTCAATAGTTACTTTATGAGTCTCTTCCTTTTTGATGTCAAATTTTTCATGAGTATGGACCCCTTCGGTGACAATGTCCTAGGGTACATAATGTTGTTGATTCTAATAATTCTCCTTCTTCCCTAGCTCCAAAAGTGGATAAAGGGGACAAAGGAAAAAACCCTATAATGGATGGTGGTTCAATTAAGGATTGTTTTGTTCTATCTAAGCCTCACACTAAGGGAAGGGATAAAAAGAGGTCTTATAGGGATAGGTAGAATGCTGAGGACTTCAATTGTTTCATTTTTTTGGAAAATTTGGCCATAGAACAAGGGATATATGTCTTTTGGGGATACTCCCATGAGTATGGATACTATACAAGACTAGAGGATTGTTCAAGATTTCCCATCTTTGCAAGACCTACAAAATCCTCAAGTGTCTCCCAATGGCCTTGAATTGTGAAATCCAGCTAACTCTAGTGTCCTACAAGATGATATTGTCTTGGTAGATTTGGCCAAGGAGGTGTTAGAATCTAGTAATGGTAAAGGTTCTTCTCAAGCTTTGGGCTTGCAATAATGACCCCTTAAGAAAATTTTATTTGAGAATTATTCCAAAGGTGGTCACAAGAAGGATCAAGAGAAGAAAATATTAGTAGGTAGCCTGTTGGTGGAATCTAGGCTAATAAAACCCATTGATGCTCACTTTTCCCAATATATTAAATGACTATTCTCTCTTGGAATACAAGGGGTTTGAATAGCTTCACTTGAAAAAAATTTATTCATGATTTGGTTGCAGTTCATTCTCTGGATATCTTTTGTATCCAAGAGACTAAGCTTTCAGTTGATTGCATTTTTCAGCATGCTCCTATTATTTAGCATCTTGGTTAGTGTCAATTCATTGGTTCCACGAGTTGTTCTGGAGATCTAGCCCTTTTTGGGACCAAACAAAGATTTTTCATCTTTGGTGGATATCTAGTTAGTCCACTCATTTTGTGGTAGCCTCTAGCTTGAAATCTAGTGAGATTACTTTGGTTACTAATGTGTATGCTCCTATTGATATATGGGGGAAAACTCTTCTTTGGTCTCATATAAGGTATGTTAATTCATGTGCTACTTATCTTCCATGGGTTATAGTTGGTGATTTTGATTCTATGTTAAGTTTGGCAAAGAAAAGTCGGGGGGGGGGCTAGCTAGGTTGGGTCCTTCTATTGATCTCTTTCATGACAATATGGACCTTCTTGATTTAATTAATGTTATGTAGGATAATGGGATCTACAATTGGACTAATAGACAACTTGGAGAAGAAGCTATATCTGAACAACTAGATAGATTTATGGTTTCTTGCTACCGGGTGGGTGGTAGTTTGATTACTAGTTTTGAGATCCCTGACTGGAGGGGTTCTTATCATTGGCAAATTAAATTTTTAGTAGCTTATTTTAGAGTCCCTAAGAATCCTCCTTTCAAGTTTCAACTCATGTGGCTTCATGATTCTTCCCTTTATGACTTAATGATCTAGTAGTGGAGAGATGGATCCCCTGCCTTTGGTATTGATATGTATACCTTTGTTAAGAAATTGCAATTTGTGAAATTTCATCTTAAATGATGGAATAGATTGTGCTATGGTAACCTTCATGATATGTAGAGGAGAGGAATATTAAAGAGAACCTTTATGTTATCACTCGCCAAATTCAAGATTATGGTTTCTTAGAGGATTTAGGTAGAGTTGAATCCCAAGTGTTAGGGAGTTGGAGGAGTAAGACTTTGCAAGGAGATTTTTTGGAAGCAAAAGGCTCGTATTAATTGGCTTCAAGAAGGTGATAGAAGTTACAAATTTTTTTTCCATAATTCTATGCAAGATTGTTAGAATAGGAGTTTATTTTCTCTTTAGTTAACTTGGAAGGCATTCAATTGACTTTTCTATAGGTGTTGTCTCATGAGGCTACATAGTTCTACTCCGCTCTCCTTTACGAATATTTTCCTCCTGCTAAAGATGAGACTTTGATTCTAGCTTGTATTTGCTCTTTTGTCACAAATGAGATGAATGAATCTCTCATCTACACAATCTCTTTGTTTGAACTAGAAGAGGTTGTTTTTGGGATGCATAAGGGAAATATTCCTAGTCCAGATGGGTTTCTTGTAGAATTTTTTTAGGAATTTTGGAATATTATTAAACTTAATTTGTTGGAGGTGGTCCAAAAATCTCTTGGTAGAAAATAAATGCTTCAAGCCTTGAATTCTAATTTTCATGTTCTTGTTCATAAAAGGGAAGGAGCTGATAAGTTGGATTTATTTAGGCCCATTTCTCTTTGCAATGTGGTGTCCAAAATCATTACTAAATTGATTGCAAAGAGGATCAAAATTTGGTTCCCATCTTGATTTTGGATGAGAAAGGGGGTTTAGTGTCTAAGAGACAAATTTTGGATGGGGTGGTGGTTTCTTCTAAAGCCATTCACTCTATGATAGTGTCTAAGGAGAAATCTATGTTCATCAAACTAGATATAGAAAAAGCATATGATAGAGTTAAGTGGAACTTTCTACGTAAAAGTCGCATAGCCTTTAGTTTTAGTCAAGAATGGATTAGTTGGATGATGAGCTATGTTACTTCCTTGAATTTCTCTATTATTATCAATAGTGAGTCTTCTAAGTTATTTGGAGCTTCCTAAGTTCTTCACCAATGGGACCCTCTCTCTCCCTCTTTGTTTATTATTATGGCTAAGGGTTTGGCTAGATTTATTAAGTTTGGGTTTACCAAGGCTTGCTTCAGGATTGGAGCTGGGGTAATGGGTTTCCTAAACATTCTCATCTCCAGTTTGTGGATGATACCACTCTTATAGGGGTTGCTAATCTTCATGAAGTTGAATCTTTCATGCAGATGCTAGATATTTATTTAGCTACTTTGGGTCAAAAATTCAGTGAGCATAAATATTCTATCCATTTTTTTCATACTCTCGAGCCTATTTAAATAAGGATTGCCAATATTTTGAGGTTTCAAATTGGTTCTCTTCCCTTGTTATATTTAGGTATCTTGTTAGTTGTTGGAAAGCAAATTAGGTCATACTGGTAGGACTTGTAGGCCAATCTGCATCAAAAGGTTAATCACTAGACTCACTAGTGACTATCTACTAGTGCTAGTGTGTCTCTTCTTCAATCTGTGATCTGGGCTCTTCCTATTTATCGATGTTTTGTTCAAGTGGCTCCTATGTATTTCCTCAAGAAATTTGATGCTCTCTCACACTAATTCCTTTAGAGTGGTAATTTGCATACTTCTAAGTGGATCTTAGTTAAGTGGGAGGTTGTGTGTTAGCCCAAGAAAGAGGGGGCCTTGGTCTTCATTCTACTATTTTGAATGAGCAAGTTCTTGTCGCCAAATTATATGAGAAATGGTCTACCAGTTAGAATCATATTTGGCCTGCATCCTCACTCATAAGTATTTAAGAGGAGTTAATATTTGGGATGTTCCTCATTTTCATTTTGAGGGTAAAGACTATGATTTGGCACTCTCTAAAAATTGGGGCACAACTCATTAAGAGTGGGTTTTTTTTAATCTATATTAAGGGCCCAGGGGCTCTTTTCTTGGCTTGATTTTTTGGATGGTAATTCTCCAATTCTCTCCATGTATCCACACCTTCAACCCCTTTGTGATAGTTTTACTACCATTGGTTGGGATATAGTAGCACAGTATAATATTGTTCAAAATCTAGGGTTGATTGTTGGTTACAGACAAATGGATTTATGTGAATGACTACTAGGGGGTTTGCAAATTTTCGAAAAGAGTTGGCTTAGATTCTTACTTTTCATGAGTGCAACTCTTAAGAGGGGAAAGATATTCTTTCCTAGGGAGAGACTTGTTTAGTAAGTATTTTGTGGTTGCAAGGTACTTGGAGCTTGATAGAGAGTTGCTTGGAGGTATATAGGTGCCTTGGTGGAAACAAAATTTCTTGGGCCAAGCGCAACTTAATCATGTGGCTGATGGTTCAAAATCAATTTCTTACTTGGGTTAATTTATGCAAGTGATACTTTCTTGGTCTCTATGTGCATTCTATGTCATAATAGCAAGGAGTGTGTTTCTCATCTTTTCTTTCAGTGTTCTTTCTCTAGGGAGATTTGACACTTGTGGAGGGGTGTGTGGAATTAGACTTGATAACATGTCACCTCTCTGGCTGAGTTTTGGGCCCACTGGGTTAAGTCTCTTATTAATACTTATTTTCTTTAGATTGTCTGGGCTCTTGGACACACTTTAATTATATGGTATAAATGGTTGGAGAGGAATCGTAGGATTTTTCATGATGCTAGGATGGTTCTTCAACACTTGTGGTGGAAAATTATTTTTTCTATTTGTGAGAAGTTGCCTTGGCAAAGTGTTACTTTGTTGGAGGTGTGGATCATGGAGAGGTTGTTATCTACAATAGGTTCAATTTTCCTCTTCAGGGAGATGTTCCTTCTCTTGGGGTGAGGAGTTATAGGTAGATCATCATGAATCAATCAGGACATCTTTTATGGAAGATTGATTAGGAGGGTCATTGGACCCCTCCTCCTCATGGAGTTTTAAAAATTAATATTGATGATTTTTCTTGGGGAATCCTATTCATGATGGTATTGGCAGAGTAGGGCACAATATTTTTGAAGATGTTTAGTTTATTTTCTTAATTTATAAGGGTATTCATACAAATAATTTTATGGAGGCTATAGCCATTTTGTATGTTGCGGAGCATTGTTGTGTTCTATGCTGACAAAGGATTATTTGTGATCTAATCCCGAGGTGGCAATGACTTTACATAATGATCAATGGCTAGATGATGTTAGTTGGAACTTACCTATGGCTATTAGATAGATTCTTTGTTTGTGTGGCTCTTTGGAATCTATTACTTTTATTCACATTCCCAGGGAGTCGAATGGAGTAGCAGATTTTTTAGTCAAATGGGATTCTAATCAATTACAGTTCTGGAATATTGAGGATAGGAGATAATTATCTATGGAATTGTCTCACATGTTGGATCATTTAGTGGATAATGACAGGGTTGTGTAGTGCTCCTTTCTTTGAAAGGCAGTTTGTCCTTCCTACTTTGTAACTTTCTTTGTGTTGAATAATTTTTTAACTCCTTTTAGTTAAAAAACTTGATGATATAAATGTTGTAACTAAAGAAAGCTAACCTATAAATATAAAATCATGTCATGATATGTGTCCCACCCCTTTTCATTCAGACTACCAAATCAACACATCTAAGTAAATATTCATAAGATATATAATGAAATAATAAGAAATTGCAAGTTTACTTGTGATATTGAATAAAAATATCCACACGAATCATTGGTTATAAACTCACAAAAACATAATGGATTCCTTCATAGAGAATATTAATTTTTTCTTAGAAATTAAAATAATTTCAACAACCAGATAATATATGTGCCATTACATTTTATTCAAACAAACTGTATTTATCATAAGAAAAATATGATTTTATAATTTCAATTAGAAAAAACAAGGTGTCTTGTTATCTTTTCCAAATAATATTTGAAGGTCAATATTGGTATAATATAATGATTAAATTAATGATGTTGTTAATGTTTATATCATAAATGGAACCTTAAAAAATTTAAAATTAAATATAATGTATTGTAGAATATTGACCATACAATGAAAAGCAATGGAGATTATCTTAAAAGTTAACTTCAAAAATGGAAAGGAAGGATTCCTGATTCTAGTGGAAGAACCAAAGGAATCAAATTTACTATTCATTCAACTAACAGTTGGAACGAAACCACCATGACTCACTGCATGCAAAGAATATTGACCTCCAGAAAAAACATAAATACATACACTTGTGAATTTGTTCGTCAAGTGTTCGAATCTCTAGAGACATGGGGTAGGCACTACACATCACAACATAAGAAAACTAAATGGGGTCTCAGTACCAAAAAAATAACCCAAAAATCAAGGGAAGGATATGGGACAACAAACGCCTAGCCACATGGAAAATTCATGCAACCGGATGTTTATAGATGAAAAATAGGGAATTTCAGTTTAAAAAGAGTAATATAAGTTTTGATTTGTTTGGGTGATTCATATGAATCATATTAATAAATGAAGCTTACTGAAAAAACTAGTGCCATTTCAAAATAGTTATTTAAATAATTCAAAATTTACAATGTGTTGTTACAGCTTGTGACTTACAAAAAGATAATTGTAGGGATTACAAGTATAAAATGTTTAATTAAAACATAATTTTATAATAACAAATTTTCAATTTGACATTATAGGTGAGCTGACATTATAACTCTATGATTGTATCTAGAAAATCTTCAATTTTGAACACAATCAGAACTCAAAATTGAAACTATTATCCATGTTTTTCAATGGTTCAACCATCTGACCTACCTTGGGAGACTAATTATCATTTTCTTATTCTTTATTGTTGGCAATTTCCAGAAAAAGTTCTCTCATCATACACTAATTTATTTCTAAACAAATGTAACAACTTTTTTTTTATTGGTCGGTAAATGGCATAGCCAGAGATTTTGTATTATGCAAATATTAATCAAGATTACAAAAATGATAGCAGAAATCAATACTGCCATTGATAGTTTAAAACAGTCCTACTCAAAATTAGATAGTTCATCAAAGAAAACATACACGAAACAGTCCTTAGATGATGGACCAAAAAATTAATAGTTCTCGTGTCCCAACAACCTCCCATTAGCTTCAACACACAACATATGAGTTAAACAAGTTTTTTAAATCGACATTGGAAACTTGAAATTTTAAAATTTCATTGCTCCAGCTCCAACCCTAGGTAGGAGCCCTGAATGGAGCATAGCTAACCTCTAGACCAAGTACGTCCATTTCCTTGCAACCGAGCCCCTTCCTCTACCTTGAACACCCATCCACCCTAGACCCTAGCTTCCTTACAGTGTATTTCATTCATCTCCTCTTGCAAGTGAACCTTCATGCTCTAACTTTGGTTCAAGGAAGCCATTTATTCTAGCAAAATCTCTAAATTCTTCCTCTTTGTCTTAGTTTTCACTTTCACCTCCTAGAAATTTTCATTTAAGATATCTGAATGTCTTTGCTGCAAGGGCCCTATGCTGCATGAGAGTAGGGCCTCTAAGGTCGAGAAGGAATGGATAATAATTAATAGTTTCTCTCGGCACTAAGAGAAGTATCATATCACATGGTCATGTATTACCCATAGATTCTTAAACTTTGGATAGGGCATAAATATTTATTGATTCTCCTCCTTTTTCTCCTTTATCATGGATTTCCTGGGTTTCTTAACTTCTGTCATGGGATTCTTAACTTTTAGAATTACCCAATTACCCGATATGCTTAGAGGATTCTGCAGGGTGTCTGCATTATTAAGAAGTCAGAATTGTGGTTGCCTTTGAAAGAGTTCAATGCATGCAAACTTGCTCGATCTTCCGATCTCCCGATGTCTTCTATGTCACATATAGGTTATGCTTCTTCAAAATTTGAAAGGACCTCTACCAATTAAAAACAAAGACATTCTAGATGATGTAATTATTGGCTCATTCAGTACCCTATTGGGGTGGTAGTATGAGTGATGGTAAAGATAGGTCATGCTTGGGCACCGCCGAAATTAAATAAGCATGTCAGGTCGAGAGAATAATTGCTTCTTGTCGTTCCTCTTCCTACCTCATCAACTGCCACATCATGCACTACTTCGAGGGAATAAATCATGGGAAGATTTGCATAGTACTGTCATTAATTGTAATTAAGCAACTAAGGACACAAAAAAGGTGGCGGCATGCATTACTACATTTGATGCTGCCATTTTTGCAAAAAAACATTAAAGATAGCTAAAAAGAGGAAATTGTCATGATTTTGCCCGTATCAAAATGGCTTTGCCTCATGATAGTGACCTGTCATTTCACAACCCAGATTTGAATTGGCTAGAGAAAGAGCAGGAGGATATAGTCCGACAGTTAAAGTCTTTTGCATGGAAAGCATGAACTGTTTTCAATGAATAAAGGAAGGTCATCACCATATTAGATAAGATTGCAGAGCAAGCTGAAAATCATGAATAATGCTTGCAGGACAAGCTCACAAAAGGAATAAATCAGGATAATTGACTTCAACAAAATGGTGCTCCATGTTCGCATTATTGGATGAACAGATTATGTGTTACATTGATGTTTTGTCATTGATGTCAACACTAGCTATTATGGTTGGTTACCAGCAGATAGGTTTTGGTTACCGGTAGAAGATCTAGTGTTACTGGTAGAAGAGACTATCTATTGGACACTTCTGGCATGTTTGATCTATAGAATATGTTTGGTTACATGTGGTACGTGCTTCTGGAGCATGTTTTGGTTAGTTGGTATTGACTTGATAATCGAATGCTATCATACACTCTGGTAAACCCTTACCGACACTATTTTAAGGCTCTACTGGCAGAGCTTTCACTAAGGAATCTTGATAGGATGCATAATTGGTGTTGGTGTGGCTTCTAGATGGATTTCAGAATGCTAATGATGTTCCTTAATCATGCTTCAACTACTTGAAGACATTGCTTTGGCGTGGTGGACCCAGAATAGGTCTGGTACCTATCTAGGTTATGGACCGGTATCATGTTAATGCGTACTCTACACATTATAGGGATGTTTCGAGATTATTTATGGATTTGTTATTGTTGTTTCAATCTTAATCCGACATGGCATATCATTGTAATATGGACTTATGTAATGATCTTATTGTAATATCTTTAGGTGGCCAACCTAATTGGTTTAGGTCTTAGGGTTTGTATAAAATGAAGTAAGATCTCATTGTAAGATTGTGGAATGTGTGGAATAGGAATGGAGTAAGTGTTCATGATCTTGGAATGCAATATCATAAGCGAAGGATATTTGGTCGATCATAGGTGATCGAATTAGGATCAAGGAAGAGGTCAAAGGCATCTAGTATTGAGCTTAATCAGGACTGTAATCAGACATGGTAGATGCTATTTCTGGTAGTCCACTCTATTGGATTGTTGTCCATTTATCTTGAGATGGTTGTAGCCTCTCTATAGTTAGTGAGACTCTTTTATAATGAGCAGTATGCTCTAGGCAGTGTGCCTTCCTGTATGTGCAGGCCCCTCATTGTATCACATACTTTCTGCAGAGGTATCATTTGACTATGGGTAGGCTTCCCACCGTGGTTTTTCCCTTTCTGGGCTTTCTATGTACAAATCATGGTGTTATGTAGTATGGTTTCTTTGCATTGATTATCTATTTAATTTTTAAGTTGTATTGTTTATTGGTATCTGTTCCTATCGACATCTTTAGGTGCTTTATTGGTAATTGATCTGTTTAAAGGTTATTAAGTAGATTAAAAGTTATAATTTGTTAACAACTGATTCAGCCCCCCCCCCCCTCTTAGTTGTTCACCATTTATCCTAACAATTGATATCAGAGCTTTGGTCCTCTTTTGTAGAAGCTTAACCACTTGAGGTAGATCTTATGGTAGCTAACAATTCTAATCCACCGACAACTATTTTTAGAAGATATCCCTAAGCTTGATGGAACAAATTATGGGATATGGAAAATTCGAATAGAAACTCATCTTAGATGTCTTGGCAAGGATATTTGGGAGATCACTGAGAAAGGATACACACCTTATGATCCAGCATCAGGCAATCCTGTGTTGGCATATGTGCAGAGTTTGATGACATGATGATAGTGTACGTTGTCATTGATGTCAATATGCTGAAGTATGAACCGGTTGATTGAAGAAAGCAAACTGGCAAGAGAACAGATATGATGGTATGAAGTAAACCAGTATAATGATGTGAAATAGTATATGCAAAATGGTGAACTAGTATGTTGGAATGTGAATCGGTATATGCAAATTTTATATCAGGGTTTCATTTGATATGCCTACCAGTTGGTAGTCTTAGCTTCAGGGTTTTTGGTTGATGCATTCCAAGCCTGTGTGACTCGACTGACGACATCCTGTGATGGGTTAGCATTTAAATGAATATCAGATCATGTTGCCACATTAGCCTTGTGAGCATGAAGGATTTCCTTGAGGATCTTGCATGAAGAAGATTGATTCTATCTACCTTAGGAATGTGCGAAGTCTTAGTAAATAGTGGAGAGTGCATGATGGGTTATCAGCTTCCAGAAGAGGCAAATAACGAATGATGGACAACGTCTTGAGATTTGTTCAAGATTGTTTTACTTTATGCAATGTGATCAAATGGTCAAGCTTAGACTGATTGTATTGATAACCTAGATGCTTAGGGTTTTAGGTTTTGGCTATCGACCTAATTGTTGTCTATAAGGTCAATGATGATTTTCATTGTGAAGTTGTTAGCAAATGTTATGTGTGTATCCAAGTGAAGAGATACTTGATTCTTTCTAGACTGGTGCAATGAGTAGAGATTTGCAAAGTGTCATTGTAGATGAAAAGGATTTAAAGTGGATCTGCCTTGTCATTGAGTGTTGTTATCAAATCAGTGTTTTACCTGTTGACTTCTAACCATTTCAGCAGTTGGAAAATCCCTTTACCGGGTAGCTTTAACAGGATTCTTGTAAATCCTTTAATAGGGTGACTCAAAATCATTGAGTTCTTTAAATCCTCTAACAAGGTAACCTTTAACAGGGTTTCAACCTTTAACCGGTTATTTAGCCATCCCTTAACTGGGTGATCCCTAGCAAGATCGGTTCCTAGAAGAACCTATTGTAAAGTCCTTAATTGGACTAGGCTCTTAACAAAGCGGACTTCAGAAGAGTTCAAAGAACAACTTGTGGGTATTCATCCCCACCGTGGTTTTTCCCAACTGGGTTTCCATGTGAAAAATCAGTGTGTTATGTGTGATGCTTTTTCATGTGATGTCTTAGTGTTTTTTGTTAAGTGGTAAAGCATGCTAATCCAGTGGTTATTATATTTCTGATGATGTATTACTTGTTTAAGCATATGGGTAAAGTGCAAATGAGATATTAGGTTTTGTGAAGATCTAAGTGTTACCGGTTTATGTCTTTCACAGTCCCACTGTATTTTCCCGGCAGTGCCCTGATTTAGATCGTTGATGTTGTTTACCAGTTAGTGCATTCTTTGCAGTTAAGTTGTTAAAGAAGTTTTTGTCTATACTGATTCACCCCCCTCTTAGTATCTGTTGAGTATTTATTGTTCATCATTCTTCATCATCTTGTTCCTATAGACTTAGATAAGAATATTGAAAATGATTGCAGAGCTAGAGAAGCTCTCTTGTGTGCACTTACTGATCAGCAGATCATGAGATTGACTGATAAATTATTGGCTAAGGTTATGTGGGACAAATTGCAAAGTCTTAATGAAGGTGACCCTATTGTCAAAAGTCCTAAGTTTAATAGAGATAACTTTAAGATATGGAAGGAAAGAATGAAGATATACATTAAAAGCATGGGTGCTCAACACTAGAACTATGTTGAGAATACTTATGTTGTCCCTACCGGTAATCTTACTAATGACCAAAGAAGAGAAATTCAGGAGAATGGGAAAGTCATGGAAGCTCTTATCAGTAGTCTATCCGATGTTGAGTTTATAGATGTTCAGAAAAAAGACAATCCCAAAGATGTATGGGATACTCTAGAGTCTATCTATGGTGGTGATGAGAATGTGAAGTAAGCTAAGGAAGAAAGCCTTAGACGAAAGTTTGAAGACATGCAGATGGTTGAAGGACAAACCATTCAACAATATGGGATAAGGATTAAAATTGTTGTTGGAGACATCAAGAGTGGAGGAGGTACAATGGATGATTCCACCATTGTTAGCAAAGTTTTGAGATCCTTATTACCAGTCTATGCAATAAGGGTTGCTGCTATTTAGGAGTTGAGATCTATTGACAAGAAAAAGGTGTCCCTAGATTACATCATTGATAAGTTGACCGTATATGAGATAAACAGTTATGATGGTAGTGTTCAGAAGACTAATTCAGTCTTTAAAGCATCTGCTGCACTATCTAGAAAGGGTAAAGAAGCTAGTACCAGCTGTGAACCTAGACAAAGCAGAGATATGGATGATGAGGAGATCCTGATGGAATTTGAAGCTCTTCTGGCTAAGAGACTTCCTAAAGGAACTGGAAAATACAGAGGTAACCTCCCTTTGAAATTCTTTTCTTGCAATAGGATAGGACACATTGTTGTCAACTGTCCTAATACTGATAATAAGGACAAACCGGAGAGGTTCAAAAAGTTCAAAGGAGGAAATAGGAGAAACTATCTTGTTGCAGTTGATGAAGGTATCACTGATGATGAATCAGAAGATGAAGAAAGTGAAGACATAGTATTTGTAGCTATTTAGGAAGATGTGTCAAACAAGAAGGCTCTTGTCTCCCGCTTTGATAATTCTAATGAGTGGATTATTGATAGTGGTTGTTCTCACCACATGACTGGTGACTAGAGATTTTTTTTGTCTCCAAAAGAGTATTATGGAGGTGTAGTCCATTTTGGTAATGATGCACCTTTTATGGTAAAAGGGAAAGGTTCCATCTCTTTAAATAGAAAAAGAAATGCTGATAATGTGTATTGGGTAGAAGGTCTCAGGCATAACCTTTTGAGTGTTGCTCAGCTGAATGATAAAGGACTCACTCTGGAATTCAAAGATGGAGTATGCAAAATAAAGGGAAAGAGTGGTCAACTGATGGCCATCGGTATGCAGACCAAAGGTAACTTATTTCAGTTAAATACAAATATCAATCAATGTCTAATGGCTAAGTTTGATGACAGTTGGATATGGCATAGGAGACTCTGCCATGTAAATTTTGATAATATTATGAAGGCTAGTAAGATCAAGGCAGTTAGAGGATTTCCTGTGCTGAACAAACCAGAGAATCCTTTGTGCAGAGAATGTCAACTGGGGAAAATGTCTTCCTCAACCTTAAAAGGTAAATCTTTCACAACAGATAATTTACTTGATCTTGTGCATACTAATTTGTGTGGTCCTATGAAAACTAGGAGTGTTCAAGGAGATAGGTGCTTTATGGTTCTTACTGATGATTGCTCAAGAATGATGTGGGTCACATTCTTGAAAGACAAGTCTAAAGCTTTTGGAAAGTTCAAAGCCTTTAGAG
Source organism: Cryptomeria japonica (assembly GCF_030272615.1). Lineage (NCBI taxonomy): Eukaryota > Viridiplantae > Streptophyta > Pinopsida > Cupressales > Cupressaceae > Cryptomeria > Cryptomeria japonica. The sequence continues at coordinate 358,727,923 of NC_081405.1, read as the reverse complement.
CACTAGTTGAAAAGGAAAGCGGTAAGAGGATCAAATGGCTTAGAACTGATCAAGGAGGTGAGTTCACCTCTGGAGAATTCAATAAGTACCGTGAAGAGAATGACATCAAGAGGCAACTGTCTACCCCCCAGACTCCACATCATAATAGCCTAGCATAAAGAAAAAATTGGATTGTAGTTGAAGCAGCCAGAACGATGTTGATTCAAGGGAAGGTTGTTCACACTCTTTGGAGAGAAGCGGTGAGCACTGCAGTCTACACTATGAACCGGGTACTCATCAGGAAAGGTAACGATAAAACTCCTTATGAGTATTGGACCAGTAAGACTCTTATAGTAAGCTACTTTAGAGTGTTTGGTAGCAAATTTTATATCAAGAGGAGTGAACACCAGAGAAAGTTTGATGTAAAATGTGATGAGGGAATATTCCTAGGGTATTCCACCAAGAGAAAAGCTCTTAAGTGTTTTCACAATAGGACTCAGAGAATTATTGAAATTATGGATGCTAGAGTTGATGAAACCTCTGAGAAACCTGAGGAGACTAGCAGTGAGAAAGCGGTAGATGAACCAAATATAACCTTCTAGGAACCAGTTACGAAACAACCAAGTACCAGTAATAGTGCTCCTACACCAGTAGATGTTGATAAAGATGAGGATGAAGAAGAAAAGAAAGAGGAATCAGTTAAGATCATTCCTAGGTATGTAAAGCTACATCATGATCCAAAGCAGATCATAGGAGATAAGGATGTAGGAATTCTTACAAGAAGAAAGGTTTGAGAAAATTCTTGCATGATTTCTGAATTTGAGCCTAAAACATTTAAAGAGGCACACAAAGATGAAGACTGGATTAAGTCTGTGGAAGAGGAACTTGACCAGATAGAAAAGAATGGTACATGGTCTTTGGTACCTAGACTTGAGCATAAAAATGTTATTGGCACCAAATGGGTTTTTAGAAACAAATTGAATAAAGATGGCATAGTGGTAAGAAACAAAGCAAGACTGGTATGTAAGGGATATGCTCAAGAAGAAGGAGAAGACTATGGAGAAACCTTTGCTCCAGTAGCTAGATTGGAAGGAGTTAAAATGCTTCTTGCATATGCAGCCTTCAAGGGATTTAAAGTGTATTAGATGGATGTGAAATCTGCATTCCTGAATGGAATACTTGAAGAGAAAGTGTATATAGAGCATCCAGATGGGTTTGCCCTATCAGAAGACAGTGATATGGTGTGTAGGCTACATAAAGCCTTGTATGGATTGAAGCAAGCACCTAGAGCATGGTATGAATGTTTACACTCCCATCTTGTGAAGATTGGATTTGAAAGAACAAGTGAAAATAACAATATCTATCTGAAGTCAGAAGGAGATCAGATTTTGATCTGTGAAGTGTTTGTTGATGACATAATTTTTGGTGAAGATGACAAGATGAGCCATGCATTTGCAGATGAGATGAAGAAGGAATTTGAGATGTCACTAGTCAGAGAAATTAAGTTCTTCATTGGACTATAGATTCAACAAATGAAAGATGGTACCTTTATCACTTAGTCCAAGTATGTCAAAGAGGTGTTGAAGACCTTTGGCATGGAAGATAGAAAACCGGTTGGTACACCGATGATGACCGGTTGTAAATTGTCAAAAGAAGATGACTCAACATTGATGAATGAGAAATATTACCGGTTAATGATTGGTAAGTTGCACTATGTAGTACATAGCAGACCGGACATTGTACATGCAGTGGGAATTATTGCATGTTTTTAGAAAAGTCCAAGAGAATCCCACTTGGTAGCAGTCAAGCGAATTCTTAGATATCTGAAGGGAACTATAGACTATGGATTGTGGTATCCATACAGTAATGATTTCAATGTCAAAGTTTTTACAGATGTCGATTGGGCTAGTAATGTGGACGACCAAAAGAGCACAACTGGTGGTGCATTCTTTCTCAGTGGTAGACTAGTTTCAAGGATGAGTAAGAAGCAGAGTTGTATCTCTCAGTCTACAACACAAGCAGAATATCTAGCAGCATTTATGAACTATACTCAGACAATTTGGATGAAGCATGTATTAAGTGGTTTCAAAGTCACTGTATCTGCACTAGTGAGTATATTTTGTGATAACACAAGTGCAATTAATATTTCCAAGAATCTAGTATTGCATGCTAGAACCAAGCACTTCGAGCTTAAGTATGATTTCTTGAGGAAGAAAGTTCAGAACAAAGAGGTTGTATTGGAACATGTTTCCAGTAAGGAGCAGCTAGCAGATATTTTCACCAAGCCTCTACCGGAGGCTACATTTACCTATTTAAGAGGTGAATTAGGGGTTCTACCCCTTCAAGAGGTGAACTAAAGGTATGTGCTCCACATCAGTCAGGTATTGCATTGTCAAATCCTTTCAGGATTGATGTGTTGAAGGATGCTACTCCTCAAGGGGAGCAGCATAGTGGAACATATATTTCTATGCCTCCACTTTGGTATTGTTGTTAAAGGGGGAGAAGATGTGAAGCAAAGAAGATATCAATAGTTTTGAAGACATAATATGGAAGAGATGTGGGAGAAGATATGAAGCAGAGAGATATCTTTGTATATTGCCATCAATGCCAAAGGGGGATATTGTTGCCATATGTGCAGAGTTTGATGACATGATGATATTGTATGTTGTCATTGATGTCAATATGCTGAAGTATGAACTAGTATATTGAAGAAGGTAAACTAGCAAGAGAACTAGTATGATGGTATGAAGTGAACTGGTATGTGAACTGATATATGTAAAGTTTGTATCGGGGTTTCATTTGATATGACTACTGGTTGGTAGTCTCAGCTTCAGGATTTCTAGTTGATGCATTCCAAGCCTATGTGATTTGACTGATGACATCCTGTGATGGGTTAGCATTGAAATGAAGATCAGATCATGTTGCCATGTCAGCCTTGTGCGCATGAAGGATTTCCTTGAGGATCTTGCAAGAAGAAGATTGATTCTATCTACCTTGGGAATGTGCGAAGTCTCAGTAAACGGTGAAGAGCACATGATGGGTTATCACCTTCTAGAAGTGACAAAGAACAAATGATGGAGAACATCTTGAGATTTATTCAAGATTGTTTTACATTATCAAATGTGATTAAATGGTCAAGATTGGACCGACTGTATTGATAACCTAGATGCTTAGGGTTTTAGGTTTTGGCTACCGACATAATTGTTGTCTATAAGGTTGATGATGATTTGCATTGTGAAGTTGTTGGCAAATGTTATGTGTGTATCCAAGTGAAGAGATACTTGATTCTTGCCAAACCAGTGTAGTGAGTAGAGATCTATAGAGTGTGATTGCAGATGAAAAGGAATTAAAGTGGTTCTGCCTTGGCATTGAGTGTTGTTACCAGGTCAGTATTTTACCTGTTGACTTCTAACCATTTCAGTAGTTGGAAAATCCCTTTACCAGGTAGCTTTAATAGGTTTTTTGTAAATCCTTTGACACGATGACTCAAAATCATTGAGTTCTTTAAATCCTCTGACAAGGTAACCTTTAATAGGGTTTCAATCTTTAACCAGGCATTTAGCCATCCCTTAACCGAGTGATCCCTAGCAGGATCGGTTCCTAGCAGAACCTATTGTAAAGTCCTTAACTAGACTAGGCTCCTAATAGAACGGACTTCAGAAAAGTTCAAAGAAAAACTTGTGGGTATTCATCGCCACTGTGGTTTTGCCCAGTTGGGTTTCCACATGAAAAATTAGTGTGTTATGTGTGATGCTTTTTCATGTGATGTCTTAGTGTTTTCTGTTAAGTGGTAAAGCATGTTGATCCAGTGGTCATTATATTTCTGATGATGTATTACTTTTTTAAGCATATGGGTGAAGTGGAAATGAGATATAAGGTTTTGTGAAGATCTAAGTGTTACCGGTTTATGTCTTTCACAGTCCCACTGTGTTTTACCAGTAGTGCCCTGATTTAGATCGGTGATGTTGTTTACTAGTTACAATAGTCTTTGTAGTTAAGTTGTTAAAGAATTTTTTGTCTATACTGATTCACCCCCCCCCTTCTCAGTATCTGTTGAGTATTTACTGTTCATCATTATTCATCATCCCGCTCCTGCAAACTTAGATAAGAATATTGAAAATGATTGCAGAGCTAGAGAAGCTCTCTTGTGTGCACTTATTGACCAGCAGATCATGAGATTTACTAATAAATTATCAGCTAAGGTTATGTGGGACAAATTGCAAGCTTCAAATGAAGGTGACCCTACTATCAAAATTGCTAAACTTGATGGTTACCGGATAAGATATGAAAACTTGAAAATGGAAGATAATGAAAGAATTGTTGTGTTTATGGAAAGAGTAAATGAGATTGTTATGGGAATTTAATATTGTGGAGGATTTCTGAGTGAAGATGAAATAGTTTCCAAAGTCTTGAGAGCCCTTCCACCAACTTACAAGATGAAGGCAACTACAATTAATGAGTTGAGAATAAAGGCCAACTCTTCAGTTAACAAAGACATTCTAATTGGGAAATTGTCTGCTTTTGAGCTTGAAGAATTTGGATCTTCTGGAGCTGCAAAGTCCGAACCTTCTTTTCATGCATCATCATCATCATCTACTAGAAAAATTGATTGAAAGTTTTATATGCAAAATTTGAGAGTTGAGAAACACAACACCACAGGAGCCTAAAGATCTTTTGCAAGCTAAATAATCTGTTACAAGGAGAAGCAAGGAAGTAAAATAACTAAAAGAAAAAAACACAAAATATGCTCAAAAGATGAGAGCTCAGTATTCACAAAATGTGTAATATGATAATGGTACCAGGAAAAGAAAATTAACCTCTAATAGGTCAAGAAACCCTAAAAGGGAAAACCTAGGCTTGCACATAATAATTAATAAAAGAATTAATTATTATGCACCTAATGTTAGCTTAAGTGTACAAAGAGATAATAGGGAACTTAAAGAATTAAACAAATATTGTTTAATTAATCAAGTAAAGACCTGATTACTCTACCACCCCCCCTTAAGCTAGACTTAGGGAGAGGCTAAAACCTAGAACAACTACTGAAAGCATGAAAGATGGGTCCCAACAATAAGGCCTGATCAGGTACCCAAATACAATGAAATCTCTATGAAACAAACAAAAAGGAAATAACCTAGTGGGAAAAACTCCTCTCCAAAAAGAGATAAAAGAACATGTTGAAAGAAGAAGAAGAAGAAGAAGAAGAAGGAAGGAAGGCCTCATAAAGACCCCCCAAGGACAACTTCCTTCACCCCAATAATAGAGCGCAACTGAAGATAGCACAACGATGCAAAAGGTTTCGTGAAGATGTCTGCAACCTAGTCGATAGTGGGAATGTACTCCAGAATAAGAGAACCATCTTGAATCAACTAGCAGATGAAATGCATGTGAAGATAAATGTGATTCATCTGCTGATGCTCTATCGGGTTGCAAGAACTATGAATAGCACTCTGATTGTCACACCAAAGAACAATGGGACTATTAGGAGGAAAACCAAACTCATTCATCAACTATCGAAGCCATAAGATCTCCTGACTGGCGAGCATAATAGCTTGGTACTCAGCCTTTGTAGATGATAATGCATGAGTAGTTTGCTTCTTGCAAGACCATATGATAGGACCAGAGCCAAGATAGAAAACAAAGCCAAAAGTAGACTTCTGATCAGTGACATCACCAGCCCAATATGAGTCAGTGTAGCCAACAATGCGAGGTTCCCCTGATGTGTAGTGAATGCCATGAGAACTAGAGCCCTGAATGTACCACAAGATACGTTTGGTAGCTTGCCAATGACTCTCATGAGGATCATGCGAGAATCAAGAGACAAGGCCAACTGCAAAGGAAATATCAGGACAGGTGTGAGTCAGGTACAACAAACTGCCAACCAACTGCCTGTAAAGTGTAGAATCTACTGAAGGAGTGGGACAAGTAGGAATCAAAACAACCCCTAACTGAAAGGGAGTGGGAGTAGGCTTGCAATCAAGCACACCAAAGTGCCAAAGCATGTCAAGAGCATACTTCTGCTAGTAAATGTAGATCCCATCAGAAGAATGAATCAGCTAAAGACCAAGGAAATAGTGCAAAAGACAAAGGTCTGTCATCTCAAACTGGTCCATCAAGGCTCGCTGAATATGTTGAATCATAGAGGATGAGCTACCTATGATGAGGAGATCAACAACGTAAAGTACAAGAATCAATATCTCACCCTCAAGAAACTGAATATACACTATGTGATCAAAATGATTGTGGGTGAAACTAGTGGAGAGCAAGAAAGAATCCATCTTCTCATACCAAGCCCTAGGGGCCTATTTGAGACCATACAATGAACACCTAAGTCTGCAAACCAAAGAACTATCCTGCACAAATCCCTGAGGCTGCTCCATATAGATTTTCTTCTGTAGGTCCCCATGCAAGAAGGAACTCTTCACATCCATCTAAAAAATAGGCCATCCCCGAGAAGCTGCAAGAGAGAGTACAAAGCGAATAGAGTTCCTCTTGGTGACAGGGGCAAAGGTCTCAGAGTAATCAATACCCTCAACTTGTGAGAAACCCTTCGCAACAAGATGTGCTTTGTACTTATCAATGGAACCATCAGCAGCATACTTGGTGCGATATAACCAATGGCACCTAACCATCTTTCTACCCTTATGAAGAGGACAGAGATCTCAAATATGATTCCTCATCAAAGAAGAATACTCCTCCTGCATAACACAATCCCACTCAGGGTGTCCTGTAGCCTCTAAAACCTTATGAGGATCATCTAAAATGGCATAACTCAAAAGAATAGAACCCACAGTATGAGAATGGGTGCGATGAGTATATGAAGGATCACCAGCCATAGAACCTATTGCCTCAACAGTAAAGTGAGCCCACTTGGGCATCTGAGGTGGAGCAGGTGGAGGTGGGGATGGTGGATCATCAACACCATCATTAGAATCATCCTCAAAATAATCTTGAAGAGATGAGTGGAAGGAGTAGGAAGAGGAGTAGACACTGGAATTGGGGTATCCACTATGGGAAGGCGCTCATCAAACTAAACATTGCATCAAAATAGGACATCTCTGGAATCTGGATCAAACAACCTATACACCTTAACGTCCTCACAGTAGCCAAAAAAAATGAGGGGTTAGCTCTTCCACTCCATGGCTTTCCTCTGAGCATTAGGAATAAAAGCCCATTCCGCCCTACCGGCCCCTGTTGGCCCTCCTACCACCCGCTGGCGTGCTGGCCACTTGTACGCCCTACTGGCTCCTACTGCTGTCATCGCCACAGCCAGGCCTCTCCCTGTGCTCAGCCCCATCCTCCACAGCCCTGCCACTCCTCCCCAGAGCACCACTGCCTATGTGCCACCGCAACCTGGCTCCTCCATTGGACCACCACCCTCTTGCCTTCTTGAGAGGGGGTTCATTTTTTGGTCATATCTTGAGCATCCAGAGTCATTTTTTGAAAAATGAATAGGCATTGGAAAGATGGTTCCGAGCCAGACCTTGTGGTGTTGGATTTTTTTTCTGAATCTGTTGTTTGACTATAGTTTTTTTAGAGGAAAAAAAATGAAAATGACGCTGAAGCTTCGAAAGAATCAAGTGTATGCACTCTGTGTCTATCTTGGTCTTGCCACATCCTTGAAGAACAGATCTGGTAGTCTTGAACTTGTTCAAAAAATCCTCAATGGTGGGAAAGGAATCACGTGACAAGGAAACCAACTTTGCCTTAATCTACAATGCCTAAATCTCATTAACCCTCCTGAAGAGAGACTCAAACTTCAACCACATAGCCCAAGGAGTGAGCAACTCATTAAGGTGAAATAGGAGACTATTAGAGACATGCAAAGAGAGAAAACCCATGGCCTCATCCATCTTGTTTCTATGTTGAAGAAGCTCATAAGGACACTGCAAGAGAGGTTGAACCTTATCCAAATAAGACCACAACCCTCATGCCTGAAGAAGCCTTGTGATGTGGGGCTTCCAAGTGTGATAGTTGTGTGAAGTCAACAACTCAACTGAAGGATCTACCATGAAAAAACTCTACACCTGCACTTGCTTGTTGGTTTTTTTTATTATGTGATCTTTCAGAATAGATAGAAGATGCACAAGGGTTTGATTGTTTTGAGAGTTTTGGTGTTCTTGATTTCTGATATAAATGACATAAAGCAAGAAAAAACACCCCCCCACAATAGATAAACTCAAACCCTGGTACATATTGATGAGAAGGAAGTAGTGCATAAGCAAAAAAACTTCAAACTGAAATATCATGTACCTAATAAAAAGTATAAGAAATAAGATCACATATCTAAATAGAGCATGCTGATATCTTTCCAACATCTATTCATTTTCGAAAAATGGAGGTCATTTGCCCATTCTATGACCCCAGAAGTGCAGAAAAGAGTCCTGACTTTGACTGGAAAAAAGTACAATAAAAAAACATATTTGGAAAAAAAATCCAAAACCTTGAGGTCCAAATCGGAACTGTCTTTCCAACGCCTATTCATTTTCCAAAAAATGACTTTGTATGCTCAAGATATGACCAAAAAATGAACCCCCCCTTAAAAAGGCAAGAGGGTGGTGGTCTAGTGGAGGAGCCAGGTGGTGGTGGCGCATGGGTGGTGCTCTGGTAACACTCTAGCGGTGCTTCGGGGAGGAGTGGTGGAGTGGCGGGGCTGCGGAGTAGGGGGTCGGGTGCAGGGAGAGGCCTAGCTATGGCGGCAACGATGGTGACGGCGAGAAAGGCTGGGCAGTAGCAGCTGGAGCTGATAGGGCCGATAGGTGGCCGGAGCACCAGTGGGGGTCGGCGGGGGCGGGATTGTCAGGGTACTGAGCCCTACGAAAAAACGCCAAGTCCAAAAAAATTTTGGAAACCCTTTTTTTCTTTTCGCCTTTTGATTTTTTTTAATTTTCTTTTTGATGATTTTTTTTTCAAAAATCGGTCTGCATGCCGTAAAAAGGCAAAAAATAAATTTTTTTGAATTTTTTTTCTTGAACTACGTGCTAGGGTCGCACGACCTAGTAGTGAAGAAAAAAATGCCCCCAGATGCTCAAGAGGAAAAAATTGGCAAGTTTTATATAGCTATAGGGGTTTTGGGGCCTTTTGAGCACAATGGTGAGGTCCGCTTAGGCCCAAAGTGATCAGAAAAAAGGCCTATCCCTAAGTACAAAAGAAAAACTTCTTGAAACCCCAGATCTGTTTCTAATTCAAAAATTCTCAAAACAAGAACAAATAGCTATAGAACTAAAGTTCTAATACCATGTGAGAGTTGAGAAACACAACACCACGTGAGCCTAAAGATCTTCTACAAGCTAAATAATCTCTTATAAGGAGAAGTAAGGAAGCAAAATAACTAAAAGCAAAAAACACAGAAAAATATGCTCAAAAGATGAGAGCTAAGTATTCACAAAATGTGTAATGTGATAATGACACAAGGAAAATAAAATTAACCTCTAATAGGTCAAGAAACCCTAAAAGGGAAAACCTAGGCTTGCACATAATAATTAATAAAAGAATTAATTATTATGTACCTAATGTTAGATTAAGTGTAAAAAGAGATAATGTTGGTATTTTGGTATGGTTTTGTCATTGATGTCAAAACCTACTAACACTTATCAACTCTGGCACTTTGGAGAATAACCAACATTCAATGGCAAGCAAATGAATCATGCACAGCCACCATTATCTGGTACACCGGCATGGTATAATGATCACCGACACTTGGAATGGCATGGAAAACACTTGGTTATGTCGAAGACATCATTTGGACACTTTGTCTTGGAGATTTTATTATTGGTATATTCATATTTGCATATTTGTTGTTACCGGCAAATAGGTCCAGGTTATACATCGATAGGTTTATCTTTTCCAGATCAACATGGCACGCTATGGAGATGATTTATTCTTGTTGTAAATGCATTAAGATGACATGTTGAATCGGTTATTGCATCAGGCATTAATTTATTTGTAAATTGATTTTTATTGTAATATCCTTTAGAGCCGACCTACTAAAATTGGTCCTAGGTTATGATATAAATGTAAGATCTTATTTGTAAGATCAGGTGTAGAAGGTGAAGAAGTTTTGTGAGAAGGTATATGCGAGATTAAGTAGATCTATACACATAGACATCATTTGAAGGTAAAGCAAGGTTTTTGAGAAATCATATTAGAACTACATCGGTACTTAATCCAGCATATGAAGATGCTATTTTGAGCAGTACATTCTTATTGGATTTAATCATCCAATTGTAGTCAGTGTGACTCCTATTTTGTGTTTGAGCAATGAGCTCTAAGCGCTTGGCCTTTCTGCATGTGCAGACCCCATTTGTATACACTTACTATCTGCAGTAGTATCATCTGATTGTGGGTAAGGTTTCCCACCGTGGTTTTTCCCCTTACAGGGTTTCCACATACAAATATTGGTGGTAAGCATTGTGGATGACTTTGTCTTTTTGTTTCATGCATTAATCTTTATTGGTATTGCTATTATCTGATAAAACTATCCATTGATATAAAAGATTAGTTTACCGGTATCTAGCAATAATTAGATTAAATTGTTTTTTTTGAATTTATTTGACAACTAATTCACCCCCCCCCCTCTTAGTTGTCTTAGGGACCTAATAGATAATAGGGAACTTAAAGAATAAACAAATATTGTTTAATTAATCAAATAAAGACCTGATTACTCTAACACAAAAGAATTGGAAGACATGAGGAAATAAGATGAATAATTTGAGTAACATGAAGCCTTATTTGCTATAAGAGTACCTAAAGAACCAACTGGAAGTAAGTATGAAGGAAAAGCACCTTTTAAATGTTTTTCATGTAATAAGATTGGTCATTTTGCATCTAGATGTCCTGAAACAAATGCAAGGTTTGAGGAAAGAGTTAATAAATCTTTTAAGCCTTACCAAAATAGATATAGATTTAAGAAAATTAAACAATGTTACTTAGCAGATGAGGAAGGAGTGACTGATGACTCTGGAGATGAACCAACAGAAGACTCTGCTAGTGGATCTGACAATGGAAAGGAATGAGTGTTCTATGCTTTGAAGGATGATGAACCGGAACCGGATATCAAAAATAAAGAAAAGGCCCTGGCAGCAAAAGTTGAAGATAAGGATGAATAGGTAAATGATAATGGATGCTCACATCATATGACTGGAGATAAAGGGAAAAAAATTTCCTGCAAGAATACAATGGCGGTCAAGTCAAATTTGGAGATGACAAAGCATGTATTATCAGAGGTATAGGTATTATTTCTTTGGATGGTAAGCATAATACTGATAAACTCTATTATGTAGAAGGTTTAAAGAATAATCTTTTGAGTGTTGGTCAATTGGTAGACAAGGGTTTCCAACTTTAGTTTAAAGATAGAAAATGCAAAATCATTAACAAGACTGTTTTGGAGATTGCAACCGGTATTTAGACTGGAGGTAATATCTTTTACTTGAACACTGGTAATAAGACATGTTTGATTGATCATATTGATGAGAGTTGGTTATAGCATAAGAGGTTGTGTCATTTTAATTTTGATTGTATTGTTAAGATTAGTTCAACTAAGGTAGTTAGAGATATACCTAAGATTATGAAGCCTCATAATCTGATATGTAAGGAATGTCAATTTGGAAAGCAAGTTAGAAGTTATTTTAAGAGCATACATGATAATTCTAATGATGTACTTGATTTGATTCATAGTGACTTATGTGGTCCAACAAGGACTAGAAGCTTTCAAGGTGATTGATATTTCATGTTGATTATTGATGACTGTTCTAGGATAATGTGGGTGACCTTTCTTAGGGAGAAGTCTGAAGCCTTTGAGAAATTCAAGATCTTTAAAGAAAAGGTTGAAACAAAAATTGGATTGAAAATCAAATGTGCAAGATCAGATCATGGTGGTGAGTTCACTTTTCATGAATTTAATAGTTATTGTGAAACAAATGGAATCAGGAGATAGTTATCTGCACCTCAGACTCCTTGGCAGAATGGAGTAGTGGAAAGAAAGAACAAAACCATTTTGGATGCAACAAGATATATGATGATGGAAGCCAAATTGCCTCATATCTACTAGAGAGAAGCAGTCAGTACAGAACTCTACACATTCAATAGAGCTCACATCAAAGGTGAAACCGGTAAGACCCCTTATGAATTATGGTTTGGACATACACCTACTATTAAGTATTTTAGAATTTTTGGAAGTAAATGTTATATCAAAAGGGATGATTCAATTGGGAAGTTTGATCCTAGATTTGATGAAGGGATATTTCTTGGATATTCAATTCAAAGCAAAGCATATAAATTTTATAACAAAAGATTGCAGAAAATTATGGAGAGCGCTAATGTGAAAGTGGATGAGAAATACATGAATCAATCTATATCATATGATAGGCAACCCACAATGGAAATGATCATAAATTAACTGACAATGCCTCATCTAGTATAGGAAAATGAGATAGTTACACTGGCACAATCAGAAAATTCAATTGTGACTGATGATCAAAGCAATGAACCTTAAGTTTAGAGGACACCAAGGTATGTAAGATTAAAAAATTTTGAAGATTAAATCATTGGAGATAAGAACAAGGTAGTTAGGACTAGAAGGAAACTAGCTAATGAAGATGTATGTCTTATTTCTAAAACTGAACCAGTAACTATTATTGGAGCTTGTAAGGATCAAAATTGGTTAAAGGCTATGGAAGATGAATTAGATCAGATAGAGAAGAATGAAACTTGGACTTTAGTTCTCCAACCTAAAAAAAAAGAATGTTATTAGAACTAAATGGGTTTTGAGGAATAAATTGAATGAAGATGGTCAAGTTGTAAGAAACAAGGTTAGATTGGTTTGTAAAGGATATTCTCAAATGGAAGGAATTGATCATGGTGACACATTTTCACCTGTAGCTAGAATTGAAGTTGTTAGACTATTTCTTGCCTATCCAACTTATAAGAACTATAAGGTTTATCAAATGGATGTTAAATGTGCATTTTTGAATGGTGAACTTGAGGATGAAGTTTACATTGAGAAACTTGATGGTTTTTCACTAACAAATGATAAAGATATGGTTTGCAGATTCAAGAAAGCTTTATATGGATTGAAACAGGCTCCTAGAGCTTGGTATGCAAGGTTGGATAAATATCTTTTGAAGCTTGGTTTTACTAAAGGAAGTGTTGAGAATAATTTATATTATAAGATCATTGATAATGATATTCTGATTATTGAAGTATTTGTTGTTTTGGAGGAGAAGATAAATTGTGCATGTAATTTTCTAACAATATGAAAAATGAATTTGAAATGTCCATGATTGGTGAGATGAGATTTTTTTTAGGTTTGCAGATTACTCAAACTGAAAAAGGGAATTTTATCTATCAAACTAAGTATCTAAGGGAGTTGTTGAAGAAGTTTGGTATGTATAATTCCAAACCGGTAAGTACTCCTATGGTGACAAGTGAGAAATTTTCTATCAAGGATACTTCTACACCGGTAAATCCGACAAGGTATAATTCTATGATTGGTGGTTTGTTATATTTAACTTAGACTAGACTGGATATTATGAATGTAGTAAGTATTATTTCATGATGTCAAAGAAATCCCAAAGAAAATCATAAATGTGCAGTAAATAGGATATTCCAGTATTTGCAAGGAACAACAGAATATGGTTTATGGTATTCTAAAAATGATGATTTCACTTTATGTGCATACACTGACTTAGATTGGGTAGGAGATATTGATGATAGGAAGAGCACTTCTAGTGGAGCTTTCTTTCTTGGAAACAAACTGGTTTCATGGATCAGCAAAAAATAGTCATGCATTTCTTTATCTACTGTAGAAGCTGATTATGTTGCAGCAACAACTAATTGCACTCAAGTCTTGTGGATGAAGCAAATCTTGAAGGATATCAAGGTAAATTGTAGTGATCCAGTATTTATCTACTATGATAACTCTGCAGCTATTGACATGTCTAAGAATCTGGTATTTCACTCTAAGACTAAGCATATTTCAATAAAGTATAACTTTCTAAAGGATAAGGTAGAAGCAAAGGAAGTCAAATTGGTTTATATGAACACTAAAAAATAGATTTTAGATTTATTCACTAAATCGTTGTCTAAGGAATTATTTGAGTATTTGAGAGACAGGTTAGGGGTTTTTGGCCCTTCGAAAAAGACTTGATTGATGTAATTTGTCATCAGTCTGACATGCATTATCAGAAACATTACTCATTCTAGCACTGATGAGTGGTGCTACTACTTAGGGGGAGTAGTCAGCTTTGAGATTCAGAGGTTTACATTATTGCTTTGATTTTTTTATTAGATTTATGGCATTGATGTCAAAGGGGGAGAGATAGTGATGTGAAAAATAATAAAATCAGTACTTTACAGAGATATAATTCACAGGGGGAGAGTTATTGATATTCAGGAGGTTATTGGCTGTCTTCCATAGGGGGAGACTTGTTTGGCATTTTTTTGGTACTTAGCTGTTTTTCACATCTAGTTTTGTCATCAATTCTAAAGGGGAAGATTGTTGGCATTATTGGATGAATTGATTATGTGTTACATTGATGTTTTGTCATTGATGTCAACACTAGCTGTTATGGTTGGTTACCGGCAAACAGGTTTTAGCTATCGGTAGAACATCTAGTGTTACCAACAGAAGAGACTATCTGTTGGACACTTCTGGCATGTTTGTGTTAGGATTCCCAAAGATACTGAGAGGGGGGATGAATCAGTATCTAACCAGTATAAGAATTTATTTGAATTATAACATGAAAAGCACATCAAAACTGTGTACCGGTAAACCAAAATTAATGTAGTAAATAAGAGCAATAACCACAACATAAGAGACACACCATAACACATTATTTTTAATGAGGAAACCCAGTGTGGGAAAAACCTCAGTGGGATTTGTGACCCACAATATTCTCTTACTGGCCAATAAGGGAATATTACTATTTACAATAGAGGCCTGCACATGCAGGAAGGCCAAGTGCCTAGAGCTCACTCCTCAGTTACAAAAGAAGTCTCACTGACTTACAAAAATGGATTATACAAATCCAATGTCTTGTACTTCTTCAGATAAGCATCTACTATGCTAGATTCAGTACCGGTTTAAGCTCTACAATATACATAAACCCTTATCCAATATCTGCCTTATAATTCACATATTAGGTCTGCATTAATCCTTCCATCTATCTTTTTCTAAATGATCTACAATGATCTTATACATATATGAGTCATATTACAATCCACCAAGTTAGCTTACAAAATATTTTACAATTAAATATAAAATACATTTAAACAAAATTCCTGTCAGCCATGGTGTCGGTGATCTGTATGTCGGTGTTGAGTCTGCCAGTGCTAGTGCCAGTGCCTGTCGGTATCATAGGATTGCAAGGTTGCCATCAATGACAATACCTTCAATCACCTACAATTTCTATTGGAGTGTGCATTTGCCAACAATCTCCCCCTTTGGCATTGATGGCAACACTCATGAGAAAAATCAAAAAGTGTCCAAAGATGTTGTCCAAAAAGAATCTACCAAGATTGTCTTACCAAAACTGTGTTGTCAAAAATGTATGCTCCCCCTGAGCTGATGATGTCTTTAATCTGATCATTTTTCTCATTTCCACTACTCCCCCTTTGACATCAATGGCAAAGGTTGTCATTCACTGTTAATGGAGTGTGGATCGTGCCTACATCATTGTAACTGGGGGGTTACAATCTGGAAAAGATATGCCAATACCAAATTCTGACTGTCGCTGAATATTTTTCTATCCTGTAATGCTGCTTTTGTTCTCTGAACTGTACCAGTTAATATGTGCATTTTCTCTTCTAGTGTCTTAAGTCTGGGAAACAGAGCCTCAGAAATTTCTTTTCTCAAAGAAATGAGGTAATCTAGTTTAGGACCTAGTTTGCATTTTAAGTCCTTTTCCTTAATCTTTATCTTTTCTTTGTCTTTTTCTAACTTCTCTATTTTCTCTTCAAGATTTGTAATGTTCTTTTCAATTTCCAAAAATGAATCTGATGATCCTATTAAATTGTCAGCAATATTGTTAATTTCTTATTGAGCTTTGTTGATCTCCAAATCTATGCTCTCTGTCAAAATATTAGTTTTGCAGGTGTCTCTGTATAGTATCTTGAAATCCAAAATTTTTTTTCCTAGTGTCGGTAACAAGGCTTCCATTTTCTCCTTATTCTTCTTCACTATTTCCTCAAATAATTTTTATTTCTCCTTAATCATTCTCTCTCTGAATGTGTCCTCATTTATCTGATCAATTGTCAAAATGTTACCGATGATGTATTTAGACAATGTGTCTAGTTGACCTAAAGAATCTTTACTTCCCACAATGCACATGGGTGTTATCAATTTAAGAATAGGAATTGTGTCATCAATAGCCTTATAGGCTTGTGCATTACACTTAGTGATCTTCTTAATAGAATCTAATAATACCTCTGTCACGTTCATTGGTTTGAATTCTGTCATTGAAGTACCAGATGTCTGTCCAAGTGTTTTCACAATTTCCATGCTATCCATTGTAGTAATAACTTTTCTTATTTCTACCTCTGGTAGGTCAGTTTGTGTTTGGATTTCTACTAGCAAAGGTTTAGGCTTTTCAGTTATTGTTGGTGGCACTGTCTCGGTTTGAACTTGTACCTCAGCCTATTTTTGTTCTTGTTTCTCAACTTGTGCCTCAGAGGGTTTCTTTGTGCTCTCTACTACCATTTTTTTAGATGTAGTCTCTGTATGCACAGTCAGTTTCTTTGATTATTTCTCAATTTTATCTACCAGTGCTTCTGATGGTTTCTTAGTGGTGTCCTTTGCCGGTTTCTCTATCTGGGTAGGTTTTTTTGTGCTTATATTTACCATATCACTAATTCCAATCTCAACATCTATAGCCGGTAGCTCAATAGCCATATCTTTCTTCTTATCCTCAGTAGTCTCTTTGTCCACCACAATGTTTACCTCTTGTGTATCGATATTCATAATGTACAAAACTTTAGACTCAGGATTTGTATCCTCTTGAGGAGTCTCCATACTCTCTGTAGCTGGTTGTGTGTCAATGGTTTCTTCTGGTAGAGTATCAGAAAGAGGTGGGGGTAAGTTATCAGTTATTTTTAGGTTCATAGGTCCACCTTCCTTACCTTTCCCCTTATCCCTGTCCTTTTGATAGACTCTGATAGTCTTAGGTCTTTTAAGTTCTTCTTGTTTCTCCTTTTCAACAAAGAATATGTCTCATTGATCCACAGTCTTTTCAGAAATTTCATTCATTCTTCCTGCCATAAGTGCAACATGTCTGTGACCAATTGAAAATATTGTCCGGTTGGCTTCACTGATTAATTGATCAATCTCTTCAGGTGAGTTCACTGGGTGAACTGCAAGTAATTTCTCAATTTTTATTTTCTTATCCCTCTCAACAATAGCTACCCTTCTAGCTTCAAGTCTTCTGTAGAGATCAGTGGGTATTTCATCAACAATTTTCATCAAGAATTTCTTGTATATGTCAAAGTGTAAGATTACAGTATTTTCTATGTTTTCTCTGTCATCAGTGGAAAGTGTGTTATACAGTTTTCTAATGTTTTTCAACTTTCCATCCTCTGTTATTTCACTTAAAAGTTTATCCAGTGGAGCAATATTTTGTTTTACCTTCTTCTTCTTTGGAGTTAACTTCTTAAGTGGAGGCCTCACTGCCTATTGCTTTTGTGTTGTTCTCCTGGGTGTAGGTGAGGGTGAGGGTTTTCTTTTCCTTTCCACCCTTTTGAATACTGCCAGTATGTCACTTTCAGAAGAAGTTGCAATCAATGAAAGATGAGTTTTCGGTTGAAGTCCTTCCAACTCACTTTCCTTGATACCAGTTTGCTTTAATACATCTTCCTTAATTATTTTAGCTTGTCTAGTTCCCTTCCTCACTATTTGTTCAACTTTCTTAACTCTTTTCTATGATTGAATACCACTTTCAATTATTTCTGCATTGCCATAGACTTTCTCAGATGGTTCCTTTGGTGCTTCAAGGGGGGATTTTGCATAAGTTTCAATGATGTTATCATCTGTTTCATATCCCATTTGAGTTACCCAGATTGTCCTAGGGACAACTGCCTCCATCCAAATTTCATCTTTCTTGATTACAAAACATATTTCCTTTTGATATTTATCTACAATTGCTTGAGACAACCTAATTATTGTCTTCATTCAAGCCTTTATTTCTTTAAAATGTTCATTTATATTTTTCTCTCTGTTTTCTCCCATGTTGTTTGATGTATCCAATAGTTGCTTTCCTACAGGTATATCAAAGCCAAAGTCTTTTCTACCAATACCGGGTACTTCCTTAGTAATGTACAGCATCAAACATATAAGCAAATTTCCAAATCTAAAAGTTCCTTTCTTGTCTCCTTTGATCTTCTTCAGATTGTCTATCAATTCATCTTTAAGCCATTCATAGATGTCAATCTTAACATTGTTGTTCACTAAGTCATAAGCACTTTTAATACACAAGCTAGATACTAAGTTTAACCTATTTGCATGTGTGGCTTTATAGCCAAGGATCATACTAACAAATCTAACATTTATGTCCTTTACATCATTGACTCTAAGTGATCTCTTGTCAAATGTTGTGCCAGTTAGGTCCATTACTGTGTCATTAGAGACCTTTTTAGTTCTGTCAGGCTTGCTACCGGTGGAAGGTAACCTTGTTACTACCTTAACCGCTTCTTTTGTGATATTATGAGTTGAATCCAACCAAAAGAATTCACCATGAACTTTGCTTAGCACAATCCTTATAACATCCTTGGGAAAATCCAGGATACTAAGGATTTCAGTAAAACCTAGGGTTTCCACTATCTTATGTTCTGGTTTGATATTTCCAGATTCATCACATAAAATAGTCCTATACATATTCTTGATTTCTTCATCTCCTAGTTCCTCTATATGACAATGTATGTATATCCTAGGATCCTCTGCATAAACTACTCCTTTAGGAATTTGAGAAAATGCACCTAGGGTATCATCTTTCTTCGCTATTTCGGGAACAAGTTTGAATACGGGTCTAGGGTGCTTGATAACTTCAATCATAGTAGGGTTTGCAATAATTTTAGGAGTGGATGAGGAAGCCATAGTTATAAATACCTCAATCTACCTTAAGGATGAGTGCTTGGATGAATTGCTTCACTTTTTCACTAAGGATGTCTTCGCTCAAGAATTTTCATGCTCTCGAAGATTTGAATGCTCGATGAATGAAAAAGGAGCCAAAACACTTACTTTATAATGTTATTTTCTCCAACTACCACATTTAATGCTTGCCAGTTAAGTCACAACTTAACTCATCTATTGGTAAAAATGTAATTCAACTTCTCACCATCAACTGAGGGTATATTAGCATGTTTTTCAGTTTGTTGCTAAACCCCCAAAGGATTTTCCTTTAGTTATATGAAGAGTCTCATGTCGGTGGAGTGTTACTCTGTTCTCCCAATGGAGGAGTATTGCCATCAACATTCTAATCTAACTTTCTGATCAATTATTTTGAGAATTCTTGCTTTACTTCTTCAACTTTTTCTTTACCTTTCAAGCTGGGTCCTTTGTTATTTGCTGGTGATGTCTTGCTTCTATAAAATTTTGCAATATGTCCAATTTTGTTACAAGCATAACAAGTCACATTGTTTTTTCTGAATAGCTTTCCCATATCCTATGTCGGTTTGTGTTATACATTGATTACATAGATGTCCAAATCTCCCACAAACATAACAACTTACATTCATTCCGTAATTTTCTGAATTGTGACCAACTTTGTTGCATTTAGAACATTGATCGATGGGTGTATTAGTGTTCTGATAATTTCTAGATCTACACTGATTTTCTCTATGACCATACTTGTTACAGTTAAAACATTTTCCATTAAATTTGTAAGCATTAGGTTGTCTTACCGGTTTGCTATGATCATGATTGTTTGCAGTATCAGAGCTTTCACCAACTTCAAATCCAAGGCCATTTGCATCACCATTTGGTTTCTGATTCTTCAGTATGTCATCAAGTTATTCTGAACTTTTGTTGAATTTTTCTTTGTGTTGATTTGCAGCAGCTAGTTCACTCTCCAAGATTCCTTTTTGTCTTATGAGTTCAGTTCTGTCATTTTTTGTATGCATCAAATCTGTCTTTAACATATCATTTTCATGACTAAGTCTTGTGTTTTCATTTCCAACATCTTTCAGTCTTCTAACCAAGTCCTCTTCATTTTTCTTCCAATTTTCAGTTTCTTTACAAAATCTAATAGTCATATCTTGCATCTCATTCTTCGTTGTATTGTTTTCTTGTCTCAGTTTGTTTACCAGATCATTAAGAGTTTCTTTTTCATCTTCATCATTCTACATCTTTTCACAAAGTTATCTTCTCTTATTCCTTTCTATAGTGAAATTTTCTTGAAGTCCTCGAATAGTCCTCGAATAATATCTTGTGTAGCCTTCAAATCATCTTCAAGTTTGATATTCTTCACTTTTTCTGTATCATAGGCTGAAAGAGTTGTTTCCAATTTCTTTCTCAAGTTTTCCATCTCTACCGGTGTCAAGATCTTCCTCAAGCTGTTAGGCTTTTGAAAATAGAGGACCAGGCTCTGATACCAATTGTTAGGATTCCCAAAGATACTGAGAGGGGGGGGTGAATCAGTATCTGACTGGTATAAGAATTTATTTGAATTATAACATGAAAAACATATCAAAACTATTCACTGGTAAACCAAAATTAATGTAGTAATAAGAGCAATAACCACAACATAAGAGACACACCATAACATAGTATTTTTAACGAGGAAACCCAGTGTGGAAAAAACCTCGGTGGGATTTGTGACCCACAATATTCGCTTACTGGCCAGTAAAGGAATATTACTGTTTACAAAGGGGCCTGCACATGTAGGAAGGCCAAGTGGCTAGAGTTCACTGCTCAGTTACAAAAGAAGTCTCACTAACTTACAAAAATGGATTATACAAATCCAATGTCTTGTACTATTTTAGATCAGCATCTACATGCTAAATTCAGTACTAGTTTAAGCTCTGCAATATACATAAACCCTTATCCAATATCTCCCTTATGATTCACATATTAGGTCGGCATTAATCCTTCCATCTATCTTTTTCTAAATGATCTACAATGATCTCACACATATATGAGTCATATTACAATCTGCCAAGTCGGCTTACAAAAGATTTTACAATTAAATACAAAATACATTTAAACAAAATTCCTATCGGCCATGGTGCCGGTGATCAATCTTTTTGGTGTTGGTGATTTGTATGCCGATGTTGAGTCTCCCGGTGTTTGAGCCTGCTAGTATCATAGGATTGCAAGGTTGCCATCAATGACAATACCTTCAATAACCTACAATTTCTCATTGGAGTGTGCATTTGCCAACAGTTTGATCTTTGGAATATGTTTGGTTACATGTGGTACGTGCTTCTAGATCATGTTTTGGTTAGTTGGTATTGACTTGATAATTGGATGCTATCATACACTCTGGTAAACTCTTACTGACACTAGTTTAAGACTCTACCTACAAAGTTTTCACTAAGGAATCTTGACAAGATGCATAATTGGTGTTGGTACGGCTTCTAGATGGATTTTAGGATGCTGAAGACATTCTTTGGTCATGCTTCAACTGCTTGAAGACATTTCTTTGGCATGGTGGATGCAGAATAGGTCTGGTACCTATCTAGGTTATGGACTGATATTATGTTAACGTGTACTCTACACGTTACCAGGTTTTCAAGATGATTTATGAAATTGTTATTGTTGTTTTGATCTTAAGCCGACATGACATATCATTGTAATATGGATTTATGTAATGATCTTATTGTAATATCTTTTAGGTGGCTGACCTAATTGGTTTAGCTCTTAGGGTTTGTATAAAATAATGTAAGATCTCATTCTAAGATTGTGGCATGTGTGGAATAGGAATGGAATAAGTGTTCATGGTCTTGGAATACAATATCATATGCGAAGGAGATTTGTTCAATCATAGATTATCAAATTGGGATCAAGGAAGAGGTCAAAGGCCTCTGGTATTGAGCTTAACTAGGACTGTAATGAAGCATGGTAAATGCTATTTCTAGCAGTTCACTCTATTATATGGTTGAAAATTTATCTTGAGATGGTTGTAGCCTCTCTGTAGTTAGTGAGACTCTTTTGTAATGAGCAGTATGCTCTAGGTAGTGTGTCTTCCTGTATGTGTAGGCCCCTCATTGTATCACATACTTTCTGCAAAAGTATCATCTGACTATGGGTAGGCTTCCCACCGTGGTTTTTCCCTTTCCAAGTTTTCTACATACAAATCATGGTGTTATGTGGTATGGTTGCTTTGTATTGATTATCTATTTATTTGTTAAGTTGTATTGTTTATTGGTATCTATTAATATCGACATTTTTATGTGGTTTATTGGTACTTGATATGTTTAAAGGTTATTAAGTGGATTAAAAGTTATAATCTGTTAACAACTGATTCACCCCCCCTTCTTAGTTGTTCACTAGTTATCCTAACACTCCAAGGTAAGAAAGGTCCTGTGGTACAACCAAATGTTGAGACATTGTAGGTGTTGGCATATGCACACTCCAATGAGACGTTGTATGTGATTGAAGGTTTTGTCATTGATGGAAACCTTGCAATCCTATGGCACTGGCAAAGACATTATACTAGCATCAGCAGATCACTTTCTACACTGGCACTCAGGACACCGGCACTGGCATAGAAGAAAGGAAGTATACCGGCACAGAGGCCGATAGGATTTTGTTTTATTATATTTTGTTTATTATTGAAAAAATTTGTAAGCCAACTTGGCAAATTGTAAATTTACTCTTATATATAAAAGAGATTATTGTAGACATCAGTGTAGTAAGGAGACATAAGTATAAGGAAAATATTAGGTAGACCTATTGTGTGAAATATAGGTTAAGGGGTATATGTAAAGAACAGAGCAGGAACTGGTACTGAATCTGGCATTGAAGATGCTATTGTAAAGCAGTACAAGTTATTGGATTTGTATAATCCTCATTGTAAGTCAGTGAGACTTCCCATTGAGCAGTGAGCTCTAGGCAGTTGGCCTTCCTGCATGTGTAGGCCCCTATTGTAAGTAATATTCTCTTATTGGCCAGTGAGTGAATATTGTGGGTCACAAATCCCACCGAGGTTTATCCCACACCGGGTTTCCTCATTAAAATCTTGTGTTATGGTGTTCTTTTCATGTGGATGTTCTTGATTTTGTTTATTGCATTATTTCTTGCATACCGGTACACTGGTATATTATGTTCTGCATGTTTTAAGTTAAGAAATTTCATTCACTAGTCTGATATTGATTCACCCCCCCCTCTCAGTATCTGTGGGATTCCTAACAATTGGTATCAGAGCTTGGTCCTCTATTTTCAAAAGCCTAATAGCTTGAGGAAGATCTTGACACCAGTAAAGATGGAAAATCTAATGAAGCAACTTGAAGGAGCTCTTACAGACTATGATGCAGAGAAATTGAAAAATATCAAACTAGAAGATGATTTAAGGGCAGCTCAGGATATCATTCAGGCACTTCAAGAAAATTTTACTGTTGCAAGAAATAAGAGAAGAGAACTTTGTGAAAAATTGCAAAATGAGAATGATGAAAAGGAATCACTTAATGATATGATAAGCAAGTTGAAACAAGAGATCATGACAACAAAGAATGAGATGTAGGATATGACTATGAGATTTTGCAAAGAGATTGAGGATAGGAAGAAGAATGAAGAAGAATTGACCAGAAGACTAAGTGATGCAACAAATGAGAACATAAGACTTAGCTATGAAAATGACATGTTGAAGACAGATCTGATGCATACTCAGATGACTCAAATGAACTAATGAGACAAAAGGAAGTCTTAGAAAGAGAACTAGAAACTGCAAATCAACATAAAGAAAAACTCAAGAAAAGCTCAGAGGAACTTGGCACCTTGCTGAAGAATCAAAAACCTAAAGATGACACTTCTGGAATTGGCTTTGAAATTGGTGAAAGCTCCGGTACTACAAATACTCAAGATTACAGCAAACTAGTAAGACAACCTAATGCCTATAAATTCAATGGAAAATGCTTTAACTATAATAAGTATGGTCATAGAGTAAATGAATGTAGATCTAGAAATTATCAGAATATCAACACACCCACCTGTCAATGTTCTAAATGCAACAAATTTGGTCACAACTCTGAAAACTGTAGAATGAATGTGAGATGTTATGTTTGTGGAAGATTTGGACATTTATCTAATCAATGCAGAACACAAACCGGCATAGGTTATGGGAAAGCTATTCGGAAAAATAATGTAACTTGTTATGCATGTAACAAGATTAGGAATATTGCTAAATTCTATAGAAGTAAAGGAACACTGGTAGACAACAAAAGTTCTAGCTTGAAAGGTAAAGAAAAAGTTGAAGAGGTTAAGCAAGAATTCTCAAAACAATGGATTAAAAAAGCTAATCTAAATATTGGGAATACTCCTCCACCAGTAGAACAAACCAATGCTTCACCAACAGGATAGAGTGATTCTTTACCGGAAGGATAGAGTAGTGCTCCACTGGCAGGAAGTTCTTCATCCAATTTAAGAAAGTTTCTTTGAGGGTTTGGCAATCTAATGACACATGTATTATTATTCCCTTAGTTAGAGATAAGAAGTTGAAAATTACTTATTACCGGCAAACAATGTTAAGTGAATACTTAATCGACATGTAATTAATGTGGTAGATGGTGAATAGACACTATAAAATTAAGGTTTTGGCTCCATTTCATTTCACCGAGATTTCAAATTTACGAAGAGCGTGAAGATTCTAAGATAAGGCATTTCAAGCTAGAAGCAAGAAGACAAGCTGTAATAGAACTCGATAAGAAAATAAAAATTGAAAAGATACTTGTTGTATATCTGGTAAACTCTCTCAAAGAAATTGATGACCTAATTGCTCAAGCCAACATGACAGTATTTTCTGCTGCACACCGACACATTGCTTTAATGATTGGAAGAGTAAATGAGTTGACTAAAGAGACTAAAAATGGATGGGACATATTCCTAGTTGAAAAAGAAAAACAAGAAGAATAAAGGAACCCCAAACCCATAAAATTTTATCAGAAAGATAGAGACAAGGGGAAAGGAAAAGTTGGTGGACCACCTAGTATCAAGGTTAGAGACAACTTACCTCCACCTCCTTTAATTACTCCACCGATAAAAACAACAACTACAGATGATCAACCAGTAGCTAAGAGTATGGATGTAAAGGATAATAATCCTAATCCTGAAGTCTTATATACTGTGGGTGTTGATACTCAGAAGATCAACATAGTGGTAGACAAAGATACAACTAATAAGACTAATATGGCTAGTGAGCCTCCGGTAGCTAAGGAAACTGATAACACACAGGAGAAACCAATAGAAGATAAAGAGAAAAAGGTAGAGACTCAGACACAGACTAAGACAACACAACAAACATAGGAACAAACAGAGTAAAAGGCTCTGGAACAACAACATCAACAACATCAATAGGAACAAGTACATAAGGAAACAGTGCCACCGGTAACTAGTGAAGCAGAAAAACCATTGCTTAAAGAAATGCAGACACAAACAGACCTACCAGAGGTCAATACAAGCTTGGTTACTTCCACTGGTACTCAGATTGTTGATTCATCATCAAGATACAAATCAACTAATGTGACTGAGGTACTATTAGATTCAATCAAGAAAATAACTGACTGTAGCTCACAAGCTTACAAAGCAATTGATGATACCATACCAATTTTGAAGGTAATTGCTCCTAACTGTAATATAGATAACAAAGATTCTTTAGGACAACTTGATACACTATGTAAATATATCACTAAAAACATTGAGAAAATAAAGGAAGAGTCATTGAAGAATAAGGTAGAAATTGAAAAACATAAATTCTTTGATGAGCAAATAAAGAAGTGTAATAGAGATTTTGACACACTTCTACCGGAATTATGTAATTTGTTGAAAGAGTACAAAAATCTATACAAAGATACCTATAAAACAAACTTTTTGACTGTAGATATAGACAAGAAAATGAGCAATGTACAGGATGAGATCAATAAACTTGCTGATAGTTTTGTCAACTCACCTGATGCACTATCAGTTTTTGAGGAGAAGATAACAAATTTTGAGGAAGAACTACTTAATTGGAAAGAGAGAAAGAAAGAATAGTAAATAAAGAAAAGAATTTGAGATCAAAGCTAAGTCCAAGATTGGAATATCTAGCATCTCTACAGAAGGAAGTATCTGAGGCATTAATACAAGGAAAGAAAACATCGGCAGAGCATTTACATCATCTCATCGGTACAGTGAAGAGAACAAAGACAACAATAAAGGATAGCAAAAAGTTTATGGACAGTATAAACTTGATTTTGGGAGATCTTTTTCAAATTGTAACCACCTCGTTACAAGGTTGAAACTACAAACTCTACTGACATCTTGAAAACCTTTGTCATTGATGCCAAAGGGGGAGTACTAGGATGAGAAAATTCAATATCACAGGAATCATATGCTTAGGGGGAGCACACACATTTTTGGTAACATTTTTGGACTTCACATTTTTGGATCATTTTTGAAATTTCTCATGACTGTTGCCATCAATACCAAAGGGGGAGATTGTTGGCATATGCACACTCTAATGAGACTTTGTATGTGATTGAAAGTTTTGTCATTGATGGCAACCTTGCAATCCTATGGCACTGGCAAAGACATTATACTGGCATTAGCAGATCACACTCTACATCGGCACTTAGGACACCAGCACCAGCATAGAAGAAAGGAAGTATACGAGCACAGAGGCCAACATGATTTTGTTTTATTATATTTTGTTTATTATTGAAAAACTTTGTAAGCCGACTATGCAAATTGTAAAATGACTCTTATATATAAAAGAGATCATTGTAGACATCGGTGTAGTAAGGAGACATAAGTATACAGAAAATATTAGGTAGACCTATTGTGGGAAATATAGGTTAAGGGGTATATGTAAAGAATAGAGCAGGTACTGGTACTAAATCTAGCATTGAAGATGCTATT
Source organism: Cryptomeria japonica (assembly GCF_030272615.1). NCBI lineage: Eukaryota > Viridiplantae > Streptophyta > Pinopsida > Cupressales > Cupressaceae > Cryptomeria > Cryptomeria japonica. Next base: position 358,700,910 of record NC_081405.1, on the reverse strand, counting down.
GTAAAGCAGTACAAGTTATTGGATTTGTATAATCCTCATTGTAAGTCAGTGAGACTTCCCATTGAGCAGTGAGCTCTAGGCAGTTGGCCTTCCTACATGTGCAGGCCCCTATTATAAGCAATATTCTCTTATTGGCTAGTGAGTGAATATTGTGGGTCACAAATCCCATCGAGGTTTTTCCCACACCAGGTTTCCTCGTTAAAATCTTGTGTTATGGTGTGCTTTTCATGTGGATGTTCTTGATTCTATTTATTGCATTATTTCTTGCATATCGATACACTATTATATTATGTTCTGCATGTTTTAAGTTAAGAAATTCCATTCACCGGTCAGATACTAATTCAACCCCCCCTCTCAGTATCTGTGGGATTCCTAACAACAGGGACATTCTTTTGGACCTGTCTGACTTTTTTCGAGCTACTGTTTTTTATGAGAAATAATTTGAAGGTATCATGTTGACATTGGTTGAAGAATAAGAGAAGGTAGATGAAATCAATAAATGTATTATAAAGTAGAACCCAACACCCGATGTTGGAGCGTAAGTCTGTGACTTTATAGCCTTGTGGTCTTGCAATGTGTTTTGGATTTTGTTTCTTAGAAGGACTTTTCTATTTTGAGAATGGTCATGTTCAAGACCGTTATCTTTAAAGAAACCATTTCTTGAAATCAGAAAAGACTTAGGGTAATAGTTATAAATAAGTACATTAGTAGATCTTTAAGGATCTTTTGGGTAAACTTTGATTTACTCTTAAGAGAAAAAACTTCTTTAACTATATTTTATGTGTGGATGTCTTTTGTTCTTTTGAATGGTTATCAGTGAATGAATTTATATTTGGGATGGTGAATGGTTTCTATTTTCTATTGCTGCAAAGATATTATATGTGAATGATATTTTATGGCAATCTAGTTGATTCAAAATCTTAGAAAATCTAAAAAAAGTGTTTGTATTTTAGGCATGCCTGTCAAATCTTTCTGGTTAAAATCTCTTCCCTTATTTGCTATCTGGTTAAAAAAATTTCAGTTAATTTCTATTCATTGAATATCCTCTGAAGGTAGCTGCCACCTTGTAAAATAAGCAGAGAATCAATCAATAGATAGTTTGTTCAAATTGGTTCAACTATGGTTACATTTGTCACCTTTGTGGATGTGAGAATAATGAGTTAGGTGATAAGTATGTTAACCAATAGATTTTGGCAACTCTGCTGGGGACTAGAATGAAATAGGAAGATTTATAAGATTTAAACATCTTTTGGTAAGAAGATTGGCGACTCTATTTGCACAAATCGAGAGGAGGGTTTTTGGCCAAACCTAAGTTAATACATGGTTAACACTTGAAAGAGAAAGTTAGTCAATGACCTTCTCTTCTTGTGAATATTTGTAAAGATAAATAGCTTAATGGAAATAAGAGATATAAATGTATCTCTATTATGAAATGAGCATAGGAAGGATTTCTTAAGCTGTATTGTCTAAAGCATACTTGTCATGGGGCCGACAAGGGCAGAAAAGGAGAGAAGTACATCTCATGGAAAGTGTAAAGTCTAGCCTGAAGAACTATTGTTAGGTACCTTTAGAGAAGAGAAGACGCCAGAATAATTCAAAAGGGCTTATGTTTCAAGCTGGCTCAGGTGAGATTTTGAAGGTGACTTTCGATGTGGTATAGCTGATGATGAAGGTCACATCACTGAGGTTGAAGTGGAAAAGTTCATAAGCATTTTTGGTGGAGTTGGAAAGAAGGAAAACCTGCCTCAAGTCACTCTCCAAGATTGGCTCCCATATGCAAGGGAAGATGAAGTCCTCTTGAGGTTTGTTCCTATTCTTTTGGAATATAAAAATCAAGTGTCATCATGTACCATATGCATGAGTCCTTTTTTGACTCTAGGTAAGTCGAGAAAATATTATCTTTTTGAAGGCCCTCTTATTGAATTGGTCATCTCTATGTGGGACGTAGCACTCAAAGAATATTTCCTCTCCTTTTCCAAAGAGAATTCCCCTACCTAGGGAATAGGGGTTGAATGGAACCCTTTAAATCCTCTGTATTACCTTGTGTAATCCTATGAGGATGCCTAGATTAGAGATAACCCTCTTTTTGAAGTGATAAACCCTCAACTAATAAAATAACTATCATCCCTAGATAATTCTGATGAGTCTGAGAGATGTTTCCTTGAGGATATCTCTGATGGTGATGAATCCATTTCTTTATACTATCATGTCGATACAGGAAGCAGAGATGTTAAATTCCTGAGTCCAAACCCCATGGTCCTTGTCGATGATTATTTATCTATTAATGAAATCATTGATAAATCCTCAACTGTTGAAGGTCTTAACTTGTCACCATGTGAAATATACATGCAGGGCCATGATAGTTGCATTCATATCTTAAAACAAAGTTGGGAGGTGTACGACCAGATACAGAATGTACTGATTAAATCTTTTCAGAAGGCTTATTATCAATTATCTTGAGAAATTCGTGAGGAGGTAAATGTTCTGGTCCCAGAGGTTAATCATGAAGAGTGGTTGTTTGGACATGAATAAATATACAAGAATTTTTTATGTAGTTGTAATCGGAAACCTGATCTCAAAATCATCAATAGACGTTGTTCACCCTGTGTCCTGCCATATGTCTGAAGCCCTCTATTTCACACAGGTATATATTTCTCTTAGCTAGTAAATGGTTTTTCTTGAATAATATTATGCTCCTTCACCATAAGGCTCTTATGGCCATGTACATATTTAGTTTCTATTTTTGGCTTGTCGTAAGTGTCAAGTTTTGGCTTGTTAGTATTGAGTTTTTTGTCTAGTTGCCCCTCCACCCTACTGCCAAGCAACACCCTTTCCTTCTATTACACCTGACTTTGTTGCCCATTTCCAATGGTTCTAGAGTTCTTTGTGTCCTATTAATCCTAGTCCCCATTCATAGCCTATATGTTACCCATTAATTCTTAAACTTTGGATAGGGCATAAATCTTTATTGATTATCCTTATTTTCCTCCTTTATCATGACTTTCCTAAGTTTCTTAACCTCTATCATGGAATTATTAACTTTTGGAATTACCCAATCACCCAATATGCTTAGAGGAGTCTGTAGAGCATCAACATTATTAAGAAATCAGACTTGTGGTTGCCTTTGAAAGAGTTCAATTCTTGCAAACTTGCCCAATCTTTGGATCCCCCGGCTATCTTCTATGTCATGCATAGGTTAGGCTTCTCTTAAATTTTAAAAGACCTCTCCAGTTTCAAAACAAAGACATTTTAGATGATGTAATTCTAGGCTTATTCAATACCCTATGGGGTGGCAGAATGAGTGATGGTAAAGATAGGTCATGCTTGGGTGCCACCAAAATTAAATAAGCTTGTTAGGCTGGGAGAATAGTTGCATCTTGTCATTCCTCTTCCTGCCTCATCAACTGCTACATCATACACTACTTACAGGAAATAAATTATGGGAATATTTGCACCATATTGTCATTAATGGCAATTAAGTGCCTAAAGATGCAAAAAAGGTGGCGGCATGCATTACTACATTTGTTGTTGCCATGTTGGACACAATGGATCATTGAGAGGGGGGTGAATTAGTGATTTAAACACTTTTTCTTCAACAAGGAGATACGAGTAATATATAAAACAAACTGAGTGCTAACCAGTAGCTCAAACAGTGCAAATAGGATGTGTGAAAGGACTTGCTAAAACATTAACATAACACATGCACAAGAATGCATCACACAACACCAGATATATATGAGGAAAACCCAATGTGGGAGAAACCTCAGTGAGAATAGCTTCTATAGATCTTCTGCTCCAATCTAGCCTCATAATGTAAAAGATCTGATTACAATTTTAGGGCACCAAACCAAGGAGCACCAACCCTTGATCAATTTATAGGCTACAACCTAAAGGATCTACAACCCCTACACTAAGCTCCAACTTAGTGAAAACAAAATAAAACTCAGTTATACAAATGAAATCACTATTGCAAATGAAGTTTTGCAACCTTACAATATTCTGCTATGACGGTTTCAACCTTATCGATCTGTATTCTCTCCACCCACTCTGCAACTTGGCTTTACTGAGAACTTTTTTAAGTCCCCTCTCACTATATCTTTACTATTCAACTCACACTTGATCACTCTTTATCAGGTACAACTTTTCTTGGTTTGTGACCTCTGTGTTCAATGCACACTCCATCGGTTTGTTCCTTACACTAGTTTACACTGCTTCTCCTTACTGGTACACTCTTCACTCATAAACACTTCAAGTGTTTATATCTTTGGCTCTCAGACAACATTTTCACCCTTATCTTCACTCTCCAACAACAACAATCACAGTCTCAAGTCATCATATTTAAACTTGAGCTTTCCCGCCAAGAATCAATTCAAACTGAGGGCGGTCAGGGTTTCCTTCACCCAACCAAATCTACATCAAATCTGATGCAATCTACCTTGGATCAATTACCTATAGTTGAGGAATGCATCTATAGGTGTTTTCCATTATCCAATGCATATTTGTTAAAGATAGCAATCTCGACCATGATTTTCGGCCCTGAAATTTATCAACTTATTTATGACCCAGTTGTTTCCTTCTTGAAGTCCTCTTGCAGTCTAATTCCTTTTCTTCAATCCTGGCACCAATAACTCCCTTGTCTTTATATGTCACTCATTCTTCCTCAAACCACACCAATTTGTTACCATCCCGTGATTTGTTGTTGTTTCATTAATGTCGACTAGCTGTTTCAACAACCATGTCGATGGAAACTTCACCGACCTCTGCATGTTTTCCACCTCAGCTCCACATGGCATCACATCTATCATATACTCAACTCATTGACACAATATCAGTTTACACTTGAACATTCACCAAACTCATACTAGCACAAGCCTTTACCAATGAGACCTTCTCCTCCTGCTAACCGGTAGTGCACACTACATCGGTAGCACATATTCACCTTCAATGGTTTGTGAACATTTTAACATTTTGCCTCTTCATCAAAAATAGGCAGCAACCTCCAAACCAATTCATTCTCTACCGGTTATCACTCAATATGCTAACACACACATGCATCTCACCTCATACAAGTGAAGTCACTAATAGTCTCAATAACTACTTTGCTTCCACCATACTAGTTGACTAGCCTTCATGTTAATCTTCCTTATGCCAATTCAATCTTCTTCATACCAGTTTGACATACTTCTATTGGTAGCTTGTAATACCGGTTGACATCAATGACAACTCAATGCCAACAATCTCCCCCTTTGGCATTGATGTTAACATTGTCTTTTTTTCTCGTTTATCTCTGCCTTTGATAGAAATGGCAAAAGGAACCTTAGTCTAACACCAATAATATTTCTCTTGAGTACACCCAGTTAGGACACAATCTCCCCTTGTGTCCATGCTTCATGATTCAAGAGTCATAAGAGAGTGACAATAGTTGACTCCCCCTAAATCATGCAATCTCCTATGCATTTAAGTGTTGGTGGATGGTGGGACAACTCCCATCATTTGTCTCAAGTACTCAAATAGACCCAAAGGAAGTGGTTTGGTAAATATGTCAGCAATCTTTTCTCTTGTGGGAACATATTCTATTATGACCTCCTCTTCTGCTACCTTCTCCCTCAAGAAGTGACACTTGATTGCATTGTGTTTTGTTCTTGAGTGCATTACTAGATTCTTAGAGATGTTGATTGTACTTGAGTTATCACATCAGATTGCTATAGGTTCTAGTATCTCCACCTATATGTCTTTTAGTGTCTGCTTCATCCATAAGACTTGTGAACAACATGTAGCAGTTGCTATATACTCTACCTCAACAATAGATAATGACATTGAATCTTGCTTCTTACTATTCCATGATACTAATTGATCTCCTAAGTAGAAAGCACCTCCACTTGTACTTTTTTGATCATCAATACTTCCTACCCAATCTGCATCAGTATAAGCCTATAAATAGAAGTCTCCTATCTTTGGATACCATAGACCATAGTTGATAGTTCCTTGTAGATACCTGAAGATTCTTCTAACTACATTTAGGTGAGACTATTTAGGAGCAGCTTGGAATCTTGCTACCATAGAAATAGCTTGTATAATGTCTGGTCTAGATGTTGTTAGATATAATAAACTACCAATCATAGACCTATACAGTGTTTTCTCAACTTTCTGTGACTCATCTAGTTTTCTCAACTTACAACTAGTTACCATGGGAGTACTTATCAGTTTGTTGTCCTCCATTTTAAATTTCTTTAGTATGTCTTTAGCATACTTGGTTTGGGAGATGAAAATCCATTTATTTTGTTGTGAGATCTACAAACCAAGAGAATAGGACAACTCACCCTGCATGGACATCTCAAATTCTATCTTCATCTGATTTGAAAATTATTTGCACATGATATCCTTGTCTCCACCAAAGATAATATCATCCATTTATACAACAACTATAATCATGTGATATCCATTTACCTTGACATACAAGTTGTTGTCTACATTCCCTTTTCTGGAATCTTTTCTCCTTCAAGTATTTGTCTAACTAGGAATACCATTATCTGGGAGCCTACTTCAAACCATACAAGGATTTCTTCAACCGACATACAAAAATCTCTTCATGCAATAGGTACCCTTTCGATAGTTCCATATACACCTCTTACCATTGAGAAAAGTAGATTTTACATCCATCTAATACACATTATATCCCTTATAGGCTGAGCAGGCTAAAAACATTCTTATTTCCTCTAATCTAGCAACTAGTGCAAAGGTTTCTTTAAAATCAATACCTTCCACTTGAGCATACCCTTTGCAAACTAACCTTTCTTTATGTTGGACTATCTTACCTTCTTCATTCATCTTGTTCTGATAGACCCATTTAGTACCTATGACATTGTTATCTGTTGGTCTAGGAACAAGTTCCCAGTTTGATTTTTCTCAATTTGTCTCAACTCTTCATCGATGGCATCTACCCACTTCTCACTTTTTCTAGCATCACCAAAAGCTTTGGGCTCTACTTCTGTCATGAGGCAAAAATTTACCTACTCACTTTCTCAAGCTAATCTCCTTCTGATCCACACACCTTTATTCCTGTCTTCTATGATCTGTTCTTTTGGATGATTCTTTTGCACATACCAGTTGGGGATCTTATTTTGTACATCTTCTACTTGTCCATTGTTAGATTTCTCTTCATTTTCAACATCTGAATCATCAATGTAAGGTGTCGGTGTAGATTTTCCTATATGTGAGTCTTCATCTATTCTCGCATTTACAATCTCAACCACCCTTCTCAATATCTTGTTGTAGCATTCGTAGGCTTTATTATTGGTTGAGTATCCCAGGAAGATTCCTTCATCACTTTGGGAATAAAAACTTCCTAATCCATCAACATCTCTCTTGATAAAACACTTACTTCTAAACACTCTAAAGTGCATGAGCGATGGTTTCTTTTCATACCAAAACTCATAAGGAGTCATTCTACTATTCACTCTTAACAGTACCTAGTTTAATGTGTAGACTACAATATGAACTGCTTCCTTCCAATACATATCTAGTATGTTGGCCTCATTCAACATAGTCCTAGCCATCTCCTTCACTATCCTATTTTTCCACTCTACCACCCCATTTTTCTGAGGTGTCCTTATAGCTGAATACTGTCTTCAAACTCCATGTCTCTCACAGTAGTCAACAAACTCATTGGAAGAAAATTCTCCACCCCGGTCTAATCTTAAGCATTTTACCTAGTATCCACTTTCATTTTCTACCATCTTCCTGAAAATCTTGAATCTCTCAAACACTTGTGACTTATCATGTAGGAAGGTTACACAAGTCATTTTTGAGTAATCATCTATGAACAACATGAAATACCTTTCTCTGACCAATGCTCTTGTCCTTGTTGGCCCACATAACTCTCTATGTATCAACTCCAAAGGTCTTGAGGTGTTGTATTATTTTGTTTTAAAGATGACCTTTTCTTGCTTACCTCTAACACATTCATCACAAAATGTGCTTGCCGATTTTATGATCTGAGGTATGTTTCTCACACACCGGTTCTTGCTTCTTTTAACCCAATTATCAAAATTCACATGGCCTAATCTTTAGTGCCACAACTAGCTTTCATCAACCTATCCCATCATGCATTAAGGCTCATAGAATTCCATCAGATTGTAGACATTACCCTCTGTTCTCTTTCCTTCTGCTACCACCTGACCGGTACTCTACTTTCTTATCTGACAACTGGAAGAGTCAAATGAAAACTTGTACACTTTTTCACACATCTGACTTACACTCAACAGGTTATGCTTCAATTTGATGTAGAGACCTCCTTGTTAACTGAAAAACACCTCCAAATGTATGACACTGACCCCCTAGCACATGAACGGGATCCTATCAAGGCAACACTCTAAAAATTTAGTACAATCTTCTCACCATCTCCAATACTCTTGCTTACTCAACTAGGGGTATCTTGTTAAAACACACTCCATGATACTTCCAAGGGTTACAAATAATTTACACATTGGTTTTGGGTCATACAAAACTCCCTAAGTTCAGACAAAGCACCAGTGGCAAGAATACATGCTCATTCCTTAAGAAACTCACTCAATTAGGCCTAGTTGCTTGTAGCCCTATTTAGCGAGTAAAGGGACCTTAAGTTTAGATTTTCCATAACACCTTGGAAAATATATTATTGATTCAAACACCCTTTTGGACATTATACAAGTCCCCAAAAGGAAGGGTCAATTTATGGAAAATAAAGGTTTTTCCCGATAGGAAGTTGACTATCCTAAAAGGACTAATTAGGCCTCTTTTGTGAAGAAACTATGCTCAGATGAATGAGCCAATGGATTACAATCCCATTGGAATTTTGGGAAACATAAATCAATAGGGATTCCTAGGTTACATGCCTGGAAGCATCGCCATTTACACACAAGGTGCTTTTGTTTGTTCAAGGTCTAGGTAGCCACATAAAGATGTCTACCTACGGTTGCTCCAAACACTTCTCTCCCTTACTCCTCCTACAAAACACACTTATAAATCTAAAATAAATTGACCATACTTTCCTTTCACCAAATCCCATGAGCCCTGGATTGGTAAAGTGCAAGATATGGCCATGAAGGAGGAAAAACCCAAGGTAAACCTTGGTTTTTTGGGTACCTACAACAAAACTTGAATATCAGGAGAAAAAAACACAATCAAAACATAAAATCAAAACCAAATCAGAGTCAAATCTCCTCTCAAATCAACTCACATCATTGGTAATGGATCCCAATCCGTACAGAACCGTACCACAGACCAAAAAATTCATAATTGCAGGAAAACTTAGAATTCTATTAGTTTGTTTGCATCAAAACTCTTCTCCCTACAATCACCCCTTGGAAATTGGATCCATGAGGTGTATAAACCATTCCTCAACTTCTCTTGATTGAAAATCAAGAGGTTAGAGCCGTTGGAGAAGTTTCAAATTACAAAATGCAAAAAGTGCATAAAAGTTGCTCATGACAACTTTTGATAGCTTTTGCAAAAGTTGTCAAAATGTCATCTTTCACCTCCTTATGCCTTGGGTCAAGTTCAACCCCTCCAATAACATCTTAAAACACTTAAAACCAACACATTTGATCCCCTATTGTCCAAAAGTCCTAATTTGCTCATAGAAATGCCAAAATAGGAGTTTGGCTCACAAGATGGGGTTCATTATTACAAACATATAATGTATAATTGAAAACCTATATAAAACATCCTAAAGAAATTTTTAATGCCTTATCCTCCCTTATCAGAGTCTGACTTGTCATCTTGAAGGGTTTGATGAGGTGCTCCTACACCATACTTCCCAGAAGAAGAAATCTCAAGTCCACTTGAGATGAGAGTCTGCAGGTCTGCACCATGATCTTTGATCTGTTGCTCTGTCATTCAAACTGCTTCAATATCAGGTTGTCCTTTCCAAGACACCAAATACTCCATGTAAAATTTACTCCTGGTTCACTTGGCAACCTTAGTATCTAGAACCTTATGCAACTTTGGTGGTTCATGTTTGGGAATGTCATCATCAACAATATCATGCACTGTGTCTTCGCCTGCATCAATACTACACTTATAAAGAGTTAAGTCACAAACATTAAAAATAGGTGACAAACCAAGATCAGATGGTAGTTGAAGTTCATAGGCATTTGAACCACATTTCTTTAAGATTTGGCAGTAGTCAATCTTTCTTTGCATCATCTTTGTGTATCTTCCTTTTGGAAGTCTTTCCTTTTTCAAGTGAGCGCACACCAAGTCTCCCACATCAAACTGTACATCTCTCTTCTTTTTGTCATCATGAGCTTTATATCTCTTTATAGATTGTTGAAGATGAGTCTTCACTTGGTCATGGATCTCTTGTATGGTAGTAGCAAAGGTTTCTACATCTGCACTAATGGATTCTTCTTGAGGTCTCTCTCTCAACTCTAGCATACCCCTTGGGTGGATGCCATATACAATCTAGAAAGGTGACTTACCGGTACTCCTATTCACTATATCATTATAGGAGAATTCGGCCTAAGATAATATACTATCCCACCTTTCTCCATGTTGTCTAGTCAAACACCTTAAGAGATTTCCTAGTGATCTATTTACAACTTCAGTTTGACCATCTATTTGGGGATGGTAGGCTGAGGAGAAGGATAAATTTGTACCAAGATTCTTCCAAAGGGTCCTCCAAAAGTGACCAATAAATTTTACATCCCTATCAGAGACTATGGTCAAAGTAAAGCCATGTATCCAAACAATCTCCTTAAAGAACAAATCTACTACATAAGAAGCATCACAAGTGGTTTTTCATGGCAAGAAATGTGCCATCTTACTGAACCTATCCACCACTACAAAAACACTATCATATCCTTTCCTTGTCCTAGGCAATCCTAAAACAAAATCCATACTTATGCTTTCCCATGGTCTTGAAGGTATGGATAAAGGCTGGTATAAGCCTGCATTGGTGGACTTTCTTTTTGCCTTTTGGAAGATCACACATGTCTCCACAAATCTCTTGACATCTGCCTATAGTTTGGGCCAAAAATGGTCTTTTCACAAGATCTAATGTCTTGTCAAGACCAAAATGTCCTGCCATTGCTCTACAATGTTTTTCCTTAATGATATTCAATCTCATAGAGCATGTGGGAATGCATAGTTGTGAACCCTTAAACAACAATCCATTTTGAATCAAAAATTTAGAATACTCAACATGAAACCATTCATCAAATGAAGTACATACCTTGTAGGCCTCTCCAAAAGCTTCATCATCCTTATACATGGTTTTCAAGGATTTTATTCCAACACTCTCCAACTATATTTGATTTGTAGTTAGGACTCTTTTGCTCAAAGCATCTGCCACCTTATTCTTGACTCCTTTCTTGTGCTTAAGAATGAAAGTAAAATATTGTACGGTCTCTACCCATTTCATGTATCGGTGACTCAACTTTTCTTGACTGTTTATGAAGCTAACAGACTGATTGTTTGTGAAAACTATGAATTCTTTTGGTAGAAAGTAGTGTCTCCATTTTTTCAATGATTGGACTAGAGCTACATCTCTAGGTCATAAGATGAATATCTCCTCTTTGCCTCATTCAACTTCTCACTAAATAAATCAATAGGTCTTCCTTCGTTACTGAGCACTGCTCCAATTGCCATATGACTAGCATCACATTCTACTTGAAATATCTTGTTGAAGTCAAGTAGGGCAAGGACCGACTATTCTGCAAATTTCCTTTTCAGTGTTTCAAAAGAGTTATCTTCTTCTTTTGTCCAACTAAACCTGCACTTTTTTCCTCCATTTATTGTATCGAGCATAGGGGCACATATATGACTATAGCCTCTTATAAACTTCCTATAGAAGGTAGCTAAGTCATGGAAACTCCTAACATCATTCATTGTCTTAGGTGTAGGCCAAGACAATATGGCACTCACCTTTTCTTGATCCATTTTCAATTCACCATATGAGATCAAAAATCCCAAGGAAATGATCTCTTCATACATAAAGAAACACTTTTCCAAGTTTATCATTAATTGTTCTTCATACAATATCCTTAGGACTAGGTTTACATGCTTTAGATGTTCTCCTTTGGTTTGACTAAAAACTAGAATGTCATCTAGGTAGACTATAATAAATTTCCCTATGAAATCCCTCAAGACTTGATTCATTAACCTCATAAAGGTATTAGGTGCATTGGATAAGCTAAAGGGCATGACTTTCCACTCATACAACCCATCATTTGTTTTAAAGGTAGTCTTTAATTCATCTCCCGACCTAATCCTAATCTAATAATAGCCACTCTTTAAATCAATTTTTGTAAAATATCTAGCACCCCCCAAACAATCTAACAAATCCTGAATCCTAGGCATGGGAAACATATACCTAATATTAATCTTGTTGATAGCTCTTGAATTGGTGCAAATCCTCCAAGTGCCTTTCTTTTTGGGTGCCAAGACTACAGGGACTGCACATGGGCTCAAACTTTTTCCAACCAATCCGGATTCCAACAATTCTTCAACCTATTTTGCCATCTCAACATTCTAATCTGGTGTGAGCTTGTATGCTACTTTATTACGCAATATGGATCTAGGTATAAGGTCTTTACAATGGTTTATGTCCCTCATGGGAGGTAGTGACCTTGGCATGCTATCAAATATGACACCCTTGTATTTGTCTAGTAGTTGTTGCACTGCAAGGTCAATCAATCTAAATTTGTCCTCTTTCTTATCCTCATACCTCTCCACCTTTGTTACTATTGGAATAGGGATAAGGGCATAATAGACCATGTCATCATTTACCATGTTCTTCATGAATTGCTTCCCTCCTAATATCAACACCTTGGCTTCCTTTTGTTTGGTCTCCTCCTCACCCTCCATTAAAGGTAGCAACTCAATCACCTTACCATCCTTGGTAATGGAATATGTATCCTAGAACCATCATGTTGTACCATCAAATCAAACTACCATGGTCTTCCAAATAGGAGATGGCAAGCATCCATCTTTGCAATGTGAAACATCAACCTATCTCTATAGGTTCCAATCTGAAATTCCACCCAAGCCTTCTCTTCCACAAGAGCTTGTTGTACTTGTGTGAGCCATGAGACCTTATAGGGGAAAGGGTGAGGTCGTCTCCTCAACTTCAGTTTCTCCACCATCTCTAGAGACACAAAGTTCTTAGCTGAACCAAAATCTATTAGGACCTTGCAGACCTTTCCACCTGCTTTGCAAGTGGTCTGGAATAGAGACTTCCTCTATGGGGGTTCTCTATCAGACATCTTCTCTATCAGACATCTTCATAGTGGTTACTACTCTTCTGATCATCAAGGCTTCACCTCTTTCAGGGTATCCATAATTGTCAGGGGTATTGACACTTTGGTATGTGTTTGCACTTGCCACACTTTGGCAATCAACCTCTAAAATCAAGTTACTTCTTCTTTCTCCTATGGAACTAGTAGGTTTCTCCAGGCATCTATTAGCCATGTGTCCTTCTTGATTGCAGTTATAACATTTGATTGGACCTCTACCTTGAGATCTCCCTCTAAATGGTGGTCTTCTTCCTCTGAAGTTATCTCTTTGATTGTATCCTCCATTATTATTGGAACTACTCTCTCCTTTAGTGCCTTCTTGACTGGTTTCACTTTGATTTCCAAAGCCATTTCCTTTTCTTCTAAAAAATTTTCTTCCACCCCTTTGTTGTCTTCCTCTTCATTTATTATTCTGCTCTTGTCTCCTTTTGATCTTCTCTTCCACCTTGATAGCAAGTTGATGGCATCTACCAACAGTATCCAGGCTAAGAAGGTTCAATTTTTCTTGAATGGTGCACCTTAATCCATTCAGGTACCGGGCAACTTTCTCACTCTCTTCCTCTTTTGTTTTAGACTTCATGCATAGCCTTTGAAATTCCTCTATATATGAGTTCACATCCATCTCTTTCTACTTGAGATTTTGTCTCCTCTTATGGAGTTGTATTTCATAGTCTTTGGGTACATAGGCCTCTTTAATTAAGGCAACCATCCTCTTCCAAGAAACAATCTTGGGCTTATTGTCCTTCTCTATTTCCTCTTGGACAAAGTTCCACCAAGTTAGGGCTACTCCCTTCAACTTGGACTTAGCAATCTTCACCTTTTGGTGTCCTAGAATGTCTTCACACTCAAAGAAACTAGACAGGGAGTCTATCCAATCCATCACAACATCTAGTTCCATCTTCCTAGTGAAAGTTGGCAAATCAATCTTCTGCTCCATGGTTCTCCTCTCCATGGATTTGAGGGCATTAAGGAAGTGCCTTTGGTTAGGAGGAATTGCCTCTTCCCCTGGCATAGGGATCTCATCCTCATCCCCTTCATCAATACTACCAGTGCCTCCATCTTCCTTCCCATCTACTCTGCCTCTCAACCTCTCTAGCTCCCTTTGCATTGCCTTGCAAGTAGTGGCATGCTCTCTTACAATCTTTGCCAATTCCATGTTGGTGATTGGTCCTCTAAGGACCTCTTCTTCTTGTCCCTCTGACATCTCTCAATTTTCTATCTACTTACCAAAGTCGTTACTAGCTCTGATACCACTTGATGCAGAGCCCTCCTTGTTACCTTCCAAACACCTCCAAATGTATGACATTGAACCTCTAGCACATGAATGGGATCTTATCAAGGCAAGGCTCTACAATTTTTGTACAATCTTCTCACCATCTCCAATATCTTGCTTACTCAATTAGGGGTATCTTGTTACAGCACACTCCATGATACCTCCAAGGATTACAAATCATTTTCACATCGGTTTTGGGTCATACAAAACTCCCTAAGTTTAGACAAAGCACTGGTGGCAAGAATACATGCTCACTCCTTAAGAAACTCACTAAATTAGGCCTTGTTTCTTGTAGCCCTATTTAGCAGGTAAAGGGACCTTAAGTTCAGATTTTCCAAAACACCTTGGAAAAAATTATGGATTCAAACACCATTTTGGAAGTTATACAAGTCCCCAAAAGGAAGAGTCAAGGTCTACAAAATAAAGGTCTTTGTCGGTAGGAAGTTGACTATCGTAAAAGGGCTAACTAGGCTTCTTTCGTGAAGAAACTATGCTCAGACAAATGAACCAGTGGATTAAAATCCCATGGGAATGTTGGGAAACATAAATCAATAGGTATTACAAGGTTACACTCCTGGAAGCATCGCCATTTACACACAAGATGCTTTTGTTTGTTCAAGGTCTAGGTAGCCACATAGAGATGTCTACCTAGGGTCGCTTGAAACTCTTCTCTCCCTTGCTCCTCCTACAAAACACTCTTGGAAATCTAAAATAAATTGACCATAATTTCTTTTCACCAAATCCCATGAGCCTCATATTGGTAAAGTGCAAGATATGGCCATGAAGGATGAAAAACCCAAGGTAAACTCTTGTTTTTTTGGTATGATTGAAAACCTATATTAAACTTCCTAAAGACATTGTTAATGCCTTATCCTCCCTTATAAGAGTCTTACTTGTCATCTTGAAAGGTTTGATGAGATGCTCCTGCACCACAATCCTTCCACATAGTACACATCATGAGCCTTGAGCTTGCCATCAATATTTAGTGTACCTCAGCCTTTGATCTTGATGGAGGAATTATCACCAAACTGGACTGAACCATCATTCCAATCATCAAGCTTGGTGAAATTTTTCTTATCTCCGGTCATGTGAAATTTGAAAAAAACACTATCAACTACCCATAGATTCCTCCTTTCAGCATGTAGAGCAATCTACACAATCAAGCTGGACTTTGTCTTGTTTTTCTCCTTCTCTACCCAAACTGGTTTCTCTTCTTTCTTTTCCTCTTCTATCACTTTGTGTTATAATTTTGTTTCTAACTTCTCATCCAGTACAATTTTATTTTTCTTGTCATTTCTCAACTGACAATAGAGAGTATTTTAGTGGTGAATCTTTGCCAATTGGTGAATTTCGCATATTTTTCCGTAGTTTTTTTATGAGGAAATGGCGAATAGTCTGGGGCAACATCGTTGGTCAAATCGCCTGGAATTTCAGGGTTAATGATACACTGTATTCTGGCTTCACCATTGACCACACACCATTCGACATGCATACCCGTAATATTCATCTGGAATCACTTGGACATGGGTATTAGATCACCTCTGTTATTCGCCAGCAATAGTAAAATGACCACGTACCCAGGACCTAATTCGCCAACGCTAAATTACATGTCCATTGCACGGGTCGGCCAAATTTGCCAATATCAATTAAAACATTATAAGCATTCGAGGACCCATTTCACCCCTCTTAAATTAAATGTTCATTGCATGTGTTAGCCAAATTCACCAATATCAATTAAAACATTATAAGCATTGGAGGACCCATTTCTCCCCGCTTAAATTAAATGTTCATTGTTTGCATTGACCAAATTCACCAAAAAAGAAATCATGTATTGATATAAATACACTCTTTGTCTTTCTTACAATTTGTTTGTGTCTGATTAGTAAATTTGGGATCTCTCAATTCGCATTCCGCAATTTGAGTTGGAGCGTCAAAGTTCATTGTAGGGCGAAGGGCTAGAGTTAGAATCCTGCAACACAGGCCCAGGCATTCCTGATTCCTGATTCAGAGAATTGAGAAGGCATAAAGGTGAGTAATCATTTCTTCATACTTGATAGTATTAGTTTTAACTTTTAATTCATAGTGAGAGGTCAAGACTCAAGATGTCATAGTCAGACATAAGTGAGACTCCTTAGGGTGGTGAAGGGATTGAGATGTCAGACAAGGGTGAGACTGAGACTCCTCAAGGTGGTGAAGGGATTGAGATGTCAGACAAGGGTGAGACTGAGACTCCTCAGGGTGGTAAAGTGATTGGGATGTCAGACAAGGGTAAGACTCCTCAGGGTGGTGAAATTGAAGGGATTGAGAGGCCATCAAAATGCCCAAAACTTAAACTTAAAGATACTACCATAAAGTTTTTCTTTGGAATTGGTAAAGTTTTTGGTCCATCAACTTCTATAGTTGCAGAAGCCATTCACAGTAGCTCACCACCACAAGGTGGGATTGTCATTGAGTTAAATGTATCAAATGAGGATGATAATACTGACACAACAAAAGATGTTCTAAAGGATACACACAATGAGATAATTCACTCGGATGCAAATGCTAGTACTAAAGATGATGTTGGTAGGAAGAAAAGAAAAAGGAAAGTAAAACTGGGGTGAGAGTGGAAGATGACAAGGATTTTTAAGATTGATTGGGTAGCAAAGTACCCATTCATTGAACCAATCCCAAACAATGATGAACAACCAACAAAATGCAGGTGTAAGATTTGTAGCTTGAAAACTAAAAGAGAGAAGAAGATGCAGCTAAAGCTTGACACCATAGAAAAGCATGTTGGTAAGGTTTATGAAAAATAGATCATAGATGGAAAGGAAACACCAGTAGTAAGATGGAAATCAAAGGAATAATGTCTTCATGTTAAGTATGCCGCAAAATATGATGAGCATAACCACAAAATAACACCAATTGGTAATAGTGGATTTGGAAATACAATCAAGGTTGGGCTTGGACATGTAGCGAAAGATGCAAACCTGGCAAAGGCTGTTCAGATGAGTGTTATTTTTCATATTTTGTCGAGAGGGCATCCTATGAAAGATTTCCCAGAATTTAGTAATTTATTATCTTTTTTGAATGTTCCTCACTATCCTATGTCACATTGGTCAATTAACGCTGGATGGGAAATGGAAAACTATCTCGTTGAGGTGGAAAAGAAAAATTTACAAGAGAGTATAAAAGAGTCAAATTTCATTTCATTATCCATAGATGAAGTTACTACAGTAGACAATACTACTTGGGTTTGTATGCATGTGTATACCATAAAAGAACACGTCCGCCGAGCTCATCTACTCTGTGTTCATAAAATGAGGGGCAATTCAACAACAAAAAATTTATATTTGGAAGTTAAGAAAGCTTTGAATGAAATTGTTGGTATGGATGACTTGACAATTGCCAAGAAGTTGGTGTGTGTTGGAGCTGATGGAGCTGCAGTAATGCAAGGTCAAAGGACTAGTCTTTGTGCAAGATTACAAACTAGTATTGTACCATACATGGTTGGCATTCAGTGCATGGCCCATCAAATGAATTTAGCATATAGAATTGCAAGTAATTTCTCTATAGTGTCAAAAGTTGAAGATCTAGTCCACGAGCTCTACTCATACTTCTACCGAAGTCCTAAACATTTTGCCAAATTTCAAATTTTTGCTAAGGGAGTAACAATGTGAAACAAGCTTCTTAGGGATATTGAGACCAAATGGATCTCCTTTCATGGACCAGTGGAACTAGTTCTAACAAAAGATCAATCCTTGATCGGACTAATGTATGAGCAATGCCTCACAGTAGACAAAGCTCCTGATCTCTTACATAAGTTAAGTGATATAGAGACTCTATTAACTTTAGCTAGTCTTCTCCCCATGCTGGATTCAATGAACAAACTTGTTAAGAAAGCCCAAGATAGAACTATGTATATCAATGAGTATAGCACTTTACGTAAAATGACTAGGCTTAAGCCTAGATGGTCTATATTCAGATCTAACAGGGCGAAGCCCAAAATTTTTTAGGTGGTAGATAATTACAGATTCGAATCATGCTGAAATTTTTTTACATTTCAATACAAAAAATGAGTTATGTGTCTTTTTAAAAGGATTTCAGATACCAATGCACCAATCTAAGATGGGCAAGTGAGGCAGAGAACTACCAGTTAAAAAGGAGGATTTTGATAGGATTGTTAAATCTGTTAGTGATAGTTTGAAGTCTATTGCATATGAACTTTCAACTGAGATTCATGAAAGATTCCCTTGAGAAGAAATGCTTGAAGCCATGGGTTGTGTGTATCCTCAATTTTTGGCATTGAATTGGAGATAATCCAAATGATGCAAATATGTTTCATAAAAAACTAGACGAATTGATATTGACATTTACAAAAGATGCATATTGCAATGGACAACCAATAAAAGGAATTTTAAATTCAGATCATCTTAAAAAACAATGTAAACACTTTGCATTGTGTATGAAATAGTAGTTGGTTAACCTGGAGAATCCTTTTGAACCTGGATCAATCACAAGGCTTTGGAAAAGGATAGATCAAAGTGAAGCATTGCGTACTGCAATACCATAATATTTGAAACTTGCTGATTTGTGTCAAACAATGATATTGGGATTGGTTGAAGATGAGAGAATTTTCAGTGCATTAGGGCTTTTGAAATCAAAGATCATAAACAAATTAGATAAAAATTTGGAAACTTGGTTGAGGTTGTTTGTAACTCAGTATAATGTTAGAGATTTTCCATATGATAGGGCACTGGCAATCTAGAATTTCATGCATGAAAGATGAGGGTTGTGCAACACTTTAAAAGCTGGTGGTGCTACTGCTAGTGCTAGTGCTGAGACAAATGATGGATCGCAGACTCAGAGTCAGCATGAAGATGAAGAAATTTTTGAATACCCAACTCAGAATGAAGATGAACCTGTTAGTACTAGTCAGTTTCCAAATCTTGAGTCCATTTGGGATATAGAAGTCTTGGACTGAGTCACTGAAATGAATTAGTAGTCAGTTTATAGGTATTTATAATTATACTACAGTTCTTGAGTCATATTACAATTTCAATTTGCAACACTATAGTTGTCATTAATGATTTTTGATATTGTATTCCTTGAATTTGTCAATCAGAATGGATACTTATTTCATATTTTTAATTGTGAATTTGAATTATTAGTAAACAATTAGAATTTATTCTAAATTATTGGTAAATAATTGAATTATTAGTAAATTGGCTCCACATTATGTTGAACATGAAATGCAACAATTTGTGTCACAAGATCCATAAAATGAATCATATTGCATAACTGTTAGAACCTTTCTACTGTTCTACATTAAATTCTTAACATGTTGTTCATGGCGATTAGGGTTTTGTATTTGTTTTTTGTCTTAGTTGGTTGGTAAACTGAAGTTGTCATGCATTAAAAATCTGAGTTGTCCTCTCTTTATTTGTCCATGTCAACATCAAGTGTGGTCAAACGGTTGGTGAGACAATGAGACATGTTTAATGTTTCATCTCTAACTCGCAAATAAAGTTCATGTTTAACAATTTAAGTGGCGAGTTAGTAAGTGTTGGTTTGGGTTTAAATCATGAGGTCTCTAGTTTTTTGAGTGTTAGTATTTTATGTTAACAAGCTAGAGATTGTTAATGAAATTTCTTTGGTCGTGAGGTCTTGAATTGGTTTGATGCCATGCATTATAGGTGCGAGAGTTAGTGAAAAAGTCATTAATGGTTTGTGTGCCACTTCTCATGCCTGTTTATGATGGTAATTAACATAAAATATCATTTTTTGTTGGTACTCACTGGGTCGCTGCAGTCAAGAGATAAATAGTTTTGATATTTTATGGTTATCGCTAGCTCGCAGGTCCTTTATCATCAAGTCAGTTTAAGTTGTGAGTTTGTGAGTACTAGGAGATTTTAGTTGTTTCTACCTCGCAAGATTTTTTGCACTTGACCATTTTATGTTGTGAGGTTGCGATTGGGTGTGATTTTATGTTGTCACAAGGTTACGAGGTGTTCACAGTTAAGTGATTTTAATTTGCAATCATGCGATGTGGTTGGTATTGCAGCTTAGTTGGTTTTGTCACTTGCTCGTAGGTTTTGAAGTTATTTAGCATTTTATGTTGCGATCTGGCGATAGGTAAGTTTTGGTCTGATTTTGTGGTCATCGCATGCTCGTGGGTTTGTAAGTCTGAAGTCAAAAAGTGTTTCAAGCATGTGATGGTGGTTAAGTGTCTTGTTGTCATGGGATCACAAGGGTTTAAGTCAAGTTTTGAGTTGTGAGCTTGCAATGAAATAAGTTGTCTTGCTATATTTGCAGTGGTCACCAGCTCGCAAGTAAAGAAAGAATATTACAAATGTTGTTACAAGGTTGTGGCTGAAGGGCTCAATGAAGAGAAATGGTTGTCGCTCACTCACGAGATTATTTGAGGATTCGTAAAAGGGGTTGTGAGCTTGCGATTAAGAGGATTTGGTAGCATTGTCGCTAACTCGTCGGTTACTTTCCAAATTGTTATAACCAATTGCAAGTGTGTGATTAAAGATGGGGATTGACATGTGGACTTGTTTGCCAGGTTCTATAAAAGTGTTGTGAGCATGCAATGGAGGTTAAGTGTCTTGTTATCACGGGATCACAAGGGTTTAAGTCAAGTTAAGTTTTGAGTTGTGATCTTGTGATGAAATAAGTTGTTTTGTTAGATTTGCAATGGTCGCCAGCTCGCAGGTAAAGAAAGAATATTACAAATGTTATTGCGAGGTTGCAACTAAAGGGCTCGATGAAGATCAATGGTTGTCGCTCACTCGTGAGATTCTTGAGGATTCGTAAAAGGGGTTGTGAGCTTGCAATTAAGAGGATTTAGTAGCATTGTCACTAACTCACCAGTTACTTTCCAAATTGTTATAACTGGTTGCAAGTGTGCGATTAAAGATGGGGATTGACATGTGGACTTGTTTGTCAAGTTCTATAAAAGTGTTGCGAGCATGTGATGGTGGTTAAGTGTCTTGTTGTCATAGGATTGCAAGGGTTTAAGTCAAGTTAAGTTTTGAGTTGCGAGCTTGCGATGAAATAAGTTGTTTTGTTAGATTTGCAGTGGTCGCCAGCTCTCATGTAAAGAAAGAATATTACAAATGTTGTTGCGAGGTTGCGATTGAAGGGATTGATGTAGATCAACAACATGAATTCAAATTTCGCTTGAGTACTTCAGCTTTGAATTAATGCCACAGTAGCTAGTTCATACACATTGCAAGTGTGGCAATTAATGAGACTTGAGAGAAGTGATGGTGCCCAAATACCATAAATTACATGATCGAGCTGAGATTTTAAAAATAATTGCATTAATGTGTTCTATCTTCAAGGTAATCCAGTGAATTGAGCTCTGCAACAACATTGGAGAATTTGGAGTGTTGGGTTTGGGAACTGGGAAAATTTCAAAAAATTGGTTAAGTTTTTCTCATGCAGCTAAAATGAGCAAGGTGACGAGTGGAACTGGAGGTTCCAAGACCAAGGCCACAACAAGTGGAGGACCTGGAGGTTCCAAGGATAAGGCCATTGAGGAAAAGATGGTTAAGAAATACAAAGAAGAATTTGTAGATTTGCTGCCAAGAACTTCTGTTGCTTTGAATACAAATGATTTGGCATGGAAAGATTTATGGAGCCAATGCAGAAACCCGACCATGCTTCATATGACTAGTTCTGCTTTGTTTCATTATTTCTGGAATAATAGGGTTAAGGGTATCCTGATGTCAAATCCTTGGGATTTAAATATGGCAAAGTTAATTGTGCCAAATGTGTATGTTGATGTGGATTTGATCAAAGAGTTGGCCAAATGCTATTGCCCAGTATCTAGGGTAATAAGAAGAAAGAACCAATCTGCCCTAGTTTCAATTAACAGAGATAGCTTTGTTGAAGCTCTCCAGATTACTGGTGGTGCATGTAGAGATATAGATTTGGAGCGGATTACAGAGGATTATGATAAATACAAAGGTGTTATCAAGAAGCATGCAATGCCCAGATACATGCCTAGGGTGAATAGGAAACTGATTATAATTCCAGATAGTATCCAACCACCATTTGACATCACAATTTTCCACCATTATATGCATTGTACAATCTATGGATTATGCAGAGTGTTGGGTTTTGATGGAGATTCAACAGTGTCAACTGAATTAATGATGATGGCTATGGACATTCAACACCCAGATGTTAACAAAGATTATGATTATTTGGGCTATGTGGTTGAACACATTCATAATGCTCTAGTTGAAATTCAGAGTGGTGCACCCAGCCCTACATTCAAACATTATTCATTGTTGGTGCATTTAATCTTGTTCAATAATGTTAAGTTCTTGGATAAAGAATTGGAGCTTTTCAGAGAAGAATTGGGTATCTTAATGCCAATACAAAGATGGGTCTAGGTTTGGGAAAATAGTTATCCCCATTCTTCTTTCTTTTTCTTTGAAATTGGATTGTTTTTCCAATTATGGAAATGCTAGGAATAAATAGGGAACGATTGTCAATTAATGTTAGGAGAGTTTTGAGACCTTACCAGTATGTTCCAAACTAGTCTATTTCACATAACTGGGGGGACTTTCCTTTTTTTATAACATTGCTGTGATCAGAGTCTATGGGCATCCTCAGCCTCCCCATATTTTACCAAAATTTGTTCCAATTAGGATTTCTTTTATGGAGTTTATTTGGCAATTGACCCTAGTTGAAAAAGAATACCTTGACAGACACAGGAAGGGTTCTCTTCTTCCTAGGCTTTGGGTTGCGTCTGATTTTACCATTGGTAGGAGTTCCTTTGATGAAGTAAACAATTTTCATAAATAGTATAGGTTGGTTAATGTTGTGTCTAGATTTTGTGATCTTGAACAATTTATAAAACGTGCATTGCCAAAAATGACACCTTGGGCCACAATAAAGGACCACGAACCATTGGATGATGAAGATGTGGTTATAAATTTGCTGAGAAAAGAGGAAGTACAAGAAAGGAGAAGAAAATTGAAAAATTTGATGAGAGTTGAAGCATAATTGAAGGCTACTGACCCTTGTTTCTCAGGTTTTTGCCCTGATAACCCATACCTAGAGAGAATTGACAGAATACTAAGTTTATATGACTCTGATGGAACAAATGCCTCAAATTATAGAAATGGTTGCTCAACAGCAAGACCCTCAAGATGGACATTCTTCACATGGCAAGAGGCCACTTAGTGTGTATGTTGATGATGTAGAGAGTGGGGATGAAGTTGAATCTACCCTAGTGCCACCTACAAAGAAACAAAAAACCAAAGAGGTCGGTACAATTGTGAGGAGAGACCCTGCTAGAGAAATTGTTACATAACAAGGATAGTACTTTCATCAAATAAGGACACATCTCACAGAACTAGGGTAGAATGAAGAACATGGAGAAACAAACAAAGCCCTTGCTCAAGGCTTTAATGAGTGTGTGATATTGTAAAATGAGTTCATGAAAGATGATGACTTTATTAAGTCAGATGAATTTAAAACTTTTTTGACAAGGTTGAAACAAAATCAATTAAGACAAAATCTAATCATAGAGGAAGGAAATGTAGAAAAGAAAGAGGAGATCATCAAGGCACTGCAGGAATATGATCCTGACAGGGAGAAAATATCTGTAGAACATGCAAGACAATTGATTAAGAGAAATTGTATGATTATGATGCTTGACTGGGATATCTAGTCTATTTTTATTATTCATCAAATTAGGAAGCAAGAGGACCCAATGTTTAAAACTGAATTTGAAATTGGAGATGTAATAAGAGGATCAAGATTTAATCCTAATTCAAAGACACTTGTTGCTTGGTCTTTGGTCCCTTCCACTCAAAAGCCCCACCTTCTAAATATCCAAGTAGAAAAGAAAGCTGATAGAATGATCTGGAATTTGCAAAACACAATTGACATGGAGATTGTCTCATTTTTTACTCAAGTTTCTTTCATGAATTTACCAAAAACAAAGGATTTGTCAAGAAGATACACAGAAACATATAGCCAATTGATTGCATTATCTAAAAGATATGAAGAGACACTAATGAAGAAGGGCGCTCTAGAGGAAGAGTTAGTGGAGTTGAAAGAAAAAATTGTAAATGAGTCTCCTCCAATATAGATTACAAAATAAGTACAAGAAATAACAGCTGTTGTGACAGCAAAAATGGAGGAATACACAGAGAAAATTGAAAAATTTAAAAGGAACAAAATGTCAAGGCTATCTCTGTGATATCAAGAATTCTGAAACACAGGATTAATGTATTAAAAGGAAAATTGATGGTAGTGCATGATTTGCAAATTTCTTTGAAAGAGGCAAGTAAAACTTCCTTTGAGGCTGTCGCTTTTCTTGGACCTTTGTTCAATGTTTGGTCAAGAAGAAGCAGATTAATGGATAAGTTGGATATTGCAATGATGTATAGTGATGAGTTCCCTCCTAAGATCAGTGACACTAAAGACATGGTGGAGGCAATGAATGCAACTTATGCATTTTTCACAGGGAAGGATGTGCTTATAAATGAAAAATTGTAGACATTTGGGGAAGGTTATAGTAAATTGGTGCCTTCAATTTATGGTAGTAATGGAGATTTGAAATCAGTTTCTGATTGGACCAATGAATTTGATTTGATTCTGGAGCAAGAATAAATAATCAAGCATATAGATGAACAAGTTGATGTTGATTTCCTTAACAATATGCTTGATTCACTGTTCAAGGTTGAGGTTGACCATGCAAAGTTTATTGTTGAGGCGAGGGTAGTTACAGAGGCTAGATGGACAGATTCAGTTGCAAAGTTGGAAGAGGTAAAGGCATTCAGTTGGCCAACAGACAAAGAGGTGGACAAGTGGCAAGCCATGCTAAAAGCAAAGAAAAAGAAGAAATGTCAGGTTGAGGTAGCTACCCAAGATTCCTCACAGTAATTCTAATCTTGTTGAATCCTCATCTTATAAAAGGATTCCAAGATTAATTTGAGAGGGATGGCCACTTTTTCTTTTTGATCGGTACTGAGGGATGGCTAGTTGGCCACTTTTATTGTTGTTGAAAACTCTTATATAGTTATAATAGTTCAACTGTTCAAGAATTTGATAAGTGCATAGTTGAATCACATTTTGAATTTACTTTCTGATATCATTATGAATATAATATCAATATCATTTTCAGTTTGATATCTTCACATAATTGTCTTTGTGTTGAATTTATGTTTTCACTGTGAATTGAATGGTTAAGGGTTTTTCAGTTTACGTATGAATCTGGGTTGTGTATGTAATGACATATTCATTCCTATTTATCTGCAAATGAATCTTATTGAATTTTATTATCAGGTTGTCTTTGAATTGTAAGTGACTCTATGCCCTAGGATAAGGCACTGGTCTATTGTCTTGATGTTGACTTGGTGAAGTGACCTTCCAATTATAATAGTTGATTAATTGTGGGTGAATATATTTTCTTGTTTGCTTTTGATTATGAAATTGTGATTTGTTTATAACATCTATCATGGAATTGGATCCTCAAAAGATATTCCCTTTAATTGAGTTGCATGCATGTTTTACTAATTATTTTCTATTCCTAACTATTGTGGTGTTTGATACTTTCATTCTTAATACTCTTATGATTTTATATGCTATGGATGTTTATGTAATATATTATGCATTACTGGGCATAATAGGAAGCATTAAATAAAAAATTACATACACCATAACAATGCAACAAATGAAAAAAGTTAAAACTCATAATTCTGATCATTTGAAAGAGATAGAATTATACACCGGAGAGAAATAGATTGGAATTTAACTTCTATTGAATAAAATTACTACTTTTGTCAACCATCACAAAATAAATTTATATATAACTCCTTCAAGAACCTGCACAAAGCTTGACACTAAATTCTTTTCATTTGCTTTGTAAATGACTATACAACTTGCTATCTTCACCTAGAGTCTAGAAGCACTACTAGAACCAGAAAAGGAACCCCAATGACTATAAAACTTTTAAAACTACTTGAGCCATTCCATAATCACCCTGATGCCTTCAGATGGAATGTGAGATGTTATGTTTTGTCCAATAGATCATTTCCAAATAGAGGAGGAAGCATTCATGCTCGAGAAAAGAGAAAATGGAAGGAGGAGCTTGAGCCTTCATGCCCACGATTAGGGAAAGTGGAAAGAGGAGCTTTAGGGTAAATGTAATATGTTGGGGAGGGGTTGTAGCTTCCATGTCATCACAAAGATGACTATCTGCCACTCCCTGTAATACCCTAAAATTGGTCATCTAAACCATGGGCCCCTAATCTCGACAACATCACCAAGGTCCTAACCAAAGGCAATTAAATCAATCTTGAGCACATTATTAATTCTTTAATTATCAAAAATCACATGGCAAATCAACTACTCAACATTGATTAAATATTTATTTAATTAAGTGAATCATTTCCAAGAATATCGTTTTGATCAATTATCCCATTTTAATTTATTAAATATCCTTCCATATTTAATTAAATTAATAAATTTGCCATTCAATCATGCAAAAAAGATTAATTTATTACAAAAGATGAATTAATATATTACAAAGAGTTGAATTGAAACAAAACAAAACAAAAAAAAAAAGAATTGAATTAAGAGAGAAATCAAACTTGAGATATTATTTCTTTTTCTAAATTTAGAACTTGAAATCAGAAAAGTAATTTAATTGAATTATGGAATTATTCTCTAAAATTGGAACTCAAAGCTTTTCAGAAAAAGAAGTTCAGTTGCATTGAAAAGACCTTTTTCTCTATGAATCAAATATGTGCATGGAATTATCTATTTTTATCAAATGTGCATGGAATTAATTTATTATTATTTTCCAATGCAACTTGGACTTCTAATTTGAATGCATTTCAATTAAACTATAATTGGAATCTATCTCAAGGTTAACTCAACCTGATTTCTCAATTATTTTCAATTAATCCTAAATTGAGCTTTTTTGTGATTCTCTATAAATTCAGTCTTCAGCTCTCATTCCAATTCACCCCAGAGATTTTTGAGAACACACTTGGAGATTATTATCATGCTAATTTCACTCTGGAGTCACTGAAATCATTGTGCTTTTTTAGATTACTTGCATCCATTTTATATTCATTATTGCTTGCATCCATTGTTGCTTGAATTGGTTATTATTGTTTGAATTATTCATTTATCTTGCATCCATATAGCTTAATATCATATAGATTAAATCCTTCATCTTGGTGTAGTCTAGTCACTGGTATTGCTTATAAAAATCTAAGAGCAATCTTATACTCGCATCTTTTAGAAGGCAATTAGTTGCTTTGCTATGGTTTATTTCTTATTGATTATTGATTACTAACCATGCATATAATGACTTAATTGAAGTGTTGTGCTTGCAGCTACAGATTCACTTTTTCACACACACATCTCTGGCACCCACCATGGGGCCTGAAGACTACATTTTTTTGGCCTCCAAGAATGACTGCTTTATTTTTTTTGTTATTTTCTAGGTTTCAAATTTTTTGGTTCTTTGTTTGTACATCTGTTATGACAATTCTTACAGACTAAAATGATAAACTGCAGGTGTCACACGAATTACAAACACATTATCGTATGATTAGACCCTCTGTCGTATGAGTAGATCCTCTGTCGTATGATCAGAATTCATCTGTCATACGAGCCAACATCATCAGCAATCTGGTCTCGTACTATACTGCATCCTATCTTGTACAAGTCAAGTATCTATCGTACGATTCTGTATTTTCTGGTAAAGGAGGCAAATTTCATATTTTTTTCATTTCTGATTGATTATTCTGATGATTGACCCTGACCGTTTATCTGTCTATCTCAAAAAATTTCACAGCATAACTAGTTTTTGTAGAACACTAGTCGAAGAATATGTTTTTTGCACAAAGACAATATGACTACTGATTTGTTGTCTTTGCAGGTTGCCTGAAGGAGAATCGACTAAACATTGTGTATTCTTTAAATTCATTTTTGGGAACCTAACTTGCTATCTTGTTAAAGAACAAATCTATCTTTTGTGCTTTTAGAAGATTCTGAGAGGTAGGAGAGTATGCTCTTGTCTTTTTCTAGACAATCAAAAATCCAGACCCTTGAAGCTTTTCTTTGTTTGAGATTTGTACATCTTTAGTAGGCCTGCCCTCCCGAGGGGTTGAAAAACTCTTAAAGCCGTTACAATCAGTGTGAGGGGAATGACCTAAGTGGGAATGGCTAGATGCCAAGTACTCCAACCCACTATAAAATAAATGTGATTTGATGAAAATCAAGTCAACGATAGTGCTCAGGAATAGCTCTCCTCTGTACCTTCGGGTATATTAAAACTTGGTTTTCAAGGCTGGGAGAACTCTTAATTTATTTTATACCTCAACGTGCCGAACGGATCCCTAACTAAGTCCAATTTAAAATTAGAAGCTACCCGATTCATCTCTGAAAGGGGGATAATCTTTGTGCAAGAGAGATAGTAACTCTCCCAAGATACTTGTCATTTTGTGCCCCCATTAGCATTTGGAGGCAGATAATATGGCGTTGAGAATACATTGCGTGAGACTCAATGGTCGTATTCTGATTAGCTATTGGGTGTGTACTTGAGTCTACAAGCAGAGGTTTTCTTTCCTCACCAAATTCCTTAAGTTTTGCATGTTGTTGTGATTGGAGTCACTATACATACTACTTGGTTTCTATGTTTTCATCCCTGAAACAAAAACTAAAATACAAAAAATTAGTGAAGACCAGAAACAACTCAGTGAGTCGAAACTCTATCCATGTCAGAAACTAGTCCATCCTCAGTCAAAACTCTATCTGTGTCAAAAACTAGTCCATCCTGGGTCAAAACTCTATCCGTGTCAGAAACTAGTCCATCTTGAGTCAAAACTGTGTCCATGTCAAAAAATAGTCTATCCTGGTCAAAAATTAGTCCATCTCAAAATTGGTCATACTCAGCAATCAAAAAAAAAACTCAAAATTTCTAGGCTCTGTCCTGTGAATAGTCATACGAGTCTGATAATTCATCGTCCTAAATCACATCCTATGTCATACGAGTCTTCTAGTTTGTCATCCTAGACCCAATTCTGTGTCATATGAGTCATTTCATTCTATTGTCTGGCTATGTGTCTTGTGTCATATGAAACATAACTTCTCCGAGTCTTTTGTCATCTTGCACATGCCCATTTGTTGTACGGTACGAGGTAGCAACTCGTACGAAACAAAATTATTGTCATCCTGTAGTTGCTAAATTATCGTCTAGTCCAGAAAATTCTATCATATGAGTCTCTGGTTTAGTCAAAACAAAACAATCAAACTTGCCTAAAAATAGCTTACAGTGAACATAATACTGGTTATCATTTTCCTAAGCATAAACAGATCAAGACAGTGTACCTCTACCATTTGCGTTGCACAATCTAGTCGATCACCTCTCAGCTAGTTCAATCAACTACCTATCAAATTTTAGTCACTTAGATAATGTCTTATACAAGATAGATCATTCCTGAAACTAGACTGCATCTTACACTATGCTTAGAATCAACTTGAATAACATCTTAGAAAGGATAGATCGTTCCTGAAATCAGACAAAATCTCAATTGTTTCTCCCAAACAATACTCTAAACAGAGCAACTAGCTCTAAAATTGATCTTGACCTCTACATCACAAAACAACTCTAGGTCACACTAATCCATAAAAAATGCCTATTCTCCCACTATACATGAGCCAAATTACAATGATGGAAATAAAAATGACTGTAATATTCCTAAAAATCATAATGACTCATCATCATCAAGTGAGATTGACGAAGCTATTGAACCTCCAGAAAAAGAAATCCTTGACTATCAGAAAGACAAAGACTTTAGAAAAATGATGAAAACTATCATGACCCAAGAAAAGGAAGACTATTTCTTAGAACTAGCAAATCAAGGTGCCAAACTTCCTATTGGATATGATGTTCGGACACTTGTTACTAAAAGGGAAGACTCACCTATAATCATGGTACACAAATAGTTACTAGCTTTGCGCACAAATCTCACAGAGCTGAAGAATAAGGACAAGTCCCCAAAACAATATTCTCTGGAAACAATATGTCCCTTTCCATTTGACAAGAATTTACACATGCCTCCATTCCCTTCATGAGTGGAAATCCCAAAATTTGACAAATATGATGGTACCTCAGATCCTCAAGATCACGTTAGGGAATTTAGTGCTGCTTGTATGTAATTCATGCACGATCAAACGTACCTCATGCATCTCTTCCCAAGGAGTTTAGGGGGTCAAGAAATGGATTGGTTCTCAAGTCTACCCAAAGGAATAAAAACACTCAAAGAACTAATCCAGTTGTTTTTACAACAATACTCATACAACATTCGACATCCTGTGACTATGATTGATCTTTGTAATACTTAACAAAAAATAGGGGAAACTCTTCTTACTTTTCTCCAATGTTGGAGAAGGATGTTCTCTAGGTACCCATGACCTATTTCAGACTCTGAGAAAATGGATATATTTGTCAATAACTTGGTCCCCGAACTAAAATATAGCGTACAAATGCAAGTACACCCATCATTTAACAAAATGGTAGATAATGCCATTCAAATAGAAGATCTGCTCATAAAGAAGGGAGATTTCACACCTTGGAAAGAAACACAAACAGGATCTAGCTCTAAAGAGAAGAACAAGTATTGGAAATTTTCCAAAGACAACAACAAGAATGCTGTTAATGATGGAGTAGTAGATGTAGACACCTAAAAATGGTCAACGCTTGCGGGATCATACTTTAACATTTGCGCATTGCCTCATTTTAGGTTTTTGCATTGCATTAACATTTTCTCCTATGTCACGCACTTGGTCTTTATCATTTGTGAGCATCGAGTCATTCTTCTACATTCTTCATTTGTCTCGCTCTCAAATTTGGTCTTGTCGACAACATTCTCTAGTCATGATTTTGATCAATTTTATCCTGTCACATCAATGTGTGTACTTATTTGTCATTATTTTGGACATCGTCAATCCTAATTAGGGTTTTGTCCTCTTATCAATCTTATCATCTGGCAATCGATCTGTCATTGATCATTGTCATTTTCAATCTTGTCGTCTTGCAATCTATTTTGTCATCGATTCTGGTCCTCTTGTCAATTTTGTCATTTTGCGATCGATTTGTCATCGATTGTTGTTTGTCTCAATTATGTCAATTTGGATCAATTAGTCATTGTTCCTCATCATTATCAATCAAATCATTTATCAATTCAAAATCAAAATCATAATCAAATCAACATCAACTATCTTTCATCAAGACCTAATTGTCATCTTTGCATTGCTAATTCATCTTCTAGGGTTTCGTGATTTAATCATTTAACCTTGCTTGTCATCTCTCCCTTTAGGATTAATAAATTAATTATTTATCCTAAGTCTTCTTATCACAATTAAATGTTCATTTAATTGGCTAATTATTCCTCTTTTTGTGAATTAATTTACCTAATTTCCTATTTTCCATCAATTTCTAATTTCTAATTTCCTAATTTCTTAAATTCCTCATTTTCTAATTTTCTATTTTTCTAATTCCTAATTTCAATTCTCTCCTATTTTTCTCCTAATTTCATGGGAATGACATAGAAATTTGTCATAATTTGTCATAATTGACAATCAATCAATCCTTGCATAGCAATTTGTCATAAATTGTCATAAAATCCTTGCATAGCAATTTGTCATACACATGTCATAATTTTGCTATTCTTGATTTGAATTTCCATTCGAATCACTGTCATGCTAATTTGATCATTTCTCCAATTTATCTATAAATTGGATGAATTTCTTCAATCAAATCCCCCTGATCCCTAATCAGATTATCGAATTTCTAATCACTTTGTCAAATCACACTTCAAGTACTCTTGTGCCAATGTCAATCTTGCTTTCACATTAGGTTTATGCACTTGAAGGTGAGATCCACAACAAAACTATTTGGAGAAGAAAGAAGGACAATGGAGCCGCATGAAGGAAGCATTTAGATCTACATCTGGTTTGCATAATCTTTTTGAATGTGTTTAGGATAGATCGTTGCAATGAGCTTTCGTGATTGAGCTAATGGTTAATATTTATATTGTTTGTGATGATTTCCAAATTCCTAGCTACATTAATTGGTGAACCCGACATGAACACTAACCATCTAACCCCTTTACTATTTTTGAGTGTTTTTGAGTTGATTTGCGGGTCAAAAACCCGAAAATAGGGTAGTACAGGGTTTTCTGGGGACTTCTACGCCTGTGTAAGACAACTTGCGCCTATGTTAAGCATTCTGCGCTTGTGTTAAAGACATTCGGCACCTATGTCATGAGTTCTGCACCTATGTCATGAGTTCTGCGCTTGTGTAAAGTCCAGAAACAAAGGTAAAAATGCAGTGTTTTACTTGAAAATTGTTTGTTTTGCATTCTATTTTCTGCTTTTTTGTTTTTGGTACTAATTCTCTGTGCAGAACCTTGGCATACACATGGCAAAGACAAACAAATGAAACTACTAACACATTTTTGTGCAGGTTCGATAGTCAAAGATCAAACATATCAAACTTCAAACTTGGTGGTTTGCAGGTTGCCTTGGACATACAACTAAACTTTGTGTTTGCAATTAATATTTAGGCACCTAGTGATTTCTAAATAGGATGGAATGAATCTATGCTTGATTTGATTGTTGAGTTTGACATTGGAGTAAGAGAGTATGCTCTCATCCTTCTTAGGGTGATCAGAAATCCAGATCTTCAATACCATGCTCATGTCTTTGATTGTTTGTCACCTTTAGAGGGCCTGCTTTCCCGACCATTTGCTTTTGCAAGCAAGTGATAATCGTGAGAAGGGAATGACCCAAAGTGAGTATGGCTAGAATACCTTGGCATTCTAGCTCACTATAAAAAATACCCGATGAGCGAAAGCTTTGAAGGAAGGGTTACGTGGGAATTGTAGTTACTTGGGAAGTGATGACCCTTGAACTCTTTCTCATATCAACATCTAAGTAGGACCTCACGGTCTAAATCATGCTTGCGCGACTACATTTGTTTGGTATCTTGATGGGCTTAATGTCTCAATCATGCTTGCGTGACATCAAGGAGTAACACTTAATAGAAATCCTTACTAAACACCTTGTTTTTAGAGGCCAAAAACCCTTCTAGTTTCTTGAGAAGGACAAGTTCGGATACTTGGAAGAGATACTAAGTTCGCCATGGGGAGATTTCGATGGGGACTGATGTTTGGCTGCCCTGAGAAGTGAGTGTCGTGGAGGGGAGCCCATGGGGTCAAGCATCTATGTATTCTCCTTGAATCCCATAATGAGTCTACCTCTCAAGTACCTAATGTCCTTTCCTACCATAAGAAATGTGGGAATGAGCATGATTGTCTTGAGTCTATGTTAAAATATCTTGTCTTCTTTACTTGTCAAAAGTTGAATTGCATCTCATTTCAAAAACAAGGCAAATTGATTCAAAACAAGGTTAAACCCAAGAGCATTTCATCCAACAAAGTTCAAAACACCTTCAAACATGGTTGTCAAACATTTTTCAAAATCTTGTCTCAACATTCATGTCACTTAGATTTAGGTTCATCCTAGGTTGCATGTTGCAAAGTTCATTGTCAAGTACCAAGGTTAGGTTCCACCTAGGTCATACTCCTTTGCATATCAATAAGGGTCATCCATTTGCATGTGTCCTCTTGCATTAGAGTAATACCATTGTCATACATTGCATACCCTAGGTCTCTTCATCAAGCTTAGGTCATTATCATATCATATTAGGGTCACTTGCATAGTAATTGTCCCTTTGTATATAGTGTCAAAACTAGGTTTTTTCATACTTGAGTAATCCAAATCTTTGAATAAACCCTAAGTTATTGTTAAGAAGTCTAGACCTTATCAAACTTTTGTCTTTTTGTCATCAATGTCATTTCGTCAAACCTAGCTTAGTATCCAAGCATATAGGAGAGACATTGTCATTTTGTCCTTTTGTCACTCGGTCCTTTTGTCCTTTGAGGTCTAGACATCATTTCAATTTCCTAAGGGTCTCTTTTTTAGATTTGCATTCCAAAAAGTTTGTCAAAATCTTGAAAAACAACCAAAAACATAGATTGCACTCTTGCCATAGATTGCATTTTCATCTATTTAGTTTGCATTTAGTTGCATATCATACATTGTCCTTGAAAAATTCCAAAAATATTGCATTTGCATAGTGACATGACTATTGAAACAAGGTTCCAAGCACCAATGATGCAACAAAGTTTGACATATCAACCAACAATGCAATCACAATTATATCGAACCCAACAACAAAGCAACTTGGATCAAACTTATCATGATGATGTAAATGTCCAAATACAAAAACTAGAGCAGAAACTAGCTCAAGAAAATGAGATTTTGGAACAAAGAGTGAAAAACATTGAGAAGAATAGATCACAAATGTCCAAAGATTGAGCCAATTGATGTAAGATCTCTTCTTGAACGATCAGACATACCAGCTCTCCTCTCACAAATAGAGATGATGAAGCAATTTCAAGAAAAGAGACAACATCAATTTCAACATTATGTGCCTCCACAACAAGAACAAGAAGGTGTTTACTATCAATCAGATTTTCAACCATCACAACCAATTGTTCAACAACTCGAACATTTCCAACAGACACAACCAATTGTTCAACATATACAACCAATACAACCAATGGTCCAATTTCAACAATATGTCCAACCAACTATACAATGTCCACAAATGATTCAACCAATGGTGGAATATCAATGTCAACAACCACAACCAAACATTCAAAAGCAAAGGTTGCAGCACACACCAACCCAAGTTTCAAACATGTCGGAACAATTGAACCAAGTCCAATATCAAAACATGACATCAAACCAAAAACAAGTTCAAATTCCAGATCCAATCATGTCAAAACCTCGAAAGAAAGGTGTCTTTATTGCAATGCTCTTAAGGAAATTACCAAGTGAGTTTATTGAGGAAGATCGAGATAATACACTTATGTCTAGCAATGCCTCATCCCCCCACAACCAAATTAACTCTCCAGTGGCATCTATCCCTACACCTCTAGAAGTTTCACAAGAACCTTCCATATTATCCTCATCAAACAATACACCCAAGGATACAATTATCCAAGGGCTATCCATAATTGATTGCCAAGATAATCCAATTCATGATACACATCCTTGTCATGTTTCAGAAATACAAGACCCAATGCAACCATGCACTTTATTGCCATTACCTGTTTTAGAGGACCCCATTCGAAGTCCCTCTTCCTCATGTTTTAGCATTGATTCCTTGCCAGAATCCATCACAAATGTTCAAAGTGCATTTCCTTCATGCCAAACCATTGATCCCTTGTTAGAATCCCTCATGCATATCCAAAGTCCAACCTCATGTCAAGAGGATAGTTTAGAGCATGAAGAAACATGTCCTAAGGAAAATCAAGATCAAGATCTTGAAACCTTATCATCCCATCCAATTGTTGACCAGGACTCCATGTTCCCAGACACTCACGATGATTCCCATATTCTTGTCCATCCTATCCAAAGTCCTATTGACACTTCATTCCCCAAGCAAGATCAAGATATCCCAGTTCATCCAATCCCAAACAATCCCCTTCCATTTCATGAAAACAATGTCCTTTCAAATCCCATTGACATTCCACTTCCTAAGAAAGATCAAGATATCCCTTCCATCCTTTCCGATGATCCCATTGAAAGTCAAGAGCAAAGTACCTTTAAAGAGGAATCCAATGATTTTCCTCCTTGTCAAGATCAAAGTATCCTTCCAAGTTCATTTCCAACACAAGACCCTATCATTCCTTCAGATCCTCCACAAGATCCACTTGTTCCTCCATCTCCACATCCTAATCCAGCATATCCACTCCAAGATCACATTTCTTTTGATGATCCCATTATTTCTCCAATTCCATCTCTTGAAGAGCCTATCATTGAACCATGTCCACTACACAATCCTAGTCCCCCTCATGATCCTAATCCCCTTCATGATTCTAACATGTCAGTGCAAGATGTTTATGAACCCTCAACATGCATAATGGGTTCTTCCACTTTGGTGCAATCCGATCCACTTCAAGATCTCATTATTTCTCTCATATCATATCCACCTCATAATGGACTCGCATCTTCTTCTCAAAGCAAAGAGTATCCTACAAGTCAAGATATTCATAAAGGCAAAGGAGTAGATCTCCATAAGCAAGAATCCCTTCATATCAAAGAAGATCTTAAGGGTCATGTCTACACAACTCACTCTCAAGATGTTGGTATCCCTCTATCAAAATCAAAACATACACCTTCCCCATCATCCTTTCCATCCATCTTAGGTCCTTATATCCCTTCATCCTTTATGCAAGGTCAAAAAAGGCACACATCCTTGAGTAAATTTCATCCATCCAAAAGAAATCCATTTCATTCATATCCATCCATGCATTCCTTTCCCCCTCCAAGCAATTTGGATGCCAAGTATAAGAGTCATAAGTCTAGTAATCCACATGTATGCAAGGATCAATATGTCCAATATAATTGACATGTCAAAACAAAGAACAAATTGATCTATAAAGAAAAAGAAATATCCAAAAGGCCACAAAGGCCCACTGAGCAAAATAAAGAAAAGTCAAAACATATATGGGTTCCTAAATCCCTTATGCAAGCAATGCACTCCAAGGAATCACAAAAGCATGAAAAATCAAAAAACATGTGGATCCCTAAGCAGCTCCTTGAAGTACAAAAGCCTAAAGAAACATCCAACTTGGCATCCAAAGTTGCTATTCCTCCATCCAACCCTCTCAAATTTGTTCCTCCACCACCTTCTTCATCCGTTTTGGGCCCTTATGTTCCAAAATCCATAGCCTTTCCTTCGTCCAAATCTCAATATCCAAAATACATTTTTCCTCCATCAGTCCATCACCCCTCAAGGTGTGTGCCAATGTTGATCTTGCCTTCATTTCCATCCACTCAAGCCCAATTCTTCCAATACCCTATCCATTATCCAATGCATATTTTCCATCCTTCGATCCCTTTGGTTCAATCCTTTGCATAAATCCTTGCCTTAGTTTCATCTCATTTTCCATGTCCTTATCCTACCAACGTTTTTGAGCATACTTTTAAAGGTCATGGTCCATTTATTTTAAGGCTACTATCCAAACAAAAAAGATGCTTGAGTCCTTCCATCCCCTATCATGTGTCCATCTTCTATTGAAAAGCTCAAAAATACAAAAAAAGTGAAAAAAAAAAAGACAAAAGACAAAAGGAAAAAAAGTAAAGCAAAAATTATTCGTCCATTGGTGAAAACTTGGCAAACAGGCACCTTGGGCAAGTACCATGATGAAAACCTGGCAAACAGGCATCATGCGTAATTTATGAACTTCCTGCACACCACACTTGGGGGCAAGTTTCCTCCTTCATATCCTATTGCCCTTCATTATCCTATCATACCATGTCATTACCCTTCATATCCTATTGTCCCTCAAGTCCATTTCCTCTTTCCACCTTTGATCTTGACAAGGCTGAAGATCATCATGAGCATCATGTATCTTGTTTGCAGCTTTCCATCTATCATAGCTTTTGGTCATTTATCCATTTGCTTATTATAACCTTTCAACCATATTCCCTAGCTTATTACAACTTTCTGCCATTATCCCGTATCCTATCCCGACCTTCAGTCCATGTCCCTTATCCATCCTTGGTCTTGCTTATCCTATCCATATCTTATCACTATCCATACACTCTTTTTCATTCCTTGATCTTGATCTGACATAAGGATGCAAAATTTAAACATAGTTTCAAAAACCTCTTGACATGTCCCTCAAGCCATGTCACTGCTTTACATTGTCATATCCAGTCTCTTGTCCCATCACGCAATAGCCCTTGGAAATTGCATCCGTATTGTCTCCATGATAAAAGGCCTTTGTCTTCCCTCTATCCACCATCATTTCAGCAAGCCTATTTATTCACCTATCATATTCCTTGCCTTGCTAGACACTGGGGGCAAAAATCTCAAAAAAAATTGAAAAATGTCCTGAAAAAATCTCTTAAAAATTGAAAAATGTCTTGAAAAAATCCCTAAAAATTGAAAAATGTCCTTAAAAAAATCCCTAAAAAGTCAAATAAAGTCCTGAAAAAATGAACAAAAAAATTTCAAAACATTAAAATCCAAAAACAAGCATTTTGCAATAAATATCTTCTTGGTGCATAAGACAGATCACTGAGCATACATCCAACGACTCGCAATCCAACATTGTGCTTTAATGAAATCACGCTTAAATAGATGAACTTTTCAATCAAACCAGGCATTCAAACTGATCAAAATTGTCATATCAATCAACCTCAAAATCATTTGTCCTTAGCTACTATCATGGGTCTTATATAGGGTGTGGTATACTCGAAACCAGACTATGTCCTGTCTTAGACAGGGTACCGCATATCCTGAAACCAGACAACATGATCGTCCTATCAGCACTTTCAACTTTTGACAATGAAGATCAAGATGTTTGTTTGATTTGTTGGAATTTGTGCATCTTATCTTTTTACTAATTTATCTTTGGGCTTCGATCATGTTCCTGTAGACACCTAAAAATGGTCAACGCTTGCGAGGTCATACTTTAACATTTGCGCATTGCCTCATTTTAGGTTTTTGCGTCGCATTAAAATTTCTCCTATGTCACGCACTTGGTTTTTATGATTTGCGAGCATCGAGTCATTCTTCTACATTCTTCATTCGGTCTCGCTTTCAAATTTGGTCTTGTTGACAACACTATCCAATCATGATTTTGATTGATTTTATCCTATCGCATCAATGTACGTGCTAATTTGTTATCATTCTGGACATTGTCAATCCTAATTAGGGTTTTGTCCTCTTATTAATCTTATCATCAATCTTATCATTTTGGACATCGTCAATCCTAATTAGGGTTTTGTCCTCTTATCGATTTGTTGTCAATCTTTATCATTTTCAATCTTGTCATTTTGCGATCGATTTGTCATCGGTCGTTGTCATGTTCGATCTTGTCATTTTGCGATCGATTTGTCATCGATCATGGTCTTGTCATCTTGCAATCTATTTTGTCATCAATCTTTGTCCTCTTGTCAATTTTGTCATTTTGCGATCATTTCGCTATCGATCATTGTCTGTCTCAATTATGTCAATTTGGATCAATTTGTCATTGTTCCTCATCAATTGGCGCATTTATCAAATCATTTATCACATTGGTCATTTATCAATCCAAAATCAAAATCATGATCGATATCAATTATCTTTCATCAAGACCTAATTCATCTTCTAGGGTTTTGTGATTTAGTCATTTAACCTTGCTTATCATTTTCTTCCTTTAGGATTAATAAATTACTTATTTATCCTAAGTCTTCTCATTACAATTAAATCTTCATTTAATTGGCTAATTATTCCTCTTTGTGAATTAATTAATAAATGAAAGATTATTAATTAATTTACCTAATTTCAAATTCCTAATTTCATTTTCCTCCTATTTCTCTCCTAAATTCATGGAAATGACATGTCAATTTGTCATAAATTTGTCATAATTGACAATCAATCAATTTTGACATAGAAGTTGTCATAATTTGTCATAAATTATCAATCAACAAATTTTGCATAGAAGGTGCATAATTTGTCATAATTTGTCATAATTGACATAATTGATTTGCAATTTCCATTTGAATTGAATCATGCTAATCTTGTCATCTCTCCAATTTTTCTATAAATTGGATGAATTTCTTCAATCAAACCCCTTAATTTGGTAATTGGTAATTGGTAATTGGTAATTGGTAATTGATAATCAGGCTATCAAATCTAAGCTTCTAGTACTCTTGATCAAGAATATCGTCTACTTGCTTTCAATTGTGTGTGTACTTGTAGGTGAGATCCACAACTATTTGGAGAGGAAAGAAGAACAATGGAGCCGCATGGAAGGAGCATTCAAATCGTCATCTGGTTTGCATAATCATTAGTTTTGTATGCTTTATTTTCATATCTCTATTGAATGTGTCTTAGGATAGATTCATTGCAATGAATGCACTTGTGATTGAGTGATTATGTTTATCTTTGTCTTGTGATGATTTCCTATTTCCTAATGTACAGTTCCTATGTTGCTCGATGATGTCACTGAGTGATTTAGAGTGACCGGGATGGTTCATGGTCCTTTTCTTTTTTGTTGTGATTGTTGTTTGTCTGTGATGTGTTTGTCTTTTGCAAAAAGGGTTGCATTTCAGCTCTAGCCTTCAATGCCATGATGCTACACATCCATTTTACTACATTAAAATAAAGGTTCTCACCTACACAGTGCATTATTGAAAGAAAGTTTTGCTTCGTCTCTGACTGTCCTTTGTCTAATTTCTTCTTACTAACATTTCTTCCGTTAGTCTTGGTAGTCTATTTGATCCTATCATGTTCTAT
Source organism: Cryptomeria japonica (assembly GCF_030272615.1). Lineage (NCBI taxonomy): Eukaryota > Viridiplantae > Streptophyta > Pinopsida > Cupressales > Cupressaceae > Cryptomeria > Cryptomeria japonica. Next base: position 358,659,968 of record NC_081405.1, on the reverse strand, counting down.
CATTCTTATCGATCGATTGGCCTCTTTTCTGGATGTTTCCGGCCAATTCCTCGAGGGGGCATGCATATGTCATTGTCATTGTCTGGGGCATTTTCATTATTGTTCTTTGAAACAATGCTTAAAATCACATTGTCTCAAAGAGGGGCACAATGTAGACACCTAAAAATGGTCAACACTTGCGGGATCATACTTTAACATTTGCGCATTGCCTCATTTTAGGTTTTTGCATCGCATTAACATTTTCTCCTATGTCACGCACATGGTCTTTATCATTTGTGAGCATCGAGTCATTCTTCTACATTCTTCATTTGTCTCGCTTTCAAATTTGGTCTTGTCGACAACATTATCCAATCATGATTTTGATCAATTTTATCCTGTCACATCAATGTGCATACTCATTTGTCATTATTTTGGACATCGTCAATCCTAATTAGGGTTTTGTCCTCTTATCAATCTTATCATCTGGTGATCGATCTATCATTGATCATTGTCATTTTCAATCTTGTCATCTTGCAATCTATTTTGTCATCGATTCTTGTCCTCTTGTCAATTTTGTCATTTTGCGATCGATTTGTCATCGATCGTTGTTTGTCTCAATTATGTCAATTTGGATCAATTAGTCATTGTTCCTCGTCATTATCAATCAAATCATTTATCAATTCAAAATCAAAATCATAATCGAATCAACATCAATTATCTTTCATTAAGACCTAATTGTCATCTTTGCATTGCTAATTCATCTTCTAGGGTTTTGTGATTTAATCATTTAACCTTGCTTGTCATCTCTCCCTTTAGGATTAATAAATTAATTATTTATCCTAAGTCTTCTTATCACAATTAAATGTTCATTTAATTGGCTAATTATTCCTCTTTTTGTGAATTAATTAATAAATGACAAATTATTAATTAATTTACCTAATTCCTAATTTCCTATTTTCCATCAATTTCTAATTTCTAATTTCCTAATTTCTTAAATTCCTCATTTTCTAATTTTCTATTTTTCTAATTCCTAATTTCAATTCTCTCCTATTTTTCTCCTAATTTCATGGGAATGACATAGAAATTTGTCATAATTTGTCATAATTGACAATCAATCAATCCTTGCATAGCAATTTGTCATAAATTGTCATAAAATCCTTGCATAGCAATTTGTCATACACATGTCATAATTTTGCTATTCTTGATTTGAATTTCCATTCGAATCACTATCATGCTAATTTGATCATTTGTCCAATTTATCTATAAATTGGATGAATTTCTTCAATCAAATCCCCCTGATCCCTAATCAGATTATCGAATTTCTAATCACTTTGTCAAATCACGCTTCGAGTACTCTTGTGCCAATGTCAATCTCGCTTTCAGATTAGGTTTATGCACTTGAAGGTGAGATCCACAACAAAACTATTTGGAGAAGAAAGAAGGACAATGGAGCCGCATTAAGGAAGCATTTAGATCTACATCTAGTTTGCATAATCTTTTTGAATGTTTCAATTTTCATGTCTCTATTGAATGTGTTTAGGATAGATCGTTGCAATGAGCTTTCATGATTGAGCTAATGGTTTATATTTATATTGTTTGTGATGATTTCCGAATTCCTAGCTATAGTAAACACTGTCAAAACCAACTCAAAATCCACAATATTCAACCTGGCTAGTGGTACACAAGCACTTAAAGCCACTGAGATTGCAGCAGAAAATCCGCCAAAGAAAACAAAGGAATGGTTCAAAGACAAGCCTTAGCTTTCCAAACCTAAGCGAGATTTTACTCCTCTTGAAGAATCATATGAGTCTGCTTTCAAAACTCTATTGGCAAACAAGTTGATAACACTACCAGATAACTCTAGACCATATGATCCAGATGTCAAACCAAGATGGTGGAGAGAAAATGAATACTATGACTTCCATTGGAATAAGGGTCATAACATAAACAATTGCATGAAGCTAAAACATGAGATTTAGGATCTAATAGACACTAGTAAAGTTGTTGGGAATCATCCAACCAATGCTGATCATAAAGCATTTAAAGACCCTTTGCCTACTTATGAACAAGGTGATTCCTTAAAGACCAAAGGAGGTGCCAAGGTAAATTATGCTTATGCTAGCCAGGACAACATTATCAACATGATTGAACCTTCACACTCAAAATATTGCAATGTGATTATAGTTCAAGATAAACCAAATGAATCATGATATGCAAAAGCTCTGACCAGATCTCAAAAGAAAGTTACCCTCCAAGGAGCTAGTTCTTCCAAACCAGCTCAAGAAACATCAAATCCAATAGCCTTACCAAACAAACAAAAGGAATCAACCTTGGACAAATTTAAAAGATTAACCTCATCATCATCATCCTTTGGATACAGCGTGGTTGAATAGTTGAAAAGGACAAATGCTCAAATTTCAATTTTTGAATTACTACAGCTCTCATCTTCTCACAAGGAAATCCTAGACAAAGCATTGCTCACTACCAACGTTCCAAAAGATTTAGACATTGATCGGTTTCAGTCTATGGTGGGTCATTTGACTTCACCTCACTATTTGACCTTCTCTAAGGAAGATGACAATTCATTAAATCATCCACATAACTAGTCATTGCATATTGAAGCCATGATCCACAAACACAAAGTTAAATTTGTTTTGATAGATGGAGGCACGGGGTTGAATATCTGTACTTATCATCTACTTACACAACTAGGATTCTCTAAGAATGGCATTGATCTAGGCAAGAAAATAATAATTAAAGCCTACGATGAAGAAGAGAGGACCTCCAAAGGTTTTTTATCATTACCAATCAAAGTGGGACTGGTAGAGAGAGATGTCCTTTTCCAGGTTCTCGATATTCCATTATCATACAATATATTATTGGGCAGGCCATGGATTCATGAAATGAAGGTAGTACCATCAACATATCACCAATGCTTAAAGTTTCCTTATAATGGAGTTGAAGTCAATATTCTTGCTGATACAAATGTCATCTATAATGCATTGACAAAAGGTGCAGATACTTTTGTGCCTCATAATAGGGTAGTCTCTCCAAATGAAGATCCAGAAACATTGATGAAAGACTTAGAAAAGAGATTGAAAATTACAAATACTGGCATGGATGGCTACAAGATAGAACTGGTACTATCATTAGTTTCTCTCCCTCCATCACCAAAACAATTGGGCAAGCCATCAGAGGCTATGAGAACATAAAATTCAGTTCTGAATACTATATATGATGGTCTCTTCATACAGTTTTCTACCTCCTTGGCCAATGAAATAGAAGAGGATGTTGTGCTTAACTGGCTCTTTAAGGAAGATAGTCCAAATGAGGAGGTATGACATTGTGAGATTTCCTCAAACCAATATGGTCGTAGTTACAAAATGATTCAACACATGGGGTACTTAGGTACTGGTCTTTTGGGCTAACAAAAAGAAGGTATTACTGAACCAATTTAGCTACAAACCAAATCCACACATGATAAGGCTGGACTGGGATACAATCCTAAAAAGACATCAGAACAAAAACATGTTTCTAAGTCTAAAGGCTTGAAAAAGATATCACCTTTAACATTACATGAAGCAAACACTAAACAAACAAAATAAGAGTATAGAAAAGAGAAAGAGGAATCAATGGTCAAGAAAGAAGAAATAGCTAGTGCTCAAGCTTCGACGGTATTAGCTATGATAATACAAGAAATTGAGATTCTTGAGGATATAAGAGATGAAGTTGTGAGAATCAAAGAATTATTTGCACCATTAAAAGTTCCAGTCACATGTATTGGCAGGCAACAAGTAGATGATTCAGAGACTAATTCAAACAAGTATGAATGGGGTCCTGACTATCTTTCAGACACATCTGCTACAGAAACTCCAGAAGAATCTAGTGGTGTCATAGATGATACTCAAGAGCTGATGTGCATAAAATTAGAGAGGGAAATACAAGAAATTAGACAAAAGAGGCAAGCAAATTATGAACAAGCATTGAAAGAAGGAACAATACTAGAAAGCTTCTCATCTATGTATCCTTATCCTAAAATAGAACAAAACAGTTATAGCACTACACAGGAAGAGTTAGAAGCTGCAGAACAAGAACTGGTTATTAGTCCAGAAGAACCTGAATGGAGTAGATGATAAAAAATCACAAAAAGAATGAGATCATGTCAATAGGTGTGTTAGATACAAATGACAAATGAACTAGAATATGAAGGAATTTGTAGCATTAAAGATGTTAGTATTGATACCATACATATGCTTACTAAATCACCTGAAAGAGACTTGGAAACTTCATCCAATAACTCTGATGATTCTGATGACTCTGATGATAGTCCTATTTATGATGATACCCACTCATCCTCAAATTCTGAATCATCTAATACAAATAATGAAAAGTTGCCTACTAGTCTTATTACTATTAAACCATGACATGATGTCCAGCCCGGCATAGTAAATGATGTTACAAGTATGTCTATTGGATTAGATCGATTAAATATTAATGTGAACTTTAATAATCATGATCTAACTCTTCATAGTCTCGAGACACTTACGCAAGGTATCATTTTGGAACTTGACTTTTTGATCTGCAGTTGTGATAACAATACCATGAATGTTCTTGAACCTACCCAAAATTTGTCCTTAATACATCCTGAATTGATTGACTATACTTTACAGAATCAACCCATCGATATACCTACTTTTGCCAATGACTATACATTATCCTCTTATCTCAATGCAGTCAAACCTATGAACTCTTCCACCAGTGAATGGAGTGAAAATATGACTGAAGAGGATATCAAGTATCTTAGTCGTAAAAACAAGAAAAATAAAAATAAAAGATCTGATGGTGAAAACCATACAGTGGCGGTGTTAGAATCTAAAAAAGAGAAAATAAAGGACGTACCTAAAGGTGAAAACCTATCTAAGGTGCCTGAAGGTGAGATACTTGGTATTCTTCCCAGCCATTTTCAGGAGCGGTCTTCCATATTGATCAAGCCAACTTAGCCAGTGAATATCGGGAATCAAGAGACACCAAAAATTATTCATGTAGCTCAATCACTATCGGCAGAGGAATTGAAGGATTTCACTTAGCTATTCTTAGAGAAGAAAATAAATTTTGCATGGACATACTCTGATATGCCAGGCTTGGATCCTGATCTCATTATGCACCATCTCTCAATCACACCAGGAGTAAAACTAGTTAAACAAAAACTTCATAAGATGCACCCACATGTTGCACTATTGGTCAAAGCTGAACTAGAGAAACTACTTAAAGCTAGATTTATGAGAGCAATAGATTATGTTGAATGGATTTCCAACATAGTACTTGTGTCGAAGGTAGATAAATCTATCAGAGTTTGTACAGATTTTAGAGATCTCAATAAAGTATGTCCAAAAGATGACTTTCCATTACCAAATATTGATATGATAGTCGACATGACAGCTGGGTATGAGATGTACTCACTAATGGATAGATTTTCTGGCTACAATCAGATTACAATCACTCTTGGAGATCAAGAAAAGATAGCTTTCACCTGTGCATGGGGAACCTTTTGCTGGAACGTTATGCCATTTGGGTTAAAGAATGTAGGAGTGACCTATCAGAGAGCAGTTACAACTATCTTTCATGACATGATGCATAGGAATATGGAAGATTATGTTGATGACACCTTAGTGAAGATTATGAAAAGATCAACGCATATTCAAGAGTTAGGTCCTATACTTGATAGAATGGAAAAGTTCAAACTCTGATTAAATCCAAAGAAGTGTGCATTCAGAGTGACATCTGGTAAACTACTTGGCTACATCATTTCAAAGAAGGGCATCGAGGTTGATCCTGAAAAGGTCCAAGCTATAATGGAAATGCCACCTCCAAAGAACATCAGTCAAATGAGAAGTCTATAGGGACATCTCCAATCCATTAGAAGATTCATTTCTCAACTAGCAGACAAGGCTCAACCTTTTACAAAAGTATTGAGAAAAGGAATAATATACAGCTGGGATCAGCAGTGTGAACAACATCTTCAGCAAATAAAAGAGTACCTATCTAATCCACCAATATTGATGCCACCTATTCAGGTCAAGCCACTAATCTTATATATATCAGCAATTGATTCATCATTGGGGGCACTTCAGGCGCAACAAGATGACAACAAAAAGGAAAGAACTATTTATTACATTAGTAGGACATTGGTGTCTTATGAAATGAGCTACATTATAATAGAAAAAGCATGCTTGGCATTAGTCTTTGCATCACAAAAACTGAGGCACTATATGCTTGCACATTCATTCAAGTTGGTGGCCAAAATTGATCCACTTAAGTATCTTCTTAATAAAGCAACACTCACTGGACGATTGGCAAAGTGGGTAATGATCCTTATAGAGTTTGACATTGAATATGTGGAATGCAAAGCCATAAAAGGACAGGTAATTTCTGATCAACTTGTTGAAGCTCCACTTGAGGATACTCAACCACTACACATTGAGTTCCTAGATGAATCAATAATGCATCTTACTCAACAACCCTGGAAGATGTTATTTGATGGTTCCTTTACTCAAAATGGTTCAGGTGCTGGCATACTATTCATTACTCCTCATAAGTACTCAATTCCAAATTCTTATAAGATTCTATTCCCTTGCATAAACAACATTGCAGAATATGAAGCTTTGGTGAATGGAATAAAACTAGCCATTGAATGGAAGGTTGTTGAATTACATATTTATGGAGATTCTCAGCTGGTTATCAATCAAATCAATGATACATATCAGACTCAAGATGAGAAATTGATGCCTTACAAGAGGATGGTAGATGATCTCAAGAAGTACTTCACTTTTGTATCATTCCAACAAATTCCTAGATCAACGAATAGAGCAGCAGATGCTATGGCTACCTTGGCATCTATACCTGAGCTACAGGAGTCCAATTTTCACTTTGATTTCCTAGTGGAAGAGTTATATTACCCTGCTTATGACTCTCCTAAGACCCAAATAGTCTATTCTATTATTGGACATGACTCATCCTGATACAACCACATCTATTCCTATCTATGTGATCAAATTATCCCTAAAAACCTTACTCGTAATGAGAAAAGAAACCTAACTCGAAATGATTCGCGGTATGTTATCATAGCTAACGATTTATTTAGATGAGGTTTAGATGGTACTTTGCTTAGATGTCTAGAAATTGAAGAATCTAAATGTGCATTATCGAAAGTCCATGAAGGTATTTGTGGATCTCATTCGAATGGTTTTACTTTAGCTTAGAAACTATTACGGGCTGACTACTACTGGCTAGATATGGAAAAAGATGCCATTAAATTTGCTAAGACTTGTGAGAAATGTCAGCTTCATGGAAATCTCATACATGCCCCGGCAAGGGACCTCATACCATTTATAACACACTAGCTTTTTCAGCAATGGGCCTTTGATCTCATTGGTCAGATATATCTGGCTTCATCCAATGGACATAAATTCATCATAACTGCCACTGAGAATTTCACCAAGTGGGTAGAGGTAGTTCTTCTCATCAAAGCAACTGGTAAACAAGTTGCCTTGTTCATCCTAAACTATATAATTTGCAGGTATGGGATACCTTCATCCATCGTGACTGATAATGGAGGACAATTCAAAAATAAAGATTTGGACGAGCTTTGTGAGAAATTCAAAATAAAGCAACACTGGTCATCAGTATATTACCCTCAAGGTAATGGACAAGCTGAGGTGTCTAACAAAAACCTACTGACTATCTTGCACAAAACATTGAACAAGTTTGGGAAGGATTGGCATCTGCAACTCAATCCTGCACTATGGGATTACAAAACTAGTATTAGAACACCTACTAGGGCTACACCTTTTTCTTTGGTGTATGGGTCCAAAGCAGTATTACCTATTGAAGTAGAAATACCATCTCTAAGAGTTTCATTGCAAGGTCTTGTTACTGATGAAGATTGTCAAATATCTAGATTGCAAGAACTCAAATTGCTAGATGAGCATCGGCAAGTGACGCTTGATCATCTCAGAGTGTATCAAAAGAGAATGTCCAGAGGGTATAACAAGAAAGTTTGACAAAGAGAATTTCAAGTTGGTGACCTAGTTCTAAGAAAAAATCCAAAAAATCAATAGTTTCGCGACAACAAAGGGAAGTTTGAACCCAACTGGCTGGGTTCCTACATTGTTACTGCAGTATTCGGCTCTAGTGCCTATCAACTCTCAAACTCGGAAGGAGAATAGCTCTGTGAACCGATTAACACCATCCACTTGAAGAAATTCTTCACTTAGCACTCTCTGCTTTAGCAAACTTGTACAGTTGGAAAAAGTCCTAAAAAAAATCCTAAAAATCAGAAAAAGTCCTGAAGAAACCAAAAAAAATAAAAAAATAAAAAAAACTAAAAAATAAAAAAATAAAAAATTGCCCCGATGAAAACCTAGCAAACAAGCACCTTGGTAAAAAAAAAATTTGAATCTCCACCAAGCAAGTGAAAACCTGGCAATCAAGCGCCTCTTGTACTCAAGCGCTCCATCTATCAATGCAACGTTGGCATTTCCCACTTTCAAGTATCTTTTGCTTTCACTTGTACATATTTTTAGTCACTTTTGTGACATCCTGGCTCGTTAGAACCCTCATGACTTGAAATTGATCAATGTCCTAGTCTTAGGTTACTCGATAGAGCACATTACATATCCTAAGTAGTGTCAACCAAGTCATTATTCCGTCAGTGAAACCTGGTCGTCCACTCCAAGTCAGTTACTTGTCTCCTGACTACTATAGAGTTTTTATCACTGAGTTCACAAGAAAAACAACATAACGGAAAACAATTACTAAATAGTTTGGGCTATGAATGAAAATTTTCTTTGTATGCTATCTTTTATATTAATTTTCAATTATTGTCCCTCTGAGTAACTCAAGGAAGTCTATTGTGACTAAGAGAAGCAAGGATTGGGGGCATAATATTTTCTTTGTTTTTTGCTTGTAGGAATGATCCCGATGATCTGGAAACATATAAATTAGCTGGGTGTCTGTGATAAGAGCCTTCACATTAAGGTGAAATCACCTCACATACCTCGACTCCACTTATTTGTATGCTATAGGGAGGCCCATATCATTTCTTTGTCTGTTTTGAGGGAATTTCTTTATGATGCAATTTGGGTCCTTGCAAAATCTATCCAAGGATATGAACAAAAAAAGGGTCATTGCAGACAAGATAACTAACATTGCAAATTGAAAAAGAAAGGAACTCTAACCTACCTGTTGTGTTCATTATGCTCAGTGGTGAATCTTAAGTATTTTAAATCTAGTGACTAGGTTTAGGTTGCATTTCGCATATCATTTTGCATTTTATTTTGCATTTTTGTGAATCTAGAGTGATTTCGGTATAGTAATAATCTCCTTATCTTATGAATGAGAGCTGAGAGTGTCATCATTTCTTACGCTAGGTGGTCTTTTATCATTATTTCTTCGATCGAGTACTTGTGTTTTGAGATGTTTAGTTGCATACATAACATTTCATATAGATTCATTCATTCATTTTATTATTAAATCATTTGCATTCATCTTATTACATAGAAAAAAACAAAAAAATTGCACTACTCATTTTCATTCATTTATTTGCATATGAAAAGAAACAAAAACATAGACATTCATTATCATTTGCAATACATACATTCATGCTGAAAGAAATACATACATGTAGAATAAAGCATATAGAAACATCTCATAATTGAATTGACACAAGTATAATGAAGTCAAATCAAATCTCATATATATATATATATATATCATCTCAAGTCTAACAGTACAAAATGATGTCCAATGACATGTACAAACTCCCATCGGAGCAAGAATCGTATCGGCTACAAAAAATGGGTGTCTACAAAAAATATCCTAGCTACAAAAATAATCATCTAGCTGGCACCCTCTCCCTCATCGCCTGGTGGAGGAGGAGGAGCCTGATTCCTAGGATCCTGGCGTGATGCTTGTGCTCCCTTCGATCTAGCCATTTACTATGAATAGGGTTGCACCTATTGTGCAACAGGTACTGCGACACTATATGCCACCACATAATATGCAGCCCTACTACTCTAGAGCAGCACCTCTTGTCGAAGAGACTCTATCTCTGCTCTCAACTTGGCTCTCAATGTTGTGATTTGGCGATCACGCTCTGCCCTAACCTCGACTAGCTGTCAGTCTCGCTCTGCCAGCTGAGTCTGAGCCACTATCAACTGTGACTGCAACTCTACAAGGAATGCTCTCATCGATCAACCTGTGTCAGCCCCCTGCTCTCTCACAGGCTCTCCACTGCCATCTCCACCACCATCTCCACTTGTGGCTCCACTCTGCTCATCCCATCGCTATCGGACCTACCTCAGAGCTACTTGCTCCTCCTCTCTGCCACCCAACCTCATGCCTACTCTCCCAAGGGATCCACCCTCACCCCTCTGTTGTCCAACATCAGCTTGCACTCAGCTGCTGCTAGCACCAAGATCACCACTAGTCTGTCGTGGAGCATCTGGTCTCTGGCCTTGTCGCTGCCTATGGCCCTATCTCTATGCCTGTCCCTATGCTAGTATGGGGGCATCATCCTCCACATCCTCAATATGAGGAGCATGCTCTCTAGGATTTGTAAACTAAGGGAATGGATGCTACTGAAAGTAATCCCTGTACTAGGGCAATACCCCCGCATCTGCTATATCCTCTAGGTAATCCCACCTCAGTTGGTGTAAACCTGTCAGCTCCTGCATCGCTAAAGCATAGGATAGCCTAGGTGACCATTCTTGTCTCTCCTCATCAGCGTATCAAGCATACATCATATACTCCTAAGAGATCCCCTGTGGCTGACCGTACTACCTCATCACTCATGAAATGATCAATCATTCCACAACAGTTTATGATCTCCCAATCAGTGGATGTGTGACAAAAATATCTCTCTGCACCACCCGCTAGTCATCCCATGACTCCAACCCCCTATATAGTCTCCATATAACAGCTATCAGATCATCCAGTTGTCATCGCCAGAAGTTTGTCTTGCCTAGATGGGGCTGCGTAATATATCCGACATACCTATATATAATAGGCTACCCAAGCTCTTTGCTATCATCGACTATCGGCCAACAAATGGGAAGGTGCTCCCAAGCCCACACCTGTAAAATGTAAACCCCTACAACCATGCTCCACCCATCTCTGTAGACAATCTCATGCATCTCATGATACATGTGGGCCAATAAGCAAGAGCCCCAACCAAGTCTCTGAGGGGTCTCTATCAACCTCTCCAGCATATGGCCCCATCTGCTTTGAAAACCCTGTTGCCCTCTGTCTAGCATCAAGAAGCAACCAATGAAACCTGCTAGGACACATGCCAGCGGATACTCCTCACTGTACCTGCCCATCAATATATCCCAACTCATATAATGAGTCAAGATATCAGGATCCCTGAATACGTTCCTAAGAGCCTGTAGTCCAGGTAACAATGTAGTATCATAATCCACCTTATCCCTAGAAAAAGGGATACGAAGGATCCTATACACATCCTCAGGAGTGATAGTCAACTCCCCAACTGGAAAATGAAAGGTATTATGCTCTGAATGAAATCACTCTACCAATGCTGTCAGCATCCCGTGGTTCACATGGATGTCAGGTAACCTCATCAAGTGAGTAAAGCCACACATATCAATATGAGCCTACTCGACCTCAGACAAATCACGAACCAAAGCCATAGTGGGAGGATATACACATCTGAAGAGCATAGGAGGTAAGCACACCTGCACAAAAAACCCAACAATGTTCATTAGAAAACATTCCACATGAGCCTACAAGAGAAGTTAAACATCATGCAAATCCAAATAAGTCAAATGCAAAACCAAAATTTCATGTTTACATTTTTAAAAATGGTCACTATTTTTTGAACAACAAAACACAGTTAAACAAAATCTTGTATGAGTCAGGAATGGCTCTTGTACGAGAAAACAACCTCAAACGAGACTTCATTGGACTCCGCACGACAAAATGGTCTCCTAACTGACCTGTCATACGACACAAGGGTTACTCCCGTATGACAAATCTAATGGTCTTAAATGATGAAAAATAATTTGCCAGTTTCTCGTACAAGATAGGATCCTGTCTCGCATGATAAACCGTGACACCCGACCCAAAACCCGTGAAAAACATGCAAAATAAACAAAAAAATTCAAAATTGGAAACATGACGAGGCTAAAGATCGATCACTTGCCGCTAACTCATAGTTTTAGGGTCGATTGTGATGTCTCTGGTGCTCAAATCGATGCTGATGAGTAGGGACCACCTTTTTTCTTCGCAGAAGAATTTTTGAATTTTCAAACTTGGAGGGTTAAAATGAATTGAAAATGACACTTTTGTCCTATATATAGCCTAAAACCTAATTTTTCAACTTGCTCCGATGGTCACGAAAATTGTACCCTTAGCTAATATGCCTACTCTGATTTCATTTTTGAGATCGAAACTGAAATTTGAGATCGTTTTACTAGTCAATTTCAAAATTTTGACCACTTAGCACTTTTTTTTCATCAAATGCTCATTCTTTCTTCAAATTACACTCAATTGCAAACACTGAATCTTAATTCAATTTCATTCTACACATCAACATTACAATCAACTCTATGCTCAATTTCTTATCAATCATCGCTGAAATTTTCAAAAAAATCCTCATGATCAATTTTTGCTCAAATAAGTTATTTTTTTCATACAATTTCCCATAATCAATCCCTTGCTATCTTTCGATTTCACTCCTGAGGGGGGCATACTCACAACCTTATGACTTCACATCTCACAAGTCGAGAAATTTTTTCAAAAGTTGAGCAAAATCTTTTCAATTAAAGAAAATCAATCCTTGTTGCTAAGGGGCATCTCAACTTCATCGCTTCACATCAAGTTGAGATCTCTCGATTATCTAAATCAATCAATCGCTCGAGGCATATCAGTTTCATCACTTCAAATCAAGCTGATATTTGTCTTTCATCTGAATTAATCTCTTAACATTAATCAGTTTCATCGCTTCAAATCAAACTGATTATTCATTTAAACTCAATCAAAAGTTTAAAGAGTTTCTTTGATGATACTAAATCTAAGCAGGTGTTTAGTATTCATTTCTTGATCAAGCTAAATGGTTCATTCTTCACTCATCATGTCTTGATCAATCAAGTTCAAGATCAATTTTAATCATCACTCACTATATCTAAGATCAATCAAGTTCTAGATCAGTAAGATCTACTTCTTGATCAATCAAGTTCAAGTTCGGTATCTTTGTTTTCTATTGTTCCTCAGTTCAATCAAGTTTGAGATCGGTATCACTTTAAACAGACCTCATTTAGCTTTGTCGCTTTGAATCAAGCTAAACACCTTGCTTTTTTATCTAGTTCATGATCAATCAAGTTCAGAACTGGCATCTCCTAGACATCACACATTCTTTGAATCAAAGTGTTGCTCACACATTAGTTCAAAGAGGGGCAAATGTAATACCCTAAAATTGGTCATCTAAACCATGGGCCCCTAATCTCGACAACATCACAAGGGTCCTAACCAAAGGCAATTAAATCAATCTTGAGCACATTATTAATTCTTTAATTATCAAAAATCACATGGCAAATCAACTACTCAACATTAATTAAATATTTATTTAATTAAGTGAATCATTTCCAAGAATATCATTTGATCAATTATCCCATTTTAATATATTAAATATCCTTGCATATTTAATTAAATTAATAAATTTGTCATTCAATCATGCAAAAAGGATTAATTTATTACAAAAGATGAATTAATTTATTACAAAGAGTTGAATTGAAACAAAACAAAAATAAAATAAAAAAGAATTGAATTAAGAGAGAAATCAAACTTGAGATATTATTTCTTTTTCTAAATTTAGAACTTGAAATCAGAAAAGTAATTTAATTGAATTATGGAATTATTCTCTAAAATTGGAACTCAAAGCTTTTCAGAAAAAGAAGTTCAGTTGCATTGAAAAGACCTTTTTCTCTATGAATCAAATATGTGCATGGAATTATCTATTTTTATCAGATGTGCATGGAATTAATTTATTATTATTTTCCAATGCAACTTGAACTTCTAATTTGAATGTATTTCAATTAAACTATAATTGGAATCTATCTCAAGGTTAACTCAACTTGATTTCTCAATTATTTTCAATTAAATCTAAATTGAGCTTTTTGTGATTCTCTATAAATTCAGTCTTCAGCTCTCATTCCAATTCACCCCAGAGATTTTTGAGAACACGCTTGGAGATTATTATCATGCTAATTTCGCTCTGGAGTCATTGAAATCATTGTGGTTTTTTAGATTACTTGCATCCATTTTATATTCATTATTGCTTGCATCCATTTTTGCTTGAATTGGTTATTATTGTTTGAATTATTCATTTATCTTGCATCCATATAGCTTAATATCATATAGATTAAATCCTTCATCTTGGTGTAGTCTAGTCACTGGTATTGCTTATAAAAATCTGAGAGCAATCTTATACTTGCATCTTTTAGAAGGCAATTAGTCGCTTTGCTATGGTTTATTTCTTAATGATTATTGATTACTAACCATGCATATAATGACTTAATTGAAGTGTTGTGCTTGCAGCTACAGGTCCACTTTTTCACACACACACTCCCCACCCAAACAAATCCTTCTTTCATTCCTCTGTGGGCTCCTTCTTCAAACCCCCTGCCATCATGTGGTAGAGTAGAAGCAGAGGATGTGCCATGCTTGGCCTTTCTTGATAATAAAAGGTTTTCACACCCCCTCTGGAAATCCTTCTCACTTTCACAACCCCTCTGACAATAAACAAACTCACATAGGAGAAAACAAAAAAAACACCCATCCGGTATCATAGAGCACACAAAATATCCATGCACGATCTTGCTCAAACATTATCTTCCTTTCTGAGGAAACAACCACTCTCAAAAAATGAAAAAGGTTTCTTTTCTCTTCTACCAATTAAGTCACCACTCCATTGTATTTATAACCTTTTAACACTTCATTTGTTGATACTCATTCACGTGAAAAATCATCATTTTGGTGTTTTTCAACATGACTGTAGACTCTAGAAGTTACTGTCATGCCTATCAAATCCACTACATCCTGCTAAGGCTCATCTATTGTGAATGATTTTGTTCTGATTTTATTCCTCCTTGATTGGACAAATTCTGCTTTAGAATCCCTGACAAAAGGCAACCTGAGCTCTGATTTTTCAGAGAAATCCATGATCTCCCATTTCTAACTCAGAAGCTATCCACTCCTTTTATGCCTCTGAAACCATTGTCCTCACTTGTCTAATCAACCTTGACTTTATCTTGGTTTGGGTTTACATCGGGAGGTCTCTAGCTTTTTGGGTGTTAGCGTTTTATGTTACCGAGCTAGAGAATGTTAATGAAATTGTTTTAGTCATGAGGTCTCAACTTGGTCTGATGTCATACATTATATCCATGAGAATTAGAGAGTAACTCATTTCATACAATTGTCGCTAGCTCTTATGATTTTTTAATTTTAGCATTTTTAGGTCGCGAGCTAGTGACTAGACAGTTTGTGGTTAAGTTTTATGGTAATCACTAGCTCATGAAGTTAAATATCTGAAGACCTGATCAAGCCATGAGCTTGCGAGTAAAGTGCTAGTGGTTAAGAGATAAATAGTTTTATGTTGGCGAGTATGTGACAAGGGTTAAAGTTACCACTATCTCCAAGTCATTTCAATGACAAGGACTTAAAATTTTGTGGTCAAGAATTGGCGAATGGGCAGTCTTTCAGGCAGAGAGTTGACAACTATGTGCCATGTGTTTTAGTGACTTAATATCTTGAAATCGCCAATATATTTTTTTTATAGTTTGAAAATAGCTTGAAAATGCCAATATTTTATTTTTATGGTTTGAAAATAGGTTGAAATCGCCAATATTTTTTTTTATGGTTTGAAAATAGGTTGAAATCGCCAATGCAAATATTTTTTTGGTTTTAAAAACATTACAATTCGCTTGCACAAATATTTTTTTTGGTTTTAAAAACATTACAATTCACCAAGATTTTTCACAAACTTTGAGCGATCACAGCTAATTTGCCAATGGAGATTATTATTTTTTCTCCATAAACCGCAAAAATTCGTCAGTAAAATTAAAATTTTCCTCAGGAATTATACAGCCTTCACCATATTTTTACACCTTGTCCAAGGGAGGGTTTCTTAAAGTTTTCCCTGGCTGACAATACCTTACTATATGACCATATTATTGATACATAACATTTCACATTAGCACTGTAAGATGTACTCAAAGCAATCTTGTAGGACATTTGCATATTACTCCTACATTCATAAGTCTTGTGACCAAACTCATTGCAATTATAACATGTGAATCCTTCATGATCAACACATTGTTAGTATTATGGATGTGTTGCATTAGTTTTGTCATTGATGTCAACACTTATCCTTCTAGAGATCTACATTGTTGATTTAGCATTATGGTTATATTAGTTTACTGATGAATTGGCACATTGTGTTCACTGGCAAGGTCAGTGACTTATGCAGAGTTATCGGTATATGCTCACTGGTAGGTTATAGGGTTCGCCGACATAGTTGATGACATGTTATCATCTAGAGATAACTTGATTATGTTGAAGACATGGTTTGGATACTTGCTTTTGGTGTTTTGGTTATTGGTCTAATTGGGTTGACATTATTGTTGTTACTAGCATATTGGTCTAGGTTATGGACTAATATGCGTTATCTATTTCAGATCAGCACAACACGTTATGGAGATGATTTATTGATTGGATATTGTTGTAATTGCATTTAGTCGACATGATGCATCACATCAAGACTTATTTGTAATTGATTATATTTTAATATTCTTAGTAAGCCAGCCTACACATTTGGTCTTAGGTTTTGTATATATGTAAGATCTCATTTGTGAGATCACGGATATGATATGGTATTGTAACATGGTATGTGCGAATATAGAAGATTATATGAGCAGACCATAGAGAAGGTTCAAGGAAGGTTTGAATGTGTTTATCAGAGCTTAACTGATACTGAATCTAGCATTGGAGATTTTATTTTGAGAAGTACATTATTCTGGGATTTAACCATCCTATTGTAGTCATTATGACTCCCATTTGAGTAGTGTGCTCTAGGCGATTGGTCTTTCTGCATACGCAAACCCCATTTTATACACATACTATCTACAATAGTATCATCTGATTGTGGGTAAGGTTTCCCACCGTTCTTTTTCCCTTTGTAGGGTTTCCATGTCAAAATCTTTGTGTTATGTGTTGTGGATATTGTTTCTCTTTCTGTTTCATGCATTACGTTTCATCGATATTGATATTAACTACTAATTTGTTAACCAACATTAAGTTTGGTTTACCAGTATTAAGTATTAAGTTTGATTAAGTTATAATTGGATTGAAAATTTATTGAAAACTGATTCACCCCCCCCTCTCAGTTGTCCTTTTGGTTTTTAACAATTGGTATCAAAGTTAAGTCCTCTTTTTGCAGAAGCCTAACAGCTTGAGGAGATCCTATGGCAACAAACATTTTTAGGAAGAATAGTCCTAAACTTGACGGAACTAACTATGGTATATGGAAGATCAGAATGGAGACACATCTAAATTGTATTGGAAGAGACATATAAGAAGTTACAAAGAATGGCTATGTTGGTCCTACTCGGAATCAACCTAATCCACCAACTTTCGGTAAAGATCAAGAAAATGATTGCAAAGCAAGAGAAGCACTTTTGAGCGCATTATCAGATCAGCAAATCATGGGATTATGAGACCGGTCTACTGCTAAAGCTATTTGGGATAAATTGGAGACATTGAATGAAGGAGATACCACTGTCAAAATTGTAAAACTGGAATGTTACCATGTCAGGTATGAAAATTTGAAAATGGAAGAAGATGAAAGAATTTTTTCTTTTATGGAAAGAGTTAATGAAATTGTTTTAGGAATACAATGTTGTGGAAGATCCTTAAGTGAAGATGAAATTGTTTCTAAATTTTTAAGAGTTTTTCCACTAGCATATAAAATGAAAGTAATTGTTATTAATGAGTTGAGAACAATGCCTAATACATCAGTATCTAGAGATACCTTGGTTGGAAAACTTTTAGCATTTCAACTTGAGGAATTTGGTCTTGTTGCTACAATTAAGACATATTTAGCCTTCAGAGCATCATCATCTGTAGCATCATCATCATCATCTAACAAATCTCATTAGAAAGCACTTTATGCAAAAGAACTTGAAGATATTAGGAGGGAAAATGAAGAACTAGAAGTGTAGATAGGAATCTGGAAATCATCAAAGCAATAGCAAATTGGACTAGTTCAATTACGAAAACTAAAATGGAATGACAACAATCCTAAAAACATTCAATGAAAACATGAAGACAAGACATTCAATATTAAATCTAAGCAAACCAAATGAAGATGTCTCCTTCATGTGGCTCCATTGTCCTTCTTTCTCCTTCAAATTGCTTTGTTTTGTGGATCTCACCTTCAAGTGCATAACCTAATATGAAAGCAAGATTGACGAGACGATAGCATAAGGGTACTAGAAGCATGATTGATTCGAATAGGGACTTTGATTGAAGAAATTCATCCAATTTATAGACAAATTGGAGAAAAGATCAGATTAGCATGAAAGTGATTCAAATGGAAATTCAAATTAGGAATAGCAAAATTATGACAAGTGCATGACAAATTGCTATGCCAGGATTTATGACAATTTATGACAAATTGCTATGCAAGGATTATGACAAGAATTTGAAATAGAAATAGACATTTAGGAATTTAGGAGAAATTAGAAAATTAGGTTAGAAATGATGACTTGGAAATTAGGAAATTGATGCAAATTAGGTAAATTAATTAATAATTTGTTATTCATTAATTAATTTACAAAAATAGGAGGAATTAATTAGCCAATTAAATAAACATTTAATTGTGACAAGAAGACTTAGGATAAATAAATAAATCATTTATCCTAAAGAGAAAAATGGAGGGAAATGACAAACAAGGTTAAATGAATAAATCATGAAACCCTAGAAGATAAATTAGAAATGCAAGAATGACAATTAGGTCTTGATGTAGGATCGACTTGATCATGATTCTGACTTGATAAAATGCTGATAAGTGATTTGATTGATAAATGCACCAAGGAACAATGACAAATTGATCCAAATTGACATGATTGAGAAAGACGACAATTGATGACAAATTGATCGCGAGACGACAAGATTGAAAATAACAACGATCGATGACAAATCGATCGCAAGTCGACAAGATTGAAAATGATAACGATCAATGACAAATCGATCACCAAATGACAAGATTGAAAAGAGGACAAAACCCTAATTAGGATTGACGATGTCCAAAATGATGACAAATGAACACGCACATTGATGCGACAGGATAAGATCGACCAAAATTATGACTGAAGATTGTTATCGACAAGACCAAATTCAAAAGCGAGACAAATGAAGAATGCAGAAGAAGGACTCGATGCTCACAAATGATAAAGACCAAGTACACAACATAGAAGAAATGTTAATGCAATGCAAAAACCTAAAATAAGGCAATGTGCCAATGTTAAAATACGACTCTGCAAGCATTGACCAGTTTTAGACATCTACATTTTGCCCCTCGTTGAGACAATGCGATATTAAGCATTGTTTCAAAGAACAATAATGAAAATGCCCTAGACAATCTCAATGATAGATGCATGCCCCCTTGAGGAATTGGATGGAAACATCCAGAAAAGAGGCCAATTGATCGATAAGAATGACAGAAGATGATAGGAGCAAATAGACTGACAATCGGGCATTGGATACACAAAGGACAAGCAATTGAAGGTACAAAAGACCATGACCAGCATAAGATAGAGAGGGTTCACATCCATCTATGCACTGACAAAGATCTATAAATGAGACAAAGAGAGTGAAAAATGCTCATTTGCACTAGCCAAAGAGGAGGATTTGTTGCTTTGGAAAAGGACACTTGCAGAGAGATGGTAAACACTCCAATGGCAGATCACCTCGAGGAATGTGTACGCACCTACAGACAACCAGATGATGTGGGAGCAGCGGTATGTATCTCAAAAACCCATATTGTCAATTTCATGAATTTGACTTTCTTGTGAGACATTGCGGGGCCCACAAAAAATGCAGAAAGTGACTTCTACGCCTGTGTGAATGCATCTTGCACTTGTGTAGGGTACACAAGCACAAATTAATGCAACACAGGCACAAGATACAGCACACAAGTGCAGTTGTGCACTGGGAGCTCAAATTTGGTCAAAAATAGCATGCGAAGGGTCCGAAAAGGGGGATAAGGGTAGGATAGATCAAAATAGATTAGAAACACCCTGATTTGGACATGAAACAAGGAAATGCAGCCCATAGAAGGAAACCCTAAAACTGACAAAGTGTGCCCCAATTATGATGCAGAGTCGACAGTATCCATTGATCACGCGGGAGAACCGACCTGACTGCTTCATGTTACGACATAGACTCAGGAGCACGGATAGAGATACATTAGCAGGACTTGGAATATACTATATCACATTCATGCCTGAGATTAGGGAAAACATAGGACTACTGACCGCATTGGCAAAGCGATGGCATTCAGAGACTTCCTCCTTCCATCTGGCGACTGGAGAGAAGACTGTGACACTAGAGGATGTATGGCGTATCCTCTGCATTCTGATTCATGGAGAGATGATAGAGTATGAGCCAATGACAGGGCGAGATACTTTGTGTAGATTATTTGAGTGTGACGTAGATGATCTGGATATCATAGAGAGGGAGATTGGTTGGGAGACCATGGCATCAGAGTATGATCAGCAATATGTGGTGATAGCAGTGGTGATAGCATGCCTACTAGCAGGGGACAGATGAGGACATGGATTCCCTATTAGATGTGGAAGAGTGATAGAGCGAATGGTGATAGAGGGCATGGTGTATGCATGGGGACCATGTGTACTTGCTATGCTATATTTTCAGCTTCATCAGATAGCATATTAGAGGGTGCGGACATTGAGCTGTGGAGTCACACTGTTATAGGTATGGGCATTTGAGCACATAGCCATATGTCAACCGATTGCAGAGAGACAGGTAGTACCACACTAACCATATGTGTACTACTATGGGGGAGCACTAAGATAGGGTCCATTTGGATACATACTGTATTGGTGCCATGAGCTAGATAGATTGAGAGAGTTCACATGGAGGCCATATCTTGATTGCCCTGGATGGTCAGATGATAGTGATGAGCTATCGTATGGTAGATAGGAGAGATACCTGATTGGGTGACTAGTGAATCACCAGAGAGTGATTGAGATGTACCTACCAGAGAGAGTCAGACGATAGTTTGGAGAGAGGCAGGATGTACCTAGAGGGACTACACACTTTGCCCGATCTCACAGAGAGACAAGTCAGTGGGGGAGGATGATTCAGCCACACATAGCATATGCTAACTTCACATAGCTACAACAGAGACAATGGGATTGGAGATCAGATGTGGTGGACACCGGGACGACAGAGGAATATGAGCGATGGTTTGCATGACTACGGCCAGTGCCATTGATAGATCCTGATATTCTGGTATCGAGGAGACAAGAGGACTTCCCACTCATAGGAGAGGAGGAAGGAGATGATGAGGATGAGGAGGATGAGGAGGATGAGGGTGGTGATGAGGATGAGGGGGATGATGATTATGAGCCAGATTCAGCCGAGAAGGAGTCATTGCAGGATATACCCATAGAGCTGGAGACAGCTAGGATAGAGGAGATGGAGATGTGCAGGGCTACCATAGTGAGTCAGCATGATCATATTGCGACATTAGAGAGATAGAATGCCATATTTAGGACAGAGTAGGATCAATTTAGAGTAGAGATAGCCAGACTTACAGTGGCTTGAGATACAGCAATAGCCCAGGCACAGCGAGAAGAATAGAGAGTCACTAAGTATATTGGGTCGATTAGGGACGCCAATGCACGTGAGATGGCACAGATGTTGGTAGAGACCAAAGAGGAGATACACCATTGGAGGACACTATATGAGAGTGCAGTTCCACCAGAGTAGAGAGCATCATCATATCGGGCACGATCAAGGATAGAGAGTAGGGCATGCTCTCGGAGGTTAGTGAGCAACATTGGGGTGAGTGGACCTATGAGACCACCACAGCCAGGACCTAGGGCAGGAGGGACATCATCCTTGAGACATGGCAGGGATGAGGAGGATAGAGGGAGCACCCAGTGATAGAGGCATGTACTCCTTATGATAGACAGTTGACATTATGTAGTGTGACATTATGTAGTCAGCCTGTGGGCCATACTTAGAATAGACAATCCAATTTTGTACTCCAATATTATTTTGGCATATGATATGATATGCAATGCTATGATGGGATGCAATGTGTTATGGCTTATGGTTATTTTCCATGTATGGATGGCTTATGCAAGGTTTTATGTACCATTGTGGAACATGTATGGATATATTTTTTTATGTGTTTTTGATGCATTTATAATATGAAATGGATAAAATGCTTTATATGATGCTCGATGTGATGTTTGATATAATGCAAATGTACTGAATAATGAATGCAGGATGCAACATATGTGTTTGGGGAAATCGGAGCACTAGACCAAACTGACTATCTGAACTGATGGAAGAAATGTTAGTAAGAAGAAATGAGACAGAGGACAGTTAGAGATGAAGAAAAACTTGCTTTCAGTAATGCACTTTGTAGGTGAAAACCTTTATTTAATGTAGCAAAATGGATGCATAGCATCATGGCATTTGAAGGCCAGAGCTGAAACGCAACCCTTTTTACAAAAGACAGACACATCACACATAAGGAATGAGTGAAGCATCCTAGGGTGCATACATTAAGGGTCGAGGTCAATGATATAGTTGCCCTAGGTTGTAACAAACATTCCACAAATAGTAAACACAACAAAAAAAGGACCATGAACCATCCCGGTCACTCTAAATCACTCAGTGACATCATCGAGAAACATAGGAACATGATCAAAGATAAATCAATAAATGATAAGACTCGCTAATTCTAACAAGTCAAACAAACATCTTGATCTTCATTGTCAAAAGTTGAAAGTGTTGATAGGACGATCATGCTGTCTGGTTTCAGGACATGCAGTACCCCGTCTAAGACAAGACATAGTCTGGTTTCGAGCATACCACACCTTGTATAAGACCCATGATAGTGTTGACAAGGATGAATGATATTGATGCTGACATTTGATTGAGAAGTCAATTGTGATTAGTTTGAATGTCTGGTTTGATTGAAAAAGTTCATCTATTTATGCATGATTTCATTAAAGCACAGTGTGTGATTGCATGTCATTGGAGGTATGCTCAGCGATCTGTCTTATGCACCAAGAGGATATATATTTTTTTTGTTTTTCTTTTCGAGTGTGTACAATTTTTTTGTGTTCATTTTTTTTTAGGACTTTATTTGACTTTTAGGGATTTTGTTCAGGACATTTTTCAATTTTTTTTTGGATTTTATTTCAGGACATTTTTCAATTTTTTTGGATTATTTCAGGACATTTTTCATTTTTTTCTTGGATTATTTCAGGACATTTTTCAATTTTTTTGGATTATTTCAGGACATTTTTCAATTTTTTTGGATTATTTTAGGACATTATTTGAGTTTTTTTGGATTATTTCAGGACATTTTTCAATTTTTTTGGATTATTTCAGGACAATATTTGATTCGAAAGTTCTAGTGATTGATCATGACAAGGGGAACACACCCAATACACATCAGAAAGACATATATAGAGACTAGGACTGAAACATATGCACAAGAAACCGGAGTATGCAAGACAATGATGTTGACCAATCACAGGCTTGGAACAGAACATTGGATCAGGACAAGGATAGACATGATAAACCTACAGAGAGAAAGCATAGCTAGAGGTTGTGATAGATGACAGAGCAATGATCTTTTTACACATGGCGCCTATTTGCCAGGTTTTCACAATGGTACTTGCCCAAAGCACCTATTTGCCAGGTTTTCACTAGAGGGCGAATCATTTTTCTTTACTTTTTTGTTCTTTTTCTTTGTTTTTCACTTTTTTCACTTTTTTTGTATTTTTTGAGCTTTTTGATTTTTTTTGTATTTTTTTCAGGATCATATTTGAAGAACTGCTAATAGAAAATTATGCCCAGTACTTGCGAAGGTGCATGCTATTTATAGGATCTGACAAAGGTTCACCTTCTGGGGTGGCAAGCTGATATGCCCCCGAGCCATAGGCTACAGTAACTATGAAAGGCCCAACCCAATTAGGTTCAAACTTGCCTTTGATGATGTCAGTAGATTGTGCAATCTTGGCATTTGCCTTTAGAACCAGATCTCCCACTTTGAAGTGTCGCCCTTTGACCTTCTTATTATAAGAGCGATGGAGATGGTTTTGATATGCTTGCAAATGTGTTAGGGTTGTTTGACGCTTCTCATCTAACATCTCAAGTTGATGCAACCGAGAGACTCTATGTGTTTCATCATCAATTAGATGTTGCAAGGAAACATGCAAAGAAGGAATCTCCACTTCCAAGGGTAAAATGGCTTCCGTAGCATACACCAAAGAATAAGGTGTTGCTCCAGTAGGTTTACGGATAGAAGTGCGATAAGCCCATAGTGCTGGATTCAACTGTACATGCCAATCTCGACCAACGTTATTAACAACCTTTTTCAGGATCTTGATAATGGTTTTATTTGATGCTTTGGCTTGACCATTACCCTGTGGATAGTATGGACTGGAGAAACGGTGTTGGATATGAAACTTTTCATAGAGTTCCTTGACATCTTTATTCTTGAAGGGATGGCCATTATCTATGACTATGGCAAGGGGAACCCCATATCAGCATATGATATAATTCAGCAGGAATTTTGAAATTTGCTCACCGGTGATATAGGTCATGGGGATAGCCTCAATCCACTTTGTAAAATACTTTGTGGTTGTAATGATAAAATTGTGTCCATTTGCAGACGTAGGGTGAATCTTGCCAATAAGATCCAATCCCCATTGAGAAAAGGGCCATGGAGATATGATAGAATGAAGCTCTTGGGCTGGTGCATGAATGTAATTTCCATGGATCTGGCATTTGTAGCACTTCTTAAGAAAACCATGAACATCCTTCTCCAGAGTGGGCCAATAATACCTAGCATGAATCAACTTTTTGGCTAATCTCAGACCATTAAAATGGCCCCCACATATACCATCGTGAACCTCATGTAAAGCCATTTGTGCTTCATTAGAATCCAAACACCTAAGGAGGGTATGGTCAAAGGAACGACAGTAAAGAGTATCGGCAATGATGACATATTTGGCTGTCTATCGGATGAAGGCTCAATATTGATTAGCGGAAAGGTTAGGTGGTAAGGTTTGGGATTTCAAATATTGATAGATGTCATTGTACCATGGGGAGTTAGGCCCAACAAGAACACACATCACATCTGCTATCAGAATTTCAAAAGAAGGGACAAGCAACTGTTCGACCAAAAATTCTCATTTGTCCATATTGTAGGGCATATTCAACATGGAAGCAATCGTAGCCATCGCATCTGCTAACTTGTTTTGAATTCTTGGAACTTGACTAAAATGGATAGCCATGAATTTTGTCTTGAAGAAATCTACCATATGCTTGTAGGGAATAAGCTTTTTATCTTTTGTTTTGTAGTCATCATTGACTTGATGGATGACTAACTGAGAATCTCCATAGACTTGTAAATGTGTGATGTTCTAGTGGACCGCTACTCAGAGTCCTATGATGAGAGCTTCATATTCTACAATGTTATTGGCAAAATGGAAAGTTATTCTATAGGATTTTGGAATAGCATCACCTTGAGGGGTGACAAACAATATACCTACTCCGGACCCAAATTTGGTATGGGATCCATCAAAGTATAAATTCCATTCATTAGAAGATGTAAGAGAAAAGACTGATTCATCCGAAAAATCGGTCAACATGGGATGATCATCATAAATAGGAGCCTCTGCAAGTTGATCTGCTATGACTTGTCATTTTATTGCCTTTCGCTCCATGTACTCAATATCAAACTCATTGAGGATCATCACCCACTTTGCTAGGCAGCCTGTCAAAGCTGCCCTACTAAGCAAGTATTTCAGGGATCAATTTTTGCAACTAGCAATGTCTGATGACTTAACATATAGTGTCAAAGCTTCTACATTGCAAAGACTACTGCTAAAAATGCTCATTCAATAGTTGAATAATTCAACTCATAGCCCACTAATGTCTGGCTGATATAATAAATAGCTCGCTCTTTTTCATTCTCATCTTGTTGGGCCAAGAGAGCTCCTAGTGTCGTTTCAATTGTAGAAATATACAATATAAATGGCTTTCCTTCTATAGGAGGCATTAGAATAGGTGGTGACAGGAAATAGTCCTTAAGAGCTTGAAATGTTGATTGACATTGCTCAGTCCATTCAAAAGCGACTCCTTTATGCAATAAATGCTGGAATGGATGACATTTATTTGCCAATTAAGCTATAAAGCGGCGGATTGACTATAGCTTTCCTCGTAGACTTCTTAATTGCTAGAGATTGGAAGGAGGAGGCATATCCATTATTGCTTTAACCTTGGCAGGGTTGACTTCAATGCCTCTATGAGAAACAATGTACCCTAGTAATTTGTCGGCTATGACACCAAAGACACACTTCTTTGGATTGAGTCTGAGCTTGTAGGTCTCCATTCGGTCAAAGTTTGGGCCTAGGATGGCTAGATGACTATCTCTTGTGACAGATTTGCATAATAAGTCATCAACATAGTCTTCCATCAAAGTATGCATGAAATCAAGGAAAATTGTTGTCATCGCTCTTTGATATGTTGCGCTAGCATTTTTAAGACCAAAGGGCATCACATTCCAATAGTAGGTACCCCAAGCATAGGTGAATGCAGTCTTATGTTGATCTTCAGGAGCAATGCAAATTTGGTTATAGCCAGAGAAACCATCCATTAATGAGAGCATTTCATATCCAGCAGTCATGTCAACTATGATGTCTATATTTGGCAGTGGAAAATCATCTTTAGGGAATGCTTTATTGAGATCCCTAAAATCCATACAGATTTTGATGCCCCTAGTTACCTTGCTAACTGGTACCAAATTTGAAATCCAATCTGCATAATCGATGGGTCTGATAAAGCCCACGTCTAGTAATTTTTTCAGTTCTACCTTGACCAAAAGAGCCACCTGGGGATGCATCTTTCTGAGTTTCTGTTTGACAGGCTTGGCATCTACTTTTAATGGCAAGTGATGAAGGACTAATTCTAGATCAAGGCTAGGCATATCTGCATAGGACCACGTAAAACTGATCTTTTTCTCAAGAAAGAAATTAACAAAATCTGTCTTTCCTATTTTGATAAAGAAGCAGTGAAATGAATGACCTTAGGGTTGTCAGGTGTACCCAAATTAATTTCCTTGGTCATTTCCACAAGAAATGTTGATTTATCTTGACTTGATTGGGGTATGTCCACTCTTCCACCTTTGGGTGCCTCAGAGAGGTTTTCACCCGCAGGTACGTCTTTTATTTTTACTTTTGTATGATCAGAGAGTGCCTTACAGTTTTCACTCAAAGACCTATTCTTTTGATTTTTTACTTTTTCTTTTCTTTTTTCATTTTGATGACTAGAAGATGGAGTTGACTCCCCAAAATATGCTGTGGAATCTAGATCAATAGCAAATCCTTCCTTATGATCTCCTTGTGGTATGCCTTCTCGTAGTCCTAGGAATTCTGCAATTGCTTCATCATTTTGAAAATAGTCCAATGTGAGTGGTTCTTGTTGGTCATGTTGGATAAGCTGGGGATAAATGAGGGGCATGTCATCATCGAGTTTAAGGAGAGAGAGGACTGAGATGATAAAGATGTAAACATCCATGGTATCACTGTCTGAACTGCTTGTATCTGATTCGGAGCTTGGGTCCCAGAATGACTCTATCCAGGCATTAGGACATGTTTTGGGAAAGGGAGTTATTTCATGTTTGTCTTCCATAGGAAAATCATCAGGGTCAAGGAAAACATTGTCAAGGGCATAGGAGCTAGAAGAAAAAGAACTCCACTCCCTTTCATTGGAATTAGTTTCAGGTCGAGTATCCTCAGGTGTTGTTTCATCATCAGAGTCATGCCCCTTTCTACACGTGGTCACTTTGGTAGATGAGGATCCAATTTGTAGTGGTACGAAACCTAACCCTATAGTTCGAGGTTGCATCTTGGGCATAATAGGTTCTAGCCTTCCTTTCTTGTCAAGGCCTAAGCCACTGCAGCCATCATATCCTTTCTTTTGCAGCATAGTAAATCCTTTTCCGTATCGCTCCATTGGCAACCTAACAGGTGGTGTCTCAGTAGGGTCCTTATAAAGCCAGTCTATGACATCATCATCCAAAGTTTCTTTATCAAGTCACCCCATCTTGTAAATGTAGTGGGGGGCTGATACTGAATGACTATCTTAGGTTCTGTTTGCAACAAATGTGGTTTGCCATTTGATTTTGGAGATATTGGTAAATTACCAATGAGGAATGTTTGAGCCATTGAATACTCTCCGCGTCGTTGGTCCTGTATCTTCAATTTACCTTTGACAGCTTCTAACAATTCATTAGGATCCACATAACTATGTGAGTGGGCCTCTCTATTAACTGGGACTTGCTGTTGTGGGGAATCCTTTAGAGTAGCACAAAATTGAAATGGATTAGGATCTCCTGAAATTGTTATCTCAATTCCATTGTAAGGATATTTTAAACATTGATGATAAGTGGATGGAACTACTTTCATTGTGTGGATCCATGGATGGCCAAGAATCATATTGTAAGGGAGATCGAGGTCTAGGACCTGTAGGAAAGTGTTTTCTATTACTAGACCAACTCTGATAGGCAATGTAATTATCCCTTTAGATGGGTGCTCAGCATCATCATATGCTTTGATTGTTATTCTTCTGGAAGAATCAATATCATTTTCTGTATAACCAAGACCAATGACCACTCTCAAGGTACAAATATTAAGACCCACTCCGCCATCTATCAAGACTCGTCAGATTTTGCAATTATGGACAAAGACTTCAAGATGTAAAGGATCATTATGAGGGAGCTTATCAGGTGAAATATCATTATCAAAAAATGCAACGTGTTGGGAAATAGCTAGATGTCCTATTCGGGCTTGAAACTGGTCAACATCAATGTCTGTCAGGACAGTGGACTCAATTAAAGCTTTATCTAGGACTGCACGATGCATAGGGGACATTTTCAACAACTCAAGGATCAATATGTGTGAAGGTGTCTTTCCTAGATGATCTAGGAGATTATACTGACTTGTAGGAGTTGGTTTGGGAAGAACTGCAAGAGCTCCTTTCAAGACTATTTTGGATCGATGAGTGGTGGCTGCGCAAGAAGGATCTTGTCCCTTTATTCTTAGGGTGGAAACATACTCATTTGATGCTCGAAAACAATTGATAACATTGTTATAACCAGTGTTTGCATAATTTGTTGTTTGGGTAGAGTTTGAAGAGGATGCTTTACCCTTATCATGATCAAGCAAAGGAGTTTTGAAAATTGTATGATCAGTGTTAGAGGTCGCATTGGGTGGATCTACCTCAATTACTCCTTGCTCTAACAAGTCTTGAATCATATGTTTCAATTGAAAACATGATGCAGTTTTATGCCCTTTTGACCGATGGTATTCACAATAGGCATTATCATTCCACCAATGCGGCTTTACCAGTGGTTTTGCCTTGATATCTGGTAACTTGATAAATTTTGCTTGTATTAATTATTTCATTACTGACTCAATAGGCTCTCCCAATGGCATAAATTGTCGAGGAGGCCCATCCCTCGATCAAAAAGATTTGCGTTGCTGATTTAGTGGCTGACCTTGTTGTTGATTATATTGTTGATTATATTGTTGATAATGTTGTTGGTATTGTGGCTGTTGAGTAACATTGCTCGCTGGTGTTTGATTTTGTTCCATAGTTGACATATTAGGAGCACTCAATTTCTTGATTGTGAACGGGGGTTGATTTGCATTCACCGCTCTTGCATCAACAACTCCATCATTAGTGACATTCTTGTTTTTGTACCAAAATCTATTTTGGTCCCTGGAATTGTTTGTGTTGTCACTATCTTTGTTGAGCTTAATGATTCCTTTAGCTACAAGGGCAGTTTCAATGTTCATCCCTTTCTTAATGGGTTTCTCAATAGTATTGGGACTTTTCAATTTGAGTTCATACATCATTTCTGGGACCAAATTCTAGATAAACAAGTTCACTTGTTGTTCTTTAGGTATATCTAGGGAAGAACGACTATACAAGCTTTGCCATCGTTGCAAGAAAGTCACTAATGGCTCACCTTGCTTTTGCTTAGTGTTGCATAAATCTGACATGGTCACGTCACTATCAATGTTGAATGCGAAGTGAGATATAAACTTTTGAGCCAATTCTGACCAAGTCTTTATATTTCCTGGTAGATGCGAATACCAATCCATCGCTTGTCCCGTGAGACTTCGTGCAAATAAGCACATTAAATATGTTTCCTCATAACTCACTTCAGTACACGCTACGAAAAATGCTCGAATGTGATCTTTTGGATTACCATTCCCTTTATATTTCTCAAAATTAGGTGCCTCAAAATGCTTAGGGAAGGGAGGCATGTATAAGCTCTTGTCAAATGGATTAGGACATAAATCTTGATCTGTGTACAGCTTCTTTGTTCCTTTGGTTTCTAATGCATCGACTTGTTGTTGCAACTTCTCAAGCTATTGTGCAATTGTGTCAGATTTTGGAGGTCCATCATTAATCCTGGTGGGTACTCTTTGTCGATACATCGTGTTTCTGATCGGTTGTTGATGCTTTGAAATTGTTGTCTTTGGTGTCTCTGACATATAATGTTCTTGGTACACCTCTTGTTGTTGTGGTTGTGCCATGCCTTGATATTGACCTTGTTGCTATGCTTCTTGTGGTGGAATCATCATTTGTACCCTAGGTTGACATTGCAATTGAGGGTGTTGTTGATATTGCACAGGCATCAATTACGGTTGTGAAGTATGATAGCTTGTTTGTCTTGGCACATATTGAGGCACATGTTGTTGTTGATGCTGACGAATCAGAATTTGCTGACTTTGTGCCAATTGTTGTTGTCACAGTGTAAATCCCATCATTTGCAAAAAACTTTGTTTGGGTGGTTTTTGTTGTTTCTCCTTAAGATGGGGTATGGAACTTGCATTAACTTGTTGTGTTGTTTGTCCAATCCATTGTGGTGGTTGCAAGTTTGCATTAACTTATAATGGTGCAGAGGGCACTGCAACTTGTTGTCGAATGCGATATTGATGTTGTTGAGCATTGTTTGTTTGCACATTTGATTGTACCTTTTGTGTATTACTCAATTGTTGCAACATTTGTTGTTGGTGCAAACCACTATCTGTAGCACTTTGTGTCACCATTATCAAAGGATCTATCACAATAGTCTATATAATAGGTACTTGAGTGTTTGGCAAATATATTGAACTTAATGGGACATAGGAACTTTGTTGCATTGGGGAATTGTTTTGGACATTGGTGAGATTAGGCATTCCAGTCGTGAAGCTTTCTTGCTTCTTAGATTTTGATCCAATTTTATGCATGTGAGGAACCACTTCTTGTTGAGGGACAACTATCAATATTTGTGTGGTCCTCGTTTGATCTTGTGTTACAGGTGTTGTGTTAAATAATGGATTATTTATTGTCTCAAATGGTGACTTTTGAGGAATAGTCACTGTCAATGCCTTTGAAGCACGTTTACTCATCAAGGTAGGTTGAGTTTCTTGTTGCACATGTTCTTCATTTGGATGCAGAGAGAAACTTAATAGCTCACCACCTTGTTGTTTTTGCACATTGATTTGCTCACTTGAGGAGGTCACATTACTCATCATGTCAAGATATTTTTGTGGGAACATCTTGAAGACCTTGTTCAAGAATTTATCCATCTTTTTCATCAACTTTGGATCTTGAAGGAACATATCAATATCATCAGAGGCATCGGAATCTGATGAATAATCTAGTAAAATATTTGGATTTATTTCTTGTTGAATGCCTTGATCTGAACCAAATCCTTGTGAAAGAGTTTGTTCCTCATATAATGTTTGAGTTTGAATATCATGTTGTAGGTTCAGTTGGTTCCAATCAAAAGATGCATTTCCCATTGGTGTTGGTGGAACACTCCCATGTCCTAGTTTCATGGGTACAAACACTGGTTCATATAATGGAGGTGGTCCAAGTTGAACCATTCCATATGGTGGTAATGATGTGTTTGATGAACCTTCAATTTGTACTGTTTGACTAGTTTGAAACTGTGAATTTGATATGTTGTCAATGGGTTGATACGTTGGTTCACCCATCTTTTTAGATTTTGACCTTGTCTCAACAGGCATGTGACTATGCAAATTCAATATTCTTGGAATTTTTTAAAGATAATATATGATATGCAACTAAATGCAAACTAGATGATGAAAATGCAATCTATGGCAAGAATGCAACCTATGTTTTTGTTTGTTTTTCAAGATTTTGACAAACTTTTTGGAATGCAAATCTAAAAGAGACCCTTAGGAAATTGAAATGATGTCTAGACCTCAAAGGATAAAAGGACCAAGTGACAAAAGGACAAAATGACAATGTCTCCCCTATATGCTTGGATACTAAGCTAGGTTTGACGAAATGACATTGATGACAAAAGATAAAAGTTTGATAAGGTCTAGACTTCTTAACAATGACTTAGGGTTTATTCAAAGATTTGGACTACTCAAGTATGACAAAACCTAGTTTTGACAAAATATGCAAAGGGACAATTGCTATGTAAATGACTCTAATATGATATGATAATGACTTAAGCTTAATGAAGGGACCTAGGGTATGCAGATGAAAATGTATGACAATGTCAACCTAAGGCAAAACCTAAGGTTGAATTATGAAATGGTATTACTCTAATGCAAGAGGACACATGCAAATGGATGAGCCTTATTGATATGTGAAAGGAGTATGACTTAGGTGAAAACCTAACCTTGGTACTTGACAAGGACTTTGCAAAATGCAAACCTAAATCTAAGTGACATGAATGTTGAGACAAGATTTTGAAAAATGTTTGACAACCATGTTTGAATGTGTTTGAACTTTGAAATATTCTTGTGTTTAACCTTGTTTTGAATCAATTTTGTCTTGGTTTTGAAACGAGACACAACTCAACTTTTGACAAGTAAAGAAGACAAGATATTTTAACTTAGACTCAAGACAATCATGCTCATTCACACATTTCTTATGGATGGCAAGGGCAGTAGGTACTTGAGAGGTAGACTCCTTATGGGATGCAAGGAGAATACATAGATGCTTGACCCCACGGGCTCCCCTCCATGACACTCACTTCTCAGGGCAGCCAAGCATCAGTCCCCATGGAAATCTCCCCATGGTGAACTTAGTATCTCTTCCAAGTATCTGAACTTGTCCTTCTCAAGCAACTAGAAGGATTTTTGGCCTCTAAATACAAGGTGTTTAGTAAGGATTTATGTTAAGTGTTACTCCTTGGTGTCACGCAAGCGTGATTTAGACATTAAGCCCACCAAGATACCAAACAAATGTAGTCACGCAAGAATGATTTAGACCATGAGGCCCTACTTAGATGTTGATATGAGAAAGAGTTCAAGGGTCATCACTTCCCAAGTAACTACAATTCCCACGTAACCCTTCCTTCAAAGCTTTCGCCCATCAGGTATTTATTTATAATGAGTTAGAATGCTAGGGTACTCTGGCTATGCTCACTTTGGGCCATTCCCTTCTCACGATTGTCACTTGCTTGCAAAAGAAAGCAAATGGTCGGGAAGGCAAGCCCTCTAAAGGTAACAAACAATCCGAGCCATGAGAATGGTATCAAAGATTTAGATTTCTAATCATCCTAAGAAGGATGAGAGCATACTCTCCTACTCCAATGTCAAACTCAACAATAAAAGAAAACACACGTTCATTCCATCCTACTTAGCAATCATACTAGGTGCCTAATTATGAACCACAAACACAAAAGTTTGGTTGAAATACAAGGCAACCTGCAAAATCATCAAGTTAAAAGTTTGATTTGTTTGGTCTTTGACTAGTGAACCTGCATAAACTTTGTTAGTAGTTTCATTTTTGTCTTTGCCATGCATAATGCCAAGGTGTTGCACAAAGAATCAGTACCAAAGAAAAACCAAAATGCAGAAATAGAATGCAAAACAAAATAATTTGCAAGTAAAAACACTGTTTTTACTTCTATTTCTGTCCTTACACAAGCCTAGAATGTCTCACACAGGCACATAATGTAGTAACATAGGTGTAGAATGTAGTAACACAGGCATAGATCCCTTTGACACAGGCGCATAAGTCCTTGACACAGGCACAGATTGCTTGACACAGGCAAAGAACTCTCCTACACAATCATAGAAGTGCCCAGAAAGCCTTGAATTACCCTATTTCTTGGATTTTTCACCTGCAAATCAACTCAAAAGCACTCAAAAGCATGGTTAGGGGGTTAGTTCATGTTGGGTTCACCACTTAATGTAGATAGGAATCTAAAAATCATCAAAGCAATAGAAAATTGGACTAGTTCAATCATGAAAACTAAAATGCAGTATCAACAATCCTAAAAACATTCAATGAAAACATGAAAACAAGACATTCAATATGAAATCTAAGAAAACCAAATGCAGATGTCTCCTTCATGTGGCTCCATTGTCCTTCTTTCTCCTTCAAATTGCTTTGTTTTGTGGATCTCACCTTCAAGTGCATAAACCTAATATGAAAGCAAGATTGACGAGACAACAACATAAGGGTACTAGAAGCATGATTGATTCGACCAGGGACTTTGATTGAAGAAATTCATCCAATTTATAGACAAATAAGAGAAAATATCAGATTAGCATGAAAGTGATTCGAATGGAAATTCAAATCAGGAATAGCAAAATTATGACAAGTGTATGACAAATTGCTATGCTAGGATTTATGACAAATTGCTATGCAAGGATTATGACAAGAATTTGAAATAGAAATAGACATTTAGGAATTTAGGAGAAATTAGAAAATTAGGTTAGAAATGATGACTTGGAAATTAGGAAATTGATGCAAATTAGGTAAATTAATTAATAATTTTTCATTCATTAATTAATTTACAAAAATAGGAGGAATTAATTAGCCAATTAAATAAACATTTAATTGTGACAAGAAGACTTAGGATAAATAAATAAATCATTTATCCTAAAGAGAAAAATGGAGGGAAAATGACAAACAAGGTTAAATGAATAAATCATGAAACCCTAGAAGATAAATTAGAAATGCAAGAACAACAATTAGGTCTTGATGTAGGATCGACTTGATCATGATTCTGACTTGATAAAATGCTGATAAGTGATTTGATTGATAAATGCACCGAGGAACAATGAAAAATTGATCCAAATTGACATGATTGAGAAAGACGACAATTGATGACAAATTGATTGCAAGACAACAAGATTGAAAATAACAACAATCGATGACAAATCGATCGCAGGTCGATAAGATTGAAAATGACAATGATCAATGACAAATCGATCGCCAGATGACAAGATTGAAAAGAGGACAAAACCCTAATTAGGATTGACGATGTCCAAAATGATGACAGATGAACACGCACATTGATGCGACAAGATAAGATCGACCAAAATCATGACTAAAGATTGTTATCGACAAGACCAAATTCGAAAGTGAGACAAATGAAGAATGCAGAAGAAGGACTCGATGCTCGCAAATGATAAAGACCAAGTATGCAACATAGAAGAAATGTTAATGCGATGCAAAAACCTAAAATAAGGCAATGCACCAATGTTAAAATATGACTCCGCAAGTGTTGACCAGTTTTAGACGTCTACAGGAAGAACTTGAAGCATTATTTGTAGGGAAAATGCCTAAAAGAATATCAACTGACACCGACTATCCCACCGGTAGAGCAGGCCCTGACAGCTAAAATTGAAGAAAAAGATGAATGGATCATTGATAGTAGATGTTCACATCATATGACTGTTGATAAGTGTAAATTTTTATCTTTTTGGGAATATATTGGAGGTCTAGTAATATTTGGTGATGATAAAGCTTGTTTAATCAAAGGAAAAGGCACTATATCCTTGGATGGTAAGCAAAATACTGACAATGTTTATTATGTTGAAGGTTGGAAGAATAATCTTTTGAGTGTTGGTCAATTACCTGAAAAGGGATTTCAGTTATAGTTTAAAAATGGAAAATGCAAAATCAGAAATAGAATTGGATTGGAGATTGCAACTAGTAATCAGACTAAAGGTAATATCTTTCATTTGAACAATAGTGATAAGACATGTTTGATTGCACATATTGATGAAAGTTGGTTATGGCATAAGAGACATTGTCATGTGAATTTTGATTGCATTGTAAAGATTAGCTCAACTAAGGTAGTAAGGTATTTTCCTAAGATTGTGAAACCTCATAATCCAGTATGTAAGGAATATCAAATGGTAAAGCAAGGTAGAACAACCTTTAAGAGTATTTTTGATAAATCCAATAATATTCTTAATTTAATTCATACTGACTTGTGTGGTCCAAAAAGAACAAGAAGTCTACAGGGAGAGATATTTTATGCTAATTATTGATGATTATTCTAGAATGTGTTGGGTTACTTTTCTCAAGGAGAAATCAGAAG
This sequence comes from Cryptomeria japonica, assembly GCF_030272615.1. Lineage (NCBI taxonomy): Eukaryota > Viridiplantae > Streptophyta > Pinopsida > Cupressales > Cupressaceae > Cryptomeria > Cryptomeria japonica. The sequence continues at coordinate 358,623,262 of NC_081405.1, read as the reverse complement.
CTTTTGGAAAATTCAAGTTATTCAAGGAAATGGTAGAGAATGAAATTGGTAAGAAAATCAAATGTTTAAGATCTGATCAAGGAAGAGAATTTACATCTAAGAAATTTGATACATTTTGTGAAGTGAATGGAATCAAAAGACAACTATCAGCACCCTAGACACCTCAGTAGAATGGAATTGTGGAAAGGAAGAACAAAACTATTTTGGAAGCAGCTAGAAGCATGATATTGGAAGCAAATCTACCTCATGTGTACTGGAGAGAAGCCATGAATACAACGGTTTACACTTTCAACGGAGTTCACATAAAAGGTGAAACTGGTAAGACCCCTTATGAACTATGGTTTGGTAATACTCCTACTCTTAAATACTTTAGAATATTTTGAAGCAAATGATATATTAGGAGAGATGAGTATGTTGGTAAATTTGATCCTAGAAGTGATGAAGGAATATTTCTTTGTTATTCATCTAAGAGCAAGGCATATAGATGTTTTAATAAAAGATTGCAGAAGATCATTAAAAGTGCTAATGTGAAGATAGATGATCACTTTAGACGAAATTCAAGGTCTTTAGATTTTGAACAGGTAGTTTAGATGATCATAAATGAACCAATACAGATTGCACTGGTACAAAATGTAGATCTAGTTACACTGGCATCATTAGAGAATTCCATAGTGACTAAACAACAACAACATGTGAAAATCCCAGGTATGTAAGACTGAATCACTCAGAAAATCAGATAATTGGGAATAAGTATCAAGGTGTTATGAAAAGAGAAAGATTGGCAAATGAAGAGGTATGCTTAATTTCTCAAATTGAACTAGCATGTGTTATTCAAGCATGTCAAGATGAGTTAGAACAAATTGAAAAGAACAATACATGGACATTAGTTCCTTGACCTAAAGACAAAAATGTAATTGGAACTAAATGGGTATTTAGAAATAAACTTAATGGAGATGGTGAGATAATCAGAAACAAAGCAAGATTAATTTGTAAAGGTTACTCACAAACAGATGGAATTGATTATAATGAAACCTTTGCAACGGTAGTTAGAATTGAGGCAGTTAGATTATTTCTTGTATTTGCAACTCACAAGAACTATAAAGTATATCAGAAGGATGTAAAATGTGCATTTCTAAATGGTGATCTTGAAGACAAATTTTACATTGAACAACCTGATGGATTTTCATTGACAAACGATAAAGATATGGTTTGCAGATTAAGGAAAGATTTGTATGGATTGAAGCAAGCTCCTAGAGCTTGGTATGCTAGATTGGACAAATTGTTGGCATTTTTTATGATTATTTTGTTATTGTCATTGATGGACACACACTTCCATTGAGATCATTTTTGTATGTATGAATTATTCTCTACCAGCAATTGCTCCAACCGGAATGATGCATTATAGTCCTTAGACTATTGGTGTTTTGCAGAATGTGTTTACCGAAAGCGGTATGTAGACCCCAAGCGGTTTGAGGATCTCAAGTGGCACGAAGGATCAAAGCGGCAGAACACATACTTCCCAGTCTTCATTTTGTCAAAACCAATAACCAGAATTTTTCTTGAATAGGTATTGTGTATGAATCAGTAATACTCTTTGATGAGTTACCAACCAGCATCTTGTGACGAGTTACCATCCACCAATTGTTTGATGGTCTTGACACTTTAACGGTGCTTTTTGTGTCGAGTTACCAAGTATGTCTAGGTTCATTGAACCTAGGAAATTGTAATGTAATCCTATTGGAACGACATGAAATCAGATTCCTTTATAAGGACATCATGTCTAGGGTTTTAGGTTGTTGATAATGCTAATGTTGTGATAGTGGATATTGTGGCTAGGGTTTAAAGGTGGTTGAGGAGTTGGAGAGAATATGAATGTGTAGAAGACTGAAGTAATGTTGGAGTACATTAGGAACGAGCTATCAAGGATCTAACCAAGCAGTCTATGCTATTAGCTAGATCAATCACTTGTTGATTACTCACATCTTCGACAAGTCTGTAGCCCTTAACCAGGTAGGCTCAAAAGCCTTTTGTAAATCCTCCAACAAGGTGGTTCACATCTATGGATCTAAAATCCTCTAGAAAATTAGTCTTTAATAAAACTTATCTCCTAACAGAGATTGAGATTCCTAACAGGATCTGTTCTGGTAAAGAACATTGTAAGACCTTAACTGGTTTAACCTTAACCGGTTTGGTTCCTATTCTGCAAATAGTTACTTGTGAGTTCCATCTCACCGTGGTTTTTCCCATTTGGGTTTCCACATCAAAATCTCTTGTGTTATGGTGTTTGTGGTTTTGTGGGTGAATGCATTATTAGCTATTTGGTTTGCATGTGTGTTAATCTGTTTGTCTGCTAAACTATTTTACTAATTTACTGTTAGTCTTGCAAGGTGTTTAAGTGCAAATATTTTTGGCATACTAATTCACACCCCCTCTTAGTATTCATCAATTGGTATAAGAGACAACCTTTCTATAAGTTTAACCACTTGGAAATAGATATGGGGAAATACTCTATAAGGAAACTTACTCATCGGCTCACTCAATCTGAGCAAGCCTATGATGATCTTATGGTCAAATACAAGGCATCTCAAGCACAAAGGAGAGAACATGCAAAAAAGTTGATGGAGCTATCTAAAAATAGTTCTTTAGATGAAGCAGACATGGAAGCCCTAATCACAGAAGTAAATAAGTTGAATGAATCAAACTCCAACCTGAGAAAGGAGTTGGAAGGACTAACTATCCAGATGTGTCAAGAGCTTGAGAACCGGAGGAAAGCTAAAGATCTGGTGAAAGATAGAGATCATGAGATCTCCAAGCTAAAACAAGAGATTAGTGCCCTAACTGCTCAACTCCATGCAAGCAAAGTGGAAAAGGAAGACATGCAAGGAGAACTAAACACTGCCATCTCTGAGAATGAAAACCTGTCGGAAACAAATGTTGCTATTTCCAAAGAACTCTCCAAGTCAAAGGAAATACTCGCTAAGTTCAACAAGAGTACTGTCAAGCTAGAGAAAAAGCTTGAATCTGTCAAACCGGTTAACAATACAAATGGACTTGGTTATTCCAATCATGAGGAAGGTGAGACCTCTGGTACAAATGTTGGAACATCAAAGAAACAACTAGCATCAAAGGATAAAGGTAAGAAAAAGTTTAAACATGTTTGCTTCAACTATCTTAAAGAAGGACATATCTCAAATATGTGTAGGAGTAAGGCTTACAACAATTTTCCTTATTTCCTGAATGATAAGCCTAGATCCTATAGATTCAATGGTAACTATTATGCATGCAACAAGTATGGGCATAGAGCATCTAAAGGCAGGTTAGTTATGAACAACATTGGTAGATATCCTCAAAGGACCCAAGGAGTTGGTCCTGAACCTTTTGTGAACCAGAATCACAACTAGTTTAATGCCTTCAATCATCAATCAAGAAGTGGTGGCTATCAAGCGGCAACCGAATGGAGAGCTAGTGTAGGAGCACCCTTTCAATCTCTCTCTCCTTCTTGTTTTGTTAGTGTTATGATTCTTATGAAGCCATTGTAAATAAAATAATGAGCCAAGTGCTCATAGGTCCTAGTTAGGGTCCTAGAGTAGATCTTAGGGGTCATAAGTCAAGATTGAGATTTTCTTGAAAATGGAGGGTATGTGTGTCTTTGTGGTGTTTAGGGGTCCTTCATAGCATGGTGGTGTCCTTAGGTTGGCCCATTGTGGGTCTAGGAGTCATGAAGAGCAACATTGGGAAAGTTGCTCAAAAGTTGCAAAAGTTGCATGACAACTTTTAAAAGTTGTCAAGCAACTTTTCCACTAGGAGGCCAAAATCCTTAGTTTGGCATGGAAAACCCTAATATGGGCACACAGACCAATGAAAAGGTGGTATAAGTATTTGCAAACCATAAATGCATGGGTTGGATGTCAGAGATTGTACGACCCAAGCAAGAAGAGCTTGATTGTGACTGTTTGTTGGTTACCAGTCAGATTGAATGAAGTTACCGGGCAAGTAAATGGATTGAACTGCATACAAAACTATGTGAAATGTCTTATATGGTGTAAATAATTTCATTGTGAGAGATTAGTTTATCTTTTTGTTTACCGGTTGAGTTTGTTTGTAAATAGTTTATAATTTGCAGTCTCACTATCCAGTTTTGGACTGGTTTGAGAAAATGAAGTCTTAACTCCATTCCCCATTGTGGAAAAACCATGAAACCATGGGGAATGGAAGTGAAGACCCTCTACTATATTCCCATGCAAGAAGGGCCCTTGGAAATGCAAGGAGGCCAAGCAAAGACCCACTCCTAGGTGAGACTGGACAGTGTCCGATCAAGAGAGGTCAAATTGCAGAGATCTTGGAGAGCAAGGTTGATTAGTGGAGAGTGCATCCTTTGGAGGAAGTGCAAAGGAGTGAGTGAAGCATCATTAGTGTGAAGGAGGAGCCTCCACCAATCCAAACAAGGTGGGTAAAACTCAAAACACTCACAATGACCCAGGAAGACCCTAAAAACCCTCACAAAAACCCTTGAAAACCTTAAAATCCACCTAGGATAGTGTACGGACACTTGGAGGCCTAAAACCTAGAAAATCCATGAGTCCTTGCCAAATGAATGGTAGTCCATTTTGGGAGATTGGGTTGTTTGTGCATTGTTTGTGAGAGGGAGCCCTAAAAGACCAGTTAGGAGGCCTAATTGGTCCTAATCCTTGTAGCCCTATTTGAAGGCAAAAACTCAAATTTGTGAAATCGGTAAGGGGTTAGAATCTTGAAACCTCTTGGGGGCACATGAATGGGTGGAAAGACCATGAAATAGACAAATACAACCTTTCTAATACCTTGGAAGGTGTGGAACAAGCCTAGCCCTTATTAGCCATAGTAAGGGGTTTTGAGTCTCATGAGTAGGTGAGACCTTAGGAGCAATATTGCAACTCATTGGTGGGTGGATTGGGCAAGGTTAGGGGATTCCTCAAGCAAAGGGAAGTTCTAGAGACCCTAGGGTGTGTAGAGAACACCAGGTGATCCAAGGAAAGGATCCAAGAGCATAGACTAGGCTAGTCTATCCCAAACCCCATCCCATCAGATTGGTATCAGAGCAAGTAAAAGACTTGTTGGACTATGTATGTCTCTATATATTGGTGAATCATTAGGGGAGAGAAGAATAGTTACTAATGTAGAGATGGCTAGAGAAGTAGAAGAGCAGAAGCAGAAAAATAGACTCCTTGAAGAAGCTATGAGTGAGATGAGGGATAAACTATAGAAAGTGGTGGATCGGAGGGCACAAGGACCTTGAGATGAAGACACCAAGGGTAAAGGCAAGAAAACTATAGACATAGATGATGTTATCCCTTAACCAGATCCCTTGTTCAATGAAGAACCATTTGTAAAGGCTATCAAGGCTTTGAACACCAAATATTTTGAAGGATTGCCACATTTTAGTGGAAGAATGGACATAGACACTGTTATAGAATGGATTGAGGGCATGGAAAACCACTTTGAGTGTGAAGGAGTGACAGAGGCTCAGAAGGTCAAAGTTACCAAATCAAGATTAAGGGGAGCAACTTTGACATGGTGGAAGTACCTGCAAGAAGAAAGAGTTAGTATGGGGAAGCTACCTATTGCAAATTGGAAAGCTATGGTGGGTAAGACTAAGGAGAACTACTTACCAGAGGATTATGAAGTCCAACTTCATAAGAAGTGACAAGGATTGAAGTAGAAGGATCTTGATGTGGCCTCCTACATAGAGGAGTTTCAAAAGCTATGTCTTAGGTCCAAAGTCCAAGAAGATGAATCTATTAAGATGGCTAGGTATCTAAGTAGCCAAAAGTGGAACATTCAAGAGGAGATAAGCCTATGGACTCCTACTACTATCTAGAAGTGTCATCAACTTGCTGCCAAGGTAGAAGAGAGGAACAAAAGGAAAGGAGACTCCAATAATAGGGGTAGAGGCAGAGGTAGAGACCAAATGAACCACCGAGGTGGTTACCAAAGCAAGTCAAATGAGCAGAGGAACCAAGGAGAAGCCAAGTTGACTGAACATGGTAGTGAAACCAATCTTAGAGGATGACATTCTAGAGGAAGAGGTGCACAAGGTGGTCCTAGTAGGGGCAAAGGTACCGACAGAGGTAACTCCTACTTTGCAACTATGAAATGTTACAATTGTGGTCAATTGGGACACCCGACATATAGATGCCCTGACAAGCCTACATCATCAAGCAGTGGAAAGAGGGTTGCTTATGCACATGAAGACTCTTCAAGCAACAAGACACCTGAAGTGGACCATATTGAATCAGAGATTGGAGAAAATCTGATGTTCAATAGGGTCTTGATAAGATAGCCAGTCAAGAATGAACCTAAGCATAGGAGAGCATTGTTTAGGGTGAGATGCAAGATTCTTAATAAAGTGTGCAAGGTGATAGTTGATTCATGCTCAACTGAAAATATCATATCAGAAGAGGTAGTTAGGAAGTTGAATCTCACAAGGATACCCCAAACTAACCCATACAAGGTGACATGGTTGAATCATGAGCAGAGTGTGCTAGTCAATGAACAGACTTGGATAGAGTTTTCTATTGGAGGATACAAGGATAAGATCCTTTGTGATGTGTTGCCCATGGATGCATGTCATCTGCTACTAGGAAGACCCTGGCAATTTGATAGGAAGGTGATCTATGATGGAGAGGAGAACTCCATTTCCTTTAAGAAGGACATCAAGACCTTCAAGATTCAGTCTTTGACAGAGAATGAAGAAGGAACTTCAAAGACACCTAGTGTCTTAATGGCTACTGGTCTTAAAGGACAGCAAGACCTTCAAGATTCAGTCTTTGACAGAGAATGAAGAAGGAACTTCAAAGACACCTAGTGTCTTAATGGCTACTGGGTAAATAGTTTTTAAACTTACTACATAAGGAGGAAATAGTGAAGTGTGCCATCTTTGTGAAACCTAAGGAGGAAGAAGACAAGTTGCAAGCAAAAATACCCAAGGAGGTGAATCAAATGCTACAAGAGTATAAGGACATAGTGAGTGATGGAGCACCTACAACACTCCCACCAAGAAGGTCTATAAGCCATCAAATAGACTTTGTGTCAGGTGCATCCTTACCTAACAAGTCTGCATATAAGATCACACTTGAACAGAACAAGGAGGTATCAAGGCAAGTGCAGGAGTTATTGGAACAAGGACTGATTAAGAAGAGCATTAGCCCATGTGTAGTCCCGGTAGTGCTATCATCAAAAAAAGGAGGTAAGTGGAGACTTTGCACTAACTCAAGAGCAATCAATAGGATCACCATAAGGTATAGGTTTCCTATTCCTAGAATAGAGGATCTAATGGACTGTCTATGAGGGGCTATGTATTTTACTAAGCTAGACCTTAAAAGTGGTTATCATCAGATAAGAATTAAGGAGGGTGATGAGTGGAAGACTACTTTCAAAACCACAGAGGGATTGTATGAATGGATTGTGATGCCATTTGGACTCACCAATGTTCCAAACACCTTCATGAGGTTGATGAATGAGGTGTTGAAGGATTTCATAGGAAGATTTGTGGTGGTGTACTTAGATGACATTCTCATCTATAACAAAACCAAAGAAGAGCACCTTGAGCATTTGAGGTTAGTCTTAGAGAGGTTGCATGAGGAGAAGCTATCCATCAACCTAGAGAAGTGTGACTTCTTGAAGCAAGATTTGGTTTACTTAGGATTTGTGGTGTCTAAGAGAACCTTGAAGATGGATCCAAGCAAAGTGGAGGCAATCTTGAATTGGCCTGCACCTAAAACATGGACTGAAGTTAGAAGTTTCAATGGATTAGCTCAATTCTATAGGAAATTTGTGAGGAATTTCAGTGGTATATGTGCACTAGTCCTTGACACCATTAAAGGAGGTCTTAAAACTAAGTTTAAATGCATAGAGAAGGCTGACAAATCATTTCAATTGTTGAAGCAAGAAGTAGCCACAAAACCTATCCTTCTCCTACCTATGTTTGATAAGCTATTCACTTTGGAGTGTGATGCAAGTGGAATTGCATTAGGTGGTGTATTGAGTTAAGAGGGAAGACCTGTGGCATTTTTCAGTGAGAAGATTAATGAAGCAAAGAAGAAGTACTCAGCCTATGACCTAGAGTTGTATGCATTAGTACAGTCTCTAAAAAAATGGAGGCATTACCTACTTCCAAAAGAATTTATAGTGTTCACAGACAATCAGGCATTGAGTTACATTAATACTCAAGAGAAGCTAAGCAATACATATCTAAAATGGATGGAATACCTCCAATCCTTCACCTTCACCATCAAGCATAAGAAGGGGCAATTTAACAAGGTGGCAGATGCATTGAGCAGGAAGTTGTTGACAGTTCAAGAACTACAGTTGCAGAGCATGGGAATAGAAGGTTTCAAAGACCTCTATGAAGGAGATGAAGACTTTTCATTAGCTTACAAGGTTTGCAAGGAGTTTGAGAACCATTTCCATGGTGAGTATGCAGACTACACTCTTCAAAATGGTCTCTTGTTCAAGGGTAATCAATTGTGTGTACCAAGAGGATCTATGATGGAGAACCTCATCTAAGAGAAACATAATGGCAGTTTGAGTGGACACTTTGGAGTCAACAAAACCTTGGATTTAGTACAGAGGTACTATTATTGGCCTAAGTTGCCAAGAGATGTGAAATGGTATGTAGAATAGTGTGGTGTATGCCAAAGAGGAAAAGGGGGATCAAGCAATATCGGTCTCTATCAACCATTGCTGATCCCTAATAAACCTTGGGAATGTATAAGCATGGACTTTGTAGTAGGACTTCCCAAGACAAAAACAAGTATGGACAACATCTATGTGGCAGTAGATAGATTTTCCAAGATGAGTCATTTCATTCCATGTAAGACTACAAATGATGCTAGCTATGTTGCACATCTTTTCTTCAAAGAGATTGTTAGGATTCATGGACTCCCTTTAAGCATTGTTTCAGACAGGGACATCAAGTTCATGGGTCATTTTTGGCAAACATTATGGAGGAGACTAGGAACTAACTTGTCATTTAGCTCAGCTTACCATCCACAAATAGATGGTCAAACTGAAGTCATCAATAGGGTGTTAGGCAATTTGTTGACGTGTCTAACTAAGGAGTATGGTTAGACATGGGACCTTATCATTCCTCAAGCAGAGTATGCATATAATGATAATGTGAATAGGACCACTGGAAGAAGTCCTTTTGAGGTTGTGTATGGCAGACATCTAAGGGGAGTATGTGAGTTAAGAGACCTTGGTACTTTAGAGATGAAGAGTGGGCAAGCAGAGGACTTCACTCAAACCATCAAGGAAGTTCAAGAGAAAGTTAAGAAGGCCATCCTTGAATCCACTCAAAAACTGAAAGCCAAAGTAGATGAGAAAAGGAGAGAAGTTTAGTTCAAGGTGGGTGACTATGTGATGGTCCATTTGAGCAAAGCTAGGATGTAAAGTGGTAAGCCTACCAAACTATAGATGAAGAGGGTAGGACCTTGTAAAATTTTGGCAAAATATGGTGAGAATGACTATAAAGTGGATTTACCTTCAGATTTAGCCATCTCACTAATCTTCAATGTTGTTGATCTGGTAATGTACAAGGGAGAGATAGCAGAGCAGACTGAGAACCAAGCCAAGGTATTACAAAACTTGGATGTAAACACCTTACCTCAAGTGAAGAAGCCTAAAGCAGAGGAGATCTTGGAATCAAGGGTGAAGAAGTCTACTAGACACTAGGTCTACATGGAGCACTTAGTGAAATGGGTAGATCAACCAGTATCTGAAGCTACATGGGTGGAGGAGAGCAAGTTCAAGACACTTGGAATAGACTCGGCTCTCATTTCTTCTTCTTTTTCTTAGTTATGTGCAGAGGGGGAGTATGGTGTAGGAGAACCCTTTCAATCTCTCCCTCCTTATTTTGTTGGTGTTATGCTTCTTATGAAGCCATTGTAAATAAAATAATGAGCGAAGTGCTCATAGGTCCTAGTTAGGGTCCTAGAGTAGATCTTAGGGGTCATAAGAAAAGATTGAGATTTTCTTGAAATTGGAGGGTATGTGTGTCTTTGTGGTGTTTAGGGGTCCTTCATAGCATGGTGGTGTCCTTAGGTTGGCCCATTGTGGGTCTAGGAGTCATGAAGAGCAACATTGGGAAAGTTGCTCAAAAGTTGCAAACGTTGCATGACAACTTTTAAAAGTTGTCAAGCAACTTTTAAAAGTTGTCAAGCAACTTTTCCACCAGGAGGCCAAAATCATTAGTTTGGTGTGGACAACCCTAATATGGCCACACAAACCCTAAATGCATGGGTTGGATGTTAGAGATTGTATGACCCAAGCAAGAAGAGCTTGACTGTGACTATTTGTTGGTTACCAGACAGATTGAATGAAGTTACCGGGAAAGTAAATGGATTGAACTACATGAAAAACTATGTGAAATGTCTTCTATGGTGTAAATAATTTCATTATGAGTGATTATTTTAGGTTTCTATTTATCAGTTGAGTGTGTTTGTAAATAGTTTGTAATTTGCAGTCTCACTGTCCAGTTTTGGACCAGTTTGAGCAAATGAAGTCGTAACTCCATTCCCCATTGTGGAAACACCATGAAACCATGGGGAATGGAAGTAAAGACCCTATACTATAGTCCCATGCAAGTAAGGCCCTTGGAAATGAAAGGAGGCCAAGAAAAGACCCACTCCTATGTGAGACTGGACAGTGCCTGGTTAGGAGAGGTCAAATTGCAGAGGTCTTGGAGAGCAAGGTTGATTAGTGGAGAGTGTATCCTTTGGAGGAAGTGTAGAGGAGTGAGTGAATCATCAATAGTGTGAAGGAGTAGCCTCCACCAATCCAAACAAGGTGGCTAAAACTCAAAACACTCTTTGTGACCCAGGCAGACCCTAAAAACCCTCACAAAAACCCTTGAAAACCTTAAAATCCACCTAGGATAGTGTATGGACACTTGGAGGCCTAAACCTTGAAAATCCATGAGTCCTTGCCAAATGAATGGTAGTCCATTTTGGGAGATTGGGTTGTTTGTGCATCATTTGTGAGAGGGAGCCCTAAAAGTCTGGTTAGGAGGCCTAATTGGTCCTAATCCTTGTAGCCCTATTTGAAGGCAAAAACTCAAATTTGTGAAATCGGTAAGGGGTTAGAATCTTGAAACCTCTTGGGGGCACATGAATGGGTGGAAAGACCATGAAATAGATCAGATACAACCTTGCTAATACCTTGGAAGGTGTGGAACAAGCCTAGCCCTTATTAGCCATAGTAAGGGGTTTTGAGTCTCATGAGTAGGTGAGACCTTATGAGTAGTATTGCAACTCATTAGTGGGTAGATTGGGAAAGGTCAGGGGATTCCTCAAGCAAAGGGAAGTCCTAGAGACCCCAAGGTGTGTAGAGAACACCAGGTGATCCAAAGAAAGGATCCAAGAGCATAGACTAGGCTAGTCTATCCCAAACTCCATCCCATCAAGAGCAAACTGCATGGTCTGTCATGGTCATGGTCACACTGTTGCAACATGCAAAAGGAAGAATGGAAACATGAATAATGGACCTTGGAGAGCACCTAGATTGGTCTACTATCACTACAACAAACTGGGTCACTTTGCTAGATTCTGTAGATCAAGAAAGAACATATATGATGATATACCAGTCACTCCAAAAGGAAACATTAATGTGGACACTGTTCAAGTGGACATGAACAAAACCTGGAAGAAGAAACCAGTGGTGCTACAAGAGGAACCAGTTTCTGCACCTAGTGTGGAAATCACAGAACTGACAAACTAAGCTTCAGAAAAGATTAGGGGGAGCAAACGGCAAAATGTTTTGAACCCTTGGTTTACACTAGTAAAAGACCTTAACTGGTATGTGATACCTATCAATAGGCAGAAGACTAGAAATGGTAAAAGGCATATTAGGGTTTATGCCCTAATGATGGAGCATTAATTGTAGTAGGTGAGGAATATGTTTAAAAGGATTTTTCAAATCATTTCTCACTATCAATTTTTGAAGCGAAGGAGGTTTTTGAGTGTAAAGCAACGACAAAGCAATTTGTGCTGAGATTTTGAGAAATTGAGAAACCACAAAGGAGATTCAAATTCAAATTGCAAATGGCCAAGTGAAGAACGCAAAGCGATGATTCTACAACTGATGGAGTGTGAGGTGAAGGAGAATCTGAAAGCCCTAATTTTATGTGTTTCAAAAGGTATTTCTTGAGTTTTCAAGTTTCTATCAAGGCTTTCACATCTCATACCAATTCTAGTGCATCTATCGAGTCTGCAAGTTTTATTCAATGCAAGTCTAAGTATAATGCCTTGTCTCAAGTACTAGTTGGTGTTATAGTAGAAGAGGGAATCTCAAATTATATTGATTGTAAACTCAAAGACCTAGGGTCTCTTACTATCCACTCCTAGCTAGGTTTGTTCTGTGGACAAGATAAAAAGATCAAATTGAAGTTTAGTATCTTGGAGAAGAAGAAGCTCCACAATGTTGTTTATTTCCTAGAGGATTTCACAGATGATCACATTAGGATCATTCTGAGTAGAGTTCATGGTGACAAGATGTACCTAGAAAGAACACATGATATAACACCACAAGAAATTCATGTCATCACCGGTTTCTGCAATACAGGGGATGTCCCAGCCTTAAGGACGGTAAGCAAAATTGAAATGTCCAACCTCATCGGTTTAGTGAGTGACTCATGAGGTATGACTATCAATTCTATCAAGGATGATTTGGTGAAGTATGCATGTATGGTGATTGGATACCGATCATTCTCAGCTAGCAGAATTAACTCTGTATCTGCTACAGTAGTAAATGTTGCTTACCGGATGATCAAGGATGATGCATCATTTGACCTATGCACCGGTATGCAAAGGCAACTCCTATTGAATCTAAAATCTATCAAACAGGATAATGCTTTAAGGTTCAAGTTTTGACAACTATTGGTTGGGTTGTTCTTTTAATTTCAAGGATACGTCCTAGGAGTGGGAGACATTCAGTGGTCTATGGACCAACCGGTTACCAAATAGATAAAGGAAAGTTTGCAAGTAGTGGGAATCGGTTACCCTAAAGTTCTGAACAAGTATTTTGATGAGTTCAGATAGAAAATGAGCCAAAGAATGAGAATATCCAGTGACATCGTCAAGAAATATGAAGACGATATCTGTTTCACCATCAAAGTGGACCAATGCATAATGGAGACTGTTGAGCCTAGAGTGGAGGAAGTGGAGCCTATGGGCTATGAGGTAATGAATGATATGCTGGAAGGATATGCCTCTACCCTCATGGCCTCACCGCTTGATCCAAAGGCAAAAAGAACTGGCACCCACCTTGAAAGGATAACACCAATTGAGGAACCCTCAACAAAGAAAGGAAAAGAACCTTTAGTGAAGAAGGCAAAAACAGTGCCTTCACCATCGACACCGGCTACTATAGCCAGTCCTGTAGTGACCAAGTGGTCACTAGCTAAGAAGAAACCTGAAGCGACACCTACTAAAGTGTTCAAGAGAAAGAGGAAGACAAGGAATATCTCTCCAGACTCAAAAGAAACTGTGTCTGAGGAAAAACCAAAGAAAACACGTCAAGCAAAGAAAAAGATAAAGAATGAACCGGCATCATCAACACAAGTAAATATTGATATCTCCTCCTACAAACCTTTGACACATTGTCAAAGAACTATCAAAAACATTAGGAGAAAAGTATTAAATGTTTTAATTGATTGTTTTGATGACTTTAATGATGATGAAAAGGAAGCAGTGGAAAAAGAAATAATTCAATATTTGTGTGTTAATGACTGGTCGCCTTCAGAAATTAGATCTGAGACACCTGATTCTTTGTATAAATCCTTAGACAATAAATGATGCATTGCCATAGAGCAGGAACAGAAAATGAGAGAAAAAGTTTTTGCTAAACATTTTCCGGATGTATCAAATTCGGAACTATTCGAAGTGATGAACAAATACAAAGGCCTCTTCTTCATGAGAAGAAGAAAACTTTTGTTACTTGAAGGGAAGGGTAAAGAAGTACTCAAGAATACACACACCCTTGCTCTAGAAGCTCTGAAAATGCATCAAGTGGCTGAAGCCAACTAGAAGGCTGAGCAAGAACTAGTAATAACAAAACTAGATGAAGCATCTGATGATGAAGCAAACCCAGTTGTTGAGTTGATCGACACCATTGATGTTGATGCTATGGACGCAGAGGATGTTACTCAGGAAACACCATCTGAGGCAATAGGTTGATAAGAAAGTCGAGGATAGACAAGTGGCAAAGGAACAGGTAGAGCAGAGGAAAAAGGATGAAGATGAGGAGAAGTGGAAAGAGGAGGAAAAGAGAAAAGAGGAAGAGGAGAAAAGAAAAGAAGATGAAGAGAAAAAGAAGCAAGAAGATGAAAGTAAAAAGAAAGAAGAGGAAGACAAGGAACATGAGAAGAAGAAGGAAGCAGAGAAGAAGAAGAAGGAAGAGGAAGATAAGGAATAGGAGAAGAAGAAGGAAGCAGAGAGGAAGAAGAAGGAAGAGGAAGATAAGGAAGAAGAGAAGAGGAGAGAAGCAAAGAAAAAGAAGAAGGAAGAGGAAGAGAAAGAAGAGGAGAAGTGGAAGGAAGTAGAAAGGAAAAAGGCTAAGGAAGACAAAGCAGAGGAGAAGAGGAGAGAAGTGGAGAAGAAAAAGGCAGAGGAGGATAAGAAAAGAAAGGCGGCAAAGAGAACCCAGATGGAGACTTCGAAGGAAACCAGTAGTCAAGCCAAACTGGCTGACCTCACCAATCCTATCGACCTGCGCTCTGCAAGTGAAATGGAGCTAATGCAGAGCATCAAAGTTGCCCAAGAATGACTTGAAAACATATGGAGGAAGAAGGAGCAGGATGTAATTCAAGCGGTTGTGGACACTCTTATCGGTTTGATACCCGGTACTAACCTTCCCAACACTGAATCATCACTGGCTAAACTTAAGCTCCTATGCACAGTAGTGGATGATTAGGTGTAGAGCCTAGAAGAGGCAGTAGAGGCAAATGTCAAGAAAGAGCATCAAAAAGCTCTTAATACCACTCTGGTAAAGAAGTTGCATGAGCTCCGGTCTGAACTGCAAAAAGAACAAAAGGATATAAGGGACGCTCTGGATGAGGGGAATTTTCTACTCAGCAAGATTTTCCAACCCCATCTGTTCTATGATGATGTGCTAGCTCAGAAGCAAAAGCTTCAAATAGACTTGCAGTCCTACATGAGCACATTCAAGCCGCCTTATGATTCCTTTACAACTTATGGGCAAACCATTCACCGGTTTTACATCCAGTCAGCAAAAATGGAGCAAGAGATCATCACCCGGTCTAGAGATTTGTAGGAGCTACAACTAGTTCTACTCCCACGATTGCAAATTCTTCAGAAGTGCTATCTAAACCTGGATGCCTTAACAGTGACACAGGAGATGAGCACAATTGATGCCATGGAAGAATAGGTCTCCCAGATGCAGACAGAGAAAGAAGTAGCCACCTCCCTACTTGAGTCCTGGTCTTTATCGATGAAACAATTCTTGCAAGAATTTAAATCTATTTTTGACAAGTATTATTCCTTATTGTCATAAACTTTTATTATTTTAATATCAAATTAAAATAGGGTTGTTCAGCTGTACTTTGTCATTGTTGGCAAAGGGGGAGAAGAATTCTATTTGGGAGAAGTATAGGGGAGAAGTATCTGGTAATCAAAATTTTGATATATGCTTTGAATATCTCAATGTTTATGCTCTATATTCAAAATTGTTATATATTGTATTGTCAAAGGGATAGTGTATATGCTTAGGGGGAGCAATTTTGCTAATGGCATGATTTTGTTGCAAAACACTTAGATTTCAAAATTTTATTTTCCTAAGTGTTGCCATCAATGCCAAAGGGGGAGATTGTAGGCATTTTTGATGATTATGTTATGATTGTCATTGATGGACACACACTTGCATTCAGATCATTTTTGTATGTATGAATTATGCTTAACCAAAAATTGTTCCAACTGGTATGATGCATTATAGTCCTTAGACTATTGGTGTTTTGCAAAATGTGTTTACCGGTCTGAAGCGGTATGTAGACCCCAAGCGGTTTGAGGATCTCAAGTAGCACGAAGGATCAAAGTGACAGAACACATACTTCCCAATCTTCATTTTGTCAAAACCAGCAACTGGCATTTTGCTTGAACAGGTATTGTGTATGAACTAGTAATACTCTTTGATGAGTTACCATCCACCAATTGTTTGACAGTGCTGACACTTTAACGGTGCTTTTTGTGTCGAGTTACCAAGTATTTCTAGGTTCATTGAACCTAGGAAATTGTAATTTAATCCTATTGGACTGACATGAAATCAGGTTCCTTTATAAGGACATCATGTCTAGGGTTTTAGGTTGTTGATAATGCTATTGCTGTGAAAATGGATATTGTGGCTAGGGTTTAAAGGTGGTTGAGGAGTTGGAGAGAATATGAATGTGTAGAAGACTAAAGTAATGCTAGAGTGCATTAGGAATGAGCTATCAAGGGTATAACCAAACAGTCTGTGCTATTAGCTAGATCAATCACTTGTTGATTACTCACATCTTCGACAAGTCTGTAGCCCTTAACCGAGTAGGCCCAAAAGCCATTTGTAAATCCTCTAAAAAGGTGGTTCACATCTGTGGATCTAAAATCCTCTAGCAAGGTAGTCTTTAATTGAACTTATCTCCTAATAGAGATTGAGATTCCTAATAGGATCTGTTCTGATAAAGAACATTATAAGACCTTAACCAGTCTGACCTTAACTGGTCTGGTTCCTATTCTGCAGATAGTTACTTGTGAGTTCCATCTCACCATGGTTTTTCCCATTTGGGTTTCCATGTCAAAATCTCTTGTGTTATGGTGTTTGTACTTTTGTGGGTGAAAGCATTATTAGCTATTTGGTTTGCATGTGTGTTAACTGGTTTGTCTACTAAACTATTTTACTAGTTTACTATTAGTCTTGCAATGTGTTTAAGTGCAAAGATTTTTGGCATGCTAATTCACCCCCCCCTCTTAGTATTCATCACAAATATCTTTTGAAGCTTGGTTACACTAAAGGTAATGTTGACATTAACTTATATTACAAAGTGACTAATGATGACATCTTGGTTATTGAAGTTTTTGTTGATTATATCATTTTTGGAGGAGAAGATGGTTTGTGTAAGGACTTTGCTAACAAGATGCGGGAAGAATTTGAAATGTCTATGATTGGGTAGATAAAATTCTTTTTAAGATTGCAGATTTTACAAACTGATAGAGGTATATTCATATGTCAAACAAAATACTTGAAGGAACTACACAAGAAATTTGGTATGGAAAACTCTAAACTAGTAAGTACTCCTATGACTACAACTGATAAACTAACATTGAAGGATAATTCAACTCCTATTAATCCAACAAGATAAAAATATATGATTGGCGGTTTATTGTATTTGACACAAACAAGACCTGATATAATGAATGCAGTATGTATTGTTTCAAGATTTTAGAGTAATCCTAAAGAAAATCATGAATTAGCAGTGAAAACGATTTTTCGATATCTACAAGGCACAACAAATATTGATTTATAGTATCCTAAAGATGAAAATTTTGATTTATGTGCATACATCAATGCAAATTGGGTAGGAGATGTAGATGACAAAAAGAGTACCACTGGCAGAGCATTCTTTCTTGGTAGCAAATTGATTTCATGGATAAGCAAGAAGCAGAGTTGTACATCATTATCAACAACAGAATCAGAATATGTTGTAGGATCAACTAATTGTACTCAGGTATTATGGATTAAGCAAACATTGAAGGACATAAAGGTAAAATGCAAAGAACCTATAAACATTTATTTTGATAATTTACCACCAATTGATATATCAAAGAATCTCATATTTCACTCTAACATTAAGCATGTTTCTATCAAATATAATTTTCTGAAAGAGAATGTTGAAGCAAAAGAAGTAAGATTGGTTTATATGAATACTAAAGAGCATATTCCAGATATCTTTACCAAGCCTTTGCCTAAGGAAACCTTTGAATATCTTAGAGAGCAACTTGGGGTAGTAGCCTTATCGATAGAGACTTAGATGATTAGAGATTGGCATCAAACCGACAGAAACTAACAGAGAAATCTTTTTCCGGCCTTGATGGAGGAGAACTACTTCTTAGGGGGAGTAGTTGGTTGTATGTTCTGGTATTTCTTTTTTCTTAATTGCTCTGGAATTTGATGTCAAAGGGGGAGAGAGATCTATGGAAAAACATTCTTTGGAGAGACATTATTCATTGGGAGAGAGATATATACTCTTTGTATTTTGATTTTGATTTTTGGTATTGATCTATTCAAGAGATTGTTGGTTTTTGGTTTTTGGCATTTTCTTTTGGCACTTAGATGTTTTTCCATCTAGTGTTTCCATCAATTCCAAAGGGGGAGATTGTTGGTATTATGGATGTGTTGCATTAGTTTTGTCATTAATGTCAACACTTATCCTTCTGGAGATCTACATTGTTGATTTAGCATTATGGTTATATTGGTTTACCGATGATTCGACACATTGTATTCACCGGAAAGGTTAGTGACTTATGCACAGTCATAGGCATATGCTCACTAATAGGTTATATGGTTCACCGACATAGTTGATGACTTTTTATCATCTAGAGATCACTTGATTATGTCAAAGAAATGGTTTGGATACTTGGTTTTGGTGTTTTGGTTATTGGTCTAATCGGGTTGACATATTTGTTGTTACTGGTAGATTGGTCCAAGCTATGGACCGGTATGCATTATCTATTCCAGATCAACATGACATGTTATGGAGATGATTTATTGACTGGATATTTTTGTAATTGCTTTGCGCTGACATGATGCATCGCATCAAGACTTATTTGTAATTGATTTTATTTTAATATTCTTAATAAGCCGACCTACACATTTGGTCTTAGGTTTTGTATATATGTAAGATCTCATTTGTGAGATGATAGAGATGATATGGTTATGGTATAGTATTGTAACATGGTATGTGTGAATATTGAAGATTATATGAGTAGACCATACAGAAGGTTCAAGGAAGTTTTGAAGGTGTTTATCAGAGCTTAACCGGTACTGACTCCAACATTGGAGATGCTATTTTGAGAAGTAAATTATTCTAGGATTTAACCATCCTACTATAGTCATTGTGACTCCCATTTGAGCAGTGTGCTCTAGGCAGTTGGCCTTCCTGCATGTGCAGACCCCATTTGTATACACATACTATCTATAGTAGTATCATCTAATTGTGGGTAAGGTTTCCCACCATGGTTTTTCCCTTCACAGGGTTTCCATGCCAAAATCTTTGTGTTATGTGTTGTGGATGTTGTTTCTCTTTTTGTTTCATGCATTAAATTTCATCGATATTGATATTAACTACTAATCTATTAAGCGACATTTAAGTTTGGTTTACCAGTATTAAGTATTAAGTTTGATTAAGTTATAATTGGGTTGAAATTCATTGACAACCGATTCAACCCCCCCTCTTAGTTTCCCTTCCAGTTCCTAACACACTTGCATTTCTCCTTGGATTTGCATGTCTGTACATTGAGTATGGTCTCCAATTCATTGATTGTGCATACCGGTTTGTGTGGAAATTTCTAGCAACATCTACATATGTCTTTTTGTCGGTATCCTTGTTCACTATGAATGTCTTCCTCTCTTCATCATCATTTAAAGAGGTGAATTGTATCTCCTTACTTGATGTGTCTTTGTTGTTTGAACTTTGTCTTTCCTAAAAGCCTAAGTCAGCAGTATCTTTAGATTGCTTCTGTTTACTTAGCATCTTATCCTGGGCTAGAGTGTTTCCTTCATATTTGCTTCTCAATTTTGTCTCTTCCTGACTTTTCTCTAATTCCTTCCGAACCTTCATTATTTCTTCTTCCAAATTTTGATGTCCTTCTCCTTTTCACTTGGACCGGTGCTAGTGGCTCTAGATATCCTTTTGGCTTCTTCTAGTTGGAGTTTTAGATCTGCAATAGTTTTCTTGGACTCTTCAAGAGATTGCTCTAACAACTCTTGTTCTTTAGTTGCAGTCCTTTTTACCTTCTTCAAATCTCTCCTTGTTTTCTTTAGCTCATCTAAGGCACTAATTATATTTTCTTAATGATCTACTTCTCCTTATTTATCTTCTTCTTCTCCCTCTTCAGGTACCGAAACCTCTTGAGACATGAAAAGGTTTGCTCTGACTTCATCTCCACTGCAATAGTCATCTAAGGAAAAATTCCTCATCTATGGTATCATTTTCATGTGTGTAAAGATTGTTCTGCTTCTCGTAGCCTCTTCTACCATGTTGATAGACATTCTTCTTCCTATCCTTACCATATTATCTACTACCACTTGATTGATCATCTTCATTCTTATCACCATAGGGACATTTTGCAACAAAATGCCCAATCTTTCCACAGTTGAAACATTTCAAAAGCAGCTTACCTTTGTATTTGCTTGAAACCTTCTTGAGTCTTCTGACAAAGTTCTCCATGATGTCATCACATTCTTCACCAGTTGCATCATGAACAGATTCTTCTTTTCCTTTTCTTGATGTTTTGAATGCAACTTCTTTCTTCACATCATGAGTATTGACAGTCCTCATCTCATAAGTAGTTAGGGAACCATACAACTCATCCATTGTAAGGACTTTCAGATCTTTTGCTTCTTCTATTGTTGAGACCTTTTTATCATACTTAGATGTAAGAGATCTAAGTAATTTCTTTACTACAACCTCATCTTTTATTTCTTCTCCAAGCTCTCTAATGGTGTTAGTTGTTTCATCAATCCTTTGGAGATATTCAACAATTTTTTCTTCATCTCTTATTTTCAAACCCTCAAGTTGTGCTCTCAATGTTTGTAACTTGGCTTCCTTGACTTTAGCATCGCCTTCAAATATCTTCTGCAACTTATCCCAATTTTCTTTGATAGAGGAGCAATGCATGACTTTAACAAACTCGTTATCAGATAGCCCACTAAGAATGGCATGTTTAGCTTTAGTATTATTGTCATATTCCTTCCTAGCATCTAGATCAGTAGGAGTATTATTAGGGACTGTATACCCATTCACAACTAACATCCATACATCACAATCTAGAGAGGACAAATAGGTTTCCATTCTTCTACTAAAAAATGCATAGTTGACATTGTTGTTCACCAAAACTGGATAACCCAAGTTCACCTGCAATTGATCTGTAAAATACTTTAGGACTTGGACAATATAACACAGGACCCTAATGATCCTCCTGCACTTCACGTTCTGCTAGACCTAAGGGGGGACACCCTTTGATGCAATGAATCAGACCCATTACACACATATGGCAACATCAATAAAAGCAGATAGATCTCATAAAAGGTTCAAAAACATGGAGGGTACCGTAGATAGGCTAAATCTACATTGACAACTCAACATGTTGGCATTTTTGATGATTATGTTGAGATTGTCATTGATGGACACACACTTGCTATGAGATCACTTTTTGTATGTATGAGTTAAAGTTCAACCAGTATTTATTCCAAACGGTATGATGTATTATAGTCTTTTAGACTATCGGTGTTTTGTAGAAAGTGTTTACCGATCTAAAGTGGTATGAAGACCCCAAGCGGTTCGAGGATCTCAAGCGGTATGAAGGAACGAAGCGGCACAACTCATATTTCCCAGTCTTCATTTTGTCAAACCGTCAATCTATATTTTTCTTAAACCGGTATTTTGTTTGAACCGGTAATACTCTGTGATGAGTTACCAACTGATATTTTGTGATGAGCTACCATCCACCGATTGTTTTGCAGTGTTGACACTCTGGCGGTGCTTTTTATGTCATGTTACCAGATATGTCTAGATGCATTGAACCTAGGAAATTGTATTGTAATCCTATTAGACTGACATGAAATCAGATTCCTTTATAAGGACATCATGTCTATGGTTTTAGGTTGTTGCTAGGGTTTAAGGTGGTTGATGAATTTTTATAAGTGAGATTATAGAAGAGAAGTTCATGTCTATGAGAAAAAGGTAGAGTATGAATGTGTTGAAGACTAAAGTAATGCTAGAATGCATTAGGAATGAGCTATCAAGGATCTAATCAAGCAATCTATGCTATTTGCTAGATCACTCACTTGTTGATTACTCACATCTTCCACAAGTCTAAAGCCCTTAACCGGGTAGGCCCCAAAATCATTTTGTAAATCCTCTAACAAGGTGGTTCACATATGTGGATCTAAAATCCTCTAGAAAGGTAGTCCTTAACTGGACTTATCTCCTAACAGAGATTGAGATTCCTAACAGGATCTGTTTTGGTAAAGAACATTGTATGACCTTAACTGGTCTGACCTTAACTGGTCTGGTTCCTATTCTGCAGATAGCTACTTGTGAGTTTCATCTCACTGTGGTGTTTTCCATTTGGGTTTCCACATCAAAATATCTTGTGTTATGGTGTTTGTGCTTTTGTCGGTGAATGCATTATTTTCTATTTCGTTTGCATGTGTGCTAACCGGTTTGTTTGCTAAACTATTTTACCAGTTTACTGCTAGACTAGTAAAGTGTTTAATGTTGGTATTTTGGTATGGCTTTGGCATTGATGGCAACACAAGATGGAAAAACCATCAAAGTGCCAAAATAGAAATGCCAAATACAAAAACCAACAATCTCCATTTCTCCTCCTCGGAGTAACATGTGTTTGTCCAAAGATTTATTTTCAATACCAATCCATCTTTAAAGGATAATGTTTTTTTCCATAGTATCTCTCCCCCTTCCACATCAAATGCCAAAGCTACAAAATACCAACTACTCCACCTGAGAAGTAGCTTCCTCATCAAATGCTAGAATAAAAGATTTGTCTTTTTAATTCTATCGGTTGATGACAATCATCAACTGTCTAAGTCTCTACCGGTGGTGGTATGACTCCAAGCTGATCTCTGAGATACTCAAAAGTCTCCTTAGGCAAAGGTTTTGTGAAAATATTTGCAAGTTTTTCTTTAATATTCACATAAACTAGTTTTATCTCCTTTTCTTCAACTTTTTCCCTTAGAAAATTCAGTTTGATAGAAACATGTTTTGTTTTAGAATGTAATACCGGATTCTTAGATATATAAATTGTTGTAGTGTTATCACAGTATATAGTAATGGGTTCCTTGCATTTTACCTTTATATCTTTCAACATTTGCTTAAGCCATAATACTTGTGTATAGTTAGTTGCTGCTACAACATATTTTGATTCTGCTATTGATAAAGATGTACAACTTTGTTTCTTACTTAACCAAGAAACTAATCTCTTTCCAAGAAAGAATGCTCCTCCAGTGGTGCTCTTTCTATCATCCACAACACATAACACCAATATTTGTACGTGGAAACCTTGTAAGGGGAAAAACCATGGTGAGAAACCTTACCCACAATTAGATGATACTACTGCATATAGTAAGTGTACATATATGGGGTCTGCACATGCAGAAAGGCCAACATCCTAGAGCTCACTGCTCAATCACAAAATGGGAGTCACACTGACTACAGTTGGATGGTTAAATCCAATAAGAATGTACTTCACAAAATAGCATCTTCATATGCTAGATTCAGTACCGGTGTAATGCTGATATGCTTCTACAAAAACCTAACTTCACCTTCAAATGATGTCTTCGTGTATACCTCTACTTAATATTGTGTTGCCATCAATGCCAAAGGGGGAGATTGTTGGTATTTTGGTATGGTTTTGTCATTGATGTCAACACCTATTGAATACAAGCACTTTGAAGATCCAACAACATTCACCGGCAAGCAAGTAAACTATGCAATAGTTATTGGTATATGGTTCACCGGCAGGATAGATTGTTCACCGGTACCTGGAATGATATGGAAGACACTTGGTAATGTCGAAGACATCGTGTGGACACTTTGTTTTGAAGAATTAATCATTGGTACAGTCATATTTGCATATTTCCTTTTACTGGCAAATAGGTCCAGGTTATCTAGGGTTACACTGGTAGGTTTATCTTTTCCAGATCAGCATGGCACGCTATGGAGATGATTTATTATTGGTATAAATGCATTTAGCTGACATGTTTAATTGGTTATTGCATCGGATATTATATTGTATAAAAATGTTTTATTGTAATATCTTGTAGAGTTGACCTACTAAAATTGGTCTTAGGGTATGATATAAATGTAAGATCTTAATTGTAAGATCAAGTGTGGAATGCAAAAAAGAAATTGAGTGAAGGAATATGTGAGATTAAGCAGAGGTATACATGAAGACATCATTTGAAGGTGAAGTTAGGTTTTTGTAGAAGCATATCAGCATTACATCGATACTGAATCCAGCATATGAAGATGCTATTTTGTGCAGTACATTCTTATTGGATTTAACCATCCAACTGTAGTCAGTGTGACTCCCATTTTGTGATTGAGCAGTGAGCTCTAAGCTGTTGGCCTTTTTGCATGTGCAGACCCCATTTATGTACACTTACTATCTGCAGTAGTATCATCTGATTGGGGGTAAGGTTTCCCACTGTGGTTTTTCCCCTTACAGGGTTTCCATGTACAAATATTGGTGTTATGTGTTTTGGATGACTTTATGTTTATGTTTCATGCATTAATCCTTATCGGTATAGCAATTTACTGTTAACACTGTCTACCAACATACTTAACTGGTTTATCGGTATTAAGCATTAAGTTGGTTAATTGGTTTTTGGTTTGAATTTATTAGACAACTGATTCACCCCCCCCTCAGTTGTCTCCTAAACCTAACATTTAAGTACAGATATTTTTGGCATACTAATTCACCCCCCCTCTTAGTATTCATCAATTGGTATCAGATCCAACCTTTCTTTAAGTTTAACCAATTGGAAAAAAATATGGGGAAATACACTATGAGGGAACTTACTCATTGGCTCACTCAATCTGAGTAAGCCTATGATGATCTTATGGTCAAATATAAGGCCTCTCAGGCAAAAAGGAGAGAACATGCTGAAAAACTGATGAAGCTATATGAAAATAGTTCTTCTAATGAAGCAGACATGGAAGCCCTAATTCAAGAAGAAGAAAACTTGAATGAATCCAATTCCAACCTAAGAAAGGAGTTGGAAGGACTAACTATTCTAAAGTGCCAAGAACTTGAGAACCGGAGGAAAGCTGAAGATCTAGTAAAAGACAAAGATCATGAAATCTCCAAGCTGAAGCAAGAGATTAGTACCCTAACTGCTCAACTCCATGCGAGCAAAGTGGAAAAGGAAGACATGCAAGGAGAACTAAACACAGCCATCTCCGAGAATGCAAACTTGATGGAAATAAATACTGCTATTTCCAAAGAACTCTTTGAGTCAAAGGAAATACTTGCTAAGTTCAACAAGAGTACTATTAAGCTAGAGAAAAAGTTTGAATCGGTCAAACCTATCAATAATATTGATGGACTTGGTTACTCCAGTCATGAGGAAGGTGAGACCTTTGGTGCAAATGCTGAAGCATCGAAGAAGCAACCAACACTCAAAGGTAAAGGTACGCAAAATTTCAAACCTGTTTGCTTTAACTGTCTTAAAGAAGGACATACTGCTAATGTATGTAGGAGCAAAGCCTACAATAATTTTCCTTACTTTATAAACAATGTACCTAGATCCAATAAGTTCAATGGTAATTGTTATACATGCAACAAGTTTGGGGATAGAGCATCTGAATGCAAGTCTGTTATGAACAACATTAGAAGATATCCTCAGAGGACTCAAGGAGTTGGTCTGGAACCTTTTGTAAACTAGATTCCCAACCAGTTTAATACCTTTAATTATTAGTCAGCAAGCGGTGGCTATCAAGCAACAACCAGATGGAGAGAAAACTATTTGATCTATCATTGTCATCATCACATTGCTACAACATGCAGGAGGAAGAACACTAGCATGAATAATGGACCTTGGAGAGCACCTGGAATGGTCTGCTATCATTGCGACAAACCGGGTCACATTGCCAGATTCTGCAAAACAAGAAAGAACATATCGGATGGCATAGCGGTCACTCTGAAAGGAAAGATTGATATTGAAATTGTTCAAGCGGATATAAACAAAACTTGGAAAAAGAAACTAGGAGTGTTGCAAGAAGAACCGGTTTCTACACCTAGTGTGGAACCCACGAAATCGATAATGTAAGCATCAAAAAAGCTTAGGGGGAGAAAATGGTGAAATATTTTGAACCCCCAGTTTACACCAGAAAAAGACCTTAACTGGTATGAGATACCTGTCAGTTGGTAGAAGACCGGAAACGATAAAAGGAAAATTAGGGTTTACTCCCTAATATTGGAGCATTTATTATGGTAGGTGGAGAACCTATTTAAAAGGAATTTTCAAATCATTTCTCACTTATCATTTTTCAAATGAAGAATTTTTTCAAGTGCAGAGCGAAGGAAAGTGATTTACACTGCGAATCAAAGAATTTATCAAATTCTCAAAGAAGAATCTGAAGCAAACATCTATTGGAGGAATGTAGAATGCAAAGTGGTATCCCTGCAACTAAAGGAGTGTGTGGAGAAGTTCAAACTATGAAGCCCTAAATTTTTATCAATGAAGGTATTCTTCATAATTCTTCATTTATCATGGCTTCTGCATCTCATGATAGCTCTAGTGCAACTGTTGATTCTATGGATTTCATTCAATGAAAGTAAAAATACAATGCCCTGTCTCAAGTACTTGTTGGTGTCATAGTAGAAGAAGGCATTTCCAATTACATAGACTGCAAAATTGAAGACCTAGGGTCTCTTATAATCCATTCCTAGCTGAGCTTATTCTACGGAAAGGATAAGAAGATTAAACCAAAATTCAGCATTTTGGAAAAGAAGAAACTTCAAAATGCAGTTTACTTTTTTTAAGAATTTTTGGATGATCACATTCACATTATTCTGAGAAGAGTACATGGTGATAAGATGTACATAGAGAAGTCACATGATATCACACCGGAAGTGATTCATCTCATCACCGGTTTCTGCAATACAGGGGAAGTGCCAGCCCTAAAGAAGGTCAGCAAAACTAAAATGTCCAAGCTCACCGATTTAGTGAGCGACTCACGTGGCATGACCATCAACTCAATCAAGGATGATCTAGTCAAAGTATGCCTGCATGGTGATAGGTTACTTGGAATTCTCTGCTAGCAGAATTAATTTTGTCTCTGCTACAATGGTAAATGCCACTTACAGGATGATCAAGGAAGATGCATCATTTGATCTGTGCACTTGTATGCAAAGACAACTTATGTTGAATCTGAAGTTGATCAAATAGGACAATGCACTAATATTTAAGTTTGGACAACTACTGGTTGGTTTTTTCTTTTACTTCCAAGGCTACTTTCTAGGAGTAGGTGACATTCAGTGGTCTGCCGACCAACCAGTGACAAAACAAATCAAGGAGAGCCTACAAGCGGTTGGAACCAGCTATCTGGAAGCATTGAACAAATACTTTGATGAGTTCAGACACAAAATGAGACAAAGGATAAGAATATCTAGTGATTTAGTCAAAAAGTATGAGGAAGACATCTCTTTCACCATCAAAGTGGATGAATGCATAATGGAGGCTATTGAGCCCAGACAGGAAGAAGTAGAACCTATGAGCTATGAAGTAATGAATGATATGCTGGATGGGTAAGCTTCTACCCTAATCACCTCACCCCTTGATACTAAGGAAAAGAGAACTGACACCTCTTTGGAAAGAGTTACACCAATTGAAGAACCCTCAGAAAAGAAAGGAAAGGCAGTGCCTTCAGCATCAGCACTTGTTACTGCAGCCAGTCCCAAAGTGACCAAGCGATCACCAGCTAAGAAGAAACCAGAAGCGGCACCTGCAAAAGTCTTTGAAAGGAAGCGGAAGACAAAAAATAGTACACCGGACTCAGAAGAAACTATGTAAGAAGAACCACCTAAGAAGATGACTAGGCGAACGAAGAAAAAGACAAAGAATGAACCGACATCATCTGCATTAGAAAATATTGATATTTCTTCTTACAAACATTTGACACATTGTCAAAGAACTATAAATAATATTAGGAGAAAAGTGTTGAATGATTTAATTGATTGTTTTGATGACTTCAATGATGAAGAAAAGGAAGAAGTTGAATAGGAAATCATTAAGTATTTGTGTGTTAATGACCAGTCGCCTTCAGAAATTAGATTTGAGACACTAGATTCTTTGTATAATTCTCTAGACAATAAATGGTGCATTGCCATAGAAAAGGAATAGGAAATGAGGGAGGAAATATTTGCTCAACATTTTCCTGATGTATCAAATTCAAAAATTTTCGAAGTTATGAATAAATACAAAGGCCTCTTCTTCATGAGAAGAAGAAGACTCCTATTACTGGAAGGAAAGGTTCATGAAGTGATCAAAGATACACATACTCATGCTCAAGAAGCTCTTAAGATGCATCAAGTGGTTGAAGCCAACAGAAAAGCTGAGCAAGAACCAGAAACTAGCAAACTGGATGAGGTGTATAATAGTCAAGAAGAACCAGTCATAGAACAAATGGACCCCATTGATGTTGATGCCTTAGATGGTGAAAATGTTACTCAGGGTACACCATCAAAAGGAACAAGACAAGAAAAGAAGGCAGAAGAAGGAAAGAAGCAATAGGAAGCATAAAATAAGAAAGAGGCAGATGAAGAGGATAAGAGAAAAGAAGAGGAAAACAAGAAACAACAAGAAGAGGAGAAGAAGAAGGAAGAAGACAAGAAAGAAGAGGAGAAGTGGAAAGAGAAAGAGAAGAAATACGAAGAGGAGAAGAGGAAGAAGGAAGAGGAGAAGAAGAAGGATGAAGAAGAAGGATGAAGAAGAGAAGAAGCAAAAAGATGAAGAGAAGAGACAAGAAGAAGAGAAAAGAAAGAAAGAAGAAGAGGAGTAGAGGAAGGCTCAAAAAGACCAGTAAAAAGCCAAGGACAAGGAAGCAGCAGAAAAGAGCACACAGTTGGAGACTCCAATAGTAGCTGGTAGTCAGGCTAAATTGGCAAAAATTACTAGTCCTATTGACCTCTAGTCTGCAAATGAATCGGAGCTGCTGTAGAGCATTAGACTTGCTCAAGAGCAATTGGATGCTCTAAGGAGGAAAAAGGAGGAAGATGTTATCTAAACTACGGTGAAGACACTTACCAGTTTGATACCCAGTATGAACCTTCCTAGTACTGATTCCTCACTTGCACAATTGAAGTTCCTATGTACAATTGTAGAAGACCAGGTTCAAAGCTTGGAAGAGGTCGCAGAAGCAAATACGAAGAAGAAACATCAAAAGGCTCTGGACACTGCCTTGGTGAGAAAATTAATAGAGCTCTGGTCTAATCTCCAGAAGGCACAGAAGGACATTAGAGATGCAATGAATGAGGGTAATCTTCTACTCAGGAAGATTTGTTAGCCTCATTTATTCTGTGATGATGTGCTCAGTTAGAAGGACAAACTGCAATCAGATATGTAGTCATTTATTAGCACCTTCAAGATGCCCTATGACTACTTCTCCACCTATGAAAAAACTATTCATCGGCTTCAACTCTAGTCTGCAAGACTAGAGGCAGAGATAAGCAACCGGACATGAAATTTGCAAGAACTTCAATTGGTCCTACTACCAAGACTACAAATTCTCCAGAAATGCTATCTAAATCTTGATGCCCTAACAGTCACTCAAGAAATGAGCATGATAGATGCCATGGAAGAAAAGGTCTCCCAGATGCAGATAGAGAAAGAATTGGCTACATTCCTACTTGAGTCATGGTCCTTATCCATGAAGCATTTTTTGCAAGACTTTAAATAAGTTTTTGAAAAATTTTACTCTTTATTGTCATAAACACTTATTATTTTAATACTAATGCAACAGGGGTTAGTCTGCAATATTTTTTTTGTCATTGTTGGCAAAAGGGGAGAAGTATATAAATTTTGATGCTTTGATGTGAGCTTTCATCTTATTTCTGTTAAAGAGTAGTATACATTGCATTTTCTGCAAAAGGGATAGTGTATATGCTTAGGGGGAGTAATTTTGATTATGGCATATTTTTGTTGTAAAACACTTAGATGTCAAAATTTTCCTAAGTGTTGCCATCAATGCCAAAGGGGGAGATTGTTGGCGTTTTTGATGATTATGTTGTGATTGTCATTGATGGACACACACTTGCTATGAGATCACTTTTTGTATGTATGAGTTAAAGCTCAACCGGTATTTGTTCCAACTAGTATGATGTATTATAGTCTTTTAGACTATCGGTGTTTTATAGAAAGTGTTTACCATTCTGAAGCAGTATGAAGACCCCAAGCGGTTCGAGGATCTCAAGTGGTACGAAGGAAGGAAGTGGCACAACTCATATTTCCTAGTCTTTATCTTGTCAAACTGGTGGTATTTTTCTTAAACCAGTATTCTGTTTGAACCGGTAATACTTTGTGATGAGTTACCAACTAGCATTTTGTGATGAGCTACGATCCACCAATTGTTTTATGGTGCCGACACTCTGGCGGTGCTTTTTGTGTCATGTTACCAGATATGTCTAGATGCATTGAACCTAGGAAATTGTATTTTAATCCTATTAGACCGACATGAAATCAGTTTCCTTTATAAGGACATCATGTCTATGGTTTTAGATTTTTGCTAGGGTTTAAGGTGGTTGATGTATTTTTGTAAGTGAGATTATAGAAGAGAAGTTCATGTCTATGAGAAAAAGGTAATGTGTTGAAGACTGAAGTAATGGTAGAATGCATTAGGAATGAGCTATCAAGGATCTAATCAAGCAATCGTTTCTATTTGCTAGATCACTCACTTGTTGATTACTCACATCTTTGACAAGTCTGAAGCCCTTAATCGGGTAGGCTCAAAAAGCCTTTTGTAAATCCTCTAACAAGGTGGTTCACATCTATGGATCTAAAATCCTCTAGCAAGGTAGTCCTTAATCGGACTTATCTCCTAACAGAGATTGAGATTCCTGACAGGATCTATTCTAGTAAAGAACATTGTATGACCTTAACCGGTCTGGTTCCTATTATGCAGATAGCTACTTGTGAGTTTCATCTCACTGTGGTTTTTCCTATTTGGGTTTCCACGTCAAAATATCTTGTGTTATGGTGTTCGTTCTTTTGTGGGTGAATGCATTATTTTCTATTTCATTTGCATGTATGGTAACCGATTTGTTTGCTAAACTGTTTTACCGATTTACTGCTAGACTAGTAAAGTGTTTAAGTACAGAGTTTTTTGGCATACTAATTCACCCCCACTCTTAGTATTCATCAATTGGTATCAGATCCAACCTCTCTTTAAGTTTAACCACTTGGAAAGAGATATGGGGGAATACACTATAAGGGAACTTACTCATTGGCTCACTCAGTCTGAGCAAGCCTGTGATGATCTTATGGTCAAATATAAAGCCTCTCAGGCAAAAAGGAGAGAACATGCTGAAAAACTAATGGAGCTATCTAAAAATAGTTCTTCTGATGAAGCGGACATGGAAGCCCTGAAACAAGAAGTAGAAAAGCTAAATTATTCCAATTCCAACCTAAGAAAGGAGTTGGAAGGACTAACTATTTGAATGTGCCAAAAGCTTGAGAACCAGAGGAAAGATGAAGATCTGGTAAAAGACAAAGATCATGAAATCTCCAAGCTGAAGCAAGAGATCAGTACCCTCACTACTCAACTCCATGTGAGAAAAGTGGAAAAGGAAGACATGCAAGGAGAACTAAACATAGCCATCTCGAAGAATGCAAACTTGATGGAAACAAATACTGCTATTTCCAAAGAACTCTTTGAGTCAAAGGAAATACTTGCTAAGTTCAACAAGAGTACTATTAAGCTACAGAAAAAGATTGAATCGGCCAAACCTATCAAGAATATTGATGGACTTGGTTACTCCAATCATGAGGAAGGTGAGACCTCTAGTACAAATGCTGAAGCATCGAAGAAGCAACTAGGACTCAAAGGTAAAGGTAAGCAAAAGTTCAAACTTGTTTTCTTTAACTTTCTTAAAGAAGGACATACTACTAATGTATGTAGGAGAAAAGCCTACAATAATTTTCCTTACTTTATAAACAATGTACCTAGATCCAATAAGTTCAATGGTAATTGTTATGCATGCAACAAGTTTGGGCATAGAGCATCTGAATGCAGGTCTGTTATGAACAACACTAGAAGATATCCTCAGAGGACTCAAGGAGTCGGTCCAAAACCTTTTGTAAACCAGAATCCCAACCAGTTTAATACCTTTAATCATTAGTCAGGAAGCGATGGCTATCAAGCAGCAACCAGATGGAGAGAAAACTATTTCATCTGTCATTGTCATGGTCACACTACTACAACATGCAGGAGGAAGAACAGTAGCATGAATAATGGACCTTGGAGAGCACCTAGAATGGTTTGTTATCATTGCGACAAACTGGGTCACATTGCCAGATTCTATAGAACAAAAAAGAACATATTGGATGGCATACTGGTCACTCTGAAAGGAAAGATTGATATTGAAATTGTTCAAGCGGATATGAATAAAACCTAGAAAAAGAAACCAAGAGTGTTGCAAGAAGAACCGATTTCTGCACCTAGTGTGGAACCCACGAAACCGACAAAGTAAGCATCAGAAAAGCTTAGGGCAAGTAAATGGCAAAATACTTCGAACCCTCGGTTTACACCAGAAAAAGACCTTAACTAGTATGAGATACTTGTCAGTCGGCAAAAGACCAGAAATGATAAAAGGAAAATTAGGGTTTACGCCCTAATATTGGAGCTTTTATTATGGTAGGTGGAGAACCTATTTAAAAGGAATTTTCAAATCATTTCTCACTTATCATTTTTCAAATGAAGAATTTTTTCAAGTGCAGAGCGAAGGAAAGTGATTTACACTGCGAATCAAAGAATTTATCAAATTCTCGAAGAAGAATCTGAAGCAAACATCTATTGGAGGAGTGTAGAATGCAAAGCAGTATCCCTGCAACTAAAGGAGTGTGTGGAGAAGTTCAAACTATGAAGCCCTAAATTTTGATCAGTGAAGGTATTCTTCATAATTCTCCATTTATCATGGCTTCCACATCTCATGATAGCTCTAGTGCAACTGTTGATTCTATGGATTTCATTCAATGAAAGTAAAAATACAATGCCCTGTCTCAAGTACCTACTGGTGTCATAGTAGAAGAAGGCATTTCTGATTACATAGATTGCAAAATTGAAGACCTATGATCTCTTATAATCCATTCCTAGCTAAGCTTATTCTACGGAAAGGATAAGAAGATTAAACTGGAATTCAACATTCTGGAAAAGAAGAAACTTTAAAATGCAGTTTACTTTCTTGAAGAATTTTTGGATGATCACATTTGCATTATTCTGAGAAGAGTACATGGTGATAAGATGTACCTAGAGCGAACACATGATATCACACCAGAAGTGATTCATGCCTCACCGGTTTCTGCAATACAAGGGAAGTGTCAGCCTTAAGGAAGGTCAACAAAACTGAAATGTCCAAGCTCACTGGTTCAGTGAGAAACTCTCATGGCATGACCATCAAATCAATCAAGGATGATTTGGTCAAGTATGTCTACATGGTGATAGGTTACCAGGCATTCTCTGCTAGCAGAATTAATTCTGTCTCTGCTGCAACGGTAAATGCCACTTACAGGATGATCAAGGAAGATGCATCATTTGATCTGTGCACTTGTATGCAAAGACAACTTATGGTGAATCTTAAGTTGATCAAACAGGACAATGCACTGAGATTTAAGTTCGAACAACTACTGGTTGGTTTTTTCTTTTACTTCCAAGGCTACTTTCCAGGAGTAGGTGACATTCAATGGTCTGTCGAACAACTAGTGACAAAACAAATCAAGGAGAGCCTACAAGCAGTTGGAACCAGCTATCCGGAAGCACTGAACAAATACTTTGATGAGTTCAGACACAATATGAGACAAAGGATAAGAATATCTGGTGATTTAGTCAAAAAGTATGAGGAAGACATCTGTTTCACCATAAAAATGGATGAATGCATAATGGAGGTTGTTGAGCCTAGACATGAAGAAGTAGAACCTATGGGCTATGAAGTAATGAATGATATGCTAGATGGGTATGCTTCTTCCCTAATCGCCTCACCCCTTGATCCTAAGGCAAAGAGAACCGACACCTATTTGGAAAGAGTTACACCAGTTGAAGAACCCTCAAAAAAGAAAGGAAAGGCAGTGCCTTCAGCATCGGCACTGGTTACTGCAACCAGTCCCAAAGTGACCAAGTGGTCACTATCTAAGAAAAAACTAGAAGCGGCACCTACTAAGGTCTTTGAAAGGAAGCACAAGACAAAAAGCAGTACACCAGACTCAAAAGAAACTGTGTCAGAAGAACCGCCTAAGTAGATGACTAGGCAAATAAAGAAAAAGACAAAGAATGAATTGGCATCATCTGCACCGGTAAATATTGATATTTCTTCTTACAAACCTTTGACACATTGTCAAAGAGCTATAAATAATATTAGGAGAAAAGTGCTGAATGATTTAATTGATTGTTTTGATGACTTCAATGATGAAGAAAAGGAAGAAGTTGAACAAGAAATCATTAAGTATTTGTGTGCTAATTACCGGTTGCCTTTAGAAATTAGATTTGAGACACCAGATTCTTTGTATAATTCTCTAGACAATAAATGGCACATTGCCATAGAAAAGGAACAGGAAATGAGGGAGGAAATATTTGCTCAACATTTTCCTAATGTATCAAATTCAAAACTTTTTGAAGTTATGAATAAATACAAGGGCCTCTTCTTCATGAGAAGAAGAAGACTCCTATTACTGGAAGGAAAGGTTCATGAAGTGATCAAAGATACACATACTCATGCTTAAGAAGATCTTAAGATGCATCAAGTGGCTAAAGCCAACAGAAAAGTTGAACAAGACCCAGAAACTGGCAAACCGGATGAGGTGTATAACAGTGAAGAAGAACCGGTCACAGAACAAATGGACCCCATTGATGTTGATGACTTAGATGGTGAAAATGTTACTCAGGGTACACCATCAAAAGGAACAAGACAAGAAAAGAATGCAGAAGAAGAAAAGAAGCAACAGGAAGCAGAAAAGAAGAAACAGGCAGATGAAGAGGATAAGAGAAAAGAAGAGGAAAAGAAGAAAGAGGAAGAGGATAAGAGAAAGGAGGAGGAGAAGAAGAGAAAAGAAGAGGAAAACAAGAAGCAACAAGAAGAGGAGAAGAAGAAGGAAGAGGACAAGAAAGAAGAGAACAAGTGGAAAGAGGAAGAGAAGAAATAGGAAGAGGAGAAGAGGAAGAAGGAAGAGGAGAAGAAGAAGCATGAAGAAGAGAAGAAGTGAAAAGATGAAGAGAAGAGACAAGAAGAAGAGAAAAGAAAGAAAGAAGAAGAGGAGCAGAGGAAGGCTCAAAAAGACCAGCAAAAAGCTAAGGACAAGGAAGCAGTAGAAAAGAGCACACATGTGGAGACTCCAATAGCAACTGGTAGTCAGGCTAAACTGGCGGACATTACCAGTCCTATTGACCTCTAGTCTGCAAATGAATCGGAGTTGTTACAGAGTGTTAAGCTTTCTCAAGAGCGATTGGATGCACTAAGGAGGAAAAAGGAGGAAGATGTTATCCAAACTGTGGTGGAGACACTTACCAGTTTGATACTCGGTATGAACCTTCCTAGTACCGATTCCTCACTTGCACAATTGAAGCTCCTATGTACAGTTGTAGAAGACCAGGTGCAAAGCTTGGAAGAGGTCACAAAAGTAAATGCGAAGAAGAAACATCAAAAGGCTGTAGACACTGCCTCAGTGAGAAAATTAATAGAGCTCCGGTCTGATCTCCAAAAGGCACAGAAGGACATTAGAGATGCAATGAATGAGTGCAATCTTCTACTCAGCAAGATTTGTCAGCCTCATTTATTTTGTGATGATGTGCCCAGTCAGAAGGATAAACTGCAATCAGATATGCAGTAATTTATTAGCACCTTCAAGATGCCCTATGACTACTTCTCCACCTATGGACAAACTACTCACTAGCTTCAATTGTAGTCTACAAGACTAGAGGTAGAGATAAGCAACCCGACTTGAAATTTGCAAGAACTTCAACTGGTCCTACTGCCAATACTGCAAATTCTCTAGAAATGCTATCTAAATCTTGATGCCCTAGAGGTCACTCAAGAAATGAGCATGATAGATGCCATGGAAGAATAGGTCTCCCAAATGCAGATAGAGAAAGAACTGGCTACATCCCTGCTTGAGTCATGGTCCTTATCCATGAAGCAATTTTTGCAGGACATTAAATTAGTTTTTGACAAATTTTACTCTTTATTGTCATAAACACTTATTATTTTAATACTATTGCAATAGGGGTTAGTCTGCAATATTTTTTTTGTCATTGTTGGCAAAAGGGGAGAAGTATATAAATTTTGATGCTTTGATGTATACTTTCATGTTATTTCTATTAAGGAGTAGTATACATTGCATTTTCTACAAAAGGGATAGTGTATATGCTTAGGGGGAGTAATTTTGATTATGGCATATTTTTGTTGTAAAACACTTAGATGTCAAAATTTTCCTAAGTGTTGCCATCAATGCCAAAGGGGGAGATTGTTGGCATTTTTGATGATTATGTTGTGATTGTAATTGATGGACACACACTTTCTATGAGATCACTTTTTGTATGTATGAGTTAAAGCTCAACCGGTATCTGTTCCAACCGGTATGATGTATTATAGTCTTTTAGACTATCGGTGTTTTGTAGAAAGTGTTTACCAATCTGAAGCAGTATGAAGACCCCAAGTGGTTCGAGGATCTCAAGCAGTATGAAGGAACGAAGTGGCACAACTCATATTTCCTAGTCTTCATTTTTGTCAAACCAGCAACTAGTATTTTTCTTAAACCAGTATTCTATTTGAACCGGTAATACTCTGTGATGAGTTACCAACCGGCATTTTGTGATGAGCTACCATCCACCGATTGTTTTTTGGTACCAACACTTTGGTGGTGCTTTTTGTGTCATGTTACTAGATATGTCTAGATGCATTGAACCTAGGAAATTGTACTGTAATCCTATTAGACCGACATGAAATCATATTCCTTTATATGGACATCATGTCTAGGGTTTTAGGTTGTTGCTAGGGTTTAAGGTGGTTGATGAAATTTTGTAAGTGAGATTATAGAAGAGAAGTTCATGTCTGTGAGAAAAAGGTAGAGTATGAATGTGTTGAAGACTGAAGTAATGCTGGAATGCATTAGGAATGAGCTATCAAGGATCTAATCAAGCAATTTGTGCTATTTTCTAGATCAGTCACTTGTTGATTACTCACATCTTCAACAAGTCTGATGCCCTTAACCGGGTAGGCCCAAAAAGCCTTTTGTAAATCCTCTAATAAGGTGGTTCACTTCTATGGATCTAAAATCATCTAGCAAGGTAGTCCTTAATCGGACTTATCTTCTAACAGAGATTGAGATTCCTAACAGGATCTATTTTGGTAAAGAACATTGTATGACCTTAACCGATCTGAGCTTAACCAGTCTAGTTCCTATTCTGTAGATAGTTACTTGTGAGTTTCATCTCACCATGGTTT
This sequence comes from Cryptomeria japonica, assembly GCF_030272615.1. Classification (NCBI taxonomy): domain Eukaryota; kingdom Viridiplantae; phylum Streptophyta; class Pinopsida; order Cupressales; family Cupressaceae; genus Cryptomeria; species Cryptomeria japonica. Next base: position 358,585,793 of record NC_081405.1, on the reverse strand, counting down.
TTCCGATTTGGGTTTCCACGTCAAAATTTCTTGTGTTATGGTGTTTGTGCTTCTATGGGTGAATGCATTATATGCTATTTGGTTTGCATGTGTGGTAACCGATTTGTTTGCTAAATTGTTTTACCGGTTTATTGCTAGACTAGTAAAGTGTTTAAGTACAAATATTTCTGGCATACTAATTCACCCCCTCCTCTTAGTATTCATCACAACAATGTTTGAATCATGAGATGGATGGAACACTACCACAGAATAGAAAACAAAAGATATTCTAATTTTGGATTTTAAAATGATCTTCTGGCAATCCTTCAACATTACAAAAGACCATTGTCTTATCTAGGCCAGAGAGTCATGCATAAAACTGGAAGAGAAATATCAAGTGCAGGCTTCTTTCAACATTAAATTTTCATGTATCAATGCCTTACATTAATACAATCCCCTGCTCTGTCATGAAATCATATTTATGTCTACCCAACAAATACATTCAAAAACACTAATGCTGGGTTTCACAATTTAAATCCTTCCTTGAAGATTACCCGAAAGACAAGAATTACACTCTCAGAGAAGACTAAAAGAGACAAATCCAAATTATCCTTGATAATAAGAAACTATATGAATCTTAAGATATTTCTAGAGACAATTTCATGGAAAATCACACATGCCTTGCATATGTGTAAATCTGCAAACTGAAACAAAACCTATAGCAAAGACAAAACTGGAAACCCAAAAGAACACACTGTCATTTGTAAAAAATGAAAAATGTCATCACTGGAACCTACAATTTTGGATTTCTCCCTTAGAGAAAGTCTCCAAAAAACTGGGAACCCTTACAATTGAGAAGAATTGAGAATAATAAGAAGAGGGAAAAAGATTGGATTTGCATCAGAAATCGCCAAGTTTCCTCTTTCCCCAACTGAAGATTTTATTTTATCCTTCCCATGGAAACTACTCTCAAAATATTTGGGATCTGTTAAAATTAACTATAGAACTAAATTCTTCATTCTGAGAGCTTTCCAACGGTATACAATATGTCTATATTTGGGTAAAAAATATCCCTCCAATCAATTAATCCTGAATAAAGACCATCATTTATATTTTTGAATTTTTCTACTATAGCTGGGACTATATTAATTAAATTTGATTTTCGCCTAATTTTCAACCTACGCTCCGCCATGTGGCACCCTCCAATTCGCTCGTGAGTCCTATTGGGACAACACCTCACCTACCACTAGAGCACAGCTGGACCGCCACCTTAGTGTCACCTCATCTATCACTTACACTTGGGCCTGTCAGCTAATCAGTTGTTGATCCACGAAGGGTAACATTTGTGCATCTTCACATATCGGATCAGCGACCACCATCAATTTGGGATGGACCTTCTTGATCTTTAACATGCGAACCACTCACCTATCGGGCCCACCACTTGGTTGCTGAGTAGCAAAGGGTAACGTTCAGGAAACTTCACATAGCGAGTCAGTGACAATCATTTAATGACCTCAACCTAGTTGCTGGTTAATTTGACCTCTTACTGAAAAACTTGGGTACCTCGAGATGTGTGCATGTGCATTGGGTCAACTGGGTCACTGAGCTTACACTTGCCAAAATCCTTCCAGCTCTTGACACTATGAATGTGTGTGGGCTTGTATTTAAATATCAAATATTTCCCTCTCACTGCGAATGTGGGGTAAATGTCTTTTGCATATTCTTCTAGTATGTTCATTTGCATGAAAGTTTCAATGGCCTTTTAGCAGCCATGTGAGAGAGGATGATGGCTTTAACGCCATTGCATTTTCTTGGAAGTTTCTAATGGCTTCTTCAATGTACTACACCAAACTCACACAGGAAGGATGCTGACAAAAGTCGTTGGAGTTTGGAACTACACCTGCTAATCGTATTTGCTTGAAAACTCTTAAAACACCTTTTTCAAACACCATGCAGGGAGCATGTTAGCATTAAGCCTGCCATTAATACAAATTTGCTTGAAAGGTTCTAATGCCTTTGCATATCTCACACCATGCAGAGGACTGGTAAATTTATGGCATTTGGTTTACACCTGCCAATTGCAATTATAGAAAGCTTAATATGCCCTCTGCATTTGCATCATCGCAAGGGAGATGCTGGCAGGAGTCATGGAACTATGGTTTTGCAGCTGCCAATACATTTGTTTGAAACTTTATACACGCCCTCTTCTCCTTCATAGGGGATAATTCCTTCAAACCATGCCAAATGCATTTGCTGGAGAGTTTTCATGCCCTTTCAACACCATGCAAAGGAGGGAGCTAGCAAGGTTGTGGAACTGCGCTTTACACCTGCTAATAGTGTTTGTTTGAAAACTCTTAAAAACGCCTTCTCCATGTGACTCTCCACCTTACCTTTCTCACGTCAGGGAGGACTGGCAATACATCTGCCCTTTGCATTTACTTAAAGTTTTTTAAATGTCTCTTAACTCCACTCCACGCAGCCCCTTGCATTTGTTGAAGTTTAATTGGCCTCTAAACTACCATGCCATTGAGGGAAGATCAGAGAAAAGATGTGGAGTTTGGCATTACACCTGACCAATGCACTTGCTTGAAAGCTTGTGAAACTTTTCAACAAACTCCATGTTCTTTCTCAATCAATCCATTAACCATTGCATCATTATCTTTCGACTAGAACATGCAAGAGGATTGTCACTATCATGATTTTGTTCCTCTGATTATGGACTTACTCTATGTTCATTATGTTGCTTTCTTGTGATATATCTCATCTTCGTGCTCTTCCTTTATACTTAAATCATATAACATATAATTTAAAATAACAATTTGAACCTTGATTAAAAAGGTACATGAAGTTACAAGTTAGGTCAGGCCCCAAGGTGGGTTTGACTAAAAAAAAATATGGTTTCATGCAACTGACCTTTGAAATGCCTCAGGCACCTTGAATATGCCTCTGGAGTTGACCGGCATAATTTTTTGATCATTGAACTAACTTTTGCAACTCACTCGCAACTGTGCCACATTTTCGCATTTAAACCCAAAGATGCAATTTTAAAATTGGTCAGAACACCTTTTTGGACTTCACAAACTGCTAGGTGTACTGTTTGATATGCTAACTTTCATCCTACAAAACTACTCATGAAAAATCCCAGGTGATGAGATATTAATGCACAAAGCTGATTAAATGGCTCTATCAGCAAATGAACCTAATAAAATCAATGTGCAGGGACCACAAAATGCCTTTACTAAAAATATGAAATAATCTTCATGGATCCCCAAATCTGGGGCATAGATACTTCAAAGTACAAGGAAGACCATGGAATGTTTAGTTCAACCAAAAGGATGACTGGGTAGAAATGGTGAGCTCATGAATATAGCCATTTTAACAGATGTAGCAATGAAAGTGCAAAAAACTGAATAAAGTGGCTCAAGAAATCATCTTGGAAAACTGATCAAATGGATTGACAGGGGCTTCAAACTGGAAAAATAGCTTGTCTTTCATACCAGTAGTACCCTGGAAGAAATATTATGTCATGACATTCACCGGGTAAAATTTTACACATGTGCAAAGTGGTGCTCTAACAAGCTGTTGAAACAGGGACTTATGCAAACAACACAAACTGCAAATGGATTGAGCTTACCAAACTGAGAAAATGAATTCATGAAGACTTTAAACTTGCCATGTAGACTCACCTATATGCACAAAATTCAATGCACTTTTAATTTCAACATGACGATCAACTGGGAAAAAGTTATAGGTGCTCAAAGTAGGCCACTTAATAAAATCTGAATTTGCACCTATGATGCACTTTCAGCTCACCCCTTGAAATGGGTACCTGATAAACTGATCCAAACTGAAATATAAAAGTTGGAAAACACTTCATAGGCCAAATGAAAGGTATAGGACACATTTCCCAAGCCTTACCCTTTGATAATTAACTGACTCCATTTTACCCTTCTTCAAACTAGGCCATCTGAATGAGATTAGGTGGTCATTTGAAAGTGCAATAGCAAAATTTTGAAATGGGCCTCTCAAATTGACTCAAATTTAATGAGTCCCAACAGTGGCTCTGACTGGGGATGGTTGATTGCAAGATCAACACAAGAATTCAGAATCTATGGTAGAGCAGACCACCCAAAAATGGATCACTTTTCTCTTCTCAAAAACAAAGGGTTCCTTATTCTACCCAAACAATAGGGATCCTTTATTGAAAACCAAACAACTAAAATCAAAATGACTATACAATATGTACACACATACTTACAATTGATTATAAACCGCCCCAAACAATCTCAACATTTACCTCTTTCAAAAATCTGATTCTCATCACCTAATGTCATGATCCAAACAAAGGCACCTTTCAACAACAACTGAGCATAATCCTTATAATCAACCCTTTTCATCTCATTACTACAATAGCTGGTGTACACACCTTTTGCCTGATTTTGAACTTTATAGCCACACACTACTTCAACAAAAGTAAAATCATGAGACAAATCACTATAGAGGCCTTCCCACAAGTTGCCATACATTTCACTATCCCAATCAACTCTATCCTTTGCAAGGGCATCATCATATTGAATTTCAAAAATAAAACATTCATTTTCACCATTGTAGTTCTCATTAGCACATGCCTTGTTATCATTTAAATTCATAGAATGAGGGACATTAATAACCGATTGATACAAACAAGGAACATAGACATTTTGGTCCAGATGTGGTACTTCACTATGCTGATCACATTTTATATTATCCTTGTTCATCAAACTCAATACATCAGCATTCTCAATATCCCAATCATAGAAAAGAATGTATACTTTTGGCTAAAGAAAATCCTCAGCTAAATCTTTCTCATTCAGACTAACATCTACCTGAAAAACTTCCATTTGTGGTCTGAAATAATCATCACATAGTCCATGCCTCTTATCTTCATCATGAAGTAATTTTTTACAACACATGCTACTGTTGTTGGCAACTTCATCAGCATCAAGAATTTGTTCAACACAAGGGGAAACTTTAGCATTTTTATCAATGACATCAACACCATGAACATGTATATCAAAGGCAAAGAACTCCATATCCAGTTCAAGCATACCATCAACATTCACATCCTCTTCATGGTATGTCAAACTTTGAAAACATTCAAATATAGGTTCATTTAAATCTGAAAATGAAACATTATTTGCACTTTCACATATGTTTTTATCTTCAAAAATACTTTCATTTTTAGATTCATGACTGAGATATGTAACTTGGTCTCCTCTTATATCATATTCATAGGATGAATAATAAGAATTCTCATAGGTATCCTTAGCTGCATGACTGGCATTCATTTGCTAATCATAAGAAAGTGAATAACTTGTGTCAAGATCACTCTTATTCCAAATTTGATCTTCATTTTCAATATCCTTGGGAGATGCATGATTAACTTCATAATTTGCAGCCACATAATCAACATAACCAGCATACAAATCAAATGGCGCATATCCTTTATATCTATCTATCTCTGTAACATCATTGTCACAAAACTTCCCACTGATTATTCCATCACTACTATAAGAGACAACTGGCATTGACAGCAAAGATTCTTGACTCTCATTTAAATTTGAAACACATATATCAGAAAGACCATTTTGAACAACAAAGCTTGACACACCTTGACAAGGAATGTTTTGCCTAGCTTCACATTTCCTTTCCCCATTGAAGATATTTTGACAAGAAGCAACAGCAGACAAAAATCTCTTTGAGATCCCAAATTTAAAATTGTTTTCAATGTCCCTAGTTGTGTTAAAAGTTTCATGCAAAGTTCTGGGTTCCTTGTCTCTTAATAAGAAACCCATCTTCTTGTCAAAAGGATTCATATAAATCTATAAGCATGATCCATCATTAAACTTATACTTGCTGGAAATATTAGACAATATTTGTGAAAATCTAATATTAAATGCTGGTACCAATTCATCTTCCTTGATTTGTATGTACATGAATCCTCTCAGCATTTCATAATCACTCACCTTTTCAGAAAATTGGGCTATAAAGTCAGTTGTTAATTCATCCCATGAGGAAATATAATTTGCTGGCAAAAAAGAGAACCAATCTCTTCCATCCTCTTTCAGTGACTGGACAAATAATTTCATGCACACATCTTCTTGACAAACTTCAAAATCTCCCATCAAGTCGAGAAATCTTTTAAAATGTAAATATGTTGATTCTGATTTCTTCTCACTGAATATTGGCAAATGCTTTCTAATTTCTATGGGTATAAGATTTGGGTAACCCGGAATACCTTCAAAGTTCAGAGTAGCATAATGGTTCATTTTAAAACTTCTCTTATAACATGGCTATGACATTTCACTAGGCATGGCAATATGTGGAAATACACAAGGCTGAAAAACTTCAATACACATTTCTATTTACTTTCACAAATAATTGAACAACATTGTGTAGAATAATGGAACACTTCAAGCACATATCATCATACTGATCTATTCATAACATTGCATGACATAAAGTTTCTCCAAATTTGCATACTATAGCATAACATATATGTTGGAAACTTCAGCAAAATAGATATGCAAATAGACTTGTAATTCCTCTTTTTCCCTCTTTACTAGTGTTGTTCATGTAATGGGAAGACTATTTTACTCATTCAAATTTTTAGAAGAAAATATTTTTGCATTGAAACTTCTGAAAGTACTTGGGTATTTGCAGCTATAATACTTGTAGATCTGAACATTTATTCACATTTTAGCTTGGTCTTTTACCTCAGAGTCATCACCTCTTGCATAGAGGACATTTTCAATAACAGAATGCCATTCAAAACATATTTAATTCTTTATTTCTCCTTCAATCTTGCTGCAACAAATTCACTCCAGGTTATTTAACATAAATCTAGAAAATGCATCAGACTTATGTGTGAGCTATAATATTTTACTGCACTTTTCTACTGCAAGTTTTTATGATGAAAGCACCATGTCTGAGCATGCAACTAATTTAATTATCTGCATCTTAATATGATTCATCAAATCATCTACTAATCTTGTGAAAATCTTGGAATACAAACTTCCTACAAGCACTGGTACAAAGACTAGAGTCACCACCCACTTATGACATTAGGAAAAATTTATAAACAGCTACAAGGACCTCTTACAACTCTCAACAATATATACTTTTCAATTCTTCACAAGAAACTTTCTCTGATAGCTGACAACACCATTACAACCTCAAAACATAATACTAATTCCCTCAACCATGAAAGACATTTTCAACTCTCTACAATCTCAATAGACTGACTAGCTAGATGAAATTATGCAATTTCTATTCAGCTCCCTAGCAGAGTCACCATTTTTGTTATTCACCAAAACAGGTTAACCCAGGTTCACCTACAATTGATCTATGAAATAGCCAATTTCAACCTATGAAATACTTCAGGACTTGGACAACATAACATAGGACACTAATGATCCTCCTGCACTTCAGGTTCTGCTAGACCTAGGGGGGCACCCTTTGATGTATTGAATCAGACCCATTACACACATATGGTAGCATCAATAAAAGCAAATAGATCTCATAAAAGGTTCAAAAACATGGAGGGTACTCTAGATAGGCTAAATCTACATTGACAACTCAACAATGTTTGAATCATGAGATGGATGGAACACTACCACATAACAGAAAATAAAAGATATTCTAATTTTGGATTTTAAAATGATGTTCTGACAATCCTTCAACATTACAAAAGACCATTGTCTTATCTAGGCCAGAGAGTCATGCATAAAACTAGAAAAGAAATCTCAGGTGCAAGCTTCTTTCAACATTAATTTTTCATGTATCAATGCCTTACATTAATACAATCCTCCACTCTATCATGAAATCATACTTATGTGTACCCAACAAATACTTTCAGAAACACTAATGTTGGGTTTCAGGATTTAAATCCTTCCTTGAAGAATACCTGAAAGACAAGCATTACACTCTCAAAGAAGACTAAAAGAGACAAATCCAAATTATCCTTGATAATGTGAAACTGTATGAATCTTAATACACTTCTAAAGACAATTTCATGGAAAATCACACATGCCTTTCATATGTGTAAACCTGCAAACTGAAACAAAACCTACAACAAAGACAAAACTGGAAACCCAAAAGAACACACTGTCATTTCCAAAAAAAGAAAAATGCCATCACTAGAACCTACAATTTTGGATTTTTCTCTTAGAGAAAGTCTCCAAAAAACTGGGAACCCTTATAATTGAGAAGAATTGAGAATAAAAAGAAGAGGGAAAAAGATTGGATCTGCATCAGAAATTGTCAAGTGTCCTCTTTCCCCAACTGAAGATTTTCCTTTATCCTTCCCATGGAAACTGCTCTCAAAATCTCTAAGATCTGTTAAAACTAACTACAGAACTAAATTCCTCATTCTAAAAGCTTTCCAATGGTATACAATATCTCTATATTTGGGTAGAAAATACCCCTCCAATCAATTAATCCCGAACGTAGACCATCATTTAAATTTTTGAATTTTTCTACTATAGTTGGGACTATATTAATTAAATTTGATTTTTGCCTGATTTTCAACTTGCGCTCTGCCACGTGGCACCCTGCAATTTTCTTGTGAGTCTTACTAGGATGACACCTCACCTGCCACTAGAGTACAGCTGGACCGCCACCTTAGTGCCACCTCATCTATCACTGACACTTGAGCCCGCTAGCTCATCATTCATTGATCCACGAGGGGTAACATTCGTGCATCTTCACATAGTGGATAAGTGACCACCATCGATTTGGGATGGACCTGTTTGTTCTTTAACATGTGAACTGCTCACCTGTCAAGCCCAGCAATTGGTCGCTGAGCAGCAAAGGGTAACGCCCAGGCAACTTCGCATAGCGCATCAGTGATGACTGTTCGATCACCTCAACCTGCTCACCGGTTAATTTGACCTCTTACTACAAAACCTGGGCACCTCAGGATGTGTGCACGTGCATTGGGTCCACCAGGTCACTGAGCTTCCACTTGCCAAAAGCCTTCCAGCTCTTGAAACTATGAATGTGTGTGGGCTTGTATTTAAATATCAAAATATTTCCCTCTCCCTGTGAATGTGGGATAAATGTCTTTTACATATTCTCCTGGTCTATTCATTTGCCTGAAAGTTTCAATGGCCTTTTAGCAGCCACACGAGAGAGGGTGATGTCTTTAACGCCATTGCATTTTCTTGGAAGTTTCTAATGGCTTCTTCAACGCACCACACCAAACTCCCATAGGAAAGATGTTGGCAGAAGTTGTTGGAGTTTGGAACTACACCTGCTAATCGCATTTGCTCGAAAACTCTTAAAACATGTTTTTCAAACACCATGCAGGGAGCATGTTGGCATTAATCTTGCCAATACATATTTTCTTGAAAGGTTATAATGCCTTTGCCCATCTCACGCCATGTAGAGGACTAGTAAAGTTTATGGCATTTGGTTTACACCTTCCAATTGAAATTGCAGAAAGCTTAACGTGCCCATTCCATTTGCATCATCGCAGGGGAGATGATGACAAGAGTCGTGGAACTATGGTTTTGCAGCTACCAATACATTTGTTTCAAACTTTATAAATGCCCTCTTCTCCTTCATAGGGGTTAATGGCTTCAAACCATGCCAAATGCATTTGCTAGAGAGTTTTGATGCCCTTTCAACACCACGTAGAGGAGGGAGCTAGCAAGGTTGTGGAACTACGCTTTACACCTGCTAATAGCATTTGTTTGAAAAAGCTTAAAACACCTTCTCCATGTGACTCTCCACCTTACCTTGCTTACGGTAGGGAGGACTGGCAATACATTTGCCCTTTGCATTTGCTTAAAGTTTTTTAAATGTCTCCTAGCTCCACTCCACACATGATCCAGGTGGATAATTTTTATTCACTAAAAATGGTTAATGTTGCAATGATTTCGGTGTTGATTATTAGTTTTCCAAAATTGGCATGAAGGGGAGTCGAAACCTTGACCTCCCCTCCACTATATTTTCTCTCCACCGCTAGAGCAAGCGGGTTTCTCGGTGATAAAAGGGGATAGTTTCTATTTAAGCCCTATTCAAAGATTAAGTGAGTTAAATGGGAAGGCTGATAGTTGGAATCATCGACCTCACCCTCCGCTATTTGCACTCCCAAATACTATGTTAGTGGCTCTTCAGAAAAATATGGGGCAATGCTTATTTTTATTCATTCAAGTGAATGACGACCCAATTACAAAGGATTTGAGCCTCTCAAATAGCATTAATCCATTTATTCATGCAAACTCAAAATTCTAATAGGATAATGATACATGGAGCTTGAATTAAGTGGAACCATTAAAACTTATATGTCTGATTATTTTAATAAAGATTATAAGCTATTTAAAGAGATTTAATATTGTAATTGGGAGATATTAGAGATATGGGGAATATTGTAAAATATTATTGTTAACCCCATTTTAGAATGTAAAATAGTATTTAAAGGGGGTGATTTTTGTAATGAGAAACATGGAAGATTGGAGAATTGTGAGAGAAGTGTGAGGGAATTTCTTTTGGAGAGATTGATAGTGAATTGTTCATCTCTGTGCATTGGGAGCTTGAAGTCAATCTTGTTGTACTTGTTGGAGAAAGAATTTTGTAATTCAGTATCCTCTGAGGAGATAGTTTTTTGGTGAAGCAAGAGGAATCTATTGTGGAGTTTGGTACTTCACTCCTACACTTCGAAAAGTGGCATTGTGCGGATAGGAGTGACTTTGTAACTCTTTGTAAACTCATTTTTGGAGCATAATTGGATCGGTCTCACCCAGTTGGGCAGACCCAAAGACATAGTCACCTTGTGGCAAACTCTATAATCAAATCCTGTTGTTTGTGTCTCCTTTCTCTTCCTCTCTAATTTTTCTATTTCATCACTTGAATTTATTTGTAATTAAACATTTATGTACATGCTAATTTCAATTTGTTAAGAATTGTAATGTTAGCATTTTTATGCAATTAGTCATAGATCCTTAATCAGATCAAGTGGTATCAGAGCTAGTTTGACTAGTATTGCAGATTTTGAATGCTGACAAGATCCAAGTTCCTACAAGGCCAAGGTGAGCTTGAAGGCTACAATCCTGAAATCGGGAAATGGAGGACATTTCCAAAGAAGTTTGTGTCTGAAATGGAGGTACCTGAGGAGATCAGTGAGCAGGAATTTCGAAGTACTTTCATGGCTCTGAGCGTGAAGTTGGATTTCTTGTTCAACAAGTACAAAGAGCGAAAGGCACGTGAAGAAGGTTCATCGAAGAAGGAAGATCATGAAGATAAGAAGGATAAATGACCACCTAGTGGTGAAGATCCTCCATCTTCTTCTCCTCCTTCTTCCCCTTCTTCTTCTCATTCTTCTGGAAATCCTTTTAAGGGTGTGTATAAGCCTAAAATTAAGATGGGTGTTAAATTTGAACTACCTAAATATTGTGAGGAATTAGATTCTGAGAAGTTAGATGATTGGGTTCAGCAAGTAGAGGTTTATTTTAGAGTTCAAGGTCTTCTTGATGATGCCTCTAGAATCCAGTTGGCTACCCTTTGGTTGGGAGGTATCACTCTCACCTGGTGGGAGAGTAGAACTCAGTCTGAAATCTCACAACATGGTAGAGTTAGTTTGACTTGGTCAAAATTTGTTGGTGCTCTTAGGAAGCAATTCTACCCCTTGGGTCATATGCAACAGTTAATGATGAACTGGGAAAGTTTTAGGCAAGGGAAAGGGCAGTGTGTCCAAGAGTACACCCATGAGTTTAGGAAGAGGGCTATTGCATTGGATGTCCCTTTGTATACACAAGATACTTTTTTAAAGTACATAGGTGGTTTGCACTCATATCTTAGACATTCCATTTTGGTCTTGAGTCCTAGTAACTTGGACAAAGTTTGTGTCCAAGCCACACACTTAGAGGAAGGAGAAAAGGGTTCTTTTGATAACAATTTTGGTGATGGTAGCTTTGTACAGAACTCATCCAAAGTTGCAGAGTCATCTAAAGGAAAGAAGTCAACTACTATCAAAAAGAAGGATCTTCAGTTGACTTTGGCATGCTCACATTGTGACAGGAACGGGCATGACAAAGAACACTGTTGCTAGTTACATCCTGAATTGAGACCAACGTGGGCTCAGAAAAAGGATTAGAAAAATAAAGGCAAGGAGAAGACCACAAATGTTGCCATTGATCTTGGTTTAGATTCTGAGGATGAATCTAAGATTTTTGTGATGGGTTTGAAAGGTAAAGCTCCCATTGCTTGTGTTTCTTCTGATAGTTGTGCTTCTACTTCTCGAGTTGATAGTGTTCTTGAAGATCCAAAGAGAAATGAACTTTTTCATGTAAGGGTTATCGCTAAGAATGTTAAAATTGATGCACTCATAGATAGTGGTTCTCAAGTTAACTTGATTTCTAAAAGTGTTGTCAAAAACTTGGGATTAAAAACCACACTGCATAAGAGACCCTATCCACTAGGTTGGATTTGTGAGAATGGTAAGTTGCAAATAACAAGGCAATGCACCTTACAATTCATGATCACAAGCAAGTTTGTGGATGAGGTACAATTTGATGTGGCTCCATTGGATATCTGTGGAATAGTACTCAGAAGCCCTTATCTATTTGATTGAAAGGCTATTTTCTATCGAGAGAAGAATCATTATCATTTATTTAAAGATGGCTTGTAGTATATTGTGCATTCTCACAGATTTAAGACTGATTGTTCTTTTGCGAATACAGGACAACTAAAGAGGGTAATTAATGCGAGTAAGGATTTGACTCTCATGTCTATGAGTTCAGGTGTTTTGAGGTAGGATACAGAGGTGGTCAACGCTAATGATGAACAAATGTTGCAGGATATGCCAACAAGACAGCTTGTGGAGATAGAAAATGAAAGCATGGATAATTGAGATCCTTCTGGTAAAAACCTATGGTGAAAGACCATTATGTTGTTGATTTGATCACTTTTGTATCTGCACTATTGCTCAGTTTGATACTAGTTAGTGGTTATTGGTTAGTGGCTACAACAGTTGATATAGAGGCATATGGGAGTGATATCATGATGTTTATAATCAACAATATTTTTGTATTCTTAATCTTGATTGTGAGTTAGATACAAAGATGCACAGATGATACAGGACAAGTGGGGAGGCCATGCCCTCACTTAATTTCTAAATAAATGCAACTTTTGGAGGTCCAAAAGTTCTCCAGTGGGGAGGATTGATCCGGGTGGATAATTTTTATTCACTAAAAATGGTTAATACTGCGATGATTTCGGTGTTGATTATTAGTTTTCTGAAATTGGCATGAAGGGGAGTCGAAACCTTGACCTCCCCTCCACTATACTTTCTCTCCACCGCTAGAGAAAGCGGGTTTCTTGGTGATAAAAGGGGCTAGTTTCTATTTAAGCCCTATTAAAAGATTAAGTGAGTTAAATGGTAAGGCCGACAGTTGGAATCATCGACCTCCCCCTCCGCTATTTGCACTCCCAAATGCTATGTTAGTGGCCTCTTCAAAAAAATATGGGGCAATGCTTATTTTTATTCATTCAAGTGAATGACGACCCGATTACAAAGGATTCGAGCCTCTCAAATAGCATTAATCCATTTATTCATGCAAACTCAAAATTCTAATAGGATAATGATACATGGAGCTTGAATTAAGTGGAACCATTAAAACTTATATGTCCGATTATTTTAATAAAGATTATAAGCTATTTAAAGAGATTTAATATTGTAATTGGGAGATATTAGAGATATGGGGAATATTGTAAAATATTATTGTTAACCCCATTTTAGAATGTAAAATAGTATTTAAAGGGGGTGATTTTTGTAATGAGAAATATGGAAGATTGGAGAATTGTGAGAGAAGTGTGAGGGAATTTCTTTTGGAGAGATTGATAGTGAATTGTTCATCTCTGTGCATTGGGAGCTTGAAGTTAAGCTTGTTGTACTTGTTGGAGAAAGAATTTTCTAATTCATTATCATTTGAGGAGATAGTTTTTTGGTGAAGCAAGAGGAAGCTATTGTGGAGTTTGGTACTTCACTCCTGCACTTCGAAAAGTGGCGTTGTGCAGATAGGAGTGACTTTGTAACTCTTTGTAAACTCATTTTTGGAGCATAATTGGATCGGTCTCACCCAGTTGGGTAGACCCGGAGACGTAGTCACCTTGTGGTGAACTCCATAATCAAATCCTATTGTTTGTGTCTCCTTTCTCTTCCTCTCTAATTTTTCTATTTCATCACTTGAATTTATTTGTAATTAAACATTTATGTACATGCTAATTTCAATTTGTTAAGCATTGTAATGTTAGCATTTTTATGCAATCAGTCATAGATCCTTAATCAGATCAACGCAACCCTTTGCATTTTTTGAAGTTTAATTGGCCTCTAAACTTCCATGCCATTGAGGGAAGATCAAAGAAAATATGTGGAGTTTGGCATTACACCTGACCAATGCACTTGCTTGAAAGCTTTTGAAACTTTTCAATGGAATCCATCTTCTTGCTCAATGAATCCATTAACCATTGCATCATTATCTTTCGACCAGAACATGCAAGAGGATTGTCACTGTCATGATTTTGTTCCTTTGATTGTGGTCTTACTCTATGTTCATTATGTTGCTTGCCTATGATATATCTCATCTGTGTGCTCTTCCTTTATACTTAAATCATATTAACATATGATTTAAAATAACAATTTGAACCTTGATTAAAAAGGCACATTAAGTAACAAGTCAGGTTAGGCCCCAAAGTGGGTCTGACTACAAAAAAATTCATTTTCATGCAACTGGCCTTTGAAATGCCTCAGGCACCTTGAACATGCCTCTGGAGTTGATCGGCACAATTTTTTTATCATTGAACTAATTTTTGCAACTCACTGGCAACTGTACCACATTTTCACATTTAAACCCAAAGATGCAATTTTAAAACTGGTGAGAACACCTTTTTGGACTTCACAAACTGCAAGGCATATTGTTTGATATGCTAAATTTCATCCTGCAAAACCACTCCTCATGATGAATCCCGGACGATGAGATATTAATGCACAAAATTGATTAAATGGCTATTTCAGCAAATGAACTTGATAAAATCAATGTGCAAGGACCACAAAATGCCTTTACTAAAAATATGAAATAATCTCTGTGGATCCCCAAATCTGGGGCATAGATACTTTGAAGTACAAGGAAGACCATGGAATGTTTAGTTCGACAAAAAGGCTGACTAGGTGCAAATGGTGAGCTCATGAAAATAGCCACTTTAATAGATGTAGCAATGAAAGTGCAAAAAAATGAATAAAGTGGCTCAAGAAATCTTGTAAAACTAATCAAACGGATTGACATGGGCTTCAAATTGGAAAAATAGCTTGTCTTTCATACCAGCAGTACCCTAGAAGAAATATTTTGTCATGACATTCACCGGGGAAACTTTTACACATGTGCAAAGTGATGCTCTGACAAGTTGTTGAAACAGGGACTTATGCAAACAACACAAACTACAAACAGATTGAGCTTACCAAACTGAGCAAACGGATTCATAAAGACTTGAAACTTGGCATGTAGACTCACCTATATGCATACAATACAATTTGCTTTTAATTTCAACATGATGATCATCTGGACAAAAGTTATAGGTGCTCAAAGTAGGCCACTTAATAAAATCTGAATTTGCACCTATGATGAACTTTCAACTCACCCCTTGAAATGGGTACCTGATAAATCGATCCAAACTAAAATCTGAAAGTTTAAAAATACTTCATAGGCCAAATGAAATGTATAGGACACATTTCCTAAGCCTTACCTTTTTATAATTAACTTGCTCCATTTTACCCTTCATCAAACTATGCCATCTAAATGAGATTAGGTGGTCATTTGAAAGTGCAATAGCAAAATTTCAAAATGGGCCTCTCAAATTGACTCAAATTTTATGAGTCCCAATAAACATCATCAAACATAGGGGCTTTTGAGGAGGTGGATTCATTTCTTTCCATTGTGAACACTTGACAAGATCTACCCAAGCTAGAGAATGCTTTTGACAAAATAGGGTACCTAGTCTCTGATACCAATTGTTGGACACAATGGATAACTGAGAGGGGGGTAAATAAGTGATTTAAACACTTTTTCTTCAACAAGGAGATATCGGTAATATATAAAACAAACTAAGTACTATCCAGTAGCTTAAACAATGCAAACAGGGTGTGTGAAAGGAGTTGCTAAAACATTAAATAACACATGCACAAGAATGAATCACACAACACCAGATATATACGAGGAAAACTCAATCTGGGAAAAACCTCGATGAGAATAGTTGTTGGAGATCTTTTGCTTCAATCTAGCCTCAAAATGTAAAAGATCTGATTACAATTTTAGGGCACCAACCCAAGGAGCACCAACCCCTGATCAATTTATAGGCTACAACCTAAATGAGCTACAACCCCTGCACTAAGCTCCAACTTAGTGAAAACAAAATGAAACTCAGTTATACAAATCAAATCACTATTGCAAATGAAGTTTTACAACCTTGGCTTTTCTGATAACTTTTCTAAGTCCCCTCTCACTATATCTTTACTCTTCAACTCACACTTGATCACTCTTTATCAGGTACAACTTTTGTTTATTTATCACCTCTGTGTTCAATGCACACTCCACTGGTTTATTCCTTACACCGGTTTACCCTGCTTCTCCTTACCGATACACTCTTCACTCATAAACACTTCAAGTGTTTATCTCTTCGGCTCTTAGACAACAATTTCACCCTTTCCTTCACTCTCCAACAACAACAATCACAGTCTCAAGTCATCATATTTAAACTTGAGCTTTCTCATCAAGAATCAATTCAAACTAAGGGCGGTTAGGGTTTCCTTCACCTGACCAAATCTACATTAGATCTAATCCAATCTGCCTTGGATCAATCACATGTACTCAAGGAATTCACCTATACACATTTTCCATTATCCAATGCATATTTGCTAAAGATAGCAATCCCGACCATGATTTTCGGCCTTGAAATATGTCAACTTATTTATGACCCAGTTGTTTCCTTCTCAAGGTCCTCTTGTGGTCTGATTTCTTTACTTCAATCCAGGTGCCAACAACTCCGTGATCTTTCTCTATCATTCATTCTTCCTTGAGCTGCACCAATCTGTTACGATCCCATGATTTGTGGTTGTTTCATTAATTTCGACTTGTTGTTTCAACAACGATATCGATGAAAACTTCACCGACCTCTGCATGTTTGCCACCTCAGCTCCATATGGCATCACATCAGTCATATACTCATCTCACTGACACAAGGTCAGTTTACACTTGAATATTTACCAAAATCATACCAGCACAAGTCTTTACGGATGAAATCTTCTCCTCCTGCTAACCGGTAGTGCACACTACACCCGTAGCACATCTTCACCTCTGGTGGTTTGTGATCATTTTAACATTCTACCTCTTCATCAAAAATAGGCAGCCAACCTCCAAAATGGTTTATGCTCTACCAGTTATCACTCAATATGCTAACACACACATGCATCTCACCTCATATCAATGAAGTCACTGATAGTCTCAATAACTACTTGGCTTCCACCATACCGGTTGACAAGCCTTCATATTAATCTTCCTTATGCCGATTCAATCTTCTTCATACCAGTTTGACATACTTCTACCGGTAGTCTCTAATACCGATTGACATCAATGACAACTCAATGCCAACATGCCATTTTTGCAAAAAAATCAAATTTGGCTAAAAAGAGGAAATTGTCTTGTTTTTTTCTCGTATCAAAATGGTTTTGCCTCATGACGATGAGCTGCCATTTCACAACCCATATTTGAATTGACCAGAGAAAGAGCAGGAGGATATAGTCCTGCAGTTACAATATTTTGCATGAAAAGCACGAACTAATTTCATTGAATACAGGAAGGTAGTCACCATATTAGATAAGATTGCAGAGCAAGCTGAAAATCATGAACAATGCTTGCAGGATGAGCTGGCAGTAGGAATAGACCTAGATAATTGAGCAAAAAAATGGTGCTCCAAGCTAAGAAAGGTCCTTTGGTACAACCAGATGTTGAGACATTGCAAGGACATATTCTTTTGGACCTGATTGACTTTTTCCAAGATACTTTATTTTATGAGGAATAATTTGAAGATATCTTGTTGACGCTGGTCAAAAAAGAAGAGAAGGCGGATGAGATTGATAAACGGATTGCAAAGAAGAACCTGACACCCAATGTTGGAGCTTGAGTCCATGACTTTATAGCCTTGTGGTCTTGCGATGTGTTTTGGATTTTGTTGCTTAGTAGGAGTTTTATGTTTTGAGAATGTTCATGTTCAAGACCGTTACCTTTAAAGAAACTGTTTCTTGAAAATGGAAAAGACTTAGGGTAATAGTTATAAATAAGTAGATTAGTAGATCTTTAAGGATCTTTTGGGCAAACTTTGATTTACTCTTAAGAGCAAAAACTTATTTAAGTATATTTATGTTTTACTATTTTGAATATAGAAAATTTGTTGGTGGCTTCAGATATTCATAATCTTTAAATTATAATGTGTGAATGCTTTATGTTCTTTTGAATGGTTATTAGTGAATGAATTTATATTTGAGATGGTGAATGGTTTCAGTTTTCTATTGCTACAAAGATATTATCTGTGAATGGTATTTTGTGGCAATCTAATTGATTCAAAAGCTTGGAAAATCTAAAAAAAGTGTTTGTATTTTATGCATGCCTTTCAAAGCTTTTCAGGTTAAAAGCTCTTCCCTTATTTGCTTTCTAGTTAAAAGAATTTTAGTTAATTTCTATTCATTGAATATCATCTTAAGGTAGTTTCCACCTTGTAAAATAAGAAGAGAATTAATAAATAATTTGTTCAGACTTGTTCAACTGTGGTTACATTTGTCACCTTTGTGGACATGAGAATATAGAGTTAGGTGATAAATCTGTTAACCAACATGATGGAAGTCCAACTCCATGAAGGGCATAATTTAGGAGTGAATCCAAACCCACTAGCACATCTTCATCGAATAAATAGGAAGCCAGAGACATCACCTCCGCCTTGGGAACTTGATTGTCAAGCAACAAAGCCACAAATATTAATGAAATGTGAGAATTATCCCTATGATATTCGTTCCTACTCAAATGTCCATGGCCTAAAATTAATTTGACCACCAAGATAACCATCAATTCCTAATCATGATGAAGTCTTTTAAGCCTTTGATTAGAAATTTATTTAAAAGAAACTTGGTGACTCTAGCAGGTTAGAGAGACAGGAGTGTCCACTCCAAAGCAAGATATAGGGTCTAGAAATGCCCTTACTATAAAACTAAAGGGATCAGCCATTATTTTTATGGTGAGTGAGAACAGGCTTTCTCGCCAACTAAGAACAACCAAGAATGAGAAAGTGATGCAGTCAAGGTAGGGAGATCCAATTAATGACTTTGCAGCCTTGCAACCTAAACACAAACACCATGCAAGATATACTGGTAACTGATAACACAACACAAATAAAGTAGAAAGAACAACCAGGTAACACCATAGAATACATAACTAGTAATGGTTTGTGAACCTTTTGTTGGAGAGAGTGTTGAGTATATAACGGTTGGTTGGAAAGGGAGTTGAGGCAGCTTGTGGACTTGTTAAGATCGCTAAACGTGAGGCAGAGAAAGGTTTGCAGGTAGACGGTCGGACCTAGAGCTTGAGTTTGAGGCAATTAGTGGGTGGAGACTTGAACCAATTTCCAATCGAGGTAGGCTGCAGGTGGATCGGTAGATCATCATGGAGAGGCAACTAGAAGCTGTTGTCAGATCATCAAATCCCCAAGGTAGTTGAAAGTACCTACTGACCAATCACCAAACTAGATCAAGTGATGGGACTCACTTTTCAATTAACCCTAAGAGTCTGATGTAGGAGCACCGAAGTAGTTCAAACCAGTTGGAGTAGTTAACTGTGAATTGCTTGGAGATCATCGCATTTCTTCATGTTTTAGAGTTTAGTGTTGTGGATATGGATTTATCACCTTGAGTTCGTTGTCTTTATCATATTCAAGATTCATGGCATTTGGATTTAATTCTGGTGAGAAATTGATTTCAGTTTTGGCCCGGTGTTGATGTGTTCTTACTAGTCAGTCTTACACTATGTTGAGTGTAGTTGAATCGAGTTGCAGTTAATCTTCGTGACTTGTGGATCGTTGAGTTATGTTTCTTGTGCCTTTTCTATTGTTCCTAGAGAACTACATGTTGTTTAATTCTTTTTGTGATGTTCTTAGTGATTTGAGCCGACATGTTATTATTTACATGTTTAATTATGAACCGGTTGGTCTTAGGACAAATTGAATGATTTTTTATTGTTCGCGGATGGTATAAAGAGAAGTTTTGTGAATCATTTTAAGGGACAAAAATAGAGAAGATAAAAGATAAAAGATAGAGGATGAAGGTAAGAGATCGAGTAAAGATGTAGATATTGGTTGGGATTCTGATCTAGTAGGACTGAAGCCGGTAGGGCTGAGGTCCGGATCAGTGTAGAAAAATGGAAGTTGTTACTAGTTGATAATTTGTTGAGAGGATGATATGTGGATGATGGATCTAAGTTGTAAGCATTGTTTGTAATTGTGGGTTGTAGTCCAGCATGTGGCATATTGTTGGAATCCAAGAACAGTGAGAGGGGGGTGAATCAATGTTCTATCAGAATGTTCATTTTTAACCTTATTATAACATGCATTCACCAACCGATAAACTAGTACATATATAATTAAAATAAGTAAAGAAATCAATGAACCAATCACACAAATTAACACCATAACATAGGGAATTTATGTGTGGAAAACCTCAAAGAGGAAAAACCATGGTGGGATTTATGACCCACAATATCAATCCACTGGCCACATGAAAACATATTACATAATATGGGGGCATGCACATGCAGGAAGGCTTATCGCCTAGAGCACACTACTCAACACAAAGGAGTATCACTGACTACAATCACTTTGAATAACAAAACATAAGACTGAACTCATTTAATGCATCTACTATGCCTGCTTGAGTTCTGGTTCAAGCTCTGACTGTTCTTGTTCTAAAACCCTTAAACCCTTACCAAAATAACCTTCTCTCTATGAGCACATCTAAAATCATCTACAGATCATTACATAATATTGATCTCATACATAAATGACCTCATACACATGATCTTCGCATTACTAACAACACCACATCCTCATATATCAAAAATGATCTAATAACTGGCCTGTATACCCTTACAGTCCTTCATGACTCATGTCAGCTTACATAGATAATACAAAAATGATTATACATGCTGGCTCATTACATATATACATAAACAACAAAATGATTTTTTGATTGCTGGATCTCCCAATGATGTCGGCCTCCAATACCGGTCTCCATAGAATCCTTCCTACTGGTGAAGATACCTGTCAGTGTCGGTGAAGTGTCTGTTGGTGAAGTACCAAACCAAAGAATGAAACTGGAACATGTTGCCATCAATGAAAACATATGAAACCAATCAAATGAGTGTCAATTGCCAAAAATCTCCCCCTTTGGCATTGATCTGAACACTCATGTGAAAAATGATAATGGTTTCCATCGGTCGGATTCACCTTGAGACTACTCCCCTAAGATGAATATTCATCTATGATCATGATCTATACAAATACTCCTTATCTCTTGATGTCAAGGATTAATTTTTCACCTATACCTCCCCCTTTGACATCAATGCCAAAAAGACACCAAAAACTGGGATGAAGAATAAAATTTTGTACAAAGAATGTGTCCCAAAACACCTTACCGGAGCTGAATATACTTGAAAATTCTCATATATGCTTTCTCCAAAATCTCTAGATAAGTGTCCCCGTCAAAATTGAATGTGCTAGGTACTAATACAAGTCCATTAATCATATGAGCATGGGACTCTTTCTCCTTAAGCTCTGTTGGTTTGGGCTTACCAACCATATCTATGCATTCTCTTTTTATGTACACTCAAGGAGTCCAACCGGGGACTCACCAATCCTTTGAGTGTTAGGGGTCCCACAGATACTGAGAGGGTGGGGTGAATCAGTATCTAATTGGTAATTAGAATTTCCTAACATAAAACATGTAGAACATAATATAATAGTGTACTGGTATGCAAGAAATAATGAAATAAATAGAATCAAGTACATCCACATAAAAAGTACACCATAACACAAGATGTTAATGAGGAAACCCAGTGTGGGAAAAACCTCAGTGGGATTTGTGACCCACAATATTCACTCACTGGCCTATAAGAGAATATTACTTACAATAGGGGCCTGCACAAGCAGGAAGGCCAACTGCCTAGAGCTCACTACTCAATGGGAAGTCTTACTAACTTACAATAAGGATTGTACAAATCCAATATCTTGTACTACTTTACAATAGCATCTTCAATGCCAAATTTAGTACCAGTTCCTACTTTGTTCTTTACATATACCCCTTGACCTATATTTCGCACATTAGGTCTGCCTAATATTTTCCTTAATGCTTCTATTCATTCTTCACTCTCTACAAAATGTCTACAATGATCTCTTTTATATATAAGAGTCATTTTACAATTTTCCAAGTCAATTTACAATAATAAACAAAATATTATACAACAAAAATCCTGTCAGCCTCTGTGCCGGTATACTTCCTTTCTTCTGTGTCGATGTCGGTGTCTTGAGTGCCAGTGTAGAGTGTGATCTACTGATGCCGGTATAATGTCTTTGTCGGTGCCATAGGATTGCAAGGTTTCCATCAATGACAAAGCCTTCAATCACATATAATGTCTCATTGGAGTGTGCATATGCCAACAATCTCCCCCTTTGGCATTGATGGCAACGCTCATGAGAAATTTCAAAAAGTATCCAAAAATGTGTAGTCCAAAAATGTTACCAAAAATGTGTGTGCTCCCCCTGAGCATATGATTCCTGTGATTTGAATTTTCTCATCCCACTACTCCCCCTTTCGCATCAATGACAAAGGGGGAGATTGTTGGCATATGCACACTCCAATGAGACATTATATGTGATTGAAGGTTTTGTCATTGATGGCAACCTTGCAATCACATATAATGTCTCATTGGAGTGTGCATATGCCAACACTAAGCCCTTTAGATCTCCTAATGATTTTGTCTCTTTCCCTTTCAAGAGATGAAATTTGAGCTTCTAACAACAAAACTTGTCAATCAATAGATGTAGTCAAAGAATTGGAACCATCAAAAGAATTGACTATACCTATAATTTTATCCTGAGAATATTTAATGCCTTTATCTATATCTATAGTAAGTAATCTGGTGTTACATCATACTCTATATATATTTCTACATTGGCTTAAAGCATTATCAATTAACTTCAATTTGTCAGTAATCTCTTTCTTCTCTAATTCAATCAATTGATCAAAAGTGGCTCTCTTAGCTTGAGTGAATCTTTCCAATGCCTGTTGGTTAGATATTTTCTACAATGATTGAAAATCCTTAGAAATGTGCTCAATAATTATTTTGAGCTTGTCGGATTAGCTTGCTCCTTTGTCAAACTGACACTCCAAGATAAGTGTGTGCAAAATTGGAATTGATTGATCAATTATTCCTTTGTCCACTAATCCTTCCTTCGTCATCTTTTGAGCAGCTATCATCATGAGCTTAGTAGAATTCATCTTAGTTATTCTCTTCTGCTCTACTTGGGAGGTGTCAATTGACAACAAAGATGTGTTGGCTACTGGCTCCCTACCGGATTCCTCTCCCTTTTCCTTTGATGGCTTAATACCTTTAATAACATCATCTTTTGCACCGATGGATTCGCCACTTGGTGTAGTATCTGTTACTATCGGTTCCACATTAATTGTATCCTCAACCTGTACATTTTGTGTATCTGCCAATATATGTACGTTATCTACTTTTGTCAGTATCTCCTCTATGTCATGTACATTTGGTTCTATCGAGGGCTCTACATCTAATGCCTTAGTAGGGTTGTCAACAAAGAATTGAACCCATGCCTTGTGAGTTTCACTGATTATTTCATTAACCCTACCTTTCATAAGGCTAATTATCATGTGCTTGCTATGAAAAATTGTTCTGTCTGCAACTTCAATGGTCATATCCAACTCATTTGGAGTAATTGATCCACAGGTAGTTAATAACTCTTGAATTTTTATGCACTTATCCTCCTCCATAGCAGATAATCTCCTAGGATCTATATTGTCATACAGTTGTGTTGGTATTTGCATCTCAATTTCAAATAAAGTCTTCTTAAATATATCCAGGTATAACAAAACTGCTTCCTCGATGCTCATCATCATTTAAGTGCTCATAATAGTATTGTGTATTTTTCAAAATTTCATCCTTGGTGATTTCATCTATCAATTTTGCATAAGTCTTGGGAGGGATTATAGATACATTACCAATTACAATAGCAAGGTGTATGTCATCCTTCTTCTTTCTTCTGCCGGTACCAGATGGTGCAAAAGGTGTAAGAGATGTTTCCTTTGCAGCTCTTTTCTTTGCAGGTTGGTTGGTCGGTACCTTGATTGTGACCTTTCTTACCAGTTGCTTCCTTGCTTCCTCCTTAGAATCCTCACCTTTCTTCCTCAATACCCTCTTATATGCTAAAGGAGTGTCATATTCAGTTCTAGAGTCTAATGGAATAGGCTCAATGAAGATTTTAGGCTCTTTCCTCTTCCTTCCTTTTGTCGTAACAACTTCCATTAAGGCCTTGATGTCTTGGGATACTTTTTCAACAACTTTGTTGGTCTTACCTTGTTGCTTCTCCCTCTTCTTCTGATTGAATTCAGTTTGAACCTCTTGCTTATTTTGCTTTGCAGTACCAAAAGAATTTTCAGCCTCATCAATTGGAACATCAATCAACATTTTAGTATAAGCATCCAGACTCACAGCATCAACCTCATACCCCATCTCCTCTATCCATATCTTTTGGGGTTTAACTACTTCCATTAAGGTTTCATCCTTTTTGACCAAAAAGTAGATCTTGGTTGAGTATTTGTAAACAATGTGTTTAGGAACCCTATCTCTAGA
This sequence comes from Cryptomeria japonica, assembly GCF_030272615.1. Lineage (NCBI taxonomy): Eukaryota > Viridiplantae > Streptophyta > Pinopsida > Cupressales > Cupressaceae > Cryptomeria > Cryptomeria japonica. The sequence continues at coordinate 358,560,813 of NC_081405.1, read as the reverse complement.
TTTCATTGCTTTCTAAAATGCCTTGAAAAACCCCAAATCTTATCATCTCACTAGCTACCCAAGATAGCAATAGATTGCTTCAGTTGTCTTTCTACTGGGATATAAAATGCCCACTATCTCTTCCCAAATCTGAGATTCTCATTAAGGAAAAATAGAATTAAGTAGACAATGAGATTCCCATACCGAAATATCCCCTTTTTCTCTCCTTTAATATTTCCAAGGTTAATGATCAACTCATCATTCATCCATCCACAAAGATCTATTTTCTCATTTTCCATCATAATTTTATGTGCAGTGTATATGCAAGAGGTAGAAATAGAATTGAGATGATTGGATTGAGTTACCTTATACCCAATGATCATGCTGCCAAATCTGATTTCTCGATCAGTGATCATTTGAAATCTTTTTCTCCAGACACTGACCAATCTATGGAAAATTGGTGATGGCCCTAATGGCCTCCTTTGAGATCTTATAAGGCATGTCCAACCAAATGAACTCTCCATGAACCCTGCTCAATACATATTAGATGGTCTCATCTTCGAATTCAGGGATATCAAGAATGCCAGTAAACCCTAGATCTTCAATGTGCTTATACTCAGGTTTGATCTTTCCAGAGTCACCCATCAACTCATTCATGTATATATTCTTGATGTCACTGGTACCCAGATCCTCAATGTGGCAATGAATATATGCTCAGACATCTTCCACATAAACAACTCCTTCTGGAACATGCAAAAATGCGCCAACTGAATCATCCAAGGTGGCAATATGTGGGCATTGCTTGAAAATTGGCCTAGGACGATCCCTAACCTCGACAATAGTTGGATTTGAAATGAAAGTAGGTGCAAAAGATGATCCAACTTCTATGATTAAAGATGATTGCAATAAATATCTAAGAAATGGTTGTCGATGAATAACCCTAGAAAACTCTTCTGAGTGTTGGTGAAATCACTGATGAAGATATCTGATCGGTCTGAATCACCTTAGACTCACTTTGTATTGCTCTTAATCTCTTTGAATGCAAGGTGATAAAAAATGAAGTGTATTCAACCTTTTAACCTTTGAGAAACCCTAATCCATCATTGATATGAATGTCTTTCGGTGGAACATACCAGATCTCGATGGGACATCTCCATGCTGAATAAACCCTTTCCAATGTGTGTAACTTCTTCTAGATCTCCTTGGGGCTTATGCAATATTTTCATGAAATTTGCCTACCCCTAAGGCATCTACCTAAGTTACCGGATGAGCTTCTTGCAGTTGCATGAGCAATCTCCTCTGTTGGTTGAGTAACTAGAGGAATTCCATTTGTTGATTGATCATCTGACTTCCTGACCTATTTCTTGGTATGATCTTGCCATATTTCATTGATATTATTTTTCCCTTTATCATTTGATCCATCATTGCTAATCGGTAGATTTTTGCTTCTACAAAACTTAGCTATGTGTCCAATCTTGTTACATTCATAACATGTAATATTGTTCTTTTGAATTGCTTTTCTATAACCGATATAATTGCTTGACCTGCATTGATTAGCCATATGTCCAAATTTTCCACATGCATGACATTTTCCATTCATTCTACAATCTTTTGTCTTATGACCATACTTATTGCATTTGGAACATTGACCTGGAGTAGAATTATAGTTATGATTTTCTCTATTTCTACATTGCCTAGCCATATGACCAGATCTGTTACAAACAAAGAATCTACCATTGAATTTGTAAGCATTAAGCTGCCTTACTGGTGTCTTCTGGTTCCGATTGTTTTGATCTTTATTTGCAATACCTGAGCCGTGACCTTGTTCAAATCCAAGTCCACTGGAATCTCCGTTCTGTTGTTGGCTTTTCAATAGTTCATCAAGTTGTGCTGAACTAACCTTGAATTTGTCCTTGTACTTATTTGCAATAGCCAGATCATCTCTTAGGATTATCATTTGTCTTTGAAGTTCTTGTTCATTGCTTTGGGATTGCACTAATTTTGTTCTTAACATATCATTTTCATGATCCAACCAGATGCATTGTTCAGATCTGTCTTTCAGAGATCTCCCAAGGTTTTCTTCATTCATCTTCTAGTCTTCAATCTTCTGTGACATCCTCGTAGTTAGGGCTTTCATTTCATTCCTTGTGACAACATTCTCTTGACTCAGCTTCTGACATTTTTCATTAAGGGCATCTTTCTCTTCATTATCCTAATTTAACAGAAGTTCCTTCCTCCTAGCTTGAATAGATGACAACCTCTCCTATAGGATAAGAATGAATTCCTTTACAAAATTTAATTCATCTTGTAACTTCAAGTTCTTCATCCTTTCAACATCATAATCTTCAAGTGCTACCTCAAGTTGCTTCTCCATACTCATTTCCATGGATTCCAGATTCAGGATCTCCCTCAAGATATTAGGCTTCCTCTGAGGCACAAGGCTCTGATACCAATTGTTGGAATCCAAGAACACTGAGAGGGGGGGTGAATCAGTGTTCTACTGGAATGTTCATTTTTAACCTTATTATAACATGCATTCACCAATCAGTAAACCGATGCATATATAATTGAAAGAAGTAAAGCAATCAATGAACCAATCACACAAATTAACACCATAACACAAATAATTTATAGATGAAAAACCCTCAAAGAGGAAAAACCATGATAGGATTTGTGACCCATAATATCAATCCATTGGCCATATGAAAAGATATTACATAATATGGGAGCCTACACATGCAGGAAGGCTTACCGCCTAGAGCACACTTCTCAACACAAAGGATTCTCATTGACTACAGTCCCTTTGAATAACAAAACATAAGATTGAACTCATTTAATGCATCTACTATGCCTGATTGAGTTTTGGTTCAAGCTCTGACTGTTCTGGTTCTGAAACCCTTAAACCCTTACCGGAATAACCTTCGCTCTATGAGCGCATCCAAAATCATCTACAGATAATTACACAATATTGATCTCATACATAAATGACCTCATATACATGATCTTCACATTACTAACAACACCACATCCTCAAATATAAAAAATAATCTAATAACTGACCTACATACCCCTATAGTCCTTTATGACTCATGTCGCCTTACATAGTGTTGGTTCTAAAAAATGAATGAGTTTACACTACCACTGGGTAGAGACCAAGTTGATTCTTCCAAATATCTATGGAGAGGCATCTCCAACTATCAATATCCACTAGATTTGGACCAACTTTAACAAGGACATAAAATCCTTCTACCCTTTGGGCTCTGCAGGACCCGAGAGGGGATCCCTTCAGTAAACTTCTTGCTCTCTACAATGATACTCAAGAATTTACTGAAAAAAAAGTAGATTATCTCATAAAAAGGACTCAACAGAAAGGGAGAATGCTCAAGGATGGAAAATCCTTCATTGATCCTCAACCTTAAGCTGGAGTATGAGAAGGGCGAGACAAATTTTCAAATAAAACACAAAACTTAACAAATGATATTCTAATATTTAAGAGATTTATTATAAGAAATAACAAAGAAAATAAACCAAAAACTGAAAACCTAACGACATTTGCTAGAAAATACCTGTGCCTTGTCCATTTGGGTTACAAAGTCTTTGAAAAACGCTACTAAAATTTGATAAAAACTCGTCTAACAGTTGGTCTAGACTTGAACAATACTGCCTTACAATATTGTTCTGCTTACAATCCTTCACCTGAACTACTTATCAAATCTTGTTACAAGTCTTATTTCTCTATAATCTCATCCAAGCAATTTAATTAACCTCTTGGACTAAAGAATTGAATGGAAAATTACATACATCATAACAATGCAACAAACAAATGAAACCCTTGATCCCATTTGCTTAAAAGAAGAAAAAATTGCACATAAGAGAGTAATGATTAGAAAATATATTTGCATTAATATCATAAGCTATCTTCTATCAGATAACAATCAACAAATTCGAGTACAGAATAACCCATTTGAAAAGGAAACTCACAACTGTTTTATTAATTTTGCTCCGCAAAATGACATTACAGTTCCTTCTATTTTCCATGACTCTCTAGAACTACATGGAACCTACCCCTACAGCATAGACCTATTTTTACAGAGATCCTTCTCAGAAAATTTGGAACCCTAACTAATGGCCTTGATTTCCCTTTTATAGAAAACAAGGGAGCGACAAGCTTCAGGCCAAAAGACACTTGTCATCAAAATCAAGCCCTAGAGGTTGTACACAATTCTGTTACAAAATATTCCTTATCCACATGCTGGTGCTCGTGATGAGGTGGAGCCAAAATCTTCAACTGACTATCAGTAGAAACAAAAATACTTGAGTCATGTTGATATCTCCTAGACACTTCTAGATGGACCCTTAGATGCTTAGAAAAGAAACATCCATCTAGTGTCACAAAATATGAAATGAGTCCATTCATAGTTCTATTCAAATACCATCCTCTCACTGATGAAGAACTGTTCTCAAAAAAAAGAAAAAGTTTGTATTTGTTCCTACCCATTCTATCACCTTCCTAGTGAATTTATAATCAAAATTCATTTCAATGTGGTGGTGCTAATCCATGTGAAGAATCATCATCCTAATATCTTCTGCTCATTTTGTTAGTTGTGGATTCCAGCAATCATGTCTATAACTCAAGTCGACACCTTTTTCTAGGTCATCACTCCATTGCCACCTACATATGTTCACCTCATGTGAATGATTTTATTCTGATCTTATTCCTTTCTCAGTGTACAATCTCCTGCTTCAGGTTTCCTATCAACAAGAAAATCTCTAAATTTATCAAAGAACTCATAATCCATCATATCAAAACCTAAAGCTTTTCTTGATCCTTTCATATCTCTAAGATATCATCTTTGACTCTCAAATCAATCCTGAGTCGTCAAATCAATCCTGAGTCGACAAGTTTGTATCCTGTTCATTATGCCTTCTTCCTCACGGGCTACAACCGGTGCCTCGAAAATCCTTCCTAATTTCACATTTGAAATTCTACTGCAGATCTTACCCAGACTGGCAAATCTAACGATCATTATTTGTTGACTTGGCATTTGACCTTCCATCTGTATCCATGGACCCACCAAGTCTCGACTAATCAGCACCACATCATCTTTCAACCAGACTCCATTAGTGGTCCCACCATAGGTCTTCCTGGTCAGCCTGGGACATGCGGCATCATCTCACGATGCCGTGGTCTGTAACCTCCTTGCCATTATCATCATGAGGATATGAGGGTTGTCAGATCTATTCAAACTTTACTGCTTAGCACAATGCCTGTTAATTCCTCTGGAATTAAAAATCGAGCACTTTTTACCTCAGGATAAAACATCTCTGTTCATTTTGAACATGTGCAAATTGATAAGACTATTAGTAAACCAACCTTTACCACCTAAGAACCAGTAACACAATGATTCGACTGGTTATATTGCCAACCTTGTCGGTTTTTGCTGAAAACACGTGGCATCATCTCGTGATGTCGTAGTCTTTATCATCCCTACATCTTTGATCATGGGGAAGCGCAAACCATTGGATTCATTTTGTCTTTAGCAACTGGCCAAAATACTAGGACTTTCGGACTTAGGGAAATTATGGGCATAGGCACAAATATTTAAAGGGAGACTGGTCATAGGGAAATTTTTGAAACCTAGGAAAAATCACATTTCATGAACCAGTTGACCACCACATAATATTTAGGGAATAAAATGGCCCCACCCATGGTAAATGACCCTTGGCTTTAAGTGGGAAAAAGTGACAACATAACATATCATTGCTAGGGTTTTCTTCACGAATCGTAAGAAATCTTGATAAACCCTAAACCCTCGACCTTGGATCATTTACAAAGGATACAAATAAAACCAGGAAATCGATATTTGAGCTCAAAATTGAAAATTTCATACAATCAATTTTCAGAGCTATCACATAGATAATACAAAAATGATTATACATGTAGGCTCATTACATATATACATAAACAACAAAATGAGTTGTCGATTTTTGGATCTCCCAATGATGTTGGCCTCCAATACCAGTGAAGATACATGTCAATGTTAGTAAAGTGTCTGTCGGTGAAATACCAAACCAAAGAATGAAACCAGAACATGTTGCCATCAATGAAAACATATGAAACCAATCAAATGAGTGTTAATTTCCAACAATGCAATGACAACATATGAAACCAATCAAATGAGTGTCAATTGCCAACAATGTAATTATTTGATCAGTTATAAGAATTGTTTATACTATTTACTGGTTGAGTATTTTGTGATGTTACCGATTTCTCTTTCTGCTTTATCTATTTTGTGTTATCGTTACCAGTATATCTTGCATGGTGTTTTTGTTTAGACTGCAAGGCGGGGATGTCCTTCATTAGATCTCCCTACCTTGATTGCATCAGAAAGGCTCAGCTTAAGTGAGGAAGGATTGTAGGATAAACTCTCGGCTCTAAATTATGTCATTTCCAGAATGCCTTCCATTAATAACCATGCCTAGTATTCTCTCCCCTACCTGCCTTCTTTATGAGAATTGCCTTGAATAACAAATCTCAGGAGAAAGGGCAGCGGTGATTCATTTTCCAAAGTTTGGTTTTCTTTAAAAAATCCTTGGTACCATGCCACAAAGCCATCTCAAGTTCTCCAAGCTTTAAATACAATGTCCTTTCCATCCTTTGAAATATTTGCTAGGTTGCAATGACCTCATCAAACCTCCTTGAAACACGCCACTTTGAGACCATTTAATGATGTCTTATAATAACCGCCCATTTGAAATACCATCCATTATCTTGGTTAATTTCCTCCAGCTATTTTAGTAGATGCCTTATCAAAATTAGATATGAGGTGGTGGAGAAGTGATATCAGAATCCAACTCATCAACCCTAGCTAATCCCTTGTATAGGTGGTTAGGTGGCATTGTTATGGGTTTTGGTTACCGTTATGAGGCTTTAATGGGTCTCTTCATTCAAATTTGAAATTTGAGAATCCTTTCATGAGAAATGCACCTAAAACAAAAAAGGAGGACTGAAAGCTGACATAAAAGCTTGTCAAATCATATCCAGACATGAACTTTAACATCATGGAAATTTTTGTTTTGAGAGACTCATGCTACAAAAGGGTGTTGAGGAGAGAAGGAAATTATTGCTACTAAATTTTTTCTCCATTTGAATCATTGGGAACATTAAAAGTGTAAGTCTTCAGCCCACAAATTGAGAGCAATCCCCTCTGAGGCTACCTTAGATAGAGCATTTGCATCTATATTAGCTTCCTTATAGATATGCTTATAGGAGAAATTTTCAAACCTAGACAAAGTTCCTAATATTTTTTCAAGCAAAGCTTGTAGCCTCCAATTTGGGGAATTTGTTTATATTATTGCATTGATTGTGATTGCAGAAACCCCTTCAATTTGTATTGATTGCAATTGCAACTTTTCGAGACCAATAATTTCAAGTAATCTTACATGAAAGCTGATATCTTTGGCAATGAAATATGGGGTTTCAATACTAACTGATGCACTATGGCTAGTACTATTTTCTGCACTTGCAGTTGTGTCATTCCATCCTATATGTGTACTATTTGCACCATCTCCATGTAATCTCACCTTTTTTTTCGTTCTTCCAATAAATATTTTTTCTCTGTAATCACTCAATGACATATCCATTAATTTATAATGGTGAATGAACATATTAATACCCATAATGAAAAAGATCTCTAATAATTCTATTGAGCTCAAGTTAAGGAGAAATAACATATATGTTCCTGACTTAATATATATGATAGTCCTCTGCATATTATCATTTGGCATTGAATCTATTGCAGCATGTATTGTTGTGCAATTCCTAGATCTAGACTAATCAACATAGATATGATCATATGCTTTACATGTACTATAATTTACTATCATTTGTTTGACTGATAATGATTTGAGTTTTTGTTCCCTTGCATTTTGAAGGAATTTCAATGCAAAATCTGTAGTAAATTTTGAATATGATACTGGTAAATAAGCCTAAATGAATGTAGCTAGAAAAAAATGGAGGTTCACAATAGTCTTACCCATTATGATTTAGCTATTCATTCAAGAAATTCTAAGCTATTTCCTTCAAATGAAAGGCAATGCAAAATTTATGAAATATAAATTGTTCAACAACATTGATACATTTTATTGAAGGTGCCAAGAAAATGACTCTATAATTACAGGGGGTCAGCCATTTTAGTGTTTTTAAGGCCTTTTTGTCTAGTGATAGACACATGCCATTGGTGTTTGATTAAAGTATTTAGAAAATTATTTTGATGAAATATAAATTCTATTGTATTGGTATATGTAAAATTTTATATATAGAGACACATTTGACATCTGTTTATATATTTTGTCTATTTTAGGTACATTAGATCCCTCAATTGACATAAAGAAAATCTATTCAAATTTTTTTGGATTTTAACACAACCAATATCGAATGTTAAAAGATGGAGAAGCTAGGATTGTTAATTTATGGAAAGGAGGAGCGTGTCACGAGGGTTTGCAGGTCTGCATGCTTGATAGCGGCTCTGCAAGTCAGTGGTGGGAGCTACAGGGTGGGAGGTGGTCATCACATGCCCTAGGCACATGGTCGGGAGGTGATGCGGCCAGTAGGGCAGAGATAGGAGCTATAGGGTGGGTGGTAGCAGCTCTGCAAGTCGGCAACGGGAGCAACAACCATCAACCACACTTAGAAGGGTTGCTATTGTATCAATGTTAGAAAACTCTGCAACCATCGCATGCCCTAGGTGTGAGGCCGGGAGGTGGCAAGACTAGTAGGGTCGAATTGTTTTGCATGCAACCCTATGCACAAGGTAACAAGCCAAATAGTGGCCAAACAGTGGGTGGGCGGCAGTGGCTGTCTACATCTAGAGGGATTGAGTAACCCTAAGTGATGTGGTGAGCCATGCAACCAGGGTTGCTAGGGCCTAGACCCGTGTGAGTTAGGTGGGTTTCATGGCAGCTACATGATGTTATATCAGAGGATAGGCATTCTTTTGGTGGAGTCCAGAGGTTTACAGGAAGGTTGCAGGGTAAGGGGAGAGAAAGAAGATTTTTGTGACCTCATTTTGAACGCCGACTAGATCAAACACCACAGGCCCCTTTTGACATTTGTGAGGGGACATCACCACTATCACTCTATTCTCTATCTAAGTTGCAGGCTAATCCTGTTAATCTTCCAGCATATGTCACCTAGCCAAACAATACCTAGTTGGTAAACCCCAAATTTCTTTCAACCCCAAACAATCTTCCAATAAACAACTTGCACCAAGAAGCACCCTTCAAACCAAAAGAGGTTACACAAAACTAGAGAAAGAAAACCCCTTGCACATTTCTTCTTGATTCACTAGCACAAAATTTGGATGCAAAAGGTAGTGGGCAACTCTCAAATGATATGGCTAAAGATGGTAGTTGAGGCCCAATCTTGCCAAAGGTCAAGAATGCTGCTAATATTGGAGAATTGGGAAAATTGAAGGGTTTGTATAAGATCGCTTTGCCAGACCATCGTATTTAGTCTCAAATAGATTTGTTACATGCCATAGCCCTCATTGGCAAACTACTATCTACTATTTCATTTATGCAACTTTCTTTTTGGGCTAAACAAAATTGGCTGGGCTTGAAGGATATTTTTTTGATGGATAAGCAATCTCTCTTTTTTATTACAATTTTTTATTCCAAAGAACATAGAAATTGTGTGCATAGATATAAGGGGTGGTTTTGTAAGGGGGTTGGTATTATCACTTTGGCATGGATTCCAAAATTTAATCTGGATTAAGTTCCCCCCCTTTTCATGCCTTTTTGGATTTCTCTCCAGGGGCTCCCGCTTGAGTATCAAGATCCAGATATTGTGGAAATTTTGGCTAATCAAGTGGGTATTTTTATCAAGCATGACCTTATCCCATATGAACTTTCCCATTTAACCACCAGGGTATGCCTATTGCTAAACCTCACAAAGCTACTTCCCAAGTCTATTTTAATGACTTCCTCCATAGGGAAATGGAATCAAGTCATTTGCATACAGGGTACCAGAGATGTTGATGACTGTATAGATAAACTGGGCCATTTTAATTTGTAGTGTCAAGGATCGAGTATTGATACAGTCAGGGTTTGCAAGGATTTTGTGACTAATTTTCATAAATACTCCTTTTATTAGTCTGTTGCATCTCCTTCTTCTACACCAAGTGGGACAAAAAGTATAGCTAACTTATCAGAGAGTCTCGTACCTCTGAATAATGTTGATAATATTGCAAGACCTTTCCAAGGTGTTCAGTTGCAGGCAGATCCTCCTCTTTCTATGATTCCTTCTCAATTCTTTTTGGGTTGTATGATAGACATTTTACTTCCAAAAGAAAAAATAACAAGGCCCTCCAATTGGAAGAATTATCCTCAATATCAGGTTGTTATCTCTGGTTCATGTTCTTTGCAAAAAATTATGAATAGATACAAGAAAATATCTTTTAAGATCCACTGCTCTCCAATCCTGATTGATTGGTTGTACAAGAACATATTTGCTTCCTCTCTCTTCAGGCAAGTCACTTCTTCTTTTTCTAGAGTTTAACTTCCATGGGACCCTCAAATTCTTAAGACTAGGAAATCTCTATTTCACATAATGCAAAGGATAATTTGATTCATAGCTTGATGTTTAATTTCCAACCTTTCCATGTGGTTGATCGCAATCTTCCCACTATTGGACCCTCATTGAATGCTCCAAATATCGAATTAATGGCACATGATATCATTATTTCTGTTGCATCAAACTTGATTGATGAAATTTCTCTTGAGGAATTCCCGGAAATTCAGGATGTCCCTTCTATTGATGTTATGCCTCTCGCTCTTAATACTTCACCACCCATTTTGGAGTTTAGTCATGTTGATCACCTTATGGCTGAACATAATTCATATAGCCTTTTCAACCTCCCACATAGATTGAATTTGATTTTTCTCAACATCTCTCTCTTTCTCAATCAGTCTCTTCATCTCCTTTGTTAACTAAAACACCTAAAAAAGAGGTCAGAAGCCCAAGATTCTTAAAATCCAAGAAGAGATCGTAGCTGGTATCTAGTCTACAATTGTAGACAAGTTTTTACCCCACTCAAGACTGAGAAGAACATGTTATTCTTCTCAAGTGCAATGAGGATCATATCTTGGAATGTCAGAGGTTTGAATGCCTCTGATAAGAGGGGATGGATCAAGTAGCAGTTGGATTCCTCCCAAGCAGACATCATTTTATTGTAAGAAACAAAGCTTTATGATGAAGCCTCTCAAAAGATTTTTTAAAAATGGACTTCATGGGATTTCATACATGTTCCTGCACTAGGGGCTTCTAGTGGTATTCTAACATTGTGGAATCCCTGGACAATCAAAGAAAAAACCTTAAACCAAGGGACAAATTGGCATCTTATTCTTATTGAAAGTTTTTTATTTATCCTTTCTTCTCTTTAATATTTATGGTCCAACAGCTCCCCATGAGAAACATGCTCTTTGGAATACCTTATCTTATCAAATCCATCAACAGGGAGCTCAGAAAATCATCTTAGGAGGTGATTTTAATGCCATTTTGTCTCAAGATGAGAAAGAGGGAGGCAACCCTAATGCTTCTAAGGTGATTGATGACTTTAGATCTTTTGTGTCTGATAATGCCCTTTCTGATATTTCACCTTCTAATGGTCAATTTACATGGACAAACTGGAGAACTTCCCTTCAAATAGCAAGCAGATTGAACAAGTTTTTCACTTCATATGAATGGATCCTTCAGAAATATACTTTCAACTCTAATATTTTATCATTCTCTGGATCTGACCATTTTCCTATCTCATTATGTTTGGATAAACATGAAGTTTCTCATCATAGACCTTCTTTTAAATTTGAAAAAATATGGTTTCAGCACCCACACTTTCATGCTCTGCTTCATCAATGGTGGGTAAGTGCCCCCTTCTGTAGGGGGGATAAAATGTTTAAACTTTATATGAAAATGCAGTTTGTAAAAGAAAAAATCAAAGTCTGGAATAGGGAAGTATTCAAAAACATCTTTGTAGAGAAATCAAATGTAGAGAAGGAATTAAAGGAAATCAATGAACTTATCTTTTCTAATGGGATTAACCTTAAAACCTTCTCAAGGTAGAAGAATTTACAAAGATACTGGGAAGAATTGTGCTCTAGAGAGGAGGAGTATTGGAGACAAAAATCAAGGGAGCTATGGCTAAAAGATGGGGATTAAAATACTAAGTTCTTTCAAGCATCTGCAAAGATTAAGCATGTTGCATCTACTATCTTTTCTATAAATGTCTCTTCTTCGGGGATAAAATGAACTAATGAACAAGAAATTAGGGAAGAGGGTGAAATCTTCTTTAAAAATCTTCTTGCTCCTTATCCTCCTTTTGTTCCTGAGGAGTTCAATGTCGAGGTATTGCTAGATTCCATCCCTTGTTTGATTTCACAGCTTGATAATGATTATCTGATGCAACCTTTCTCTCTTGCTGAACTTCAAGAGGTGGTAGTTTCGATGGCTCCTGACAAGTCTCTAGGTCCTAATGGTTTCACCATGCTATTCTTTCACAAGTGTTGGGATGTTTTAAGTTTTGATCTTTTAATGGCTTTGGAGGAGTCAAGACAAAAAGCTTTTATACTCAAGAACTTCAATTTAAACAATCTTGCTCTTATCCCCAAATCCAACAACCCTCAATCTTTTGTAGACTTTAGGCCTATCTCCTTGTGTAATATAGTTTACAAGATCTTCACAAAAGCTATTTATCTCCGGTTAAAATCCTTGATACCTAAAGTAATATCTCCTCAACAAGGAGGTTTTGTTCCTGGTAGGTAAACATCGAAAGGTGCACTTGTGGCCCATGAAGCTTTGTACTCAATTAACTCTTCACAGTCCCCTGCTTTCATAGCTATATTAGGCATGTTGAAAGCATATGATAAAGTATCTTGGTCTTTTCTTTTGAGAGTGCTTAAAAAGTTTGGCTTTTCGGATAAGTGGTGCAAATGGATCAAAAATTATCTCTCAAGTGCACATTTCTTAGTTATTATTATTGGTAATCCTTCTAGTTTTTTTTGAGCCACTCAAGGAGTTAGACAAGGTGACCCACTATCACCTTCTCTCTTCATTATCATGGTAGAAGCTTTTAGCAAATTGGTCAATAAACAACTGACTTTGGGTCTTTGGAAGGGGGTATGCATCCCTAATACTTCAATTTCCATCACCAACACTTTATTTGCAGGTGATACACTTCTATTTGGTTGTTCCAACATTCAAGAAATAAGGCATATTAAGAAAATGTTGGACATATATACTTCTGGATCTGGGTAGAAAATCAGTGCTCAGAAATATAAACTATTCATATTTAATACTTCTAAAAAGGTGTTTAACAACATTATCTAGACATTGGGCTTTCCAGTGGATTCTCTTCCATCTTTGTACTTGGGCATCCCTTTCTTTATGGGAGCAAGGAAACCCTCTTTTTGGAATTATGTGATTGATAGATTAAAAAGATGAATTTGTGTGTGGAAAGCTAGATGGTTATCTTTGTTGGGCAGAATCCTTCTTGTCAAAATTGTTTTGGCTACAATCCCAAACTACTACATTTCAGTCCTTCAAGCCCTGAAATCTATTGTTTCCCATATCTAGAAAATTATTCGGAATTATTTTTGGAAAGGTAATCTTTCAGAAGATAAAAAGATCTCGCTTGTGTCTCTCAACAAATTGACTACAAGTAAATCTATGGGTTGGGTTGGTCTACACGATCTTTCAAAAAGGAACAAGGCCTTTGGGGGAAAGTTGGTTTGGAATATTTATGTAAAACCACATGCTTTGTGGTGTCAAATTATGCAAGAAAAGTATTTAGATACTCCTACCCCATCACGTATTTTTACTATCCTTGATCCTCCATCAGGCTCTGCAGTTTGGAACTTCATGATGGCTTCTAGGAATGTGATTACTAGATATTTATCTTGGCAAGTACATAATGGCAAAGATGTCAACTTCTGGCATGATTCATGGAGTGGTCTCCCCCCTCTTAATCTTAAGGAATATCTAGTAAATTCAATCCCCATATTTATTACTCAATGGGAATCTTACCTTTATGATTACATAGATGATCTTGAGAAGCCTTCAAATCATGTCATTTGGAAGAATCCAGCTTCACTCCCAATATCCCCGGCTCAGAAGGTAAAATTTTCTTTGATTCTCAAGAACTACATTATTTTTATCTCTAATGGTTCAAAAAAATTGATATGGTGCCCTGGGAAGAACGGAAAGTACTCTATCAAGGAAGGGTATAAGGCAATTCATCAGATGTCAGTTCAATCCTATTCACAAAGAGCTTATAACATATGTTGGAACAACAGTATTCTTCCCAAGGTAGGGAAGTTTGCTTGGCTTGCTCTACACAAGAGAATACTTACTAGTGAGAGACTTGATAAATTGAATATTGCACCTCCATTTGCCTGTGTACTTTGTGGTGAGCATAATGAAACGTTAGATCATCTTCTCCTCCAATGTGATTTTGCTCATAATTGTTGGATGTTTGTGCTTGCTAAACTTTCCTTTAGCATCCCTCTTCCAAATAATGTATGGGATTTGTTCCAGTCCTGGCCAGTCTTATACTCATCCTATTTTTTTGCATGCATTTGGAAAGTGATCCCATCCACAGTAGTATGGTCACTCTAGTGGGAAAGAAATAAGTGTATTTTTAGAAAACAGGCATCTCCTCTTTATGAAGTTGTCAATTACATTGAAAAATTAGTATCAGAACTGGTTAATGCTCATGTTTCAAATTATTCAATCCAAGTAGGGAATTTACTTTCTTGGGATGGTCAAGTTATTAATTGCTGGAAGGGCATCTCTATTCTCGTATCACCTTTCTTTCCAAGGGTGAGGATTAGTAAAATTGACAGAAATAAAGTGAAATGGTGTCCTCCAAATTCAACACATTTTAAATTGAATTTTGATGCCTCCTCTAAAGGGAACCTAGGTGATGCAGGAGTAGGAGTATGCATTAGGGACCACACAGGGTCTTTTTTTGCTTTGAAATCTGTTTCCATTCCACCGAGTACTAACAACTATGCAGAGGCATATGGTTTGCTTGAAGGAATTCTAATAGTTAAAAAAATGAAAATCTCTTATATTCACATCGAAGGGGACTCGTCTATTATCATCAACACTTGCATAAAGAGAAATATTGACAATTGGAAGATAAGATATTTGCTTGAACAAGCATGGGCACTCATTGATACATTTGTAAATTTTACTATTTCACGTGTATAGAGAAGGAAATCGGGTTGCGGATCATTTGGAAAATATGGGAAGTTCCAAGGTAGAACTTAATATGATGGGTCTGAATTGTGATCTCAATTCTTTTCCAATCCTTAGAAAAATAATTTTGGAGGACATGGGTACAGGATAGTATTGCGCATGGTTATGTTGTTGTTTTCATAATGATAAAAAGTTGGTATGTGAGGTATTATAATTGCAGGGTTCCGTGGTTGTACAGTATCTGAACGATGTGAATGGATGTTGATTTGGGCATCTATGAAGTGAGGCAAACTGTGGATTGCTATGTAAATGTGTACATATTTCATGATGTTTTGGTAGAACTTCATCTTGTTCAACATACTTCTGGAAGAATTCGATACTTAGAGATGACTTGCAGCATTTGGTATTCTGGATATTTTGAGATATATTGTACTTTTGTGGCATATTAGGGATTTAAGTTTCACAACCTTTCTATGTAATATCAAGCAAGGATTGGAGTTTTTCTTTCTGGTTATTTTCTCCTGGAGCTCTTTGAATCAGCTTGTGCAAAGAAATATATAAATTAAATATATTAAGTGGCACTGCCACCTTTTCTCAAAAAAATAAAAAATCATGGAGAAGCTAAGATCTTTGCACTATTTTTGTTTTGTGAGTAACATTCAACTCATATTTACCTAGAAAAAACTTCTCATTTTGTTAGTTGGACTGATAAGTCATATAATTTTAAATATGCATTTCATTCATTCCATGTTTATGATTTTTTGTTTTGTAGAATTTCTTTAAACCAATAATATTTATATACATGAGTAAGATTAAGTTTTGTTAGTTGGAATTTAATTTATGTAATTATAATTATGTATTTTATTCAATCAATCCTTGTGATTCAATTTTAATATATAAATATAAATATAATTAATTAATTTTTGTTTGTTGGGATCAAAGAATAATTATATTTTTTTATTAAAAAATTAGAGATTTGTTAGATTTGTATTCTCAAAGAATGTCTCTTAGTTCATCAATAATTTGGTTCTATATGTATATTTCCAAGATAGGTATATGGTCATGAACTAGTCTTTTAAATTCAAACTCATCCTAACACTTTTTGCAAACTCATGTTTTCTTGGACCTAGACAAGAAGAGTATAGACACTAATCAACCAAACATAAAATTTAAAATTTAAATTTGGGAAGGATGAGTCTATGTGACTATGGGGATTCTCCTATCATCACAAGCTTATCCAATAACATGAAAAGGGTCAAATCAAAGTTTATAAAGTGTGTACAAAAGTATGTGCATGCATAGGTGTACTATATAGGCAAATAAGTTGAACACATAGGGATGTATAAACAAAAGGATAAGGACAAGTGGTTAGTGTATAGAATGGAAAGGGACTCAACTTTGTACAAAATTATATCATTATATGTCTATGTATCAAGCCACTCTTCTCAAAATTGAATTAAATATTTAGACAAAAGGATATGAATAAGGCTATGTATAAAATAAATGGTTATTTTTGTAGAAACCAAAGATGAACCTTTGTAGAGATTGTAACTATTTGTGAAACTCAACTTGAAAACATTAGTGACTTTATATGACCCCTAAAATTATCTACATCCATAGGATATTGGGATTTTTAGAAGGAGGAAACATAGTACATGAAAGGTAAATGCAATAAAAATGTAAGCATGTATATAAAAATAGTTATAAAATAATTCATTGTTTAATAAACACATGAATGTCTCGGATGATAAGAATGACAAGGACATGTGCTAGAGATGTTATCAAGGAAAAAAATTGCTATCATCCTCAATAGATATGAGCAACTATGGAAACCATTAGAGCAACATATACCCCCAATATGGAATCTAAGCATGACTACATATTGTTATGGGTGAAGAAATACATGAGCTAGTGATGACTATAAATGATGGCATATAGCTAGAATTATAGCATTAAATTGAAACATTGACATGAAGCCCAAAAAAAAAAGAGTAAAAAATGAAAAATATTGCACACTAATTATTAATGTCCTCATTTCAACAAAAAATTTAATTTGAATATATATAGAAAAAACTATATGAAATGGAATAAATCTATATTTAAATTAAAATTAATCTTACTTCAAAAATTAATATAAAAAATGTTACAAAAAGTTATGAAACAATATGTGTGCACTATATTTTAGTGTTACTAATCTATGCTATGTTTAAGAATTTGTAATGATCTCTTCTGTATTTTTTTAATGTAATTTATAGAATAAACATCACTTATTAAAAGTATCATTAAGTATAGATAATAAGTTATAAAAAATACATAAAATATTTCTCAATTTTTTTAGAATTTATTTAAATACATTTAGAATCTACACATGGGATTTCAAAATTTCCTATTCACATCATCCTCAAATTCCTTATAATGTAGTTGTTATGGTTGATAGAAGATGAAAATTTGGTTTACAAAGTTGATTTCAATTTCTCAGCCAAAACGTTGGACATGCTATTGTGGGATCACCCTATCAACATTTAA
This sequence comes from Cryptomeria japonica, assembly GCF_030272615.1. Lineage (NCBI taxonomy): Eukaryota > Viridiplantae > Streptophyta > Pinopsida > Cupressales > Cupressaceae > Cryptomeria > Cryptomeria japonica. The sequence continues at coordinate 358,543,052 of NC_081405.1, read as the reverse complement.
TAATATTAATATCGAAGTGTAAAGAGAAATCATGATGCTCCTAAGTGCAAAGATATGTCCATGAAGCAACAATATGAAAAGGAAATATATGATGTTTTCTATGAGTAACAATGTTGTAATGATATTGTATCAATAAAGGACCCTATTTAATGTGTGAGTATGTTGATGAATAAGTATACACATGTAAAATATTACCATTTAATAATATGAGGGTGAAGGAACATGCATAAATCTAGCTACCCCTAGATAGGTAGATTAACACAATGAAATAGAGAAAATAAAAGGGGTCCATGAAAAAAAAAAATGAATAATCACTCCCATGTATAAGATAAATAGCAATATATTTTCAATTTCTTCCCCATTTTTTTGTTAAGAGTGGAAAGGCTAAATGCATAGGCACCATACCAAGAAATGATGATAAACAAGTCTATCAATGAGGCATTTATTTACCTCTTAGTTCCTTTTTTAACATCTATATTATTAAAATTTTCATGAAAGACCAAATCTCCAATTCAAAAGTGTCCTTGGATGATTCCTTCTTTATTTGTCTATAGTATATGTAAGTAACCCATTGTATTTAGATGTCACTCGTCAAGGGTTTTGTTCTCTTCTAAGTGGCATTCCTAATATGTATAATCATCAATCATATCATAGATGAAAATATATGATGATAAAATCTCAAGATTGAGAAACATTCTAATGAAATGACTTACACAAATGAGGAAGATAATATGAAATATGCTACAAATGCTTTATAATAGCTGAAAGTAATAGACCACTTCAAGGGGAAGAACCTCCAAATATTTCCAATCAGAACACACTTCACAATCTAATGATGAAATAAGACTCACTACTTCCTATATATTCCCTACATATGCTTAGGATATCATCGGGCCAACCTAAATATATATGCCAAAGACCATGCTAAATAACTAACTAGTGATATAATAAGGATAATATTGTCAAACACACAAATATTGAGAGGGGGGTGATCATTATTTAATACATTTAACATTAAATTACTGGATTCATGACACTATCAATACATTATCAATAACAATGAAAGTAATGACCACATCCACACAAGAGGACACCTAGTTTACATTGAAACCCAGAAGGGAAAAACCATGTTGAGATTAGATACTTGTGTCTACTAGCCAAATATAGCCTCACAAAAATAGTATAAAAATTACAATTATTTTGTAGGCACCAACCTATAGGAATTAAAATCCAATAAGGAGACATGAGTCCCTTCAAAATTGATTTGTAGGCACCAAGCCACAAGAGACAGCAATCCCCTTTAACTAAGCTATAACTTATCCACTCAACACCAACTCAAATCAAGAGGCTCCAACCTTAGTTACAATGAGGATATAGGAATAGAAAAATAAATGGACATGCAAACCTTTCCAACTCAATATATATTATCTAATAGATCAAATCTTCTTCACAACACATTCACAGTGGATAGGATATTGCATCTTCACTCAAAAAAATTTCCATGTATGTTCACTCACCACCTTATTCACCACATCATAGACATAGTACATGTTAGTGTAGGTTTTTTAATTTTCTTATTTTAGGGGGATTCTTTTTCCTACACATATTACTTAAGCTCGCCTATGTTATTAGGAGTGGTTAATATGAGGACAAGTGGTGAAATACTTCAACTACCTGTGTAGATCCCACCTACTCATGTGTAGTTGGGTTTCAACTCTAAAGGAAGACAAATAGACCATTAAGAGGGAGGTGAATCAATGGTAATTAAAAATCTTACTTTCTAATCAATCAAACACAACTTAACTGAAATGCAGAGAGACCAAAATACATGCATAAGGAGAGCATACACGTATAGCACCAAGCATATGAGGAAACCCCATGATGGGGAAAAACCTAGGTGAGAAAAGCTGCTAGAGTGTACTACTCTAATCTAGCCTCACAATGGAAACACTTTGATTACAAATTTTAAGGGCACAAACCCTTGAAGTTTATGCGCACCAACCCAAAGGAGTACTAACCCCTATTTTGAGCACCAACTTAGATTAATTAAAATGGATTCAATTACAATTGAAGTACCATGTTACAAATGAGATTTTGTAACACTCTTATATTCTGCACTTCTACCTTTGTAACTCTCTCTTTGTTCTGCTCTTCTTCTCTTCACTCCACACCCACACTGTGACGTCTGCTACTCTCTTTTGCACCTCTTCTTAGAAATGCTTCCAACACTTTGTGCTCTCTAATTTATTTTTTGTACAATCATTTTATCTATACAAATGATGATATTCTTCATCCTCAAGCAATCTCCTGCCATACAGAATTAATTTCTCATCTTGAACTACAAAAATATTTGATCTTCCACCCACCTTACAAACTATCAGTCTTCTACTTTACTCAAGAAATCTCTTGAATTTATTCTTCTCAAGCAACAAAAAGATTTAATATTGTCTCTATTTTTTATACTACTGTGTTGGTATTATGGATGACTTCGTCATGTGTTGCATTGGTTTTGTCATTGATGTCAACACTTATCTTCTTGGAGGTTTACATTATGTTCACCGGTATGGTTGCATAGTCATATGTATGTGTTCACCAGTAGGTTTTATTGTTCACCGGCAGCGATGATGACTTGTTATCATTTGGAGATCATTTGGTTATGTTGAAGACATTGATTGGAAGTTTGGATTTGGTGTTTTGCTTATTGGTCTAATCAGGTTGACAGATTTGCCTTTACCGGTAGATAGGTCTAGGTTATGGATCGATACATGTTATCTATTCTAGATCAGCATGACACGTTATGGTGATGATTTATTGATTGGATAATATGGTAAATGTATTGAGCCGACATGTTGTATCATATCAAGACTTATTTGTAATTGATTTAATTGTAATATCTTTAGTGAGCCAACCTATACATTTGGTCTTAAGTTTTGTATATATGATTGTAAATCTTATTGAAGATCAGGATATAGGATATGGTATGAGTGTGTTTGAATATTGAAGAGAAAAAATAAGCAGATCCTTGTGCGAATCATGCAGACATTATTTGAAGGTTGAAGGAAGGTTATGAAGGTGTTTGACACTCATGTTCAGAGCTTAAACCGGCACTCAAGTTTGGTTTACTAAAATTAAGTTTAAGTTGGAATAATTTGCATTTGGATTACAATTTATTAATAATTAGTTTACAACTGATTCCCCCCCCCTCATAGTTGTCCTTCTCAGGTCCTAACAATTGGTATCAGAGCTAAGTCCTCTTTTTGCAAAAGCCTAATAGCTTGAGGAGATCTTATGGCAACAAATATTTTCAGGAAGGATAGTCTGAAGCTTGATGGAACTAATTATGGTATATAGAAGATCATAATGGAAACACATCTGAACTGTATTGGAAGAGATATATGGGATGTTACAAAGAATGGCTATGTTGCTCCTATTCCGAATCAAGCTCATCCACCAACATTGGCTAAGGACTTGGACAATGATTGCAAAGCAAGAGAAGCACTTATGAGTGCATTATCAGATCAGAAAATCATGGGATTATCAAACCGATCTACTGCTAAAGCTATTTAGGATAAACTAAAAACACTAAATGAAGGAGATACCACTGTCAAAATTGCAAAATTAGAATGTTACCGGGTCAAGTATGAAAACTTAAAAATGGAAGAAGATGAAAGAATTTCTACATTTATGGAAAGAGTTAATGAAATTGTTTTAGGAATACAATGTTGTGGAGGATCCTTAAGTGAAGATGAAATGAAAGTGACTGCTATTAATGAGTTGCGAACAATGCCTAATACTTTAGTTTCTAGAGATACTTTAGTTGGAAAACTTTTTGCATTTGAGCTTGAGGAATTTGGTCTTGTTGCTACTGTAAAAAGACTGATTTAGCTTTCAAAGAATCATCATCAGCATTAGCATCATCATCATCTGACAAATTTGATTGGAAAGCACTTTATGCAAAAGAACTTGAAGATATGAGGAAAGAAAATGAAGAACTTGAAGAAATTGAAGCACTATTTGCAAGGAAAATGCCTAAAGGTCCAGCAGGAAGTAAGTATGAAGATAAATCACCTTTGAAACGTTTTAATTGTAATAGAGTGGGTCATATGGCTTCTAGATGTCCTGATAGACATGCAAGACTAAGGGAGGAAGCAAAAAGATCATATAAGCCTAACCCTGAATATCAGAGATACAAAATTGAGAAAAATAGAGATAAGTCATGCTACTATGCAGATGAAGGTGTTATAGATGATTCAGATGAAGATCCAGTAGATAGCAGATAGGATTTTATTGCAATAAAAGAAGATCAACTAGCACCTATTGTCAAACCAGTAGAGTAGGCACTGGCAGTAAAAATTGAAGAAGGGTGAGTGGATTATAGATAGTGAATTCAAGCATCATATGATTGGTGATAAAAGAAAATTATTATCTTTTCATTAAATTCATGGAGGCCTAGTAAAGTTTGGAGATGATAAAGCTTGTTTAATCAAAGGAAGAGGCACTATATCTTTGGATGGTAAGCATAATACTGACAATGTTTATTATGTAGAAGGTTTAAAGCATAATCTTTTGAGTGTTGTTCAGTTAGTTGAAAAGGGATTTCAATTACAATTCAAGAATGAAAAATGAAAAATTATAAACAGAACTGGATTGGAGATTGCAACCAGTAATCAGACTAAAGGTAATATCTTTCACTTCAATACCAGTGATAAAACATGTTTGATTGCACACATTGATGAAAGTTGGTTATGGCATAAGTGACTCTGACATGTGAATTTTGATTTCATTGTAAAGATTAGTTCAACTAAGGAAGTAAGGGATTTACCTAAGATTGTGAAACCTCAAAATCCGGTATGTAAGGAATGTCAAATGGGAAAGCAAGTTAGAACAACATTTAAGAGCATTACTAAGAAATATAATAATATTCTTGATTTAATTCATACTGATTTGTGTGGTCCAGCAAGAACAAGAAGTCTACAAGGTGATAGATACTTTATGCTAATAATTGATGATTATTCTATAATGTGTTGGGTTACTTTTCTCAAGGAGAAATCAGAAGCTTTTGAAAGATTCAAGATATAAAAGGCAATGGTAGAGAATAAAACCGGCAAGATAATCAAATGTTTGAGATCAGATCAAGGAGGATAATTTACATCTAGAGAATTTAATACATTCTATGAAGTGAATAGAATCAAAAGACAACTATCAGCACCCTGGACACCCCAGTAGAATGGAGTTGTGGAAAGGAAGAACATAACTATTATGGATGCAGCAAGAACCATGTTAGTGGAAGCAAATATACCTCATGTGTATTGGAGAGAAGCAGTGAATACAACAGTTTATACTTTCAACAGAGTTCACATCAAAAGTGAAACCAGTAAAACCCCTTATGAACTATGGTTTGGTCATATTCCTACTCTTAAGTATTTTAGAATATTTGGAAGCAAATGTTATATTAGAAGAGATGAGTATATTGGCAAATTTAATCGTATAAGTGATGAAGGAATATTTCTTGGTTATTCATCTAAAAGCAAGGCATATAGATGTTATAATAAAAGGTTACATAAAATCATTGAGAGCACTAATGTGAAGATAGATGAACACTTTAGAGGAGATTCAAGATTTGTAGAACCGGCATTTGAAATGATTATAAATGAACCGACACATATTGCACCAGTATAGAATGAAGACCCAGTCACACCGGAATCATCGTAAAACTCAACTATGACTAAGGAACAATAGCATGTTAATGTCAATCAGAACAAACTCAGGTATGTAAGATTGAATCATTCAGGAAAATAGATAATTGGAAATAAGAATCAAGGTGTTATGACTAGAGGAAGATTGGCAAATGAAGAGGTATGTTTAATTTCCCAAGTTGAACTAGTATCTATTATTGAAGCATGTCAGGATGAACATTGGATAAAAGCAATGGAAGATGAATTAGAACAAATTGAAAAGAATAATACTTGGACATTGGTTCCCCGACCTAAAGACAAAAATGTAATTGGAACTAAATGGGTTTATAGAAATAAAATTAATGAAGATGGAGAAGTAATCAGGAACAAAGCAAGATTAGTTTGTAAAGGTTATTCATGGAAAGAAGGAATTGATTATAATGAAACCTTTGCATCGGTAGCCAGAATTAAGGCAATTAGACTATTTCTTGCATTTGCAGCTCATAAGAACTATAAAGTTTGCCCAATAGATGTAAAATGTGCATTTTTTTATGGAGATCTTGAGGAGGAAGTTTACATTGAACAGCCTGATGGATTTTCTTTGACAGATAATAAGGATATGGTTTGCAGGTTAAGGAAAGCTTTATATGGATTGAAGCAAGCTCCCAGAGCTTGGTATGCTAGATTGGATAAATATATTTTGAAGCTTGGTTACACAAAAGGTAATGCTGATAACAATTTGTATTACAAATTTACCAACAATGATATTTTGGTTATTGAAGTATTTGTGGATGATATCATTTTTGGAGGTGAAGATGGATTATGTAAAGACTTTGCTAACAAGATGCGAGAAGAATTTGAAATGTCTATGATTGGAGAGGTAAAATTGTTTCTAGGCTTGCAAATTTCACAAAAAGATAAAGGTATATTCATAAGTCAAACAAAGTACTTGAAGGAAGTCTTGAAGAAATTTGGTATGGAAAATTCCAAACCGGTAAGCACTCCTATGACTACAACTGATAAATTGACATTGAAGGATGATTCAGCTCCTATTAATCCGACAAGGTACAAATATATGATTGGAGGTTTACTGTATTTGACACAAACAAGACTTGATATAATGAATGTTGTATGTATTATTTCAAGATTTCAAAGCAATTCTAAAGAAAATCATGAATCAGTGGTTAAAAAAGGATTTTCTAATACCTACAAGGCATAGCAAATCTTGGTTTATGGTATCCTAAAGATGAAAATTTTGATTTATGTGTATACAATGATGCAAATTGGGCAGGAGATGTAGATGACAAAAAGAGTACCACTGGTAGTGCATTCTTTCTTGGAAAAAGATTGATTTCATGGATAAGAAAGAAGCAGACTTATACATCATTATCTACAGCAGAATCAGAATATGTTGCAGCAGCAACTAATTGTACTCAAGTATTATGGATCAAGCAAATGTTGAAGGATATAAAGGTAAAATGCAAAGAACCAATAATTATCTATTGTGATAATTCATCAGCAATTAATATATCAAAGAATCTGGTATTTCACTCTAAGACAAAGCATGTTTCTATTAAGTACAATTTTCTGAAAGAGAATGTTGAAGCAAATGAAGTGAAATTGGTTTATGTGAATACTAAAGAGCAAATTGCAGATATCTTTACAAAGCCTTTGTCTAAGGAAACATTTGAATATCTCAGAGAGCAGCCTGGGGTAATTTCCCCACTGACAGAGACTTGAATGATGGAGATTGGCATCAAACCAGCAAGGACTAACAAAAAAATCTTTTTTTGGCTTTGATGAAGGAGAGCTACTTCTCAGGGGGAGTAGTTGGCTGAATCTTATGTTTTGTTTCTTAACTTATTTGGCATTTGATGTCAAAGGGGGAGAGATATCTATGGAAAAAGTTTGTATTTGGGGAGAGATGATCATTCTACTTAGAGAGATATACTCTTTGGATTTATGTATTTTTTGTTTTGGTTTCTATTTCTATTATAAAACTTTGTATTGATCTACCTTTGGGAGATTGTTGGTTTATTGGTTTTGGGCATTCTATTTTTGGCACTTAGATGTTTTTCAATCTAGTGTTGCCATCAATGCCAAAGGGGGAGATTGTTGGTATTATGGATGACTTCGTCATGTGTTGCATTGGTTTTCGCATTGATGTCAACACTTATCTTTTTGGAGGCTTACATTATGTTCACCATTATGGTTAGTGGCTTATGCATAGTCACCAGTATGTGTTCACTAGTAGGTTATATTGTTCACCGACAATGATGATGACTTGTTATCATTTGGAGATCATTTGGCTATGTCAAAGACATCAATTGGAATTTTGGATTTGGTGTTTTTCTTATTGGTCTAATCGGGTAGATAGATTTGCCTTTACGGCAGATAGGTCTAGGTTATGGATTGATACATGTTATCCATTCCAGATCAACATGACACATTATGGAGATGGTTTATTGATTGGATAATATGGTAAATTTATTGAGCTAACATGTTGTATCGCATCAAGACTTATTTGTAATTGATTTAATTGTAATATCTTTAGTGAGCCAACCTATACATTTGGTCTTAGGTTTTGGATGTATGATTGTAAAATCTTATTGAAGATCGGGATATAGGATATGATTTGAGTGTGTTCGAATATTGAAGAGAGAAAATAAGCAGATCCTTGTGTGAATCACGCAGACATTATTCGAAGGTTGAAGGAAGGTTATGAAGGTGTTTGACACTTATGTTCAAATCTTAAACTGGTACTGCTATAACTGTTAATCTATTTTACCAACACTCAAGTTTGGTTTATCGGCATTAAGTTTAAGTTGGAATAATTTTCATTTGGATTACAATTTATTAACAACTGATTCACCCCCCCCCCCTTCTCAGTTGTCCTTCTCGGGTCTTAACATTAAATGCATTTTTTTCTTCTTTTTATTTCAATTTCAGCAATCAGATTTGATCACTCATTCAACCATTATTTTTAGTAACTGCAACTATGCCAAGTAGATGTTAATTTAATTCTAGATTTTGTGAGAAAGACAACCACTTAAGATATATAAAAAATAAATTGTGCAAAACAGAGTCACTTCATCAATTGCATGAATAGTCAACAAGTACCCTACATGTAAGACACGTTCATATGTTAGCTTGGTCAATAGTTCAAACTGACTATTGTGTACCCTCCAACACTTATCCCTAAACACATAGCATTGGGTCGCAACATCGCATCCTGAATTTATCTTATGTCAACAAACCTTATGCTTTTCTGCATTCCTTATAGCTCTGTGGGCCCTGACACGACACATGGCAACATGTTGCAACATCACAACCTAGCCTAATGACATCATCTCTCCATGTGATGGTGTGATTTGAGTGATGTGTGGCAATCGGTCATATCATTGCAAGTTGATCTTCCAAGGTTCTCTCTAAGCCGTTAGGTTGTGGCATAGCATCTTCTATGATGATTGAAGGATAGATCGCAAGGTCACAGATCACATTGATGGTTAACCCTAACCATTGTGATCATGTGCTTGACAGTCTATTGCAACATTGCAGCCTACCCTGGCAGTCTATCTTGACAGTTGTGAACCTACACCTAGACATTTCAAGTTAACTCCCATGGTTCCATCACAACTTTGTAGCCTTCCCTGGAAATTTGACTTGATTGTTGCTATCTTGTGCTCGACACATTATTTCACCTCAACATTTTCTCCAAGTCGGATGGAGAAAAGCATGTGAGCTATTGCTCACTTGAACTCTATGTGCCAATTTATAAAAAGACCTGAAACCGCCCACACACTGTCGATGTGGGATAAATGGTTAAAGCCATTACATGCATAGGTTTATCCATTTAAGTGCTTGATCTATCTATTTTGCCAGCCCAATTCCCTACATCCTCTTTCTATGATTCTTTTTTTGTTTGAAATTTTTGAACCTATCTACTCAATGTCTTCTCATCTTTGTGATGCTCAATTCACTCATCATTGACATGAATGACAATCCAATGCCAATAATCTCCCCCTTTGTCATTGATTTCAATTATGTTCATCTTCTCTCCCTTTGACAATAATGGAAAAAGATGTTCTTGCAAATTCAAACTTCCTTTCTCCCCTATAGAACCTAAAATCCAATTCTAGGAAAATTTGCACCTGAGTTGAAACTGAATGATATGCAATCATGGAAAACTACAGATGAATATTTGAATCATCTCCCCTGATTCCTTACTCACCTTTTACATTTAAACTCTTTGTTCACCCTACTGAGAAAAGGTCTCCCCCTAAGAACCAAAACCACTATGCTCCATCTCCCTTGGAGGGCAAACCAGTTCAAGGATGTATGATTAAAGCAATGAGCCCCCTTGAACCACAAACCTCTTTTTCATTTAAATGTTGAAAGAGGGAGGGACAATGCCCAACATCAGTATCAAGTATTGAAAAGTGTCCTTGGGCAGTGGCTTTGTAAAAATATCTTTTATCTGTTCATTATTTTGTTGGAATCCAAGAAAACTGAGAGGGGGGGTGAATCAGTGTTCTACTGGAATGCAGAAATTTAACCTTATTAATACAACAACTCAACAACCGGTAAACATAAAAGCATATAAAAATAAGCAATAGTGAAACCACAAAGAGGAACACCATAACACCATAGATTTATATGTGGAAAACCTCAAAGAGGAAAAACCATGGTGGGATTGGAGACCCACAATATCTATCCATTGATCAGATGAATAAATATTACAATAAGGGGACTGCACATGTAGGAAGGCCAACAACCTCCAGAATGAAGATTGAACTGCAAGTATAGCATCTCCTATGCCTGAGTATAGTTTCAGTTAAGCTCAATATCATAGGCCTAAAACCTCTTGCATAAACCCAACTTGATCCCCTATGATCGACCAAATCCTCTGCACAAATGATTATTACATTATTCGCTCCTTGCCTATGATCTACAATGAGATCTTATATATATTTATACAAACCCTTGACCAAAACAATTAGGTCGGCCACCCAAATGATAATTCAATAGATCCATTACATAATCTCAAAATAAAATCATAAAAAATGTTAGCCTAAGGCCAAACAAATATCATCCAATCAATAAAACATCCCAGAAGTGCATCAGAAGGATCCATCAACATGTTTCATGAAACTAGTCCATAACCTAGATTGCACCGGACCTAAATTAGATCCACACATGCCAAATCAATGACACCAATCAGTCGAGGCATGAACAAAATCACCATCAGCATCTTGAATCCCCTCTAGAAGCCACACCAACACCACTTATGCATTATATCAAAGAGCTTCAATAAAGCTCTATCGATGAAACCATTACCGAACCTACAAAGCATGCTTACTAGAACATAAGATAGCATCTGATCATCAAAGTCAATAGCAACTTACTGAAACATACTTTAGAAGCATATGAACCATTCATACAAACTTATTACATCATTCAGATCATACCGATGACAATCAACTAATAATCTTCCCAATCCAATCCTTTTATCGGAAGTTGGTAAACAACCATAACAACTAGTGTTGACATCAATGACAAAACATCAATGCAACACATAATCATATTGCCAACATATTTTTCACATACTCAAGTCTAACTTCCTTTTTCAGTCACTTTTTCCCTCAAGAAATGATACTTAATGGCTACATGCTTGGTCCTTGAGTGCATGATAGGGTTCTTTGATATATTGATTACACTAGTGTTGTCACACATAATATAAATGGGGTTTGATTCTACTAGATATCCTTGAGTGTTTGTTTAATCCAGAAAACATGTGTACAACATGAAACAACAATTATGTACTCAGCCTTAGCAGTGGATAAAGATATGGAATCCTGATTTTTATTGTGCCAAGAAACTAATTTCCCACCAAGGGAGAAATCTCCACCACTAGTGCTCTTCCTATCATCAACTCAACCTACCTAATTTGCATCTGTGTATACTTGCAATGTAAAGTCATCATTCTTTGGGTACCACAAACCATAGTCTAAATTTCCCTGCAAATATCTGAAGATCCTTCTAACTATGTTGACATGAGGTTGCTTTGGATCTTATTGAAATCTAGCTACCATGGACATAGCCTGTACAATGTTTGGCCTAGAGAAAATTAGATACAAAAGACTTCCAATCATTGATCTAAACAAGGTCTAATCAACATCAAGTGACTCATCAGTTTTTCTCAATTTGCATCCAATCACCATAGGAGTACTAATAGGCTTACAATCATCCATCTAAAACCTATTTAACATATAATTTGCATACTTGTTTTGTGAAATAAATATGTCTTTTTTCAACTGGGAATTTTGCAAACCAAGTAAGTAGGACAACTCTCCTAACATTAACATTTTAAAATTTAATTGCATTTGATTAGTGAAGTCCTTGCACAACTATCTTTGTTCCTAGCAAATATAATGTCATCTACATAAATAACAACTGTAATCATGAGATTACCTTCAACTTTGATGTATAAGTTGTTGTTAGCACATCCTTTCTTGAAGCCTTGCAAATGTAGATACTTGTCAAGTCTAGGGTACCATGCTCTAAGTGTTTGTTTCAAACCATATAGTGCCTTCCTCAATCTACACACAAAATCTCCTTTCTCAAATGATTGAAATCCTTCAATTTTCCCAATGTATACTTCTTCTTCAAGGTTATCGTTTAGGAGCACAAATTTTACATCCATTTTGTAGACTTTATAACCTTTGTAAGATGGAAAATCTAAAAAAATTCTAATGGCCTCAAGTTTAGCAATAGGGGCAAATGTTTCTTCAAAGTCCATGCCCTCAACCTATGAGTATCCTTTACATACAAGCCTAGCCTTGTTTCTTATTACCTTTCCATTTTCATTCACTTTAATCTTGTAGACCCACTTTGTGCCAATTGCATTTTTATCACCAAGCCTTGGTACCAAATCCCAAGTTTTATTCTTCTCTATATGCTATATTTATTCTTGCATTGCCTTTACCCAATATTTAATCTTGTTGGCCTCATTATAGTTCTTTGGTTCTATTTCAGTCAAGAGACAAAAAATGACTTGTTTGTTACTCCTTGCATGTTTTCTCCTTGTTTGCACACCTTCATCCTTGTTGCTTATGATTTGATCTTCAGGATGATTTTTATGTACACACCTATTTAGGGGCTTCTTAGTGACTTCTTCATTTTCTAATAGTTCTTCATCTTCATAACATGGTTCCTCAAATTGATTTTCAACATTTTTCTTTTCTTTTACAAGTCTTCATCAACTCTTACATTTACACTTTCAATAACTTTCTTGAGGTGTTTGTTGAAGCATTTGTATGCCTTGTTGTGAGTTGAGTAACCCAAGAATATGCCTTTATTGCATCTTGCATCAAAAATTCCTAGCTCATCCTCATCTCTTCTAATGAAACACTTCCAAATACTTTAAGGTACTTAACAAAGGGTTTCTTGTCATACCACAACTCATATGGTGTCCTTTTGTTGTTCACTTTTAATTGAGCCCTATTAAGAGTATAGACTATTGTACCAATCTCTTTCTAGTAGGCATCAAGAAAGTTTGATGCATTTATCATTGTTCTTGCCATTTCTTTAATTGTTATATTCTTTCTCTCCACAACATCGTTTTGCTGAGGTGTTCTAGCAGAAAAATATTGTCTTTTGATTCTATGTTGTTCACAATATCCTTCAAATTCATTTGAACTGAATTCACCTCCACAATCTAATCTTAATCATTTTACTTTGTATCCACTTTCTTTCTCAATCATTTTTCTCAAAAATTTGAACCTTTCAAATGCTTGTGACTTGTCTTGTAGGAAAGTTACCCAAGTCATCCTTGAGTAATCATCTATAAACAACATGAAATAATTTTCACCATTTAAAGCTCTTGTTATAGTAGGACCACATAAGTTTGTATGCACTAGTTCTAATGGTCTCATGGTTGAGTATTCTTTTATCTTGAAGCTCACCCTAGTTTTCTTGCCTCTTTTACAATCATCACAAATAGTGTTTGCTAGTTTAGTAATCTTAGGTATGTGTCTCACATATCCCTTGGAGATCACTTTGACAAGATTGTCAAAATTTATATGGCCTAATCTTATGTGCCATAACCAGCTCTCATCAACCTATCCCATCATACATTGTGACTCATGGCACTCTTTCAGATTATACAAATTTTCATCAGTTCTTTTACCTTCAACCACTAGCCTTCCACTCTTTTCTCTCCTAATTTCACAACCTTTAGAATAAAAAGTGAACTTATACCCTCTGTCACACATCTAATTGACACTAAGAAAATTGTGTTTCAACCCTTCCACGTAGTATACATAATGTGTCTGTGACTTTCCATCTATGCTTAAGGTTCTTTTTCCTTTTATCTTGATGGAGGACTTGTCACCAAACCTAGCTAAACCACCATTTCAATCTTCAATTTTGGTAAACTTATCTTTGTCTCCATCCATATGATTGGAACAACCACTATCAATTACCCAAATACTTTTCCTTTTGGCATGAAGTGTTGTTTGTACTAGTAGGTTTGTCTCTTCTTTCTCTTTACCCTTTTCTTTTCAAATTTGTTTGATCTCTTTGTTCTTCTCAATTGCAACATTTAACTCAAATTTGTTCAAATAAGAAACATCTACTTTCTTTTCTTATTTGGTAACCTTACTTCTACAATATTTAGTACTATGGCCGAAATTGTTGCACTTGTAGCATACTGTATTCTCATTAAATTGAGGAGTGAGGAACCATTTACTTAACTGGTTTTACACTCAGCACTCCTATGTCCTAGCTTGTTGCAATTATAACAAACTATTTTGATATTTCTCAAAGGGGCAAAAGGATTCTTGCTTATGAATTCTATTGTTGGTCTACTGTAGATGCATTTACATTTTGAAAATTTATGACCATAAGCATTGCACGTATAACAGTAGCTTGGAAAATGAGAAACATACTAGTTGTTGCATTGAGGATCATTCCATGTCGATCTTCTAGCAACATGAGGTCTTTTGTGTCTCCTTATCATATCTTTGACTCTTGTTAAGCCATTATCTTTGTGCTTTGTCTTCTCTTTTGGGGCAGCATTCTCTTCTTTTGAAGCAAGAGGGACTATCTTTTTATTATCAACAAGGGAGTTCAAATCTATCTTCTTCTTAGGAGTTTCTTTTTACTTCGAGCTCTCACCTTGTTCATATCCTAGACCATGGTTATCTTTATTCTTCTTCTACTTATTGAGCATGCCATTTAATGCATTAGTGCTATTTTCACACTTCATCCTCAGCTTAAGATCTTCCTTGCATTTCTCAAGTTCTTTTCTAAGATTTACCAGTTCTTCTTCTAGCTTTTGGCACTCCTTTTCTTTTGCATCAATCTCAAACTTTGGCATATCACTAATCCTCTTGGCTTCTTCTAACTAAGTTGTTAAATTGGATGTTCTGATTAGACACTTCAAGTTTCTTGCTCAACTTATTTTATTCTTTTATGGCCTCCTTTTTGTATTTGGCATGGTCTTTCTTTAGTCTATCAATTTCTTCAAAAGAACATATTAGCTCTCCTTCAAGGTCAACTTCAGTATCAGCATCTTTTTCATCACTAACGTGTGAATTTGCATTTTCAAATTGTGCTCCACTTTCATTCTTAACCTCTTTAACCATGAACAAATTAATCTCTTTTTCACCATCATTGTAATCTTTAGTTGACTCACTCTCATCATCAGAGGCATCAGTATCTAAGGTAGAGACTTTTCTTCTTTTGGAAATTTCTTCTGCTTGATTTAATTTTTTTTTTACCGTTGTTATTCATACTTTTCTCATCATCATATCCCTTCTCCTTATACAACCACTTAGCAAAAGAATGTCCTATCTTGCCACAATTGAAACATTTGAATGGCATCTGACCATTGTATTTTTCATATCCTTTCTTCAACTTCCTCACAAAGTTTGCTTCAGCTGTGTCAATATCTTCTTCATCAACATTCATTGCCACAACCTTCCCTTTCTTATTAGAGTTGAAGGTTGCTTCTCTCTTTGATGACATAGAACTCACAGTCCTCATCTCGTAAGTTGACAAGAACCAAATAGTTCATCCATGGAGAATTTTTTCAAGTCCTTAGCTTCTTCTATGGCAGATTCCTTTGTGTCATACTTTGTAGTCAAGGATCTCAGCACCTTCTTGACTATAACTTCATATGTAACATCCTCCAAGCCATCTTACAAAATTTACTATTTCATCCACCCTTTATAAATAATCAGCAATCTTTTCTTCTTCTTTCATCTTCGGACCTTCAAACTAAACTCAAATATTTTGCAGTTTAGCCTACTTCACCTTCAAATTCTCCTTCGTAGATTCTCTGTAGCTTGTCCCATGTTTCTTTTGTAGAAACTTAGTGCATAACCTTGACAAACTCTGTAACAGTTAGACCACTTAGGATGGCATGCTTGGCTTTAGCATTATACTCATCTTCCTTTTTAGCATCAGGGTTAGTAGGAGGAATTTGGGGAGCGATATAACCATTTTTAATTGACATCCAGTTATCACAACCTAAAGAGGAAAAATAGGTTTCAATTCTTCTACTCCAAAAGGCATAGTTAGTGTCATCAAACATTAGTACTTTAAAAAAGGAGGACCCATTCCTAGCCATTGTGTTCACAAACCAGAATCTACCCAAGTTGGATAAATCTTATCTGACAGGGAACCTAGGGCTCTAATACCAATTGAAGGAACACAAATAGACCATTGAGAGGGGGGCTTAATCAATGGTAATTAAAAATATTACTTTCTAATCAATCAAACACAACTTAACTAAAATGAAGAGAGATCAAAACACATGCACAAGGAAAGCATACACATATAACATCAGGTATACAAGAAAAACCCATGGTGGGGAAAAACCTTGGTGAGAAATGCTGCTAGAGTCGATTACTCTAATCCAACCTCACAATGGAAACACTTTGGTTACAACTTTTATGGGCACCAACCTAAAGGAGAACCAACCCCTAAAGTTTATGGGCACCAACCCAAACAAGCACGAACCCCTAATCTAAGCACCAACTCAGATGAATTAGAATGGATTTATATTACATTTGAAGTACCTTGTTACAAATGAGATTTTGTAACACTCTTGTATTCTACACCTTTGCCTCTACAACTCTCTCTATTATGGTTTTCTTCTCTTCACTCCACAGCCACATTGTGTCATCTACTACTCTTTTGCACCTCTTCTTATATATGCTTCCAACACTTTGTGCTCTCTAATTTCTTTTTTGTACCATCATTTTATCTATATGAATGATGGTCTTCTTCATCCTCAACCAATCTTTTGTCATATAGATTTAATTGCTCATCTCGAACTACTAAAAGATTTGATCTTCCACCTATCTTACAGACTATTAGTCTTCTTCTTTACTCAAGAAATCTCCTCAATTTACTCTTCTCAAGCACCAAAAATATTTGATCGTGTCTCTATTTTGTAGACTATTGGTTGTTAACATTAAATACATTCTTTTCTTCTTTTTGTTTAAATCTCTACGATCATATTTGATTATTCATTCAACCACTATTTTTAGTAATTTCAACTATGCCAAGTATATGTTCATTTAATTCTACATCTCACGTGAAAGACAACCAACTGAGATATATATAAAAAAATTGTGTAGAACAAAGCCACTTCATTAATTGCATGGAGAGTCAACAAGTACCCTACATGTAAGACACGTTTGCAAGCCATCTTAGTTAACAATCTAATTAGACTATTATGGAGACTCCAATACTTGTCCCTAAACACGTGGCGTTAGGTTGCAGTATCACAACCTAACTTCTGCTTATGTCACCAAACCTTTTACTTTTATTCATTCCTTTTGGCTTCATTGGCCCTAGCATGGCATGTGACAATGTGTCGCAATATCACAACCCTGGCCTGATGACATCACCTCTCCATGCGATGGTGCAATTTGAGTAACATGCGACAAGCGATCGCATCATTGCAAGTTGATCTTCTAAGGTTCTCTCCAAGTTGTGGGGTTGTGGTGTAGCATCTTCTATGACGGTTGTAGGTTAGATTGCAAGGTCCTAGGTCACATTGGTGGTTAACCCTAACCACCGCGATCATGCCCTTGATGGTTTATCACAACATCACAGCCTACCCTGGTAGTCTATCTTGACTATTGGGAACCTGTGACTAAATATTTCATGTAAACTCCCATGGTTCCATCACAACTTTGCAACCTTCCCTAGTGGTTTGACTTGATCATTGTGATCTTGTGCTAGAAACGTTATGTCACCTCAACGCATGGTCCAAGTTGGATGGGAAAATCATGTGAGCTATTGCTCACTTGAACTCTATGTGCTAATTTGTAAAAAGACTTGAAACTGCCCTCACACTGTTGATGTGGGATAAATGGTTAAAGCCATTACACACACAGGTTTGTCCATTTAAGCACTCAAATTGTTTGTTCTACCAACCAATTGCCTGAATCCTCTTTCTATAATTCTTTCTTTGTTCTAAATATTTCAACTCATCTACTCAATGCCTTCTCATCTTTGTGACAATCAATTTCCTCAACATTGACATCAATGACAATCCAATGCCAACATTCTCACCCTCTTTCAACTTTGTGTGCCACCTTCATAACTCTTTTTTTTTCATGTAAGGAGGTTATGCCACATGTTTTGGCATTTACCAAGTAGGTAAAACCTCCCACTTTTTATTGGGAGTGGGTATTAATGCACCTCTTTGACATGTATATGCTATTATTTTTCTATAAAATAAGAACTATACGCTCACCTTTACTAGTTAAGTGATAGCTCAGTGAGAGTCTTCTCAAAATTCTCTTCTTTGTCTCTATTTTTCTCTCATTTTATATTTCTCTTCATTTGGCTATTTTTATCTTTGATCATATATTGCTTGGAGTTGCATGTTATATATGACTAACATCAAATCCTAGCTCAATTCTCGCTTCTCTCAGAATCCAACATGGTATCGAAGTCGTGTTGTCTGGTATAGCTCATTGTTTTTTTTTAATTTTTTAGAGAGATTTAAGAACATTAGATAAATATTATTTTCTTTAAAAACCAAGTATGCTCTTCTCCTACATTCTCATGTGACTTGGAGAATCAAAATGATTTAAAATGAAATAAGCTTCTAGTTAATCTGGTAGATATATACATGTGTTCTTGTTAGATTTGGGTGATTGTAGCTTTTTGATGATATTGGACACTATTTTAGTATTTCCAAAACTTGTCTAGAAGGCTTGAGAAAGTCAAAAGTAGCTTTTATTTCACCAAAATTAGAGTTTGGAGGATACAATAAAAATCAGTTTGTTTTTTTTACTAGCGGATTCAATAAGTTTTTTTTTTAAATTACATAACTTTTGCCTCAAGTGCCAGATTTTTGCAAATGAGTACTTGACGGAAATATTGAAAGGATAACTTTCCATTAATGTAGGTTTCTTTAAAAAAAAAATTCATTTTCCATCAGATATAGTAGGCTAAATCAATTGCATGTTTTTTCTCTTCCACAACCCATATCTTTCACCTTGAAACTCCATTTTTCAAAAACAAATAGGCATTTGAAAAGTATTGAAGAGTGTTACACAACTATAAGGCTTTTTTTTCAAATTTTTTATCAAATTTGTTTGTATTAAATTTTAATTTTTTTTTCCATTGGAGCCATAGATAGAATGTAATCTGATAAAAGGCCTTGTAAATGCACTAATTATAAAGTGACAACCTTGTAATATTTGTGGGGGGGACAGGGGTGGGGGGGTTTGAGACTAGTGGAAAGGGGGGTGTCTTGTGTTTCTTCTTTCTTGCACTCTTTTTGGATCTTTGCAAAAAAAAAATCTATAATGGATGCAACTATGGTTCATCTTTTAACACCATATAATTATTTTGAATGGAAATATAAGGTGATAATATATCTTAAAAGACATGGATATCATCATGTTGCAATGAGACTCAAAAGTGAACCTTGGGATGCTATAGAAAAGATAGAATGGTTTAACAAATGTGATGAAGTCTTTGGTACTTTGTGCATATCAATCTCCCCTCACCTTCTTTTTCACATTGAAACTACCACTACACCAAATGGAGTGTGGACCACTTTGGAAAACCTCTTTGGTAAGTAGAATGAGTTAAGAGGTCATTAGTTGGAGAATGAACTCATATGTTGAGTCCAACCAGCTTTGATACTATACAAGACTTCTTCATAAAACTAAAATCTATAAAATTGTAGTTGGAACAGTGTAAAGTTAAGAAGGATGATAAGTAATTGACATTTAGTATTCCTTCTAAGCTTGGTCCTAACTATTCATTGTTTCTTTCTACATTTTATGCTACAAAATGTGCCCTGGGTACCACATTCAAAATGCCTTCTCTAGATGAACTTGTCACAAATCTCACTAGAGAATAGGCCAAATTGGTTCAAATGGGTACAACCAAACCCTATAAGTCATATGCCTTAGTTGTAAATCAAGGCACAAAAGAATAGAAAGGGTTTAGTAAGAAAGATAATAAACAAAAGAACTAAGGAGGCAAGAAGAAATATTAGAAATTTGCTACTTCAAAAGTAGATAATTAGACCTCTTCATTAAAAGGTGAACAACTTAGGAAGGAGAAGGTCAAGTGTTCTTACTGTAAGTGGCTAGACTATAAGAGGCTTGGCCATGATGAACATGAGTGTTTAAAGAAACAAATTGATCACCTTTTACATCTTGTAGAAAAGAATAATATCAATGTGCTTGATTCAGTCAAATAAAGTTCATCACAAGGATCTTCTAAGGACATAGATAAAGGGTAATGGGAAAGGAAAGGGTAAGGCCCTTGACTAAGGTTATTCACACCACATGGATTCTTCAGAAGATAATTTCACATCCTTATCACCATGTTTTATGCCTACCATACCAATGGTTGATGACACTCCTGTTGAAGTGCATGGGAGAGGGTCTATTGATGTGGGGAAAGGAAAATTTCATGATGTCCTTTGTATTCCATCTTTATCAACTAATATCCTATAAATTTATCAGATCACTCACATTGGTTTTGACAAGTAAGTTGAGTTCATGCTAGATACAATGGTAATCAGTGAAATACATTATGGGTCTACTATTGTTTTGGGAAAAGTAGACCATCAATCCATATTGTATCAGTTTTTTCACTTTTTCCTGACTCTCCTTGAACAATATTACTCACTCATGTAAATGAGGAGAGTTTTTTGTGGCACCAATGGTTTGGCCACTTGAACTACCATTACTTGCAACAACTCAATCATCAGGACATGGTTTTAGGGTTGCCTTGTTTTCAATTTTTTGATGGAGTTTTCAAGGGTTGCATTCTTGGTAAGCATCTTGAGGAGAAGTATGATAAAGGAAAAGCATGGAGAGCTACACAACTATTGGAGTTGGTACATAGTGACTTGGCAAGACCATTTTCACAACCATCCTTCAGCAAGGCTAGATATGTCTTGACATTTATTATGACTTTTCTAGATAAACATGGGTTTACTTACTAAAACATAAGTCTTATATCTTTTAGAATTTTCTAGATTTCAAAGTTTTTGCAAAGAAACAATTTTGGAAGCTCATCAAGATTTTGCGTACAGAAAATGGAGGTGAATATGTTAATAATTAGTTTGAACAATTTTGTGCTTCAGAAGGTATCAACATGCATCACAGAGTTCCTTACAAACCTCAGTAGAATGGTGTTGCGAAATGCAAGAACAAGTCTTTAAAGGAGATGACTAATTGTATGATTCACTACAAGTCTTTAGCACCTCAATATTGGGTAGAGGCCATCAATTGTGCATGTCACATCCAAATTTGAGTTCCTCACAAAGATGTGAAGAGGGTAACTCCTTTTCAAGCTTGGACTGGTGAAAAAATTAGAGTTAGGAACTTCAGAGTGTTTGATTCTCTTGCATGGGCCCATATTCCAACAAATACATGCAATTCTATGGATCGATAGAACAAGCCTTGCATATTTGTTGGTTATCTAGATGATGTCAAATGGTATAGGCTTCTCTATCCCACCACTCATGAGTTGTTCATTGAAAGGAGTATTCGTTTTGAGGAGAGTTCTTCTAGTTCTTCTCATACCACTTCAATATCCACCATCACATTGGAAACATTGCATCATGATGATAGTTCTTTAAAGGATCTCAATCCTCCTAATCTTGATGAGGAGTCTTCTTCCTCCACTTTAGATGGTGATAGTGATGATGAGGATTTAGATTCCTCTCATAGTCATCATTCAGGGGTTGATGGTTCTCCCAATAAATCTCTAGACTCAATGCCTATTTGGGCATGACAAACATTTGAGTCAACAAGTGATTGGTCAAGGGCGATCCATCAAATAGAATAAGAACAAGATCAAAATTTCAGCACACTCCACATCTCTTCATTGCTTCAACTTCTAATCCATGGTCTTTATGAGAAGATTTAGGTTTTCTCGAGTGGTATTTTGCAATGCAAGAAGAGTTCAATTCCCTAGAAAGGAATCACACATGGGATTTAGTCCCTCTTTGTAAGGGAAGAAAAATTGTTCGATACAAGTGGATCTATCAAACAAAATTTGTAGCAAATGAATCAATTGATAAGAATAAGGCTTGCTTGGTAGCAAAAGGATTCTCCTAGGTTCCCAAGTTCTTGGGATTGACTACTCTGAGGCTTTTGCACTAGTTGCTAAAATTAATTCCATTTGAATTATCATTATTATAATTGTATCCCATCATTAGGAAGTTCATCAAATGGATGTAAAGAGTTCATTTCTTCATGATGACCTTTAGGAGAACATCTACATGGAGTAGCCACGGGGGTTTGTTCAGGATCCTTCACTTGTGTGTCAACTTTTAAAGTCTCTTTATGGCCTCAAATAGGCTCCTCAATCTTGGTATGCCAAGATGGACTCATTCCTTTAGACAGTTGGTCTCACTCAATGTCATTATAATCCAAACATATACATTTTGTATTAGGATGCAACTCTTTCATTTTTGGTTCTTTATGTTGATGACTTATTGATCATAGAGAGTCACTCATTGACCATAAAGGCAATGAAAACTACTCTACATGATATATTTCTAATGTTAGACTTCGGTCTTTTGCATCACTTCTTGGAGATTGAGATCACTCAGCCATCTTCAGTTGTCTTCCTTAGACAACCTAATTATGCACTAGATATGCTCTCCAAATTTCACATGGCTAATTGTAAGCCTACATCAGCTCCTTTTTTACCAAGGGTCAAAATTGAGGCTAAGTTCTCTCCACCCTTTGTTGATGGCACTTTATACTGAAAATTTGTTGGGAGTCTCATCTACTTGGCTCATACGAAACCCAACATTTCATATGTTGTGGCATGGTCTCTCGATTCATGTAGGAGCCACATGAGTTGCATTGAAAAGTAGCTAAGTGAATCCTCCACTATATCCAAGGTACTCATAATTATGGAATTCAATATGCAATGGGCATGGATATTGACTTGGTGGGAAATACAGATTTAGATCAAGTAGGTGATTCTCGGGATTGCAAGTCTACTTCAGGGTATTACTTCTCACTTGGCTTCGGTCTAGTTTATTGGTCGAGCAAGAATTAGTCTACAATTGATTTTTCATCAACAAAGGTTGAGTATCAAGGGGCAGTTAATGCCACCATTGAGGCTATTTAGATTCAAAATATTCTCACTGATTTTGGCATTCCAATCAAAAAGCATACCATCATCTTTTTGTGATAATTAGAGTGCTATATAAATCTCAAGAAATTTAATTCATCACTAGAGGAAGAAACACATTAAGATACATATGCACTACATTAGGGAGTTGATTCAAGAAGGCATCATTGTGTAACATATTAAGTTTACAGAACAAAACTGGAATAAAAAAGTAGCAACTAGACATCTAGTAAATTATTAAAGCATAGAACTGATTTTTTTTTACAATTAAGAAAGTAACTAATATCATAAAGTAACAAAAGTAACTAAATTCATGACGTAAAAAGTGAAAACAAATGAAACCTACTCTAACATATTTCTATTTCAATAGGTACAAGAAGAGTTTAGAATTTATAGCTTTAGAATTTCATTCTAAACTTCTTAATGGTCCTAAGTATCTGATCAAATGGAAAATATCATCAAGGTGATTTACCACCCAACCATTGTTGTAGTGATCATTTGCACATCTTCCTACTAGAAATGGTCCTGCCCTTCACAAGTATATAAGTTGGTTAATTGGTCTATTACCATCTGAGACTGGTAATTTTGACCCTACACTACTCTCATTGGTCACACGCCATAGTAATATTCTAAGTACCATGGCCTCTAACTAGGTGGTGTATCTGGACCATGTGAACTGACAGATGCTCACTTTTTGAAGTGTCACCTTGGCCAAAGTTTTTCTTATTTGTATACACAATTAAACATGTTGTCTTGTCCACCACCCTACTTAGTTAGAACCTTTAAATAAGTTTTTTTCTTTCTGACCAACAAGGTAGTTGTGTGTGTGAAAAAGTGGTATGTAAGTTGCAAGCACAACGCTTCAATTAAGTCATTATATGCATGGTTAATAATTAATAATCAATAAGTAAAAAAGCCATAACAAAGCGACTAATTGCCTTCTAAAAGATGCGAGTATAAGATTGCTCTCAGAGTTTTATAAGCAATACCAGTGACTAGACTACACCAAGATGAAGAATTTAATCTATATGATATTAACTATATGGATGCAAGATGGATGAATAATTCAAGCAAATAATCAATTCAAGCAATAATGGATGTAAGCAATAATAGATGCAAATAATCTAAAAAGCACAATGATCTTCAATGACTCTAGAGTGAAATTAGCGTGATAATAATCTCCAAGCATGTTCTCAAAAATCTCTGGGGTAAATTGGAATGAGAGCTGAAGACAAAATTTATAGAGAATTGCCAAGAGAAAAGCTCAAGTTAGGATTAATTGAAAATAATTGAGAAATCAAGTTTAGTTAACCTTGAAATAGATTCCAATTATAGTTTAACTAAAATGCATTCAAATTAGAAGTCCAAGTTGCATTGGAAATAATAATAAATTAATTCCATGCATTTGTGATAAAAATAGATAATTCTTTAATTTATTCAAGAAAAGAGTCTTTTCAATGCAACTGAACTTCTTTTTCTGAAAAGCTTTAAGTTCCAATTTTAGAGAATAATTCAATAATTCAATTAAATTGCTTTTTTGATTTCAAGTTCTAAATTTAGAAAAAGAAATAATATCTCAAGTTTGATTTCTCTCTCAATTCAATTCTTTTTATTTAATTTCAATTCAACTCTTGCTTTGTAATTAATTCCTTTTGCATGATTAAATGGCAAATTTATTAATTAATTAAATATGCAAGGATATTTAATAAATTAAAATGGGATAATTGATCAAAATGCTATTCTTGGAAATGATTCAATTAATTAAATGAATATTTAATTAATATTGAGTAATTGATTTGCCATGTGATATTTGATGATTAAAGAATTAATAATGTGCTCAAGGTTGATTTAATTGCCTTTGGTTAGGACCTTGGTGATGTTGTTGAGATTAGGGGCCCATGGTTTAGATGACCATTTTTAGGGTATTACATTTGGCCCTCTTTGAGTTAATGTGGGAGCAGCGTGTTGGTTCAAAGAATGTGTGATGTCTAGGAGATGTCAATTCTGAACTTGAATGATCACGAACTAGATGAAGAGGAAGGTGTTTAGCTTGATTCGAAGCAACAAAGCTGAATGAAGTCTGATTAAAGAGATAACATTCCCGAACTTGATTGAACTGAGGAACGATACAAACAAAAGATATCAAACTTGAACTTGATTGATCAAGAAGCAGATCTTACTGATCTAGAACTTGATTGAACTTAGATGCAGTTAGTGATGATAAAAATCAATCTTGAACTTGAATGATCAAGATACAATGAAGATAAATTGTTCAGCTTGATCAAGAAACAAATAATGAACACCTGCTTAGATTGAGTGCGATCAAATATACTCTTTAAACTTTTGATTGAGTTTAAACAAATAATCAACTTGATTTGAAGTGATGAAACTAATTAAGAGACTGATTCAGATGAAAGACAAATATCAGTTTGATTTGAAGCGATGAAACTGATATGCCCCTAGCAATTGATTTGATTCAAATAATCGAGAGATCTCAACTTGATGTGAAGCGATGAAGTTGAGATGCCCCTTAGCAAATGAGAGTTGATTTTCTTTAGTTAAAAAAGATTTTTGCTCGACTTTTGATGAAGATTTGAAAAATTTCTCGACTTGTGAGATGTGAGGTCATAAGGTCGTGAGTATGTCCCCTCGGGAGAGAAATCAAAAGATAGCGAGGGTACATGATTATAGGCAATTGTGTGGCGAAAATAAGTTATTTGAGCACAAATTGATTCTGAGGAATATTTAAAAATTTTGGCATTTATTGATGAGTTAAGTACAGAGTTGATCGTAAAATTGATGTATAGAATTGAAATTGATATTTAGCTTTGAAATTAAGTGCAATTTGAAGAAAAAAAAAAGAGCATTTGATGAAAAGAGCGCTAAGTGGTCCAAATTGTGAAATTGACTAGAAAAATGATCTCTAATTTCAATTTCAATCCCAGAAATGGAATCAAAACATGCAAATTAGCTAAGGGTACAATTTTCATGTCCATCAGAGCAAGTTGAAAAATTAGGTTTTTTGCTATATATGGGACGAAAGTATCATTTTCAAATCATTTTAACCCTCCAAGTTTGAAAATTCAAAAAGCCTTCTATGAAGAAAATGGTGGTCCCTACTCGTCAGCATCGATTCGAGCATCAGAGACATCATAATCAACCCCAAAACTATGAGCCAGCGATAAGTGATCGATCTTAAGCCTCTTTATGTTTTCAATTTTAAATTTTTTTGCTTTTTTTCAAGTTTTTCGCATGTGTGGGGTCGGGTTTCACGTTTTATCGTGCGAGACAGGATCCTATCTCGTATGAGTACCTGGTAAAATTTCTATTGTCATTTGGGATGCACCCTTGTATCATACGATAGGTCTATTAAAAGACCATGTTGTCGTGTGAAAGCCAATAGTTTATCATTTGGGGTTGTTTTTTCGTGCGATAGCTATTCTTGACTCGTACGAGATTCTGCTTCTCTGTGTTTTTTCATTCAAGAGATAGTGAGCATTTTTTAAGGTCTAAACATGAAATTTTGATTTTGCATTTGACTTAGTTGGATTTGCATGATGTTTTACTTCTCTTGTAGGCTCATTTGGAATGTTTTTTGATGCTTCATTGTTGGGTTTTTGCAGGTTCGATTACCTCATGTGTTGTTTAGATGCATTTATCCTCCTACTATGGCATTAGTTTGATATTTATCTGAGGTTGAGCAAGCTCATATTGACTTGTGCGGCTTGACTAGTCTATTGAGATTACCTAATATCTGTGTGAACCATGGAATGCTCATGGCATTGGTAGAGCATTTCCATTCAGAGCATAACACGTTTCATCTGCTGGTGGGGGAGTTGACTATCACTCCCGAGGATGTATATAGGATCCTCTATATCCCTTTTGCTGGGGATAAGGTGGATTATGATTCAGGGCACCTTCCAGGATTATAGGTAGTGAGGCATGTCTTTAGTGATCCTGACATTTTGACTCATTCCATTAGTTGGGACATATTGATGAACAGGTACAATGAGGAGTTTCCTCTGGCATGTGTTCTAGTAGGGTTCATATGTTGTTTTTTGATTCCAGATAGAGGGCAATAGGGTTTCTAGTGTGGTTGGGGCAGGATGTTAGAGAGATTGATAGAGACCCCTAAGAGACTTGGTTGGGGTTCGTGTTTATTGGCCCACATGTATCGAGAGATGCATGAGATCGTGTATAGAGATGGTTAGAGCATGGCCGATGGTGTATATATTTTGCAGGTGTGGGCTTGGGAGTACCTTCCCGTTTGTCGGCCCATAGTAGATGACAGTAGAGAGCTTCGGCAGTCGATTATATACAGGTATGTCGGATACATTACGCAGCCCCATTTGGGCAAGATAGATTTTTGGAGACAATAGCTAGATGACCTAATAGCTATTGTATGGAGACTGTACAAAGGCTTAGAGTCATGGGATGACTGGCAGATGGTTTGCAAGGACCTTTTTATCACACATCTTATTGGGAGATCGCAGACCATTGTGGAGCGGTTTGTTGTATCATGGGTGATGAGACTGTATGGTCGGCCTAAGGGGATCTCGCAGGAGTTTATAGCGTATGCCCATTACACAGATGAGGAGAGATAGGGATGGTCTCCATGTTTGTCCTATGCTTTCATGATGCAGGAGCTGACTGGTTTACATCACCTGAGGTGGGATTATATGGATGATGTGGCAGATGCAGGGATATTGCCCCAGTATAGAGATTGGTTTCACCAGCATTCGTTCCCTCGATTCATAGATCTAGCAGAGTAGACTCCTCATATTGAGGATGTTGAGGATGATGCCCCTGCACCGGCACAAGGACAAGGACAGGGTTATAGGCAGGGATAGGCACAGAGAGCTGAGGCTCCACAACGGAGTGGTGGTGATCCTGGTGCTAGCAACAACAGGGTGCCAGTTGATGTTGGACAATAGAGGGGTGAGGGTGGATCCCTAGGGCATGTAGGATTGAGATTGGGTGGGACTGAGGAGGAGTGAACAACTCTGACATAGGTCCAGCAGCGGCTGGATGAGCAGGGTGGAGCTATAGGTGGAGATGGGGGTGGGGAGCCTGTGAGAGAGCAAGGGACTGACACAGGGCGGTCAATGAGAGCACGTCTTGAAGAGCTATAGTCACAGTTGATAATGGATTAGACTCAGCTAGCGGAGCTAGATCGACAGATTGCCGAGGTGAGGGTTGAGCATGATCGCCAGATCACATCATTGAGAACAGAGTCTAGAGTAGAGATAGAGGCTTTACAACAGGAGGTCCTTCTCCAAAGTAGTAGGGAAGCCTACTATGTGGCAACATATAGTGTCGCAATTCTTGTTGCGTAGTAGGTGATACCCTACTCATAGTATATGGCACGATCAGAGGGAGCTCAGGCACCTCGTCAGGATCCCGGGCATCAGGCTCCTCCTCCTCCACCAGGAGATGAGGGAGAGGGTGCTAGCTAGATTATTTCTTTTTGTAGCTCATATATTTTTTGTAGACACACCCATTTTTTGTAGCCTATACGATTTTTGCTCCAATGAGAATTTGTATATGTCATTCGACATCATTTTGTACTGTTATACTTGACATGATATATATACGAGATCTGATTTGACTTCATCATAGTTGTGTTGATTCGCTTATGAGATGTCTTTTATATGCTTTATTCTATATGTATGCATTTCTTTTCGATATGAATGTATGTAATGCAAATGATTATAGATGTCTTTTTTTGTTTCTTTTCATATGCAAATAAATGAATGTGTAATGAGTAATGCGATGTTTTCATTTTTCTACATAATAAAATGAATGCAAATGAGTAATAATGAAATGTATGAAGCTATATTAAATGTTATGTATGCAGCTAAAACATCTCAAAACACAAGTACTTGATCGAAGAAATGATGATAAATAGACCACTTAGCATAAGAATTGATGATGCTTTAAGCTCTCATTTAGAAGATAAAGAGATTATTATCATACCGAAATCACTCTAAATTCACAAAAATGCAGAATGATATGCAAAATGATATGCGAAATGATATGCGAAATGCATCCTAAACCTAGTCACTGGATTTAAAATACTTAAGATTCATCACTGAGCATAACGAACACAACAGGCAAGTTAGAGTTCCTTTCTTTTTCAATATGCAATATTAATTATCTTGTCCACAATGACCCTTTTTTCATTCATATCCTTGGACAGATTTCGCAGGGACCCGAATTGCATCATAAAGAAATTCCCTCAAAATAGACAAAGAAATAATATGGACCTCCCTGTAGCATACAAATAAGCGGAGTCGAGGTATGTGAGGCGATTTCACCTTGTTGTGAAGGCTCTTATCATAGACACCCAGCTAATTTATATGTTTCCAGATCATTGGGATCATTCCTACAAGTAGAAAACAAAGAAAATATTATGCTCCCAATCCTTGCTCCTCTTAGTCACAATAGACTTCCTCGAGTTACTCAAAGGGATAATAATCAAAAACCAATATAAAAGACAGCACACAAAGAAAATTTTCATTCATAGCTCAAATTGTTTAGTGATTGTTTTCCATTATGTTGTTTTGCTTGTTTACTCAGTGATAAAAAAACTCTTTGGTAGTTAGAAAACAGGTGACTGACTCAAAGTGGATGACCAGGTTTCACTGATGCAAAAATGATTTGGTTGACACTAATGAGGATATGTAATGTGCTCTATCGAGTAACCTGAGACTAGGACGTTAATCAGTTTCAAGTCATGAGGGTTCCAACAAACCAGGATGTCACAAAAGTGACTGAAAAATATGTACAAGTGAAAGTAAAGATGCATGAAAGCGAGAAATGCCAATGTTGTGTTGATAGATGGAGCGCTTGAGTACAAGAGGCACCTGTTTGCCAGGTTTTCACTTGCTTGGCAGAGCTTCAATTTTTTTTTTTACCAAGGTGCCTGTTTACCAGGTTTTCACTAGGGCAGTTTCTCTCTTTATATTTTTTCTTTTGTTTTTCTCTTTTTTTTTGTATTTTATGATTTTTCCATTTTTTTTAGTTTTTTCAGGACTTTTTCCATTTTTTAAATTTTTTTTAGGACTTTTTCCAGTTGTACAAATTGGTGGCACAGAGAATGCTAAGAGAATAATTTCTTCAAGTGGATGGTGTTAATCGGTTCACGGAGTTGTTCTCCTTTCAAGTTTGAGAGTTGATAGGCACCAGAGCCGTATGATGTAGTAACAATGTAGGGACCCAGCTAGTTGGGTTCAAACTTTCCTTTATTGTCACGAAACTATTGATTTTTTGGATTTTCTCTCAGAACTAGGTCACCAACCTGAAATTCTCTTTGTCTAACTTTCTTGTTATATCATCTAGACATTCTCTTCTAATACACTCTAAGATGATCAAACACAACTTGTCAACGCTCATCCAGCAATTCGAGCTCTTGCAATCTAGATATTCTATGATCTTCATCAGTAACAAGACCTTGCAAAGAAACTCTTAGAGATGGTATTTCTACTTCAATAGGTAATACTACTTCAGACCCATACACCAAAGAGAAAGGTGTAGCCCCAGTAGGTGTTGTGATACTTGTTCTGTAAGCCCATAATGCAGGATTGAGCTACAGATGCCAATCCTTCCCGGATTTATTCAATGTTCTGTGCAAGATAGTCAATAGGTTTTTGTTAGATGCCTCAACTTGTCCATTACCTTGAGGGTAATATACCGATGACCAGTGTTTCTTTATTTTGAATTTCTCACAAAGCTCATCCAGATATTTATTCTTAAACTTTCCTCCATTATCAGTCACAATTGATGAAGGTATCCCATACCTGCAGATGATATAATTTAGGATGAACAAGGTGACTTATTTACCAGTTTCTTTGATGAGTGGAACCACCTCTACCCACTTGGTGAAATACTCAGTGGTAGTTATGATGAATTTATGTCTATTAGATGAAGTAGGATATATCTTACCAATGAGATCAAAGGCCCATTGCTGAAAAAGCCAGTGTGTTATAAATGGTATGAGGTCCCTTGCCGGGGCATGTATGAGATTTCCATGAAGCTGACATTTCTCACAAGTCTTAGCAAATTGGATGGCATCTTTTTCCATGTCTGGCCAATAGTAGCCAGCCCGTAGTAGTTTCCGAGCTAAAGTAAGGCCATTCGAATGAGATCCACAAATACCTTCATAGACTACCGATAATGCATGTTTAGATTCTTCAATTTCTAGACATCTAAGCAATGTACCATCCAAACCTCATCTAAATAAATCGTTAGCTATGATAACATACCGTGAAGCATTTCGAGTTAGGTTTCTTTTCTCATTTTGGGTAAGATTTCTAGGGATAATTTGGTCGCATAGATAGGAATAGATGTGGTTGTATCGAGATGAGTCATGTCCAATAATAGAACAGACTGTTTGGATCTTAGGAGAATCATAAGAGGGGTAATATAACTCTTCCACCAGGAAATCAAAGCAAAAATTAGACTCCTGTAACTTAGGTATAGATGCCAAGGTAGCCATAGCATTTGCTGCTCTGTTCGCGGATCTAGGAATCTATTGGAATGATACAAAAGAAAAATACTTCTTAAGATCATCAACCATTCTCTTGTAAGGCATCAGTTTCTCATCTTGAATCTGATATGTATCATTGATTTGATTAACCACCAGCTGAGAATCTCCATAGATATACAATTTTGCAACCTTCCATTCAATAGCTAGTTTTATCTCATTCACCAAAGCTTCATATACTACAATGTTGTTCGTGCAAGGGAATAGAATCTTATAAGACTTTGGGATTGAATACTTATGAGGAGTAATGAATAATATGCCAGCACTTGAACCATTTTGCGTAAAGGACCCATAAAAGAACATTTTCCAAGGTTGTTGAGTAAGATGCATTATAGATTCATCTGGAAACTCTATGTGTAGCGGCTAAGTATCCTCAAGCGGAGCTTCAACAAATTGATCAACAATTACCTATTCTTTAATGGCTTTGTGTTCCACATATTCAATGTCAAACTCTGTAAGGATCATGACCCATTTTGCTAATCTTCCTGTAAGTGTTGCCTTATTGAGAAGATACTTGAGTGGATCCATTTTGGCCACTAGCTTGACTGAATGTGCTAGCATGTAGTGTCTCAGTTTTTGTGATGCAAAGACTAACGCCAAGCATGCTTTTTCTATTATAGTGTAGTTCATTTCATAAGACACCAATGTCCTGCTGATGTAATAAATAGCTCATTCCTTTTTATTGTCATCCCGTTGCGCCAGAAGTGCCCCCAGTGATGAATCAGTTGCTGATATATATAAGATTAGTGGTTTACCCTAAATCGGTGGCATCAATGTCGATGGATTTGATAGGTACTCTTTTATCTATTGAAGATGTTGTTCACACTACTGATCCCAATTGTATATTATTCCTTTTCTCAATACCTTTGTGAAAGGTTGAGCTTTGTCTACTAGCTGAGAAATGAATCATCTGATGGATTGGAGACGTCCCTGTAGACTTCTCATTTGACTGATGTTCTTCAGAGGTGTCATTTCCATTATAGCTTGGACCTTCTCAGGATCAACCTCGATTCCCTTCTTTGAAATGATATAGCCAAGTAGCTTACCAGATGTCACTCTGAATGTACACTTCTTTGGATTTAATCAGAGTTTGAACTTTTCCAATCTGTCGAGTATAGGACCTAACTCTTGAATATGCGTTGATCTTTTCATAGTCTTCACTAAGGTGTCATCAACATAATCTTTCATATTCTTATGCAGCATGTCATGAAAAATAGTTGTAACTGCTCTCTGATAGGTCACTCCTACGTTCTTTAGCCCAAATGGCATGACGTTCCAGCAAAAGGTTCCCCATGCATAGGTGAAAGCTGTATTTTCTTGATCTCCGGGAGCTATTTTGATTTGATTGTATCTGGAGAATCCGTCCATTAGTGAGTACATTTCATACCCAGCAGTCATGTCGACTATCATATCAATATTTGGTAATGGAAAGTCATCCTTCAGACATGCTTTGTTAAGATCTCTAAAGTCAGTACAAACTCTGATAGACTTGTCTGCCTTTGACATAGGTACTATGTTTGAAATCCATTCAGCATAATCTATAGCTCTGATGAATCCAGCTTTGAGCAGTTTTTCTAGTTTAGCCTTGACTAATAGTGCTACATGCGGGTGCATCTAATGGATTTTTTGCTTAACTGGTTTTACTCCTGGTGTAATTGAAAGATGGTGCATAATCAGATCAGGATCCAAGCCTGGCATATCAGAGTATGTCCATGCAAAGTTTATTTTCTTTTCTAAGAATAGCTGAGTGAACTCCTTCAATTCTTCTATTGATAGTGATTGAGCTACATGAATGATGTGTGGTGTCTCTTGACTCCCAATGTTCACTGGCTAAGTTGGCTCAATCAATATGGAGGACCTTTCCAGGAAATGACTTGGCAGCATATCAAGTATCTCACCTTCAAGCGCCTCAGAGAGGATTTCACCTTTAGGTATGTCCTTTATTTTCTCTCTTTTAGATTTTGACACCGCCACAATGTTGTTTTCGCCATTAGATTTTTTATTTTTATTTTTCTTGTTTTTGCGACTAAGATACTTGATATCCACTTCACTCATGTTTTCACTTTGTTCACTAGTGGAAGAATCTATAGGTTCGATTGCATTGAGATAATAGGCTAACCTATAGTCATTGGCAAAAGTAGGTATATTCATGGGCTGGTTTTGTAACGTGTAGTCGATCAACTCGGGATGTACTAAGGATAAATCTTGGATAGGTTCAAGAGCGTTCACGATATTGTTATCACTGTCATGGATCGAAAAGTCAAGTTCCAGAATGATACCTTGCGTAAGTGTCTCGAGACCAGTAAGAGTCAGATCATGATTATCAAAGTTCACATTAATATTTAGTTGATCTAATCCGATAGACATACTTGTAACGTCGTTCACTACACCAAACTGGACATCATATCGTGGTTTAACAGCGATAAGATCAGTAGACATATTTTCATTGTTTGTATCAGCTGATTCAAAATTTGAGGCTGAGTAGATATTGTCCTGAATAGGATTGTCATCAGAGTCATCAGGTGAAGTTTCTGAGTCTTCTTCAAGTGATTTAATAAGTGTATGTATGGCATCAACACCAACATCTTTAATACTGCAAGTTCCTTCATGTTGTGGTTCATTTGTCACTTGTATCTGACACACTTGTTGACATGATTTTGATGTTTCTGTGATTTGTTGTCGTCTACTCCATTCAGCTTCTTCTAGACTGATAACTGGTTCTTGTTCTGTACCTTCCAACTCTTCTTGTGTAGTGCTATACCTGATTTGTTCTGTTTTAGGATAGGGGTACATAGATGAGAAGCTTTTTGGTATTCTTCCTTCTTTTAGTCCTTGTTCATAATTTGCTTGTCTCTTTTGTCTAATTTCCTGTATTTCTTTCTCTAGTTTTATGCGCATCAGCTCTTGAGTATCATCTATGACATCACTAGACTCTTCTGGAGTTTTTGTAGTGGATGTGTCTGAGAGGTGGTCAGGACCCCATTCATACTCGTTTGAATTAGTCTCTGAATAATCTACTTGGTGCTTGTCAGTATATGTGATTGGAACTTTTAGTGGTGCAAACAATTCTCTGATTCTTACTACTTCATCTTTTATATCCTCAGGGACTTCAACTTACTATATTATTATAGTCGATATAATCGAAGCTTGAGCACTGACTGTTTATTCTTTCTTGACTATTGATTGCTCTTTCTCTTTTCTACACTATGCTTTTGTTTGTTTAGTGTCTACTTCCTATAATGTTAAAGGTGATATTCTTTTCTACCACTTAGGCTTAGAAACATTCTTTTGATCTGATGTCTATTTTGGATAGTAACCCAGTCCAGCCTTATCATTTGTGGATTTGGTTTGTAGCTGAATTGGTTCAGTAACACCTTCCTTTTGTTTGCCCAGAGGACCAGTACCCGAATACCCCATGCGTTGAATCATTTTGTATCTAGGACCATATTGTTTTGAGGAAATTTCACAATGTCGTACCTCCTCATTTTGACTATCTTCCTTAAAGAGCCAGTTAAGAACAATGTCTTCTTCTATTTCATCCACCAAGGAGGTAGAAGATTGTACAAAGAGACCATCATATATGGTATTCAGAGTGGAAGTTTGTGTTCTCATAGCCTCTGATGGCTTGCCCAACTATTTTGGTGATGGAGGGAGAGAAACTAATGAAAGTACCGGTTCTACCTTGTAACCATCCATGCTGGTATTTATAATCTTCAATCTCTTTTCTAAGTCTTTCATTAGTGCTTCTGGATCTGCATTTGGAGAGGTTGCCCTATTATGAGGTACAAAAATATCTTCACCTTTTGTCAATGCATTACAGACAACATTTGTATCAGCAGGAATACTAACTTTAGCTCCATTATAAGGAAACTTTAAGCATTGATGATATGTTGACGGTATTGCCTTCATTTCATGAATCCATGGCCTGCCCAGTAATATATTATATGACAATGGAATATCAAGAACTTGGAAAAGAACATCTCTCTCTATCGGTCCCACTCTGATTGGTAATGACACCAGACCTTTAGAAGTCCTTTCTTCTTCATCATAGGCTTTTATTGTTATTTTCTTGCCAGGATCAATGACATTTTCAGAGAATTTTAGTTGTGTAATCAAACTGTAAGTACAGATATTCAACCCCCCTCCTCCATCTATCAAAACATGTTTGACTCTATGTTTATGGATCATGGCTTCAATATACAATGGCTGGTTATGTGGATGATTTAGTGAGTTATCATCTTCTTCAGAGAAGGTCAGATAGTGAGGTGAAATCAGATGACCCACCATAGACTGAAACAGATCAATGTCTAAATTTTTTGGAATGTTGGTAGTGAGCAATGCTTTGTCTAGGATCTCTTTGTGAGCGTATGAGAGTTTTAGCAATTCAAAGATTGAGATTTGAGCATTTGTCCTTTTCAACTGTTCAACGACACTATATCCAGAAGATGATGATGAAGTTAACCTTTTAAATTTGTCCAAGGCTGATGGGTTTGATGTTGCTTGAGTCGGGTCGGAAGAACTAGCTCCTTGGAGGGTGACTTTCTTTTGAGAACGGGTGAGAGCTCTTGCATAGTGTGATTCATTTGGTTTATCTTTGACTATAATCACATTGCAATATTCCGAGTGGGAAGGCTCAATCATGTTGATAATGTTGTCCTGACTGGCATAAGTATAGTTTACCTTGGCACCTCCTTTGGTCTTTGAAGAATCACCTTGTTCATAAACAGGCAAAGGGTCTTTAACTGCTTTATGATCTATATTAGTCGGATGATTCCCAACAACAACTTTACCAGCGTCTATGAGATCTCAAATCTCATGTTTTAGCTTCATGCAATTGTTTATGTTATGACCTTTATTCTTTGTTTTTAGTAACAAACATCTGAACATCATATCCAGTAGGAAGTTTAGCACCTTGTTTCACTAGTTCTAAGAAATAGTCTTCCTTTTCTAGGGTCATGATAGCTTTCATTATTTTTCTAAAGTCTTTGTCCTTTTGACAGTCAAGGATTTCTTTTTCTAGAGGTTCAGTGTCTTCGTCAGCCTCACTTGATGATGAAAAAACATTATCATTTTCGGGAATGTTATTATCGTCCTTGTTTCCGTCATTGTGTTTCGTCTCATATATAGTGGGAGATTTAGGCTCATCAAAAATTGGTCCACCTGTTGACGATGGTATGTCAGTGAGTGGATCCTTTTCTTAAAATGAATTGTCGATGTATGAAAAGGGTATTCCTTTTCCTTTGGCTTCTTTCTTACGATAACTCCTAGTTTGTGTAGGCATTTTTATGAATTAGTGCGACCTAAAGTTGTTTGTTATATAGAGGTCAAGATCAATTTCAGAGCTAGTTGTTCGATTAATGTATTGTTTGGGAGAAACAACTGAGATTCAGTCTGGTTTCAGGAATGATCTATCCTGTATAAGACATTTATCTAAGTTGATTCTAAGCATAGTGTAAGATTCAGTCTGGTTTTAGGAACGATCTATCCTATATAAGACGTTATCTAAGTGACTAATATTTGATAGGTAGTTGATTGAACTAGCTGAAAGATGATCGACCAAATTGTGCAACGCAAATGGAAGAGGTACACTGTCTTGATCTATTTATGCTCAGAAAAATTGATAACTAGTATTATGTTCGCTGTAAGTTGTTTTCAGGCAAGTTTGACTGTTATGTTCTGACAAAACCAGAGACTCGTACGACAGGATTTTCTGAACCGGACGATAATTTAGCAGCTATAAGACGATAATAGTTCTATTTCATACGAGTTGGTGTCTCTTACCATATGACAGATGGGTATGTGCAAGATGACAAAAGACTCAAAGAAGTTCTGTTTCGTACAACACAAGATGCAGAACCAGATGACAGATTAAAATGACTCGTACGACACAGGATCAGATCTAGGATGACAAATCAGAAGACTCGTATGACACAGGACTAAATGTAGCATGATAAATTATCAGACTCATACGACTATTCACAGGACAGAGCCTAGAAATTCTGAGTTTTTTCAATTGCTGAGTATGATAACTGAGTATGACCAATTCTGAGATGGATTGATTTTGGACCAGGATATAGAATTTCAACTTAAGATGGACAAGTTTCTAACATGGACAGAGTTTCAACTTAAGATGGAGAAGTTTTTGACACGGACAGAGTTTCAACTTAAGATGGACAAGTTTTCGACACGGACAAAATTTTGACTTAAGATGGACAAGTTTCTGACATGGATAGAGTTTTGACTTAGGATGGACTAGTTTCTAACACGGACAGAGTTTTGACTTAGGATGGACTAGTTTCTGACACAGACAGAGTTTCAAATCACTAAGTTGTTTCTTGTCTTCTCTAATTTGTGGTATTTCACTTTTTGTTTCAGGGATGAAAACACAGAAAACAAGTAGTATGTATAGTGACTCCAATCGCAGCATGCAAACCCTAAGGAATTTGGTGAGGAAAGAAAACCTTTGCTTGTAGACTCAGGTACACACCCAATAGCTAATCAGAATACGATTGCTGAGTCTCACGCAATGGATTCTCAATGTCGTATTATCCAACTCCAAATGCTAATGGGGGCACGAAATGACAAGTATCTTGGGAGAGTTACTATCTCTCTTGCACAAAGATTATCCCCCTTTCAGAGATGAACCGGGTAGCTTCTAATTTTGAATTGGATTTAGTCAGGGATCCGTTTGGCGTGTTGAGGTATAAAATCAATTAAGAGGTCTCCCAGCCTTGAAAACCAAGGTTTAATATACCCAAAGGTATGGAGGATAGCTATTCCCGAGCACTGTCGTTGACTTGATTTTCATCAAATCACGTTTATTTTATAGTGGGTTGGAGTACTTGGTGTCTAGCCATTCCCACTTAGGTCGTTTCCCTCACACCGGCTATAACGGCTTTAAGAGTTTTTCAACCCCTCGAGAGGGCAGGCTTGCTAAAGATGTACAAATCTCAAACAAAGAAAAAGCCTCAAGGGTCTGGATTTCTTATTGTCTAGAAAAAGACAAGAGCATACTCTCCTACCTCTCTGAATCTTCTAAAAACACAAAAGACAGATTTGTTCTTTAACTAGATAGCAAGTTAGGTTCCTAAAAATGAATTTAAAGAATACACGATGTTTAGTCGCTTCTCCTTAGGCAACCTGTAAAGACAACAAATCAGTAGTCATATTGTCTTTGTGTGACAAGCATATTCTTTGACAAGCATTCTACAAAAACTGATTAGGCTGTGA
The DNA here is from genome assembly GCF_030272615.1 of Cryptomeria japonica. NCBI lineage: Eukaryota > Viridiplantae > Streptophyta > Pinopsida > Cupressales > Cupressaceae > Cryptomeria > Cryptomeria japonica. Next base: position 358,503,953 of record NC_081405.1, on the reverse strand, counting down.
AAAATTCTGAGATAGACAGATAAACAGTCAGGGTCAGTTGTCAAAATAATTTTAAAAAATCATGAAATTTGCCTTTTAACCAGAAAATACAGAGTTGTACGACAGTATAAAAACCCGTACGATACAGGATCCCAACTCGTACGAGATAGGATTCTAGTTCGTATGACACCTGCAGTTTGTCGTTTCAGCATGTGGTAATTATCGTACGAGATGTCCGGACGAAAAATTGAAAAATCTGAAATCTGGAAAATAACAAAAAAAAATAAGCAGTCAGTCTTGGAGGCTGAAAAATGTAGTCTTCTGCCCCACGGTGGGCGCCAGAGATGTGTGTGTGAAAAAATGGTCTGTAAGTTGCAAGCACAACACTTCAATTAAGTCATTATATGCATGGTTAATAATCAATAATCAATAAGTAAAAAAACCATAACAAAGCAACTAATTGCCTTCTAAAAGATGCGAGTATAAGATTGCTCTCAGATTTTTATAAGCAATACCAGTGACTAGACTACACCAAGACGAAGGATTTAATCTATATGATATTAACTATATGGATGCAAGATGGATGAATAATTCAAGCAAATAATCAATTCAAGCAATAATGGATGTAAGTAATAATGGATGCAAATAATCTAAAAAGCACAATGATCTTCAATGACTCCAGAGAAAAATTAGCATGATAATAATCTCCAAGTGTGTTCTCAAAAATCTTTCGGGTAAATTGGAATGAGAGCTGAAGACTGAATTTATAGAGAATTACCAAGAGAAAAGCTCAATTTAGGATTAATTGAAAATAATTGAGAAATCAAGTTTAGTTAACCTTGAGATAGATTCCAATTATAGTTTAATTGAAATGAATTCAAATTAGAAGTCCAAGTTGCATTGAAAATAATAATAAATTAATTCCATGCATTTGTGATAAAAATAGATAATTCTTTAATTTATTCAAGAAAAGAGTCTTTTCAATGCAATTGAACTTCTTTTTCTGAAAAGCTTTGAGTTCCAATTTTAGAGAATAATTCAATAATTCAATTAAATTGCTTTTCTGATTTCAAGTTCTAAATTTAGAAAAAGAAATAATATCTCAAGTTTGATTTCTCTCTCAATTCAATTCTTTTTATTTAATTTCAATTCAACTCTTGCTTTGTAATTAATTCCTCTTTTGTAATAAATTAATTCCTTTTGCATGATTAAATGGCAAATTTATTAATTAATTAAATATGCAAGGATATTTAATAAATTAAAATGGGATAATTGATCAAAATGATATTCTTGGAAATGATTCAATTAATTAAATGAATATTTAATTAATATTGGGTAATTGATTTGTCATGTGATATTTGATGATTAAAGAATTAATAATGTGCTCAAGGTTGATTTAATTGCCTTTGGTTAGGACCTTGGTGATGTTGTCGAGATTAGGGGTATTGCAGTAGTCTCTTATGCTAACAACATACTAACATAACCTATAGGTGCACCTACACTAAGTTTAGTTACCATACTTGGTGCAACTTGTTTTGTCAGGGTTAAAGGTCTTCTACCTTTGCATTTTAAGGTCATAATTATTGACTTACATTTTAGATGTTTATGCATTACTAGCTTCATACCCACAATGATTAGTAGCATGTTACTTGTCTTCTCATGAGTAAATAAGTGTATACATTATGTCTTCTATGACTTCTTGATGTAATTTTTTCTTGGATTTTTTATTTCATTTAATGTTTCCATTATGTTTAACTCCATATTTTCCTTCTAAATGGAATGTATTAGGTAATATGTATTGGTTCTAACCTTGTTTCCATTTTTAGGTAAAACACAAATTGTTTTCTCAGGCTGTCATGAGCCTTGTCTGCTCCTTCAACAAGAGAGGGTTACCATTATTTATTGCATTGCTTTCCAAAGTTCATATTTACTCTTTGGAAAGTTTGGAATATAAAATTTAGAGTTCTTAATCAACTTCTATTCATTTTAATTTTCTTTTAATTCAAGGAAGAATTAGCTAGGTATGTTCCTATTGTTTATGGCTTAATGCTTTTTACAGATTACTATAACTTTCTCAATCATTCGTGATCATCTTCATGATGAGATTTGCAACCATTGCGTCTAGTTTCTTGTCTGCATTCTTCCTGAATGCAATCTACTCTCAACCTATCAAACTTAGGAAGTTCATCTCTTCCACTAGTTCCTTGAATGAAGGATTCCCAAGAGTTGGGAAGTCCATTCATAGCTAACATCACCAAGTTTTTATTAGCAAAAGTATCTCCAATTGCACTAAACTGGTCTTTTAACTCTGAAATTTTCATGAAATAAGAAGCAATAGATTCTCCTCTAGCCATTTTCACATGCAACAGTTGACGCCTCAGGGCTAGAGCTCTGCTAGTGTTGTTGAATTCATAAAGATCCTTTAGGGTCTAAAACATTTCCTTAGCTCAATCCAACTTAAAGATGATAGGAACCAGATGATCCTTAACAGAATCAATCAGAATTTTCTTAGCCATGGTCCTATTCTTTCTCCATTGAACTTTCTCTACATCAACAAAAGGTTCTTCAACATCTTTCGAGACATAGTCAAGGAGATCATTCTCTTCTAGAGTAATCAGAATTCTAGATTTCCAAGAAGAGAAATTTGATGAACCATCTAGTCTATCTTCTACTTTCAATCCGTTCACCGTTATGAATGGCTTAGGCAAGCAACTGAAAGAAATAAGGTACTTAAAACAAGATTTTGGTTCTGGATTGATCTTCTAGACCTTCTCTGATACCATGTTAAAATTGAACCAGAATAAGAGTAGAAAACAAAACTTAAGAATAAGAAGAACACGAGACTTATCCTGAGAAAACCCTCCACTTGAGGGTGAAAAACCCAGCCCACACAAATATGTCTTTTATTTATATCTCAGAAAATAAATACAAACATTGATAGTTTCATATAACTATCAATCACTCTAAGACAAATACGTTTCTCTGAAAAAAAATCACTTTAAGATAGAGGAATCGAATAATACAACTCACATACATATTATAAGTCTTCACAAATTTTGATAAATCTGAAACACGTCATAAAACAAATATTGAATCATTGTTCTGATGAAAATCATACACACTGCTCTTGACTTGCTTTAAGACAAATTTAGCCTGCAACAAAATAACCAATCTGCCGAAGAAGAAGCTAAATGAAGATAGGCAACATGATATATATAATATATCGTATGACTGGGCAAATGAACTCCACGTAGGAATACAAGAAGACGCACATGGGAGAGAATCGGTTAGTGGTTACAACATCGACAGCCACCTAGCACACCACCGACAGCCACTGAAGAATAAAACCGACAGCCACCGAAGCATAAAAGATTCAATGGATAGTCAACAAACATCAGGATACACGTCGGATGAATTCTGAATAAAATCGGTAGCCACCAAGGAAAATAGAATAGAAGCAATACATGAAGAATAAGGGACGTCGATAGAAAACATGATGATGCCAAGTCACATAAGCCCAATCATCACAACATATAAGCATGATAAAGTACGTCAGCACGAACATAATAGAAACAGAGACTGCGTCAGCATAGATCTCCATCGCATCTACCTTGAACTTTATCATAAAAAACACATACACATATATTAAACACAATTTTCTAAGTTATAAGAAGAGATTTTGAATACTTCAAAATCAATATAGACACATAATTGCTACATAAATAGCTATAAGTTGATTTAACAATTTATAATATGCAAAAATAGTAGAGTTGCATTGGAAGGTAACCAAAAAAAATGGGTTGCTGAAATAGAAAAACATTTCATTTGTCTTTCTCATTTAATGTAGGTTTTGTTTATACCAATTTTTTAAATCAAATTGCATAAATGAAATTATTATAAATTAAATTTAAGAAAATTATGTCAAATTTTAGAAAATTCAAATCACATAGTATTTGGCATGGTTGGAAATCAAGGTTTTTTGGGCATGTGTGGGTACAGTATCCGACGTGTATCCAGGTTGTATCAGATACATATTTGTTTCGGATACAGGGATACGTGTGCCCAAGGACGGACACCTACTCTGAAAAAATGTGAACCAACTAAGAGAAAATCTCAATTTTTTTGCTTTAAATCTTGAACAAAGATCATTTAAACCCTCAGAATCATTGAATGTATATTAAATCTTCTTCTACCATTATAATTTCAAGGAGAAGAATTTGACAATTTTTCAAACTGAAATTTTTTATCAAGGACTACATGCAATAGTTGTATATTGCTCCACTAAAGATAATAATTGTTCACATTCAGTTCCATCTGTAATGCATGTAGAGAACGTACAAACTTATCCTTTCTCTGTTAAGTACAGCACAAAATAAGGCCAGCAGATTTTTTAGTTCTATTTACAAAGCATAAATTATTTTTTTCTTGTCCAACTCAATAAGATGATTTAGATATACTCTGCCACCAGCCATACCAGGCACCTTTGAATGTCAGTCCACTTCCGTCTGAATGATATTGGTCACTAGAGAAAAATAATTCATAACTTCAATCTCAAGTTTTCAATGTATGCCTTAAAGAACGTCTAAATTTTGTATTATAAGGATACAAAGAGAACAGTAATAGGCAAATTTTGCTGGTATGATTTCACTTTAAATCCTGAACTGTAGAAAGCCAACAGAATGAATTTCAAAGTTAGCATTTACATGCATTGTTTTCTTTGGCTTCCAACCCCATTGTATATTTGTTAAAGGACCAAAATGTGCAGTTGATTCATAAATTTAACATTTAAACTTCGATTTGGAAGTGCAATGGCAAGAGTCCAAACAAGATGAGGACCTAAAGAAATCTAATTGACATATAAAGAAGGAATGAAAAGGTTTAGACAACTCCATCTACCCCAGGAATGGCTTGATGTTCTCCATTGCCAATACACAAATGACTTAAATATAAAAACAATTAATAACTATGCATCAAATGAGGAATTTGAAATGGAATGAAGCAGCTAACCTAGGCAGGGAACTGAAAGGCCCTTTGTCATTCTTCAATCCACTTCAAGCTTCCCCAACCTCCTATTGTAACCCTGTTTTTCTGTAAAAATCAGATCACTGCTGAAATATTTATCCACTACTCTCACTGCACCAAAACTTAATGGCTTGGTGGTCAATCCCAGCCAATCTGGTCCAACCGTCATAGCATTTCTAAGACTCGAACACGCATCTGCCTCAACTACAACTAATATATTTGACAAAAAAGTTTCCTCGGACTAGATACTATCTTTGAAAGCTAATGTAGAATTTCATTTGAGATTAAAACCTCAAAGTTCATCTCTTATCATATTATTAAAAGTATAAACTTGATTGCAGATGGTAATTGAATTGACAGTATTGGCAAAGGACAATAAGGTGAAGAAAAAACAAACCAGGATCATCATGTAACTAGGCAATCCTGTATGAAGCACGATCAAGTAAAGAATGTTTTTAGATACTAGATAGGGTTTTTGCACATTGCAACAACAAAACAATGTATGAGATATTAGATGTCATTCCTATAAAACAAGAAGCTTCCAATGAAGACAAACTTGATCATGGGTAGATTTTAGAACATCATAGACATTTTACAGGATGAATGGGTAATGCAAATAAGTTCCTCTAAAAGTATCTTTCTAATACATCTATGATATGCAAGCTTCATGACACCTGTTTTGTAAAATGAAAGAAATTTAATATTGGAGGCCTACTTTTTAAATTTCTAGATTCTTGTGGTGCACATATTGCATATCCTGCTGTAGTATTTTCTGCCTCCAACAGATGACGTCCATTGCAGCAACAAATTGACATTTGTGGATTCAACTGAATATTTTTTCTGAACTCTTCAACCTCAGATAACACATTTATTGAAAAAGGAGATATATAAAAGGCAATATTATCCATTGACTTAGCTGGGAGGAAGTTCAATGATCAACCTCACCTTGATATCTGTAGTTGCTTGCTTGTAAGGGATAGGAAACTTAACATCACCCATGTTTACTCCTTTCTACTCCTGTACCCAAAGAAATAAATGATCTACACAAGGTTAGCATGGTGCTTTTTTACTAATATTTGCCAATTCAAAGGAAATAAAACAAGATTGGCAATTCTTTGCATACAAACTAGTAGCCATGTTTGTAAAGAAAAGAAACAAAGGAAAGTTCAAACAAATGTAAACTACTTTCAAGGAAAAATGTTAAGAAAGAAACTATTATATTATTTTTAGGTAAATATCCCAATAAGTATTTATATATAACTAACTTCTCATCCCAATATGGACTCCCAACCAAAGATAATCCAATTATTCGTCGGTGTACATATGTGGACTATCACTAAACCCCTCAACTATGAGTGGATTGCATTTTGATGCAAATTGTGTTTCTCTTATAGGCATCTTGCGTTGAATCACTTGCACATACAGCCCTTGGATACGGTGGCTGCTTCATGATGGAATCTGGAAAGGGAAGAAGCACCATTATTGGGTGGTTTTAGTGGAGTACCCTATCCCCCACAATAGCTTTGGAACCTTGAGGCTTGGCTGACCCCAACTAGGGGAGGTAAGTTGTTGTGTGTTTTGGAATCTGTGATTGAAGGGGACTTTTAGCTTCAGGTGGCTGACCATCTTACCCCTGCTTAGTATGGGTTAAATCCCCAATGATATCTCATCCAATCTATTTTCAACAAATTTAAATTCATAGTAGGGTAGGGTTGTACACCCATTTGAACATATATAAGGTCAATGGTAAAACAATCCCCTTGTGAAAAGCTTGCATTAGGAGGGTCACATAAATCGAAATGATATCTCACTTGGCAGTGACCTAAATTATACCTTTGTATTTTACCTTCAGAATAAATTACATCAAACCTGACTCATACACTAAATTAATTGTAAGTAGAAGAAAAAGCTACTACATAAGCCAGAGTTTGCATTTAACCTAAATCAATAGTCACTAGTTAACAACAAAGTACATTTGATAATTCATTTGAATGTCACCTTGCAGATTATCTTGTAAAAGATTTTAGCATAACCAAGCTAACCATTTAATATCTGTCGCATATTCTTCACATTTTTCAAGCCTGTTATCAAAATTTAATTTGAGCTACTAATGGCTGGCCAAATTCATAGTATGAACTATTCATATTCACAATCATCTGACTGGAATTTAAAAAACAACCATTTTTCCCCACACCATATGTAACCATAGAATTAGCAAAGCCTTTTCCATCACTATGTTGATGCCTACTGTCATGGCTTATACAATATTTATAAGCATTGGAATCAGTTAATTTGGGGTGGATCAAGCTGCCACCCACAAATTCAATCCATCTCCATATTAGCCTCCTTAATAGTGTACCTTTTGGACATGATTGAGTTATCATATTCACTTGAACATTCTCTAATTGTCCTTTTCAAATGACATGGGATATAACTATTAATCCAAAGGCTCCAAACCTAGAGGCTAGAACCCATAATCTCAATCGGTGTCATAAGATTAAAAACAATTGATCCAACAACTTCAAAGCTAGATCCCACAATCTCAATCTATGTCATAGATTTTGCTACATTTCAACCATAAAAATTTAAAATCCGGCAAACTTTCAAAAAAAAAGCATTCTTGTTCACCCAAAAATTCATAAAGAAAAGGATTTAGGGTTTTCTGATAAAATATTTTAAAAACATATTTTATAGTAGGGTCAGAGGGCATTGATGTGTTTTTCAATTTTTCAAATTAGGAATTAAAAAAATCCATCGAACAACAAAAACTGATCATTTCTAGTGCAATGCAAGCAGATAAGCTTTTGTGTCTCAGCAAAGATGACCTCACTCCCTTGCACATGCAACAATAGAGTTGTCCAAGACTCCAAAGCACCTTTCAAAATGTTCCACATTGTTAGAACTGGTAATAGATCCTCACATGGCCCTTCTACACAACAACAATGGCAACCATCCAACACTACGAGTGCCTCCAAATGCTCCAACAACAACCCTCAATCTTAAATGTCTAAGGTGTTGTGCAAAATTATGAAACCTGGCCAGGTTACATTTTAGATCTCCACCTTCTGAAAACCTTTCATAGTTTGTCTTTTTATAATTATTTATTACTTTATATGTTATTCTTAATATATTTATTATTAAAGAATTTTATTTTTTTTACTTAACTGTTAATATTTTTTAATAATTTTAATATTTTATATTTACTAGCAATTGCACCTTCGTGTGCAATAGGTACGCCGAATAGGTATGCAAGGTTGATTAGAGATAAAATTGGTTTGTTTATTGCATCAATTTGTGCAATACACGAGCTCAATGGGAGAGAGAGAGAGGGGGTAAGGAGATAGAGAGGAAGATAGGGATAGAGATGAAGATGAAGATGGAGATGGAGAATAGGGATGTGGAGAGAAGGGGATAGAGAGGAATTGGGGATTGATAGAGATGAAAGAGATAAATATATAGAGAGGGAGATATAGAAAGATAAGATAAAGATAATATGTAAGGGTAGAGAGATCTAGAGATAGTAAGATTGAGATAAAGGAAAAGACATGGATTTATATAGAAAATAAGGGACAATTGTAGAGAGATATTTAGGGTAGGGAGAGGGAGAGATGTATGGTAAGAAGAGATAATAAGGGTCCATCACCAATAGACTCATGTTATGTTTGCAACAGTTAGAGAGGAGAAAGAGGGAGAGATAGAGAGAGATATAGGGGTAAAGAGCAAGAGAGAGGAGGGTAGAAGATAGAAATAGAGAGGAGGGATGAGAGGGAGATATAAAGAAAGGGAGGACGGAGGGATAGATAGAAATGGAAGAAATAAATATATAGAGAGGGAGAGATTAAAAGATAAAAATAGAGATAGGAAGTGATATTTAAACAGGGGTAGAAAAAGGGAGAGATATAGGGATAGAGAGAGATGAAGAGATAACAAGATAGAAATAGAGTGAGATAGAGGGGCAAAGACGTCCATGAAGAGGGATGTATGTAGAGAGGAAGACATGTTTAGAGATAGAAGGATAGAGATGAAGATCAAGTACAATAGGATAATGGAGATAAATACAAAGAGGTAGAGAGAGATACATAGGGAGATAGAGATATGAGAATAAAAAGAGAGATATTAAATGGTGTACCAATTATACAATGTATGCACAAAATAGACCAATTTTTTTCCTAATTTACCCTCCACACCTCTTCAGCATACCCATTGCATACCAAAGTATAATTATTATGGAAAGAGAAGTCTATAATGACAATATTATTCCATGTACATAAAAACACTATCACACTTATTTTGATGTGCATTTAACTATTCACATCTAAAGGCATTAGGTGGTGTTAGAATCACATTGGCAGAGTAGCAGGAGAGTGGAATAGTACCTGGCGCTAGTGGAAGGTGATTAGACGTGATTAAGTTAAACATAATAAGTAGAAGTGAAAGAGTCATGTGTTGTGTTTAAGAGAACTGTGTAAGGATTGATACTGGGTGGGTATCAATTGTTGGCCACAAAGGATGCTCACGTATTTGTGAATGCCGAGGAGTTTATCCCTAGGAAGTTTCTTAGAGAAGAAGGTGAAAATCTATTGGAGCATGTATTGAACATGATTGGCAATCATTGTAGACAAGTCGTCCTCAAGCTATAGACCTTATCATCCATTCGCATATGTTTGTACTTGTGGTTAATGGTATCATTCACATTAAATAAAAAAATTATGTACGCCGAAAAAGTATGGAAGGTCAAATTGTGGTTAATGGTATCATTCGCATATGTTTGTACTTGTGGTTAATGGTACGCCAAAAAAGTATGGAAGGTCCATTAAGAAAAAATTGGTCTAATTGTTGCATACATTGTGTACAGTGATAGATTCAGATAAACTATGCATCCAATTATACAAAACCAAACATAAATTAAATAAAATGTTTGAATCAAGAAGATAATTAGACTCCATTACCAACAAGATCATGTTATGTAAATGTAATAAGGAGAGATGGAAAGAGAGTCAGAAAGAAAGATAAAGATAGGAAGACATAGAGAAGATGGAGTTGAAGAAGAGGGATATGGAGATAAAGGGATGGGGAGGTAAAGAGAGAGAGGAGAGGGATAGATAGAGATGGAAGATGTAAATATTTTGACAAGGAGAGAGAGAGAGAGAGAGAGAGAGAGAGAGAGAGAGAGAGAGAGAGAGAGATTAATTGGAGAATGTTTGTATGTAATGATAATACATAATAATAAATATACATATAATATAATATAAATTATATATCTTAAATAAAAAATACAAATTTTATTTTTTATTAATATAATAATATATAAATATTATTTAATATAAATTTATAATATTAATAATTTCTTTAAATTTTGGTTTTACAATTTGGAAGACAACATAGCTTTTTGACCTTGTATGAAAGAGCTAGGCCTTTCTCTTAAAAGTAAATACAAAAATCCACATGTAGATCAAACAAGAAAATCCAAGTTAAGATTGTTACAAGAATAAATACAATGCTCAAATACCAAACAAAAAAATCTGAAAAGTGCAAATCATCAAAAGAAAAGGAAACAACCTAGGTACATGAACGTAGAGTATCTGGGAAACAACCTAGGTACTTAATTTTAATTGAGTATTACTTTAGAATGATAATAAAAAAAATTATTTGAGCATTACTAACAAAGTAATAAAATGGAAAAATTGTCCCCTAAGAAAATATCGTGCACTGTATGCTACTAAAGAATCACTCTATATAGATGAGGTATTAAACTTCTTCACTATTTCTTTGGACTCCAAACACATGCATGTTAATTCAATGGAGCTTATAGCTTATTCAATTCAAAACATAACAAATGGCATTGGACTTATAAATATTTGTCATATGTGAAGGCCTGAAATGATGTCATTGTCGATATTTGTATGCATAAAAGGCATGGAAGGTCAAATACCTAGGAAATCTTGGTCTCTTTTTAAATACATAATATATATATACATGAGATCATTTGATAGGCTTATAGAAAATGATATTTTCCATGCAACTAAAGTCTCAATGGAGAAGTGATAGAGAGATATAAAGACTGATATACATGAAGAGATTGGGAAACATAGAGGGAGAGGGAGGGGGAGAGGGAGGGATAGTTAGATGGATAAAGGATGAGATAAAGTGATTGAGAGATAGAGATATAAGGAGATATATAAAGAGAGTTGTAGATGTGGAGAGATATAAAGAGGTGGATAAATAGGGAGAAATGAAGATAGAAAAGTAGAGATAGAAAGAAAGAGGAGGGAGAGAGAGGGAGAGAGAAAGAAAGAGATAGAGATATATGGGGTGACAAAGAGAGAGATAGAGATAAATGGGATGAGAAAGAGAGAGATTTAGAGATACATGGTAAGAAAAAGGAGAGAAAAGTGGAGATAGAGAGATAGAGGAAGAGAAAAGGAGAGAGATGGATAGAGGGAGAGAAAGAAGAGGAGGGGAGAGGGAGAGATAGCTCAATATATAAAGAGAGAGAGGGAAAGATGGATAGACATATGTAGAGAGGGAGGGAGAAAGAGGAAGTTAGAGGTAAAGATGAAGGTGGAGAGACAGAGGAAGAGGGAGAGAAATAGATAAAGAGATAAAAAGAGGTATAGGGAGAGATAAAAATAGAGAGATAGGGATGTACATAGGGAGTGATAGAGAGGAAGAGATAGAGATATATAGATGAAGAGGGAGATGGAGAGCTATAAAGAGATATAAATGTTTAGATAGAGTGATAGAGAGATAGAGATATAAGGACACATAGAGAGAGGAGGATAAGAAGAGAGGGATATAGAGATAGGAAAACATATAGAGAGAGGAGGATAAGCACATAGGGAAGATAAAGAGAGAGATTGAGATATATGGGAAGAAAAAGGGAGAGGGAGGTAGAGATGGAGACTTATAGATGGGGATAGATAAAGAGGGAGCAAGGGATGAGAGAGAGAGAGAGAGGGGGGGGGGGGAAATGTGTGAGAGATGGGTAGAGAGAGCTTAATATATAGGGAGGGATAGTGAGAGGAGAGATATAGATAGATGGAAAGGGATAGGGAAAGATATAGAGATACATAGAGATGGATGGAGAGAGATATACAAAGAAATATATAGATAAAAAGAGATAGAGAAAAGTGAGAGGGAGTGATAAAGAGAAAAGGAGATATATTGATAGATAACGAGGGGTAGGAAGAGAGATAGATATTACAAGTAGAGAGATGTGGATAGAAAGAGAGAGGGAAATAAATAGACAGATATATAGAGTAGAAGAGATGGAGTAAAGAGGGGGACGTCAAATAGAGAGAAATAGAGTGGAGAGGAGATGCAAAGAGGGAGTGATAGGGAGAGAGAGGTAAAGATGGAAGTAGAGAGGGAGAGGGAGAAATAAAGATATAAAGATAGAGATATATTGAGAGATAGAAAGATAGAATATTTTAAGTGATATATAAAGAGGGGTAGAGTGGGGGATATATAGAGTAGAAAAGTATGAGAGATAAAGGAGGTGATAAAGACAAGTAACAAAGAAAGAGAGAGGGGGAGAGATAAATAAAGGTGAGAGAGATAGGTAGAGAGAAAAGGGAGTGTGTGCGAGTGAGCAGGATATAGAGAGAGATAGGGAGGAAGAAACAATGTGTGTGTGTGTGTGTGTGTGTGTGTGTGTGTGTGTGTGTGTGAGAGAGAGAGAGAGAGAGAGAGAGAGTTCTCTCCTTAATTTGTGCAAATATGTGTCCCCATTAAAATAAGTTACAACTTGAAATTGATTTTCATTTTGGAAACACAAACATGTCACACAAAAATGTAGTACTTAATTATTGATATTTTAGAAATCTGAACTACGAATCTCCATCTTGAAATGTTCATTATACCTTACAAATATATTGAAAGATATATATAAGTAAGATGGTATTACAACTTAAAAATAGATTGTATATGTATAAATATATAAGTAAGAAGGTATTACACCTGAAAAATAGATTGAAAGATATATATAAGTAAGAAGGCACGTGTGATTGTAGAATTGAGATAGTCACATATAAGGCTATGTAATAGATTATTTTGGTATTAAGAGATGAAATTATCCATTTTCCTCTTAAAAAATGTTTTTTGCATAAATTTCACATGCTATTTGAGACATTAAATATATTCCATAAAAGAAATACAAAATATTTTGATGCATTGTATGAGATTTGTTTTGGATTCAATTGTTTAAAGGATTTTTGCATCAACATTTTAGGGCGCACTATGTAAACCATCAAACTGTTTAGCATTTAGCTTTTTATTTCCTTTCTTTGTTCATTTCCCTTTTATTTTCTCCCTTTCAATTATTCATGACTTTTAACTATTACTTCTAAACTTTTTCTATTTCTTTTAATTTATGGTTTTCTTTTTCTTATTTCTTTTGTTTCCTTTGACTTTGAACTTTGTCCTCCTCATCTTTCCATGTCATCTATTTAATCAAACTAAGTCTACTTACTTTCATTTTTCTCATGTAGTTACTCTCTTACATCTTGATGATGGTTCATGTAGTGTGACCAAAAACGTTGATGCAAAAATCATTTACACAATTGAATCCAATTTTTTTTTCATAAAATCTATCATGGATTGTGGAAATCTAATAAATTTAATCTTCTAATGCAATTAAAAATAAATCAACTTATATTAAATACTCTTATTTATAATAATAAATAAAATGACATACAATGGCATACAGTATGATGACAGTAAAGATAATTATAATATAAAATTATATAAATTAAATATAAAATCAATAATAAATATTTAAATAAAAAATATATGTAAATCTATAAATATAAAACTTACTTTTAAGTCTTATGTGTATAATCAATCCCCTTCAATTGTGATGCTTCTCCAAAAAAGAATTTATAATTCACATTTTAATTTAGTTCTTCCTTGCGTATTCAATAAAATTATTTTAAGTTTTTTTTCATTATTCCTTTAACTTTGATACTGTAGCATAAATATAAAAACAAAGTCAATGTGATTCTCAAGCAGCATTAAACCATATTCATTCATGCACGTGGCTTCACTAACTCCTGTTTTGAGTAAGTTATGAGAGATAATTTCTAAAAGGAATTCCTCCTGTATTTTCCTATTGCCGTCCATTCCTCTTAACCGTAAAGTGTGTTGTCATAGTTGACTAGCCTAATAAAAGAATGGGTAAAGTCGGATGGGTTAGTTGATACATGCTATCTTAACATCTGTGTGGAGTAAGAAATTTGCTAAACTTAATATTCTGATATCCTATTCCTTCATAACATCCAATAAATGTCATTCCTTGAGCGTCCTTGATGATTCCTCCTATTATGATCTGGGATTTGATAGTTCTAATACTGATTTTAACAAGCTGTTTCTGTGATTGAAATTTGGGCATTTCATTCCCTCCATATACACCACAGCACAAAATGTGGACTAATACCATGCATACACTTTAATTCTTCAATCTCAGTATACAATCTCATCCAATTGATGAGAGCTTGTAAGGACCCTTCTAATCTGTCCAAAATTTTCTGTTTAATGGTCTTACTGATTTCGATCTCCAACTACTGATTATTGAACTCAAGACATGGCGTCAAACACTTGGCTACTGTTTTGTTCAAATTCTGATTACTGTTGGGAGCTCTGATTACAGATTCTGAATTTGTTTGATAAATGTTTGCTCTTGCCAAAACACAAATAATTACACTAAACTGAAACAATATGCATCGTTGCTGAGAATTTTCACCATTTTATATATATATATAATTTTCCAAATATTTACAGGCCCAAACATTCTATATCTGATTATGATTTTAATTCGTACAGTACAAGAGATACGTCCAATTCTGGAAATGTTTCCAGTTGGAGGACTAGAGTTCAAAACCCTACTCATTTGTAATTTTGGGCAAGGGCTTTGCAAAATGCAAGTAAAAACGTTTTAGCATTCCAAAAGTTACAATCGATATCTTTATTAGAGATTTGTAGGTGTACAAAAGCATATTACCAAACCTGGATTAATAGCTGAAGACTGTCCATTCTAGTCAATTCAATCAAGCACGGAAGGTGCTACAAACTGCTCCCACACGCACACAGTGGACTGGGGCTACGTCCAACCCATACAAACATAATAATAATCTAACGTTTTCATTGTGCCCCTTTTCCACTTACAGCATATAATGTTACTTACTAGCAATTGCACCTTGGTGTGCAATGGTTAGGTCGAATGGGTATATAAGGTTAATTAAGAAACAAATTGGTGTTTTTATGGATAAATTTGTGTAGTACATGAGGTCAATTCGATAAATTCATTTCATAGGGTTTGAAGTGAATTTAGGGTAAGTGATCTTAAGGACCAAAAAATTGTTGTTTTAGGCTAGTTGTGTGCATAAGTTCCTAAGATTATATTTTTCATTGGAGATACTAGTTCTCCAAGATTAAAATCATTGTATCTTTAATTATTCTATTATTTTCTCTCAATTTCCTTCCATGTTCAATTTAATTTAGTTGTGTAAGAGTGTATAATTATTAGTTCCTTTGTTAAAGCAAATATATTTTGTATGGTTTGTATATGCATAGACAAAATATTGTTAGGAAAGAACTAAGCATGAAAAAATAAAGTATGAAAAGTGCATGTAATGAGGATAATTAATGATGTGTGCACAAGCAAATGGAACGAAATGGACATCACTTTCTATATGGAATAGTAATAAGACTAGTTATATAACTTTGAAAGGGCTAAATGCTATGTTCCACAGTGGTTCACGAATGGGGACAAGGATGAGAACAATGAGGGACACATTTAAGATATGATAGTCTAGAGGCCATTTTTTTGCAATGGCAGGGGATGGTAGTATATGTATATTATACAAATGTCCAGAAAGAAAGATATTTTATTTTAGAATGATTTTATTTCCTTAAGTGTATATATTTAGAATGCCTTATATAGAGAAACATTATTAAATAATTGTTTGTCAATTATAATTGTGTGCAATTGGGTACACCAAACAATTTTTTAATATTGGAGATGATCATAGTGTTGCAAGGTGTGTGGCCTTGGTCTTTGTGCAATACAAGTGGTGGGTTTGTGTCATGGCTTAACCGCCTCTCGTGGATTCTATGTGTCTGGTGGTTGTAGCGGACATTGATAGGTCGACCTTTTCGCTCAATAGCAACTGTACCCAACAAATGGTATTAGAGTTGGGTCGTGGGTTCAAACCTCTCTTGCACTAAGGGGGGGATTGTTGCAAGGTATGTCCCCTTTGTCTTCGTGCAGCACAAGCAGTGGGTTTATGACATGGTTTAACCACCTCCCGTGGATTCTATGTCTTTGGTGGTTGTAGCGGGCATTGACAGGTCAAACTTTTGGTGCAACGACAACCGTATCCAACACATAGTAATATTGTTTGTAGTAATTAAGAAATAAAGTACTATTTCTAGAAGAATTTGATGGCCATCATAAAAAATCATCTTTATGTACATATCAGGTGTTATTCTTTTATATCAGGTGACACTTTCAAATGTATACTTTTTTACCCTTATGTGCATAACAAATCTCACATCTTGCATTATTACCACCTAGAAGCCAAAACAATATAAGTCACATACAGAGACAACCAAAAAAATCATCCAAATTTGATGTACTATTTTGGAACTGTGGGTGTGTCAAGTTAGTTATAACGATTACTAGAACATTCCCCTATCTATAGTCTTCATTTTTTAACCTCTAGATTTCTTATTTATGCTCATCTCTTTGCTATATTGATTTATGATATTCATTCATAGAGTCATCAAATTTTGGCTATCTATTTATTTTCTAATTTATGCTCATTGTTTTTCCCTTTTCAATTAAATCTACTTCAATCATATAAAGTTCTGATTAATTAAGAAAAATAGGTTTTCAGGACCCGAAACCTTTAACATAGGAGATTAAGATAAGACATTTAAAAGTCCAGAGCATATAAACCGCTTACAAAATGACTGGCAAACAAGCCAGCAAACCAAAAAGATAACAAAAGATAAAAACAACAAAGAAACTAAGCACTACACAGCTATAGTCTTCAGAAGGTCCTCTGCCTTTTTCACCAACTGGTCATAGGTGGCCCCAACAGCTTTGAGATCATCCAAGTCCTTATTAGGTTTCTTTTCTTTCTTTTTGCCTCTGGTTCTAGTTCTGGGTCCTTGAGCATCTCCTATGCCTTCAGTATCAAGGTCAATATCCAGGGTCTCCTTCTCCTCATCCAATTTGTTGATGAGAGTATTAGTGTTGCTAGCATAAATCTTCAGGATGCTTAAACTCTATTCTGCAATACTCTTGAGGCAATCCTCAATTTTGCTGACTTTACTAGCAATGCCCGAAATAGTTTGATCCATAAAATTCATCTTATCTTTAATCATATAAAGTTCATCTTGAGTAAAAAAATATTTTATAAGAACGTATCCACATTTTATCTTATAATTTTATATAACTCTAAATATAATCCTTGACTACACCTTATAGTCATCATTTTCCACACATGTGTATATAAAATAATCCTTGCATGTACTTAGATTAGGTTCAAAGTAAAATGATTTTCAATAAAATAATTAGCTTCACCTAAAATTTCTAAGCTAAAATTGGATTGAACTATTTGATTATTATTTGAAGAATGGTGACATTAAATTTTGGTGAAAGTGATTTTACATTGTATTGGATTTGTGAAACAATCACTAGAAATATATCAAATTTCTCAAGTGTACATATCATTTATTTCATTTATTTGGTCAATATTTATTAGAAAAAGGCATTTGGAAATAACATGGGCTTCATTTAGTAAACCTGGGTTATATCATGTGAGTTCTTTAAAAAGCCCCCTATTTTCACTAATAGGCAATATATATTGTACCCTCATTTTTGGGATATTAAACCAACAATATGAATGCACGTGATATAATATTGCCTAGTCAGTGAAGCCCCCGTGTCTAAAATATCTAGATGAGCAATTGATTCAGACCAAACTTGGCATGTTTAACCATGTGTACATCCACCTTGCATTACCATCTATTTATTTAACTTATTTGAAATAAAAAATATATAGAAAAACTAAACACAACAAAGTTGATCATTTCATTGTTATAGAATGTAATAAATAAATAAATAATAATTAGAGTTAGATTTTTTATACATTTGATTGAAATATTTATAGTTATTTTAAACATTTAGGTAATATTAATAAATCATATTTTATATTTTATGTGTGATTCAATCCTAAAATTGAATAATTATATAATTAAAAAATCTTATATAATTTTAATAAAAATTCTAAATCTAAAATGAATAAAATATATTCTAATTAACTATAACCATGACTAGTCGTAGTAATGATTTAATTGAAAAAATATAATTATAATTGTAACTTAATCTTAATATTATTTTTATCCTTAATTTTAAATTAATTTTGATTGTAAGTAAAATTATTTTTATAAACATAAAAAATAAAAAATAAATTATAATTATTTTTATCCTTAATTTTAATTCAAATTCCAAAAATTATCTTTGATCTTAATATTCATTAATTTTGATTGTAAGTAAAATTATTTTTATAAACATAAAAAATAAAAAATAAATTATAATTATTTTTATCCTTAATTTTAATTCAAATTCCAAAAATTATTTGTTTTTACCCTGTATTAATTTTGACAACCATATTCATTTATGCACGTGGCTTCAGTAACTCCCGTTTTGAATAACTTATGTGAGATTATTACTGAAATGAAATTCCTCCTTTATGTTCCTATAACCGTCAATTCCTCTAGTATGTCATATAACCGCCAGGTGTATTGTCAACGATCAATCGAGCTTGATTGGTGATGGTTGTTCAAAAAATATGCAATGCACGAAAAATATGCAGTTTATATTGCAGGAAAAAGAGGAAGGCACAAATTTCGCAGAAGCTCACTCACTATTTAGTGCGGGCCCCTTACAAATCGAATGTTTGAGCTCCTTAATCGATGTCGTATCTAAAGGCACTGGCTATGTAGCACCCCATAGCCCCCGACTTCTTTATCTCTCCTTCTGTCTTCCATGCCTGCCTCTCGTATACGGTGACTGCAGTTTCAAGAGGACCGAATGAAGTACGTTTCCCATTGTGTACCGTGTCCGCCTCCCTTTCTGGTCAGAAAGGTGACTATAGTTTTGAGGGGACCGAATGAAGTACATTTCCCATCGTGCATCGTGTCCACCTCCCTTTCTAGCTGGAAAGGTGACTACAATTTCGAGGGGACCGAATGAAGTACATTTCCCATCGTGCACCGTGTCTGCCTCCCTTTCTGGCCGAAAAGGTGACTACAGTTTTGAGGGGATCGAATGACGTACATTTCCCATCGTGCACCATGCCCGCCTCCCTTTCTAGCTGGAAAGTCTCCCTCATCATGCAACGTGTTAATTTTTTAATATATTTTATTTAATATTTATTATATTTCATTTAATAAATTTTTAATATTATTTTTAGCAAGTTTTTAATATATTTTATTTATATTTTAAATTTTATATATTTTATTTAATAAATTTTAATTATATTCTTAGTTAATTTTTAAATATATTTTATATTTCTTTTATTTTTTAATAAAGTTTATTATAATTCAAAAATAATAAACTTTCACTTACAAATTTTTACTTATAAATTTAATAAAGTTTAAAATTTAATTTTATAAAATTGAATAAATGAAAGTTTATTCACTTATAAATGAAATTTTATTCACTTATAAGTGAAACTTTATAAACTTTATTA
The DNA here is from genome assembly GCF_030272615.1 of Cryptomeria japonica. Classification (NCBI taxonomy): domain Eukaryota; kingdom Viridiplantae; phylum Streptophyta; class Pinopsida; order Cupressales; family Cupressaceae; genus Cryptomeria; species Cryptomeria japonica. The sequence continues at coordinate 358,484,193 of NC_081405.1, read as the reverse complement.
ATCTTATAAGTGAAACTTTATAAGTTAAAGTGTGCTCACTTATATATATTATTCATTTTTATAAAATGAAATATAAAAGTATGTATTCTATTATATATTTAATTTTATAAAACTGAATAAACTTTATAAGTTAATAAACTTTCACTTTATACACTTTTTTTTTTTTTGAATAAAAGGGGTAAAAACTTTATTGAAATTTAAACAGAAGAATTACAGAGAGAGCTGGAGCTCTGAGGCCCCAGACAGAAGCCACAAATCCAACCCCATCTTATCCAACTTCATAACCATCCATGTCCTCAGTAAGAATCTTCTACAAGTCCTGATTGTAATCCCCGGAGAGATGCTCCCAACCTTCAACTTTCCAATTACTATCATGATCCGAAGCCCACTTGGCCAAGCAATCAGCTGCTCTATTCCATTCACGAGGGATGTGGATGAAAGACACCTATTCCATTAAAGTACTAATTTAGAGAATCTACTGGACAATCCCAACCAACTGCCACTGAATCCCGCTAACCTTCTGATCATTCAACAAGTTAACAACCATTTGTGAATCCGATTCACAAATCACCTTCCTTCAACCCAACTCCCAAGCCCTCTCTAGGGCATAGAGAATCGCAAATCCCTCCACAATGTTATTAGATTGCCACCCTTTATGCACCAAAAATAGGAAAATAACCTCCCCTCTATTGTTCCCACCAACACCACCAACTCCAGCCGGGCCTAGGTTCCCCCTTGATGAGCCATCAGTGTTAATCTTGAAAATTCTTTCCAGGGGGGGAATCCACCTTCCCACCCTTTGCACCTTCTTCATAGCCCGTCTACCTCTCCTGACACAAGCTGAAATAGGAGACAACTCCTGTAGGCCAAGCCTACTCAACATATCTGCTTCGTCTCTACTCAGCGAAAAATTCACCTCACATTTAGCTTCCACTGTCTCCCGGATCATAGCAATGATCCTATTCCAAACTTGTTGAACAAACAATTTGTCCTCACAAAAGATCCTCCTATTCCTCTTGAGCCAGATTTGCCATGGAATGAAGATGGGCCCAATATACCAGACAGTCTGGAGGAAGGGGGACAAGATAGGAGGTCTGCCCAAACTGTTCTAGAACTCTACTGGAGAATCTGCGTGGACACAAGGATGCTTCCATACCCCCCACCAATAATGCCAAATAAGCTGGGAGAAAGGGCATCTAAAGAATAGGTGTGAGGAATCTTCTTCCCCATAACCACACAAAACACAGATAGAGGGTCCCAAAAATCCCCGCTTGCAGATATTGTCCCAAGTTAAACATCTATTCAAAGCCAAAGTCCAAGCGAAGCAATTACACTTCAGCCAAGAAACATTATTCCACACTTGTTTCCACCAGATCACCTCTCTTCCCTCAAGTCTTCAGTTCAACAATTCCTGGTATCCACTAGCCATAGTAAAAATGCCCTTAGGATTTAGAAGCCAAGCAACCCCATCCCTACTCTTGAGGGAGCTACAATGTCTACTCGCCAAAATGCCTTGCAACTCAGCACACTCTTCTTCCATCTCAACAACCGACCACTCATTAGGCACCTTCCACCACTCCAACTCCAGCCGATCACACCTATAAGCAACCTTAAAGTCACTCACCCTTTACCATCCCGCCTCCAAAAATCTCTGGCACAGATTCCCAAGGTTAGGAAACTGGTCCAGGATGGGAGGATATCCATCCCAAGAGTCGTTATAGAAAAGGAGCTCTTCCCCTCTTCTGCATATCCACAAAAGACCATCCTTAATGAGAGAGGCCCCTCTCTTGAGAGTATACCAGATCAAAGAGCCCTTTCCCTCTAGTGGATATCTAGGGATTTCCTCCATCAGGATCCTCTACATATATTTGTTGGCCAGAATCCTAGCCCAGCCTCGATCCTACTCAACACACCACCTCCAATAAATTTTAGCCGCCAGCACTTCCCCAAAAAGAACAGACTGCCTAAAACCAAGCCCCCCCGACTGTTTCGAGCTACACACCAAGTCCCAATTGACCAGACTCCATTTGGAAGAGGAGAGATTGCCTGCCCATAAGAATTGCCTAGCTAGAGAATCCAATCCCTTCAGGAACCACTTAGGAGCCACATGAAGCATACATCGGTAGATCGGAAGATCCTGAACCACCGATTGAATCAGTTGAACCCTTCCAGTGAAGGATATCCATCTATGAGTCCAATGTTCAACCTTCATGTGAAATTTATCCAAGATACCTTGTCAGATCGCCCTGGGAGGGTTGCCAGGAGAAATAGGAATACCCAAATAAATCAAGGGAGAAGTGCCAACTTGGAATCTCAAGATAAGGGCAATCCTTCTTTGAATAGCATCAGGAGTGTTGAAAAATAGGATTGAAGATTTATCCTCATTGATCAACTAGCTCGAGGCTGCAAGATAAACATCCAAGACCTTAAGCAGATTAGAAGCTTCCCTGACCTGAGCAAGCCCCATAAGGGTTGTGTCATCCACAAACTACAAATGAGATTGCGGCTACAAGTTATTACCCCATTTCCATCCCTGAATAATACCTAGCCCCACATTATGCTTGATCAGCCTGCCAGAAGAATGAATAAATAGGGGGAGAGGGGGTCCCCCTGGCGAAGACCCCAGGAAGCACCAAACAATTCTGTATGGTCACCATTAATAAGCACTGAGAAAGAAGTAGATGTGACACAACTCATAACCCACTGGACCCACTCATCAACAAAACCAAAAGCCCTGAGGATCTTCTGAAGGAAGGACCACCGAACTCTATCATACGCCTTAGCCATATCCAACTTGATAAACATAGCTTTTTCCTTGGATGATGCCATAGAATGAATGGTCTTCGTAGCAATGACCACACCATCCAAAATTTGTCGCCCTTCCACAAAACCACTCTACTCCTCAGAGATAACCTTCCCCAGGCACTTCTTCAATCTACCCGCTATCAGCTTGGAGATGATCTTATAAATTACATTGCAGAGAGAGATAGGGCAGAATTGGCCTAACCGGTCAGCCCCCTCACATTTGGGGATTAGAGAAATGAACGTTGCATTCAACGCCCTAAGCATCTGCTTATGCCTTTGAGACTCCTGGACTACATCCAATAAATATAATTTCATAATATCCCATAACTCTTGAAATAATTCAACCGGGAACCCATCCAATCCAGGGGCTTTTCCTTTCCTCATGTGAAAGACAATCTTTTCTAACTCTTCCAACAAAATAGGACACAACAGCTTCTTATTCATCTCCCTTGTGACCAGAGAGGGGATGCAAGCAAGAACCTGATTCTTCACCTCAACTTCTCCCTAGGAATCCTCCCTGAAGAGGGTCTGGAAAAAATGTAGCAACTCCCTCGAAATCTCCTGCAAGGATAGGCACTGCTCACCTCTATCGTTAACCAGAATAGGGATGGAATTTCCATGTCTTCTTTCTTTCACTGAGTTGAAGAAGAAAGCAGTGTTCTTGTCCCCCTCCTTCAACCAATCAATACGAGCTCTCTGCTTCCAGTATATTTCTTCCCTAAGCTCCCATTCCTCAGCCACCTTGATAGCCATGTCCTCCTCCCTAAGCAAGTCCTCAGACAACCCATGCTCTTTGATTTCACTGGTGATCCCATTCAGCATGCTTTGAGCAGCTTTCTTAGCATGAAAAATGTTCCCGAATCCATGTCGGTTCCACTGTTTAAGCTGAAATTTAACAAATTGCAATTGCTTGGCAAAAGAGTACATGGTTGTGTCAAAGGCGGACCTCCCTTTCCTCCACCACTCCGCTACAAGAACCTACAAAGTAGGATCCCAAAGCCACATGAGTTGGAATTTGAAAGAAGGTGAGCGAGCTACCTGAGCCGAAGAAGACACCAGCTTGATGGGCCAATGATCTGACCCTCTCCAGTCCAAAATCTCAGAACTTGTGGACCACCCCCCCCCAATCCAAAAATTAGAGACCAAAAAATGATCCAACCTCTCTGCAATCCAATACTCTCCCAACCTCTTATTGTTCCAAGTGAACAACCCATTGTCGGGCTTAATGTCAACAAGGTGCAAAAAAGATATACTATCTTGAAAAAGGTAGGAAGAGGGTTCCAACCTCATAACCCCCCCCCCTTCTTCTCACTCAGTTCGAGGATTGCATTGAAATCTCCTGCCATAATCCAAGGGTGAAAAGTGGCCAATCTTCGCACACCTGAAATATGGGACCATAAGTTTTGCTTGCCCTAAAAATCAATAGGGGCATAGAAGTTAGAAAACAAGATTAGTTCTCCAGTCTCAAGACTAGATATAACCCCGGATACTGAAGATCTGGAGGCAACCCACCAGACAGGGCGAAATCTTAATGGGTTCCAAAGGCAGGCCATCCCTCCAGAAGAACCAGCTGCCCCAACACACTGACACTTGCCTCAACCCCACAGCTTTGGCACCATACCCATCATACTCTCCACTGAAAGTTTAGTTTCTTGCAAGAATAGGACATCAAGTGAATGATTCCTAATCAACTCCCGAACAACTTTTTGTCTAGGGCCACTGTTCAAGCTCCTCACATTCCAATTAAGCACAATCATTTAGGAGGATTGGAAAAGTGAGAATCCAAAGTCTTCACTGACCCTGACTCAACCAAGTTCTCCCCCATCAATTGATCTTCTCTAGATCTTTCTTTCTGCCCACCTTTGAACTCTTCTCTGAAGCACTTTTCTTTATATCTTTCTAATGCAAACCCAGGTGAATGGAGGGCTTAATACTTCTAACCCTAGCCAGCTCCATTTTCAAAGCTATCGGAGACCCCTCCCCCTCAACTAAGTTTACCTCAAAGCCTAGAGTGATTTCCAACTGGGCCCCTACTGACTGATCCATCTCCATCTGCTGACTTCCAACCACAAGCAAGGCCTGGGTAGAGTTCTCAATTACTCTTTCTGCCCCCCCCCTAAAGCACCTTGATCCAACGGGGTAAACCCCAGATTTACTTCCTGATGGATAAGGTCATCCGAGACTTAAAATCTGTTGAAGGAATCCCCCTCCTGTCGCTCCTGTAAGGGCCTCTTTTGTCCTCGGTTCCTGTTCTTTGTCTTAACTGAGACAAACCCATCAGCACCCTCACCCTCGATCGACATGGCAGTTTTCCCCTTCTTAGCCCTATCTAGGCCCGGGTCTGACTGCTGAGGTTGGCCCACCGCCGGCTTATATCTAGGGCACTTACGCTATAAATGACCATACTTGTGACATAGACGACAACGGAAAGGTAGAGTCTCATAATCTAACTGCTAAACCCAAGAATAAGAGCCTGCGCACATATCTATAGCATTCGACAAAGGTTTACTAAGATCAATTTCAACACAAATATGCGCAAAGGTCATTACCTTTCTCCCTAGGGTTTGTGTTGATGAACCCACAGGCCTCCCAAGCAGAGCAGCAAGCATCTGAAGCACATCCTCCTGACCGCATTCCATCAGAAAACGTGGTAACCAAACCCACACTGGAACCCTATTTGGGAGCTTCTCAGAAGGATTAAACCCCGTATGCCAAGGCTTGATGAACAATCCCAGCTAGTTGTAAAAATACAGGCCCCCTTCAAAGACCCTATTGCAATCCTCCATGCAATTGAAAGTAACCATGAAGTAGTTATTGGCCAACAACATGATCTCCATTTCCCCTTCCGGTGCCCAAGTCCTCCGTGCCTAGTTTTCCAAAAACTGCAAGGAAACCCTCATTCCCAAGAACTTGCAGTATAGTGAGTGTTTTGAAAAATAATCAATGTCTTCTGCTATCATCTCTGGAGGAATAACCAACTTCGGCCGCTCACTACATCTCTCTAGACAACCATTAATCTTCATCAAGCGAGAGCTGGCACCACTCCCAAACCTTGAATCTGATGCAAACAGATTATTGTTAAAGGTCTTCATACTCTAAGGTGGGGGTTTTGAGCCCACCGCAGCACGAAAATCCAAGGTTGGAGCAACCTGTGAGGCCTCACCACCAAAACTCGACATCAGAGCGTAAAAATTAAAATGAGGATACCTAGAAAACCACCCCCCCAAAAGGTTGTTCAAAGAGGTTCGGAGCTCGAGACACCACCTTGCCCGAGCATCATCGTAGGACAGAGCTAGCCGACACCCCAAGCTCATGGGAGACCCTCATGCCACCCCCAATCGGATCCCCACCTGCAAGCCACCTAAACCCCTCCCCTGCACCACTTAAATGCCACCCCCGCGCAACCTCAGTCCCACCCAGCAACCCCCACAACACCCCCACACCCACTGTCGCTCCCAGTCCAACACTTGCAACCCTGCCAAACCCCCGACACCCTGCACAGCCCTCCCCTGCCACACTAGCAACGATGCCACCCTCGAGCTAGGATCGTGAAACCCTAGCTCGGTCGCACACAAACACACAACATCCTCTTCCACCAGTGGCAATTTCCAATTTCAAGTTCCTTTCACTTTATACACTTTATTCACTTTTATAAAATCAAATATAAAATTATGTGTCCCCATTATATATTTAATATTTACTTCAATATTTAATTTTACATATTAAAAATCAAATTAAATTATATTATATATTTCATAAATAACTACATATTCTACATTTGATCATATACTAGCTTATATATATTTGATTTTAATCACATATATATAATACTATTATATTCTTATTTTGAAGTTGTAATATTGTTTTATAGTTATTAAGTGTATAATATGAAGGTGAGGTTTTACATCTTGGTTAGAGTTTGGGTTAGGATTTTGGTTAGGGGTGGGGCTATGGTTATAGTTAGGATTATGATCATGATAGAATAACAATTATGATGGGTAAGATTAGGGTTCAGGTTAGGGATAATATCATAGTCAAGTTTATGCTTAGGATTAGATGTTGGGTCAGAGATATAATTACAATGAGGGTTAGGGTTGTAATTATAATGAGGGTTGGGGTTATAGATAGGATTAGGGTTAGGGTTGTGGTTAGAGTTAGGGTTGGGGTTAATCTTAGTGATTATAATTAGGGTTAGAGTTAAATATTATAATTATTAATTATAAAATTATGGTTAGGGTTAGGGTTAGAATTATAATTAGGATTAGGGTTAGGGTTAGGATTGCAATTAAAGATAGTACGTGATGATAGCTATAAGAGTTAGGTTTTGGGTTATGATTAGGGTTGGGGCCAGAATAGGATTAGGGCCAGGGTTAGAATTATAATTAGGGTTAGGGTTAGGTTTTGTCTTAGATATATAGTTAGTTTTAGGGTCATTATCGAGTTATAATTAAGTTTATGATTAGGGTGTAGATTAGAGGGAGTCATAGTATCAGACATAGATTAATAGTTATAATTGGTTTAAGTTAACGAAGAGGGTTAGGGTTAGTGTTATTGTTAACATCATAATTTATTGAATATAATCCTTAAGGCCAAGGGCAAAATTTTTCCAATCAAACTCCACAGTGGGAGCAGCCACAAGGAAATTGGTCTCAGTCTCAGGGACCATGGCAACAATTCCAAGGGAATTGGCAACCTACCCCTCAATGGAGAGGAGGTCAATAATGGATAAATCAGTCTTCTGGTTATCAGCAACCTTAGCAACAACCTCAACAACCTGCTATAATGCGTCCTCTTGCTGCCAATATTGTTCCACCTAAACCTACACAACTGCCCACTCAACCCATGCCAAATCCTAATAGCAAGCCACAATAGCAACAACAAGTTTATTCAGCTAATCCTAATCAATACCCAACTTATTCTCTTTCTATAAGTAATATTCACCTTAGATTTGAGACAACTTTACCTAACCCGTCTCCTCTTGTTATAACTAAGATACAAAAGGAAAAGGAAATATCTAGCCCAACAATCCAAATACCTCAAAATCAACAAATACCCCCATTTCCTCAAACGTTGAAAGTTGAAGAGATTCCTCAACAAGAGGATATAGATTTTGATATCATAGATCAGCTGAAACACGTGTTAAAATTCCATTATTTCAAGCTATTAAGGATGTCACTATCTATGGTAAAGCAATTAAAGAGGCATGTTTAAAGAAACCCGACATAAAGAAAAAGGATCCACAAACAGTGCATGTAATGGGTCAACTGGTTGATATTATGTTGGGAAAAGTTTCAATTCATAAATATTCTAATCCTAGTAGTCCTATTGTGAAAATAGTCATCAATGGCACTCAGATAAAGAATGCCTTAATAGATTTGGGAGCAGCTATCAATGTAATGAAAAGAGATATTATGCAAAAACTTAACATAACCAGTCTCAGGCCTACTCCTACAGTCCTACAACTTGCTGACATTTCCACGGTTTAGCTTGATGGTATGATTGAAGATGTTGTCGTTACTTTAGACTCCTAGGAATATGCGGTAGATTTTATGATCCTGTCTCCTAAAGCTACATTGGGGGGATATCCGGTTATTTTAGGGAGACCTTGGCTTGCTACAGTTGATGTATATATTGGATGTCGGTCAGGGGACATGACTATTTCTGATGGAAATACTACTAAAACTCTAGCTCTGTATTCACCTGCTCAGCTCCAACTTGGTCAAGAACAAGTTGTTTGGCCTAATGTGGGATAAGAATTCGAGGAGGAAGTCAACTCTGTCAATCATCTTATGATTATTAACAGAGAATCATTCATATGACTCTAGGATGATGATTTGATCCTCTCTTAAATTTTGGTAAATCAGTTTGAACTGGAGCAGCAGTCATAGGAGTTAACATCAAATATTGCAGCATCGGATTTTCTTGCAGCCACTGATATATTGCATACCTTGTTGTCATAGGAAGTCTGCACTTCTCATCTTTCTGAGGCATCTCAGGTTGATCTCACTGTTAAAGTAGAAGTTGATCCAAATAAATATTTGAATATCAACAATCAACTCACATAGACTCAAAGGTTAACACTGCTTGAATTGCTTAAATGTCATCAACATGCTTTTGTGTGGGATTACAAAGATATGCAGGGAATTGATCCTACAATTTGTACCCACCGTATTTATATCAAAGAGGGCTATAGACCGCTTAGACAACCACAGAGAATAATTAATTCTGCATTAAGGGAGATAGTTAAAGAGGAACTACATAAATTATTAATTGTTAGATTTATCTATCCTATATCAGATAGTTAGTGGGTGTCACCTCTAGTCATAGTTCCAAAGAAAGGAGGTAAATGGCGGGTATGTGTAGATTATAGAGCTTTGAACTCAGCAACTAGGAAGGATCATTTTCCATTACCATTTGTAAATCGGGTATTAGATTCCTTGGCAGGGAAGCGATACTTTTCATTCTTGGATGGATTCAATGACTACAACCAGATTTAAATTGCTCCCAAGGATCAAGAAAAGACTTCATTTACTTGCCCTTGGGGAACATATGCATATTCTATTCTTCCTTTTGGGTTGTGTAATGCTCTAGCTATTTTTCAAAGAGCAGTAATAAGCATATTTTTAGATATTTCTGAGGACAACATGGAGATCTATATGGATGATTTTACCACTTATGGTTCAGAATTTGAAGAGGCATTGAAGAATCTGAAGAAATTTTTGAAGAGGTGTGAAGACAACACTTTATCATTGAATAGTGAAAAATGCTTTATGATGATGCAGGAAGGCATAGTTCTTGGTCATCATTTTTCTATCATTGGAATACAAGTTGACCCAACCAAAATTGAATTCATTCAAAACCTCCCTGCACCTACAAAGCAAAAGGATGTCCGAAGTTTCCTTGGTCATGTTGGATATTATAGAAGGTTTATTAAAGATTTTAGTAAAATTGCAAGACCTTTATATTGTCTTTTGACTAAGGATATGGAGTTTGATTGGACCTTCGCATGCCATGAAGCTTTCTTGAAGCTCAAACATGCCTTGACTCAAGCACCAGTGCTCAAGGGACCGAACTAGTCATTTCCTTTTCATATTCATACAGATGCATCAGATTATGCAATAGGAGCAGTTTTGGGGCAGAAGGTTGACAATTTGGAGAATGCAATTTATTTCATCAGCAAAAACATGCAGAGACCTGAGCTTAATTATACTATCACCAAAAAGGAGATGAGAATGCAATTTATTTCATCAGCAAAAACATGTAGGGACCTAAGCTTAATTATACTATCACCAAAAAGGAGATGTTGACAATCATATATGTACTTAACAAATCCAGGCATTATATCACAGGATATCTAATATATGTGCACACTAATCATACAACAATCAGGTATCTCATGAACAAACCTTCAATTACAGGAAGATTGGCTAGATGGTTACTATTGATGGAGGATTTTGATATTATAGTTGTTGATAAACCAGGTAAAGCTAATGTAGTTGCAGATTATCTTTCAAGGCTTCAATTGCAGGATGATCTTGTAGCCATAGATGATGCTTTCCCAGATGAACATTTGTTCCTGATAAAAGAACACACTCCATGGTATGCTGATATTGCAAATTATTTAGTTGTCAATAAGATGTCTTCTCATTTTTCTCCTAAAGAAAGAAGACTGCTAGTTGAGAAAAGATTTAATTTCTCATGGATTGTTGATTATTTATTTTATACTAGACTTGACCAAGTCATGAGAAGGTGTGTCTGAGAGGATGAAACATATTATATCCTTCATGCATGTCATGATGAGCCATGTGGAGGACATTTTGCTGCTAAAAGAACAGCACTTGAAATCCTTAGCACATGATATTATTGGCCAGTTTTGTATAAAGATGCAACACAATATACTAGAAAATGTGATAGATGCCAGTGAATGGGTAGGCCTAACAGATATGATGAAATGCCATTACATCCCCAGATATTGGTTGTACCATTTGACAAGGGGGATTGGATTTTGTTGGACCAATTGATCCTCCTTCCAATGGGAAAACTTATATTCTAGTATGCACTCATTATGTTAGAAAATGGGTGGAAGCAAGGCTCATGATACATGCAAGAGATAATAAGGCAGCTGAATTTCTATATGAGGAAATATTTACCAGATATGGAGTACCAAGAGAGATATTTTCAAATCAAGGACCACAATTTACTTCCACATTAATTGCAACATTGGTTAATGAATATAATATCAAACACAGGAAGTCTACTCCATACCATCCTCAAACAAATGGTCAAGTAGAAGTTACAAACAAGGATTTAGAAGCTATTCTTACCAAGACAATATCTCTTCATAAGAGAGATTGGTCAAATAGACTTCTTGAAGCCATTTGGGCATACAGAACAACATGGAAGGCAACAATTGGTTTTACACCTTTTGAAATGGTGTATGGAAAAACAACAATAATGCCCATTAAGTTTGAGCATAAAACTCTTAGGACAACTCTACAGTTGAATATGACTCTCTTAGAAGGACAAATAGACCGCATCATGCAATTGAATGCTCTAGATGAGTTGAGAAAGATGGTTGTCCAACATAAAAATCTTATTCAACATCAACGCGGTAAATGGCATGATAAGTATATCAAGGAGAGAAAATTTAAATCTGGAGATTGGGCATTGCTATATGATTCTAGATATAAGGATACTATAGGGAAGTTGCAGACATGATGGTTGGGCCCATATGAAATAGATGAAATTATTCCAAATGGAGCAGTGTGGTTGACAACAATAGACCCAGACAGATTCAAACTTATATTCAATGGTCATCGACTACGCCTTTATAATAAGCCTGGAACAAAAGAACAGTTCCTACAACAATTTGCCAACCCAGTGCAGACAACAATTCCTGCAACATCTGAAGAAAACTCTCTTGCCACAGTTCTTGCAACATTTGAAGAAGTTCCTATAGCATCTAGAGAGGACATTATGGACGCAGTTCCTGTAGCTTCTGCAGGGGGCTTTCTTGGTCCTCAGTCTTAAATTTGTCATGCGTGCCTTCATAATAACCATTTCCATACTTTATGGAAATCCAATTCTCCGCTAATAATTTTCTCATCCACCTCATCCCATTTCATATCTTTGTCTGTCACATCATTCATTTCACATCATCTCATATCATATTGTGAATAACTAATCATTTCAATGCAACATTAATTAGTATGACTGCAGGTACGTGTATTATTTATTTTTATTTTAATTATGCATTTATTATTTCATTATTATTATTACCTGTTTTGATTCGCATAATTTGCATACCCTTCCCTCTGTCCTTTTTCACATGTGTGGACACATGTCATCTTAATTTTTTTTAATTTTTTTTTTTTTGGGGGGGTGTTTTATGGTCCGATTTATGGGTTGCATAATTAGGAGTAATTAGGTGTCCTTGTCAATAATGTGTTTTAATTGCCTGATACCATTTTTGAATGAGAAATCTTGTGACACAAGTGAGTAGTTCATCCTGCCGCTATAGTTGATGAAAGGTACTGAAAAAGAAGTAAAGTATTTCGGAGCATGAATTTTCAATTCTGTAGGATATTTCAATCTTTCATTTTGCTGTGGTAATTGTTTTTGAAAGCCAACTTAAGCCATGGGAGGAGCCCCTATTTGTCATGAACTTGTAGTTCATGACGCTTTGCTGCAAGACGTCCAGTGTGAACATTACTTCTAGATGTATGGGTGGATTGACTATATTCTAAAATTGATGGATTTCAATGACAAAATTGCTCATGAATTCATGCGCATATACAACAAAGGAGAGGCCTCTGTCAAAGGGTTAAGGGTCATTGCCATAGAACAATGGATAGCTGAAGTCACTAGGCTGCCGCAAGAGGCAGAACTATTTCTTGAGGCAAAAGATGCAAGAAACGCTAGGGAAGAGTTTACTCACCCAGCAGACAGACCCCTAAGTGTGGACAAGCAGGGAACCAAGCGGACATCTCTTCTAATAGAATGGCCCCAGGTTGCATTTCATGTGAGGAAATATATTACATGTGATGGTAGGTACTCTAATTTACATTCGGTTTATTTTAAATTACTGAGTCATCTATGACATGGCCAAAGGATGAATGTTCTGAATTTCTTGTATCATCCAATGTCTATAAGTGCAAAGGAAACACAAAAGGGTGGTAATCATTTTGTTAGTAATCATGACATGATCAAATTGTTGGTAGAATGATATCTTAGAGATGTCTCGCAGATGTCATGGGGAGAGTTTGAGGATATCCTGCAATCTGGGGAAGAAAATGTTCTTGTTGTAGAAGAAATTATAGCTCAACAGTAAGATATCAGAGAACCCTCATCTCCTAGGGTTTCTGCAGCAAATGAACCTCATGTTGCCGAAGAGGCCTTGTCTATTGTAGAAGAAATGGTAATTGAACTAAATATTGAGCAGCCCTCCACTCAGTCTCAAAGTGGAGCGACATCTTATAGAAGGAAAGGAAAAGAAAAAGAAATAGTTGATGCAAAGGAAGAGACCATAAAACAACCTCAAGAAACACAGGTTTCTCCTGCAGCTAAAAGGCGCAAGGTAAAGGGAAATTCTCTTGCAACAACACCTCCTACAACAACGTCTCCTGCAGCCACTCTAGAAATGCAATTGAGAAGGAGTCGACATGGTAAATGAATAACTCAAGAAATAGGGGATGTGATTGAAGTCATTTATGTAGAAACGTCAGAACTAGGGCACGAAAGTCAGACAGAGATTCAACCACAAGAAGGACATGGAGTCGACAGACTATCAAATTTGGCACATGTAGCAGAACAGTTTGAAGAACTGGTGGAAGAGATCTCTTTCCCTCAGATAATAACTCACAGACTCCCTTCATCTCTCACTAGTTTATCCATTGCACTTACATTTTATAGACAGTGGGAGATAAGAAGGGATAGGTTATAGGGAATTATTGATAAACAATAGAAAAAGATTGAAAAGATGGACAATCTAATTATGGAATTGCAAACCAAAGTAGACACAGTTGCAAACATGGTTCCTGAATTGATGCAGTGTAGGGTTCCTCCAAGAGTTTATGCTTTATATTTGAAGGAGAAGTATTTATGTTTCAATCTAAATCGCATTGTTAGGGATCTTAGTCCTTCTCTACATACTCCGTAGGAATTTTATAATGTTTATCAAAACTCTCCTATAGCTGTTAAGAATTTGTTATGTGAATTTTATTTGCATAATTATGTTGTGCCTTCTGACAATGAATAGAACCCCTTACTGTACATTGGTGATATTCAATTAAAAGAATTGATGTCATGGATACAAAATGAAATCAGTATGGGAACACAGGCTAGAACATACAGAAATTTGGAGTTTGATTTCCCATTGCCAATCAGAGCTGAAGCCAAAAATCCACGACATATGTACTATGACTGGCAGAAGTTGTTGACTAGACCTGATGTCAGAAGCTAGGTTTTATCGTTGAGAGAGGAAGCATTTCAGGAATATGAGCATTTGGTTGAAAATGAAAATCAAGCTGCAGTCGAATGTTTGGTTCAGCGTTGGAAGAATCTTCCAGAAGACCTTAAGTAGGGTGAACCCCATTCACTACCTAATTATCATGCAGCCACACAAAGAGCTCCCAAGTATATCCACTTGGGTAGAGCAAAAAGCAATAACTGGCTACCCTTGATATTTCAGCCACCTATCCTTATGTGGCCATTGATGGGATGTAGGGCTACAAACAAACCATATGAAGAGACCATAGAGGAAGCCAGGTGGACTAGGCTGGAAAAGATGAAAGGGTTTTATTGGAACTTGGCTATAGGAGGAACAAGACAAGGAACCATAGGCGATTTACGAGTCAGTTCTCTGAAAAAAAAAATTCCTCTTGCTGGAGGATCAACAAGACATTAAGTTGGGGGGCATGATGAGTTGAAATAATAGCTCTTTTATTCCTATAACTGATAAGTTTTTGCCATGTTTTAAGTTGTATATTGGGATAGTGTTTGAGTCATGTGATGTATTAAAGTTTGACTATGTGCATTCTGGATGATAACTAAACCCATTAAATCTTGTATTGTTTTGATCTATTATTCATGTTGCCATGCGGATTATCATAGGTAATATCATGTGTGAATGTATAAGTGTTATGATTAATGAAAATAGATATTTATGTATACTTATATGTTTTATCTTTTAAATGCAAGAATAAATGAGATATTGTAGAAGTGATTATTGCAAGCCAGATGTTGAATCACATCATAAAAGTAGTTGGAGACATTCAAGGGTGGTTAAACATTCAAAACAACAGAGAAGATGGTGTGCGTAAGAATTGACAAAGGAATAGCAAGACGATACCATATTCATTTCTATTTGTCTTCAGCAACATCAATCTTGTAACACCACCATGTTATATTCTTGGCAGCAGTTTAGCTGAGTTCCACGTTTTCTGTGGATTAACTTCTTCTATTAGCAGTCATAAATGTTTTCTGCCTTATTTCATGGGCGTGATCTAGATAGTAGAATTTTTTTATAGTTTTCTTATAAATAAAAGTCTGCACCTCTTCTCAGAGGTTAGGCAAGGGTTAGAGACAAGATTAGATAGTTTTTTTTAGAAGTTGAAGCATTTCTTTCATTTCATGTGTTGTATCGACTTTTGAAAATAGTGAATAAAAGTTATGTTATTCTGAGTATATAGAATCATCTTTAAAGTCTCGATACACTCATCCAAGGGGGCCCACTTAATGATTATTCCTGTACATTTGTTAGATTAATTTTTCCCTTTGCTGCAGTAGATGTTCTAGTGATTAACTGTTCCTACAACCATTGGAACTAGATCTTGTGACTATTCCTACAGCCAAAGAAGACAAAGTAATTACTGTTTGTCAGCTCTGAACTTAGTCAACAATTATTTAATTATAATCTTCTGTTAATGTTAAGCTTTCCTGTATTGTAATGTTTTCACTTGTTTATTTCAAATAGATTTAGTTGTTACAGTAGTGCAGAATAACTATCGCAGGAACTTAGTGCATATACAGTGCAGGCCCATTTCAAGTAATATGTCCCTGGGTTGACAAGTAAGTGAACTTCAATCATGGAGATAATAGATACGCAGAATGAATGACCAATATTTAGGTTGAGACTTTAGCTCTAGTTATTGTTCCTATTGGCGAGGCATACGGTGCCCATAAACTATAAGGGTTGGTGCTCCCTGGGTTGGTGCCCTAAATGTAATCAGTGATTTACCTATGAGGCTGGATTGGAGCAGTAGACTCCCAGAACATTTATCACTGAGTTTTTTCCCCATTGTGGGTTTTCCTCGTATGCACTTGTGTTATGGGTTGCCACTCATGTGTGTGTGCTTTTTTATTTAATATCTCTGCTCATGGTTTTGTTATTAAAGTTATTGTTTCTTAGATATTTTAGGAGTCAAAGTTTATATTGATCACCACTGATTCACCCCCCTCTCAGTGGTCCATTGTGTTCCTTCACAATGTATTTAGTTTGAAATCTCATCATTAACTCTAACTATTTAAACATGATTAAATAACTCATTTAAACTTAAATTTTTTAAACAAAATTATTCACATATGCATTATGAATCATTGTTCAACAATATAGAACATCATATATCAATACATTAATACATATCAAAATATTAGGGCACAAAAGGTTTGTTACACATTGATTTTAAGTATTGTTCTACATCGAAGAAAACTATAGACATCTTCACCAAAAGAAAGTTCATTTGTGAGCTGGTTTTGGGATGCAACAAGTGTCCACTTCAAGAGGGGATTCTTAGTCCATCATTTTCTCTCTCTATTTAGGGGGGCTTCTTCCTTTGGGGGGGATCTCTATATACATGGGTACCTAACATGGCCTCATTTGTTGGGACCCATATTTTCACCCACCAAAGCTATGCTTAACAGGGGGTATTAGTCTAGGTTTTTTTATTTTTCTTTATTTTAAGGGGTATTTATTTTTCTACACATATTATTTAAGATTGTTTAGGTTATTAGGAGTGGTTAATATGAGGACAAGTGTCAAAATAGTTCAGCTACATCTATAACTCCCACCTACTCATGGGTAGTTGAGTTACACACCCTTGTTTGGCTTGTTGTGCCACCTCACATAACAACTATTTTGTCATTTCCTAAGTGGGTTATGGGGTAGTTGGGTTTCTCACCCTCTTTTGACTCTATGTGCCACCTTTATAACTCCTTTTTTTTCATGTAAGGAGGTTATGCCACATGTTTTGAGATTTACCAAGTAGGTAAAGCCTCCTACTTTTATGGGGAGTGGAAGTTAATGCACCTATTGGTTGTGTATGCTATTATTTTTCTATATAATAAGAACTATACTCATACGATCACTAGTTCAGTAATAGCTCAGTGAGAGTCTTCTCAAAATTTCTTACTTGTCTCTATTTTTCTCTGATTTCAGATTTGTCTTCATTCATCTATTTTGATCTTTGATCATTTGTTGCTTGGAGTTGCATGTGATCTACGATCGACATCAAATCCTGGCTTAGTTCTCACTTCTCACAGAATCCAACAATACACACTTTGGAATGAAACTAATTGACCATATATATACATTTCATTACTAGCATCTTCATGTCAGCACAAAATCGATAGACATCATCCATTGTTTACAATGGCGGCCTAGGATCAATATACATCATCCATAATTTACAATGTCAGCCAAAAGTGTGTCACAACTTTGTAACATCACCTGACAAATGATGGTCAAATGAAAAGATTGGGATGGGATCATGAATAATGGAGGCCAACACTTGCACACATTTGAATTTGGGTCTCTTTTAGAGGGACCAAGGTGTTGGGTGCCCTAGTCCACTAAAAAATGGATCGTCAAAAGGGTGGTAGGGTGTTGTAATCCAAACATAAGACCTAGTTTTTTAAAAATTATAATATGACAATGATTAAGTTGTAAGATTAACAATTTGATTATAGTGTAGAATAGGGCCCAAATAGGCTTAACATGATCTAGGAAAAAACATACTAAAGTAGGGGCCTAAATAAAGTGTGAAATTGTAAAGGGATATAATTTACAACACTACAAGATGTTAGCACATAGAGTGGATGCATGTGCATCATGTTATTATCCAAGAAAAAGGTAAAAAATACATATAACTACAACAAGACACTAAGTTGACATAGAAAACATATCCACTTACACAAAAAATTCAGAAACACAAAACTCACATTGGCACCAAGCATAAAACAAATGCTAGAATAGGGTTGAATGAACTTAAATGCATACTAAGGAAGATAGATGCTCTTTACTTGAGGTTAAATTATAGTACCAAAATTTTAGGGTACACTATTTTTTACTTACAAATCCTAATTCATTTTATTTTTTAACTTCTTTAAACTCTCACTTGTCTCTATATATGATTACCTCAAACTTGGGAAAGTGATGGAAGATAACTCTTTCTATACTCTATACCTCACTCTTAAGGGCCAAATATACCAAAAATAGAAAGCCATAGCAAAGAAAATAATACAAAAATTCATGGGAGTAGGTCTAATGATTACTACTCAAACCCTCATGATAAAATAATCTAACATGTTGGGAAATTAAATTTTCATTTTTCAAATATTTGAAATTCCTAATGATAGCCAAATCCAATATTAATGAATTCCAAGAAACCTTCAAAATTTAAATTTCCCTTAAATACTCAAAATCTTAGCAATACCTTTAGAAGCATAAAATTGAACATCTCACTCTCACACAAAATATGATTTTAGGAAAAAAAGATTGATAATATTCATATTTTATATATATATATTTTAAAAAAATACAACTTACATCTATGAAATGCACTCAATAACTAATTTATGGATTCAAATTCATTCAACCCTATATATTTAAGAAGAGCCATATACATCCACCTATTGGATGCATGCAAAATAAAGAATTTCATCTCAAATGCATAAATGAACATGGAAAAATGTACCTTTAATTAATGAGTCAAAACAATAAATAATTATTTCCTTGAACCATAAACACAACATTAAACTTCCTCAAACCAAATTAGTCCCAAGCTCAAATAATTCCAAGCTATAAAAAATCCAA
Source organism: Cryptomeria japonica (assembly GCF_030272615.1). Lineage (NCBI taxonomy): Eukaryota > Viridiplantae > Streptophyta > Pinopsida > Cupressales > Cupressaceae > Cryptomeria > Cryptomeria japonica. The sequence continues at coordinate 358,465,298 of NC_081405.1, read as the reverse complement.
AGGGTATTCTTTTCAAAGGATAGAGAGGGTAGACCAAGAGGTTTCAACAATGCAAAAGTGTTATAAAAATGCCCTTCATATTTCTTTTCTCCAAATTTCTCTAAACCCTTTATCCATTTTTTCTTTCTTTGTCATTTGAATTGGTTATTTCAAAAATGTCTTATTGTTTTAGACCCTTCATTTGAGCAACACAAAAAGGATTAGTAGCAATAAACAACCAAAAAATTCAAACAAATGGTTGCACCCATGATAGAGAAAACAATGGAAGACAAAAAAACTAAAAGTACAAAGCAGATGAAAAATAAAGTTTATCTCCATTGTGACATGTTTTTGATTAAGTAAAAATAGGTTTTAAGGGACCCGAAACCCAATTGCATTACGAAAGATGAGCAAGAAAGAGACGAAACAAAACAACTGCAAAAGACCAGCACAAAAACCAGTAGCTAAGAAAAAGACAGCAAGAAGCCAACAAGAAGTTGGCCCCAAACCAAGCATTACAAATCAATTGAAAACTTTAATAGACTCCTCAGCATTCTGAACCAAGAGCATCATCGCCTTGGCCGCTTCCCTCAGATCGTTGCTTTCTTGTCTCAGCTGGCTATCTTTCATTTTGGTCTCCATCCCAGTAGTGCTCTGCCTTGTTCTACACCTAGGAATCTTGTGGGTGGAGCTGGAAGTTGGTACATCTTCAATGATTACCAAATTCTTATGCTGATTTTTCCTTTCCAAATGATCCACCAAAGCATTCATGTTCTATGATGAAACTTTTAGGACCTAGAGACTATGGTTCATGAAGCTTTTTAGAGCCTTCTCGATGCGGGCAACCCGGGTGTTGATGTTGTCTTTATCCTCCTCAGCCTGTTCTTTCAAAATTCTGATAACATCCTCCAAGTGTTTCAAATCCCCTTTAATCAAGTCTTTTTCTAGCCAATCCTCCATCTCGATTTCCTCCTTAGCTTCACTGGTTTCCGTCTCATCATTCTTTTTCCCAGAGTTTGTATCCTTAACCAACTTATTTATCTTGTTTTCTAGATCCCTTTGTTTACTTTGCATACAAGTAATGTTGTCGACAACCCATTTCTAGAAGTTGAAGGACTCCAGAGTACACTTACGAGCGGTATTCAAGATAGTGTTCGTAGAATCCCTACCTTGTTCAGTGCCCACAGAGTTAGGATTGTCATCCTCCTTAGAATTCAGAGCAACATTCCTACTATCCGAGCCCATAGGGTTAGAGTGAGGGTTTTCAAAGTTAGCCCCTTCATCCTCCTCACCAACGTTCTCATCCTTTTCATACTCCATTTCTATTTCAATATCCTTTCCCTTTTCCTCCTCCACATCACAGTGCACCTTCGTTTCCACATTATCTATATCAGGTCTCTTTTTTTTGTGGGTAGGGGCATTAGGCTAATCCTCTTCTGAATCATAATCTTTGCAACTCTCAGAGATATGAGCATTAGTGATCAGGGGATCATCTTTGGTAGCCCTAGCCTTGTCCTTCAGATGTTCATAAATGAGCAATATGAGCCCCTGATGCACTATAGGGTAAGAGTCGGGCTTTTTAGCATGATCAACTAGACTCTCACTCAGAGAGAACGCTAAATAAAAAGGCAGGGATATTTTAGCCCCATGACGGAAGTGGTTCAGAATTGCAAAGTGATAGTTATAGATTTTAGTAAATCTACCATCAACAGTGAGATACTCCATTAAAACCCTTAAAACTTTTTTCCAAAAGGGCTTTACCTGCTGGGGAATGTAGTAGGAGATGTTGTCTTTCTTCTCAAGCTTGCCCTTCTCATCCTCTGATTTCGGGAAGTTTTTGAATGCTTCAGCTGCATACTTCCGGTCTCTATAGAATTTAGTACCCTCCTTCTGAAGACTTGTGACCTCTACAACCAGGTTCTCATCAATTTGCCATATCTCACCGAACAAGGTGACTTTGTTGTTACTCCAACCTCTGGCAAAACCATGTGACACAGAATTTCTGCTTCCATGAAGCTTTTCCATGTAGTTAGTAAAGCCATATCTGTGAAGCCTTCTCCAGACTTTTCGTTCACTCTTCCAGTTTTCGCATCCTGGGGGCTCGTTCCTGTTTAAGTTACCACCCATTTTGAGCTCCAAGTAGAAATACCCATAGCTATAATTCTCAGTCTTCAGATGAAACCCCAAATGCTTGTAAATTCTGGAGTTACAGAACAGAGACTCTTTCATTGTTTTGAAACTTATGTTTATGGCCGCACAAACCCAGCATTTATTATTATAATCTTCCTCACGCATATGATCATGGAAATGATGCCAAAAAGAACTCATTAACTGGCAGTTAATTCGCCCCCAAAATCTGTCTTTGGAATTCGTTCCCCAAAATATAATCATGATTTTAAGTTGACCCATTGATACAATCAAAATATAATTGCTCTTTAACCTCCCTTTTACAATGAGTTTCTCCAATATATTTAACATCATTCTCTAAATTGACCCCTTCATTTGCTAAGAGATCTGCTACCTTATTGCCTTCTCTTAGAGTATGAGTTATGCTAATACTAACATAGTTATTTAACAAATTTTTAGCACTTTTAACTAAGTTAGTAATATTCCAAGAGACAGAGCTTGTACCTTTGAGGGGTTGGATGATGTTTAAGGAGTCCCCTTCGAGCCAAATTTTTTTAAATTTGAATCCCTGAGCAAGATGGAGGCTTTTTAACATGGCCAGAGCTTCGGCCATGTGATTATTTTGGACCCCAAAAGGAGAAGCAAAAGCTGCAATGCAGACTCCTTGAGCATTTCTGATAACTCCTCCACCACCTGACTTCCCAGGGTTGCCCTTAGCCGCCCCATCGAAATTCACCTTTATCCAATCATGATCAGGAAAGCGCCAAACAATATTATCTCTCCTATTCTTATTGTCAGATCTGCAGACTTTATGTATTAGGTTCCATTCAGTGAGGATAACTTTCTCCATATCATTCATATCAGTAACAAACCATTGCTTATTATTCTTGTGAGGAATATTGATGTTCTCTTTTATAGCCCTACAATTTTTTTCAAAAACCACCTGAGAGTTACACTTAGCTTCCCTAAATATTTTGTTATTTCTTTCTTTCCAAATGCCCTAGCAAATCATGGGGAGGGTCAAAGACCAAAGGTTCTTGATAAGCTATCATTTGGTGGGGAAATTCCATTGCTAGATAATATCCTTGATACTCTTGTTCATAACCCAATTAACTTTCCATTTCTCCCACATCTTACACCAAATTTCCCAGGTAAAGGAGCAGTGAAAAAAGAGATGATCAACTGATTGTTCCTCTCTCTTGCATAGCTCGCATCTATTAGGGAATTTGAAACCTCTTCGGACCAAATTGTCAAGAGTAAGGGTACTATTATGAGAAGAAAGCCAAAAGAAAATATTGACTTTAGGGATTAGAATGTTGTTTGAAACTTTACTCCAAATGGGATTACTGGTCTGAGAAAAAGTGTTTTGGTGGCTGAAGCAACCGTAAATTCACCTCTAGGATTACTTTTCCAGAGAAAAACATCATCATAGTCTTTGTTAGGGGAAAAGGACAGCAGCTCCTTCTGGAATAAGGAAAATCTAGAATGTATAGCATCAAGCCTCACCCATTTGTCCTCCTTCCAATAGTCACACACCATAAGCCCAAACCTCCTTTTACATTCCTCAATAACTTGACTATTGCCTTGATCATAAAGAGCTTCATTCTTCATCCAAGGGTCCTCCCAAAACCTTATTTTGTTGCCTTTTCCAAGGACCCATCCAGCTCCAGCTTTGGCCACTTTTATGGATTTGATAATATTATTCCAAATGAAGGATCCAATAGGAATGTCTTCAGAATTAAGGACCCCCTAGATTGGCTGATTCTGAATATATTTATCAAACCATATTTGATTGCAATCTTTCTTGGTATCATAAGCTCTCCATAATTGTTTTGCTAGAAGAGCTTTGTTAAAGGTTTTTAGAGCTTTAATCCCCAACCCTCCTTTGTTCTTTGGTCTACAAACTTTGTCCCAAGCAACAAAGGATATCCTCTTTTTTTCTTCAACTCCTGACCATAGAAATCTCTTCTGGATTCTTTCCAATGCTTCAGCAAATTTAGCTAGGTACCAAATAAGCTGAGGGCATAAATAGGGAGGTTCTGGAGTGTAGCTTGAAGGAGCTGTAATTCCTAGCCTGAGATAAAATGGAACCTTTCCACCCAGCTAGTTTTTTGTTGAGTTTATTAATAAGCATGTTCCAAAAGGAATTTGGGGGAGTTAAACCCAAGGGAAGACCCAGATAGGTGGAAGGGAGCATGTCCACCTTGCAACCAATAATTTTAGCAATTTTCTGTTGTCTTATGACCAGAGTATTCATGAAATATATAGCCGATTTGTCCCAATTGACTTGTTGACCAGTAGCCAAAGCATAGGAATTAAGAGCAGTTTTGAAGGCCTCAGCTTCCCTAACAGAAGAATATCCCATGAGGATAGTATCATCAACAAACTGTTGATGAGAACAAAAAACATTAGCAAAGGAAGGTTGAAGACCTTTGATGGTTTTACTCAATTTCAGATTGTGTATCAATCTGCTCATGCTCTCAACCAAAATGGTGAAAAGAATAGGAGATATTGGATCTCCTTGTCTAAGCCCCCTTGACGATTTAAAGAATTTTGTAGGAGATCCATTAATCGGAATAGAAAACATAGGAGTGGTGATCAACTCTCTAATAATTTTGGTTATCTTTTCATCAAATCCAAAAGCCTCCATGATTCTGAAAAGAACATGCCAATCCACTCTATCATAAGCCTTCGCCAGATCCAACTTTATCGGGAAGCCTTCTTTTTTAGCAACATTGAGGGAATGAATGTTCTCATGCACAAGAATGATAGAGTCCAATATCTACCTGCTAGGAACAAAACCTTTCTGCTCCTCAGAGATGATGAAGGGGAGAAAAGCCAAAATTCTAGTGGTCAAAACTTTGGATATGATCTTATAGAAAGAGTTACATAGACTTATTGGCCTAAATTTTCCCATAGAATCCGCCCCAGCAACTTTAGGGATTAGGGCAATAAACGTGGAGTTGAGTTCCTTAAGGATTCTTCTAGATCGAAAAAATTCTTTGACCGCATTAACCGTGTCTTCTCCATTGTGACATGTTGATATGCTAGTGATGAAAGTATTTGCTAATATGTCACCATTTTGACAACATGGGAGTGCAATATGAGTGAGTTGTTATGAAAGTGAGTGGCCCAAGGATAGTATGCAAGTAGGTGATGAATGTAAAGTGGGAACCATAAGAAATCATATGATTCATGGATGAAATGAGCATGCCAATCCTTCTGTAAATAGATTTTCAAAATGAAAAATGGAGGGCTAGGGTTAGGAGATAAAATTAATGGTTAAGATGAGTGTGTATATGGAGTTCATAACCTCTTGACAAGTACCAAGAGAGAGAAGAAGATCATTGACCAATGGAGGAGATTTGATAGAAAATGAGAGATTGAATTAGAAGAAAGAAAGTGAAGGAAGAGCTGAATGATTGATTATGCTCATACATGCATGATTATGGAGGTGGCATGTGTTGAGAGCATGCTCACATATGTGAGCATTTGAGGGGTGAAGGTGGATGTTAAAGATGTTTCCAAGTTAGCATGCTCACACATGTATGATAAAGGAGTGGTTTGAGACACATAAAAGAGGAGAATGGTTGAGATCCTGATCCATGCAAATAGAGTGGAGGGTTGAGATAAAACAACAAATTGTTTTGTCCACTAGAAATGATGTAAAATTAAAGATTAGAGAAAATATTAATAAGGAATTAAATGAATTAATCAATTAACTAATCATGGACAAATACACCCAAAACACGGTCCACACATTAGAAAGTTTAGTACAAAAGATCATAACATATATGACCAAAACCACCCTCCAATCATTTGATACAAGACAAAAAATCTAGGATCAAATAAAAAAACAAAAGACATATCTTAGTGGGCATTCCATAAGAAAAGGAGCCCCAACTTTACACAAGACAACACTATTTATGAATATATAAATATTTCAACCATTCTCTAATGTTCAACGCAAAACTAAATTAAAAAAACATTTATATACACATGCGAAACATCAATTCTAGGATCAAATAAAAAACAGTAAGATACATATGTTAGTAGGCATAATATTAGAAAAATAGCCCAAATTTACAAAAGACTACACCATTTATGAATATGCAAATGTTTAAAACCATCCTTTAACAATAAACACAAAATTAAATTAAAAACAACATAGATATACAGATTTTATAATAACAAGTACAAAACAATGCAATCATTTTTATTTGAAAAATTGATATTGATATGAATATGTCATATCTTTTCTATAATCCTTCCTCATAATTACTTTTAGACTCACCTTTCCTTTCCATCTCTGTGATTCCGCGTTGTGAAATATAAGCTGTAATTTTACTTATCTAAAAATAAAGAGGTATTTTTATTTAGCCTTGAGATTGTTCCCAAAACTATACAAGTTACCTTCCCCACCCTTCCCTCTCTGTGTTAGGGCTGTGAAAGCACAAACTGCTATTTGGTTGAAGAATGTTTTATAACTGTTGAGCCATTTAACAACATAAAGTACCTAATGGCTTTATGATATCTGAAAATTTTGAAATTTGATCATTCACTATTGTTTGACAAACTGTGTAACATTAGATTTTGTCAAATCCAACCATTGATCACCATCTATGAAAGAGATATTCAAAAAGAGAGCAGCCTCATCATCTGTCAGCTGATGAGACCAATCAACTCTCTTAGATCTGTCAGATCCTGAACCTGTGCATTTATATTCTCCATAGTACACAGACCTGACATACACAATCAGAACTCTGCATCAGAAAAAGAGTGAAGAAAAATAAAAAATGAAAAAACAGTTTTGACATAATGTACATAATAGAAAGAATTGGATTGGGGTTTCTCTCATAGCGTGTTTGTTAAGTGTTAAGAGGTGGAGTTGTTTTTGTGATCAGAGGTTTCTGTCTTCACTGATTTAATGTGCTTGCGGGTTTGAATCTCAGTATTATTAAACAGGGATGAGGTCCCTTGCCGGTTCATAATAGACCAGCATCACTGATCATATTAGAAGTTTACCTTACCTGATACTTCAAAAAAATAATAATAAATAAAAAAGTTAGATTCAGGGCATTACTGGTCTTTGGAAGGATCGCCCCAATCTGACCATCCTTGTGGAGCTACAATATCTATCATTTCTGTGTAGCTGAAGACTACTCTAGAGTATGTACCCCATGCTCTGCCCAAGTATATCTGCCCTGTGCCTGTGATGGAACAACTGACAAAAGAAAATCCTGTTCTCTCTGGTAATGTTTGTCTGTTTTGTGCTGTGATGCATCCAGTAATGCGCAATGGATCCACTCCTGCAATAGAATGGAGTTCACATTCCTGAAAGATTACAAAAGTCATATTTGGGTAACTTAAAATTAATTTTATCAGATTTTCACAGTTTATAAGTTTATCATGCAACTATTTCTGGATTTAATTGTGTGTGTTCTTTTTTTCATCAATGTTTTCGATCATACTCTGTGATCTATCATCGGAATGTTAGAGAGTGTTAGGAGATGTAGAATCGTAAGTTGATGATGGATCACAGAGTGTGATTCAACACGTTGATGCAAAAAAGAATACACAATCAAATCCAGAAACAGTTAAATGATAGCTTAAAATTGTTAATAGGTATTAATAAGGTATGACTCTGAATATTGAATTATTATTAGAACCTGGTAGAGGGATAGCCCATGTCCAAAAATGAAGTCAGTTGTTCCCTCAATGTAACAATTGTGAAAATAGTGCCTGCCCTTATCATCAAACAGAGTATCTTGAGCCCCATAGAAACTACAGTTGTAGAAAGCAGCCGTGTCTCCTGATACTCTGAGTGCCACTGCCTGAGATCCCGGAGTTCCATTTGTGGGGTATGCGAAATTCTGTAGAAACAATCAAGAGTTAATTGTTCTGTTCGAAATCTGATGCACATTTGTTAAAATTTATATGAAATTTGGAGTAAAGAAATAGAGAATGTAGATGTGGGAAGACATACTAGTTTCGTGAATAGTAAAAGTCAGGGCTCAAACACAACCCTACACTTGATACCCACATGAAATGCAGCCTCTATGGCAGTGTTTGGGTCATAGAGAAGAAATGGGTCACTACCATAATATCATATTGGTCATCTTTTATATCTTTTTCCCCAATTCCCATTCTGTTTATACAGGGGGATTATTGCAGAATATTAAAAACCCTAAACATTAATCTCTCAGCATCTAGAGACAAACACACTCTAAATAAACACTGTTAGCAAACTTCATAAAAGGCACTGCTTTGCAACAGGTATTAATTTAATTGTGGATTGATCAAGGGGGTTTGAGGAGATTTTTTGATCTTGGTCTCGTGTGAAAATGAAACCATGGCAGATACAGAGATGAAGACCAGATTGATGCATTTGGTGGCTGACGTGCAAGAAATTTTGGAGGTGGGTTTGAACTTTGGTAGAAGCCTGGGAGGAACATCTAATCGATTTATTCTCATCCTGATCCTCTTTCCATGTTTGATTGGGATGCTGGCTAAGCAATTTTATGAGATTCTATTGGCACTTGGCAGCCTATTGATGACCAAAGATTCAATCCAGAGCAAGCCTTCCTCAAGTTATTATCTAATGTAATAATCTCCTTTTGTTCCTCTCCCTTATCTAGCTAACAGTGATGTTGATGGTTCTCCTCCATTTATCATGTTCAGTTAGATCACAATCCCATTGTAAGTGGTAACAAACAGGTTACAATTTCCTTTATTTCTTTAATGACTCTGAATGCTATGGACAAGAATCTAGGTTTGATACCCACTTGATTGAAGCTGGGGATCACAAACCTCAGCTTTCTGTCCCTCTTGATTTTGGGTTTCTCTTTTCTTATTGAATTTGGTATTCAGATTGTTGTCTTAGATGATTTTGAGGTAAGAACTGTGAGTCAAGAAACTTAGAATTGTACACCAAGTTGACTACATTCGTCTTCCTTCCTTGTGTGATTTCACTTCATTTTAGATTTTTAGGGAAGAGATTATACAGCCGGTTGTTTTCGGTGGACTTCTAGACAGACATCAAAAAGATTGTTTATCTGAGACCTGATAAAGTCATCCTATGGTTTTAACAATCGTTTTTGTTAAGGACATGGAATTCCTGCAGTCTATAATATAATCTTGCCAATACTTAAGTTTTTCCTTCATTTGGATCATACTTCATGATCCATCATCAGAATGAAATGTTGACATGATCAACATTGATAATCAGCATAAATGATGTTCAAAACAAAAAAAAAAGCTGAAATTCAATGCTGCAAATTCTCTGTAGCTTACATTAAAGCTGATGTCATTGGCAATGAAGTCTGGTGCGTCAACTGTAACAGAAGCACTAGATCTTGTGCTACCAGAAGTGGCAGCAGTGTCATTCCAGCAAATATGTGTAACATCACCACCTTGGCCTTGAAATGTGATATTAGATTTCCTCCTCCCTATATGGATTTTTTCTCTGCACCCACCCATAAATCAAACACTCAAATACAACAACTATTAACTAAAAACATAACAACCATAGCTTATTTCTATAAGAAATACTGGATTCCAAGACCAACAAATGAACAAACACAGCATACAGCATAATACATTCAAACAGGAACTCACAAGTATACGCCTGCATTTATCTGTATGACAATCCTCTCCATGTTATTATCAGGCACAGAGTCAACTGCTTCCTGAATAGTTCTATAATCCCCAAAACCCATTTGATCCACAACAATTCCTGCATCTTTCTCAAAGTAACTAACTATTTGTCTTGTTGGTGTATTGGACAATACACAGTGTCCTCTGAAAACTGAGCCAAAACTTTCGACTGTTAAAGTGTAGATTTGCCAGGTAGGACATAATAAATTGAAACAGACAGATAAGAGAGGGAGCAGTCGAAAAGGTGATATGAGGCCAAGGTTGCTGTTTCTTGACCTGCCCATAGTTTTGGCTATTGAAAACAGTCTTGAGATTACATGAATGGGTTCAGATGTTGATGAAAAGGATGGATACCAGAAAAAGCATATGATAGAGAGATCACAGAAGTGCACGTACCATGGCAGGGACTGTTAGAGAGTGTGTTATCATGTGAATGGAAATGTTGCCTAACCAACTGGGTGTCTTATTGTGTGCATTTTCCCCCATGATGTCATTGTGGGTCCTTTCCATAATCTATATTATATATAATTTAGAAAGTCACGGGAAATCTTGCAATTATCAAATATAAATGGGAGCTTGAAATTGGTGCAATGATTGTTCTCTTGAAGTTGTTTGGAGACATTTATAAATTATATTAATTAAATGTCATAAAAAATTAAGAGATTAATTTTATAGTTTTTCTCATGGATAATGAGATTTATGACATTGAGAATATTTTTTCAAGGTGATTAATTTTATATTCCATGTGAAGGATAATGAGATTGATGATGGTAATGTTACTTTAGCAATGTGATTAATACTCGTATGGATACATGGAATAAATTTATCTAAAATATTTAGGGATATTTTTTTATGTAGATGTATGTAATATTTTTAATTATCATTTTAATAGAAGAGATTTATTAATTTAAATGCTTTACTTTATATGAATAGATAATTAAATAAATGATATAAAGTTCATTTATATAATTTTGGTATTAATTTACCTGTTAAGAGGTCTTTATGGGTTAATCCATCTTCCTGTAAGGATGGGAATGTTGATTAAATAAAATGAGAGGTAGGATGCATCAAAATTAATTTTGATGGAGTGTCTAAAGGTAATCCTGAGCCTCTAGGGCTTCATTGTGTGGTTCAAGATTGGCTAGGGAATATTTTGGCTATTGGAGCTTAGAAGCTTGAAGACAGAACCAACAATGAAGCAGAGGTCAAAACGACATTGCTCATCATAAACTTGGCGAGAAAATTACCAATTACAAAACTACATTTGGAAGGGGACTCACAAATATTGTCAATGCAATAATAAATGGAAATTCACAAATGTGGAATATTAATAAATATATCAAATTAATTAAAGCCAAGTTAACTACTTTTATTGATTTCAAAATTTCTCACACTTATAGGAGTGGAAATGGGGTGGCAGACATTCTACCAAAGTGGGATGCTACATTTAACACTAGTAATGAGTACAAAGTATTGGAGGATTTTCAAGGGGTGAGAATTGTTGACGAGACAATATGATTTGAAGGTGAGAGATAGATTGGCTTGAGTGAATGGATATAGGGCAAGAGTTTTAAGACATTTGAAGTGTGAGAAGGGCATTATTTGGAGAACATGACGGTGGTGGTTATTAATGTATGATTCATTTGAAGAAGCAAGTCATGACCAAGTGAAAAGAAGATAAACACTAGAGGCAAATTTCAATCTATGGGCAAAGAAGCGGCAAATCGCCTTCTTGGGGAAAATTACAGATGAAATGTTGAAGAATATTTTTTTTATAAACGACCCCATGTTCCTGTAGATGATAAGAATGATGTTAGGAGAGGAGTTCATGGCCCCAGAATACAAATACAAAACAAATGTAAATAGTGTGCATGGTCCTAGCTTGGTGCTTGGAATTGAGAATCAAAGAAGATGCCCAGTGGATAATGAATGCGTGTGTGAGAGGAAAATGGTTTTATGCACTGGAGGCTTTCATCAAATCACAATTCTAGTAGAGGTTTTTCAAGCTAGAGGGGGAGGTTGGCTCCATGCTATAGAATTCACCCCACCACTAAGGCCATTTCGGTTGTGGAGTGTGATGGGTGACAAGGAAAGTAGGAGAGCTCAAACATAGGCAGGGTGGAGTTACCTTAATGAATATTCATAGGAGCAAGAGGTAAAGTTGCAAACAGAGACAAAGGTTGTAGAAGAATAGAGCATGAAGAGATAAAAATTCAACAAGAATGACTATTAGAAGGAGTTGTAAGGGAGAAAAGCATAAATGCTTTGATAAATCATTGATAATATTTACTTCTAAAAAAAATGTTATATATGATGAACACATAGCAAGACTGAGAGAGGTAGGTGAATCAATGAATCTCTAGCACAACTTTATTTTTGATATATTATTCAAACCACAGTTAACATATTGCTTTAATGAAATCATGAAAGTACAAAACACAACCAACTCATGAACACCAAATTTACATGAAAAAATCAAGAAGGGAAAAACCATGGTGAGAATCACACTCACAATATAGATATGAATGATTATAATAAATAGGTCACAAGCCAAGGAACAATCTACTCCAGACTTGCCAACTAAGGCACACAACCTTAGGACAAGATACAAAGGACTTGCATAATTGAAACTCATTGCTTCAGGGCAAGATACAAAGAGTTGCCAAGAGAGATGCACTATCTTCTGGTAGGAATGGCTAAAATAAAGATGAATAGAATCTTTTGATCATGAAATAGACATTGAACCTCTGTGTCAAGTGTTCAATATCATCACAAATATGTTTGACCTCAAATACTATTACCAAACATTGTCAAGGCTCTTCTCAACATACTGTCACACACCTTTTCAATCAAATATGTCTGCATATGATTCACAACCACTTCACATAAAAAAAAAAATACCTCCATACAATTGTACATCCAACACACACCTTTCCCCATCCTTACATACAGAGATATTCATTAAAACTCTCAACAAAGCCATTCCAAAGAAAATTACATAAAATTACATAACGTAGACCATCAAAACCAATAATATCCAATGTGGTCCACTCCAAGAGAAAGAGGAAACCCAAAAACAACAACACATATTTCTAAGTTGACTTCAACGAGCTACATACCCTAACACATCTTCCAAAGCCACTTCCAAAAGAAACGTGTAGATAAATAGTAAAACTTAGCAATTAGTCAACCCAAAAATATCTTTCAATGCAAATTACCTAATAAGGATCTTCACACACCATAGTGAGACCCAAAACAATATTCTAACTTAACCTCCAATGCATATATAGACCAAAAAGCATGATCCAGATAAGATAATTTATCTAGGCACTATAGTGCCCCCTCCCAGACTTGCATTTTGATTTACATACTGATAGTCTCATTTAGACTTATGATGGTTATTTGGATGGTTGATGACTCTTCTACTATTTTGGATGGTATCTATGATACTAGGGCTTTATATGGATCCATGGTATCCGGTATGACTCTCTATGATTGGAGACTTTTATGATTGATGATCTGAGACTTATTATATGATATTTTTATTCTTATGGATGTCGATATATAGTATCTCCTAGATGGATGGATTTATATAACTCATGTATTTACATATGGTTATTGTTTACATGGATTATGTGATTGATGATGATACTAATCCTACTTCATGATGATGATTCTATTAGGATTCCCACAGATACTGAGAGGGGGGGGGGGTGAATCAGTATTTGACTGGTTATAGATTTTCTCAACTTAAAACATGTAGAGCATATCAATAATGTATACCGGTAAACAAGAAATAATGCAATAAATAGAGATAACAACAACTACATGAAAAACACACCATAACACAGTAGTTTAACAAGGAAACCCGGTGTGGGAAAAACCTCGGTGGGATTTGTGACCCACAATATTCACTTACTGGCCAATAAGAGAATATTACTGCTACAAGAGGGGCCTGCACATGCAGGAAGGCCAAGTGCCTAGAGCTCACTGCTCAATTACAAAATGGGAAGTCTCACTAACTTACAAAATGGATTATATAAATCCAATGTCTTGTACTGCTTCAAGATAGCATCTACTATGCCAGATCCAGTACTGGTTTATAGCTCTGCTTCATACATAAACCCTTAACCTATAATTCACATAATAGGTCTGCCTTATTTCACCTATATATTTTCTTCCATCTATTGCAAAATATTCTACAATGATCTCTTATATATATGAGTCATTTTACAACTTACCAAGTCAGCTTACAATGATTTTACAATAATTAACAAAATATATTACAAACAAAATTCCTGTCAGCTTTTGTGCCGGTATGCTTCCTTTTACTGTCGTTGGTCTCTGTGCCGGTGTAGAGTCTGTCTTTGCTGATGCTGATAAATTATCTTGCCGGTGTCATAGGATTGTAAGGTTGCCATCAATGACAAAACCTTCAATCACCTACAATATCTCATTGGAGTGTGCATTTGCCAACAATCTCCCCCTTTGGCATTGATGGCAACACTCATGAGAAAAATCCAAAAATTGTTATCCAAAAGAGTCTGCTAGAATTGTCTTACCAAAAATTTGTGTACCAAAAGAATATGTGCTCCCCTTGAGCTGATGAGTCATTTGCTGGTTATTTTTCTCATTCCACTACTCCCCCTTTGGCATCAATGACAAAGGTTGTCAAAGTGTCAATTGAGTGTGGTTTCTTGTTTCATTCTTGTAACCAATTGGTTACAATCTGAAAAAGATCTGCCAAAACCAGATTCAGGCTCTCAATGAACTTTTTGCTATCTTTTATTGCGGCCTTAGTCCTCTGAACTATACTGATGAGGTGTTGCATTTTCTCTACCGGTGTTTTCTGTCCTTGGATCAAAGCATCAGATATTTCTTTTCTTAAGGAGGCTAGGTAGTCCAATTTTGGACTAAGTCTCCATTTTAGATCTTTAGCCTTTCCTTTTATTCTTTCCTTTTCTCTTTCCAACTTTAGTAGTTCTTCCTCAAAACCTGTTATTTTCTGCTCAAAAACTAATAATGAATCAGATGAATCAATGAAGTTATCAGCTAGTTGATTTATTTCCTCCTGTATCTTGCTGATCTTCTTGTCTATATCAACTGTCAGAAAGTTAGTTTTACATGTATCCTTGTACAAAGTTTTAAATTCCTTCAATTGTCTGCACAGTTTCGGTAAAAGTGTGTCAAATTGCCTTGTACACTTCTTTATTTCCTCCTCAAAGAATTTGTGTTTTTCTTTCTCTAGTCTCTCCTTGAATGCTTCCTCTTTTATTTGTTCAACTATCACAGTGTTGTCAGTAATATACTTAGACAAAGTGTCAAGTTGACTCAAAGAATCTTTATTATCTACATTACATTTAGGTTCTATCATTTTCAAAATTGGAATTGTATCATCTATTGCCTTGTATGCTTGTGAGCTACAATTTGTTGTCTTCTTAATGAAATCCAAAAGATCTTCTGTTACATTAGTTGATTTGAATTCTGCATTTGATGAGCCAACAATCTATATTTCGTCGGTGGGAGCAGTTTCCTTGCTTGTGGTGACCTCTGGTAGGTCAGTTTGTGTTTCCATTTCTTTAAGAAAAGGTTTGGATTGCTCAGCTGATGTCAGTGGCACTATCTCTGTATGAACCTGTTGCTGTGATGGAGCCTGTTGCTCTGCCTATTTACCTTCTGTACTATCTGTTACCAGTGGCTCATTAGCCATATCTATTTTCCTAGTTGTATCCTTATCTACCACAATATTGACTTTTTGTGTGTCAATGTCCATTGTATATAACACCTCAGAATTGGGATTGGTGTCCTCTTGTGGTATGTCCATACTCTCACTAGCCGGTTGATTGTCAGTGGTAACTGCCGGTGGAGTATCCAAAGGCGATGGGGATAAGTTATCTTTTATTTTTATGCTAGGTGGTCCACCAATCTTGCCTTTTCTCTTATCCTTATCCTTTTGATATACTTTGATGGGTTTAGGGTTTCTATGTTCTTCTTGCTTTTCCTTCTCTACAAGGAATATGTCCCATGCATTAGTAGTTTCCTCTACTACCTCATTCACTCTACCAACCATAAGTGCTACATGCCAGTGTGTAGTTGAAAATACTGACCAGTTAGCCTCAGAGATCAGATCATCTATCTCTTTTGGTGAGTTGACAAGATAAACAACAAGTAGTTTTTCAATTTTCATTTTCTTATCAAGCTCTACAACAACTTGCCTTCTAGCTTCAAGTCTTTTAAACAGTTTTGTCGGTAATTCATCTACAACTTGCATTAGAAATTTCTTGTAAATGTCCAAGTGTAGAATTACACTGTTTTCAACTTTCTCCTTGTCATCAATTGATAATGAATCATATAATTTATTGATGTTTTTTAGCTTTCCATCCTCTGTAATTTCATCTAGAAGTTTGTCAATTGGAGCAATGGTCTGTTGAGTCTTCTTCTTGGGTGTTAACTTCTTCTTTGAAGTTACTTTTTTATCCGAGGGCCTTACTGCATGTTGTTTATGTCTGGTTCTTCTAGGAGAAGGTGTAGATACCGGTGAAGGTTCCCTGTTTCTCACAACTCTTTTAAATTCAGCTGGCATATCACTTTCTGAAGAGGTTGCAACCGGTGAAAGGTGAGTTTCTGGCTGTTGTGCTTCTAACTCATCTTCAGTAATACCAGTTTGCTTAAGTACATCTTCTTTGATAGCTTTAGCTTGTCTAGATCCTCTTCTAACTGTTGCTTCCACCTTCTTTACCCTTTTCTTTGATTGGATTTGATTTTCAATAGTCTCAGCATTGCCAAATACCTCTTCTTTAGGTTCCTTGGGTGCTTCCGAGAGGGCTTTTGCATATGTTTCAATTATGTGGTCATCAGTTTCATAACCCATTTCAGTAATCCAAATGGTTCTTGGGATAACTGCCTCCATCCAAATCTCATCCTTCTTAATAACAAAGCATATTTCATCCTTATACTTATTTACAATTGCTTGTGATAATCTGACTCTGGTATTCATCCGGGCCTTTAATGCCTGAAAGTACTCATTTATATTCTTTTCTCTGTTATCTCCCATGTTGTTTAGTAAATCAAACAATTGTTTGCCTACCAGTATGTCAAAACCAAGCTTTTTGTTACCATTACTGGGCACTTGTTTTGTTATGTGTAGCATTAAACAAACAAGTAGGTTTCCAAATCTGAATGTCCCCTTTTTGTCTTTCTTTATCTTTCCAAGATTGTCAATAAGTTAATCTTTCAACCATTCACACACATCTATTTTTGCATTATCTTTAATCATATCATAAGCACCCTTTATGCATAGGCTAGAGACTAAATTTAACCTATTTGCATGTGTGGTTTTGTAGCCTAAAATCATGCTAATGAATCTGACATTGATGTCGGTTACATCATTTACTCTTAAAGATCTCTTGTCAGATGTTGCACTTGTTAGGTTAATCACTAGGTCATTTGAGACCTTCTTTGTCTTATCAGGCCTGTTACTAGTGGAAGGTAACCCTGCCACAATCTTTACCACCTCTTTTATAATTTTGTGAAATGAGTCTAACCAGAAGAATTCACCATGAACCCTGCTTAGAACTATCCTTATAACATCCTTAGGGAAATCTGGAATACTGAGAATTTCAGTGAATCCTAGGGTTTCAACTATTTTGTGTTCAGGTTTCACATTACCGGAATCGTCACAAATTACAGTCTTATACATGCTCTTGATTTCTTCATCATCTAATTCTTCTATGTGACAATGTATGTACATTCTAGGGTCTTCTGCAAAAACTACTCCTTTGGGGATTTGTGAAAATGCACCAGCATTATCATCTTTCTTGGCAATCTTGGGAACTAATTGGAATATGGGTCTAGGACGTTTATCACTTTGACTACAATAGGGTTTGCTATGAATTCAAGAACAGATGAAGAAGCCATGATTATAAATACCTTTGTCTACCTTAGGAATGATTGCTTGCTGAATTGCTTCACTTCTTTGCTTGAAATGCCTTTGCTCAGGAATTTTCACACTCTTCAAATGTTTGAATGCTCAGTGAAATGAAATTGGAGCCAAAACACTTGATTATAATGTTAATTTTGCCAACCACCACATTTAATGCTTGTCGGTTAAGTAATGACTTAACTTATCTGTCGGTATAGAAGTAATTTCAACTTCTCACCATCAACCGAGGGAATAATAACATGTTTCACATTTGATTGCTAAACCCTCAAGGGAATTTTCTTCAGTTAGATGAAGAGTCTCCTACCAATGGAGTGTTACTCTCTTCTGCCAGTGGAGTGTTACTATGTTCTGCCAGTGGAGGAGTGTTCCTATCACCATTTAGATTTGATTTCCTGATCCATTGTTTTGAGAATTCCTGCTTAACTTCTTCAACCTTTTCTTTACCTTTCAAACTAGGACCTTTGTTATTTACCGGCGAGGACTTGCTTCTACAAAATTTTGCAATATGTCCAATCTTGTTATAGGCATAACAAGTCACATTATTTTTCTGAATAGCTTTCCCATACCCTATGCCGGTTTGTGTTATGCATTGATTAGATAAGTGTCCAAATCTTCCACAAACATAACATCTTATATTCATTCTGCAATTCTCTAAATTGTGACCAATTTTGTTGCATTTTGAACATTGACCGGTGGTTATATTTGTGCTTTGATAGTTTCTAGATCTACATTGATTTGCTCTATGACCATACTTGTTACAGTTAAAGCATTTGCCATTAAATTTATAAGTAGTAGGTTGTCTTACCGGTTTGTCTTGATCCTGTGTGTTTGTAGTACCGGAGCTTTCACCAGCTTCAAAGCCAAGACCATTAGTGTCACCATTAGGTTTCTGATTCTTCAACAAGTCACCAAGTTCTTCTGAGCTTTTCTTGAATTTTTCTTTGTGCTGATTTGCAGTATCCAGTTCTCTTTCCAAGATACCTTTCTATCTCATGAGTTCATTTGAGTTATTTTGTGTATGCATCAGATTTGTCTTAAACATATCATTTTCATAACTAAGTCTTGTGTTTTCATTTGCAGCATCACTTAGTCTTCTAGTCAAATCTTCTTCATTCTTCTTTCTATCTTCAATTTCTTTACAAAATCTCATAGTCATATCCTGCATCTCATTCTTTGTTGTCATGTTTTCTTGTTTCAGCTTATTCATCAGATCACTAAGAGTTTCCTTTTCATCATTCTCATTTTGCATCTTTTCACAAAGTTCTATTATCTTGTTTCTTGTAATAGTAAGATTTTTCTTGAAGTGCTTGAATAATATCCTGTGCAACTTTTAGATCATCTTCAAGTTTGATATTTTTCAATTTTTCTGTATCATAGTCTGAGAGAGCTGCTTCTAATTGCTTCATCAAGTTTTCCATCTCTACCAGTGTCAAGATCTTCCTCAAGTTGTTAGGCTTCTAAAAATAGAGGACCAAACTCTGATACCAATTGTTAGGATTCCCACAGATACTGAGAGGGGGGGGGGGGTGAATCAGTATTTGACCGGTTATAGATTTTCTTAACTTAAAACATGTAGAGCATATCAATACTTTATATCGGCAAACAAGAAATAATGCAATAAACAGAGATAACAAAAACCACATGAAAAACACACCATAACATAGTAGTTTAATGAGGAAACCCGGTGTGGGAAAAACCTCGGTGGGATTTGTGACCCACAATATTCACTTACTGGCCAATAAGACAATATTACTGCTACAAGAGGGGCCTGCCCATGCAGGAAGGCCAAGTGCCTAGAGCTCACTGCTCAATTACAAAATGGGAAGTCTCACTAACTTACAAAATGGATTATATAAATCCAATGTCTTGTACTGCTTCAAGATAGAATCTACTATGCCAGATCTAGTACCGGTTTATAGCTCTGCTTCATACAAAAACACTTAACCTATAATTCGCATAATAGGTCTGCCTTATTTCGCTTATATATTTTCTTCCATCTATTGCAAAATGTTCTACAATGATCTCTTATATATATGAGTCACTTTACAACTTGCCAAGTCAGATTACAATGATTTTACAATAATTAACAAAATTTATTACAAACAAAATTCATGTCGGCTTCTGTGCCAGTATGCTTCCTTTTACTGCCGATGGTCTCTATGTTGGTGTAGAGTCTATCTTTGTCGGTGCCGGTAAATTGTCTTGTCGGTGTCATAGGATTGTAAGGTTGCCATCAATGACAAAACCTTTAATCACCTACATTATCTCATTGGAGTGTGCATTTGCCAACAGATTCTATGCGGTGTATTGGTATTATATTGTGTGACTATTTTTTGTGATTAGAGATGATGCCATATCACTCATTGTGAGTGGGGTATGCCATCACGATTCTCTATTACCTATATATTTATTGTAATGTATATGCATCGTATATGTTGCGTTGGTCTTTGATGCAGGTTTGTAGGTACCAGACATTGACTCCACCTGGCTTCATAGGTTTGAGCATGTCTTCATCCCAATGGCAAGTTGTCAGAGATGACATATTTTCCCTCACACACTCTAGGTCTAAGATGTATACCTTGTTAGTTTATCTTGATGTCTTTTGCTTGGTTGATTTCCCTTTAGGGTCAACTAAGAGATGTGGTGCATTGGTTAAGTCTCTTCCACCTTGTTTCATAGGTCATGAGGTCAAATCTATCTGGCTTCTTATTTTGCTAAGTCATGGTTTGGTTATTGGCTTTATTGCATGATTGGATTATTCATTTTATTAAGAATATAATTAAGTAATTAATATATTTAATTTAATTTGTTGAGATTTAATTAAGCTTCATTTATTGTTTAATTATTTAATTTGTTTGATTTATTTTTGAGTTGACTTTTATTTATTGATTTTAATTTAATTATTTATTTGAGTTCTATTTATTTTATTTTATTTATTTATTGGTGTTATTATGAATAATGATAATTAATTATAAATTATTGAGTGGGAATTATTTAATTAAAATATGGAATAATTATTTGTAAATAATATTATTTCTACCTACTATCTAATTATGAGGAAATATTTGTATTTCCTAATTGATTATCATTCCTATACTATAGTAATTGAGTTTTGATTTATTTTACCTACCCTTATTTTTGATTGGTCAACTTGATTGAGTAGGTAAGAAATATATATTTATAATATGTATTTTTTGAACTTTGCGATGGTAAGTAAGATATATGGTTTTTGGAATTTTTCTATTGGTGGGAAAAACTATAGTCTTAAATTTAATTTTTCTATTTATTTTGGCTTGCTGGTCTGTGCACGGGTTAATCATTTGGTAGATCATTGCAAGAGGATTTTGAATTTGATTTGGAATATTGGATTGCGATTTGGATTTGGAAGGGCTTGGCAATTTTAGATTTCTCCTTCAATTTTTGGTTTTGCGAATTGCAGGTTGGTGGCTCTACTTTTGCATTTCATTTCTGGAAAAGATTGTCTTCTCCGTGTCTGCAAATTTGAATTTTGATTTCTCTGGGGGGATTTATTTGATTGTGGGGATGATTTGTCTTGATGGATTTGAGTTTGATGTGTAAGTTTGGGAATGGGAAAATGCAGATTTGTCTTTATGTCTTTATGGTATTTTATGTGATCTTTCTATGAATGCACTATGGGAATGTGGACTCTTCCTTCCACTTGTTTTAGCTGCATATAGACTCTATCTATCTTTCTTAAGTCTTCCTTTGTTGATTGTGACCCCCGCCCCCCCTCTCTCTCTCTCTCTCTCTCTCTCTCTCTCTCTCTCTCTCCCTTGTGGTTTTGGCTTCCTTTTTCTCAGTTTATGCTCAGTAGGAGAGATTTTCTTCCACAAGTTTTTACTAGTGACTATGTAGTGAGAATGTTGGTTGTCCTTTATGTCATACGTATGATTTAGACCCTCTGTCTACATGGTAAGGGTTGTTTCTAATCCCTGAGACCCCCTATGCCTCTCTCTTAGCTTCACGACTCAATTATGCTCAGTTTCTTGCACTTCTCCGAAGAACGCTATGAAACCACATAGGAAAATTGTAGGATGCACTAGGAATTCCACCCTACATTCCAAGAACGCAATGCTTCATCCCATACACCATTGTTCATACCATGTGCACTAACAAACATACGAAGAAAGCTAAGGTCTTGATTTGCAGATGCAAGCAAAATGACCAGAAACGCCACTCTAGAGACCAGAAACACTATCATAACTACCATAAATGTCATCATACATACAAAAAACATTGGCATACATACCAGGAATGCTATCCTAGGTTTCAGGGGCGTTAAGTTGTCCCGAGGGTCTCCAAAAGTTAGTTTTAAGCCTGTTTTTGTGCATTTTTGGATTTTGGGTTTACTCCAGAGGCTTGTGTTGTCTATGTTGACATTCTCAGATTTTTTTATGATGTATTTTGATCTCTTATGATGTTTTATGTTCTCCAGTAAGAGGGTTCATGCCTTACCGTTGAGGTGTTTCCTATGCAATTTGATGTTCCAACAAAAGGGAGAATGCCTTGTTGTTGAGGGATTGATTATATGAATCAAATGGGATGTGTTATGCATCATTGTAGAGGATTTGATGTTATTTTGATCTCTTTTAT
Organism: Cryptomeria japonica; assembly: GCF_030272615.1. Lineage (NCBI taxonomy): Eukaryota > Viridiplantae > Streptophyta > Pinopsida > Cupressales > Cupressaceae > Cryptomeria > Cryptomeria japonica. The sequence continues at coordinate 358,442,980 of NC_081405.1, read as the reverse complement.
GATTTGCATCCATGAATGGCTTATCTTTGATGTTGCATTAGTGAAGGCCTCCTTCTTTGAGTTTCATTCTGTAGCGTCGTAAAATTGTGACACTTGCAATTTCAACTGCATTTGGGTCTTCATGATGGCAGGGCAATGTTGAACTAAATGGAGACCCCGAAACCTATTTACGACATCAAAAACTGCATCTTTCTGCACCTTGGCTTGATCCTCCTTGCACCCTGCTATCCCGGGAGGTGGGACCATGGCGCCTAGGGCCCTGGTCCCTGGCCCTATTTTGGGCCCGATCTCTTGTTGGGCATCGGGTCTTCAAGTTTGCAATTTGGAAAATAATGCTCCTAGGTCGGCCTAAGGACAGAAAAATCAGTCTCCTAACCCTAATTGACAAGTATATAAACTACATTTCCCATCCCAGAAAAAAAGGAGGAAAAACATATGTATGCAAGAGGCGGAAGCGATAGGCAAACATTAAAACATTCAAGCATTCAAGCATTCCTTCAAGCAATTGAGCATTCTAAGTCTCCATTCAAGGCTAGGTGTTGCATTCAAGACAAGGATTCAACCATTGAAGAGGAGATCAACATACAACATACAACATACAACATCATTACACCTTCGCATGTAAGAATACAAACATTCTTACAACAAGGTATCAATACTTGATTACATTACAAACACTTACATTTACAACATTCTCATTTCTTGGTTAATTCCAAAAATCAGGGGTTGACCTGAAGGCAAACCCCTAATCCCTAACCCCCCAATCATCCTCTCTTTTTTGTGTGTAGGTTACAGGTACGTGGCCGTAATTGAAGATCTGGAATCCTTGTGCAGAGACGAACAGATCCCCCTTCATTTTGTGGATTTTTCGGAGGACCGTGTGCACTCCGGGCGCCATCATCCTGTCAACTTTCACTCAAACTTGTAGGACAACATTGTCTCAACATTTTACTGCTAATTTCAGGTCCGTAGCTTCATCCCGTGTCCCTATCTCCGTCTACAAGAGAATCTTTCTTACTTTTACATACACTCCTAGTTCAATCCTTCTATCTACATTCTTTACAAAAGAGGGTATCCTTGATGTCTCAACCCTTGAAACTTATTTAGAATTCAATCTTGCATTGTGTGGGATTGGATCTTGTGAGTTTCAACCCCTCTTTTGAATGTAAAGTCTCTCCTAAGTGAAAACCGTCAATCCTAGTGACCTCCTTTCTCTCTCCTTGGAGTGGGGGAACACCTAGGGTTCAATTTTCCGCTTTGCATTTTGGTGAACCCGATGTGAACATCCTAATTCTGATTATTCATGGTTAGATCTGAAAAAAAATTTCTTCCTTAATTACATTTCCATGTTTGATCTTTTGCAAATTTTAGAGGTTAATTGCATAAAAACCCTAAATTTTCTTTTTAGTAATTGAGCTTGTGAAATGTTTAATTGTTAATGCTTGTTTCAGATCTACCCTTCTATTGCAAATTGTCAAATCATATTTGTGCTTTAATTCTGAAAATTAAGTGGTTAAGTGTCAAAACCCTAATTTTTAAAACCCTCTTGATTCAACCTTTGACCGATGATTTCACTGATCAAAACACCTCCAAATCGGCTGTAACTTTGGATTCCGCAACAAAATCATAATATCTCTCATCCCTGAAAATTTTGAAAAAAGTTGCGATGACCGTGTGCACCCCGAGCGCCATCGTCCTCGACATTTTTTCTGAAATTTCAGGAGCTAGATCTTACTGTATTTTTCTGCTAGAATCCAGAATCTTGGCAGATTTCTAACACTTTCAAAATTAAAGTCAAAGTTGGTCTAGTGATTGCTTGGATTAAGGCTTTTAATCATTCAAAAATTGTTGAAATTGAAATTTTGTGTTAAAATTGTATTTCTTACTGTCCTAAATCTGAAAAGTGTGTTGGCATTCATTCGAAGTTTCAGTGCTTTATTCAAATTCTTGCAGTTTGTGACTTTTGAAATTAAGTGTTTAATTGCAACAACTTTGATTTCTGCTTTCAAAATTGAATTTTCTGTGAAATTGAGTCAAATTTTAAATTTCAAAGCTTGCATTGCTTTTAGTATTCCCTTTAAAATCATAAAATTCAAAATTTTAGTTTCCCTCTCTTTTTCAAAATTCAAATTTTGCTTTTTTCAACAATCTTGGTAGGGTTCGATTTTGAGATTGCAACTTTAATTTGGCCTATCTACAGATCGTAAAATCACTCAATTTTTTCAGATTAGCTTTAAAATCATCATAACTTCCATCCCTGAAAATTTTGAAAAAAAGTTGCGAGGACCGTGTGCACTCCGTTCGCCACGGTCCCCGACATTTTTTCTGAAACTTCAGGAGATTGTCATGATTGCATTTAACAGCTTAAATCTAGGAGATTGGCTGATTTTATTGAAATTTGCTACCTCTAAATTCAAAATTCAAGATCTCAATTTTCAAGATAACAATTAAAATTAAGTGCTACCCCCTTGGCCCTAATTTTCAATGGTGCCTACCTTTCTTGGAAGTTGTGTCTCCCTCTTCTTTCACAAAGTTCAAATTGGATAATCATTATCTCATTGTTCAATTTCGCCAACTTTATTTTCAAAATTCAAAATCTTCTCTCTCTCTCTCTAGTGCATGAGTTTTACGACAATAAGCCCTACTTACACTATTCCCATTAGACGAAGCCTTAGAATTAAGTCTTTCCAAGGTTTAATTACCGAGGAGATGGAACCTAATTTGAATGGCCTTTTTAACGAGGACATGGGTAATTCCTCTAATCCTCTTAATGATGAAGAAGCTCTCCATGAGGTTTCTGTAGAACAACTTTTGAAACTGGATAACCAATTTGATGATTTTTGGCAATGGATGTCTCAAGAATACCCCGATAGTCAAGCTCTTTCATTAATTGAGGGTCTAAAACGTATGGTTCAAAGTGATAAGAATGGAATTGATATTTTACGTAGTATTGCACACCTCATGGATTTGAATGTGATGCCTATGAAGAGTTGTGCCGAAACTTTAGGTTATACACAACCTCCTACTCAAGTCAATCATTCTACCCCTTTGACAACTTCTATTGCTAGTATGCCTACTTTTACATCAAACATAATGACTACTTCAATACAAAACATTCCACCTATGATCACCAGTCATGGGGGCAATCCTTCTTCTTCAATCAACCCTCTCCCTTCATTCAATCCGACTTCCTCATTCATTCCTTCAATGAGTGTCCCTATTACATCTCCACAAATGAACATGATGCAAGGGGGCAATTCATTTAACCATTCCATTCCTCCTTGTAGTGTTCCTTCTTTCCAATCATCTCCTATGACTAACTATCATAGTGTCCCGCCACCTTACTCTCAATCAATACCTTCTTTCAATAACATAATACCTCCATCACAATCTAACATATCTAATATGAACTCTTCGACTGAAGCGACCATTAACAATCTTGCACAAACTGTCTCTTCTTTACAACAACAAATTGCCTCTATGAATCAATCTAAGTTTAGTGTGCCCACATTTGATGTTGCGAGCCCACTTTCTCTTGACATTGTTTGAGCTATCCCCCCTAAGCATGTTGAAATCCTGCAGTTGGAACTTTATAATGGTAAAGGTGATCCTCTAACACATGTTAAGACCTTTCAAACAATATGTACCGATTTTGCTCATGACCAAAGGTTGCTTGCAAAACTGTTTACTAGAACATTAAGAGATAAGGCTCTACAATGGTATTGCTCATTGCCTTCCTATTCTATTACTTCTTTCCAACAACTTGCAAATGCTTTTATTCAACAATTTCAAAACAATATAGGTCCTAAAGTTACTTTGATTGATTTAATGCATTGTAAACAAGGTGTTAAAGAAAAAGTGACTGATTTCATTGGTAGATATAAGCATTTAAGTACTCAAATTGCTTTTCCAGTACCTGACAATGATATTCAAAGAATTTTTATTTCTAATTTACAAAAAGATATTAGAGAAAAACTTCTGTTTTCTGAGTTTACTTCTTTCCAACAGTTGTGCGCAACTCTTCACAATTATCAACTGACTGTGAGTCAAATGGAACAAGCAAATCCTATGGCTCCGAGTGATAAGGGTGATAGTAGTCAACAACCATTTGGGAAGTTTAAACCAAACAAAGGGTTCATTAAGTTCAATGAAAACATCACCAACAACAATGTGAATGCAGCATCAGGTGTGCCTCTTATTTCTAAGTTTTTCAAGAAAGAAAGAGAGTTTACTCCTTTGAATGAATCATTGCATAGTATTATGAATAAGTTATTGAAATGAAATGTGCTTACCCTCCCTCCTATAAAGCAAATAGATCCTGCAAAGATTAATTCACCCTATTTTGATAACAAATCTTTTTGTCAATTTCATCGTCAACCTAGGCATGATATTGAAAAATGTTTTGCTTTAAAGGGTAAAATTCAAGATTTGATTGATAATAATACTATCTCTGTTTCAGGTGTGAATGATAAAGGCAACACATCTATAGCTCCTCCTAACCAAAATCTTAAGATTTTTACTGATCCATTACCTTCTCATACCTCTAATGTGATTGAGACTAATGATTCCTCTTTCTCACCTGATGGTCTTGTGTCTATGACTCCGAATGTGATTAACTTTGTGGAGCAGTAGAAAATCCCTAAAGAACCTTCCATCACATTTGATTCTAGTGAAACTATCAGGGCACCTGATGGTCCTTTATATATAGTTGCAAAAGTCAAGAATACACCTTGTCGTGGAGTGCTTATTGATCCTTCTTGTATGGTTAATGTCATTACTGAAGAATTTCTTTTTACTTTGCAATTGAATCAAGTGATCTATGACAAAACAAATGTGGTTGTGAAACTATTTGATGCATTTTCTTCTCCTGCAATTGGTTCTATTACATTACCTATTGAGGTCCATAACAAATCCCTTGATGTGAGCTTTGCTATTATTCCATCATCCGAACAATTTCGTGTGAAGCTAGGCTATCCTTGGCTATCTTCCATGAAAGCTATTTCTTCTCCTATTCACAAGTGTTTGAAATCTCCCCATAATGGTGAAGTTGTTACTGTCAATCATAGTCTCTTTAAACCAGCTGAAAGAACTTCTAGCATTCCTATTGATTATTTTTGGCCTAAACAATTTCAATCTCTTCCACCGCGAAGTGATCATCTTTTCAAATCTTATCAAAAGTGGAAAAAAGATATGATCCTATCTCTAAGTGAACCTAGAACACCCAAACTTGGTATTCCTATCGTTCTTGAGAAGGAAGTTCTTCCTTTGAAAGATAAAACTAATGTCTTTCCTCAAGAAGATTCCCAACCCATCCCTATGGATGTGACTATGTCTATGTCTAATAAACTTTCTAAAGGTAGACCTATACCTCCTCATCATGATGGACTTGGCCTCCTTCCTAAACCAGATATTCCTCCTTTATATGGAGCAGTTCCTCCTCCTTCCTCTTATAGAGAGAAGAGACCTTCCTCTTCTCCTATTGTCCAACCTAAGAGACCACAACCTAAACACCCAAGTGATAAGGATGAGAACATTCCTCCTCCTTAATCTTCTCAACTTCCTACTAAGACTAGACAAAATCATTCTGCGCGTGAACATCGATGAAAGCGTCGTCTTAGAGCTCGTGCAACTGCTTCTCAAACTTTGCAATCCCCCAAAACACCTTCAACTAGTATTATTCCATTTTCTCCTCAGCTGAAAATTGAGCCAAAATCTCCTAAACATAAGATGCATGATGGTTTTGATCCTGTGCGAGTTAAAGATCCTATTTTTATAAATCTTGATGATGATATAGATGAAAATGTTATTCATGATGAAAATGTTACTCTGCTTTCTTCTGATAGTGAATATGAATATGTTGATATTGATAACCATTTATCTAACAAATTTTCTAAAGCACTTATCCTAGCTCCTAGACAAGAACAACATGGCTTGGAACATGAACATAGCCCTTGTTTGGATCTTGTGATAGCTCCATCTGCTGTGTTGGATGTTCCTCCTCTAGCGTGTTTCCTGCATTCCCAAAATATTGATCAGCAAGATCGGGGGGTGGATGACGTGCTAAACTAGTTCATTAGCATAGCAGACTCTCTCCTCCTCTCTTGATCTCTTTTGTTACTTCTTCTATGTGTTATTCTCATTCTTCTATTTGTTGTCCTTAGTGTTGTCTACTTGAGGATGATGCAAAGCATTGAGATCTCAAAAGACACATGTGTTCCCTTCTTCTAGGTGACCTTCCTTGATTGGGGAATGAAGAACAATTATGCATACATACATATGATATACATGAACTATCATACAACATACTGACCCCAAGGAAAGCGAAGTCACCTCGTGCTTTGTGTTTTGTGTCTATTATCCTTGGGTTTATCTCACACTTGGGGGCTAAATCTTTGTGATAACATGCTCATTTCCCTTCTCATTTCTTATGTGTATCACTACCTTAAAGCAATCACCCCCGATGAGGCGTGTGCGATTGCTTTAACGTAGGGGGCATACACTTCGTTCATATCTCTTCAAGATACTTGAAAATTTCTTGGCGAACTTAGCTTTGCCTTGAAAATTTTTGGTATTTTTCTTGCATGACTCATAGTGAGGGAACCTTACTATTGACAGTCATGGTTCTCCCTCGTGATCTTCCCTTTTACTTTGTCAATCGAAGTCGTAAGATCCTTAGTCCACTGGAGGCTTGGTGTATCTTGCCTCCTTGACGTGGTGAAAGTCTTTCAATGTTGTTTCCTTGTACTTTACCCGAAGTATGGACGTATGCTTATACTCCCACTAAAGTGGGGGCTAAATGTAGCATCATCAAATTGTGACACTTGCAATTTCGACTACATTTGGGTCTTCACGATGGCGGCGCAATGTTGAACCTGAATGGAGACCCCGAAACCTGTTTATGACATCAAAAACTGTATCTTTCTGCACCTTGGCCTGATCCTCCTTACACCCTGCTGTCCCGGGAGGTGGGACCATGGTGCCCAGCGCCCTGGTCCTTCAGGACCATGGCGCCTAGTGCACTGGTCCCTCAGGACCATGGTGCCTAGCGCCCTAGTCCCTGGCCCTATTTTGGGCCCGGTCTCTTGTTGGGCATCGGGTCTTCAAGTTTGCAATTTGGAAAATAATGCTCCTAGGTCAGCCTAAGATTGGAAAAATTAGTCTCCTAACCCTAATCGACAAGTATATAAACTACATTTCCCCTCCCAGAAAAAAAGGAGGAAAAACATATGTATGCAAGAGGCAGAAGTGATAGGCAAACATTAAAACATTCAAGCATTCAAGCATTCCTTCAAGCAATTGAGCATTCTAAGTCTCCATTCAAGGCTAGGTGTTGCATTCAAGACAAGGATTCAACCATTGAAGAGGAGATCAACATACAACATACAACATACAACATACAACATACAACATCATTACACCTTCGCATGTAAGAATACAAACATTCTTACAACAAGGTATCAATACTTGATTACATTACAAACACTTACATTTACAACATTCTCATTTCTTGGTTAATTCCAAAAACTAGGGTTTGACCTGAAGGAAAACTCCTAATCCCTAACCCCCCAATCGTCCTCTCTTTTCTATGTGTAGGTTGCAGGTATGCGGCCATAATTGAAGATCTGGAATCCTTGTGCAGAGACGAACAGATCCCCCTTCGTTTCGCGGATTTTTTGGAGGACCGTGTGCACTCTGAGCACCATCGTCCCGTCAAATTTCGCTCAAACTTGCAGGACAACATTGTCTTGACATTTTACTGCTAATTTTAGGTCTGTAGCTTCATCCCATGTCCCTATCTCCATCTACAAGTGAATCTTTCTTACTTTTACATACACTCCTAGTTCAATCCTTCTATCTACATTCTTTACAAAAGAGGGTATCCTTGATATCTCAACCCTTGAAACTCATTTAGAATACAATCTTACATTGTGTGGGATTGGATCTTGTGAGTTTCAACCCCTCTTTTGAATGTAAAGTCTCTCCTAAGTGAAAACCGTCAATCCTAGTGACCTCCTTTCTCTCTCCTTGGAGTGGGGGAACACCTAGGGTTCGATTTTCCGCTTTACAGATTCATGTGTTCATTTTGCTCAGTTTGTGCTTAGTTGTTGTGACTATTATTGTATCTTCTTTGGGCCTTCATGAGGTTGTTATGTGTTCATTTGATATCCATTTTTCACCCTATGGGCTTGGTTCATGGTTGGGGGAGTGGCCTCTTGCATGTGTTGGACCTAGGTTGTGAGTACTAGACTTCTAGGAAGGGGGTCTAAACCCATGGAACCACATGAAGAGTTGATGGTATAATTAAAAGTGATAATATAATAAAAATTGATTAGTGGGTTGGGTATCTATGAATACACCTAATCAATATAAAGAATATTATATTGTGTGCCCCAATTGGATGGACCCAGGGAGGTGTTTTTGGGATCCAAGATTGGGAAGACCATTGGAGTGGTATACCCAATCTCCCTTGAGTAACTCCAAGGTGGAGACGGATGCCACATGAGCTTAGCATGTGATGACACTCTACCCCACATGTATCCATTGTCCATATGCCTTGCTTTGTTGATTTTGCCTCTGGAGGTTGGTTGCATTTATTTTAGCCATGTGTTGTGCTTGATGGTCTATTCTCATGTTTGAGTCTTGTGAAGTCATGTTGTACCCTTTGGAGGATATGTGTTAGCTTAGGTCATGAGTGTGAGTTGGAGCCTTTTTCATCTCCTAGCACGGGGGGGTGGTTGAATGCCTTCTTCCATTGGGATATTGTCCTTGGTGTTGCGTGCGTGGATTTGGTTCTTCATGAGATTATGTTCGTGAAAATAAGACATTGTATTATAAATGAATTGCACATGTATAAGAGATGGTGTATTCATGTATAAGCTTCACCATGTATTTGAAAAGAAATTGTAATAGGACTTGATGTTGAGACTAGAGAAAGTATTTGGATTATTCCTTGATGTATGGGTTTTCATTATGTAATGTAAGATAGGAAATCTATGTGAAATAAAATGGTTTACATGTATTTGAGTTGCATTGCATTTATGAGATGGTTTAGTATCATATTATGTTGTAGAGTGAATGATATAAAGAATGGAATAGGTAGCATCGATTTTTACTTGAGTAACTAGGGGATTATTTATATTAATTAGATAAATGAATGGTGAGATATTTTTATTAGAGTTTATTATGTGATATAGATGTATGGGTTCTGTGTGGAAATGAAATGGAGTAGCTTGTATACATTTGTGTTGCATTTGCATTGAGAGTTGATATCTTGCTATGTTGTCCTATGAAATGAATATTGGAAAGGATAGTGGTAGTTGCTTGAATCCTCAATGAAATGGTTAGGTAATTTAAGATGTATTATGATAAAAGAAGTAATATTATGTGCGTATGTAATTTGTGATATTAAGCATTTAGGATGTGATGTAGCAATAGAGACTATGTGCATGTTCTATGTACCCCTATATATTGGGTCATGATGAAATGGAAACAACGGTCTTGTAATAAAAAAATGTATTAGTCTTTGGTTCATGTTAAAGAATGTTCATAATTTTTGGGATATGTTTATAGTATTAAATATGATTCTTGAAATTGTTAGTAGCATGGTATCCTAGTTGGAAAGTGATAAGTATTTCCTATATAAATCTTACATGTGAATTTGGAGAATAATCTTGACGAGTAATGTATTGGTTGTGCTAAAGGAAATGCAATGTGATGAGTTATGCATATGAATTAATGGTATCCTAGTTGCATGTAATCTAAATGAATAGTTGAATGATGAGAGGTGAGGATTTTCTAGATGAAAAGGTGTTATGTGTTATGATGTCGAGTAGTGACATTAAGATACCCTAGGGAATGGACATGTTTATGAAAGTATAATCTAAGATATATTAATTTGAGTTGTTCTACTTGTGGACTGATGATCAATGCTTTCATACTTGCTGTTTATATGTTCTTGCTTATGAATGATGTTATATGGTTGTATATTATAGATGGTTTTTAAAAAAAATGAAATTTCATTTGTAGTAAATTTTAGATTATTTCTCTAGGGTATTTTGGCGAGCATTACAAGCACACTAAGACCCAACACAACTAACCAAACCAGGAATAGACCTTGACATAACATGTACATGTTGAATGAAAGAAACACCAAATATTTGAACTGGAACATTGCATGAACCAAATAAGAATATCCTCCAAACTGCAATACTTTTATTCACATATCCAGAAGTGACCAACTAGATTCTAGACTAGTCTTATAGACACTTTCACTATCAGAGAATAATAAAAACTAGTCTCATCATTTGAGAAAACAAAGAACCTATATACAAAGTTGATAGTAAACCATTCATAGAAAATTAACATTATATCCAAGTCCACACACCATACTCTTCATAATCCAGATCAAAACATTCTTCCACTAGGGCATTAAATACTCTTTCCTGCATATTGAAACTTCTGCTAGGCTAATATTTCAAAAACACTTGTCACCATCAATATCACAACACAAGGCTATATTCGGTTAATAAAACATCCAGAACAACAAGTTTGACATCAATGATAACATAACTCATATTTCCAACAATCTCCCCCTTTGTCATTGATGGTGCAACACTTGTACCATCTGTTAGACAACTCAAATAACTGGTGAACAACTGAGAGGGGGGGGGGCGGGTGAATTAGTTGTTAACAAATTATAGAAATTTAAGCATTAAAACCTTATTACTAGAATATATAAACAAAATATCATAATATCAGATATAATAGTTAAGCACAAATATAATCCACATAACATTTACCAACCATCCACAAAAGATAACACCAGGATTTGTATGTGGAAAACCCGATAAAGGGAAAAACCATGGTGGGAAGCCTACCCACAGTCAGATAATACTTCTCTAGTAAGTATGTGATTACATAAAGATGGGCTTGCACATGTAGGAAGACCAACAACCTAGAGCACACTGCTCATCACAAAAGGAGCCTCACTAACTACAAAATAAATCCAGACTACAATCTGGAAAGAAGAGTGAACTACAAGAATAACATCTCCTATGCCTGAATACAGTTCCAATTAAGCTCAATACTAGAGGTCTTAAACCTCTTTTACCAACCCAATTCAATCACCTATGATCAACCAAAACCTATGCATATGATTACAACCTTATTCACACATAGATAATCCTATATCCCAAAAACCCACAAACATGCCCATGATCTACAAAGAGATCTTACATCATATTTATACCAACCCAGGACCTAAACAATTAGGTCGACCACCTAAAAGATAATAAAATAAATTCATAACATAAACTTGCAATCCAATGATCAACCAAGTCGACCTAAGACTAAAAAAACATAATCCAATCAATAGATCCAACCAGAAATGCATTGGGATTATCCACCAACACATTACATAAACCAGTCCATAACCTAGCAGAATAAGATAGCATTAGGTCCGGACCCAAATCCAACACCACCGATCAATAGGAACACAAACAAGATAACCAACAACATCCTGAAATCCATCTAGAAGTCACGCCAACACCACTTATCACATGCATCAAAAGATCTTCAACAAAGCTCTACTAGTAGAACCCTTACTAGTGACCAAAAGGCTTACTAGAACAAATGATAGATCCCGAGTCATCAAATCCCAAATCAGCTGATCGTGATACACTTCTGAATAGCATGAATGACAGATCCAAACAAATTCCACAAACCAAAGCATACTAGAGCATACTAGATCAATATCATAATCCAACCACTCTACTAGAACCTACCAGAAACTAGTAAACAACCAAAACAACCAGTGTTGCCATCAATGAAAAAACATCAATGCAATGTACATAACCAATTCCTCCAATTTTCCAACACCATCTCCTACTGAAACCTATCCCCCTTTGACATCAAATAGAAATGGAAAACATCTTAAAAAAATCACCTTCCTTGAGAGCTCTCTCCCCCTTTGTAACATTCCCCTGAACTCTTTTATCTTGGCACATTCTTTTTATTTGATACTGTAGACACTTAAATTTGAATAATCAATTTAATTCCATTGGCCGCTCACATTAATTAAATAATCAATATTATTTAAGTATATGTAGCATCCTATCATGTCTAGCTAAATTTATTAACTCAGTTAATAAGGCCATCCCCAATTAATTGATTAAATATCTTAATTACTTAATTCCCCTTTTCCATCTTGTTTTTTGAATTTAATTAGTTCAAATATTCCATTTGAGTCACATGTCTCCTACCTTTAACCTCTCTTCTAACCTAACCTTTGGGTTCTAACCAACCCTATCCTCCTAACTAACCCTATCTTTTCCAACCTCCTCTCTCACACATGTGTGTGCATATTCCTAATTTCATAAATATTAGGAAATTGAAACCAATTTTGGGTGGCCAAATCACAAAATTGGCATGTCTTTAAGGGCACATGTCATGCCCCTTCTTGACATTTAACCCTCTTGGGGACACTTGTCTTTTCTTGTTGATCCACTTGTCCTCTTTGTGGAAGCACATTCCCCACGACAAACTTTGGATTGCCACTTATCCTTCTTGAGGACAAGTGTTGCATTTTTAGAGCCCTTCATCTCCCTTCCTTTCCTATTTAAACCTTCCCTTTTCTAAGCCATTCATCTACCTTTCATATATCCATATCATTGTAATGCAGCATTTTCATCCATCTTTTCATGCTCTAACTATTACCATACCGATTTTCATACTCACATCCCATCATCCCATGCTTATATCTTGAATCTATCTTGCATGATCCCACATGATCATGGAGAAAAATCAAGTATCCACAATGTCATCGAGCACACATCCGACTGGAGAACAATCAAATCAAAGGGGATATTGATTTGTGTTTACTTGTTGTTATTTGATGTTTCCAATTTCCTTTAATAGCATTCTCAATCTTGATGTGTTTGAATGAATTTCATGTTAGGTTAGATTATTTAGCTTAGGTTTTCAATCATTTGTATTTGTACACACTTTCATCCACACATTTTCTGGCATGCCTAGTGGGACCCACTTCATGGGTTGATTTAATTGCTTGATGTTGTTTGAGTGATTTTGATTACAAGTACTTTGATGCTTGGAGGTAGAAAAATGCATTCCCACAACCCTATTTTTTAGGATTCTGTACAATTTTTCATCTTGCTAACTATCATTTTACATGTGTACCTGTAGAATTTTGTAGGCATTTATGTAGAATTTTGCATTTGCCTAGTTAGAGTGTCAATCCATTCGACTCATATTTTGCATCTATTTATCAATCATGTTGTATGCATTATAGGTAAAAGGGGGAAAGTTTTATGTTTTTATTTTGTTGTTTCTTGTGTTGCCTATCAAATCTTGAGGCCTACTGATTTCCTATTTTGAGAAATTTGCTAAATAGGGAAGGAAAAAAGTTTACAATATCTTAACCCCATGGCTCACAAAGTTAGAATTAAATTTGTAGGATCACGACAACAAGCAGAATGCAAATGCCCGTAGAAATGATATTCTAGGGTCGCAGATTAGTTGATTAACAAAACTGAAGAGAAAATCAAGTTTTTCCAATATTGACAATGAGTCCTAGCTTACATCCATAAATACAACATGCTCCTGAGAACACCACTATACTTTTAATCATATTAGGTAAAAAACTAACTCATCTATTGGTAGGAATGAATTTATCATTTTTTTTATGCATAAGGAAGTGTTTTGCATTTGTCTAGCTATTGTTTTGCATTTGTCTTCCTAGTGTTTTGCATTCGTTTAGGTACTATTTTGCATTTGTTTAGCTAATGTTTTGCATTTGTATAATTAGAATATCACATAAGTCTAGACATAATTTTGCATAAGTTTAGTTTGTGTCTCTCATTCATCTAGTTATTTTCATGTTTTTTTGTATTGGAGTTGTCTCTATTCTCAGATTTTTTCTGTGGTACTAATAATCTATTTGCAGAGTGTGGCAAAGTAGAGCGATTGTGGAGGTGTTTCTAGTGGTAAAAGACAATAAAACCCCAAATTACTAATCATTTTCTTGTAGAGGTGTTTCGATCGCTTAAAGACAATTATTAAACCTCTAACTATTTTCTTGCAGAGGTAGACTAGGAGAGTGTCTTTTAGAGAAAACAATCTTTGAATTAAGGATTAAAATGAATCAAGTGTCTTTTGTGTTTGGCACGCTTGTGCACACATAGGGTAGACCAACTATTACATCAAGTATCCTCTCCCCTCGCCTATGTGGACCTTGGGTGAAGAGAAAGGTGATTAACGACACTTGCTTTTCTTTTGAGTAGAGAATCACCTCATGGGGGACTCATTACCTCAAGGGAGTGGTTCAAAATAGAGGCATGTTGGGGATATCATTTCTCCTAGCACCTCCTCGAGTGGTGTTTTTTGAGCCGCTATATAAAAAACCTAGTGTTGACTCTAAATTTTTCTTTGAAAACAAACAAACTTATGGGAAATTCAGTGTTGGGGAACCGATTTGTGTAGGTTACACTGAATGACCTCTGAGATTGAGAAGCTGACTCTTCCTTGGGTTTTGAGAAAAGGGAAAGAAAACAAACACCTTTAAAGCAGTAACACTAGACTACTGAGGTGATACGCCAGATCATTAAAAGATAATGAACATACAGAAATCCAGAAACATATGACTTCTATAAGCCCATTCAACAATCTACAAGTCCGGATCAAGAACATAATCAAAAGTTACAATCAAATTTATTTGCAACATAAGGAAATATTTATCATGCATTTACCAGATAACAAGTGCAATACATAGTTCAGTCGGCAAAATCTTAGATGGATATATTCTCAAAGTTATTGGAACTTTAGCGCAACAAAACAGAAAATAAAATCAAAAGTATACTGAAAGAGGCATCATAAAGGCCGCAGGCACAATTTGAATAACCTTACTCAAGTAGAACCACAATATTTTTTAAAGGCTGAAAATAAAAACTCCTACTTAGCAAACTTAATTGTCTTTCTTTTAAAAGTTCTGAACCCCCCAACAAAAGGGAAAAAACAACATTTAAAGAGCCCTCGGCTCCTAAAAACAACTCCCCAAAATGCCAAAATGGCATAACCCCCTTGAACAAAAAAACATGTCGTGTTGCTACGGAGGTCACACCTAGCAAAACGACCCTTGAAATTCCATTTTTCACCCACAATGGTCTGCATACTACCACGAAATGAAAAGATTCTTCTAACCACAGATGGGCTACTGAAAAAGACACAAATGCGAGAAACCGCTCGCATACTGTGCTAATGGGTGGGCCTGCCAAAAATAGTTAGCACGCATTGCCATTTGTCACTATTGCACTGCTTTAAAAAACCGGATGCCAAAAATGAACCGAGGGAGAAACGTCATGCCGCCAAGTGTCCTACGCGCCCCGCGCTGCTGGATAAAAGGCGAAAACAACTAAGCCCGCCGAAAACTTAGACCGGGGAAAAATAAAGTGAACATTTCCTGGCAGCTAACAAGGGAAATTCTACCTGCAGAATAGGAGAACCCAAAATTACTGGCTTCACAGACCAAAACTCAAGCCACAATGGGATGGAACAGATCAAAATCTTGTTGCAGAGGCAACCGTTTGTCCTTAGAGAGCATAGCTTGCACCTCTAAATTTTGAAAAAATTGATCTAGGCAAATTAATTCATCAAAGGGTAGAGGTACAGGCTCGTCTTGGACCTATTTCAGGAGAGTAGAGAGTTGGGCTAGAGGATGCAAAAGACACTCCACCTCATTCACTGAAATGGGATTACCCAGCCGTGATAGGAAAGCTCTATCCTATTACAAATTTTTGACCTACTACAATACTTGTTTAATCCCTAGCACAAAATCATCTGCAAGGAAAGGAGAAGGTAAGCCCAAAGAAACAAACTTCTCTAAATGTCGTTTGATGTCTGGAACTAAAAATTGCAAAGGCACCAGGGAAACTGAAACCTACATGATTGTCCTATGCCGGTTTATGAAAATATTAGTCTTTTTGATCAATTGTCGGTGGTCCACAATCCCTTTCTCCTTAAGTTCCTCATCTTGACCAGAATATAGCAACTGAATAAGATTTTGGGCTACTGGAAACTTAGGATTGATGACAAGCATAGAACTGTTAATAAGGGCGTCGATCTCAGCACAGAGGGATTGTGCATCACTAAGAAATCTTAACACCAGCTATAGGGATGGGTAGTATTGTTTTACCTTTTCCCAATGAGAAACATACAACTCTGTCAGCATGATAGTGAAATCTGGAGCAATCTGCTATGGAGGTGGAAGGCTCAGCAATCAAGATATTTCATTATCTTTCATAGTCATCTCCTGCTGGAGTTGATTTCATTTTCTTTGTTCAATGGCCACTTGATTCTCCAAGGCCAAGATCTTTGCCTCCCCAGTCCTGACAGCCTGCTGCAGCTACAATGTGTGACCCTACTCCTATCGTAGAAGAGTCTCCAATTCTGAAACATGCTCACTAGATTGTCTAAGGCTAGTCTCTCTCTCTTTCAGCTCTGCCTTGAAATTCATCTTTTCCTCCATCCATGATACCTGGGCCTCACTCAGTTGACAGACATAATCATCTTTAAGAAGGATTTCTTTGTGCAACTGCATCTGGACCTGGGCGACGTCCCTAGAGGCAGCCTTTAACCGTTGTATTTCTATGTCCTCTTGTAATTCCTTTAGAGCCACATTTCTTGTCGCTTCTTGACCTTTTAGCTAAGAACTTATGTTGTTAAGAGCTGACTATAATTTCTCTTTCTCTAAATTAGCCTGAGTTAGCAGACTTTGTAGATGATTGATCTCTGAGCCCCGAGCCTTATCTTCCTTCCTTTGTTGGGTAAGGGAATCATAGAGACTAACATTCTCTGCTTGAAGCTTTTCCAAATGATGACTTTTCTTGATAAAGTCTATGGATACCGCTTTGGAAGTCTCCTCCATCATTCCAACCTTGTCAGACAATGTGGCACTTTGGAGACTAACGTTGATGGCCTGTAGCATGTAGTCATTAGGTCTCATATGAGATTCTGACTTGTCAACCTTGAGAACTAGATTTGCAAAGTAGAGGCAATCCCTTTGTTCACTAAAATGCATTTGTAAATGAGGGCGGGCGAGACAAGCACCTTCCTTCTCCTTTTGCTTGCTAGTCTTACTCAAGCTGGTGGTTCTATCATAAACAACCTGCTGCTGGAACTCATCTGGATGATCGATGGCTTGACCTACAAAAGCTACACTGGGAGGGAATGCAAAGAGGAAATGCGAAAAAGGGGCAACGAAAGCAGGTTGGATGGGATGGGTCACAACCAATGGGGAAAATAATGGGACAAAAGGGGAACCCACTAATGGGAAAGAGCTGGAAGATGCTGCACCCATAGCTTGGGGAGATGGCTCTTCAAAACCTAGCCTACGCAACACACAGACTGCTTTTGATGCGGGTGATCGAAAAGCTGCAGATATGGAAGCTGCATCTGGGAACGGGACAAAAGCCTGCATGAGCACATCTTGGGGATTAACCAGCATACCTGCTGAGGCTAAAGTGAGAGTAGTAGGGACTGAGGTTTGCATCATTGTCATGGGGACACTTGAAAGAACATCCAGAGCCTGAGAAGAAGGGAAAAGAGGGCATACCTGAGCAGCAGAAGGATGCGGCGGCTGAAGATCTGAAGATGTTGTCATCAATATATTAGGTGGGACTCCTCCTGACATGCTAAGATATGGCTTCTTCTTTGGAGGGCCCTCAAAGGACTGCTTCTTAGACCGTCTCTTACTAGCCTGCGAACGAGGCTGGCGAGTTGCACTATCTAAAGGAAGAAGAGTTTGTGGCTCTGGATCCTGCCCTTCAATATTTATAATCCCAACCTCCTGCTGGGCGGCTACCTCAGGAGACAAGTCTCCATGTGAGGATCTATCACCTATCTCATCATTAGATTTATTTACCTTACCTCATTCTTGTTCAAAACGCTCATCTAGGGATGCATTCCCGAGGCTGGCTCTAAGTTGATCTACCTCCTAACAATAAACCCAAAAATCTTCCCTTTTCTTTTTGGACTAGGATAAAGTCTTCATGTTTTCCAACAACACCTGAGGAATAGGCTTTTTGGGGTGAACCTTTGTACTAGAGAATAAAACTTTAACCATGGAGGGCATTCTAGAATAGGAAAATTGTCAGGGCCAATGTATTTGCTTAGGTCATCAACCCAAGGATTTGTGTGCTCAGTCCATAAGTTCCGAGGTTCATGCCTCATGACATTTTTCCTTTTTCTTAAGTAGCCATCAGAGTCGTAACTCCAAGAGTCATCAATTACTACAAAACCCAACTGCACCATTTTTGATGTCAAGGTTTCCTCAACTACTTTTCTTCTTACTAGAGTAATTGGGCCAATGGCCTTGTTATTTTTAGTGATGGAGGTATCATTCTTTCCAGTGCCAATCGCTTGCTCAATTCTTGCCAACTGCCTTGCCATTTCCAGAGCCAGGGTTCAGCTAGTTACGTAAGTGGGTAGCTGGAAAGGCTCCTCAGAGAACCCATGCACACAGATGAAAGAAAAATCAGGGCCCACGAACCAGTCGCAAGGAGGGCATTCATTCTGCATCCAGTTCATGTGAATCTGGGAGAAATGAGGTAAAGGTTCATCGGGGATCACTCCAAAGTCTTTGAGCATGGGAGCCATGAACAAATCTGAAAACTGGTAGGAATCATAAGAGGCTAGCAACAAAGGTGTCCAGTAGGACACCGACATTACATTTCTTGACTCATCATAAGTGGCCAAGTGCATGAACTGTGTGAAGAAATCTTTATTTTGATACAAAAGCAGGTTTACCAATACTGAAGAGAATCTAAAGCATCACAACTGCTGAAACTTAGATAATTGCTTAACAATAGCCTTAACGATAGTCACAAAGAAGTCAAAGTGGAAAGGCTCTCTTTGCTTCCTACATTTGAAAAGAAAACCCATCATGGAAGCTGTGATATCTCGGTCATTGTCAGGACCACACAGCCATGCCAAGGTAGACGAGATATCCTTGAGGTCATCTTGCTTTAGGTCGCTGTAGGAAAAAGGGAACTTTGGAAGTCCAGCCGATAGGCTTTGATTGAGGGCACTTTGACATAAAGTCAAAGTGTCTCTCCTGGTGCTCCAGAACTCCTCCATGGATTTTTCTGAGAAGACCTCTATATTTTCAAAGATTGGGAAGCATAGCATTTTTCTAATGGCCTTTGGAGATATGGTCAATTTCAGGTGAGAGCCACTAACAGAGCATGAAGTGGGATCAAAAGCCTCTGCACAAGTGGCCATGAGCTTTGGGCAGTATGGAACTGCAAGAACCAAGGATTGAGGAGCACCACTTTTCCAGAAACACACTACTATGAAATGAGGATCATTTTTGTGATGCAGTATCCTCGAGAAAGTAGCCTCTCTAAGGCTTTTGGGCTACCTTCAGACCTTGGGCTCGTAGATATTTTCTAAAGAATCCAAAACAACAGACGCGTTCTGGGTTGTCGTTTTAGCCTTGGCCTTCATCTTTGGATGCTCCTTCTTTGGAGGGATAGCATGTGAGGAATAAGATAGCTCTTCAAAAACATTAACCCGGAAACCTCTGGGAATAGTACTTGTGGACGCAGCCTCAGAATCCATATAGGCAGACAACCTTCCTTTTCCTTTTGCTGGAAAAACTAAAGATGGGAGATGGAACCCTGCTCATCTTCCTCTTGCTTCACTCTTCAAAGATAGAAAAACAAACTGATGACAGAGAGAAATTTTGAGTTTTAAATGCATAACATGCCTTGATTTTTGTGAAAGTCAAGTTCTTAAAAGCAAGGATCTGTTTACATGCACGCCAACTCAAATTGCTGCTGCGATCAACCCCCGTGAATGAAGGGCACCATGATTCCCACTTTCCTAGAAAACTTTTTGGTTACCTTGATATTTATCGGGAAACGTTTCTCAGGCAAATATTTCTTTGATCGAGGGGATCGGTCAGAAATAATGGTTGTGTGGGTCAAAATAGTCTAGCAGAGCCTAATATTTAAAGCGTGATGTACATGAATGTATGCATGGCTCCTTGCTTCCATCCATGTCTCTCCTTGAGGTAACTGACAGGACACTGGCATCTTGAAAATAATCCCATTCACATAATGCGAATTAATAGAGACATGACAGAGACATTGGAATTAGGAATGCATAAGCTCCAGTTGTCAGTCATCTATTTGCCAAGATTTTTGCTATAAATATGTCTTTTCAGACATTCTTGTACCACAATGAGAGCTCTAACGGTGGAGCTTTTGGAGAAATGGATACTCCTGTTTGGCTTGTCAGCAAAAGGGCACAAGTCGCTTTCTTGGGAAACATTTCAGATCAGAGGCTACAAGGGATGACGTGCAGGAAGAACCCTTTTATAATAGCCACAATTAAATGGATACTTGCAGAGGATTTCGTCATCAACCCAGACCGATATCGGGTAAATACGGACATTTGCTCATGCTTCGTATCCTCTCTATTGGATTATGGTCAGTCCAGGTTGCTAATGACATAGCTGATTCAGGCATTTTTTCCCACAGACTACCTGGGTGGGCTCGATGTTGTAGATGCATACCACGTACCCTTCTTAGGGCTCCCTATGGTGTTCGACTTGGAGCAGTTCATCACGCGGAATGAGGAAGTGGCATGGCATCCACTTATCGATGGTTTGAAGACCATGATGTTGTCTTCCCATCAGTACCATGCTAAGCTTGCTACATAATTCCTTTTGCGTGTCCATATGATAGTCCCAATTTTGGAAGGCATAGACTGGTACACTAGGTTCAGAGATTACATTTTCCTGAGAGTCTTAACGCCGAATCAGTAGCCAGAACTAGTGGTCATCTTCATGCCCGAGGAGCTTGATAGCTCTTCTGATTCAGAATGGCTGGGGGAAGAAGAAGACTCCGACATAGATGAGGGAGACACTGAAGAGAGCCACTGAAAGGAGTGGCAAAAAATCAACCTGCACCTGAACTGAAGGATGTAAACAAAAAGAGAGGCCAAGGGCCCACATATTTTGTAACAAAAATATGAGAAACTTCTTAATATAAATGATTTTACCTTTCTCTTCTATTTGACCTCTCTCTTTTGTTCACTTCTCCTTTTTATGCTTGCTTGGCTAGAAATAATTAAAATAAATAAGTGCTATATACATCATGAACACAATATACATTATTTACTTGAAAAGGGAAGGGGACCCTTAATGAAAAGGTTTGAGGTGGAAACCATTAACTGGGATGGAGAGGGGATCTCCATTCATATCTTCTAACTTGAAAGCATTGAAACCTTTGCAACCTATGATGTGGAAAGGACCCTCCCATAGGTAGTCAAACTTGGCATGCTGACCAGGTTTTGCCACTCTCATTGTACTTTAAAACAAGGTCTCTGAGGGCGAAAATCACATCAGAACTCTTTTTACTGTCAAACTACCTTTTTATGACTTCTTGTCTATCTTGGAGAGCTATGAAAGCTGCCTCCCTCACTTCCTCTAGCTCCATAATCTCCGCCAACCTTACGACCATTGGACCATTTTCGGTGATATCAATGGATTTTAGCAATTGCAACGCCGAGATTTCCAGTGACAAGGGAAAAAGTGCATCTTTCCCGTATACCAACTTGTACGGGGAGATTTTTAGAATCTGTTTGGGTGTTATGCAGTCTGCCTATAGTGCGCTTCTTAGGTGATGGTGCCACTCCCTCTTATATTCAGAACCTATCCTTTTGATAAGTCGGATCAGGTTCTTATTAGTAGATTTGGCATGACCATTCCCTTGAGGGTAGTACTTAGAAGAGGTCTTGAGATAAATACCTCTGCTGAGAGAAAACTATGTGATTTGTGAGCCTATGAATGCGCGCGCATTATCTGGTATAATAGTTTTTGGGGGACCATACCGATAAGTCAGCTCTTCTAGGAAAGACAACACTTCACTTTCACATGAATTTCGTAGAGGGATGACTTCAGACCATTTGGTGAAATAATCAGTGGCGGTCAGGATCCATTTATGTCCAGCTAAACTTGGAGGGTTGATCATCCTGACAAAATCAAGGCCCCATTGAGCGAAAGACTCTTCCATTGACATAGGCCTGAGTGGCATGGCCACTTTCTTACCTCTTCTCATATAATATTGACACTCTTTGCATCCTCTTACCAGAATGTGTGCATCTTTGAACATGGATGGCCAAAAATATCTAGCTTGGGTAATTTGATAGTGGTCATGGGCATAGAGAAGTGGCCTCCTGAGGAGCCATAGTGAAACTCATGTAGGATTTTATCAGCCTAGCTCTAGTCCACACAATGGAGCAGAACTTCGTTGAAATTCATTTTGAAAAGAGTTCCATCTATTAAGCAGAAACCGCTGTTTTGGAGTCAGTAGAACCTCCTCTTAGCCGAGGGGAGATTTTCTGGAAAAATCCCAATCTTCATGAAATGTTTCCTTTTGTCAATCCAACTGTCACTGGGGACATCAAGCATAAACATAACCGTTTCCTCTATGGTGGTTTCATCACCATGGGGTTCACTATCTTGCACTATATACTCGCATAGGCCTCTTTCATGGACTAGATTTGTAGGCTTGAAATCGACATCATATTATAGAATCTTGGTGATCCAATTTTCTATTTTTTCAGTGATGTCACCCTCCATGATGTACTCCCTTACTATGGGATGAGCTACATACACTGTGGTTATATTATAGGCAATGAAATGCCTTAATTTCTTTAGTCCTTTTACGACAGCTAAGGCTTGTTTTTCCACAAAGTTGTAGCAAAGCTCATAATCTTTAAGAGTTTTTGAATGAAAAGCTATGGGGTGCTCTCCTCCCTTTTGTGTGTCCTTTTGAGTTAATACCATGGCAATACTATGCTAACCAGAATAGACATACATTATGAAATCCTTGGACATGTCTGGATTAGATAATACTGGGGCTGAACAGATGGCATGTTTTATTTGGTCAAAAGCCTTTTTAGCTTCAACAGTCCATCTGAAATGTATATCTTTTTTAAGCATGAGAATGATGGGTCTTATTATTCTAGCAAAGTTAGAGATGAAGCGACTAACAAAATTGACTTTTCCTATAAAGGATTGGACTCCTTTTTTGTTAACCAGAAGGGGAAGATCCTTAATAGCCTTGACCCAGTCTAGATCAATAGAGACACCTTCCTTTGAAACTATATGCCCAAGCAATTTCCCCTGAGGAACCCCAAAGATACATTTTTTTGGGTTCAAGGAGATCCTGAATTCAAGACATCTTTGCAGGACTAACTCGAGATGATCAAAATGATCCTCCCAGTGTTTGGAAAACACAGTCAGGTCATCTAAATATATTAGGATAATCTTGTTAATTAGCTCTTTGAAAGCTAAATCCATGGCCCTTTGGAAAGTGGCCCCGATGTTTGACAAGTTGAAAGGCATCTTTTGGTAAGCAAATGTTCCCCACTTGGTAGTGAAAGTCATCTTGTGTTGGTCCTCCGCTTTCACACTTACCTGGTTATATCTTGAGAAATTGTCAAGCATTGAGAACATTTCTGATCCAGCTATGGTGCTCAATAATTATTCCATCGATGACAAGGGATAATGGTCCTTGAACGATGCTTGATTCAGGTCTCAAAAATCCACACAGAGTCGAATATCTCCATTCTTCTTCCTAACAGGGACCAAATTGGATACCCATGTACTATGCTTTATGGGGCAAATAATCCTTGATTCGATCAGCTTCTTCAACTCCTGAGCCATGAGAGATTCGATCGTGGGGTTGACTAGTCTTTGCTTCCGTCGGACTAGCTTAGCTCCATTTGCGAGTTCAATGGTATGCTGGATGATGTTAGGATTGTAACCCTTTAAATCATCATAAGATCAAGCCATGACACCTTTATATTCATCATAGTATTGAGCCAACTTCTTTCTGTCCTCGGAGGAAACACCTTTTCCCACCTTGAGGATTACTCTGCTTCTGACTGACATCTCAGCGTAATCTCCTTTTTTTGCTGCGAGCTTCTGCTTATCCTTTTTAGTATCCTCATGGTCAAACAAGTTCTCTAAGGTGATCAAACCATTGGGGAGTTTGTTGGATTTTAACTGAATAACTTGGTTCCCGTAAGCTTCTTTGATCTTAGGTTGTAGTTGATCGACAAACTCTCCTGAGCTTTGAATAAACAAAGCGATCTTCTCATCACTTTCAAACACCTGCCAATAAGTATCATTATCAGGGATAGCTGGGTGGACCACTACACTGACTGCTGGGGAGCTGGTTAGGAAGTTTATAATAGGATCAAAATGAGCTCCTATGGTAGCCATGTGATTTTCTAAGGTATTTAGTTTCCAAGGAATGCCTATGATATTGAAAGCATCAAAACTTTCTATTAGATCCTAGACTCTGGAATGGTAAGACCTCATGCAAACATGCTTGGCATTGGATATCCCTCGAACTTGGTGTACTACTAGCTCAGAATCGCCAAGGACCTTCAATTTTTTAATGCCCATCTTTTCTGCCATGTTCAAACCTTGAATTAGCCCTTCATACTATGCTTCATTATTCAAACACGCAAACTAGAACCAAAAAGACTTTTGAATCTGATCGCCCGTAGGGGGGGTGAGACAAACTCTGGCTTCGAAGCCCATTTTGCATTTGGTGCTATCGAAGTGTAAGGTCCATAGTGCTGAAGACAACTGATCTTCAGAGAACAAATCCCTGGTGAGTTTTGGGATCTGTTGATCCTCTTCAAAAATGCAATAGGTACCTAGGCCGGTGGTATTGTAATTAGAGAAGGGGTCCGAATCTATGAACTCATTTAGGAAAGCTTCTTGTTCAGGCAGGATTTCCCTTGTTACTTCTTCATCTTCTAAAAGATCTACCACCTTTCATTCATCATTGGATATAGAGATGTGGGTAGGCTCTAAATTAATCAAGGCCTGGTCAACTATGTGCTCAGCGTGAAGGGGTTCTGAAAGTATCTTCATCTTAGTGCCATGTCGGGTACAGAAGATAAGGTGGGACCAATCTAGGGACATATAGACTCCTATTTTAGCAATAAAGTCTCGAGACAGACAGAGCCCAAAGATGGGAGGAATATCAATGACCACTACCTCCCTGAGATACTGTTACACTTGGACATGCAAATAACATCAAGGGAAGGCTTTTGATGAGACCTACTATCTGAACCCTATTCCCATCGAGCTGCATTACTCCTTTACTTAAAGGGTCATAACTAATGTTTAATACTTCGGCAATTTGCTTAGGCATGACCATGGTACTAGCCTCGGAATCTATCATGGAGTTATGCAAAAGTTTATCTCCAACTATAAGGGTAAGGTAAAAAGGATTTGGCTTAGGCTTACCTTCTCCTTGGGCAGCGGAGGGCAAGCTCTCATTTGTCAATACGGTAGGGGAGCACATTTTACTAACTGCTGGGTAGCAACCTGCTCCATTAGACTGAAGGGGCAGCGGAGCTACTGCACCTGTGTCCTTTTGATCATGAGACAATGTCTCTCTTAGCCTGTTCTTCTACTCTGGGATACTCAGGAGGTCCCATAGAGAGACATGAGTTGGAGCTTTCTTCAACTGTTCTACTACATCCAATGTCGGAGGCATGAGGACCTTTGGCTCTTTCGGTTTATAAGGGATGAACTCTTTCCTGGGATAGATGAAACTAATGATTGGTGGTTCCGGGGGCCTGTTTACGGGCACTAATCTCATATTGCTAGCGTCCTCCCCGGTCAAACACCTTTTAGAGCGAAGATTGTAATCTAAATGCACAATAGGGGTTCCATCTTTTGGAGCGCCTACATCATTGGTCAGTATGATGTCCTCATCCTCCATCCATGAAAAAAGCGCATGATCGGGGGCGATCTCAGCTTCTTGTTGTAATGACATTCCTTGCATCTGAGCGACAAAAGCCGCATTGTCCATACCCAAAGATGTGTATGTAGATTCATCCGGCATCATGCCTAAGATCCTTTGTTCTGCGACCTTCTATTGGAAATTTCCTCTTGGGCAATTCCTCAAAGTATGAGCTTTGTTGCATGGGAAACACCAAGAGTTGGTGTCATCCGCCAAATTATTTTGACCTACGGTCAATTCTCTACCAATGGTCGGGTGGACGGCCTATAGTGGATTGGGAACTAGGACTATTTGGCCATTCGATGGAAGAGATTTCTCAACCCGATGATTAGGATGTTGGTATGGAGGTCGGTTTCCTTGGAAACTTTGCTGAAAAGGAGGCTTGGTGGGTGAGATGTGGGCCCTTTTTAGGTTGACAATTTCATTGGAGAAGGATCTCAAGAGATTTTTCATATCATTGACTTCAGCAACCAGAGAAGCGATTTGAGGAGTAGGGAACGAATACATAGACTATGGAGCAGAGGTGCTCAGAGCGGCTTCCTCCATGATGGATAGATATTTTAGGGAATATTGGCATTGTAGGGCAAGGGGCTAGCTTTCTAGCATTGATAATGTTATTTTCAGCTTGAACCGTTATATCAAATGCTTGCAGAAGAGTGTTACCTCCTAAGGATTGAATCATCACTGATATGTTGGAATTGAAATCTTTTAGATAGAATACAAAAGCCACATCTACCGGAGGGTGGGTAGACAACGGTATCCTTTGCCAGGTTCATTGAAATCTTAGATTAAAATCAGTTAATGCCTCTGTAGGAGCCCTCTTGATTGTAATGAACTGGTGCTTTAGGGATGATCTGTCAGCTTTGTCTAAGAATATTTGAAAGAAATGATCTCCCAACTGATCCCAATCCCCTATAGTACTAGGGCCTAAAGATCTAAACCAATCCAAAGCTTTTCCTTTGAAAGACGCTATGAGAAACCTCAAAGCTACATTCTGCTCGGTGATGCCATGGATAATGTAGACAATAGCCACATCTTGTAGATGCTCCCCAGGGGTTTTATGACATTCTCTTTTGAAATTAGGAACGGCCTTAAGTGCGGCTATCAGAATGGCTCCCTAGACTACGGGTGGAACTGGGGGAATGAGGGGGTTACCATTGTCCCAAGTCACAAAGTTTCGGGGAGGAACTTATGCCATCATAGCATGTATGATTGTGGGTAGGCCCTAAGAAGGTGAAACTGTGGCTAAATGGATGGTCACCAATGGAGGAAAAAGAAGGTGAGGGTGTAGGGCCATTTTACTCCTAGTGACAGGCCTATGACTCATAAAATAGCTAAGATGTATTTAAAATAATTCGGTCCCACCAAGCATGCCAGAAAAAGAATTGTTGACTCTAAATTTTGCTTTGGAAATAAACAACCTTATGGGAAATTTAGTGTTGGGGAACTGATTTGTGTAGGTTACACTGAATGACCTCCGGGATTGAGAAGCTAGCTCTTCCTTGGGTTTTGAGAAAAGGGAAAGAAAACAAACACCCTTAAAGTAGTAACACTAGACTACTGAGGCAATACACCAGATCATTAAAAGATAATGAACATACAAAAATCCAGAAACATATGACTTCTATAAGCCCATTCAACAATCTACAAGTCCAGATCAAGAACATAATCAAAAGTTACAATCAAATTTATTTGCAACATAAGAAAATATTCATCATGCATTTACCAGATAACAAGTGCAATACATAGTTCAATCGACAAAATCTTAGATGGATATATTCCCAAAGTTATTGGAACTTTAGCGCAACAACACAGAAAATACCATCAAAAGCATACTGAAAGAGGCATCATAAAGGCCACAGGCACAATTTGAATAACCTTCCTCAAGTAGAACCACAATAGTTTTTAAAGATTGAAAATAAAAACTCCTACTTAGCAAACTTAATTGTCTTTCTTTTAAAAGTTCTGAACCCCTCAACAAAAGGGAAAAAACAATATTTAAAGAGCCCTCGGCTCCTAAAAACAACTCCCCAAAATGCCAAAATGGCATAACCCCCTTGAACAAAAAAATATGCCGTCGCTACAGAGGTCACACCGAGCAAAGCAACCCTCAAAATTCCATTTTTCACCTGCAAGGGTCTGCATACTACCACGAACTGAAAATATTCTGCTAACCATGGATGGGTTGTTAAAAAAGACACAAATGCGAGAAACCACTTGCATACTGCGCTAACGGTGGGCTTGCCAAAAATAGTCAGCACACATTGCCATTTGTCACTATTACACTGCTTTAAAAAACTAGACGCCAAAAATGAACCGAGGGAGCAACACCATGCTGCCAAGTGTCCTACACACCCCACACTACTGGATAAAAGGCGAAAACAACCGAGCCCGCCAAAAACTTAGATCGGGGAGAAATAAAGTGAACACCTAGTTAGGTGGCTGAAGTGTTGAGTGAATTCGTCGTATGTGGAGGCCTTCTCTACACTAGTAAGTTCAATTAAATCCTTAAGTAGATTACTTCGAGAATCCATTGTTGGATTCGACCCGTCGGAAAATTACTACAAACCATTGTTTTAGTTGTCAAAAACCTTTTGCTTG
Organism: Cryptomeria japonica; assembly: GCF_030272615.1. Lineage (NCBI taxonomy): Eukaryota > Viridiplantae > Streptophyta > Pinopsida > Cupressales > Cupressaceae > Cryptomeria > Cryptomeria japonica. The sequence continues at coordinate 358,414,529 of NC_081405.1, read as the reverse complement.
TTGACTTGGGCGTTGTGATATGTGCATTCTAAAGAAACCCCTCATGTGACCTTTAACTTGAGATAGTAAATTTCTCGGGATCTTTGGATCCTTAGAAATTCAAATCTTGGCAATATCCAAGAAGTTTGTGCCATGGAGTGGAGCCAGTGTCACCAAGCTTCTATCTATCTAATTGAATGTGGTGTTCTAGGAAAGGGGATTAAACAAGTATTGTCCTTTGACTAGCCTCAGAAGTACATGACTATTAATGCACTTATTATACTTGCGTGTTTGTTGTGTTTGGTGTCACAAAATATTTTGTCAAAATCAATCCAAATTGTCAAACATTTCATGTCATTGGGTCCTAGTTGGTCTTGTCCTTCAACAATTTTTTCTCTCATTAGAGTGAATTTGCATTAGTTGTCTCGTTACGCTGCCAAATTTTTGTTAGCAAAAGGTTTGGGTATGCATAAGCTAGATGTTGAATTAATCTATCATGTCTTTCATCATCATTGCATCAGATCTTGGTCATCATTTCTATCTTATGTCGTCATTATCGTTTACTAGGGTCTCAACTTGAGTGGTCACTTTTATCATCTTAGTTTCTAGTCATGAACTTGGCTGTAATCATCTCAATTCTTACGTCATTATTATCATCTATCTAGTGTGTGGTTTGTCTCATTCCATTCAATCATCCCAACCACTAATTAAATCTTGGTCACCATTTTTGGCTTGCATTGTTATCATTGTCGTTTTGAACTCTTGTGTTCTTTGTCATCATCAATTTTCATCCAAGCCAGGGATTAAATCTTTTTATCAAAGTCTGATTTCCTTATTTGATCAATTGCATCACCAATCTATTATATTAGCTCAATAAAATCAATCCTTTTCTTTTGGTTAATAAATTTGTAATGCCCAACAGATAATTTTTTTTTCTTTAAGGTAAATATCACTTCTATGCTACTTCTAACACCCCATTAATGCAACATTACTACCAATATTCATCGATGCACCATTACCAAATTACATGAATTCATAAATCAACATGAGCATATCCATAGAATCATATTATGCAAGCAGAATAACCATTTAATCATCAACACAATCTCTATATAAACTCATACAATACAAATCCATTCCCTAGGATATCTCAACGTCATTACTTGACAAAATCCTAACACATCATATTCTATTACCCATCTATACATTTAATTTCTACACAACTATAATAAATCCTTAACACATTTGTATAACTTACTCACATAACATACTCTTTAGGTTCTTTTAGAAATTACCAAATCAAATACTCCTAATACCATTCTTTCATTTATCATAAAATAATCATAGTTTGTATAGCCATTCTTTTCTATAAGACTAGATTATCCTTCAATTTTCATTACACATCTCTAAGATAACTAGCTCATTTACCTAAGTAACATAATCCATTTCATCTAGATAAATTTCATTTCTTAAACAAGATCTATAACAACAACTACTATTCTTTAAACTTGATCTCCATAAGATTATACACACAATTCCATCTTACAATTTCAATACAATACAAAATACTAACTCTTTCTTATCCACATAGAAGTCATAATCTAACATTACATATTGAATACCCAATACATCAATAAATGTACAATGAGGACTACTCCTAAATAACTATCTCATATTCCTTTTTAATTACATTTACAAATACATGAAGATACATTTCTCAAGAATACATAAACTCTTTTACAGATACAAACCATCATGATACATTGCTTTCTAATCCAACTACATAAAAATCAGCTCCAAATAATATCTATATAATGAAGATCCAAGAATCCAATCCATGCACCCTAACATCCAAGAAGAATATCCCAATGGAAGAAGGCATCAAACCACCTGACCATGTGGAACCTAATAGGAACCACCCCCTATGCTAGGAGATGGCATAAGGTTCCAACTCACACTCAAGACCTAAGCTGACACGTAACAGCCATATGATACAACATGACACCACAAGACTCCAACATAAGAGTACAACATCAAAATACATCACATGGTAAAATCAAAGCAATCAACTTCCAGAGGCACAATTGATAAATCAAGGCATATGGATAATCGATACATGTAGGGAAAGAGTGTCATCACATGCCATCCTCACAAAAGAAGGGGCCAAACCTCACCCTGATAGACATGTGGAACCATCTCAACCTTGGATCCATTCAAGGGAGATTGGTTTACCACTCCAACAGTCTTCCCAAGCTCATCTTGAGTGTACACGTTTCTAGGGATATGAGGTGGGGCCAAAAAACTAATTATTTTCTTGTTTAGTGAATTCCTAAATACCCAAACCCACTAATCAATTAATAAGATTATCACTTGCAATTACAAGAAAACTCTTTGTGTGGTTCCATTATGTCTAGACCCCCTCCTAAAGGCCTAATGCTCAAGACCTTTCTCCACACATGCAATAGTTCACTCTCCCTACCATGTAACAAAATAATAGAGTAGCACATAACAAGTACACCACAATAACAACATGAAAATCAACAAGGAAAGCATCCAAAATTCATTACAAATCTGATACCAACTAAACCATAAAGGATAGCTATAAACATACAAACTAATGTCATATAACAAGAATCATGCCATAAGCTCAAAGCATCATAATGCAATAATAAAGCGAGCCTCAAGAGTGATATAAACACATAAATAGGGAAATAATATTAATACAGTGATATCACATAGTCCTCAACAATGAGGTGCAACATAACCTCTCGTTGGAGCTGCATATACTCATCCTCAACAGCAAAGGATGCATACATCTTGCCAGAGAAACATTCCATACCTCAACAGACAAGTGCAAAAATACTTTTTGGAGCCCAAATAGGATTCAAATGTATCAAAGAGGAATAGCATAGTGCCCAAATCACCAAAATGACATTACCTAGCCTTTGGAGTCAAAATCCATCAAAGAAAGTCAGCTAAGAAGGACAAAAACCACCAAAAACCCAAATTATAGCAGTCTGGCGCTATTGTTAGTACTATAGAGATATTGTTCTCTAAAGTGGCACTATTGTAGCCTGAAGTAGTGCTTTTTCTCTCTGAAGTGGCACTATTGTAATAGAAGGCAAAACTCACAAAAAACAAAACACAAAAGGACTCAAACTTGCCTAGATTTAGGAACAGACCTTACAATGACATAAATACGATCTAGAAGTCACTAAAGCCAATAAGAAACCAAAAAAAATCCTTGTTAAGGATAAAAATACCACACATCTAAGAATCCCAACATATACTGGTAATAAATTGCACAAAAAAGATCATAGACATAGCCACTTCGGATCTAATCAAACCAAATGGGCACAAGACATAAGGAGGTTTGAAAAATAGGGTATGAAACAACAAATAAACCTGAACAAAACCAATCGGTACCACAATGAATTCACAAGAAACTTATAATCAACATATCAACATGCACAAATGCCCTTTTCTGACAATACAACACACAGATTCATAAAATCATATATAAATCTTTTTCCCAAAATATTATACCCAATTATTGATAATAGAATAATCATTCATTCCCAAATCTCCCCAAATAATATTTTAGTAGTCACAAAGAAAACAACTCTTTTCAAAAATCAAAATGTAAGAATCGAAAAAGATCTCCAACCTGGAAGTAGAGTGATAATAATGAAATCACAAGAGAAAAAAATACAAACTAGCAAGCTTTCCAAAAACTAATCCAACCAAGCAATTCAAAAATCCAAAAGTCCCAGAAAGGTATCCAGAAGCACCCCATAAAAATGCTCATAAAGCCAATAATTAAAATCTCATTCAAAACTAAAGAAGAATATCCGCCAATCAAAATATTCCAATAAAATATATTTTATAGCTGATAATATGATGAAACTATAAGGATCTGGTCAACTACTAAGAGGGGGGCGGGGGGGGGGGGGGGGTGAATCAGTAGATAAAAAAAAAACTAAACTTTAACCAAACAAACTTTCAACTCAGAATCCAATCACTAAACTAACTGGTTTAGTCACTATAACAAAAGCAACTACACTGTCAAACTTTACTGGTTGACCAAAATATCAATGACACAATGTAATAGATCTGAAACTCAAATACCATTTAATCAAAACATTAAACCACTTCACTAACATCAGTAATAACTCATTTTAGATCATTTCCGGTTATCTAAACATATATAAGTGGATTTACCAATCATTCATATCAACCATATCAAAAACACATCCACAAAATCATTCACCACTTGACACAATGATTTTTCACGTGGAAACCCAAATGGAAAAAACCACGGTGGGGATGAATACCTATAAGTATTCTGAACTCTTTTGAAGTTCAACCTGTTAGGAGCCAAGCCTTGCTAGAAGCTTATACAATAATGTCATGTTAAGAACAGAGCCGGTTAAGGACTGCCCGGTTAAGGGATTGACTACAATACCTTGTTAAAGGTAATACCCTTTTAGATATAACCTCGGTAGAGGATTCCAAATCCAAGATAATGGATCACCTTGCTAGAGGATTTCAACAAGAAGCCTGTTAAAGCTTACCTGGCTAAGGGATTTAACTATTGTAATGGTTAGAGAGCAATAGGTTCTTTGCTGATCTGGTAATAGCACTTCCTTGCTTAATTAGATCCTTTTCTGCTCCTATCTGCCTTCACAACATTCTGCAGACACACCTTCTGGTTCGGCAACAATCACACTTAAAACCAGATTTTCCAACACAATATTGAATCAAATCATCGACCTTATAAGAAAATACAACAGTTAAATCCCCAATTAATGAAATAAACATCAATAAATACAAATTCATGAAATAAATATCAATAAATAATAAATCTCTGATAAATAATTCACACATTAATATCAAATATTAATGTCATCCATTAATTTAATTTAATACTAAATAAACTATATAAATTGATTCATTATTAATTAATAAATAATCGCAAATTCACAAGGCAACCCGACATAGGGTTGAACAACATACCACATGATGCAAATCAATGACTCAAGCCAAGACAATAACTGACAAGGATACCAACTTAAGCCTAGAGTATGAGAGGGAGACACATGCCATCTCCAAAACCTTGCTATTGGGATAAATACATGCTCAGACTCGTGAGACCAGGTGGAGTTGATTTCTGGTACATGTAATCATGCATCCACCATTAAATGCAATACAACATATATACAACACATTTACATCATAAATGATCAGGCATGTGATAGAGAATCACAATGCCATATCATGCTCTCAATGAGTGGTATGACATCGTCTCTAATCACGAAGACACTAGAAGAGAATCACAAACATCGTAACATCGACTCAATCATCATAATCATAAAGTAGGGTTAGCATAATCATAATGTCACAAAAATCGCATAAGTAATATGATCCATCATGAATAATGAACACATGTAAATTATCAAATATAGATCAATCATCATATCCAATATAATCATGAAATAGGGTTAGTACATAACATGATACCATAAAACCATCATAAAGTAGACTAATCTAGATCAATATATTCCTTTGAAGTACAAAAAGACAAGATGAATCAGGGAGGGGCAATACACAATTGGTCCTCCAATTCAATCCATCAATCAATCCTATCAACTTAATCAAATCGATCAAACTAATCCTTTTTGTTCCCATTTCCTCAAATCACAATAGTTTCACTCTTTTATGTAACATATCATTACCAACTCCTTGACTATATCATGTCTGGAGTTTTATCTTTTATTTCATTGTGGTCTTATCGCCTAAAGCCAAAGATTCAATTCACTTTGATATATTTTGTTGCTTGAGAGTATCCTCTTAAGTAACTTTAGTGTCACATTGCTTCATTCAGATGTCGTCCAATTATGATTTGAGTATTCATTCCCTTAATTAGTTTATCTTCAAACTAGTCACTCGCATTCATCTCAAGTCCTTGTTAGCATTGATCAAAACAGACAATTTATCCAATGCTTGATTTCAGTTTTGCATTCTCATCGCCTCATCATCTAATCTCATAGTTCATGCATGTAATCACTTGATCTCAATCTAGACAAGCTATGGAGCAACAACCTCCTCAATTGGGATTATTTATTTTAGACTCACAACAAAATCTTGATTTAGGTGTCAACCCTATTATGTCAGGGAATGTTCCTACTGTCTACGATCCACTCAATCCTATTGTCACTAATGACACCATTGTCAACCAACCTGATGATATGGACTCTCAAATCAACCTAGTAGATCAATTCCTTTCAAATTCAAATAATACCCAAATGGTAGAATAAATCATAGAGATTCATAAAAAATCTCATCTTCGCTAACATGGTTGCCTGAGGCATGACTGTTGCATCACCTGATGCACTTGTAGCTATGAGTCCACAAGATCCCCTTCAACAATAGGTGTCCTTGTTGCTATCCTTGTCATCACTTGTGATCCAATAGCAAACCCAAATGCCAGTCTCAACCTCACCATAGAGAAACCCACTTACATCAATCATATAGCCACCTATGGATAGCCTTCCATAATATTATCAACCATCCTATGCCAAGTTATTAGGACCCCCATTATCAGGAGGAGGTATCTAAAATGTGTCATTCTATGTGTTGTCCACACAACTTACCACATCGATCCTATTGATGGCTCAAATTCCCATGACATCTAGTGTTATGCAAATCACACCTTTCACCATGACGATCACTCGACCCATAAACGTGTCTTCTACACACGCACTAGCTTGGACTACAAAAATGCCAAGCTATCCTTTGTCATACATCACACAAACTATGACTAGAGGCATGAGTTATACAATGCCATCATCATTGATACCCCCACCTATGCCGACTGGGGGCATGAATTACATAGTCTCATCGTCATTTGTACCCTAGCCTATGCAATCAATGCCACAAGTTGTCAATGCTCCACAATATCAACTGCAAGTGATTTCTCAACCTATCGTGTCAGTTACTTTCAAGCGCCCCTTCATCCTACACTATCACAAATGTTCATTAGCTATAGGGCAACACTAGTCAAAATCCCCCATTGCATAATCCCCAATCTAATGTGTATAATAATTATATGGGGAAATTATCTTCAAGGTAGTACTCCTCAAGTCCCATAATTCTCTAATGTGTAGTATCAGCAACAACACGTGACACCTCAATAGAATGTTGTGATGTATTTACAGCCACCTCAATATCAACAACAACCACTTGCCCAAAAATAAGTCCCTATTTATCCAGATATGACAAGTTATCTGAATATTCCACAAAAATTGAGTCATCTTCACTCACATTAGGTGTCATATCAAGTACCGCAATATCAATGTACTCCACCATCTCTAGACCGTTTTCTAGTCAAGACTGAATGTGAAGAAATCAAAGGCCACTCTCAAAACCTTACAAGAGAGTAGCTCCGAGTGATTTTTCAAGTTTGATGAGCTCTGTCCTTACCCCTTCGGCAACTCCATAATGGCTATGCCTTTTCCTAAGAATTTTGAGATGCCCAAATTTGATAAATATAAAGGGAAAGGTGATCCATGCCATCATGTCAAAGAGTTCTTCATGGCCTATTAAGAGGTGTCATGGTGTGATAATTATCTTATGCAATTATTTCCTAAGAGTCTTAACAGACCTTCTCTTGAAAGTTTTTCCAAGCCGTCGTTTGGCACTATCATTACATTCACTGACTTATCAAAGCAATTTGTGGCCCAGTATCACTACAACATTGAAAATGATGTTTCCATGTTGGATCTATGTCAAGTCTATTGGACATTGTTGCTTCTAGGATATGTTGTTGTCATTGATGTCAAAATATTCCCTTTCTAGTGCTGTCATATTGGTTTATTGTGTTCATGGTTTGGTGTATTTCTAGTGTTATTACAGCTTTCTATATTGGTTTTGGTGATCTGGTTGGCAGTTTATTTTTTTAATCAGTGCTTTGCAGAGTTCAATATTTCCTCTGGTATATTCCAGTTGATCAGATCTTGAGATGAGTTTTTGAAATGTTGTTTGGGATGGTCTTGTGTATCTTCATTTCAGATGGTTCATGATTTGGTGCTCTGCAAGTTATCTTTCTTCCTGACAGTTGTTGTTGTTTGAGTATTCTTGAGGTTTAGATGTTGATCGATGAAAATTGGATAAGTTGTGTTGGTGCAACTATTACTAATGATTATAACGTGCTCATGTATATCATTATATTGGTTTGGTGGTCAATCTTTGTATCATGTGTTGTAATTTTGTAATTGTGAGTTGAGGGTTTAGCCGACCTCATTTTCAAGGTTGATGAATTGTATAAATAGGTGATATTGTCATGTAATGTAGGTATCAAAGTTTGTGTCTACATTATCAGAGAGTGGTGTATGTGAAAACATGGATTCATCTTTTGGTGTGGTGTATTGAGTAGAGATTGGTGTTGCAGAGCAGATAAATATGCTTAATTGGAAATGTCATCAAGCATTTGGAGATGCTATTCTTTTAGTTTATTTCTTTTGGATTGTAGTCCAAATCTTGTTGTAAGTCAGTGAGACTTCCTCAAGGGTTGTAGCCTTTCGGGTCATTATCATTTGAGCAGTGAGCTCTAGGCAGTGTGCCTGAATGCATGTGCATTCCCCATTGTAATCATTTTCACATACTATTGTAGAGTATCATCTTATTGTGGGTAGGTTCCTATCGTGGTTTTTACCTTAACAGGGTTTTCCACGTCAAAATATTGGTGTTGTGTGTTGTGCTATCTATTTGCTTATCTTTTTGGTTGCTACAATTTATCAGTTCTGTTATGTTTTGGGTTAAGTTTGTAGATTTGGTGAAAACTGACTCACCCTCCCTCTCAGTTTTCCTTCATTTTTGTTGCCAACAAAGCTAAGTAGAAAGGGGATGAAAGTCTCCTAGACTATACCCAAAGGTGGAGATACCTCGTTGACCGACTCCCATGCATCGTACCAAACACTCAACTACTCATGATTTTTATTAGTAAGCTCCACCCAAAGTTGGCATATCACATTCTATTGAATTGTGTGAGTACCTTAAAGGACATTATATCTAAAGGGTCATCCATAGAGCAGACATTAATCAATGAAGGAATAATCAAACTCTAGAAAGAGTATTATAATAATCTTAATCATGACAAATAGAGGCATTGGAACAAGAATAAGAACATTGTAAGAGATGGGGTAACTGATTCTAAGATGATACAAATGATTGTGGTTGCAAAGCCACTCGACCCCCCACATACATATGCTAATCATCCACAACAATCGTATGCCAATGCACGTCTAACTTTGTATGTCAACTCATCACTTCCTTCTCATCAGCACTCACAAGTGAAAACATAAAATGTGTAGGCTAATTGGACAAACACAATCACTGTATCACAAGATTTGGCTCGGCAAACAAGTCAAAAATGGTCCAAGATGTCACTTTATGCTAATGACTAATCCTTTAGATGTCATTTTCAAATGCATGGAATAGAATAACATGGTTGTATATCCCAAATGCAGCCATTCAATGAATCTAAACCCAAACTAGATTAGTATAGGGATAATGAATATTGTTCCTATCATTGCATCAAGGGTCATGATACAAACATGTGCATGAATCTTAAACGCCTGATTCAGGACCTCATTGACCAAGGTAAAAATTTTGTTGACTCTATTATGGGAGTGTCACCAAATGCTAACTTGGGCATGTATAAAAATGATCTTCCTAAGCACCAGGGAGAAGTGAACACATCGAGTGCTAGGCAAAATCATACCACCAATAACATCAATAACAATAACATGCCCTTTGATTATGGTCCTACAATAAGTTATATTTCTCAGGCCAATGATAATGTTAACATGATGCATGTCAAAGGGGTTGATACCCAATGTGTAGTAACCACTAGGAGAAACTGTATATCAGTTCTTGGGGGTCCCGCATCGGACACCAACCTAATGATGGTAGTGTCTACACAGTACAATATCCTTGAACACCTAGGGAAAACCCTTGCACAAATCTCCATCTTGGTTTTTCTAAAGGCCTCACCTACTCATCAAGAGATTCTTAACCAAACATTGCAAGAGGCTTGTGTACCTAGAAATATTGATCCTACACAATTCCATGCCATGTTCACACATCTATCATCTGCATGTCACCTTACTTTCACATAGTCTAATGCTATGGTCCTTGATCTTGATCATATTCGCCTGTTAAATATTGAAGACCGTGCCAAATGTTATAATGTAAAATGGGTACTAATTTGTAATATTTTTTCCCTAAACCTATGTACTTTAAAATTTGTTACTCAGGTGGGGTACATTGTCGTGGATATGCACAACCAATGTATCACTATCAAGGCCTATGACAATGTTGAGAGAAGTTCAGTAGGGATGAACAATCTCCCAATTCAAGTCAGCCTAGTAACATAGAGCACTTTATGTCATGTCATTGATCTTGATTTGCCCTTGAACATTCTCCTCGGTCACCCATGGATTCATGGCATGTAGGTCGTCCCTTCCACTTATCATCAATGCCTCAAATTCCCATATCAAGGCTATGAAATCGTGCAATCCATAGTGAGGTCCAACCATTCTAGTATTGTCATTCTCTTGAGGCTTCCTCACCATATTCCTATCATTGTCTAGGCATCAACGTTGGAACTTCACAAGCCTCATGATCTTCCTCATATGTTAACCCAGATGCCATACTCACTTCTACAAAAGAAAAGAGTTCCATCTCCTCATCCTTCTCCCAACTCAAGTTCAATGATGTTGGTTATGGTGAATACACCCTACAGGGAGCTTTGATAGTAGGTGCCTTACCTCTAGGTCCACATACTCATGGAAAGCCTGCCAAGAAGCAGAAGAAGGAACTTGTAGTTAAACAGTGTGGCTACATGACATTCCAATCTCAAGGTGAACTAAATCACAAGATCATAGAAGGAGATATTAACCAATGGATCTTCAAGGATGTCTCCATAGATAATGATACTCGCCTCAAGCAGCTCAAGGAGAAATGCCCTATCACCCACAAACGGGCTACTCAAAAATGGAACTACCAAGGTGGTGGACTAGACCAAGAACATGCCAAGAAGAACATTGGATCAGAAGACCTATTGATCCAACTCCTAATGTAAACCACCAAGAGCTTGGTTTTGGAGATCCCTTCCATGAAGCCTCAAGTTTAGCACAATGAAAACATTTTGGTCGATATCGAAGACATCCCTAAGGAGGTTGTCAAACAAGCATACAATGATATAGATAGTTCCTCATCCTTTGGCACATCCTACCTCTTTGACAAATTTTTCCTACTCATTAACCTTCCCCTTTGCCACCCTAAACTCATTGATTAGGGCCAAACTATTGCACATCTAGACACATTCCAAAATGATATAACATTCCTATAGTTTTTGGGGGCAACCGAGTGTGCACCGTACCATTATCTTGAGAAAAATACAATCTACAAGCTAGACCCTTAAGATTATTTTGGGGAAGAAGAAATCCTTAACCACAAAACTGAAAAAGAATCAAAATATCAAGAGTCTTGTGGTGAAAACCTTTTTAAGGCACCTATGGAACATAAAATAGTGAAAATAAAGGGGGTATCTTTTGCTGAAAACCTCTCTGAGGTGCCAAAAGATGAGGATTCTCTTCTTCCCCTCATTGGTGATCTTGTTTCTGAGAGGTCACCAATCCTCATAGATTAGACCAAAGAAATAAATTTGGGCACAATAGAAAATCCACCCACGACTCATGTCAATACCTCTTTATCTGATGAGGAATTGTAGGTGTTCTTAGAGATATTTCATAAGTGGCACATTAACTCCACATGGTCTTATGCAGACATGCTTGGTCTTGATACTAAATTAGTAGTTCAGCACTTGGTAGTTGATCTGATGCTAAGTCAATCAAATATGCTACATCAATTGAACCTTGGTTGGATATGAGCTAAACTATTCTCCCTTTGAAAAGGAATGTATAGCAGTTGTCTTTTACTCACAAAAGCTTTGACATTATATGTTAAGTCATATAGTCAAGCTCATCTACAAAATTGATCCCTTGAAGTATTAACTCTCCAAGACAACTCTCACTGCCTGTATAGATAAATGGGCTATGTTGCTCAATAAATTTGACATCCAATATGTAGACATATAGGCAATCAAAGGATAGGTCGTCACTAATTAGTTGACTGAAACACCCTTGGTTGATGCTTATCCCCTGGTCACATAATTTTGATACGAGTATATATGCAACGTCACAACATAGTCTATTGGCAACATCAATGAAAGAAGACTAAGAGGGGGGGAGGGTGAATCAGTCTTCACAGGATTAACAAACTTAATCACAATATAGATCTGATAAATTGTAACAATAACAAAGATAAGAAAATTGAAAGCACCACACACAACACTAATATGTTGACATGGAAAACCCGGTTAAGGGAAAAAACATGGTGGGAACCTACCCACAGTAAGATGATACTCTACAGTAGAATGTGAAAATATTACAATGGGGAATGCACATGCATTCAGGCACACTGCTCAAATATAATGACCCAGAAGGCTACAACCCTCAAGGAAGTCTCACTGACTTACAACAAGATTCAGACTACAATCCGGAAGGAATGAATTGAAAGAATATCATCTCCAAATGCTTGAATACAATTCTGGTTAAGCACAAATTTATTCCTTGCAACACCAGTCTTTGCTCAATTACAATACCGAAGGATGAATCCTTGTTCACACATTAACCTCTCTTTGATAATATAGACACAACACCTATCACTAAATTACATGAATATATCACCTATATAAAATTCATCAACCTTGTAAGCAAGGTCGGCTAAATCGTCAACTCATATTTATAAAATTACATCACACGATACAAAGGTTGACCACTAGACCAATATAATGATTTACATGACATAAAATGAACCTAATTCAAATTCTCAAATGCACAAATCCACTAGAAATCACACCAAGATCAACTGCAACATGCTACACCACCAAAAATACCACATAACACAAAAATAAATCATCGATTCATGAAAACCACCAATAATTCGCACAACGATCAATGCAAATCATCAAAACAAATAGGAAATTATTAGGAAACACCAAAAAGAAAACTATAATCATCAGTAATAGCTACACCAACACCATTTATCAAATCTTCATCGATCAACATCTGAAAACTCAAGAACACAACCAATCAACAACTGTTACAAAGAAAGATAACTTGCGGAGAACCAAAACACGATCCATCTGAAATGAAGATACATAAGACCATTGATGAGCCTATAAATTGACCATATTATTTAATTTTTTACCTCATGTTTATAATTTCCTTCCAAGTAATTTCCAAACATTACCTTGGTTTTGTGAAGCATTTACTAGGATTAATGGTGTTTGATATGCATATGTGTGTCTAGCTAGTTGATACTAAATGATGATAAAATATTATAATAAATAGTTATTGTTTAATGTAAAGTAATTTGAAATTATTAACATATTATTTTTGAGTGGTCTGAGTCATTCATTAAGCTAGAAGAAAGGAGGAGCAAGTTGGTAATTAACAGGTGTAGCAGTTCACTGAAAGTGCAGAAAAAGTCAAAAGACAAGTTTTAGTAAAACGGGCATATCTCACTCGTTTCTTAATGAAATTAAGATTTTAAAAATGATCTGGAAAGATTAAAATGATATATAAAATGGGTTTAAACCATTTGAGCTAATTCACAACAGTTAATGAGCATCATGTAGTGTCCACCCTCAACTTGACTTGTTTTGACTAGAGTTGACTTTTAATTCATGCATGATAGGCATTATTGGGCATAGGCTATTTCAGATGATTTATTTGATGTTGATACTATCATTATTGATCGTGTGATTTATTAGTCACTATATACTTATTATTTGATTAATTATCGAAAGATTATATTGATCATATGTTTTGATGAGCATAAGTGTTGATGGATTTTACATGCCTTACTATAATCGTGAACTATACTAATCATGCACTTGATGATGTTTTTATGTACTAACCATATTTAATGATTATCTATGATGAGTTGATCGTATGTTGTGTTTGATTTTTTTCTGACTATCTTTGGGATAGAGACAATGCCACATCACTCATTGTGAGCGGGATGTGTCGTTGCGACTCTCTAACCCTTGTCTGTTATAATATATATATGCATATGTTGTATCATTCTTTGTGGATGTAGGATTTGCAAGTACCAGACATCGACTCCACCTAGCTCCACAGGTCTGAGTGTGCCTTTAAATCCCAATGGTATGTGGTTCGGAGTTGGCACAATTTCCTCTCACATACTCTAGATCTAAGTTGTTCACTGTGAGTCGTCAGTGTCTTGGTGCAAGTTGTCATGATAGTTAGTAAGCTAGGTTTTTTTTGTGTTGTGAGTATGTTAGTATTGGCTGATTATTCCTTTTATGTTGAGATTGACTATTTGATTATTGATGCAAGATTAAATAATTAATGATGTTTATTTTAATTATTTTGATTAATAGCGATTTGATTATTTGGTTATCTAATGTTTAATTTAATTTATTGGATTCTTGCCTTTTTGGTTATTTGATTATTTGATATTGAAATGTTTATTTATTTTAATAATGATTTAATATTTATTTAATATTTATTGTTTAGCTTATGATGTGTTTTATATTTATTTATAATTTGACCTTTATTGGTATTTATTTATTTAATCGCCTATGGTTTAATATTTATTTAGCTTTTAATGTTTATCTGGTTCATTATTTCATTTATGAGCCTTTGGTTTATTTAATTTAATTTCCCCATTTGATTTATTTAATTATGGCTCATGTTTTATTTATTAGTTTGACTTTTATATTAAGTGGGTTGTATAAATAATAAAATGATAAAACATTCCCACTAAATTGTAAAAAGCATGATTTATATTTACCTTACCTACCCTCTTTTCTTATTGGTTGAATTTAAAAAGGGAGGTAAAATTATTTTATATGGTAGGGTTGGTAAAATATATTATAGATTGGAATATTTTGACTGGCTAAGATTGAGGCTAGAGTTTTTGGTTAATGTTTATCTTTTTATTTTCTTTCCCGTGAAGTTTTCGGGGGTTGGTTCCTCTCTGGAAAATTTTCTCTAGCAAGTTTTCTTCTTGGTTTTGGTTTTCTTCTCTCTTGGCTTTTGGCTGGAGCTTGGGTTGGATTTGGTTTGGCTGGTGGAATCTCTTCTTCAGCTCTATGGCTGCAGATTGAATGTGTGAGCTTGGGGAAATGAATCTAAAATTTGTATAGTGAGGAAGGAAATATACGAAGGCATAAATTTTTTGTAATATTTTATTCTATAGTTTGTGGGAAATATTTGTATTTCTGGGTTTGCTGAAAGCCTTACGTTTCTTTCTGAGTTTGTGTCATGCATGGAGTTTTGATTTAATATTGGCCTTCAAGTGTTTATTATTTATTTAATGTTGAAGTGAATTTTATTTATTAGGTAATATTATTTTACCCATTAAGTAATTTAAAAGGGGGTAATTTGTATTCTTTTATTTAAAAGTCATTTTCACCCCAGGTCAACGGTTTAATTTATTTTACCTACCCTTGGATTTGATTGGTTGGAAGTTTATGGTAGGTAGAAAATATATTTTATTTTCTTGAACCTTGGGAAGGTAGGTATGGAATATAATATTTTTGAAATATTTTGATTGGAGGATGGTTTTGCTTGTTTTTGTTTTGTTTTTCCGATTTTTGATAAATAAGTCTTCCTATGCATTCATGAGGGTTGGCATATTTGGTGAATGAATTTCTGAGATTGATTTGGAGATTGCTGGTGGTTGGATTCAAATTGGTTTAAAGGCTTGGATTTCTTTTTAGATTATACATCATATTTTTTTCCAATTTCTCAATTTTCTAGTTTTTCCTGTAGGTTAATTTGCTAGTTGCTTGCTTGTGTGGAACTTTCCAGATTAATTCTTGTACCAGAGGCATTGTTGAGGGTGTTGGTGAGTTTTTTTTTTTAGTTTTATATCTGATTTTTATTTGATGTATTTTGTTGGTTTCAAGCATATTTACCTTCCTATGTTATTGGGGAAAGAATTGTGCTTTCATCCATATTGATGTGCTATGGTTGGTTAGTTGGAAGTGTTGTTGTTTTGGGGCAGCAAGTGAGTTGGCCTTGCTATGGTTTTACTTTCATTAATGACAACAAATTTTATGGCTTGATATGCCTATGTTTATTGTTGGCCAAGAGGCTCATTTTTTTTATGTTGTTGTAGTTTTGACTGTGTCAAGTTTCCTTGTCATAAGGCTTTATGAATATGAGTTTGGTTGTTGTTTTGTTTTCAGTTTTGTTTCAGATTTGAATTAAAAGGCTTTTATGCTATTTATGATGTTTTTCATTGATGGTTAATTATAGTTTTTTTGATGTGGTATTGCCAAGAGGTTCATTGTGATTTTGGCTACTTGAATATCCTTGTTTTGGGGAGTAAGCCATTGGATGCATATGAGTGTTATGTTGTAGATTGTTATTTTGTTTTAGAGCCTCTTGTGATTTATTGTTGGGCCATGTTAGGAGGAGTGGGCTTCCTTGTGATGACCAGGGTCACGAAAGATAGGCTGGCATGAGGTTCCTTGTAAGGATGCATGAAGTCTAGACCACCAGGACACATTGGAGTTTTCCATGATTTGTAAACAAGTGATAATATTGATAATGAATTAATTGGGATGGGTAATTATAACTCATTTAAACAAGATAATGAATAGTTTTGAGCCTCATGGCTTAGTCCTAGGGAGGATGTTTTAGGATAAGCATGAGAAGGCCGTGAAGATGGTAAGCTGATCTCCCTTGGTCTCTCATAGGTTGAGATGGCTCCACATGTCCATCAGGCTAGTGCCTTGTGTTATTATGTTATTAGGATGGCATGTGATGACACTCCACTCCTACATGTGTTCCCCCTTTATGATTTATGATTATGCTTATTGGATGCATTTATGTTCTGATGAGTTTTACGCCTCTGGGAGTTTATTCTTGTGGCTCTATGTGAGTTCTTGCTTGAGAGTCCTTGTTGGTTAGTCTCTTTGGTTTTGAGTGCCAGCCTAGATGTAGAGTGTGTTTTGGGACCTTGTGTCATCTCCTAGCATGGGGGGTGGTTCCTTTGGTTCCACATGGTCAAGTGGTTGGTGCTTTTAAACCATTGGGATGTTCCTGTCTTTGGATTCTTCTTGTGTGGATGAGGATGCTTCTTTAGATAGTTCATGGATAATAATTGCAACAAGAATGTAAATTATGGTGTGATTTATGTAATGAAATTCTTATGTAATTGTTGTAAGAGAAATCATGCTTATGAGAAATGATTATGTTGTTTGAGTTATAGTGATAGCTTTTGGTTATGGTATGTGATTGTAATGATGAACCTTGAGTTGTATTGTAACATATTTATATTAAATGAAATGGATGCATGAGATGTGGATAAGTATTGTCATTTAAAACGGAATGATGTATTTTGTATTCTTGATGAGCCATGTTAAAAGTAAATCAGGTAAATGTTATGATAATGGTACTAGATTTGAAATGATGTCTTTAACTAATGATTTAAGTAGAAGAAATGTTATGTCTTGATAGGATGTGTGAGTTTGAGTAATGTTGGAAGATATCTTAGGACATGTTTATGAGTTGTGATTAAATAATTTGAAATTACTTCATAGTTAGTGATCTAATGGTAGGATTGAAAATCTTATAATGTTTGGGATGCAGTTGAATGTTCCTTATGAAAATATTGTATGGATGTCCTTAGTGAATGAATTGCTAATCTTATAAATACAAATTACTAGTAATTCTATGGGTAGATGGTAAAATGAATGCTTGTCTTTTAGAAAAGGATTATAATGTATCATGTGTTATGGTTTAATATTATATCTCCATTTGGTGGATGCTATTAGTGGTTATGAAATTAGGATTTTGTATCATAGTTTGTGTTGAGATGAATTCATGTAGTTACCTAATTTGTAATGAGATTATTGTTGGTTAATTGATATAGTGCAAGGGATTTTATGAGTATTAAATGAGCTATGGATTAAATGTTTAAGGAGACTTTGTGAGTATTGCATTATGTGCTTTTAGAATCATGATGAAGTAATAAGTATGCTAGGAGCATAGAATCATAAATGACTATGTAGAAGTTAATTGTAAATGGAAATCATGTTAATGCAATGTAAGGGATTAATCCTGGTATGTGTATGGTGATGTTTATAGTCAGAGGTTGGTTAATGGTAATAGGAACATTTGGACTTGGTGTATAAAATGAATCTAAGTGAAAAAGGAAATAGTGGTGCATTGAAAGATAGAATCTCATATTGAATGATTGATTAAGAAGGTTGCATATCATGAGTGTTAGGTATTGCTATGTTGCACCTATGTGTGTATAATGATTAAGATTATGAGATATTGAACCGGAAGAAAGTAAATGCTTATTTCTTATGTAGGTAGATTAAGTATTATTGTTGAGATACCCTAGGGAGGTAGTAGTAATGATTTATTGTATTCTGCTTGCATAATTGTTTGAATAGCTTGAGTGAATTATTCTATGTTCATAACACTTAATTGTTGTTGTGTGCTCACCGCATTTCTTAAGTGATTTTATGTGTTGTATTGTTTAAAAAAAAAAAAATTAAATTAGCGTGTTTTTAGCTATATTTCTCTGGGGTATTTTGGCAAGCATTACACATCATTAACCAAAAGTTGACTGAGACAAACTAGTAGATTTTCAGGTAGTAGTTAAGGTTTGAGTTATAATTCAACTTGGACTCTTCTACCTCTTCATGAGTTCATGTATTTGGAGTTATCTAAGTCAAGAAACATTGGAGAATATTTTGGAAACAATATTTGATGATTCATAAATAATTTTAACATTTTTTGTACACATGTTCAGCCATGAATGCATTTAATGGTTGTAGAGTTCAAAGAGGATTGGAACTCTCTCAACTCATGTTAGTTTAATCTTTATTATTAGTCATGAGTAGAATAAGTCATCTTCTTAATTTCACAGGAGAAATGAAATTTGTAATAAGTTTTTGAGTTTTTAATTACTTCAACTCTCAAGCCTCAAGCATAAATCTGAGATTTTGTTGAGTTGTAAGTAAGTAGTGTTGAAGTAGTCTTGAAAGTAGTGTTGATAATAGTGTAGAGAGTATCTAGTTAGTGTTGAGTCTTGTTAATGGTGTCCAATTTCAATTAGCAAGTTTGATACATGTCCATGTAATATTTGATTTGCAATAAGAAGATTATTTGAGTATTGAAGCTTGTCTATTGAAGATGGAATGCTAATGACAGATTGAAGCAACTCAAGCAAGGGACACTCGAGGAACTACGATTTCATCATAGTTTAGATTTTTATTCATTATGCTTTACTCTAATTAGTGAGTTGGTTATGATAGGTTTTTATTTTTAGCATATATGATTTCACTAGTTTTAGAACAATCATCCTACAACCACTGCTGTTGCAAATAACCAGTCATCCTGCAACCACTATTGTTGCAAATAACCAATCATCTTGCAAACCACTATTGTTGCAAATTAGCAGTCTTCCTATAACCACTATTGTGTAGTTATTTTTATTTCCACCATTGTCATGTTTTCAATTTAGTTTATTATTTTGAGTTTATTTGCTATACACAACTGATACAATAGCTTAGAAGGCTTCCATAGTGCATATACAATGCTATCTCATTTCAAGTTCATGTCCTTGGGTTGATAATTAAATGTAGCTTCTAGTTCATGAAGGGTTGCTTAGTATGGATAAAAATCCCTGAGTTTTGAGTTAGTATTCCAACCTCGATTGCAATAAAAAAGCCTAGCAGTTTTGGCACCATTGTCGGGGATGAGTCAAGCTATGAGAGTCACTAAGTTGTTTTAGAAGTCAATGAAGCATAATAACCAATAGCCAATATCATTTGCAGCAAATTTGGAAATCAATGAAGACACGTTCTCTAACATCATAGAGGAATTTTGTTCATCCATTGATGACAAGGTGCTGGTTTGTGAAAAGGTAAAGGAAGATAACCTTGTTTTGCAAAATGAAGAAGTTACTATGGGATGTAAAATTCATCTTCTATTAACAAAGTAATCAATTAGAAACAAGAAAAATCATGAATCCCTATCCTAATCAGAATTTAACAAACAATACAATGAAATAACGCAATTGAGAAATAGGAATTATAAATCATCAAATCAAATAAAAAACTCCCTATTTCATGACTGTATAGAACTTCCATTGCTCTTCTCCTCTTCGTGGTATGATGGCTCTCAGATATTGCATTGGTAACCTGCAAGTGACACAAAGATTCAAAGTTCATGATTATTGAAAATGGAGATTGGATGCTCAATTTATAGAATATTGGATGAGATTGATTGAAAGGTGGAACAAATTGATCAAGAGGTGGAACTTAGGTGAGCTCACATGAAAATTGATAGTTAAACTGCTGATTGTAGGAGTGAAACTCAATAGATTGAATAGATTAATTGAGTCAACTGATTGAGAAAAAGCTGATTGAAGGAAGAAAAAGAATGATTGGAGGAAATAAAGAGGATGACAAAGAAAACTTAATTCAGAAAAAGCTAACTGAAAGATGGAAATAGAGATTGGAGAGATAAATGATTTAATTAATTAATTTAGCATGTGCTTGCATTTAGATTTAGATTATTAATTTAATCTTTGCATGAGGTTTATTCAAATAATTGAATTTATTTTAATTCAATTTAGTATTTGAATATATTTAGAACTTAACTTTGATTTTCCATTTGGTTTTTGAAATCATGCACATGTAATTGAATTTGAAAGAAATTAGAAGAATATGAAATTAAATGAAATTTGAATTTGGGGATTTGAAAATGGAAGAATTAATTATTTAATTAAATAATTTAAAGAAATTATTTAATTATTTAAAAATGGAATTTAATTAAATAATAAAGATTATCTAATTTAAAGGACTAAATCATAATTAATTAAATAATAAATATTTAATTAATATTTAGAAAAAGGGTTGAATGATTAGATGATTAGAGATAGAAATTATAAATTAATTTATTTAAATAATAAAGATTATTTAAATTGGGGAATTAACCATAATTAATTAAATAATAATATTTAATTAATATTTAGAAAATGATTAAAATGATTAAATGATGAAAGAATAAGAAATAGAATAATTAGTAAGATAATGAGGAAATATGAAATTAGAAGAATAAGATTAATTAAATTAATTAAATAATAAAGATTATTTAATCAATTAGAGGAATAATTAGGACATGATAAATGAGACATTTTTAGGTGTCTACATTTGCTCCTCTTTGAGACAATGTCGGAATGACATTGTTTCAAAGAAAATGAAAAATTCTGCCCGAGTATGCCCTGATGATACTTTGGGTGTAATGCCTCCTCGAGAGATTGTTTGTGCACTAAAGACATGAATGATCTCTCGAAAAAAGAAGAATGTGAGATGAAAGGTAGAAGAATGGTTAGTTGATTAGAGATAGAGATAGGTGATATGAAGATGATATTGAGATAGAATATAAGAAAATAGATTGATGAAAGAATGAAATAGAAAAAAATATGATTTAGAAAGAAGATGATGAGAAAAGAATCAGCAAACTATCAATAAGAAAATGAGATGAAAATGAAATTGAATGAATCACGAACCTGTGTCATTATTTATTGCGCAATATATATTCATCACTGAGCCTTATTATTGAGCAATGAGGCTTAGCACATTAGGGTATAAGGAACCAAGATATAAAGATATCTCATTGAAGAAACAAACACGTAGCAGACAAGCAACAAACAAAGAAAAAGATAATGCCCATCATGGCTCCTCTAGTCACTTGTGGACATCCTTGAGTAGCATAGGAACATAATCTGTCACCAAATGATAAAAGATAAAGACTGACCCAGACAAAATTCAGCAGCTATACTGACCTTGTGCCTTCGTTCTCAGTTGCTTGATGTGATGGTTGATAATGTCTGATCTCAAAAAGTTGCAGACCCCATTTAAGACTGACATGTTTGATTTTGAGTGTATCCTCTTCTCTTTAAGACAAGATAATGATCACATTGATATGGATATGATACGATTGATAAGACAGTTTGATCAGTTGATTGCAGATGTTTGACTGGATAGTCGTATCCTTTGTTAACTTCATGTGAAGTGTTTGCTAGATATCTGCTAGGGTATTTGTTTCTCACAAGACATTTTATTGCAAGTTTTTCTGATTGATTGATTTTCGATTTTTAGTTCTTTTCCAAGAGCTTTTTCGATGTTTTTGGATTATGTGGATCAATATTTGAATGTTTTTGGTATTTTTTTTAGGATTGTATTTGAATGTTTTTGGTATTTTTAGATTTTTCAATGTTTTTGGATTTTGTGGTTTTCGATTTATTTATTTATTTTTTTGGATTTTGAGTTTTTAACTATTTTTTTGATATTTTTGAAGGACGTTATATGATTTTTAGGATTTTTTCAAGACTTTATCTATTTTTTTAGGACTTTATCTACTTTTTAGGATTTTTTCAGGACTTTATATGATTTTTAGGATTTTTTCAGTTATGCCCCCAGTGTGCAGACCTGTATGACATGATGATCTGTAGAATGTATGTGGAGACAAATGAATTTTTGACATGACCTATGTGAATGCAATATGCATGATGAAGATGCATTTCTTATTCGAACAAGGTTGATTGTGTTTGTTTTTGCATTTGTAATACACCAATTGAAATGGAGGTGCAAAACATTTCATAGATAAGCGGTCAATCGACCTTAAGGTCCCGGGGATCATTCATCTCAACAAACTTAGTGACTAGGATTTACAAATGGAGACATAGAAAACTTCCCCATTGGTTCTTGAAACTTTGATCTTCGTTTGCCCATGTGTGTGCAGATGCGTTAATTCCCGCTCTTGTGTTCACTAAAGATCCTTAGCATCCTATATGACTAGCTACAAGATTTTTCTAACTTCAAAAGCATCCCGAATAGAGCCTCGCTGCCAGCAAGCCTTGAGAGCTCCGACGAGGTTATAGATTGTAATTTCTCAAATATTGCTCCATTGCCAGTAGGCCTTCATAGCCCTGATGGAGTTACTTGCATGTTTCCATAGTCAAGCTTTTTATCGCATTTTGTATACATGATATTTCAGTTATATGTCATTGCTCTTTTTGCCTTTAGATGGATATTTGGCTTAGCTCTTTTTCTTTTTATTTTCTTGCCTTGACTTGTAAGTAATGCAACCTACTTGGGTAAGACAATTACAACGGTGCTGAAGTAGAATTTTAGATTTTTCACTAGTCATATAATCAACTAGGTGTCTAGAATGAATTAGAGATTTTGTTAATATGTTTGAGATATAGCAATTGATAGATTGTGGGTTAACAAGTCTCAAATAGTGAAATCACTACCCAACCATAAGTAAAGCGTCGTCATAGGGTAATGTTAAAAATGAGTGACCTTAGGATCTCAAAGACTTCATGTCTGAATATCTAAGAACGGAGATGACCTTTGTTTCTCTTAGATTGAAACGAATGATAAACTTGGACAGTTGCCTTGTTTTATTGATGTTGCTATATGAAAATGCAGAAACTTTTGAGAATGCGATGCATTTTGAAAAAAAAAGAAACTATATGTAATGCAATGCTTTGAATAATATGATATGCAATGTGGAAAGTAAAACCTAAACTAACCCAACCTTTAGGTATAATATTTGTGTAGGTAGTTCATTGGCCTTTGTTTGAAAAGTCAGATAAAGATGTGTTTTCAAATAGGATATAAGGACTCAGCTAAGTGTACACATTCAACATCTCCAATGTTGATTTTCTTATTTTTTGGATTTTGTGGATCATCAGATGGAAATCCAACTCTAGAACCCCTGAATTCAACTATAGGCTTATCAGTTTCAAAGCAATCCAAATGTGGTAGATTCTCTTTCCCCCAATCTTCCAGGTGTGAGTATATGAGGCAAATTAGTTTTGAAGTTATATCATGAGTGAGTGTTATGTTTGTTTTTATTGATGCACTTGAAGACGATGATGAAACCAACCAAGTGTTGATCTTATTAGTTGGTGTTATGCTTGTGCATGAAGAAGATGATGAAACAATTTGAGTGTTGATTCCATTGGCTGGTGTCATGCTTGTTTTTGTCACCACTTTGGTATTTGATGATGTCACACATACAATTGTTGACAAGTTCCTCTGTGTAGTATGATCTAGATTGGTGATTTCATTGATAAGGGGTTCATGAACAACTTGTGTAGAGGGATTGGGATCACTAGGAGAAATGGTAAGTTCATTTGAGAGGAAATATTATGAAGAACATGGAGGATTATGACATGGAAATGAAGGGATGGAGGGACCTTGATCAGGATTTGGAGAAATAATGGGATCTTGTTTAGGACATGAAGGTAAATGTATGATTTGATCTTGGTTTGTAAAGGGATTATTATGAAGGATAGAAGGGATGTCTTGATCTTGTTTAGGAGGTGGATGTTGGATGGGACTTGAAAGGACACTTTGTTCTTGAGATGGAAGGGTTTGATTATGAATGGATTATAAAAGAGCGAGGGGATCATCATAAGATTCTTGGTCAGTGGGATCTTGATCAAAAATTGGGTAAGATGGAAGTGGTTGTTCTTGATCTTTATTTGTTTCAGGACTCATTTCTTCTAATTTTGGATCATCATCTTGACACGGGGAAGGATTTTGGAAACGCATGGGAGATTGTTGGAATGTTTCAACATATTGGCCTAATGAAGAAGGGTTTTGAATGAGACTCTCTAAATCATGACTTGGATTAGATTGGATTTGTATGATGGATAGCGATTGGGAGGTTGTGTTATTAGATAGAGATGGCATGGATTGGTCTTGTGTG
Source organism: Cryptomeria japonica (assembly GCF_030272615.1). Taxonomy (NCBI): domain Eukaryota; kingdom Viridiplantae; phylum Streptophyta; class Pinopsida; order Cupressales; family Cupressaceae; genus Cryptomeria; species Cryptomeria japonica. The sequence goes on along the minus strand of NC_081405.1, from coordinate 358,389,639 downwards.
ATTTCAGGGGATGATGAAATGGTGGATATATATGGTTGATTTGGGCTTTGTTTGAAAGGGATTTGATTTTGGTTGAAAGGAGTATGATTTTGGGTGAAAGAGGTTTGATTTTGGTTGAAAAAGGTTTGATTTTGGTTGAATGAATTTTGATTTAGACTTTGGTTGAAAGGGGTGTGATTTTGGTTGAACAAGGTTTGAATGTTGGGTTGATATGAATTTTGATTTGGGCCTTGGTTGAATGGGATTTTATTTTGGTTGAACAAGGTTTTAATGTTGGGTTGATATGAATTTTGATTTGGAATTTGGTTGAATAAGGTTTGATTTTGGTTGAACGAGGTTTGAATGTTGGGTTGATATGAATTTTGGTTTGGAACTTGGTTGAATGGGGTTTGATTTTGGTTGAAAGGGGTTTGATTGTTAGGTTGATATGATTGGCATGACTGATATAGTGTGTTGAAAGAAAAAGAAGGTTTACATGACTCTAATGTTGGTTGAACTGAGGTAGGAACAATTTTATTGAAGAATGAACGTTGGCATGTTTGGATGGTCTCGCAAGAAGAAGAAGGTTGGTTTGATATTGATCCCCTCATGGTCATCACTTCTCTCATCATGTTTTCTAACCAACCCCTATGGTTATCAGGACTAGCCATGTCTGTCACTTGTTGTTGCAAAGTCTTGATTTGTTGAGCTAAGGTTTCTATGGATGGGGATGGAATAGGAATGGGAGGGATGAATCGTCCACCTTCCCTACAAAAGTTATAATGCCAATCCATGATGTTTTTTTGTTTGGTTTGGACCTAGGATCACAACATGTAAGATGTTTTCTCCATTTATTTGGATGCGATAATGTTTGATTTGTTGAACTTGACAAACTTGTTTGAGTTGAGATTGAGTTTGATTGATCCTATGATTGTGATTTGGACATTAGGGGTATTAATTTCTAAGATGATTATGCAAAATACTTAGGACAATAATGATGATGTAAGTGGGACTATGCAAAAGGCATAGGATGATAATGAGGACGTAAGTGGGACTATGCAAAAGATGTAGGATGATAATAAGGACGTAAGTAGGACTATGCAAAAGACTATGTAAAAGACTGTGTAAAAGATTGCCTAGGGTCACAAGTATGTAAGGAATTTTGAGAATCGGTTTCAAAATGGACTTTGTTTTTTGTAACTTCGTGTGTAGGACAATATTTTGTAGTTTTCCAAATCTGAGAAAAATTGCTGGTAGGTATGTATAGCTGACTGACTCAATTTTCAAACAATCTTGGAAAATTTGAAGATACATGGGATAGGGCCTAAAATAGCCCAAGGGACTGACTCAATACTGGTCTAGCACAACGATACATAAAAAAACACAGAATACAATCTTAGGCTGGATAGTGGACACCATTCAGTGAGGCCCTTATGAAATACTGAGACAAAATGAACAGATAGAGAGTCTGGCAGCATTGGCTCCACTCCACGACACACACTTCTCGGGCATGCCAGTCTCTCTTACACCAAAGATCCAAGGATCTTTTAGCCAAGGGATTCGTGTATCATAGTGTAAGGCACATGAAGGGTATCTATGGGGTATGATCCACACTCCCGGAACCACTGAATGTAGGATTTTTGGCAACTAAATTGGTTCTTAGTATTAGGTTTCGAGGGGTCCTGATCCAATGATGGATTCTCAGAGCAAGCCACTTAAGGCTTTAGTTGAGCTTATTGGTGCAGGGAAGGCCCCCACATATGTCAAATTCACTCAACACTCTAGCCGCCTGACCAGTATATTTATATAGCAGCTCAAAAAACCTACTTGAGAGTACGCTGGGAGAGATGATATCCCCAATGCATCCCAATTCGAAGTACCTCTATGGGGTGATGAAATCCCTAGTCAAAGATACCCCTAACTACATAGAACAAAAGAAAATTTGGATGTCATTGTCACCTTCCTTCTTTCTCCCTAGAGCCTAATGGCGGGTAGAAAGTTAGTTAGTGCAACAATAGGTCCACCCCAGACACAATGAAAAGTTCTTTACCTTAAAAAATAGAAAATGGTTTAATCTAATGCAGCTTGATTCATGTTCATTTTATAGCCCAAATTTAGGTGTTAGATCCGCATGTGCATGTCAATTTTAAACACCAAATCCAAGTATGAAGGCATACATGTAAATTTTAACCATTTGTTGATTTTTAAGCACCAAAAACCAAGTGTGAGATACACACATGTCAATTTTAGCCCATGTTCATTTTAAACACCAACAACGAAGTGTGAGATTATCCATGCATGTCCATTTTAACTGTTGTTGATTTTAAGCACTAAAAAATTGAAGTGTGAGATTATCCACACATGTCCATTTTAACTATTGTTGATTTTAAGCACTAAAAATTTAAGTGTGAAGTGTGCATGCAAAATTACTATTCTAATCCTCTCTGTGAATCCGCCACAAGCTATAAACAGAAGATTAGTAGTAAAATTAAGCCAACAAAAAATAGAAACTCAAAACTTGACAGAGGCGATTGCATAATACTACCTGAGCGATTGCGTGATACTTACAGACCGAATGTGTAAATCTGATAGACCAAATGCATGATGGTATCTGGTTGATTGCGTAGCACTAACATGTCGATTGCGTGACAGAATGCAAACAACAAAAAAAAGGTTAAAAACTATAAAAAAAAAAAAAAAAACTAAACCCGATTAGGAACTTGTGAAACCAATTGTGAAGCCCTATCCAAATCCCTCATCATCCATTCAATATTGATTAGATCATATTTAGCTATATAAGAAAGAACTAGGCTATTATATCTATCTAAGGCCAATTGTTCTTCTGAATCCTGTATCAGTTTTTTTGCCTAGAGAACTTTTTGATATCGTTTGGCTTCTCTCCTTTGTTGTTTCGTCCTTCTTGCACCTAAAATCTTAAATTGAACTTTTCTTGCCATAAATAGTGTTAATCAAATCATGAAATAAAAAGCAATTTGATCCTAGATTAACCAATTTTAAGACATAATTAAATAGAACAGATAATAGACGGAAGAAAAAATTAAACAACAAAGCTTCCTACGAATGCGTGATCTAGAAAGGGTGATTGCGTGATCTGGATAGGGCGATTGCGTGACCCTGTCAAAATGAATGTGTGACCTCAAAGGGTTGAATGCATAATTTTTTCTATGTGATTGCGTGACGATGTAAGCTCAATTGCATGATGAAAATATCTTTTCTTGAAATTCGTGCAACCTGCAAAAGAATGAAAAATTCGCACAATCTGCAAAAATCACACAGAGCACAGAAAAGGTTAAATTGTTGTTAGATTCATGTCGGGTTCACCAAAATGTGGGATGCAAAATTCATCTTCTATTAACAAAATAATCAATTAGAAACAAGGAAAATCACGAATCCCTATCCTAATCAAAATTTAACAAACAATACAATGAAATACCACAATTGAGAAATAAGAATTATAAATCATCAAATCAAATCAAAAACTCCCTATTCTGTGACTGCGTAGAACTTTCATTGCTCTTCTCCTCTTCATGGTATGATGGCTCTCAGATATTGCACTAGTAACCTGCAAGTGACACAAAGATTCAAGTTCATGATTATTGAAAATGGAGATTGGATGAGATTGATTGAAAGGTGGAACAGATTGATCAAGAGGTGGAACTCGGGTGAGCTCACATGAAAATTGATAGTTGAACTGCTAATTGTAGGAGTGAAACTCAATAGATTGAATAGATTAATTGAGTCAACTGATTGAGAAAAAGCTGATTGAAGGAAGAAAAATAATGATTGGAGGAAATAAAGAGGATGACAAAGAAAGTTTAATTTAGAAAAAGCTAACTGAAAGATGGAAAAAGAGATTGGAGAGATAAATGATTTAATTAATTATTTGATTTAATTGATTAATTTAGCATGTGCTTGCATTTAGATTTAGATTATAAATTTAATCTTTGCATGAGATTTATTCAAATAATTGAATTTATTTTAATTCAATTTATTATTTGAATATATTTAGAACTTAACTTTAATTTTCAATTTGGTTTTTGAAATCATGCACATGTAATTGAATTTTGAAGAAATTAGAAGAATATGAAATTAAATGAAATTAGAATTTGGGGATTTAGAAATGGAAGAATTAATTAGTTAATTAAATAATTTAAAGAAACTGTTTAATTATTTAGAAATGAAATTTAATTAAATAACAAACATTATCTAATTTAAAGGACTAAATCATAATTAATTAAATAATAAATATTTAATTAATATTTAGAAAAGGGTTGAATGATTAGATGATTAGAGATAGAAAGTGAAAATTAATTTATTTAAATAATAAAGATTATTTAAATTGGGGAAATAACCATAATTAATTAAATAAGAAATATTTAATTAATATTTAGAAAATGAGTAAAATGATTAAATGATGAAATAATAGGAAATAGAATAATTAGTAAGATAATGAGGAAATATGAAATTAGAAGAATAAGATTAATTAAATTAATTAAACAATAAAGATTATTTAATCAATTAGAGGAATAATTAGTACATGATCAATGAGACATTTTTAGGTGTCTATAGTTACCATACACAAGGCTGTTGAACATGATTTCAAATCAGAACTCTTACTTCAAGAAGATACTTGCCATAAAGCTAAATTCAGCCCTCTAATGTTGAAAAGTAAAGAAGATATTGACGAACACATGTTTTGGAATGACTTAGAAAATTTTGGCTTAAATTTGGATGCAAAATGTAGACACCAAAAAATGTCTCATTGATCATGTACTAATTATTCCTCTAATTGATTAAATATTTCTTTAATTATTTAATTAATTTAATTAATCTTATTCTTCTAAATTCATATTTCCTCATCATTTTACTAATCATTCTATTTTCTATTCTATCATCATTTAATCATTTTAACCATTCTCTAATGTTAATTAAATATTTATTATTTAATTAATTCTTTTTAATTCCCTAATTTAAATAATCTTTATTATTTAAATAAATTCCATTTTCAATTTCTATCTCTAATCATCTAACCATTAACCCTTTTCTAAATATTATATTTAATTAATTGTAATTTAATCCTTTAATTTAAATAATCTTTATTATTTAATTAAATTCTATTTCTATATAATTAAATAGTTTCTTTAAAGTATTTAATTAACTAATTAATTCTTCTAATTAAATTAAATTTCATTCTTCTTCTAATTTCTTCCAATATCAAATACATGTGCATGATTTCAAAAACCAAATTCAAAATCAAAGTCAAGTTCTAAATATATTCAAATACCAAATTGAATTGAATAAATTCAATTATTTGAATTAAAATCTCATGCAAAGATTAAATTGAAAATCTAAGTTAAAGTGCAAGCACATGCTAAATTAATTGATTCAATCAATCAATTAATTAAATCATTACCTCTCCAATCTCTATTTCCATCTTCTAGTTAGCTTTGTCATCTTCTTAATTTCCTCCAATCATTCTTTTTCTTCTTTCAGTGAGCTTTTTCTGAATTCATTAACTCAATTAATCTATTCAATCTATTCTATTTTACCAATTTTTCACCTCTAAATCGGTAGTTCAACTATCAATCAGCATGTGAGCTCACCTGAGTTCCACCTCTTGATCATTCTGTTCCACCTTTCAATCAATCTTCTCCAAAAATCTCTAAATTGAGCATTCAATCTCCATGTCAAATATACAACACTCTTAAAGGGACCTGTGCATTCAACTATTTTGGGACTTCTACTTTCAGATCTTCACCATATTTCTAGATGTTCAAATCACTCAAGATACTTACATTTATGATTTCTATTTATTTATTTATAATATTTATCATTTTTGGTTAATTAACTATCTATGCATTACATTGTGTTTGTCAATTATGATTTTTCTAGTTACATGCTTCATAACTGATTTATTTTGCCACCCTCATCCATTAATTATCATTTGAGGACAAATGACTTTTCAGTTGAGCAAAAACATAATATTTTCAGACCTCTATAGTAGCAAATAGACTGAGAATAAAATACAAGAGCCAAGGAAGAGGATATGAAAGTCATAGAATTTCATGCATAAACAATGCCTACTCCTTGCTTAAGGACAAGCAAGATTTTAGCTGGGGGGAATGATGGGCCTATAAATTGATCATATTATTTAATGTTTTGCCTCATTTTAATAATGTCCTTCCAAGTAATTTCCAAACATTACCTTGGTTTTGTGAAGAATTAAATAGGATTAATGGTGTTTGATATGCATGTGTGTCTAGCCAGTTGATGCTAAATGTTGATAAAATATTATAATAAATGGTTATTGTTTAATGTAAATTAATTTGGAATGATTAACATATTATTTTTGAGTAGTTTGAGTTGTTCATACAGCTAGAAGAAAGGAGGAGCAAGTTGGCAATTAACAAATGTAGCAGTTGAGTGAAAGTGCAGAAGAAGTCAAAAGATAAGTTTCAGTAAAATGAGCATATCTCACTCATTTCTTAATAAAATTAAGATTTTAAAAATGATCTAAAAAGATTAAATCGAGATATAAAATGGGTTTAAACCATTTGGGCTGATTCACAATAGTTAATGAACAACATTCACCAGACGTTGACTGAGACAAACTAGCAGATTTTGAGGCAGCAGTTGAGGTTTGAGTTATAATTTAACTTGGACTCTTCTACCTCTTCATGAGTTTGTGTATTTGGAGTTATCTAAGTCAAAAAATATTGGAGAATATTGTGGAAACAATATTTGATGATTCATAAAAATTTTAACATTTTTTGTACACATGTTCAGCTATGAGTGCATTTAATGGTTGTAGAGTTCGAAGAGGATTAGAACTCTCTCAACTCTTGTTAGTTTAATCTTTATTATCAATCATGAGTAGACTAAGTCATCTTCTTATTTTCACAGTAGAAATGACATTTATAATAAGTTGTTGAGATTGTAATTACTTCATTTCTCAAGCCTCAAGCATAAGTATGAGATTTTGTTGAGTTGTAAGTATGTAGTGTTGAAGTAGTATTGAAAGTAGTGTTGCAAGTAGTGTTGAGAATAGTGTAGAGAGTATCCAGTTAGTGTTGAGTCTTGTAAGAAAGTTTGATACATGTCCATGTAATATTTGATTTGCAATAAGAAGATTATTTGAGCATTGAAGCTTGTCTATTGAAGATAGAATGCTAATGATAGATTGAAGTAACTCAAGCAAGGGCTACTTGAGGAACTGTGATTTCATCATAGTTTAGATTTTTATTCATTATGCTTTACTCTAATTAGTGAGTTGGTTATGATAGGTTTTATTTTCAGCATATTTGATATCACTAGTTTTAGAACAGTCGTCCTGCAGCCACTGCTGTTACAAATAACCAATCATCCTGAAACCACTATTGTTGCAAATAACTAGTCATCCTGCAAGCCACTGCTATTGCAAATAACTAGTCTTCCTGCAGCTGCTACTGTGTAATTAGTTTTATTTCTAGCATTTGCATTTTTTTAAATCAGTTTATTATTTTGAGTTTATTTGCTATACACAACTAATACAATAGCTTAGAAGGCTTCCATAGTGCATATATAGTGCTATCTCATTTCAAGTTCACATCCCTGGGTTGATAGTTAAATGTAGCTTCTAGTTCATGAAGGGTTGCTTAGTGTGGATAAAAATCTATGAGTTGTGAATTAGTATTCCAACCTTGATTTCAATTAAAAAGCTCAACATTTTTGGCACCGTTGTCAGGGATGAATCAAGTTGTGAGAGTCACTAAGTTGTTTTAGAAGTCAATGGAGCATAATAACCAATAGCCAATATCATTTACATCAAGTTTGGAAATAAATGAAGACATGTTCTCTAACATCATAAAGGAATTTTGTTCATCCATTGATGACAATGTGCTGGTTTGTGAAAAGGTAAAGGAAGATAACCTTGTTTTGCAAAATGAAGAAGTTACCATACAAAATGCTGTTGAACATGATGTCAAATCAAAACTCTTACTTCAAGAAGATACCCACCATTAAGTTAAATTCAGTCCTCTAATGCAAAAAAGTAAATAAGATATTGATGAAGACGTGTTTTGGGATGACTTAGAGAATTTTTGCTTAAATTTGGATGCAAAATGTAGACACCTAAAAATGTCTCATTGAACATGTACTAATTATTCCTTTAATTGATTAAATAATTCTTTAATTCTTTAATTAATTTAATTAATCTTATTCTTCTAAATTCATATTTCCTCATCATTTTACTAATTATTCTATTTTCTATTCTATCATCATTTAATCATTTTGACCATTTTCTATTGTGAATTAAATATTTATTATTTAATTCATTCTTTTTAATTCCCTAATTGAAATAATCTTTATTATTAAATAAATTCTATTTTAAATTTATATCTCTAATCATCTAATCATTAACCCTTTTCTAAATATTAATTAAATATTTATTATTTAATTAATTGTAAATTAATCCTTTAATTTAAATAATCTTTATTATTTAATTAAATTCCATTTCTACATAATTAAATAGTTTCTTTAAATTATTTAATTAAATTCCATTTCTATACAATTAAATAGTTTCTTTAAATTATTTAATTAACCAATTAATTCTTTGAATTTAATTCTTCTTCTAATTTCTTCCAATTTCAAATACATTTGCATGATTTCAAAAGCCAAATTAAAAATCAAAGTCAGGTTCTAAATATATTCAAATACTAAATTGAATTGAAAAAATTTAATTATTTGAATTAAAATCTCATGCAAAGATTAAATTGAAAATCTAAGTTCAAGTGCAAGCACATGCTAAATTAATTAATTCAATCAATCAACTAATTAAATCATTCTCTCCAATATCCATTTCCATCTTCTAATTAGCTTTGTCATCTTCTTAATTTCCTCCAATCATTCTTTTTCTTCTTTTAGTCAGTTTTTTTCTCAATTAGTTAACTCAATTAATCTATTCAATCTATTATGTTTCACCTCCAAATCACCAGTTCAGCTATCTATCAGCATGTGAGCTCACCTGAGTTCCACCTCTTGGTCATTCTGTTCCACCTTTCAATCAATCTTCTCCAAAAATCTATAAATTGAGCATTCAATCTCCATGTCAAATATGTAGCACTCTTAAAGGGACCTGTGCATTCAACTATTTTGGGACTTGTACTTTCAGATCTTCACCACATTTGCAAATGTTCAATTCACTCAAGGTACTTACATTTATGATTTCCATTTATTTTTAATATTTATCATTTTTGGTTAATTAACTATCTATGCATCACATTGTGTTTGTCAATTATCATTTTTCTAGTTACATGCTTCATAACTGATTTATTATGCCACCCTCTATTGGTATTTTGGTATGGTTTTGTCATTGATGTCAACACCTACTAAAACACTAGCACTCTGGAGATCCAACAACATTCACTGACAAGCAAGTAACTATTGCACAATTACTGGTATATGGTTCACCGACAGGATATAATGATCACCGACACTTGGAATGATATGGAAGACACTTGGTAATGTCGAAGACATCGTGTGGACACTTTGTTTTGAAGAATTAATCATTGGTATATTCATATTTGCATATTTTCTTTTACCAACAAATAGGTCCAGGGTTACCTAGGGTTACACCGATAGGTTTATCTTTTCCAGATCAACATGGCACGCTATGGAGATGATTAATTATTATTGTAAATGCATTAAGCTGACATGTTTAATTGGTTATTGCATTGGATATTATATTGTTTGTAAAATGTTTTTATTGTAATATCTTGTAGAGCCGACCTACTAAAATTGGTCTTAGGTTATGGTATAAATGTAAGATCTTATTTGTAAGATCGAATGTGGAATGCGAAAAAGAAGTGTGAGAAGGTATGTGCGAGATTAAGCGGAGTTATACATGAAGATATCATTTAAAGGTGAAGCTAGGTTTTTGTGGAAGCATATTAGCATTACACCGGTACTGAATCCAGCATATGAAGATGGTATTTTGTGTAGTACATTCTTATTGGATTTAACCATCCAACTGTAGTTAGTGTGACTCCCTTTTTGTGATTGAGCAGTGAGCTCTAGGCTATTGGCCTTTCTGCATGTGCAGACCCCACTTATGTATATTTACTATCTGTAGTAGTATCATCTAATTGTGGGTAAGGTTTCCCACCGTTGTTTTTCCCCTTACAGGGTTTCCACATACAAATATTGTTGTTATGTGTTGTGGATGACTTTGTGTTTATGTTTCATGCATTAATCTTTACCAGTATAGCAATTAACTATTAACACTGTCTACCGACACACTTAACTGGTTTACTGGTATTAAGCATTAAGTTGGTTAAGTTGTTTTTTGGTTTGAAATTTATTTGACAACTGATTCACCCCCCCCTCTTAGTTGTCTCTGGGACCTAACACCCTCATCCATTAATTATCATTTGAGGACTAATGACCTTTTAGTTGGGGGGAAACATAATATTTTTAGACCTTTGTAGTAGAAAATACAATGAGAATAAAAGACAAGAGCCAAGGAAGAGGATATGAAAGCCATAGAATTTCATGCATAAACAATGCCTACTCCTTGCTTGAGGACAAGCAAGATTTCGGCTGGGGGGAGTGATAAGCCTATAAATTGACCATATTATTTAATTTTTTACCTCATGTTTATAATGTCCTTCCAAGTAATTTCCAAACATTACCTTGGTTTTGTGAAGAATTAACTAGGAGTAATGGTGTTTGATATGCATATGTGTTTCTATCTAGTTGATGCTAAATGATGATAAAATATTATAATAAATGGTTATTGTTTAATGTAATGTACTTTCGAATGATTAAAATATTTTTTTTGAGTGGTTTGATTCATTTATACAACTAAAAGAAAGGAGGAGCAAGTTGGCAATTAACAAATGTAGTAGTTGACTGAAAGTGCAGAAAAAGTCAAAAGAAAAGTTGTTGAGTTTGTAATTACTTCAACTCTCAAGCCTCAAGCATAAATATGAGATTTTGTTGAGTTGTAAGTAAGTAGTGTTGAAAGTAGTGTTGAGAATAGTGTTGAGTCTTGTTAATGGTGTCTAATTTCAACCAGCATGTTCGATACATGTCCATGTAATATTTGATTTGCAATAAGAAGATTATTTGAGCATTGAAGCTTGTCTTTTGAAGATGGAATGCTAATGAAAAATTTAAGCAACTTAAGAAAGGGCCACTTGAGGAACTGTGATTTCATCATAGTTTATATTTTTATTCATTATTCTTTACTCTAATTAGTGAGTTGGTTATGATAGGTTTTGTTTTCATCATATTTGATTTCACTAGTTTTAGAACAGTTGTCCTGCAGCCACTGCTGTTGCAAATAACCAGTCATCCTGCAACCACTACTATTGCAAATAACCAATCATCTTGCAAGCCACTGCTGTTGTAAATAACCAGTCTTCATGCAACCACTACTATGTAGCTAGTTTTATTTCTAGCATTGTCATGTTTTCAATTCAATTTATTATTATGAGTTTATTTGCTATACACAACTAATACAATAGCTTAGAAGGCTTCCATAGTGCATATACAATGCTATCTCATTTCAATTTCTTGTCCCTGGGTTGATAATTAAATGTAGCTTCTAGTTCATGAAGGGTTGCTTAGTGTGGATAAAAATCCCTGATTTGTTAATTAGTGTTCCAACCTCGATTGCAATTAAAAAGCCCAACATTTTTGGTGCTGTTGTTGGGGATGAGTCAAGCTGTGAGTCACTAAGCTATTTTAGAAGTCATTGACGCATAATAACCAATAGCTAATATCATTTGTGGCAAGTTTGGAAATCAATGAAGACATGTTTTCTAACATCATAGAGGAATTTTGTTCATCCATTGATGACAAGGTGCTAGTTTGTGAAAAGGTAAAGGAAGATAACCTTGTTTTGCAAAATGAAGAAGTTACCATACACAAGGCTGTTGAACATGATGTCAAATCAAAACTCTTACTTTAAGAAGAGACCTACCATAAAGATAAATCCAGTCATCTAATGTTGAAAAGTAAAGAAGATATTGATGAAGACATATTTTGGGATGACTTAGGGAATTTTTGCTTAAATTTGGAAGCAAAATATAGACACCTAAAAAATGTCTCATTGATCCTATACTAAATATTCCTCTAATTGATTAAATAATTATTTAATTATTTGATTAATTTAATTAATCTTATTCTTCTAAATTCATATTTCCTCATCATTTTACTAATTATTCTATTTTCTATTCTATCATCATTTAATCATTTTAACTGTTTTCTAATGTTAATTAAATTATTATTTAATTAATTATTATTTAATTAATTATTTTTAATTCCCTAATTTAAATAATCTTTATTATTTAATTAAATTCTATTTTCAATTTATATTTCTAATCATCTAATCATTAACCCTTTTCTAAATATTAATTTAATGTTTATTATTTAATTAATTGTAATTTAATCTTTTAATTTAAATAATTTTTATTATTTAATTAAATTCCATTTCTACAAAATTAAGTAGTTTCTTTAAATTATTTAATTAACCTATTAATTCTTCTAATTTCATTTAATTTCATTCTTCTTCTAATTTCTTTCAATTTCAAATACATGTGCATGATTTCAAAAACCAAATTGAAAATCAAAGTCAAGTTCTAAATATATTCAAATACTAAATTGAATTAAATAAATTCAATTATTTGAATGAATCTCATGCAAACATTAAATTGAAAACCTTAGTTAAAGTGCAAACACATGCTAAATTAATTAATTCAATCATTTAATTAATTAAATCATTATCTCTCCAATCTCTATTTCCATCTTCTAGTTAGCTTTGTCATCTTCTTAATTTCCTCCAATCATTCTTTTTCTTCTTTCAGTAAACTTTTTCTCAACCAGTTAACTCAATTAATCTATTCAATCTATTCTGTTTCACCTCCAAATTAGTAGTTCAACTATCAATCAACATGTGAGCTCAACTGAGTTCCACCTCTTGATCATTTGTTCCACCTTTCAATCAATCTTCTCTAAAAATCTATAAATTGAACATTCAATCTCCATTTTCAATAATCACAAACTTTGAATCTTTGTGTCTATTGTAGGTTGCCAGCGCAATATCTAAGAGCTATCATACCACAGAGAGGAGAAGAACAATGGAAGCCATGATGCACAATAGAGAGTTTCATATTGTTTAATTTAATTCCATTTTGAATCTATTTCATTGGTTTTATGTTTGAATTGCTTAGATAGTTAAGGAATTCATGATTTTTTGTTATTTCCTATTATGCAATGATGAATTTGAGCATAGCACATTTTGGTGAACCCGACGTAAAAAATAGCTAATTAACCTACTATTTTTCTATGCGATTTTTGCAGATTGTACAGATTTATTCTTTTTTTGGCAGGTTACATGGATTTCAAAAATAGATCTTTCCATCATGCAATCACCCTTACCTCATCACACAATCGCATAGACATGGCTACACAATCGAACAGAAAGGGTTACGCATTTGTGCAGAACCCATCACATAATCGGTCTGTTAGTATCATGTATTCCATGGAAAACTGTTATTCTATTATTTTTATTCTCATACCTATTCTGTTCTCTGATCTGTTAGTTTTGCATGAAATTGAGTAAATCTGGAAATAAATTATTTGTATTACATGTTTTTATTATAACAGTTTATGGCACGTAAGGTACAATTTGGGATTTTCGGTGCCAGAAGGACAAAGGAACAAAGAAGACAGGTCAAATGCTATCAAATGATTCTCAAAGCAAAAAAGAAAATACAAGATTGGGAAGACCAACCAATGATTGATAGATACAACAACTTGGTTCTCTCATATTGGGTTAAATATGATTTAATTAACATTGAATGGATGATGAGAGATCTAGCTAGGGCCTCACAATTTGTTTCGTAGGTTTCTGATCAGGTTTAGTTTTAATTTTAATTTTTTGTGTTATCTGCCTATGTGTCATGCAATCATTCTATTATCATTACACAATTGACCTGTTAAGGTCACACAATCTCCCTATCAGGATCATGCATTTGACCCAAAAAAATTATGCAAACTCTTATCCAGAGTCACGCAATCGGGCAAGTATCATCACGCATTCGCTTTTGTCAATTTTTTATTCTCTATTTTCTATTCATTTGATTTTACTCCTAATCATCTATTTGCAGCCTGTGGTGAATTTACAGAAAGGATCAGATTAGTATTAGATCAATTGCACTCATAATCTCACACTTCATCTTTTGGTGCATAAAATCAACAATGGTTAAAATGGACATACATGCATAATCTCACACTTCATCTTTTGGTGCTTAAAATTAACAATGGTTAAAATTGACATGCATGTATAACACTTCGATTTGGGCTTAAAATCAACAATGGTTAAAATTGACATGCTTGCCTTCACATTTCAATTTGGTGTTTAAAATGGACATGCAGATGCATATTCAACACCTCAATTTGGGATTTAAAATGAACGTGAATTACGATGCATATAGATTAAATCACATTTGATTTTCTTAAGGGAAAGAACTTTTATCTTGTTTGGGGTGGACCTACTATTTCATTAACTAACTTTCCACCCACCTTTGAGGTCTTGGGAGAAAGGAAGGAGGTGATAACGACACCCAATTTTATTTTATTCCATGTAGTGAGGCATATCTTTGACTAGGGATTTCATCACCCCACAGAGGTACTTCAAATTGGGATGCGTTAGGGATATCATCTCTCCCAACGTACTCTCAAACGGTTTTTTCAAGCCGCTATATAAACATACTGGTTAGGCGGCTAGAGTGTTGAGTGAATTTGATGTATGTGGGGGCCTTCCCTACGCTGATAAGATCAACTAAAGTCTTAAGTGGATTTCTCTGAGAATTCATCATTGGATCAGGATCCCTCAAAATTTTACAATAAGAACAAACTTAGTAGCCCAAAACCCTACATTCAGTGATTCCAAGAGTGTGAATCGTACCCCATAGATACCCTTCATGTACCTTATACTATGATACATAAATCCCTTGAATATAAGATCTTCGGATCTTTGAGGTAAGAAAGACTGACATGCTTGAGAAGTGTGTGCCATGGAGTGGAGCCAGTGATGCCAGACTCTCTATCTATTCATTTTGTTTCAGTATTTTGTAAGGGCCTCATTTGAATGGTTTCCAATTTCCAGCCTAAGCTTGTCTTCTGTGTCTTTATATGTATTGTTGTATCAGACCAGTATTGAGTCAATCATTTGGGCTATTTAAGGCCCTATCTTGGGTATCTCTAAATTCTCTGAGATTGTTTGAAAAACCAATTCATTTAGCTATATTTACTTCCAAACAATTTTTCTCAGACTTGAAAAAGCCACGAAACTTGTCTTATACATAGAAATACTGAAAACCAAGTCCATTTTTGAAACCCAAAACTCAAATTTTTATACACTTGTGACCATAGGAAGTCCTTGCATAGTCCTCATTTACGTCCCTATTATCATCCTTAGTCCTTGCATAGTCCTTATTTATGTTTTTATTATCGTCCTTAGTCCTTGCATAGTCCTCATTTATGTCCTTATTATCATCCTTAGTCCTCACATAATCTCTATTTTACATCCTCATTATAATCCTCATATATGTCTTCATCTAGACCTCATATACGCCCGTCTTAGTCCATCGTCATTTGCATAATCATCCTAGAAAGTCATAGCATGCGTCTTAATGGGTCTACCAGGTGATGGTTTGCTCCCCTTTGAGCAACCTAATCTAGTGCCAAATGGCGGTCAACGAGAAATCATTGATGGTCTAGCTAACTTAGCCTGGGACTCAAGGAGAAACACACCCTAGTATATAGGAGTTGAGTACGAGATAGATATTGAGTATAAAATTGCCCATAGGATTGATGGAGAAATTCTTGCAGAACATCTACGAGAAGACATGGAAATACTTGCATTACAGAAACCTTGAAATACTCAACAAGTCTCGCATCAAAATCCCGAATAGAGTCTAGTCTAGTTTTGCATACCTCATACCTACATCTAGAGTCTAGCATTAGTCATCACCTTGCATAAAGTTCTAGAACCACCCTCATATAGAAGTCTTAAATGCCCGTCACAAGGTCACAAAAGGCAAAAGGTATAATGGACCCAAACAACAATCAGTATGTAAACCCAACTTGGAATATGGACATATCAACTAGTCAATAGTCAACTTCCTAGGCAATGCTCACAATACATGAACCACAAGAACATTTACCATGCGAAGAGATTGAATCAGCTCAACAAGACCCACATGTCCTTATGATCTTAGATGGACTTATACATAGTGATAGGGACAAATATCTCTCATTGTTATTACAAAATGGGGTGAAAGTACTTGAAGATTTTGATGTCACAAAAATATTACCACTAGGAAATACTCTAAGTCAATATAACAATCAAATATTGCATATAACACAAATGCAAATAACGACCTCCAGTTTTCCTCAGAATGCACCTATACAAACAAATGTTAGTTCAAACATGAACTCTCAGTCGAGTGCATCATCTTCAACAATAAATATTAGTGCACCAACACAGACCATGCAACCATGAATCCTTTTGTGGGACATACACAGACACAAGGTGTACCTTTGACCCAAATAGATATGCTGACACAAGAATTACAAAATGTGCAACAACAAGTGACCACTATGCAAACCAATAATGATAAAAAGAGCTACACACTGGAGGACTTATGTCCTTATCCTTTTGATCATACTTTGTACATGCCAACTTTCCCACCACATTTTGAAACACCAAAATTCAATAGATACCGAGGGAAAGGTGATCCTAGAGACCACATCAAAGAATTTTTCACGACATGAATAGAGGTTGAAATAGAGAACACTTATTTAATGAGACTATTTCCTAAAATTTTGGGGGGGCCAACCTTAGAGTGGTTTTCAAATTTATCACCAACCATCACATACAGAGGAGAATTAGCTAAACACTTTTTTGCAAATTTCTTGCATAACATTGAAACCCTAGTTACTTTGATGGACTTGTGTGCTGCTAAACAATACGAGAATAACATTTACATCCTTCATACAATGATGGAGGGCTCTCTATAGGAGGTGTAAGACAATTATCGATAAAACAGAGCAAGTAGATATGTTCACTGAAAAATTGATCCCAAAGATTAAATATCACTTACAAATACAATGTTTAACCACGTTCAAACAAATCATAGAGAAAGCTCTAAAATGTGAGAAGGGACTAGTGGAACAAGGTCTTATTAAGTATGACAACACCAACAACAATGACAAATCCAAGTTTTGGTCGAAAAACAAAAATGTGACCAATGATGGTGTTGTAGATGCCAAAACAATAAATAGAACTCAACTGATTTTATCTTTAGGAACAAGTCAATCATCAAATCCACATATAAAGAATAACCCTGCCTCAACAAATGTAAACGCTACACAAAACATGAAAGCAAGGTACCCCAGGGTAAATGCTCCAAGAAAGAATTACATACCTCTAGGAGAACCTATTGAGTCAACACTCAAAAAGTTAATACATACAAACATGATCACTTTACCAAAAATTAGAGTATACGAAATAGGTCCTTTCAAACCCACATGGTGGAATGATAATGATTTTTGTGATTATCATTGGATTAAAGGTCACAAAATGATGAGTTGGTATAAGTTAAAAAACTTGGTCCAAGATATGATAGACCAAGGGGACATCATGATTGATACTGATAAAACCTCAGCTAACACAAATCATACAATCTTTAAGGATCCATTTGTTAAGCATGACAAAGTGAAAGCTACCACATCAAGTACTCAAGGCAATACAACTAACTACAAAAAAGTCTCATATGACTACACTATTCATGCCATTAGCTTAGGAGATGTAGTAAATAATGATTAACAAGAAACACTTGATCAAGATGAGCAATATCTAGGAACTCACACAAAAGATAACCAAATTTGCATGTTGTCAGAGGCACCAAAATATGATGATGATAGAAATCTTTGTCTCAGAGATTGAGGACATGATGAACCATCTCATTCAGGATGGTTTGAAGATGAACTCATAGAACACATCATGGATGTCAAACATACACATGGAGACTATAAAGAGGGATTTAACATAAACTTTGATAACATAACATATGATACCGACAATACCTACAAAAGAGATGATACAGTAGCTACAATCACAATAAATCCATGAGACAGAGACTATGCAGTAGTTACTCGTAGATCAAAGGTAACCTTACAAGGAGTTCCACCAAATAATCCACTAGCAGTAGGGACTTACAATGTTGTTGAGAAACTTAAGAAAACCCCGACAAAAATATCATTATTTGAACTATTACGTATTTTACCCACTCATAGAGCTATTCTGGACAAAGCACTTCAAGATTCGATAGTGGATAGAGATATAGATGAAAATGCCTTCTAGTCCATGGTACAAAATTTGACACAAGGCACTCACATTGCATTCACAGAATGAGACATTCCTAGTGACAAAATGCTCCATAATGACCCACTACATCTAGAATCTTACATACATAAAAGAAGGATCCAAAGAGTACTCATAGATGGAGGAGCCGGTCTCAACATTTGTACTTTAAAACTTGTTAAGGCACTAGGATATTCTGAACTTCACATTGATTCATCCAAGAGGATATAAATCAAGGCATATGATGATGAAGAACATCCCTCAAAAGGCATTGTAACACTACCTGTACAAGTAGAACCTATAACAACATAGGTCATTTTCAAGTCTTGGACAAAGAACTAGGATATAACATGTTATTGGGCCACCCATGGATCCACAGCATGGAAGTAGTACCATCCACATTTCATTAGTGTGTCAAATTCCCATATAATAGTATTGAAATCACCTTAAAGGGTGATCCAAATCCCTTCCAACATTGCAATTACTTGAAATAAAGTGTGGATAATCAGGTACCTATTAATCAGGAATCACCTCTCACTACACAACTAGATGCATTAACAATCACAAAAACAAAGAAGAATATGCCTACAACATCTTCTTTACAGATAAAAGATATTGGTTGTGAAGTGTACTCTATTGCAAATGCTTTAAGTGGGAAACAATTGTCTCTATCCCCTAAATCTTTTGGAAAGCCCAAAAATGCAGTACAAAAACAAGACAAAGGTAAGGAAATTGTCAGATACATAGACTCATGTTCTTTCATTAGATGGGGTGACTTACAAGAAGAATCTCTAAATGAAGATGTCAACCATTGGATATATAGAGAAGAGGATCATATGACAATACCTAGAATACCCATAGATCAATATGGAAATGGATTCAAAATGATCCAAACACATGGATATGATGGTACCACAAGCCCAGGGTTATAGAAACAAGGAAGAATAGAACCTATTGTTCCTAATGACAATCTAGGGAATCAAGGATTCAGGTATAAGCATGTACCACATATAACAGAAGTAGGACAACGCACCCTTGATATACTAAATAGACCAATGAAACTGTTAGACTACATACCACAAAGGGATTTGTTCATGTAGGTGCTTCCCTCTTCATGTCAAACAAGTAATTAAGTACCCACATCACCTAGCACAGAATCAGATGGGGAAGACATGAGACAACTCTTACAAGAGCCTAGCACTGAGTTACAAAATGATATAGTTGTTGACAGAACAGTACGAGTAAATGTTGCAACAGATGTAGGTTTACCACCAACAGATGAATCTAATCTATGGTTATTATCAACATTTCTTCCACAGGAAACAACTCAAGCTAAACCTAATGAATCAGATGAAGAAAGATTGCAAAGGATTATACCAAGCTTAAAAAGGGTAACTACAGTCCAAAGAAGACCAGTCAATCTACAACAGATTCAACGATAGGAATAAGAAGAGATAAGTGTTGATAGCTCAGATGATGAAACATACATTGAAAGTGAGACAAACTCTCATAGCTATGAGTTCTTATCACTCCATGATTCTAGCCCATGAACAAGTGTCATACTAATGTATCAAATAAAGCCTACACAAGATGTAAATACACCAAGTCATTCAAACAATCAAGTCTTCATGTTATCAGAATCTATTATAGAAGGGAGTAATGACTTACCCCTTGTACATTCACACTTGATTGATTGGGGGCAAGAAGGAAAGTCAACTCTGGATTGGTTTGAAAATGATGAAGCAATAGCAGAATTCCTCGGAGTTAGAGAGGGATTTCCACAAGGTGACCACAAAGCAGGGTTTATTGTAGACTTGGATATAACAACATACTTTGGAGAGGAAAGTACCTCTACAACAAAAGATACAGATCAAACCACCCATAATGGCAAGAGTGAGTTGGGTAACCTTCCCATTGAAAGAGAAAGTTCAACATTTCTTATAGAAGAAACTAAAGAGGTAAACATAGCAGAAGGAGAGGCTGTACATAACATCCACATGGCAAAATAACTAAACAAAGAAGAAAAAGATAGATTCATTCATTTTTTCAAGAAAAGACCTATCAAATTTGCTTGGTCCTATGTTGATATGCCAGGCTTAGACCTTGAATTAGTGTTGCATCATTTACCTTTGATACTAGGAGTTAAACCTTACAAGCAAAAATTGAGAAAAATGCATGCAAGTATTGCATTACTGGTTAAAATAGAACTACAAAAGTTGTTGGGTGTAGGTTTCATTTGACCTATTGACTATGGGAAATGGATATCCAACCTGGTACCTGTGACTAAGCCCATATGAGGCATAATAATCTTTACTATTTTTTAGGATCTAAATAAAGCTTGTCCTAAGGATGACTTCCCGCTACCCAACATCGATATGATACTTGATCTAACAACTAGAAATGAAATGCTATCATTAATGGATGGTTTTTTAGGATACAACCAGATTAAAATTGCACCAGAAGATCAACATAAAATGACCTTTACCTGTCCATGGGGAACATACTACTGGAATGTGATGCCATTTGGTCTAAAAAATGCTAGAGCAACATACCAAAGAGCCATGACAAAGCTATTTCATGACATGATCCACAACATAATGGAAGATTATGTGGATGACTTATTGGCTAAATCATAGATAGGAGAAGGTTACGTAATGGTCCTTGCACAAATATTTGATTGGTTAGATTAGTATAATGTCAGACAAAACCTGAAGAAGTGTGTGTTTGGTGTAATAATAGGTAAACTGTTAGGGTTTCTTTGTGTCCAAAAGATGAATTGAAGTAGACCCTGCCAAGGTCAAGGCAATCATAGATATGCAACCTCCATCAACACTTATACAACTAAGAGGGTTACAAGGAAGACTACAATCCATAAGGAGATTCATAGCACAGCTGGTAGATAAATGTCATCCATTCTAGCATTTACTCAGGAAAGGAATTACTTTCAAATGGACAGAACAATGCCTCTATTACTTAAAGAATTACTCAAGGAAAACCTCTATTACTATATATATCAGCAACAAACTCAACTCTATGGGCTTTGTTGGCACAACATGATGAATAAGGAAAAGAAAGAGCCATTTGTTATATAAGTAGAACTTTGATCGGTTATGAGATTAAATATACTCCTATAGAGTGAGCATGCTTGGAAGTAATATTCACATCTTAAAAGCTTAGACATTACATGCTCAGTCATAAAGTGCAACTCATTGCACACTTTGATTGACTTAAGTACCTATTGAGAAGAGCAACATTGATCGGGAGATTGTCTAAGTGGGTCATGATCCAGAGTGAGTTTGATATAGAGTACATAGACAAAAAGGCCATGAAAGTAAAAATTATAGCAGATCAGTTAGCAGAGGCTCCTTTACAAGACAATCACCCATTGCTCATAGACATTTCAAACAAATCAATATTTACATTGACAACATCTATAATGTGGAAACAATACTTTGATGGGTCATATACAAGTCATGGATTGGGAGTAGGGATTCTTTTCATCACCCCTCAAGGGGATTCTAGGCATAAGTCATTTAGTATAAATTTTCCATGCACAAACAATATAGCTGAATATGAAGCTCTCATCATAGGGATTCATACAACTGTACAATGGAGAATAAAAGAATTACAAGTCTATGGTGATTCATAATTGATTGTAAACCAGGTCAATGATGACTACAACACAAAAGATGAAAAACTCATGCCTTGTAAGAAAATGGTAGAAGATTACAAAGAGCATTTCAGAAAGATTACTTTTGATCAGATTCCAAGGATACAAAACAAGGTAGCAGATGCCATGGCTACCATAGGGTCTCTTGTAAATATGCCTGATAATGAAACTCAATTTGAGTTTATTAGAGAACAGTATATAATACCGGCATATGAGACTTCCTCAACAAAATATGTATGTATGATTGTCGGTCTAGAATCCCTATGGTACAATGAAATATATGCATATTTACACACTCAATACATGTCACCGCATCTATCTAGAAATCAAAAGAAGACTCTTATTTGTCAGGCATCTACACAAACCATTATAGCTGATACATTGTCTATAAAAGACTTTGATGGAACTCTTCTCTGATGTCTTGATAAAAATGAAGTGCAACTTGTTCTAAATAAAGTCCATGATGGAATTTGTGGGGTTCACCAAAGTGGTCCACCATTGTCAAAGAAATTTTTAAGAACACGCTATTAATGGCCAACTATGGAAAAGGATGCTTATAAATATGTACAAAAAATGTAAGAAATGCCAAATGCATTGAGATCTCATTCATGCATCAACACAAGATCTTCAACCCATTACATCACCATGGCCATTTTCACAATGGGGATTAGATATAGTGGGTAAAATCAACCCTACTTCTTCCAATGGGCACAAGTTCATCTTAACCGTTACTGCGTACTTTACCAAATGGGTTGAGGCAATTCCTCTTACATACAGTAGTGGAAAGCAAATAGAAAAGTTCATGCTCAATTACATTATCTGTTGATATGAGATTCCAATGTTCTTTGTAATAGATAATGGTCGTCCATTTAAAAATCAAGAAGTGAAAGAACCGTGTGACAAATTTCAAATACAATAGAGATTTGCCATGCCATATTATCCGCAAAGCAATGGACAAGCATAGATAACAAATAAAATAATATTGAAAATCCTTAAGAAAGTTGTCATTGACATAGGACGGGACTAGCATCTCCAATTAAATCCCTCTCTTTGGGATTACAAAACAGGAGTACACACCCCTACAGGAGCAACACCATATTCCTTGGTCTATGGTACATAAGCAATACTCCCCATTGAAATAGAAATATCATGTCTAAGAGTCTCTTTACATAACATCATATCAAAGGAAGAATATCGAGTAGCAAGATTACAAGAGCTAGAAATGCTTGATGAAAAGAGAAAATTCTTTCAATCATTTGCAAGGTTATCAAAATAGACTGAGACAGAGTTATAATAACTAATTTGGCCCACGAAATTTTGAAGTGGGAGATCTAGTTCTTAAAGAGAACCAAAGGAACCTAGCAGAACGAGAAAAGCAAGGGAAATTTGAACCTAATTGGCTAGCTCCTTTCATCATAACAAGGGTTATAGGCAATGGAGCATACAATTTGGCTACCAAGGACGGAGATCCATTCTCTGACCCTATGAACAACATGCACCTTAAACAATATTATACCTAAGGGCCAGGTTAGTTTAGGTTTTACTTTCCACATTGTATATCATATTATTGAAAGCACTGCATTGCATATAGTTTCTTTCCAGGCACAACGTATTCAAAAGTCGCATTTGTAAAGTTTCTCCATTTTCATATAGCAACACCAATAAAACAAGGCAACTGTTCAAGTTTATCATTCATTTGCATTCAAGAGAAGCAAGGGTCATCTCCTTTCTTAGATATTCGGAGATGAAGTCTTTGAGATCCTAAAGTCATTCATTTTCAACATTACCCTATGATGATGATTTACTTATGGTTGGGTAGTGCTTTTACTATTTGAAACTTGTTAACCCAAAATCTATCAATTGCTATATCTCAAACATATTAAGAAGATCTATAATTTATTCTAGACACCTAGTTGATCATATGACTAGTGAAAATCCTAAAATTATACTTATGTGCCACTTTAATTATCACACCCAAGTAGGTTTCATTACTTACAAGTCAAGGAAAGAAAATAAAAAGAAAAAGAGCTATCCCAAATTCATCTCAAGGCAAAAGAGGAATGATATATAATTGGAATATCATGCATGCAAGTGTGACAAAAATGTTGACTATAGGAACATGTAAGTAACTCCATCAGGGCTATGAACTCCTAACTGGTAATGGATCAATATTTGAGAAATTACAGTCTATAACCTCATCAGAGCTCTAAAAGCTTGCTAGCAGCGAGGCTCTATTCGAGATGCTTTTGAAGTTAGGATAATCCATGTAGCTAGTCATGTAGGATGCTAAGGATCTTTAGTGAACACAAGAGCAGGAATTAACTCATCTGCACACACATGGGAAAAAGAGGATCAAAGTTTCAAGAACCAATGGGGAAGTTTTCTGTGTCTCCATTTGTAAATCCTAGTCACTAAGTGTGTTAATTTGGATGTTCCAAGGGACCTTAGGGATCGATTGACCGCTTATCTATGAAATGTTTTGCACCTCCATTTTAATTGGTATATTACAAAAGGCTAAATAAATGCAATCAACCTTGTTCGAATAGGAAATGCATCTTCATCATGCATATTGCATTAATATAGGTCATGTCAAAAATTCATTGTCTCCACTTGCATTCTATAGATCATCATGTCATACAGGTCTGCACACTGGGGGCATAACTGAAAAAATCCTAAAAATCATATAAAGTCCTGAAAAAGTCCTAAAAATTGTAAAAAGCCCTTAAAAACCCAAAAACATAGAAAAAATCAAAATATCTAAAACATTGAAAAACTCAAAATATCAAAAACAGTGAAAAACTCAAAAATCCAAAAATATTCAAATACGATCCTAGAAAAACCCAAAACCATTCAAATACGATCCTGAAAACCATCCAAAAACATTCAAATATGATCATAAAAAAAAGCATCCAGAAACATTCAAATATCAATCCACATATTCAAAAAACATTGAAAAAGCTCTTGGAAAATAACTAAAAATTAAAAATCAATCAAAAAAATTGCAATAAAATGTCTTGCAAGAAACAAATACCCTAGCAGATATCCAGCAAACACTTCGCACCAAGTTAACAAGGGATACGACTATCCATTCAAACATCTGTGATCAACTGATCAAACTATCTTATCAATCGTATCATATCCATATCAAAGTGATCATTATCTTGTCTTAAATAGAAGAGGATACACTCGAAATTAGACAGGTCAGACTTAAACAGGGTCCACAACTTTTTGAGATCAGACATTATCAACCATCACATCAAGAAACTAAGAATGAAGGCACAAGGTCAGTGTAGATGCTGAATTTTATCTGGGTCAGTCTTTATCTTTTATCATTTGGTGACAGATATTTTTCTTATGCTACTCAGGGATGTCAACAAGTGACTAGAGGAGCAATGATGGGCATTATCTTTTTCTTTGTTTGTTGTTTGTGGTGTGAACCAATGAAGTTTTAGGGAAATTTCTCTAGTGGGTGTCTGTGATAGGAGCATTCAACTATTGAATGCCACACATACGTTGACCCCTGGTGTATTTCCCAGAATGGAGGGGTTCACTCCTTGTCTGCTACGTGTTTGTTTCTACAATGAAATATCTTTATAGCTTGGTTCCTTATACCATGATGTGCTAAGATTCATTGTTCAATAATAAGGCTCAATGATGAATATATATTGTGCAATAAAATATGTGATAGAGGTTTGTGATTCTTTCAATTTCATTCTCATCTCATATGTTTCTTGATAGTCTGTTGATTTCCCATCTTATGTCTAAATCATTAATTCTTTCACAATTCTCTTCTCTCTATCATCTTACTAACATTTCTTCAAGGTACATCTGAGTTAAAAATTTGTTCTGGCATTATCATACAAACAATATATGCATTCATATATATACCATTGCATTCATAAACATCAGTTTAATATGCATACATGTAGTACAAATTGCATTCATGAATCATATAAAATCAAATAGATATACATCATATAACTCATAGCATCATATAAGAATACATGGAAAATAAAGCATAAATAGATTGCTGGCAAAAACTACATATCATATATATAACTAAAAAATGATAATGTGTATCAGTACAATAAACAAGCCCGAAGGCTCAGATAACATGATCAAAATGTCTCAACTGACACTGCCTCTATCAATAGGTGGGTCCTCCCCACTAGATCCTGCCCCAAGATGTCGAGGTGGTCACATAACACCACCACTATTAGTCTGTCGAGAAGTAGATTGACTCGATCTCCTCCGCATAAAGCACTAAAACTAGGCTCTCTCTAACCCTTAGGGATAGCTCTCTCATATACCTGTCAATAATAAATAGCCTCCTGTATAGCAACCAAATATCTATCTGCCTGGCTACGTACCTTTTTCATTGGTCCGAATAGATGATCATATGCATCCATAGTGATCTGAGCTCTCTTGACTACCTCATCTCTCTTCCTCTGGAGACAATCCCTCTCAACTGCTAAATTACCATAGTCTATATGGTAGGCCTCTCATTCGACATCTTGTCTGGAAACCTCATCCTCTAGACTTTAAATCTGCAACACTCTAAGGATCTACAGGTCATCATCCATGTCACCCACCTATCCTCCCCCACTCTTTGCAGCAGGCATTTCCTCTAGCTCGAGCATAGCATCATCATCATCACCATCCTTGCTGCTCGATGACTCTGAAGAATCATCACTATCCCCATTGTTGATAGACTCGGTGTCTCCACCAATGTCTACATCCTCATCTCCTCCACCTCCCCCGTCTTCCCCCTCCACTAATCCACCCTCCTCTCCTCCATGTCTATCCTCAGGTGCTATCTAGGATGTCAAATCTGTTGTGCTATAATCAGAACATCAGGATCAGTAAGTGGAATAGGCCTATGTCTAACAAACCATGCATCATACTTTAGTATAGTCCTTGGATCTGCTATACCTCTACCCCAACCCCAGAGTAACAGTTGAAGAGCATCAAACTCAATAGAAGGAACATGTGGTTGTATACACACCCCCCAATCTGATACCTCCCGAGATACACGAGCAAAGTAAGTAGTAACAACTAGTGTCACCTATACCTCTCCAAACTATCTCAATACCTAACCTGGGAGATACATCCATGTAATCCATTGTGTCTCAAAAGTCCTACCGATCAGATATCTATGCTGTTGGTAGAAAGGCAAGTGCATCGCGTCATTTTCCCAACTGGGGCAATCTAAGTAAGGTCTCCAATTAAAATGCTAAAGTATGTCCACCTGATGCCTCCAATACAAGGTGTTACTTGAACCCCTGTGTCTAATACCTGCTGTGTATCTAAAAGCATAAGGCTCACCAGGCTGCAAATCAACATGAGTAAATAAGGGTCTCGAAATAGAAATATGCTCCCATGCCCAATTCTGGAGCAGTGTCACACCACAATTGATAGACCGATACCCAAGATATACAATCCCATGCATTTGATAATACAACATGGCAAGAAGACATGGACCCCAAGCATATACTCGTCAATGCACAATCATATCATGGAGCACTCTTCCCCATTCCACTAGAAATCTATGACCTCGTATATCAGGTATCAACAAACCTCCGACAATACTACATAGTACAATAGTCACATCATCATAATCTACACGAGCCCAAGGAATGTCATATCGACCATTGATCTGCAAGTCCTGTATCTCTCACTCAAAAAGTGCACACAATCCAGCAATGCCATCATGGTCATACACAACTCTCTCACCATGAATCAGAATACACAGTATACGCCATACATCCTCTAAGGTAATGCATGCCTCCCTAGTAGGAAGATGGAAATAATATGTCTTGGAATGCCACCACTCTATTAATACTGTAATCATGGCTCTATTGGCCATAACCTTTGGAAAGTGTAACACATAGTACAAACCAAGCTGTCGGATATGCTCAATCTTCTCATCAAGTAAATCATCACGAAGATCAAGTCCACTGGGTCTGCTTTGTCGGTAGTATAGCACTCCAATGTTCTCCTGCAAAGAGAAAAAGTTCAAAATATTAGATATTGGATTATGAGAACATAAAAAACAAAAAATTATCAAACGCATGACAAAAAAATCCACATACAATGAATGCGTGACCTTTACTACTAATGCGATACAATTAAGGGTTATGCGTGACATTTATAGCGAATGCGTAATGAAATGAGTGCATGTGTAACATTAAACACTATTGCGTAAAGAAATTAACAAATGTGGTATGATTAGAACTAACGCATAACATTATGAGTGTTTGCTTAACTTTCAACACGAATGCGTAAAAACCGGCAGGCTATTGCGTGATGCAAAGGAAAAATTGAACACTGGAATTTTTTTTTAAAAATAGCAAAAAATAGGCAAAGAATTAGGAAAAAATTAGAAAAATACCATGCCGCTAGTCCCAAAAGGTCTCTGATATGAACGTAACCGACTAGACAGGTGCAATCGAACTCTATAGCTAGCCATGAAGATCAAATACTCGCAAGAAAGCACAAGATTTGCAGAGAAAACAAAGAACTTACCAAATACTAAATGAGCAAATGAAAACCTAAATTCTCTATTTATAGCTCAAAATTAGGGTTTTTTGACATATCGACGCTTGTGGTCCCCGCCAGCTTCAAACAACTTGTAGCCTACTCAAACAATCTTGAAATCACACGAAACTTCACATGATTGCTCATTATACTGATATCGAAAACATGGTCTCAATTTTTGAATTTTTCAACCACCTTTTCCGAGGGGGTATATTTACACTATACAGTGGTACCAAGGCAGACTGGGGCGAAAATTTTCATTTTCTTTGAAATAATATCATTTTGACATTGTCTCAAAGAAGGGCAAATGTAGACACCTAAAAATGTCTCATTGATCATGTACAAATTATTCCTCTAATTGATTAAATAATTCTTTAATTCTTTAATTAATTTAATTAATCTTATTCTTCTAAATTCATATTTCCTCATCATTTTACTAATTATTCTATTTTCTATTCTATCATCATTTAATCATTTTAACCGTTTTCTAATATTAATTAAATATTTATTATTTAATTAATTCTTTTTAATTCCCTAATTTAAATAATCTTTATCATTTAGATAAATTCAATTTTCAATTTCTATCTCTAATCATCTAATCATTAACCCTTTTCTAAATATTAATTAAATATTTATTATTTAATTAGTTATAATTTAATTCTTTAATTTAAATAATCTTTATTATTTAATTAAAATCTATTTCTACATAATTAAATAGTTTCTTTAAATTATTTAATTAACAAATTAATTCTTCTAATTTCATTTAATTTCATTCTTCTTCTAGTTTCTTCCAATTTCAAATACATGTGCATGATTTCAACAACTAAATTGAAAACCAAAGTTAAGTTCTAAATATATTCAAATACTATATTGAATTGAATAAATTCAATTATTTGAATTAAAATCTCATGCAAAGATTAAATTGAAAATCTAATTTAAAGTGCAAGCACATGCTAAATTAATTAATTCAATCAATCAATTAATTAAATCATTATCTATCCAATCTCTATTTCCATCTTCTAGTTAGCTTTGTCATCTTCTTAATTTCCTCCAATCATTCTTTTTCTTCTTTCAGTTAGCTTTTTCTCAACCAGTTAACTCAATTAATCTATTCAATCTATTCTATTTCACCTCCAAATCAATAGTTCAACTATCAATCAACATGTGAGCTCACCTAAGTTCAACCTCTTGATCATTCGTTCCACCTTTCAAGCAATCTTCTTCAAAAATCTATAAATTGAGCATTCAGTCTCCATTTTCAACAATCACGAACTTTGAATCTTTGTGTCAATTGCAGGTTGCTAGCGCAATATCTGATAGCCATCATACCACAGAGAGGAGAAGAACAATAGAAGCCATGATGCACAACAAGGAGTTTCATATTGTTTAATTTAATTCCATTTTGCATCTATTTCATTGGTTTTATGTTTGAATTGCTTAGATAGTTAAGGATTTCGTTATTTTCCTTATTTCTTATTTAGCAATGATGAATTTAAGAATAGCACATTTTGGTAAACCCAATGTGAAAAATAGCTAATTAACCTCGCTTTTTTTTTGTGTGATTTTCACATATCGTAAAAATTTATTCTTTTTTTGGCAGGTTGCACAAATTTCAAAAACATATCTTTCAATCATGCAATCACCCTTACCTCATCACACAACCACATAGATAGGACTACACAATCGACCAGATAGGGTTACGCATTCATGCAGAACCCATCACGCAATCTCTCTGTTAGTATCACACATTCCAAGGAAAATTGTTGTTCTGTTGTTTTTATTCTCATACTTGTTATGATCTCTGATCTGTTTAGTTCTGCATGAAATTGAGTAGATCTGAAAATGGATTATTTGTATTACATATTTTTATTATAACAGTTTATGGAACATAAGGTACAATTCAAGATTTTAGGTGCCAGAAGGACAAAGGAACAAAGAAGACAAGCCAAACACTATCAAAGGATTCTCAAAGCAGAAAAGCAAATACAAGATTGGGAAGACCAACCAATGATTGACAGATACAACAACTTGGTTCTCTCATATTGGGTTAAATATGATTTAATTACCATTTAATGGATGATGAGAGATCTAGCTAGGGCCTCACAATCTGTTTTGTAGGTTTCTGATCAAGTTTAGTTTCAATTTTTATTTTTGGTGTTATCTGCCTCTATGTCACACAATCGTCCTATTATCATTACGCAATCAACTTGTTAAGGTCACGTAATCGCCCTGTCAGGATCACGCATTCGACCTGACAGAATTACGTAATCGCTTATCTAGAGTTAGGCAATCAGACATGTATCATCACACATTCACTTCTATCAATTTTTTATTCTCTATTTTCTGTTGATTTGATTTTACTGTTAATCATCTGTTTGTAGCTTGTGGCAAATTTATAGAAAGGATCGGATTAGTATTCGATCAATTGCACTCATAATCTCACACTTCATCTTTTGGTGCTTAAAATCAACAATGGTTAAAATAGACATGCATGCATAATCTCACACTTCATCTTTTGGTGCTTAAAATTAACATTGGTTAAAATTGACATGCATGTATAACACTTCGATTCGGGCTTAAAATCAACAAAGGTTAAAATTGACATGCATGCCTTCACATTTCAATTTGGTATTTAAAATGGACATGCACATGCATATTCAACACCTTAATTTGGGCTTTAAAATAAACATGAATCAGGCTTCATATAGATTAAATCACATTTGATTTTCTTAAGGGAAAGAAGTTTTATCATGTTTGGGGTGGACCTAGTGTTGCATTAACTAACTTTCCACTCGCCTTCGGGGTCTTGGGAGAAAGGAAGGAGGTGATAACAACACCCAATTTTATTTATTCCACATAGTGATGGGTATCTTTGATTGGGGATTTCATCACTACACATAGATAGTTTCTAATTGGGATGCGTTGGGGATATCATCTCTCCTAGCGTAATCTCGAGTGGGTTTTTCAAGCGGCTATATAAAAATACTCATTGGATGGCTAAAGTGTTGAGTGAATTTGCGTATGTGGGGGCCTTCCCTGCATCGATAAGCTCAACTAGAGTCTTAAGTGGCTTGCTCTGAGAGTCCATAATTGGATTGGGATCCCTCAAAATTTTACAATAAGAACCAACCTAGTAGCCCAAAACCCTACATTGAGTGATTCCAGGAGTGTGGATCGTACCCCATAGATATCCTTCATGTACCTTACACTATGATACATAAATCCCTCAGTTATAAGACCTTCAGATCTTCAGGGTAAGAGAGAATAGCATTCCCGAGAAGTGTGTGCCATGGAGTGGAGCTAGTGATGCCAGACTCTCTATTTGTTCATTTTGTTTCGGTATTTCGTAATGGCCTCATTTGAATGGTTTCCAATTTCCAGCCTAAGCTTTTCTTCAGTGTCTTTATATGTATCGTTGTATCAAACCAGTATTGAGTTAGTCATTTGAGCTATTTTAGGCCCTATCTTGTGTATCTCTAAATTCTTTGAGATTGTTTGAAAAACTAGTTTAGTCAGCTATATTTACTTCCAAGAATTTCTTCTCAGACTTAAAAAAGCCATGAAACTTGTCTTATACATAGAGATACTAAGAACCAAGTCCATTTTTGAAACCCAAAACTCAAAGTTTTATACATTTGTGACCATAGGAAGTCCTTGCATAGTCCTCATTTACGTCCCTATTATCATCCTTAGCCCTTGCATAGTTCTTATTTACATTCTTATTATCATCCTTAGTCTTTGCATAGTCCTCATTTATGCCCTTATTATCATCCTTAGTCCTCACATAATCTCTATTTTACATCCTCATTATCATCCTCATACACATCTTTATCTAGACCTCATATACGTCTGTCTTAGCTCATTGTCATTTGCATAATCATCCTACAAAGTCATAGAATGTGTCTTAATGGGTCTACTAGGTGATGATCTAGCTAACTTAGCATGGGACTCAAGGAGAAACTCACCTCGGTATATAGGAGTCAAGTACGAGATAAATATCGAGTATAAAATTGCCCGTATGATTGATAGAAAAATTCTTGCAGAATGTCTAAGAGAAGGCAGGGAAAAACCACAAATATCACTTGAGGTTAGGTGAGTATTTGAATAAAATACAAACTTTCTATGGGGTCCTTTGGACTATCTTCTCTCAAGCCCTAGAAACTAGAGTTTGGAGGCCTAATAGGCCTAATTCCTTGTAGCCCTTTTCTATGTAAAATGGTGAAATCGGCAAGAAGGGAAATGGTTGCAAACCTCAAATGGATCCAAGAGGTATTCAAAACATGTTAGTAGCCACCTCCACACCTTTGCATCAACTCACAATAGTAGGAGGTCAATTTGACAAGTTGAACCCAAGACAACCATAATGAGCACATGGGAAGCATTGTGAATTGGTAGGGTTACTAGCTAAAAAACTTGAAGAAAACATCTTGAAAAGGATAAGAAGAAAGACATAGAAGAGATTGAGAAGGAATTGGAGGTCTAGAGTGCAAATAGGCATGGAGAGTTGTTGGAATTGAGTAACACCAACTAGGTGAAGTGTTAGCAAACTAGGTGAACCCCATCACATTCCCAGAATGTAGTTTGCTAACCCTAAACTTTCATTTCAAACTTAAAGGATAATTGGGACTTCAAGTATGAGATCATACCTTTTTTATTTCCAAGGAACAACATGTGCTCAACATACAAAGCAATAATAAGGATCTTATCATCTTCAGCCTTGTAGTACACACAATGATTGACTTTCAATCTCACAAATCCCAAAGACAACACAAACATATCATATTTATGATACCACATTCTGGGAGACTATTTCAAACCTTAAAGAGACTTCTTTAGTTTACATACCAAATGTTCTTTACCCTTTTTCACAAAATGCTCAGGCTGAGACATATAGATTTCTTCTTCAAGGTCCCCATGAAGAAATGCTATTTTCACATCCATTTGCTCGACTTCCCAATCATATGAAGATGCAAGTGAAAAAAGAAATCTAATAGATGTCAGCCTAACTAAAGGAGAGAAGATTCTCTACAATCAATACCTTACTTTTGAGAACACCCCTTCACAACCAATCTGGCCTTGTACTTGTCAATGCTGCCATCTAGACCATACTTCCTTTTGAAAACCCATTTATAGCCCATAGGATTTCCCCCTTTAGGCAAGGATACCAGATTCCATGTTCCATTCTCTTCCAAAATTTAATTTCATCCTTCATGGCTTCCAACCAAGAATCTGAATTTGACATATCCATGGCTTCTTTTACAGTCCTAGGCTCATCAGTATTAGCAAGTAAAGCATAGGCACAATTTACATGAACATTGAAAAATTATACCTATCAGGTTGTCATGTCTCTCATGTGGATCTTCTTAACATTTGTGGTGAGGCTTAATTTTGTTCTTCTTTTGAGCTTTCAGAGCTATTTGAACTCTCTTCATTCTCATCTTCAGACACATCTAGAATTGTCACTTCTTCTCCTAGTGGAAATTCAACCATATCCTTCTCTTTTTCCTTCTCTTTTGGTTTATCTAAAGACATAGGTTTCAACTGTCAGAAGATGACACTTCTGTTGTACACAACCTTTCTAGTCTCAAGATCCGAAAGCTTGTATCCTTTAACTCCAACTCCATATCTAATGAAAATACATTTGACTCCTTTATTATCCAATTTAGATCTTTTAACACTAGGCACATGTGCATATGCCTTTGAACCAAACACACAAATGTGTCTTAGAGAAGGTTTCTTACTAGACCATGCTGCCATAGATGTCTTGTCTACTAACGTTGTTGTAGGTGACCGGTTCAATAGGTAACATAATGTAGCAACTGCTTCTACCCAAAACTTATGTTCTAGCTCAACACTACTCAACATGCTTCTTGCTTTCTCCATCAGAGATGAATTCAACCTTTCAGCAACTCCATTTTGTTGTGGAGTATAAGGCATAGTTCTATGTCTTTTGATTCCATGGTCTATAGAGTACTTGTCAAAATCTCTATTGCAATACTCACCACTGTTATCAGTTCTTAAACATTTTATTCTCCTTCTAGTCTGATTTTCAACCAAGTTTTTAAATTCCTTAAACCAATTGAACACTTCTGACTTACTGTTCATAAAATAAACAAATGTCCTCGAATAATCATCAATAAAGGATACATAGTACTTTGATTTAGACAAAGAAGGTACATCCACTGAACCAAACACATCAAAATGCACATAGTCCATAATGTCAGAATATTTATGAGGAATTGAATAAAATTGAACACGGTTTTGTTTTCCGTATATGCAATGTTCACATAAATCAAACTCAAGGTTACAATCAGTAAGTTCTTCTACTAGATTTTTACTCTTTAAAGTTTTCAAACCTTTTTCACTAATGTGACCAAGCCTATAATGTTAGAGCATTGTCTTTTCTGCAGGAAGTTTAGATTCCATAGAATTTACATCATATTTCAACTCGGTAGTTCTATCAGATTTCTTAGTGACTATATTATAACACATGGGTTCAACATTTAACTTGTACAATGTACCAACGTGTTCACCCTTAGCCAAACTAATAGACCATCTAGTCATCTTACAACCACCAGACACAAATATTACCTAGACTCCAACATCATTCAGCTTGCTTACTCAAAGTAGATTTCTTGCCAAACCTAGTATATGCGAACTCCATTGATTCCCTTTATTCTCCCATTAAGAAATTGGATTTTAATTCTTCCTCTCCCAACAATCTCCAGTGTTGAGTCACTTCCTAAGTACACCTTCCCACTAGCATACGGTTCATACTTTGAGAACCACTCCTTACGAGATGTTATATGGAAAGATTCCCTTGAGTCAATCAACAACACATTATCAGAAGTAGGCACTGCCAAGCTGCTACAAAGGCATCTACATCACTGTGAGAAGATTCATTATCAGAAGAGTTCTTTCTCTTCATCTCCTCTTTGCAGTCCTTTCTAATATGACCCTTTTGTCCACAGTTCTAACATTTCACCTTAGACTTCTTTCCAGGAGACTTGGACCTCTCTTGAAACTTGGACTTGGACTTCTTCCCTTTCTTCTTGTCTTTGTCCTTTGGTTTGCCTTGAACAAAGAGTGCATCTTTTGTCATCTCAGAAAAATTATTTCTCATTTCTTCTGACAAAATAGTATTGACAATAGTATCATTCTTGAACTGGGTCATAGTACTACCAATGGCCATCATCAAATGTTCCCAAGAATTTGGCAATGAGCATAGCAACAACATGCAACATTCTTCTTCTTGAATAGCCACACCCACTGATGTCAATTGAGTGAGAACCATGTTAAACGCATTCAAATGATCTGCCAAGGGTGTTCCTGCATCCATTTTTAGAGAATATAACTTCTTCCTAAGAAAGATTTTATTCACCAAGGTTTTTCCTTGATAGATGTTTCCTAACTTGTTCCATGAATCACTTGCAGTCTTCTCCTTATGTACGTTCAATAGAACTAAGTCTGCAAGGCTTAGTATTATGAGTCCTTTGGCTTTCCTATCTTCTAAGTCCCAATCTTCTTGCTTCATGCCTGAAGGTTTCTGTCCACTCACTGCAATCCAAAAATCTCGATCAACTAGTAGGTCCTCAATTTTAAGTTTCCATTACTCAAAATTAGAGCCATTGAACTTCTCAATATCCATTCTTCCAGAAGTGCTTGACATCTTAATCTGTAAACAAGTAGACACACTAACATACTCCCATTGAAATAAAATTAACATAAACACCAACCCTACCCACAAGGATAACACAACTGGCCAGGCTCTGATACCACTTGTAAGGAAAGCACAGTGCGGAAAAATGCTTCCCTAATGCCAATTTGCAAGGGAAACAAGACTAATGTGTTTTAAAACTTTACAGAATACTAAGATTAGAATATATGAAACAAAGACAATATTAAAATTCAAACATACATAGAGATAAACACCATGAATTTACATGGGAAAACCCTTTCGGGAAAAAACCCACCATCGACAACAAGAACACTTTATTCACAACAAAGAATCTTTACAATAAAGTCTATTATAACAGCACATATGTTCACTCTGATTACTTCAAGTACACACCACATTATACGACTTATCATTAGAACAATAACCCTATTC
Source organism: Cryptomeria japonica (assembly GCF_030272615.1). Classification (NCBI taxonomy): domain Eukaryota; kingdom Viridiplantae; phylum Streptophyta; class Pinopsida; order Cupressales; family Cupressaceae; genus Cryptomeria; species Cryptomeria japonica. The sequence goes on along the minus strand of NC_081405.1, from coordinate 358,352,910 downwards.
AAGTCTCCTCTTGGCTTCATATACATTTTCATGTTGACCGTTCAACTGTCAGTTTGCACCAATCAGTTAGACATCTAACAGTTTGCGTCGGTCTGCATTTGTGAGAAAACAATTATCCTACATGCATCTAAAAGCTTGTTGGTAGCGAGGCTCTATTCAGGATGCTTTTTAAGTTAGGATAATCTATGTAGCTAGTCATGTAGGATGCTAAGGATCTTTAGTGAACACAAGAGCATGAATTAACTCATCTGGACACACATGGGCAAAAGAAGATCAAAGTTTCAAGAATCAATGTGGAAGTTTTCCGTGTCTCCATTTGTAAATCCTAGTCACTAAGTGTGTTAATTTGGATGTTCCAAGGGACCTTAGGGATTGATTGACCGCTTATCTATGAAATGTTTTGCACCTCCATTTCAATTGGTGTATTCCAAAAGGCTAAACAAACACAGTCAACCTGGTTCGAATAGGAAATGCATCTTCATCATTCATATTGCATTAATATAGGTCATGTCAAAAATTCATTGTCTCCACATGCATTCTGCAAATCATCATGTCATACAGGTCTGCACACTAGGGGCATAACTGAAAAAATCCTAAAAATCATATAAAGTCCTGAAAAAATCTTTAAAATAATATAAAGTCCTGAAAAAAAATCCTAAAAATCGTAAAAAGTCCTTCAAAATCCAAAAACACTGAAAAACTCAAAATATCTAAAACACTGAAAAACTCAAAATATCAAAAACAATGAAAAACTCAAAAATCCAAAAATATTGAAATATGATCCTGAAAAAATTCAAAACCATTGAAATACAATCTTGAAAATCATCCAAAAACATTCAAATACGATCCTAAAAAAAAGCATCCAAAAATATTCAAATATCAATCTGCATAATCCAAAAACATCGAAAACCTTCTTGGAAAAGAACTAAAAATTGAAAATCAATAAAAAAAATTGCAATAAAATGTCTTGCGAGAAACGAATACCCTAGCAGATATCCAACAAACGCCTCACAAGAAGTTAACAAAGGATACAACTATCCATTCAAACATCTGTGATCAACTGATCAAACTGTCTTATCAATCGTATCATATCCATATCAAAGTGATCATTATCTTGTCTTAAACAGAAGAGGATACACTCAAAATTAGACAGGTCAGTCTTAAATGGGGTCCACAACTTTATGAGATCAGACATTATCAACCATCACATCAAGCATCTAAGAACGAAGGCACAAGGTCAATGTAGCTGCTGAATTTTTTCTAGGTTAGTGTTTATCTTTTATCATTTGGTGACAGATATTGTTCTTATGTTACTCAAGGATGTCCACAAGTGACTAGAGGAGCAATGATGGGAATTATCTTTTTCTTTGTTTCCTATTTGTGGTCTGAACCGATGAAGTTCTAGGGAAATTTCTCTAGTGGGTGTCTGTGATAGGAGCATTTAGCTATTGAATGCCACACATACCTCGACTGCTAGTGTATTTCCCAGAATGGAGGGGCTCACTCCATGTCTGCTACATGTTTGTTTCTACAATGAGATATCTTTACAACTTGGTTCCTTATACCATGATGTGCTAAGCTTCATTTTTCAATAATAAGGCTCAGTGATGAATATATATTGTGCAATAAAATATGTGACAGAGGTTCGTGATTCTTTCAATTTCATTCTCATCTCATATGTTTCTTGATAGTCTGTTGATTTCCCATCTTCTGTCTAAATCATTAGTTCTTTCACCAATCTCTTCTCTCTATCATCTTACTAACATTTCTTCAAGGTACATTTGAGTTAAAAATTTGTTCTAGCATTATCATACAAAAAATATATGCATTCATATAGATACCATTGCATTCATAAACATCAGTTTAATATGCATACATGCAGTACAAATTGCATTCATGCATACATTATAGATACCATTGCATTCATAAGCATCATTGATATATGCATGTAGTAACCATTGCATTCATGAATCATATAAAATCAAATAGATATACATCATATAACTCATAGCATTATATAAACATACATGGAAAACAAAGCATAAATAGATCGCTGCAAAAAACTACATATCATATATATAACTCAAAAATGATAATATGTATCGATATAATAAACAAGCCCAAAGGCTCAGATAACATGATCAAAATGTCTCAACCGACACTGCCTCTATCAACAGGTGGGTCCTCTCCACTAGATCCTGCCCCGGGATGTTGAGGTGGTCCCATAACACCACCACTGCTAATCCATCGAGAAGTAGATTGATTCAATCTCCTCCCCATAAAGCACTAAAACGAGGCTCTCTCTGACCCTTAGGGATAGCTCTCTCATATGCCTGTGAATAATAAATAGCCTCCTATGCAGCAACAAAATATCTATCTGCCTGGCTACGTGCCTTTGTAGCTAGTTTGAATAGCTGATCATATGCATCCATGGTGATCTGAGCTCTTCTGACTGCCTCATCTCTCTCCCTCTAGAGATGATCCCTCTCAACCTCTAAAGCACCGTAGTTTATACGGTAGGCCTCTCGCTCGACATCTCATCTAGCAACCTTGTCCTCTAGACTTTGAATCCACACTCTAAGGATCTACGGGTCATCATCCATGTCACCCACCTGTCCTCTCCCACCCTCTATAGCAAGCACATAATTGAACTTTGACATATCATCATCATTATCACCATCCTCGCTATTTGATGACTTTGAAGAATCATCGCTATCCCCACTGTTGATAGAATCAGTGTCTCCACCAATGTATACATCCTCATCTCCTCCACATCCCTCGTCTCCTCCCTCATCTTCCCCCTCGGCTAATCCACCCTCCTCTCCTCCTCCAACTTTCTCCTCCCCATCTATCCTCAGGTGCTAGGATATCAAATATTCTGTGCTATAATCGGAATAACAAGATCAGTGAGTGGAATAGGCCTATGTCTGGAAAACCATGCATCATACTCTAGTGTAGTCCATGGATTCACTGCACCTCTACCCCAACCACAGAGTAATGGACAAAGAGCATCAAACTCAGCAGAAACAACATGCAGTTGTATGCACACCCCCTAATCAGATACACGAGCAAAGTAAGCAATAATAACTGGTGTCACATGTACCTCTCCAAACTGTCCCAATACCCAACCTGGGAGATACATCTCTATAATCTGCTGAGTCTCAAAAGTCCTATCAATCAGATACCTCTGGTGTCGGCAGAAAGGCAAGTGCACCACGTCATCTGCCCAATTAGGGCAATCTAAGTAAGGTCTCCAAATAAAATGCTAAAGTATATCCACTTGATGCCTCCAATACAAGGTGTTACCTAAACCCCTGTGTCTGATACCTGTTGTGTACCTAAAAGTATAAGGCTCACCAAGATGCAAATAAACATGAGTAAGTATGGGTCTCAAAATAGAAATATGCTCCCGTGCCCAAGTCAGGAGCAATGTTACACCACAACTGATTGACTGATACCCAAGATATACAATCCCATGCATCTGATAATACATGGCAAGAAGACATGGACCCCAAGCATATACTCATCGATGCACAATCATATCATGGAGCACTCTACCCCATCCCACTAGAAATCTATGATCTCAATTGTTAGGTATCAACAAACCACCGACAATACTGCATAGTACAATGGTCATGTCATCATAATCTAGACGAGCCCAAGGAATGTCATATCGACCACTGATCTGCAAGTTCTATATCTCACACTCAAAAAGTGCACACAATCCAGCAATGCCATCATCATGGTCATACACAACTCTCTCACCATGAATCAAAATACGCCATACATCCTTTAAGGTAATGGATGCCTCCCCAATAGGAAGATGGAAATAACATGTCTTAGAATGCCACCGCCCTATCAATGCTATAATCATGGCCCTATTGGCCGTAACCCGTGGCAAGTGCAACACATAGTACAAACCAAGCTGTCGGATATGCTCAATCTCCTCATCAAGTAAATCAACATGAAGATCAAGTCCACTGGGTCTGCTCTGTCGGTAGTATAGTACTTCAATGTTCTTCTGCAAAGAGAAAAAGTTCAAAATATCAAATATCGGATTACAAGAATATAAAAAACAAAAAATTATCAGACGCATGACAAAAAACATTCACATACAACGAATGCATGACATTTAATACTAATGCGGTACAATTATGGCTTATGCATGTGGTTATAGCGAATGCGTAATGAAATGAGTGCATGAGTAACATTAAACACTATTGCGTAAAAAATTAATGAATGCAGCATGATTAGAACTAATGCGTAACATTATGAGTGTTTGCGTAACATTAAGCATGAATGCGTAAAAACTGATAGGCTATTGCATGATGCAAAGGAAAAATTGAACACTAAATTTTTTTTTGAAAAATAGCAAAAAAAAGGCAAAGAATCAGGAAAAAATTAGAAAAATACCATGCCGCCAGTCCTAGGAGGTCTTTGATATGAATGTACTTGGTGAAATAGGTGCAATCGAGCTCTATAGCCAACCATGAAGATCAAATACTCGCAAGAAAGCACAAGATTTGTAGAGAAAACAAAGAACTTACCAAATACCAAATGAGCAAATGAAAACCTAAATTCTCTATTTGTAGTTCAAAATTAGGGTTTTTTGATACCTCGATACTCGTGGTCCCCGCCAGCTTCAAACAACTTGTAGCCTACTCAAACGATCTCGAAATCGCACGAAACTTCACATGATTGATCATTATACTGATATCAAAAACATGGTCTGAATTTTTGAATTTTTCGACCACCTTTTTCGAGGGGGCATATATACACTATACAATGGTACCAAGGCAGACTGGGGCAAAAATTTTCATTTTCTTTGAAATAATATTCATTTCGACATTGTCTCAAAGAGGGGCAAATGTAGACACCTAAAAATGTCTCATTGATCATGTACTAATTATTCCTCTAATTGATTAAATAATTCTTTAATTAATTAATTAATTTAATTAGTCTTATTCTTCTAAATTCATATTTCCTCACCATTTTACTAATTATTCTAGTTTCTATTCTATCATCATTTGATCATTTTAACCATTTTATAATGTTAATTAAATAAATTCTATTTTTAATTTCTATCTCTAATCATCTAATCATTAACCCTTTTCTAAATATTAATTAAATGTTTATTATTTAATTAATTGTAAATTAATCTTTTAATTTAAATAATCTTTATTATTTAATTAACTAATTAATTCTTCTAATTTCATTTAATTTCATTCTTCTTCTAATTTCTTTCAATTTCAAATACATGTAAGTGATTTCAAAAACCAAATTGAAAATCAAAGTCAAGTTCTAAATATATTCAAATACTAAATTGAATTGAATAAATTCAATTATTTGAATTAAAATCTCATTCAAAGATTAAATTGAAAATCTTAGTTAAAGTGCAAGCACATGCTAAATTAATTAATTCAATCAATTAATTAATTAAATCATTATCTCTCTGTTGTTCACCAAAAGTGATAACCCAAGAACACCTGCAAATCTTTCTATGAAATGGCCAATTTCAGTCTACAAAACACATCAGGGCTTGGACAACATAACATAGGACCCTAATTGATCCTCCTGCACTTCAGGTTCTGCTAGACCTAGGGGGGGACACCCTTTTGATGCATTGAATACAACAATTATAGACACATAACTACAGATCTGAAAATACTTTTAGATTTATAATACTTTTATGACTCTTTCCTCAAATGGATATGGCACAACTCTGGGATTCGATTCAACATGAGTTATTACAACACCATCCCCAGCAGAGTCGCCATTTTTGTTGTTCACCAAAAGTGATAACCCAAGAACACCTACAAATCTTTCTATGAAATGGCCAATTTCAGTCTACAAAACACATCAGGGCTTGGACAACATAACATAGGACCCTAATTGATCCTCCTACACTTCAGGTTCTGCTAGACCTAGGGGGCGACACCCTTTTGATGCATTGAATACAACAATTATAGACACATAACTGCATCAACACTAAGTAGATAGATCATTTCACAAGCTCAATAGGTTTAGGAAACATTATAGATTGGCTAGATCTGTACAAACAATAGGATGAAACAGAGCTTGGAAAGAATGGAACACACACCCCTAAACATAAAGAGAAATAGATTTGTCTTTTAAATGCATATTTGAAACCATCCCCAAACCTACAAAACCAATGCCTTGTTCATTGGGCAACAGAGTCACAGACAGAACTACAAATATGAATCATAGATGCAAGCTTATTTTCCTTAAACAAGATATTCATGCACCAACACCTTATATTAATGCACTATTTGATTCATTCACAAATTTATCAGATCTGGAAATACATTTCATCATTTATGACTGACTATAGAGTTTAAAACCTTCCTTGAAGGATACCTATAAATAGTCACACAATTTCCTTAAAATTGACAAATCTTCATCCTCCTTGAGGATTCAATTTATGATAATGAAATGCATACCTAGAGACAATACTATGAGGAATTTACTCATGCCTGATACAAGCAAGACCTACAACTAAAATCACATTTACAACAATGCACTGCAATCCTCTGTACCCTGAAACAAACCGAAAACATTTACAAATTTTGGGTCATGACATTCAGAAAGTGGAAGCCATCAAATCTGGAGCATTTTCCAAATTTTTGGAACCCTTACAACTGAGAAGAATTCGGAATAAGAAGGAGAGGGAATCAAATTAAATCTGCAACTGAATTGTCAAGTGTCTCCTCTCCAACTGAATTTCATTCCTGTCCAAACTTCTTCCAAAATATCTCACATTTGTCAAGATTAACCTTATAATCGGATTCCTCACTCTGAGAGCTTTCCGAAAACATATAACACTTTATATTTTGGCCAAAATTTAGACCCTAGGCGAATTAATTCCCCAATGTGCTCAATCATTTAAATTTTTCAAAATTTAATATAGTTGAAACTATATCATTTACTCATTTTAAATTTGATTTTTTGCCTCCATTTGGTCCTGACGCTTTGCCACGTGGTGGGATCTGATTGGTCGATGGGGTTGACCAGACGCCACCTAGGATGACACCTCATCACTGCCATGTCATCTGCTTTGTCACTGCCACTTCACCACCACGTGTACACCACCTCAATGCCACATCATCACCACTGGACTGCCACCTGTGTGCCAATCATGTGCCACGTCACTGCCACCTCATTGGGACCCGCCTATTGGACATCTGACTGTACCCACCACATGGCTTTCGCAACTTCGCAGGGTGTAACTCACGTGCATCTTCCTTTCACAAAATAGCGCGACCCGTTGATCTCTCTCGAACTTGCTCACTCATTAAGTTGGCCTTCCTCTACAAAATTTTGCCTATCTACCTCGAGAAGCATGCCTGCGTGGGGTCCACCTGGTCGCCGCTCAGTCATCTCCTCTGTCACCTTGAGATCCATGCTCGCGCGTGGGCCCACCTTGGGTGCCATCAAGCACCATCTGTCAAAAGCCTTTATGGCTTTGACATTATAGTAGTGTAGGGCATTGCATTTAAATACCAAAAATGTCCCTTCTACAGTGAATGTGGGATAAAAGACTTATGCCTAGAGCTGCATGTTTGAAACTTTCTCTCTTTTGCCAGCAATGTAGGGGGATGATCTTGAAAACTTCTATGCCCCCTTCCAAGCACCACGAAAAGGAACATTACATCAAGCTTGGCAAATCTGCTAATGAAATCTGCATTTAAAATGAAGCTTAAAGTCCTTCTGGCCACTCCACAGGGGAGAAGATGTTCCAACCACACGTCTACCTTGGGAGTCTTCTGAAACCCCTTCTTCACCAGCCACAACATGTGAGGGGAGAACTACGTAGAGGGAGGGGGAGTGCGAGGGAGGAGTGTGAGGGAGGAGCCACCACTGGAGAACTCCATACACCACGCAGCGTATACAACAATGTTCCACCGTTTTGCATTTGCCATTGAAACTGGCTGTGTTGCTTGCTGTTTACCACATAAGGGAAAACAACGTGGGGGCTTTGGACATTGCTTTACACCTGCTGTTGCAATTTCCTTTATTTGAAAATGTCTATTGCTTTTAGATGCCATGTGAAGGGAGGATCGACCTTCATTTTCTATTTGAATTTCTTTAAAAAAACTTCAATGCACACTTACATGCCATGCTTTTGCGTGATAATTTCAACCCCCTTTTCACTTGCCATGTGAGGGAGGGAGTTACTTTCATTTAACATAGGGTTATAAACCCCATTCCACCATCGCAGTCCCTAGCATATTGCCTCTCATGCCTTCTTTCAACTCCATGTCATGCAGAGGGGGGAGTTGGCTGGTGTTTGTTGGAGGGATATGAATCATTAGCAATAATTTCACTTTTGTCATGCTATCACACTGCTGTAAGTTATCCCAAGATCAATGCCAATAGCCTTATCTTCGGTCTTTTGCCAATGCTCCAATGCATTTGCAATGTGAATGATCGCTAAAAGTGCTTTCACTTTCCTTTTGTACCTCATGTGGAAAACTGTGACACTACGAATCATGCTTTATGAATTGGAAACTTATTTCTCTGATATCTTGCATGCTAAGCCAATGATTTATTTGTGTATACTTTACCTCCACCATACCACGCTACCAGTTGCGTCGGCTGAAGTCTTGATGGCCTCCTCTATTCGCAGCCACATCTTCCTGTGGAAGGAGTTACTTGAAGGATTTTTTTTTATCTGAAACCTCAACATTAGGACACTGGACCTCATTGTCAAAACTTCTTTCCCTCTTGGTTTTGGAAAATACATGATTTTCTTTTTAGACCATTCCATCATAAAACTAATGCAGGGGCAGGAACCAGGTTGGGCCGCAAAGTGGGCTCGACTAAAATTTTTTTCGTTTTCATGCAACTAACCTCTGGAATGCTTCATGGACCTCAAAAATACCTCTGGAAATGATCAACATCATTTTCGGATCATTAATCCGCATTTTACAAACTTCAGGCAATTACGCCACATTTTCGCATTTAATCGCGAAGACGTAATTTTCAAACCTGTCAAAACACCTTTCTGGAGCTCATCATCTGACAAGCGTGTACTCTGATATACAAGGATGAATTCTATGAAATGGTTTCTCAAGACAAGTCCTGAGCGAAGAGATATTAATTTTTGAAAATGCCTAACTGGCTTTGTCGACACTGAGGACCTGATGAAGTCAATGTCCTGGCAACACATGATGCCTTTCTCAAAAATATCAAACGACCTCCGTAGGTCCTAAAATTTGGAACACAAGTACCTTTAAGTACATATTAAAACTTAGAATTATCAGTTCAATCACCAGACTGACAGGGTGCAAACGGCGTGCTCACAAAAATGGCTACATTAATTGATATAACACTGGAGTGCGGATAACTGAATTTGATGGTAAAATGAGCTCTTTTGCAAACCGATCAAACGGATTGATAAAGGCTTGAAATTTGAAACGTAGCTCGTCATTTATACCAACATTAGCTTGGAACAAAAATTCTGACATGATTCTTACTAAGGCAACTTTTACACTTGTGCGAAACAGGGCTCCGACTAGCTGTCGAAACAGGGACTCGCCAAAACATAGAAACTGCAAATGGATTTCACTTCAAAAACTGAGCAAATGGATTCGTCAAGACCTAAAATTTTGTAGGCTGACTCAAATTAATGCATACAATTGAATCAATTTTGAAATTATCCATGATGATCAATAGGGCAAAAGATGTAATCGCTCAAAGTAGGCTACTCAATAAAAATTGCATTTGTGCCTAAAATGCACTTTCAGCTCACCCCTCAAATTGGGTACCTCATAAACTTCTCCAAATTGAATTTTGAAAGTTTCACATCACTGAATAGGCCAAATGAAAGGTGTAGGACATGAATCCTGAGCCTTACCCTCTGAAAATCAACCGGCTCCATTTTACCCCCTTGCTAACTAGGCCATTCAAACTGACTTATTTTAATCATTTGGAAATGCAGGGAAATTTTTTGAAATGGGCCTATAAAATTGACTCAGTTTTAAATACTCCCAACACTCTCCAATCTCTATTTCCATTTTCTAGTTAGCTTTGTCATCTTCTTAATTTCCTCCAATCATTCTTTTTCTTCTTTCAGTCAGCTTTTTCTCAACCAGTTAACTCAATTAATCTATTCAATCTATTCCGTTTCACCTCCAAATTAGTATTTCAACTATCAATCAACATGTGAGATCACCTAAGTTCAACCTCTTGATCATTTTGTTCCACCTTTCAAGCAATCTTCTCCAAAAGTTTATAAATTGAGCATTCAATCTCCATGTTCAACAATCACAGTCTTTGAATCTTTGTGTCAATTGCAGGTTGCCAACACAATATCTGAGAGCCATCATACCATAGAGAGGAGAAGAACAATGGAAGCCATGATGCACAATAGGGAGTTTCATATTGTTTAATTTAATTCCATTTTGTATCTATTTCATTGGTTTTATGTTTTAATTGCTTAGATAGTTAAGGAATTCATGATGTTCCTTATTTCATATTTAGCAATGATGAATTTGAGCATAGCACACAAAACAAGTATCTTTTATAGAGAAAAATCATGACCAACAAGAGCAAAGTGCAGAAATTTCTATATTTTTATCAAATCAAGCACACAAATTGATGTTTGCAAATCAAGAAGGAGGCAACCAAAGCATCACAACTTATTGCATCCAAGCATGAAGTTGTTAAAGATGAAGCTAAATTTCCAGTTGCAGCTGAAGAAAAATGGTTTCATCTCTCTTATCCACTTCAAAAAATTAGTATGTATGGTCAATGTGAATTTGTAAGAGAGTTTGTTAGTGTATTTATACAGTCATTACAGTTTTTTGTTAAGTTTCTATTAACATTGCAACTCTTTTTGGTTGCACATAAGCATATGAAGCATTGTAAGTTGCTGAGAAAGGGAATATATTTCATAGAATCAGTGATTGGTTTTGTTTAAGTCTTATTTTCTAGTTAGTGTAGGTTAGGATAGGCTACGATAGGTTTTTCATTCAATAAGTACTCTTGCACAATGCCTTAGATTTCTTTTTCTTCATTTGTTCATGTTTAGTTAGTTAGGTGTTGTCTAGTGAAGTTGTTTCCCCAGATTCTTCTTGTTGAAATGACTCCTTCAGAGTTGTATTAAAGTCATTGGATGGAGGTGAAACAATTGTTCAAAAAGTTGCAGCATTTTTAAGTTACTTGTAGTAGTTGTAGTGTGACTAAATAATCAACCTACACAATCTTCCAAGAAGTATACAACAATTTTTGGTGTCAAATATGCAGTCTCTTAAAGGGACATGTGCATTCAACTATTTTGGGACCTATACTTTCAGATCTTCACCATATTTGAAGATGTTCAAATCACTCAAGGTACTTACATTTATGATTTCCATTTATTTGTAATATTTATTATTTTTGGTTAATTAACTATCTATGCATTACAATGTGTTTGTCAATTATCATTTTTCTAGTTACATGCTTCATAACTTATTTATTTTGGAACCCTCATCCATTAATTATCATTTGAGGACAAATAACCTTTTAGTTGAGGGGAACATAATATTTTCAGACCTCTGTAGTAGCAAATACAATGAGAGTAAAAGACAAGAGCCAAGGAAGAGGATATGAAAGTCATATAATTTCATGCATAAACAATGCCTACTCCCTGCTTGAGGACAAACAAGATTTCAGCTGGGGGGAATGATGAGCCTAGAAATTGATCATATTATTTAATATTTTACCTCATGTTTATAATTTCCTTCCATGTAATTTCCAAACATTACCTTGGTTTTGTGAAGCATTAACTAGGATTGATGGTCTTTGATATGCATATGTGTGTCTAGCTAGTTGATGCTAAATTATGATAAATATTATAATAAATGGTTATTGTTTAATGTAAATTACTTTGGAATAATTAACATATTATTTTTGAGTGGTTTTAGTCATTCATACAGCTAGAAGAAAGGAGGAGCAAGTTGGCAATTAACAAATGTAGATGTAGCAGTTGACTGAAAGTGCAGAAAAAGTCAAAAGACAAGTTTCAATAAAATAGACATATCTCACTCATTTCTTAATGAAATTAAGATTTTAAAAATGATCTGGAAAGATTGAAACAAGATATAAAATGGGTTTAAACCATTTGATCTGATTCACAATAGTTAACGAGGAGCATTCACCAAAATTTGATTGAGACAAACTAGCAGATTTTCAGGCAGTAGTTAAGGTTTGAGTTATAATTTAACTTGGAATCTTCTACCTCCTCATGAGTTCGTGTATTTAGAGTTATCTAAGTCAAAAAAAATTGGAGAAGATTGTGGAAACAATAATTTATTATTCATAAATAATTTTAACATTTTTTGCACACATGTTTAGCCATGAGTACATTTAATGGTTGTAGAGTTCGAAGAGGATTAGAACTCTCTCAACTCTTGTTAGTTTAATATTTATTATCAGTGATGAGTAGAATAAGTCATCTTCTTATTGTCATAGGAGAAATGAAATTTGTAATAAGTTGTTGAGTTTTTAATTTCTTCAACTCTCAAGCCTCAAGCATAAATGTGAGATTTTGTTGAGTTGTAAGTAAGTAGTGTTGAAGTAGTGTTGAAAGTAGTGTTGAAAGTAGTGTTGAGAATAGTGTAGAGAGTATCCAGTTAGTGTTGAGTCTTATTAATGGTATCCAAATTCAATCAGCAAGTCTGATACACATCCATGTAATATTTGATTTGCAATAAGAAGATTATTTGAGCATTGAATCTTGTCTATTGAAGATAGAATGTTAATGACAGATTGAACCAACTCAAGCAAGAGCCACTTGAGGAAGTGTGATTTCATCATAGTTTAGATTTTTATTCATTATGCTTTACTCTAATTAGTGAGTTGGTTATGATAGGTTTTGTTGCAAATAACTAGTCATCCTGAAATCACATTGTTGCAAATAACCAGTCATCCTGCAAGCCACTGCTGTTGCAAATAACCAGTCTTCTTGCAGCCACTACTGTGTAGTTAGTTTTATTTCTAGCATTGTCGTTTTTTCAATTCAGTTTATTATTCTGAGTTTATTTTCTATACACAACTGATACAATAGCTTAGAAGGCTTCCATAGTGCATATATAGTGCTATCTCACTTCAAGTTCACATCCTTGGGTTGATAATTAAATGTAGCTTCAAGTTCATGAAGGGTTGCTTAGTGTGGATAAAAATCCTTGAGTTGTGAATTAGTATTCCAACCTCGATTTCAATTAAAAAGCCCAACATTTTTGGCACTGTTGTCGGGGATGAATCAAGTTGTGAGAGTCACTAAGTTATTTTAGAAGTCAATGGAGCATAATAACCAATAGCCAATATCATTTGCAGCAAGTTTGGAAATAAATGAAGACATGTGCTCTAACATCATAGAGGAATTTTGTTCATCCACTGATGACAAGGTGTTGGTTTGTGAAGAGGTAAAGGAAGATAACCTTGTTTTGAAAAATGAATAAGTTACCATACAAAAGGTTGTTGAACATGATATCAAATCAAAACTCTTACTTCAAGAAGATACCTGCCATTAAGCTAAATTCAGTCCTCTAATGCTGGAAAGTAAATAAGATATTGATGAAGATGTGTTTTGGGATGACTTAGAGAATTTTTTCTTAAATTTGGATGCAAAATGTAGACACCTAAAAATGTCTCATTGATCATGTACTAACTATTCCTCTAATTGATTAAATAATTCTTTAATTCTTTAATTAATTTAATTAATCTTATTCTTCTAAATTCATATTTCCTCATCATTTTACTAATTATTTTATTTTCTATTCTATCATCATTTAATCATTTTAACCATTTTCTAATGTTAATTAAATATTTATTATTTAATTAATTCTTTTTAATTCCCTAATTTAAATATTCTTTATTATTTAAATAAATTATATTTTCAATTTCTCTCTCTAATCATCTAATCACTAACCCTTTTCTAAATATTAATTAAATATTTATTATTTAATTAATTATAATTTAATCGTTTAATTTAAATAATCTTTATTATTTAATTAAATTCCATTTCTACATAATTAAATAGTTTCTTTAAATTATTTAATTAACTAATTAATTATTCTAATTTCATTGTTCTTCTAATTTCTTCCAATTTCAAATACATGTGCATGATTTCAAAAACCAAATTGAAAATCAAAGTCAAGTTCTATATCTATTCAAATACTAAATTGAATTGAATAAATTCAATTATTTGTATTAAAATCTCATGCAAAGATTAAATTGAAAATCTAAGTTAAAGTGCAAGCACATGCTAAATTAATTTATTCAATCAATCAATTAATTAAATCATTATCTCTCCAATCTCTATTTCCATCTTCTAGTTAGCTTTCTCATCTTCTTAATTTCCTTCAATCATTTTTTCTTCTTCTTTTAGTCAACTTTTTCTCAATTAGTTAACTCAATTAATCTATTCAATCTATTATGTTTCACCTCCAAATGAGCAAGTGAGCTCACCTGAGTTCCACCTCTTGATCATTATGTTCCACCTTTCAATCAATTATCTCCAAAAATCTATAAATTGAGCATTCAATCTCCATGTCAAATATGCAACACTCTTAAATGGACCCGTGCATTCAACTATTTTAGGACCTATACTTTCAGATCTTCACCATATTTGTAGATGTTCAAATCACTTAGGGTACTTACATTTATGATTTCCATTTATTTGTAATATTTATCATTTTTGGTTAATTAACTATCTATGCATTACAATGTGTTTGTCAATTATTATTTTTCTAGTTACATGCTTCATAACTGATTTATTTTGCCACCCTCATTTGTTAATTGTCATTTGACAACAAATGACCTTTTAGTTGGGGGGAAACATAATATTTTCAGACCTATGTAGTAGAAAATACAATGAGAATAAAAGATAAGAGCCAAGGAAGAGGATATGGAAGTCATAGAATTTCATGCATAAACAATACCTACTCCTTGCTTGAGGACAAGCAAGATTTTAGCTGGGTGGAATGATGAGGCTATAAATTGACCATATTATTTAATGTTAAGAATATTATTTGAGCATTGAAGCTTTTCTATTGAACATGGAATGCTAATGATAGATTGAAGCAACTCAAGGAAGGGCCACTTGAGGAACTATGATTTCATCATAGTTTATATTTTTATTCATTAAGATTTACTTTAATTAGTGAGTTGGTTATGATAGGTTTTTTTTTAGCATATTTGATTTCACTGGGTTTAGAACAGTCATCTTGCAACCACTGTTGTTGCAAATAACTAGTCATCCTGCATCCACTGCTGTTGGAAATAATCGGTCATCCTGCAAGCCATTGTTGTTGCAAATAACGAGTCTTCCTGCAGCCACTACTGTGTAGTTAGTTTTATTTCCAACATTGTCATACTTTCAATTTAGGTTATTATTCCGAGTTTATTTTCTATACACAATTGATACAATAGCTTAGAAGGCTTCCATAGTGCATATACAGTGTTGTCTCATTTCAAGTTCACATCCCTGGGTTGACAATTAAATGTAGCTGCTAGTTCAGGAAGGGTTGTTTAGTGTGGATAAAAATCCTTGAGTTGTGAATTAGTATTCCAACCTCGATTGTAATTGAAAAGACCAACAACCATCCCAAACAATATCCTAAAATATTAGCTCAAGATCTAATCACACCAGAATATACTAGAGGAAATACCTAACTCTGCAAAGCACCAACACAACAAAACAAAACTGCAAAACAGATCATAAGATCTTCCCAATCTACAATCACTATAGTAAATTACAGGAATATGTTGACATCAATGACAACAACATATCTTAGTAGCAGCAATGTCCAACAATCTCCAACAATATCCAACACAATCTCCTTGGAAGCTATATTTTGATGGATCCCATACTTAGAATGGTTTATGAGAAAGTTTCTTATTTGTCACTCCCCAAGGCGATCTCATCCCCAAGTCATTTCTCTTGTCTTTCCCATGTACCAATAACATTGTTGAATATGAAGGACTTATCACTGGTCTAAAGACATCTATTTAGTGGAATATCTCAGATCTCCTAGTTTATGGAGATTCACAACTATTTATACGACAAGTAAACGATGATTATCAAACTAAGGATGACAAGCTCTTGCCATATAAAGAAAGGTCGATGACCTTAAGCAAAAATTTTAGAGTATAATATTTGATTACATCCCCAAAGAATAAAACTAAGTAGCCAACATGATGGATACCATTGAATCTTTCCTACATATTGAATTAGATAGTCCAAGGTATGAATTTTTAGTGGAATAACTTCTTCAACCTATATTTGAAACATCACATATAGAAAATAGTTTGCAACATTATTGGACCCCAATCACCTTGGCACTACAACATCCATGCATACCTAAAAGATGGTACCCTTCCACCCAAAATATCCCATAATAACCGTCATAACCACATCTGTCATTGTGCCCGATACACCCTTATAGGAGATAATCTATACCATTGTGGCTACCATGACATCCTCTCTAGATGTCTTGATTTGGATGAAGTTGATCCTGCAATGAAATAAGTGCACTTTGGAACTTGTGGCACTCACACGAGTGGATATGTTCTTGCCAAATATCTCTTAAGAATGGGATACTACTAGCCCACCACAAAACATAGTTATTGTGAATTTGTTAAGCAATGTGTTCCTTGTTAGTGGCACAAAGACCTGATTCATGTTCCAGCTCAAGATTTGCATCCAATCACAATACCATAGCCTTTTTTCACATGGGACTTAGACCTCATTGGTAAGATTCACCCTCCTTCCTCAGATGGACACAAGTTTATCATTGCTACAATAAAGTATTTCACTAAGTGGGTCGAAGCCATTCCCATCACCCTTACCACTGATGTCCAAGTTTATCTTGTACCATATCATTTTTTGCTATGGGATTCCCTCCACCATCAATACTAAAAATGGAGCCCCATTCAAAAACAAATATATGGGTGATCTTTGTTCCACATTCCATATTCAAGATTGTCAGTCTACCCCATATTACCCCCGAGTGAATGACCAAGTTGAGGCAACCAACAAAACCTTACTTTGTATCCTCAAGAAGGTTGTGAATGAAACTATTTGTGACTAGCACCTCCATCTCAATTTCACTCTTTGCACTTATTTCATCAATATTTGAACTCCCACTAGAGCCACCCCCTGTTCCATTGTCTATGGTGCAGAAACGGTCTTTCCAATTGAGGTCAAATTGCCATCACTGCACATATTCTTGAAAGAATTTATTTCTAATGAAGACTATAGAGTGGTGAGACTAGTGCAGCTTGATCTCCTTGATGAACAACATTAGAAAGCATATGATCATTTGTAGGTTTATCAAAACAAATTAAAAAGACAATATCAGAAAAAAAATTTACCCCCATAAGTTTAAAGTATGTGATCTATTCCTCCTTGAAAATCCACTGAATCGACAAGATTGAGAGAAGAAAGGAAAAATTTAAGTTAACTGGCTCGGTCCCTATGTGGTCAAAACAAAGTATGGTTCAAGGGCCTATCAGTTATCAACTCTAGAAGGGGATCCTCTCAATGATTCCCTCAACATTCTATACCTTAAAATATTTTGTACTTAGTCTGTGGCAGTGTACCTCATGTTCAAATATAAAAAATTCAAAAATAAAATTCAAAATATAATCACAAAACAACAAGAAAGAAAAGAAAAAAAATGCAAAAATAGTAAAGAAAATAAATTTGTCCAATGGTGAAAACTTGGAAAACAAGTGCCTTAGACATGTACATATGGTAAAAATCTAAAAACAAACACTATATGTAAAGGGGCAGTCCCATTATCCTTTTCTCCTTGCATCCATTTTCCATGGCACGGTATCGGTTGTTACCCACCCCCATCTGCAGCTCCATCACATCCACCTCTTTTTCATGTTGTATCCCATTGTACTCATATTCCCTCACCCTCATCTGCTTCACCTTGCACTTCGCTTGTCCATAGTCCTTGTAAATAACCTTTGTGTTAGGTTCCCTATGCATATTGGCTCATCCTATATATTCCTTTGAGTTCTCTTTGATTGCATTGTCAGTTGTCTATAGGTGTGCCTTGTGTATAGGTGTCATTGTATATATTTTGCATGCCAATCTTGTCCTTCGATATCATATCCTATCAGCTAGTCCATCAACAATCATCCTTTAGAATATTTGTCATCACAATCCTATGAGGTTACCTTTTTCAGTCATCCTCATTGATCCTTCATCTCATCATTAGTCTACGCAAGATGTGTTCTTCCTCTACCTAGACAACACCATCAATCCTCATCCATCATTCATCCTGTGACAAAAGATATCTAAGACACTTGTGCTAGCTTTGGTTCCTTTTTATCTTTATTTATCTTTTTAAAGCTCCTTGGGCCCTATTTCCTCTTGGTTGCCATGATCTTTTATATTATTGTGCATTGGGAATAACAAGGCTCAAGATGTGATCTTGTGGCTTTTGTTTTTTTCTTTTCATGTCTTTTTGGATGTGTCCCTTGTTGTATCATCACTAGGTCTTAGTTATCTCATATTACATTGGGGTATATCTTATGCTTGTGGTTATTCTAATATCATTTCCTATAGGTTCTCTATAACCCCGTGTGATGCTATATTAGCCTATGTGTCTATTTATATGTGTCAATCCATGCATTGGTTGTGAAATTACACCTTGGTTCCTTATACTCTAGTGACTCACATACAATGTTAAATCAAAATAAGTGTTCGCTACATGGCGTCATGTTTCATGGGTTCTCACACTTTATGATGTTTCCTCTGCATATTTCCACTTTATTTGTATTTGCTCCTCTTGCCCCTCTAATTCTTGGCCTCCCTAGGCTTTGCTTTGCGTTATCTTCCATCATGTCCATTGGGACATTTTTTCTTTTGAGACGTCGCCTGAGCCCCTATATTTTTTGCACCCTCTTGAGGGGGTACCCCTTCATCCTCTATTCACCGTCAGTCTAGTCAAGGGCATTTTTTTTCTTGCTCCTTTTTCTCTGAATCGCTAGTGTCTTATTTTCTTTGCACTGACACTATTTTAGGGCCACCATGAAGAGGGGCAAAATGTAGAAACTTAAATTTGACTAATCAATTTAATCAAATTTAATTCCCTTTGCCACTCAGATTAATTAAATAATACATATTATTTAAGTGTATGTAGCATCCTATCCTATCTAACTAGATTAATTTAATTAATTAGGTCATCCCCAATTAAATGATTAAATATCTTAATTAATTAATTCCCCTTTTCCATCTCTTTTTTTGGATTTAATTAATTCAAACATTCCATTTGAGTCACATGTCTCCTGCTATTAACCCCTCTTCTAACCTAACCTTTGTGTTCTAACCAACCCTATCCTCATAACTAACCCTATCCTTTCCAACCTCCCCTCTCACACATGTGTGTGCATATTCCTAATTTCCAAAACATTAGGAATTTGAAACTAATTTTGGGTGCCCAACTCCCAAAATCGACATGTGTCTTTAAGGACACATGTCATTCCCCTTCTTGACATTTGTCCCTCTTGGGGACACTTGTCCTTCCTTGTTGAGCCACAAGTGTGGAAGCACATTCCACATGGAAACCTTTGGATTGCCACTTGTCCTCCTTGAGGACAAGTGGAGGACAAGTGTTGCATTTTTAGGGCCCTTCATCTCCCTTCCTTTCCTATTTAAACCTTCCCTTTTCTAAGTCATTCATCCACCTTTAATATATCCATATCATCATAATGCAACATTTTCATCTATCTTTTTATGTTCTTACCATTACCATGGCAATTTTCATACTCACATCCCATCATCCCACATCATGGAGTAGAATCAAGAATTCGTGACGTCATTGAGCACACATATGATCAAAGAAGAATCAAATTAAAGGGACATTGGTTAGCATTTAATTGTTTTTATTTGATACTTCTAATTTCTTTTTCTTATATAGTTCTTAATCTTGAGGTGTTTGAATGAATTTTGTGTTAGCTTAGGTTTTCAATCATTTGTATTTGAGCACATTTTCATCCACACAAATACATGTAATACTCCCCCTAATAAGGAAAACTCTCATAATTAGAATACTACATCCATCACTTCTCCCTTGAGAGCATCCATTACATCATTCTAGGAGACAAAAGATAAGGCTTGAATCTCCCCCTAGAAAAATGCACTGCATCTATGCGTCTAGGTAGAGAAAAGAGGGGAAATAACCCATAACTTCATCTTGAGATATTAAAAGTGTCCTTTGTTGAAGATTTAATAAATACATTTGCAATCTATTCCTTTGTCGGTACATACTCCAATTTAACCTCCTCTGCCACCCTCTCGCAAGAAGTGATACCATATAGAAATGTGTTTATTTCTTGAATGTGTTAGGATTCCCAAAGATACTGAGAGGGGGGGTGAATCAATATCTTGCTAGTAAATATATTTTTTGATCTTATTAAATAAATTGCTTTCCAAAATAGTGTACCGGTAAACTAGAATTAGTGCAAAGAATAGTAAAGACAACATAGAAAGCACACCATAACACAAGATGTTTAATGAGGAAACCCAGTGTGGGAAAAACCTTGGTGGGATTTGTGACCCACAATATTCACTCACTGGACAATGAATGGATATTACTTACAATAGGGGCCTACACATTCAGGAAGGCCAACTGCCTAAAGATCACTGCTTAATTACCAAGGGAAGTCTCACTAACTTACAAAATGGATTATGAGAATCCAATATAATGTATTGCTACAAAACAACATCTGTTATGCTAGGTTCAATACCGGTTTAAGCTCATGTAATAACCATAAACCCTTGAACAATATCTGCCTTAATATTCACACATTACTTCTACAATTTTCTAACCATGTACGTTTCCTAAATGATTTACAAGATCTCATACTTATATATAAGTCTTATTACAATACGCCTTGTCAGCTTACAAAAAGATATTACAATTAAATACAAAATACAATAACAAAAATCCTATTGGCTGGGATGCCAGTAAACATTATTGTTGTTGTCAGTAGGCTATCTACCAGTGCCAGTGCTAGTGACATAGGATTGCAAGGTTGCCATCAATGACAATACCTTCAATCACCTACAATTTCTCATTGGAGTGTGCAATGCCAACATAATGAATTACTAGGTTCTTTGAAATATTTATGGCATAGGTATTATCACACATAATGGGAATTGCTTCATCATACATTACTCTAATATCTCTAAGAGTTTGCTTCATCGACATAACATGAGTACAACAAGATTTTGTTGATGGAAAATTAGAGGAATTGATTATGTGTTGCATTGATGTTTTATCATTGATGGCAACACTAACTATTTTGGTTGTTTGCTGGTTTCCAATAGAGAGGTTGGATTATGATATTGATATAGTATGCTCTAGTATTATTTGGTTTATGGAATTGGTTTGGATCTGTCATTCATGGTATTTCGATGTGTATCATGATTAGTTGGTTCAGGATTTGATGACTTGGGAGATATCATTTGTTCTAGTAAACCTTTTGGTCACCAGTAAGGGTTTTACTAGTAGAGCTTTGTTGAAGATCTTGTTGAAGTATTCTTGGCTATCAAGGAAGATGATCTAGTACCTGAAGAAAAGGCCCTTGCTGCTAAATTTGAAGACAAGGATGAATGGGTAATAGACAATGGATGTTCACATCATATGACTGGAGATAAAAGGAAGTTTCTATCTTTACAAGAATTTGATGGCGCTCTGGTTAGATTGCTATCGAACTATAAACACCTGCCCTAGAATTTTAGGTAGGGGCCAACCCCCTACTATTCGAAGGGAAACTAGAAATTGACCCATCCAGTTTTCTATTTCATTGGTTAAGTCACCTTCCTTTTTCTAGAATGGATTAATTGTCAGAATTCATATAGATACTCTAGTCAGCTAATACACCATGAGATAGATGGTTATATGTTGCCTATAGCTATTGTATACCTATTGTTAGTTTCAGTGGGTGGTAGTGGTAAGGTAGCTTGACCTGTGCTATCAGTCATTGGTGAGGTGAACCTGACAGTTCGACATTCATTAGATAGATTCACCTTGATGTTTCATTTCATGGGCTAGGGCTAGATTAACCTTGGGATGAATCGGTATAAGTTCAATGTCTAGATTCACCTTGAGATAGCTTAGTTCAATGGCTAGATTAACCTTGTTATTAATAAATGGCTAGATTCACCTAGTTGTTAATCAGTGGATAGATTTACCTTTCACTTTGACTGCTATAGAGGTACTAAAGGTTCTTATTGAATGATGGGAAAGAACCTTGACTTATGGGCTCCGACTGCTAGGTCGGTACTCATGTGGAAGTTTCTTAGTAGAAATCACTAGCTTTACCTTATTCTTTTCCTTTGGTTAGATAAGGTTCACCTTGATCTTATGGGCATGATCGGTAACATCATCATCCAGATGAATGGCTATGGATCTAGCCTATCCAACAAATGATGGATGACCAACCTATAGTTTTGAGGATGACCACCTTATCATGTATCTTATTTAGTTTAATCAGTCAAGAGGTAGGTTTCGGTAACAACTTTAACCATAACAATTACTATGGATGATGACCAACCTTTCTCATGATAGAAGTAGCATGAGATGAGTTTCTCACTTCTAGTTAGTCCCAGTCCAAGTATCAATCACTAGCTTCACCTTTTGCTTTTCCTTTTCCTTATCCTTTGGCTTGATAAGCTTCACTTTTCTATTCTTCATGGGCATAGCTTCTTCACCTTGCTTCGCTTCCGCTTCCACTTGGTGGGCTTCGCTTAGCTATTTCCATGTCCTCTTCCATTAGCTATTGTTTCATGAGGTACGGTAACACTATCCTCTGGTGAACAAGGTTCATCTTCACCATTGTTTAGTAGACGAGGTTCAAGTTCGAATGGTTCTATTTCAACCAGGGTTAGTGAGCACAGGTATGGTTCACCACTTTTATTGGACAACTTCCATTTAGCCCTGGTTTGATTGAGTAGCATTGGGTAACACTTGGACAACCCATTAATGGTTCATTAGGAGGTTCAGTTTCACAATCCATTGTTTGATTCACGATCTATTGGTTAAGTATTCAAAGTACAGATTGAAAGCTTGAACAACTTCCAGCGCACAAACTAGCACAAGGCAAGGATGCTGGCGCAATAGTAGGATGAGGTGCAGTTCATAACTTAATAGCCTAGGAACTCTAGCTAGTGAGATAGAGAGAGAGTATCCTAGTTTCTCGCTCAGTTTCAGTCTAAGAAATAGTTTAAATCACTAGCTCTAGCTTTACCTTTTCCTTTGGATGGATAAGCTTCACTTGGATCTTATCTTGATTGGTAAAAGCTTCAACCTACCCGAACTATAGCTTTTCTATGGTGGAGGGTGATAGTAGGGCCATTTTATCGATTCTATACATAACATGCCAACCGAGCGACTATTATTCCCTATGCACCACTATCAATTCAGAAACCTGCTCTAATAATTAATCAGCCTGCTAGAGTAACAATTCTAGTTGTTGGTATTTTACGTATAGAATCGCCCGGGGATAGGAGGAGGAGATGACAAAGAATGCATGATCAAGGGAAGAGGAACTATATCATTGGATGGTAAGAATGATACCAATAATGTTTATTATGTTGAAGGTTTAAGGCATAATCTTTTAAGTGTAGGACAATTAGTGGATAAGGGATTTCAGCTATAGTTCAAGGATGGAAAATACAAGATTACCAACAGACCTAGATTGGAGATTGCAACCGGTACTTAGACTAAAGGTAACATCTTTCATTTGAACTCTGGTGAGAAGACATGTTTGATTGCACAAATTGATGAGAGTTGGCTATGTCATAAGAGGTTGTGTCATGTGAATTTTGATTTCATTATAAAGATCAGTTCTACTAAGCCAGTTCAAGATATACCTAAGATTGTGAAGCCCTATAATCCAGTATGTAAGGAATGTCAAATGGGAAAGCAAGTTAGAACTTATTTTTAGAATATACAAGACAAATCTAATTATTTTCTTGATCTTATTCATACTAATTTGTGTGGTCCTGCTAGAATCAAAATTTTTCAGGGTGATAGATATTTTATTGATGCAGGAGC
This sequence comes from Cryptomeria japonica, assembly GCF_030272615.1. Lineage (NCBI taxonomy): Eukaryota > Viridiplantae > Streptophyta > Pinopsida > Cupressales > Cupressaceae > Cryptomeria > Cryptomeria japonica. The sequence goes on along the minus strand of NC_081405.1, from coordinate 358,328,827 downwards.
ACTAGTCTAGTTCTTACCAGTTGGGCAGTTTTTAGTTGAATTTCTTGAGAAGGTGGCATTTCTTCTTGTGTGAGTTTTTAGCATTGTAATTTTGGGTTTATCCCCTTGTTTTTGTGGTCTTTACCATGTTTGAGTTTCATAGCATTTGGCTTTGTTTCCGGTGAGATGTGGATTCCGGTATCAACCCGGTTGATATGTTCTTACTAGTTAGTCTTGCAATGTGTTGAGCGACGTTGGATCGGGTTGTGGTTCACTATGACTTGCAGATCATTGGTGATGATATTTTGGGTCATGGCCAGTATTCCCATAGGTCTGTGCATTATTTTATGTTTTCATATTTGTTCTTAGTGATTTGAGCCAACATGTTACCGTTGCATGTTTCATGAACTGATTGGTCTTTGGGCCAACTTGATTAAGTTGTTATTATTTGTGGGAGGTATATATATGGAGGTTTGCGAATCCTTTGGATAGAAAGAAGATAGAATATAGAAAATAGAGTTTTGAAATCGAGTGAATATGTAGATCCAGCGAGGTTTTGATCTGGTCGGACTATGGCCGGAAGGCTGAGGTCTAGTTTAGGGTAGAACCGGTAGGCTATTATTGGAAGACAATTTAATAGGTGGATGATCTATGGATCTTGTAATTGCATTGTAAGAATTTTTTGTATCTTGGATTGTGATCCAACATGTGGCATGTGTAATCCTTCAAATTGTAATAAGATTTATTCAAGTTATTTATTGGTTATGTGTTCTATTATGTTACCGGTTGTTATTTTTATTTTTTCTAGCATCTTGTTACTGGTTAGCAGTATGTTTTGCATGATTTATGTGTTTAGATGCAAGGTTGGGTTGTCCTTCATTGGATATCCCTGCCTTGATTGCATCAAATGGTATCAGAGCTGGTTTGTGAACCTGTTGTTGGATAGAGTGGTGTTTGTGCACCGGTTAATTTAAGAGAAGATTGAGGCAACTTGTGGACTTGTTTAGAGTGCTGAATGTGAGGCATAGAAAGGTTTGTAGGTAGACCACCAATCCTAGAACTTGAGCTTGAGGTAGTTAGTGGGTGGAGACTCTAGCAGATCGCCGATTGAGGCAAGCTACAATTTGGACTGGTAGATCATCATGGAGAGGCAACCAAAAGTTGTGATTAGATCATCAAACCCCTCTGAGGAAGTTGCAAGTACCTACTGACAGATCACTAAACTAGATCAAGTGATGGGACTCACTTTTAAATTAATTCTAAGAGTCTAATCCAGTAGCACTGGTCTAGTTCTTACCAGTTGGGAAGTTTTTAGTGGAATTAATTGAGAGCGTGGAATTTCTTCTTGTGTGAGTGTTTAGTATTGTGGTTTTGGGTTTATCCCCTTGTGTTCATGGTTTTTACCATGTTCAAGTTTCATAGCATTTGGATTTGTTTTCGGTGAGATGTGGATTTTGGTATTGTCCTGGTTGATATGTTCTTACCGGTTAGTCTGGCAGTGTGTTGAGCGAAGTTGGATTGGGTTGCGGTTGATCTTCATGACTTGTGGATCATTGGAGATGTTAATTTGGGTCATGTCTGGTATTCCTGGAGGTCTGTACATCATTTTATGTTTTCATGTTTGTTCTTAGTGATTTGAGCCGACATGTTACCATTGCACATTTCATGAACTGGTTGGTCTTTGGGATGACCTGATTAAGTTGTAATTATTTGTGGGTGGTATATATATGGAGGTTTGAAAATCATTTGGATAGATAGAAGATAGAAGATAGAAGATAGAGTTTTGAGATCGAGTGAAGATGTAGATCCGACGAGATTCTGATCCAGTAGGACTGAGGCTGAAAGGTTGAGGTCCAGGTTAGGGTAGAACTAGTAGATTGTTCTTAGAAGCTGATTTGATATGTGGATGATCTATGGATCTTGTAATTACATTGTAAGCATTGTTTATATCCTAGACTGTGATCCAACATGTGTAATGTGTAATCCTTCATATTTTAATAAGATTTATATAAGTTATTTACCAGTTATGTGTTCTGTTATGTTACCGTTTGTTCTTTCTATGGTTTCTAGCATCTTGTTACCAGTTACCGATATGTTTTGCATGATTTATGTGTTTAGCTACAAGGTTGGGTTGTCCTTCATTGGATCTCCCTTCCTTGACTGCATCATTTATGCTAATCATTGATGACTATTCTAGAATGATGTGGGTTACTTTTATAAGGGAGAAATCTGAAGCATTCAAAAATTTTAAAATCTTTAAGGATAAAGTTGAGATAGTGACGGGTTTGAGGATTAAATTCTTAAGGTATGATCATGGTGGAGAATTCACATCTGGTGAATTTAAGAGTTATTATGAAAAATAATGGGATAAGGAGACAATTATCTGCACCCTAGACACCTTAGCAGAATGGAGTTGTGGAAAGGAAGAACAAAACTATCTTGGATGCGACTAGAACTATGATGGTGGAAGCTAATCTACCTCATATCTACTAGAGAGAAGATGTGAGCATGGCGGTATACACTTTCAATAGAGGTCATATCAAAGGAGACACTGGTAAGACACCTTATGAGGTATGGTTTGGTCATACACCTATAGTTAAGTATTTTAGAATCTTTGGTAGTAAACGCTATATCAAAAGAGATGATTCCATTAAAAAATTTGGTCCTAGATGTGATGAAGGGATATTTCTTGGTTATTCTAACGAAATAAAATCATATAGATGTTATAACAAAAGATTGCAGAGAATTGTGGAGAGCACTAATGTCAAGGTGGATGAGATGAACATAAGTCAAATCATAACTTATGAGAAAGAGCTGACAATGGAAATGATCATAACTAAACTGGTAGCACCTACACCGAAACAAAATATTGAACTAGTTACTCTGGTAGTATCAAAAAATTCGATAGTAACTGAAGATCAGAGCAGAGGAATAGAAAATCAGAAGACACCTAAGTATGTTAGGTTAAATCATTCAGAAGATCATATAATTGGAGACAAGAATAAAGGGGTGATGATAAGAAGAAGGTTGACAACTGATGAGGTATGTTTAATTTCTCAAATTGAACTAACATCAGTAATTAAAGCATGTAAAGATGAATGTTGGATAAAATCTATAGAAGAGGAATTAAATTAGATAGAAAAGAATAATACATGGACTTTAATTCCCCGACCTAAAAATCAGAATGTTATTGGGACTAAATGGGATTTTAGGAATAAATTGAATGAATATGGAGAAGTTGTGAGGAATAAGGCTAGATTAGTTTGTAAATGATATTCTCAGAAGGAAGGAATTGATTATGATGAGACTTTTGCTCCGGTAGATAGAATTGAAGCTGTGAGATTATTTCTTACTTATGTTGCCCATAAGAACTACAAGGTTTATCAGATGGATGTTAAGTGTGCATTTCTAAATGGAGATCTTGAAGAGGAAGTTTATGCTGAGCAACTTGATGGATTTTCACTTTCAGATGACAAAAACATGGATTGCAGGTTAAGGAAAGCTTTATATGGATTGAAACAAGCCCCTAGAGCTTGGTATGCAAGACTGGATAAATATCTTTTGAAGCTTGGTTTCGCTAAAGGTAATGTTGGTAGTAATTTATATTATAAGATCACTGATGATGACATATTGATTATTGAAGTCTTTGTTAAAGATATCATTTTTAGAGGTGAGGATAAGTTATGTATGAAATTCTCTGATAATATGAAAAATGAATTTGAGATGTCTATGATGGGGGAGATGAAATTTTTCTTAGGTTTGTTGATTACTTAGACTGGTAAAGGTATTTTCATCTGTCAAACTAAGTTTGCTAGGGGGTTGCTAAAGAAATTTGGTATGGAAAATTCTAAACTAGCTAGTACTCCTATGGTTACAAGTGAGAAATTGACTAAGATAGATGCATCAGCACCGGTAAATCCTACAAGGTACAAGTCTATGATTGAAGGTTTGTTATATCTGACTCAAAATAGATTGGATATAATGAATGTAGTTTGTATTGTATCAAGATATTAGAGTAATCCTAGAGAGAATCATGAGAGTGTAGTGAAAAGGATTTTTCAGGTATTTGCAAGGAACAAGTGAATATGGTTTATGGTATCCTAAAAATCATGATTTTACACTATGTGCATATACAGATGTAGATTGGGTTAGACAAATGCGGATTGGGCTGGAGATGTTGATGACCGGAAGAGCACATCTGGTGGAGCTTTCTATCTTGGAAAGAAACTTGTTTCATGGATCAGCAAGAAGTAGTCATGTACCTCTTTATCTACAGTTGAAGCTAAGTACTTTGCTACTGCTACTAACTATACATAGGTTCTATGGATAAATAAAACATTGAAGGATATAAGGATGGATTGTAATGAACTGATAGTTATTAAATGTGATAACTTTGTTGCTATTGACATATCAAAGAATCTAGTATTTCATTCTAAGACAAAGAACAGATCTATCAAGAATAAATTTTTGAAGGAGAAGGTGGAAGCAAATGAAGTCAGACTGGTTTATATGAACACTAAAGAGAAAATTGCTGATATCTTCACTAAACCTTTTCCTAAGGAATCATGAGTACTCAGAGACAGATTGGGGGTTTCTGTCCCTCCGGTAGAAACCTAAATAATGCTGATTAGCATTAGTTGGACATGTATTTATAGAGCTACTATTCATTTTGGATTGATGTGTTGGTGCTACTACTCAGGGAGAGTAGTCAGTTGTGTGGTTTAGTGGATTTATAATTTTTCTTTGATGTTTATGTCATATTTTTTGTATTGATGTCAATGGGGGAGAGATATATGTGAAAAATAGAGCTTAACAGAATATTAGTCGAAGTGTGATCAGATCTTAACATGGATATCATTCATAGTGGGAGTTTGTTAACTTCATTGTAATATCATCTTATGGGAGATTGTTGGCTATCTTCCTTTGGAGGAAACTTGTTTGGCATTTCTTGGCACTTGGATGTTTTTCACATCTAGTGTTACCATCAATGCCAAAGGGGGAGATTTTTGGCAAATTGGAGGAATTTATTATATGTTACATTGATCTTTTGTCATTGATGGCAACATCGACTGTTTTGGTTGTTTACCAGTTTCCAATAGGTTCTGGTAGAATGGTTGGATTATGATATTGATCTGGTATGCTCTAGTATGCTTCAGTTTGTGGAATTGGTTTAGATCTATCATTCATGCTATTTAGATGTGTATCATGATTATTCAGATTGAGATTTGATGACTCGAGAGTTACCATTATTCTATTAAGCCTTTTGGTCACCGGTAAGGGTTTTACCAACAAAGCTTTGTTGAAGATCTTTTGATGCACTTGATAAGTGGTGTTGGCACAACTTCTAGATGGCTTCTAGGATGTTATTGGTTATCTTGTTCATGTTCCTATTAATCAGTGGTGTTTCATTTCAGACCAGACCTAATGCTATCTTATTCTGCTAGGTTATGGACCAGTTTATGTAACGTGTTGGTGGATGATCTTGATGCATTTTCGGTTGGATCTATTGATTGGATTATGTTGTTTTGATCTTATGCTAACTTGATTGATCATTGGATTGTGGGTTTATGTTATGAATTTATTGTATTATCTTTTAGGTGGCTGACCTAATTGTTTAGGTCTTGGGTTGGTATAAATATGATGTAAGATCTCTTTGTAGATCATGGGCATATTTGTGGGTTTTTGGGATATAGGATTATCTATGTGCGAATATGATTGTAATCATATGCAGAGGTTTTGGTCAATCATAGGTTATCAAATTGGGTTGGTGAAAGAGGTTTAAGAGCTCCGGTATTGATCTTAACTGGAACTGTATTCAGGAATAGGAGATGTTATTCTTACAGTTCACTCTTCTTTCTAGATTGTAGTCTGAATTTATTTTGTAGTCAATGAGGCTCCTTTTGTGATGAGCAGTGCACTCTAGGATGTTGGCTTTCCTGCATGTGCAAGCCCCTCTTTTTGTAATCACATACTTAGTGCAAAAGTATTATCTGACTATGGGTAGGCTTCCCACCATGGTTTTTCCATTTATCGAGTTTTCCACGTACAAATCTTGGTGTTATCTTTTGTGGATGGTTGATAAATGTTCTATGGTTTATATTTATGCTTAACTATTATATCTTATATTCTAGTAATAAGGTTTTAATGCTTAAAGTTATATAATTTATTAACAACTGGTTCACCCCCCCTTAGTTGTTCACTGATTATCTAAGTTGTCTAGCAATTGCTACAATATTATTTGCCTCTATAGTAGGTAATGAAACTAACTCCCATTTCTTACTTGTGCTTCTCTTATCATCTACGTATTTGGCTCAGTCAACATATGTATATACTTTTATCATGAAGTCACCATTCCTTTTATACCACAGACCATAATATGGAGCACCCTTCAAATATCAAAATATTCTCTTTACTACCTAATCATGTGATTTGTTTGAATTAGCTTGGAATATTCAAACCAAATAGATAGCCTACATAATGTTCAGTCTATAAATTTTCAAATATAGTAGTCCACCAATCATAGATCTGTATTTCTTCTATTCAACATCTAGAGATTCATCATCCTTGCTCAATTTACAACTAGTAGTCATAGGAGTTGTAACCAGTTTACTATTATTCATCCCAAACTTCTTTAACATTTCTTTGACATACTTGGCCTAAGAGAAAAAAAAGTTCATCTTCTAACTAACTTGCAAACTAAGAAAGAAGGACAAATCACCAATCATAGACATTTTAAATTCCTTCCACATTTCTCCAACAAATCCCGTACACATGTTATAATCACCTCAAAAGATAATGTCATCAACATACAGAACTATCATTAACTTATCACCTTCAACTTTAAAATAGAGATTGTTGTCAACAATACCTTTTCTAAAAATTTTCTACAAGTACTTATCCAACCTAGCATACCAAGCTCTAGAGGCTTGCTTAAGTCCGTACAAATCCTTCTTTAATCTATAAATCATATTTGGATCTTCTAACAATTTGAACCCATTTGGTTTTTCAATATAAACGTCTTCTTCAATTTCTCCATTTAGAAAGGCTGATTTGACATCCATATGATAAACCTTAAAAAAATTATAAAAAAGGTGTGAAACATTCTTATGGTTTCCATCCTAGCCACCAGAGAAAATGTTTCCTTAAAATAAATACCTTCTACTTGTGAGTATCCTTTATATACTAGTCTTGTCTTGTTCCTTGTCACTTGTCCATCCTCATTTAGTTTATTCCAAAGCATCCACTTAGTTCCTATCACATTTTTCTCCACCGATCTACGTACCAAATCCTATGTACGATTCTTCTATATCTGATTTAGTTCCTCTTCCATTGCCTTTATCCAACTTTCATCTTTTCTTTATTCCTCATAAGACTTTGGTTCCACCTGAGAAGAAACAATAATTTTCCTACTCACTGACCTCTACAACTTTCTTTCTAGAATGAACGCCTTTGTTTTTTCTCCAATGATCTAATCTTTTTAATGTTTTTTTGCACATACTTAGGTGGTGTCTTAGGTACTTTCTTGGTTTATTCTTCTTCTTTAACATTTCTTTATTTATTTTTCTTCAACTTTTGGATCCTCTTTCTCTTCTATAACAATCAAAATGACTACTATTTTAGTCTCAAAATCAATTTTTGGAGTATTCTAATTCCATTCTTCACACACTTTTACATTTGTTCTTTCTACCATCTTATTCATCCTTTTGCTGAAATGTCTATAGGCTTTGCTACTTTTAGCATATCCCAAAAATACACCTTCATTTTCTCTAGCATCAAACTTTCCTATGTCTTCTTCATCTCTCTTTATATAGCACTTCCTTAGAAAAATTCTAAAATACTTTATAGTGGAGGATTTATCATTCCAAAGTTCACAAATTATCTTAGTATGATTTACTCTCACCTATACCCTATTAAGAATTTAAACTATAGTTTACATAGCTTCTTTCTAGTATGCATTAGTCAGGTTAGCATCCTTTAGCATTATTTTGGCCATCTCAATAACAATCCTATTTCTTTCTTTCTATAACCCCATTATGTTATGGGGTACTTGGAGTAATTTTTTTGTCAAACTCTCTTGAAGTAAACTCTCCTCCTCTATCAAATCTCAAACATTTGATCCTAGCATCTACTTGATTCTCAACCATTGTTTTGAATACTTTAAACCTTTTAAAAGCCTTTGATTTTTCTTTTAAGAATGTAACACATGCCATCCTAGAATAATAATCAATAAGAAACATAAAGTACCTCTCACCATTGAGTCCTCTTGTTCTAGTGGGTTTGTAAAGGTCTATATGAACTGGCTCCAAATATTTTTAAGTAAAATATTCTTTGTTCATGAATCTTATTTTTGTTTGTTTTCCTAGTTTACATTCTCTACTTACTATATTGGTAGGTTTGATGATTCTTGGTAAATCTCTCATAGCTTCAATAGTACTAATTTTCACCATAATGTCAAAATCAACTTGTTCCATTCTTTTATGCCATAGCCAGCATTCACTATTCTGTGCCAACAAACAACTGCCTCTAATATTGTCTTTCATATATAAGAAATTTCCATTTTCTCTATGTTGTCTCTGATTTTAGACTCAACAAAAACATCAGATAACCCCTACAAATTATGTCTATTGTTCGATTTGTAGCTCACATACTCTAAGGTATGCTTCTCAAGGTACAAGTCATGTACTCTTGAGCATAATCATTTCCAAGTCATTTCCTATGAAGCAGCAAATTCCTAAGTCGTCATTCTAGTGGGTTTTAATGTCTTAGATTTTTAAAGTTCCCTACAAAGTCGGGTCTCAGAACTGACATTGCAAATTGAATATATTTTCACTTTCAATCAGGTCTTTGGGACCTGATTACAAGAAAAACATCACTCTCATATATAATTGGACCTCAGAGACCCAATTGCATGATTAATTACCATGAACATTTGTACTCTAATCTCAAAGACCCGATTGCACATGAATCACACCTCAATTTTACTTGCAATCAGGTCCCTGAGACCTAATTGCATGGAAAGCATTACCCTCACTTGTAGTCAGGTTCTTAAGATCCGACTGCATGTCAAACACCATACATACTTGCAGTGGGATCTCAAAAGCCTGATGATACTTGATGTAAACCTTGTCTCACTTGTAGTCAGATCTTTGAGACTCGATTGCAAGGTTTCTTTGTCCTTCTTTCATGTAATCAGATCTCTGAGACTTGATTACACTAGCAGATTTTCATCATCATTATATACATGTAATCGGGTCTCTGAGACCCGATTACACGTACAATACTATTTTTCATACTTGTTTTTTATTCTCAAAGACCCAATTACAATATTAGACTCTACATCTCCTTTGAATACTTTCAATTTGATCCTTGAGACCTGAATCGCAACTGTGACCCCACACTTAGCCTATTTGACCTTCTCATGTTAGACTCACTTTCTATCAATCATCTTTGTTGGCACACATGATATTCCAGATTTGATAAATCAAGGAAAGCCTTGGTTTTGCAACACATCCATTCTATGAATAAGGTTATGGAGCTTTCAGAACTCCACTCCATTCCAAATTCCAAATTCCACACACTAGGATGAGATGACTTCGAAGCACAGGTTAGCTTGCAACATTGTGAATACTTCAAGGATGATGATAATAAAGACATGTCTCATAACACTTAGTTTATTTTCTGTCATGTATTATGTAATTTGGTTTTGACATATAACATGTAAAATAAAAATTTGTAATTACATATAAGAACAGTACAAGTCAAAGTCAAACATGACTGTACTGCTGAATAAGTTAAATTTAGTTTAGCTTTTCCCTCATTTTTCTCATGTCTTCTCCTGTATAAATATGAGGAGCTACATTGTAAATAACTATCTTCTGGAAATGCAACAAAACTTTGTCTATTTGGGAAGCACTCTAAAACTTTGTTTTAAGATGTAAATCAAATTGCAATCAATAAAAGAGACAAGTTGTAATGTGACATTATTATTTGGAGTTGATTGTGAGTAATGCGGTGTTATCTAAAAGAGATTTCAACCCAATCTTGTAGTATTTCAGCTACTTATTGTATTTAGAATTAATGTTATGTTGTCAAACTTGATCTCATGGTATTTGAGCTACTTATCATGTTTGAAGTTAATGTTTTATGCTCAAGAAAAGAGATAACTTTCATTCTTTGTGCTACTTTTACCTTCTACATATGTGTATTTAAGGTGAAGTGTATGTTGAAGTCTTTGAGCTACACATATCTTTGTTCCTGAAGCTTTATAGGAAGTTGTGGAAAGTCTTTGAGCTTTGATGAGCTTCTTAGTTACTAAAAAATGCTTATTTGTACTTGAAAGTTTATTGTAAGAAAGGATCATATATTCTAAAAGAAGTGGATATGATTGAGGATGAACACCTATTCTAGAAAAAAAGAATACGGTGAAATTAAACACCTTATTCATTAACTTAGTGTACATAATTTTAGCTCCTACTTAAGTTTAGTAGTTTTTAGTAGCAATAAATAGGGGAGCCTCCCCTTACAAAGAGGGAGGTTGTGTCTCACACACTGGTTGAAATCACTATTTTGCAATTGGTTGAATCAAGTTAGTTGCAAAATACCTAATACTCTAAAAACTTCTACAACTAACCTTCTAGAACTTTCTTTTCTAATTACACATCTAGATTCTTTAAAGGTGACCCCATAACCTTTATTGTACACCTGAATTACACTCAACAAATTATGTCTAGGACCTTTGAAATAGTAAATATCATCAGTCTAATGTTTACCATTAATTGTAATACTTCATTTTCCATAAATACATGCAGCTTTCTCTCCTACAAATTTTACCAATCTACCATCATACTTCTCAAGGTTAATGAACTTCCCTTCATCACCTATCATATGGTTTGAGCAACCAAAGTCAATAATCCAAGCTTTCAGTTTAAATTTAGCATGAAAAGAAGTCTTTTCTTTCACGAGGCTTCCACTGTTCTTTATATTTTCAAGTCTTCTGGACTTTCCTTTATCCTTATCTTTTATTGCTAGGAACAAGAATTCTTCATTTGAATCATTACCATCTTCATCTTCAGATAAATGTGTCTATATTGAGAAAGAGCATATTTTCTCTCTATCTTTGTCATTTGTCTTCTTATTTCTATCACTACTTTTGTATATATCCTTCCTTTCATCATCGTCTGATTTTTTTGTAGTCTTTCTTATACATGCATATAGAGGTAACATACCTTTGTGCTTCCCAGTTCCTCTTTTCAATATTCTTAAAAAGTTTTCTTAAAGGTCATCTATCTCTTCTCTCGCTTCTACTTCATCTTCGGACCTTTATGAAACAGTAAATGTCACTTCTCTCCTTTCCTTTTTGATATCATCTATCTCGACAATCTCAAAAGGAGATAGTAAACCAAGGATTTGGTCTAGTGTATACTTATCCAAATCTTGGCTCTCTTTAATAGAAAACCTCTTCAGTTTGTAGGGTTTACCCAGTGTCAAAACTACTTTTCTCACATCGCTTTATTCTATTTTTCCACTAGCACCTTTGATATAATTTACAACTTCATTTACCCTCAATGCATAGCCTTCAATGATCTCATCATAAAACATCCTTAGGTTCTCAAATTTGTGCTTTATATTTGTCAATTTAGCTTGCTTTGACTTCGGATCACCTTCATATACACTTCTCAGCTTGTCCAAAATTTGTATAGCAATCTTCAATCCCATTACCCTACCAAATACTACATCACTTAAGAAATTGACAATAGAAACCCTATAATTTGTATTATTCTCAAATTATTTTATCTCATATGCAGTCTATGGAGGACCATTATGTGGAGCAACATAACTAGCCTTGACAATTTCCCATAATCCCTTTAGTAGAGATTCCAAGTGAAATTTCATTCTCTCTTTCCGATAAGAGTAATTTGTACCTTCAAACCTCAATGCTTTCAAATTCAAATCATGTCACCATCTAGGATCTCCCTTAAGCAATTTAGCTTCTCAAGAAGGGACTAGGCACTAATACCAATTCATGAACACACGACAAGACTGAGAGGGGGGGTGAATCAATCTGGGTCTCTAACATAATTTTTTTTCTAATCTATTAAACTTCAAACCACAATTAATATATTACATTAATGAAATCATGAAAGCACAACAACCAACTTAGGAATACCATATTTATGTGGAAAAACTAAGAAGGGAAAAACCACAATGAGATTCACACCCACAATATAGATATGAATGATTACAATAAATACGTCACTAGCTATGGAGTTCACTACTCTGGAATTTCTAACTAAGGTGCACAACCTTAGGGAAAGATACAGAGAACATGTACAACTAAAACTCACTGCTTCAAGACAAGAGTTAAAGGGCTTCTAAGAGAGACATATTGTCTTCTAATAGGAATAGCTGAACTAAAGAGGAATAGGATCTCGTGATCAAGGAATAGAACTTGAACCTCTATGTCAAGTGTCCGATAACATGGCAAATACATCTAACCTTAAACTTTGTTACCAAACACTATAAAGTTTCTTCTCAATAGATTGTCATAGACCTTTTCAATAAAATCTATCTATATATGATTCACAATCACTTTGCATTAAAATAAATACCTCCATACAACTGTACATCCAACACACACCTTTTCTCACCCTCATATACAATGATATTCATTAAAACTCTCAACTAGGTTAGCCCAAAGAAAAGTACATAAAATTACATGACCTAGGCCATCTAGACCGATAATATCCAATGTGATCCACTGTAGGAGAAAGAGGGGACCCAAAAAAAAAACCACACATCCTTCTAAGTTGAGTCCAATGAGATAAATACCCTAACACATCTTCGAAAACTAGTTCTAAAAGAAACATGTAGATAAATAGTAAAACTTAACAATCGATCAACCCAAAAACATCTTCCAATACAAATTACCCATTGCAGATCTTCACATGCCATGGTGAGACCCAAAACAATATTCCAACATAACCTCCAATGAATATTTGGGCCAAAAAGCATGATCTGGACAAGATAATTCGTCCTAGAATACTAAGACCCAACATAGGTAACCAAACCAAGCATAGAATAGCATAACACACATGCAGGATGAAAGCAATGCCAAATATTCAAATTCAAACATTGCACAAACCAAATAAGCATGTCCTACAAACTATAATACTTGAATTCACATATATGAAATCCACCAAGTAAATTTCAAACCATCCTGACAGACACTCTCACTATCAGAGAACAATAACAACTAGTCTCATCATCTACAGAGATTACTTTAGTGGTGAATATTCGCCAATGGTAAATTTTTCACGTCGGCCATGTTGGAAATGGAAAATATTTTGTACCAATTGGGGGGGGGGCATGTCGCCAGAACATTATCAATTTCTATCAAAGTCACGGCCCGATCGCCATATGTTTTATGCAATTAAATGTTTCTATGCGACGATTTTGCCAATACAATATATGGTGGACACATGGTAAATTTAATTGTTTCGCCTACACTCTCCGAGGTTGTCTTAAAGATGACCTTAATTCACCTATAGGCATGTGAAGATTTGTTAGCCAGGGGGACCCAATTCGCCCGACATCTTGCTGACGCATGTCTCCATTCACCCCAACTTTTGCCAACTATTTTGTATTCGCCTATTATTTGGCCGACCTATAATCGCCTCAAAAATTACATAAGTCATATTTGGATGACCTATAATCACCTCAAAAATTACATAAGTCATGTTATAGTTATGCGGGATTCCCCAAATATTTTTATGAAATTCTCGTGGAATTTTCCATATAAGGATTGGTATAAAATTTAAATACATGCAAAGATCAGATCTATCTCAACATAATCTAGTGGGTTCTAGGCTCTGAATTCTAATCAATAGTGAAGTTTTAGACCAAGGAAAATCATTGTTGTTGACTACATCAGCGACTGCTAGTGACCTAAAGCGTAAAGGTGAGCGATCATATTTTGGAGGTATATAATACATTATAGTCTATTATTGCTTCTTCAACAAATTGATATTTTTTTGGCAGCCTTTATTTCATTTGAGATGTCAAACATGAAGAGGGGTAGGAAACCTAAATGTGGGGAAGGCCAGGAGAGGCCAACAAAAAGCAAAATGTTGTCTTCGTACTTTGGCATTGGAAAAGATTGTGGTGAAAATCAAGAAGGTACATCATCACAAGTACAAGTACAAAATTTTCCACCTACACCACATGTTGAAGATGGTGGCAAACCTAATATCTCAGATTAGGATGATCTTGAAGAAGATTATCTGGTAGATACCCAAGTTAGCCGAAATGATATAATCGACTTGGGTGATAATGCAATTGATGATAATGCACGAATGGGGAAAAGAAAATCCATATCAAAAAAGGGTGAACCACAATCAAAAAAGGATCGGGAGTGGGATATGTTAGTGAGGAATTTTCAAATTAATTGGGCATGAAAGTATCCATTCATTGAACCACTAGAGAATCCAATTGAAGGTGAGCCTCCAATAGAATGTAGGTGTAAGATTTGTACTTGGAAACATAACAAGGAAATTAGGTTGTAGCTAAAATTTGACACCATAGAAAAGCATATGGGTAAAGTTTATGAAAAACAAATGATAGACGGGGTTAAAAAATCAGTGATAAGATGGAAAACAAAGGAGGAATGTAAGCATGTGAGGAATGCCAAAGAGTATTCTTTTCATGAGAAATTACAGATGAAGCCTGCTAAAGTTAAAGGTTCTATTGAAGTTGTTTTTGGAAAAGCAATGCAAATAGAACATCTGGGAAAAGTTGTTCAGTTAAGCATTGTTTTTCATATTTTGAGCAGAGGGCACGCTATGATAGATTTCCCATCAATTAGTGGTTTATTAAACTTTTTGAAAGTTCCTAACTATCCTAATAGACACTAGTCAGTAAACAGTGGATGGGAATAGGCAGATTGTCTTATTGAGGTTGAAAAAGAAGATGTACAGGAAAAAATAAGAGAGTCAAACTTCATTGTATTTTCTTTAGATGAAGTTATGGCAGTAGACAATACTTCATGGGTATGCATGCATGTTTATACTGTATAGAATCATACCCGCCAACCTCATCTACTATCTGTTGCTAAAATGAAGGAGAGTGCGACAACGGAAAAGTTATTTCAACTAGTAGAGAGAAGTTTAATTGAATATGAAGGTATGGATGAAATGACGGTAGCCAAAAAATTGGTTTGTGTTGGAGCAGATGAAGCTTCAGTAATGCAAGGTCATAGGAATGGTCTTTGTACAAAGATTGAAACTTCATTTGCACCGTACATTACTGCAATTCAGTGCATGGCTCATAGAATGAATCTAGCTTTCGGAATTGTGAGCAAGTTTGCTTCGGTTAAAAAAATTGAAATTTTAATCAAAGAGCTCTACTCACACTGGAGGTCCAAATGTGAAAGAAGAGGTTTGGGCAACACTTCAAACCAAAGTGCCAGTGGGAATACTGGACCTAATAGTAGCATTGAGATGTAGTTCAGAGAAGATATGCAGACTTAGACTCATAGTGAAGAAACCACATACGAGAATCAAGAAAGCACTGAATTTGATGAGGATGAATGGCAACTGTAAGAGATTGGTATTTATTAATCTTATTATTGTATCTCATCATTCATATTACAAAAGCATATTACATTTTGCAATTAGAATTTAATATTGATTTGTAATTGTGTTTTTCATCTTTCTATTTCCATATTTAAAATACCATAATAAAAAGAAAACCATAATGTGTTTATTGTTTATTTATACATGTTTGAGTCTCAAATCTGTGTGATACATTTCAGAACCATATGATACAATTCATTCAATAGTAATACACCAATCTTTGTGATTCTCCATGCCAATTGTAGAAGTGAATACAAAGTTTCAGAACCCTTTGCAAATGACCCTGAATTCCCTTTTATACAAACAAGAGAGCAACAACAACTCCTGTGTGATTCTCCAATGTCCATGCAAAAGTGAATACAAAGTTTTAGAACCCTTTGCAAAATTGCAAATGACCCTGAATTCCCTTTTATAGAAACAAGGGAGCAACAACAGCTTCAGGTCAAATTGCAAGTTTGCAACATGTGAACACTGAACATCAAAATCACAAACTCAACACAGATTTATATGGCCATCACAGGTCATATTAGCAATTTAACATCTGCTACATGTTTGATGTCTCCTGCTCAAAAAATAGAGTTCAAAATTAAATATTAATTCACGCCATGACAAATTAAACATAGATAATAGCATTGCCTAAAACCTACTGATCAGAAATAGAGAAATGCATAAATGTTAAAGCAAGGGAGAATTTGAGAATACAAATTTACTGGCTGAAGTTTTGCACTGTGCAATGTGTGCATCATAGATTCATAGGCTGGATTAGCAAAATAGCAATAGCGAGTGCTATTTTTTTCTTATTCATAAAATAGATTCATAGGCTGGATTAGCAAAATAGCAATAGTGAGTGCATAATAGATTCATAGGCTGGATTGTGATTCTTATTTTTCCAAAGTAAAATGGGGTGTGATTGTATAATGCAAAACAAGTTCCATAATAATGGAGTGAAGAATTTATAAGAAAGTGAAGCTTTTAATTTTACATGAAGAAAATATCTAATGGTTAGTGCAAGTTCTCAAGGATGTGCTTGTCCAACAATGTGAAGCTATTGTTCTAATTAATAATAGCAAAATGAGTTAGTTGAGCTATTGGATACATTCATATTTTTTTAGAGATTGGGGAAAAGGGATAAAAACAATTACACTACTAGATACGTGTCACTTACATATCACTTTAGTGGTCTACAAAGCAATGCCTAGATTGCCACAATTTTCAATAGCACCATTTTTTAGATGACATGATGTATGCGGTGGGTCCTAGGTTTGACAAAGGTAAAATTTATAGGTTGAATTAAAAAAGATATATATCCATTGAATCTCCTTCTAATTAATGTTGTGTATACTATTTTAAGGGTGGGATTCTAACAAACTTTTTTTTCCATGTCATTGATTGAATATGAACATATGTCAAGAAAAAGTGAGCCCATGCCAAAGATAAAAGACCCTCAAGATACTTTAAATATCTTTTTTTTTAAATCATGTAATTTTGATGCTTCTAGGAAATTTAGTAGTTTTACAACTCAAAGTTGTTTTGACATTGATTAGAAGATAATATAGTGCATTATCAACCAACCAGATTTATCCATTATAATCAAATAAAAAGGAAACTAGTGGTGGCATAAAATCTCAAAGAATAAGAACAAAATCTAACTATGGTTTGAAAAGATATTTTTAACTTCATGCATATTTTTCACATACAATATTTTAGTTTCAACATATCATTGTGGAATTCTCATCAAGTGCATTAGTATAAATATGTAGTTGGTATTGTTTGAAGGGATCATTTTTATTATCTTTATATATTAGTTTAGTAAGATATATGGCTTATGGTTTGGGATATGGGCTCAAAGCAAGAGATTGTCTATCTAATTTAATTAATTATAATTTTTGAAACTATGTTAAATTAGCCTTTCCAATTTCATGTAAAAGAAAGCTAATAAAGTTACAAATTATCTCTTATAAGTTATTTATGTGCCTATCCATATGTTCTCTATTTTCTATTGTTACTATTCAATTAATTTTTATTAGGAATTGTTGGAGTAATTAGGTCTTTTAAAATTACTTTTTTACTTAAGCTAAATATATGTGTTTTTTCTTTTTATTAAGTTAAGCTAATAATAGCTTAAGTTAACTCATTAATTATGATTGTGACACTTAGCACATGCTAATTTAATCTTGCATTAGAGTTTTGCATCTAGGGTTTCATTCATCCTTTTATAAAGATTCATTCATTCACTATAATTGAATCTCAAATATTCTATGTTCAATAAATACAAAATTCTCAAGTTGTTATTGAGCATATTACCTTTGCTTGATCTCTTTTGTGTGATAGGTGTTTTTCTTTTAGATGACTCTTAACTCCTATGGTTGTATCATCAACTTCTACATGGTATTAAAGCTTCAAATCTATCAATTTCCTATCCACATGCTTGAGGGTTTCAACCTTGAGTGATTTTTTAGTGAACATTAGGCTTAAATGGTGCTTCACAAGGTTCACCCTTTTATCCAATGGTACAAATAATTCTCTATTTGATTTGGGTACACCCTTTTATCTAGCACTTGAAATGGTGATTTGCAAGGTTCACACTTCTATCCAATAGTTTAAAGCATGCTCTGTCTGATTTGGGTTTACCCTTTTATCCAATGGTCTATAAGGTGCTTTGTAGGGTTTATCATTTTATCCAGCAGTCCAAAGCATGCTTTGTAATTTTTCATTTTTGGAAATATTTCATTTTGGGTAACTCTTCAAGCCCTCCAAACCCTAAATGGTCTAGGTGTGGTTTTTGGGCCATAACTTGGGCATATGGGCTTGAAATTCCACTAACCATATATTGTCTGAAAGCTGGTTCTAGTGTTGATTTGAATCTGTAGGTAGTTTTATTATATCCCATACTAATTTTTTATATTAGACCTTTGAATTCAACCTTTATTTTTGCACCTCTTAGACCATATCTTGCACGTCTATACTCCATTTTTTACAAAATAGATATTGTTGAAAAAATCTCAAAGTCCTCTATATAAATCTCAAGTACTATTTTGTAAAATATTCATCAAGAACTTAAAGATCTCAATCTTGTCTTTTTGGCTACTTTCATGGAATACATGCAAATCAGTTAATTTTTTTGT
This sequence comes from Cryptomeria japonica, assembly GCF_030272615.1. Lineage (NCBI taxonomy): Eukaryota > Viridiplantae > Streptophyta > Pinopsida > Cupressales > Cupressaceae > Cryptomeria > Cryptomeria japonica. Next base: position 358,310,094 of record NC_081405.1, on the reverse strand, counting down.
GATTCAAGTAGAATATTATGGCATTGAGAATATATTATTGTATCAATTTGTTTCTATAAAAAAAATTCATAATTTATCATGGATCCAAATCATATTTCTCCCCTTACTCCATTTAACTAATATAGGTAGAAAAAATAAATGGAGATTCACCAGAAGCATTAGGGGTTATACAGAATGACCAACAAAAGTTGAGCCTAGAGTTGCTACTAAGAAGAGAAAGTGGTATAATAGGTGTGATGAGGCTTTTGGGACATTATGAATTTCTATGACTCCAAATCTTCTCTTTCATGTTGAGTCTTGTACCACATCTAATAAAATCTTGACTACATTGGAGTTCTTGTTTGGGAAGCAAGATGCATTGAGGATTTTCTAGTTGGAGAATGAACTTATTGGCTTGAATCCAACAGATTTTGATAGAATCCAAGAATTATTCACCAAATTCAAGCCTCTCATTTTACAGTTGTTGTAGTATTGTATTAAGAAGGAGGACACTCTTAACTAATTATCTCTATCCTAGCCAAGCTTGGTCCCAATTATTTAGTTTTTGTTTCTATGTGTTTGAAAAGTGGAATAAGGATCTGCAAGCTATTTGACACAATACTTCAATTAAGTCATTGCATGCATGCTTAGACAGATATAATCATGAATATGAAAACCATAACAAATTGACCTATTGCCTTCTAAAAGATGCAAGTATAGACTTGCTCTCAGATTTGTCTAAGCAATACTAGTGACTAGACTACACCAAGATGAAGGATTTAATCTATATAAGCATAAGAATAAGCTAAATGGATGCAAGATGGATGCAAGATTAAGCTAAATGAATGACTATTAAGCTAGATGATTGAATATTAAGCTATATGAATTCAAGCAATCATAATTGAACTAAATATGTAAAAAGCTAAACTAAGATGCAATAATCTCAAAGCACAATATCTTCAATGACTCCAGAGCAAAAACACCATAATAACAATAAATCTCCAGGGTGTTTTGAATGAGAGATGAAGGCTGAATTTATAGAGACTCAAAAGAGAGACCAATGGTCAAGATCGATTAGCAATGAGCGGTTGAGATTATTCAAGAAAAAGCACATTTTAGGATAATTGAAATAATTGAGAAATCAGATTCAGTTAATCTTGAGATTTATTCCAATTATAGCTTGATTAAAATGCATTCAGATTATAAGTTCAAGTTTGCATTGGAGATAAAATTAGTTGATTCCATGCACTTGAGATAAAAATAGGTGATACCATGCACTTTTCTTTAATTTATTCAAGAAAAAATCCTTTTCAATGCAACTGAACTTCTTTTCTCAAAAGCTTTGAGTTTTAATTTTAGAGAAGATTAATTCAATTTAATTGCTTTTCTGATTTTAAGTTATCTCAATTTAGAAAAAGAAATATCTCAAGTTTGATTTCTTCTCTCAGTTTAATTCTTTTCTTTTATTTTCAATTTAAATCTTTCTTTTATTTTCAATTTCTCTTTTTGTAAATTAATTCTTCTTTTTGTGATTAATTCCTTTTTTTTATGATTAAAATGGAAAATTTATTAATTAATTAAGTATACTAGTATATTTAATTAAATAAATAGGATAATTGATCAAAATGATTTACTTGGAATGATTTAATTAATTAAATAAATATTTAATTAATATAGAGTGATTAACTTGTCATGTGACATTAATGAATGAAGAATTAATTGATTAGGTGCTCAAGATTGATTTAACTGCCTTTTGGTTAGGACCTTGGTGATGTTGTCGAGATTAGGGGCCCATGGTTTAGGTGACCATTTTTAAGGTATTACATTTGCCCCTCTTTGAATTAATGTGAAAGCAATGTGTTGGTTCAAAGAATAGTTGATATCTAGGATCGATCACGAACCAAATGAAGAGAGAGGTGTTGAGCTTGATTTGAAGTGATGAAACTGAACATATTAATTGAAGCAATACCGATCCCAAACTTGATTGAACTAGGACGGATGAAGAGAAAAGGATACCGAACTTGAACTTGATAGATCAAGAAGCAGATCTTACCAATCTATAACTTGATTGGACTAGACACAGCGAGAAAAGATAAAATCGATCTTGAACTTGATGGATCAAGACACGATGAGAGAAAATAAACTGTCTAGCTTGATTTGATGCCATGAAACTGAACACCTACTTAGATTGAGCGTGTGATCAAAGATACTAGTTTAAACAAATAATTAGCTTGATGCAAAGTGATGAAACTGATTAACGTTAAGAGACTAATTCAGATGGAGACAATATTATCTTGATTTGATGCGACGAAACTGATATGCCCTTAGAGATTGATTTGATTCAGATGATCAAGAAATCTCAACTTGATATGAAGTGATGAAGCTGAGATACCCATAGTGATAAGGTCTTGTTTGATGTTCTGTAAAGATTAGTTGCTCGACTTGTAATGAAGATTTTGAAAGAAATTCTTGATTTTGAGGTTAATCACTGAAAAGACGATGAGCTCATGAGTATGCCCCCTCGGGAGCAAAATCAAAAGATAGCGAGAGTACAATGATTTTAGGAAATTTCATAAAAAGATTAAGAAATTAATGATTTGAGCACCAAGAATGATTCAGAGGATCATTTGAAGATTTAGCGTTGATTGATGAGAAATTGAGCACTAATTAAAGAAAGAATGAACATTTGATGAAAGTGCTAAGTGGTCTTAGTTGTGCAAAATTGACTAGGAGGATGATCTCAGATTTCAATTTCAATCCTGAAAATGGAACCAGGATGGTCAAATTAGCTTAGGGTAGAGTTTTCACATCCATCGGAGCAAGTTAAAAATTAGGGTTTAGGCTATATAAGGGGTTCATGTGTCATTTTCAATTCACTTTCACCTCCCAAAGTTTGAAATTTGAAAAGCCCTTTGTGAAGAAAAAATGCCCATTCTGATCTAGGAGAATCAACTTGAGCTCCACAAATGACATAATCGACCGTAGAACTATGACCCAATGGTAATGGATCAATCTTAAGCCTTTGCATTTCATATAAATTTTTAATTTTTGTTGAATTTTTTGCATTTTTATTCATTTAAAAGTCATTTTTATGTCATTTTGTCATGCGGTAAGACACTGTGTCTCATACAACAAACTGTCTTCTTTTTGCTTTGTCATTTAAGCATATATATTTTGTCATTCAGTGTTGTCCCATTGTTCATACAAAATTGTTATTTATAGAGCATTGTATCATGCGAGAGGATACCATTTCTCGTATGGGAATGTTTTGTCATGCGACATGTAATCCTTACTCGTATGAGTTTCTACTTGTCTGTGGAAAATTGTATGAAAAACAACAAGAATTTTTAAGAGTCAAGACATGAATTTTTAATTTTTAATTTTGTATATTCACGAGCATGTTTAACATATTTTTAGCGCAATTTGGATGACTTGCTAATAATTTGTATGTTTTATTTTATAGATTCGATTTCCATACATCCTATTTCGATGTGTATATCCACCGATGATGAGGCTAGTCCATGGTTTATCAGATGCAGATAGAGCACATATTGATTTGTGTGGTTTTAGGTACCTTGTAAAGATGTTGGATATCTATGTGAATCATGGGATGTTGACTGTCCTAGTTGAGCATTTCCATTCAGAGCATAACACTTTCCATTTACCAATTGGAGAGATGATCATTACACCAGAGGATGTGTACTGGATTTTGAGGATTCTGTTTGTTGGGGACAAGGTTGACTATGATTCTACTCAGCGACTAGGTGTCTTAGCACTGAGACAGATATTTCATGATGAGACCATTCTGGAGTGTTCCATAACTTGCGATGATATGATGAGAAGGTACAGTGATCAACATCTTTTGGCATGTGTTCTAGTAGGTATTATTGGTTGCTTTGTTATGCCTGATAGAGGACAACAGAGTTTTCTTTGTGGTTGGGATAGGATGCTTAAGAGGTTATTGACTCAGCCTGAGAGATTAAGGTGAGGATCATGTTTACTCACCCACATGTATCATGAGATGCACGAGATCGCCTATAGAGGGGCGGAAAGTATGGCGGCAAGAGTTTTAGTTCTGTAGATTTGGGCCTGGAAGTATGTCCCAGTTTGTAGGCCGATAGTAGCAAGGTGGCTAGCAAAGCATCAAACCATTCCCTAAGGGTTCCATCCCAATCTCTAAGGCAATGGGTTGAGTAACACAGATTATTGAAGGAGATAGCTTGATGATTTGATCATGGTAGTGTGGATACCATATAGGGGTCTGGATCTGTGGGATGACTAGAGAGCTTAGAGGAGGGACATGTTCATGACTTGACCTCTCATTGGCCAATTAGTATCTATCATTAAGAGATTTATGGTATCCAGTGTGATGAGGTAGTATGGGAGACCACGGGGTATATCCCAGGAGTTTACAACTTATGTCTGGTATGGAGACGAGGAGAGACAAGGATGGGCCTTGAGACTATCATATACGCTGAGTATGCAAGAGCTAGTGGGGTTAAAATGATAGAGATGGGATTACTTGGAGGATGTCAAAGATACAGGAGTATTTCCCCAGTATAGGGATTGGTTCTAGAGGCATCATTTTCCTTGGTTCATGGATCTCAGAGAGAATGAATGTCTTATAAAGGAGGCTGAGGATGAGGCCCCTGCACAGGCACAGGTATAGGGACAAGTACAGGGAAGGAGAGAGGAGGTTCCTAGGCAAGCAGGAGGTGATCCTAGTGCTAGTAGCAGTAGGGTACCAATGGGAGTTGGACAATGGCAAAGAGGGGAGGGTGGATCTCTAGGGGTTGTTGGGGTTGAGGCCAGTGGTGCGAGGGCAACAAAGGGTGGAGGTGAGGAGGAGAGAACAACTCCTAGGTAGGTGAGACAATGGAGAGATGAGTAGGGAGGTGGAGAGGGAGGCAAAGAGCCTATGAGAGAGTAGGGTGCACCAAATTCAGTACGGTCTCTAAGGGCTAGATTGGTAGATTTGCAGTCATAGTTGACAATGGCGCAGACACAGCTTGTAGAGCAGGACCGACAACTTGCTGAGGTCAGAGTAGAGTAAGATATTCTCTAGGGAGAGGTTTTGCATCAGACGAGTCGAGAAACCTATTATGTTTCTGCATGAAGTGTAGCAGTCCCAGTGGCACATCAGGTTGTTCCATATTATCAGTATATGGCTCGATCGGAGGGAGCTAGGGAACCCAGACAAGACATCGGTCAGCAGGCACCACCTCCTCCACCTAGAGATGAGGGAGAGGCAGAGAAATATCTTGTTATATCTTTTAGATTTTGTTATATATCCCATTTTTGTAGCCTATACAATTCATTCTCCGATGAGACATTGTATATGACAGTTGATATCATTTGTACTCTAAGACTTTTATGATGATATATATGAGATCTTGATTTGATTTCATCATACTTGTGTTGATTGAATAATGAGATATCTTTCTATATGCTTTATTCTATATGTATGCATATATTTTTCAGTATAAATGAATGCAATGCAGATGAATATGGATGTTTATTTTTATTTCTTTTTCATATGCAAATGGATGATGAAAATGAGTAAATAGTAATGCAAATGTTTAGTTTTCTATGCAATAGTAAGAATGCAAATAAGTAATAATGAAATGTATGGATCTATATATAATATTCTTATGTATGCAACTAACATCTCAATACACAAGTACTTGATCATAGAAATGATTATGAAAAAGAGACCACTTAGTTGATAAATGAGGATGCTTCAAACTCCGATTCAAAAGATAAAGAGATTATTGTTATCATGCTGAAATCACTCAAAATGCATAAAATTTTGAATGAATGCAACCTAAACCTAGTCACTAGATTTGGAATGCTTAATTTTCATCACTGAGCATTTTACAAACACAATAGGCAAAGTAGAGTTCCTTCCTTGTCATATGCAATATTAATTATCTTGTCTGCAATGACCCTTTTTTTTGTTCATATCCTTGGACAAATTATGCATGCATCCAAATTGCACATTAAAGAAATTCCCTCAAAATAGTCAAAGAAATGATGCCAACCTCCATGTACCATACAAATAAGTGGATTCGAGGTATGTGTGGTGATTTCACCTTGACATGAAGGCACTTATCATAGACACCCAACTGATTAGATGTTTCCAGATCATCAGATTCATTCCTACAAGCAGAAAACAAAGAAAAATATTATGCCCCCAATCCTTGCCCTTTTTAGTCAAGATAGACTTCCTCAAGTTACTCAAAGAGAATAATAAGAAAAAGCCAATGTAAAAGACAACACACAAATAAAATTCCATGCATATGTCAAACAATTTAGTGGTTGTTTTCAGTTGTCTTGTTTTGCTTGTGTACTTAGTGATAAAACTCTTCAGTAGCTTGGAGACAAGTGACTGACTTGGATTGGATGACTTGGTGCTACTTATAGAAAGATGACTTGGTTGATACTACTTAGGACATGTAAATTTCTCAGTCAATTACCCTAAGACTAAGACATTGATCCGTTTCGAGCCATGAGGGTTCCAAAAGAACCAGGATGTCACGGAAGTGAGTAAAAGATATTTACAAGTGAAAGAAAAGATGCAGGAAAGTGAGAATGAAAATAGGAAATGCCAACGTTGTGCTAATAGATGGAGTGCTTGAGTACAAGAGGCGCCTTTACCAGGTTTTCACCTACTTGGCAAAAGATCCTTTTTCTCTTTTTTTTTTTTGGCAGGATATTTTAAGATTTTTAGGATTTTCTTTTTAGGACATTTTAGTTGTATAGGTTGCTAGAGCAGAGAATACTAAGTGAAGAATTTATTCAAGTGGATGGTGTTGATCGATTCATAGAGTTGTTCTCATTTTTATGTTGAGAGTTGACAGGCACCAATGTAATGCCTCGCCAGAAAACCCCGAAGGGATTAAGCTAAACACAAGAATAGAGTGCAATAATTTTTTTTTTTTTTTTTAAAGTTACACCACATAAGATACAACAAGATATCAAAGAATCAGATTACATAGCGGAAGACATCAACTAACACCTAAAGAGTTTGCCAACGAGATTACTTAAATTTCACAATTCACTTAACTCACACAATTAATCCAATATAGCTGATTACCTTAATAACGAGATAATTCTTAGTCAGGACAATTTCTTTCAAAAGACGGAAATATAAAACACAAGCAAGGATTCATCCATTAAGATCTATTCATAATCTTCATTCAAGATTTTCATTTAAAATTACAAGCCATGCATCTAATATCTTAATACACTAGGATTTCATCAAAATCATATGAGATCTTTTCCGGCATACTTAATTTCCTTAACAACAACTGAATATATTCCATTACTCTAAGTTACATTCTTTCATATTCCAATTTAATACATTTTAAAAGATGATTACATACATGCATCTACGATAAATCTCATCTAAACCACTTATGCATTCGGTCAACATGGCATTCAAGAAAGGACTGAATATAAACATTTAAAGTTAATTCCATTTATCCACTTATCCATTCTAATCATAAGATAATCATACAAGATAAAGCTGAATAAAGGAAACATAAGAGAATAACATCACATAACACCATAATGATCTCGGAGTTCACCCCTAAAGGGCTACATCTCCGGGTCTGCTCAATTGCAAGACCCCTCTGAATAAATAATAATGTTAAGAATACAAGTGGTTACACCATTACAATCCGGCCATCAAGGCGAAACATAAACAATATACAAGTGACCGCACCGGTCAATAAATACATAAACGATCCCTGAAAAGAATAGGATCCAGCTGAACATAATCAAAGCTAAAACAAAGGTCCAGGAGAGCATCCATAAAACTAAGTCATCACCACCCAAGGTCTAACATGACACCCGACACTCACAAGGGCAAAGACAAAAGGATGACCCACAAAGGTACTCCTAACAGGACAAAACGACAACACACTAGCGAACGTAGGGACAAGTGTCATCACACAACCTGGTATGGTTACCATGGCAAGTCTTCATAGGTCCCAGCCCCATACACTGGGTCACCCTGGCAACCTAATCCGAGCTTCCAGCCCATCCAAGCCTCATGTGGACCCACACATCATCTCGTGAAGACAAGGATGGTGGTTTGCCATTTCAGACCTTCTCACAGCATGTCGAATCTATGATAGCACTCGTCCCATGTGTGAGGCACAATTATCTTACTTAGAGATTACATCCTAATCTACTGTTAGGTTATCACTTATTAGACTCTCTTTCGACGGGTTACCCAGCAGCCACTTTGGGCGCGACCCCCAATCGAAAGCCACTTTCCCATATGACACTAGACTAAACTCAGACGAACTCAAAACCCAAGGAATACACAAGGTCAGACGAACGGAGTTCAAGAAGGGAGAAACAACCATATGGTCAAACATGACTCAAAAGATGAACACTTACTGACGGTACTCTAACTAGAGACCTGACAAACTAAGGTCAACCAAGAATCATCATTCGACTCACACAAAGAGGATATGACCAAAAATGATGCTACCACAATACAACAGTCAACTCGAAACCGAGGACTAAAATAGGTACCCCAAATCATTCCATACGACAGGGACCTATCAAACAAATCACTCTTGCCATTTCATAATTTAAAAGCGAATACAGAAATTAAACTCGCAAAGGCAACATTCAACAGATACAATCTTTCTCCAAATTAATCTAGACATTAAAAGTCGATCAGGTTTTCTACAACGTCTATATTTAAGCAGTTATCTACCTCATCTAGGTATAGGTTGTTCTTGGTTTTCTAACTCACTGATGTTCATAGCATCGAACAGACATATTAAGCCATAAGGAGTTCTTTAACCAATTTCACAAGAATATAATTTAAACAACCAGTAACTAACTAATTTAAAATTTCCAAAAGCACATCGATTAAATTCAATGATCCAATGATAAAAATATTACACTTACTCCTCAATTACTCGGATGATATGTTCTTGGATAATATTTAACATCATCACTTGGTAATTATATCATATTTCAACAATTTCCCAATAACATAATATTCTATTTTATTTTTAAACAATACTACCTCAATTAGCCAAATGCTCTAATCAGCTGGAAGGTAAGATAAAAATTTATTAATCCAAGATAGGCCAAAATATGACCAATTAATATTCAATGGCGAAATTAACAATTCTAGAACTTAATTAGAAAATGTGCACTAATCCTAAAATGAAATTGAATAATAATTAACGGTTAAAATTCCTTTATACCATTAATCAACATGAAATTAATCATTAAGTAGAATTATGCCATAGTATTCATAATTAAAAACTTAATTAACAATTTCCATTAAATAATATTTAAATATTATATTTTTTTTTTTTGAATATAAAAAAAAATACATTAAAAAAAAACTTTTTAAAAAAAACTAATTTAAAAACACACCAAATAATATGGGGGCGGCGAAGGCCGGGCCCACCTCCCAATGCGGGGGTTGGGCGAGCCAAACCCCAGCCGCAGGCGGATCCACGCAGGCGGCGCCACTGGCAAGGGGCGCAGGTTCCGCAGCGCCATTGCGGCCACCGCGGCCCCTGCGACCACCGCAGTGCGCCTGCGACCGCCGCGGGCAGCGCACAGGTGCGAGAACAAAGGGAAAAGGGGGGAGGAGGAGGCGGGTGGAGCTCCGCTCCCCGCCCTCCGAACCCCAACCAAAATTTGTTTTTTTAAAAAAAAACGCACGGTTCGATTTACATTTAAAAAAATTCCGAATGAAATGTTTCACAATTCCAAATTTTGATTTAACATGAAGGAAAACAATTTTCTATAATCCAAGATATGGGTTTTAAACACTTCCTTTCAAACAGCAAAACCCCATAATAATAAAAAAAAACACAGTCCCATAAGGAGACTTGCAATATAATTTCCAGAATGATAAGTTTCCCCAATCTCACCCAATTTTTCAACAAAGACTCACATTGGGCCAAACAGAGCCATTTAAACACAACGATTCAGCTATGCTAGCAAGAACACCAGGCATAGGCATAGATCTAAACCCACAATTCCAAAATTAAATCTAAAATCCATTTTAAAAGAATGGAAAAATATATATATATATTTTTTAAAACCAAATTGGTAAACAGATCCTACCTGATCTCGCATTCCTGGCAAGATCTGCCGAAGAGCCCCAATCTGCAGCTCCCAAAACCTTCCTTCTCCATCCAAAACCCCCAAATTTCATCCCAAAAATATTTTCCAACAACCATTTTTCCAAAAACATCCATCCTCCAAAATTTCCCCAAAATTTAGGTTATAAGGAAGAGTTGACCAAAATTCCATTTTTGGAATTAAAATTTTTATTTAAAAATAATTCTCACAATTAATTCTTTTCTAACTATAGCAACAAATTAACTTTCTTTTCAATTCAAAATCGATTTCTCATTTAATTCAATTTACCTTTCTAATTTCAAATGCCAACAGAATACAATTAAATCTATTGCAATTATAACAAAACTTTCTTTCAACAGCATATACAAAATGCATTTAATATTCAAAATCAGCTATTTAATTGAACTTACTCCCAAATTAAAACGAGTAATCCAATATCGATAAAAAAGTCGCATAACGAAATCCTGATTAATCAAGTCCATTAATCTTCAATGCACAAATACATATTTAATCAAAATAATTACTAAGGACCAATTAATCAATTTAACCATACACACCAAGCACACAAACCAAGAAGGTCAACCAAATAGACGACTCGCAAACCCAAACAAAAAGGGATATCGACGACGACTGGCGATGCTCACTTGAGCACGACTATGGTCAACTAGGGTCTTACGACCACCTAATCCAACTCTAAGGATAAAAGAGGTACACTCAAACCTGCAAATCCGGGTGGAGACGAATCTCGCACTCATGCGGCATTGTACCTGAATTTTCCTCCAACCAAGAGTCATACATGCATACATATAGAAACTTAATGAAAGCGTTAGCCCGATATTAATACCACGAAATAGGAATACCGAATAACTTGCATACAACTAGTGTGAAAACCACATCAACAGCTATGCGTTAAATCAAACATCTGACTATAACATTAAATTACGATAACTAACCAAGATTAAACCAATATTAGAGATTGATTAGGGTAGGGGTACTACATTCTCCCCCCCTAGGTTCTGACTTACTCCTGGAAGTCGTAAGGCTAGATGGAGAACATGTCGTACGCATCAGCCCTGAAACTCATTCAACAAAGATCAAATTGCACATAGAAACCTTTCCATAAATAAATGAAATATTACTGCTAAATCCTTTACAAACACCATTATCCATTGGCAAGATACATCTAAAACCATACATTTCTTATAACATTCTAGAAATTATCCACAATCATAGCAGATAAACAAGAATTTTCTCCCTTTCATTACACCAATTAAAACATTACAAGGAGGTAAACAACAATTACCATAATCATCTATCAAAAATGACAAGAAAACATGGCATCATGACCAATTTCCTTTACCAATCCATCTTTATCATAAAATTTTATTGAATAGAACTAGCTTAAAATATCAATTTCTACAACCAAATTCACTTCCATGAAATAAGAGCAACATAAATAACTCAATTGTTTACACTTGCTAGGCATAAGAAAACCTTCTACTGACTATGTCCCATAACATAGTGACAAGATAACACAATTTACTCCATGATACAAATAATAACCATCCACATAACTAGAATGCATAACTCAAAAGGCCACATGTGAGCATGTCTAATGCTCGGTCAAAGACAACATGCATGATCAACATCTCTATGCCTGATCTCAGAACCACAATATGATCATAAATATCCAATATCTCACTCAAAGGCTCGATGGTGCTAGGCACACCATAACGATGCTACCTTCCATGCAAGACCTTTGTGAATATCCCTTGTTGAGCAAGGTGGTTAGCCTCCAAGAGATAGTCACCTCACATAGGTAGGTAGTGGTTACTAGCTGCAACACAGCCTCACATACCCCCATCCTCAAGGTTCCCTACAACAACTTCCTTGCACACACTCTACCAATTCCGTATCATACGTCCTTGGAGAGGAATTTCACATTTAAACACAAGACCAACATACGAAAACAATAAGGATAAATCAGTTTTGCCACCAAAGTACAGATGAATAAAGATAATAAATCATCAATTCCAACAGTAAGGTAAGAAAATAATCCGGAATTGCAACACCAAATCAAAAGTGCAAAAGATCACAAGATTGTGGCTAAACCTTCAAAGTCAAAGTAAAATAAATTGTTGATCCCCAAAGAAATAATAAGAATATCACAACTGCACATAACATCACTATGTGACTAACATCTAGCCACCAACGAGGAAGGAAGGAACAACTGACTAGCTATTGCAGTAGCTCATCATGTGGTGCGACATAGTCACACTACCCACATGGCATGGCGGTGTGCACCTCGACATCACCCCGCATCACGTCGTCACGTGGCATGGCAATACCCCAAGTGGAGAAAACACGCAATGGACATATCCCGCATGGTAGTGTACCTCGCGGATCAAGCACGCGTAGGTCACATCCCGCATAGCGACGTATCTAGAAGGATACTCGCCGTAAGTTAGAGGTATACATGACTAGGGTCCACCCACATGCCCACCAACACATACTAACTGGCAGCACATGTGAATAAACCTACCTTTCATGAAGACAAGGCAAAGGATCCTCCAAATTACACCATCACTATACACAAGAATCACCATCCAAATGCTCAAATAAAGGAGAGGAATAGGCTATCACATATAAACCTATAAATAGATTCATCAAGAGGGAAAGTATTGAGCACACCTTGATATAGTTTAGTAGTACAACTATATCATTCCTCAAAGTAGAGAAGCTAACGTCGCTTCGCACCGACATTACTCGTACGCCAATCCATACTATTCAAGGAACGGTTACTTCGAATACTACCCCTTAACATACTGAGTTACCCACAACCCGAGGATTGGTACTCAGCAGGGAAACAAATAAGCAACATTACATAAACAGTATGGTTTCCCATACTCATAAGCAACATATCCTCCATGGTTGATTACTTCACCAATCCATGGGCACACATAATAAGCACTGGTTTCTTACAATACACACAATTACACCAGTACTGGTTTAGTCACATTTACGGGGAGTACTTTTCAGTACGCTAACATCTATACAAGGAAGATTTTAATTATGCTTTCTATATAAATAACTGAATCAAGTTTACTCTAGATACAAGTACTGAAATTATTAACAATTCACAATTATATAAGGAAATTACATCATTCCTATATCTTAATCAAATTTCACTAAGCATTCACAACTAAATTACTAACTATACAAATTCTTTTCCCAAAGAGGACTTCCATCTTTCCATATGAAGCCCAAAAGCAAACATACAATTTCACATGTTTTATAAACATCCTATTTAAATCAATGTATTCTTTAATATCATTTCTAAAAATCTTAGGATTAGGCAAGGAGAAGGGAAAGAGAGTTTGATAATCAAACTGTTTCCTACAAAGACACAAGATCAAACAAGATCACACTATAATATAAAATTTCTCACTATAAGCCTATCATTTAATTACACGGTTTTCATTTCGCTGCCGTTTTAGAAGGATGACAATTAGACTAACAAAAACATTTCCAATAATTATGGTTGCAACAGGAGGTTCTAGTTTTCCAAACAAAACAGAGATCAAGAGAGGCAATCTTTTCGATAATGCAAGACCTCTTAAGAACACTCGCTTATAATAATACAATATAGACACATGTCATAACTTGCAACCTATTAAAGAAGATCACATTACGATCAAAGATAAGAAAAGAGCTATTACCCAAATAAAACATATTAATGCATGCACATCAAACAAGCTTTTCATTCGCACTTTCTAAACACATTAAGGTAATTACATATACCCCAAAAGCGAGTTCAATGGAGCATTTGCTAAAATAAATCTTCAATCAAACTGGTTTAATGAAACACATAAAACAATCTTTCAGAAAACACATTAATACTCTCTTGAAGCTACAATAACATGCTCTTTTTTTTTAATACTTCTTCTACAAATCAAGTATTTTCACATAATTCAACTATTCGCATAGCAATGCACTTTACTAAGGTAGAATTTAATCATGCTACTCCTACAACATACACATGGAGAATTCTTTAAATGTACACATACAGTTTTCTCCCAATCACCAAAATAAATTTTAAAACCCATAGCCCTTTAATAATCTAAAAACATAAGCATCATAAGGCTCACACAAGGGTTCAAGAAGTCACACCCTTTTCTCTCTCACAAACAAGAAAAATCAAATCAAAGATGATTACACATATCCTAATCATTTTAATTTCCAAAAAGAGAGAGAGAAAGAGAGGAATGGTGATGATCATTTAATTTTCTACAAAATAAGCATTCAATATTTGCCATACTAGTCCTTCAAGTGGACAACACTAAGCTAGATCATAATCTTAAACAAACACAATTCGCACTTTCAGATTCAAGACAAGCACGGACCAACCCAAATGGATTAGTCTAAAGAGTACAACACTCAAAAAGGGAGGTACATACGACTCTCTTTCAAAATATGAGTAATCGTAGACCAAGACATCAATAAGAAAACAATGCACATATAAACACTCAAACACCAACATCAAGAAGGCGAAATCAAGGTGTGAACACACACGTTACACACCAGTCAAGGTCTGCTCAATCACTCACATGCAAAAGGAGGACAAGCATACACATAAGGTCGATACACCTCAAAACCAATAGAGGGCACACGCGACACGAGAGATCCCAATGTTTGCAACATGGGCTCTGATACCAAATGTAATGCCCCGCCAGGAAACCCCGAAGGGATTAAGCTAAACACAAGAATAGAGTGCAATAATTTTTTATTTTTTTTTTAAAGTTACACCACATAAAATACAACAAGATATCAAAGATTCAGATTACATAGCGGAAGACATCAACTAACACCTAAAGAGTTTCCCAACGAGATCACTTAAATTTCACAATTCACTTAACTCACACAATTAATCCAATATAGCTGATTACCTTAATAACGAGATAATTCTTAGTCAGGATAATTTCTTTCAAAAGACAAAAATATAAAACACAAGCAATGAGTCATCCATTAAGATCTATTCATAATCTTCATTCAAGCTTTTCATTTAAAATTACAAGCCATACATCTAATATCTTAATACACTACGATTTCATCAAAATCATATGAGATCTTTTCCGGCATACTTAATTTCCTTAACAACAACTAAATATATTCCATTACTCTAAGTTACATTCTTTCATATTCCAATTTAATACATTTTAAAAGATGATTACATACATGCATCTACGATAAATCTCATCTAAACCACTTATGCATTCGGTCAACATGGCATTCAAGAAAGGACTAAATATAAACATTTAAAGTTAATTCCATTTATCCACTTATCCATTCTAATCATAAGATAATCATACAAGATAAAGCTGAATAAAGGAAACATAAGAGAATAACATCACATAACACCATAATGATCTCGGAGTTCACCCCTAAAGGGCTACATCTCCGGGTCTGCTCAACTGCAAGACCCCTCTGAATAAATAATAAAGTTAAGAATACAAGCGGTTACACCATTACAATCCGGCCATCAAGGCGAAACATAAACAATATACAAGTGACCGCACTGGTCAATAAATACATAAACGATCCCTGAAAAGAACAGGATTTAGCTGAACATAATCAAAGCTAAAACAAAGGTCCAGGAGAGCATCCATAAAACTGAGTCATCACCACCCAAGGTCTAACATGACACCCGACACTCACAAGGGCAAAGACAAAAGGACGACCCACAAAGGTACTCCTAACAGGACAAAACGACAACACACTAGTGAATGTAGGGACAAGTGTCCTCACACAACCTGGTACGGTTACCATGGCAAGTCTTCATAGGTCCCGGCCCCATACACTGGGTCACCCTGGCAACCTAATCCGAGCTTCCGGCCCATCCAAGCCTCATGTGGACCCACACATCCTCTCGTGAAGACAAGGATGGTGGTTTGCCATTTCAGGCCTTCTCACAGCATGTCGAATCTATGATAGCACTCATCCCATGTGTGAGGCACAATTATCTTACTTAGAGATTACATTCTAATCTACTATTAGGTTATCACTTATTAGACTCACTTTCGACGGGTTACCCAGCAGCCACTTTGGGCACGACCCCCAATCGAAAGCCACTTTCCCATACGACACTAGACTAAACTCAGACGAACTCAAAACCCAAGGAATACACAAGGTCAGATGAACGGAGTTCAAGAAGGGAGAAACAACCATATGGTCAAACACGACTCAAAAGATGAACACTTACTGACGGTACTCTAACTAGAGACCTGACAAACTAAGGTCAACCACGAATCATCATTCGACTCACACAAAGAGGATATGACAAAAAATGACGCTACCACAATACAATAGTCAACTCGAAACCGAGGACTGAAACAGGTACCCCAAATCATTCCATACGACAAGGACCTATCAAACAAAGCACTCTTGCCATTTCATAATTTAAAAGCGAATACAGAAATTAAACTCGCAAAGGCAACATTCAACAGATACAATCTTTCTCCAAATTAATCTAGACATTAAAAGTCGATCAGGTTTTCTACAACGTCTATATTTAAGCAGTTATCTACCTCATCTAGGTATAGGTTGTTCTTGGTTTTCTAACTCACTGATGTTCATAGCATCGAACAGACATATTAAGCCATAAGGAGTTCTTTAACCAATTTCACAAGAATATAATTTAAACAACCAGTAACTAACTAATTTAAAATTTCCAAAAGCACATCGATCAAATTCAATGATCCAATGATAAAAATATTACACTTACTCCTCACTTACTCGGATGATATGTTCTTGGATAATATTTAACATCATCACTTGGTAATTATATCATATTTCAACAATTTCCCAATAACATAATATTCTATTTTATTTTCAAACAATACTACCTCAATTAGCCAAATGCTCTAATCAGCTAGAAGGTAAGATAAAAATTTATTAATCCAAGATAGGCCAAAATATGACCGATTAATATTCAATGGCGAAATTAACAATTCTAGAACTTAATTAGAAAATGTGCACTAATCCTAAAATGAAATTGAATAATAATTAACGGTTAAAATTCCTTTTGTACCATTAATGAACATGAAATTAATCATTAAGTAGAATTATGCCATAGTATTCATAATTAAAAACTTAATTAACAATTTCCATTAAATAATATTTAAAT
The DNA here is from genome assembly GCF_030272615.1 of Cryptomeria japonica. NCBI lineage: Eukaryota > Viridiplantae > Streptophyta > Pinopsida > Cupressales > Cupressaceae > Cryptomeria > Cryptomeria japonica. The sequence goes on along the minus strand of NC_081405.1, from coordinate 358,292,801 downwards.
ATTATATATTTTTTTTTTGAATATAAAAAAAAATACATTAAAAAAAAACTTTTTTAAAAACACTAATTTAAAAACACACCAAATAATATGGGGGCAGCGAAGGCCGGGCCCAGCTCCCAACGCGGGGGTTGGGCGAGCCAAACCCCAGCCGCAGGCGGATCCACCCGGGTGGCGCCACTGGCGGGGGATGCAGGTTCCGCGGTGCCATTGCGGCCACCGCGGCCCCTGCGGCCATCGCAGTGCGCCTGCGACTGCTGCGGGCAGCACACAGGTGCGAGAATAAAGGGAAAAGGGGGGAGGAGGAGGCGGGTGGAGCTCCGCTCCCCGCCCTCCGAACCCCAACCAAAATTTGTTTTATTAAAAAAAAATGCACGGTTCGATTTACATTCAAAAAATTTCCGAATGAAATGTTTCACAATTCCAAATTTCGGTTTAACATGAAGGGAAACAATTTTCTATAATCCAAGATATGGGTTTTAAACACTTCCTTTCAAATAGCAAAACCCCATAATAATAAAAAAAAACACAGTCCCATAAGGAGACTTGCAATATAATTTCCAGAATGATAAGTTTCCCCAATCTCACCCAATTTTTCAACAAAGACTCACATTGGGCCAAACAGAGCCATTTAAACACAACGATTCAGCTATGCTAGCAAGAACACCAGGCATAGGCATAGATCTAAACCCACAATTCCAAAATTAAATCTAAAATCCATTTTAAAAGAATGGAAATATATATATATATATATATATATATATATATATATATATATATATATATATATATATATATATATATATATATATATATATATATATATATATATATATATATATATATATATATATATATATTTAAACCAAATTGGTAAACAGATCCTACCTGATCTCGCATTCCTGGCAAGATCTGTCGAAGAGCCCCAATCTGCAGCTCCCAAAACCTTCCTTCTCCATCCAAAACCCCCAAATTTCATCCCAAAAATATTTTCCAACAACCATTTTTCCAAAAACATCCATCCTCCAAAATTTCCCCAAAATTTAGGTTATAAGGAAGAGTTGACCAAAATTCCATTTTTGGAATTAAAATTTTTATTTAAAAATAATTCTCACAATTAATTCTTTTCTAACTATAGCAACAAATTAACTTGCTTTTCAATTCAAAATCGATTTCTCATTTAATTCAATTTACCTTTCTAATTTCAAATGCCAACAGAATACAATTAAATCTATTGCAATTAAAACAGAACTTTCTTTCAACAGCATATACAAAATGCATTTAATATTCAAAATCAGCTATTTAATTGAACTTACTCCCAAATTAAAACGAGTAATCCAATATCGATAAAAAAGTCACATAATGAAATCCCGATTAATCAAGTCCATTAATCTTCAATGCACAAATACATATTTAATCAAAATAATTACTAAGGACCAATTAATCAATTTAACCATACACACCATGCACGCAAACAGAGAAGGTCAACCAAACAGACGACTCGCAAACCCAAACAAAAAGGGATATCGACGACGACTGGCGATGCTCACTTGAGCACGACTATGGTCAACTAGGGTCTTACGACCACCTAATCCAACTCTAAGGATAAAAGAGGTACACTCAAACCTGCAAATCCAGGTGGAGACGAATCTCGCACTCATGCGGCATTGTACCTGAATTTTCCTGCAACCAAGAGTCATACATGCATACATATAAAAACTTAATGAAAGCGTTAGCCCGATATTAATACCACGAAATAGGAATACCGAATAACTTGCATACAACTAGTGTGAAAACCACATCAACAGCTATGCGTTAAATCAAATATCTGACTATAACATTAAATTACGATAACTAACCAAGATTAAACCAAGATTAGAGATTGATTAGGGTAGGGGTACTACAACCAAAGCCAAAGACTACAACAATGATGTAGGGACCTAGCCAAATGGGTTCAAACTTCCCTTTGTTGTCTCAAAACTATTGATTTTTAGGGTTTTCTCTTAGTACAAGGTCACCAACTTGAAATTATCATTGTCAAAACTTCTTGTTATAACCTCTAGACATTCTATTTTGATACACTCTCATATGATCAAATGCCACTTGCCTTACAAAGAAACTCTTTTGTAGTCTTCATCAGTAACAAGACCTTACAAAGAAACTCTTAAAGACGATATTTCCACCTCAATAGGTAAGACTCTTGGCAATTGACACTCATCAGATTAATTTTGTTGTTATTGATGGCAACAAGATTTGATGGAAATCATTTACCAACATTAGGAGGCATATACCAGCAGACACTAGCTTTGGAGCATTTAGGGCTACACTGGCATCGGTACCGACACCAGCACCAACATCAATACTTCAAGGAAGCCAACATCAAGGGAGATTTATTTAGAAAATTATTTTGTAATTATTGTCATGGCCAACATTGTATATCTTTTGTAATGCATTGTAAGCCGACATAAGGCATATTGTTTGTAATGGGTATATAGGCCAGTTTGCTAGGTCATTTTGAATTGTACGATAAGGAGTGACACAGGAGAATATTGCAAAACTGTATAAATGTAAAATATGTATATGTAGATCATTTGTATGTGAATGTTATATCATGCGATGATCTATACATAGTTTGGAAATAATTCTTGGAGGAGAAGAGATACCGGTAGTAGTGTTCACGGTTTATGAACCGATACAAAGCAGAGCTAGAACCAGAACTCTATTTGGCATATCAGATGCATTTTTTAGTTCATTTTTATTGTTTTACTTAAGCAAAAGCTTGTAGTCAGTGAGAATATTTTGTGGTGAGCAGTATGCTCTAAGAAGTGTTCCTTCCTACATGTGGAGGCCCCCATTATATGTAATATCTTTTCATATGGCCAGTGAACTGATATTGTGGGTCACAAATCCCATAGTCATTTTTTCAATTTGATGTTTTCCACATACAAGTTTTGTGTGTTATGGTGTTTATTTATGTGTATGGTTTGTTTTCTTCATGCTATATGTTTATTTATTTATTGGTTTATATGTGTTTGGTATAAAGGCATAAAATCTTATGTTACTGATAAAACACTGATTCACCCCCTCCCCCCTCTCAGTGTTCTTGGATCCCAATAATTGGTATCAAAGCCTGATACCCAATCGAAAGAAGTTTAATAGCTTGAGGAAGATCCTGAAACCAAAATCTCTGAACATGGCTATGGAGAAGAAACTTGAGATGGCTCTTCAGGATTATGATGCTGAAAGGATAAAGAACTTGAAATTTCAAGAAGAATTGAATTTTGCAAATGAATTCATTCTTATCCTAGAAGAAAGGATATCATCTGCTCAAGATAAGAGAAATGAGCTTTTGTAAAACCCAAATGATGAGGAAAAAGAATGCACTTAAGGAACAATGTCAGAAACAAAGTCAAGCAAACATGCTCATGAAGAATGAAATGCAAGATCTAACTATGAGGTTATCAAAAGATATTGAGGATAGAAAGAAGAAGGAAGATAATCTTGTTATATCTCTGAAGAAAAAATTTGATGAATGTGGTAAACTTATCCATGAGAATAATCTATTGAGAACTAATTTGGCACACTCTTGGAATAATGAACAAGAACTTGAAAGACAAATAACTACTCTGAGAGATGATCTGACTACTGCAAGTGAGTATAAAGAAAAATTTAGGATTAGTGCTGCACAATTGGATGACTTATTGAAAAGACAAAGGCAGATTGATGATTCTAGAGGACTTGGATTTGTTCAAGGTGAAAGCTCTGATATTGCAAATGAAGACCAGACAACTGGTATGCAGAACTCATCAGAATAGAGGAAACCGGTAAGGCAATCTAATGCATAAATTTGGGCATATGGCTAAACAATGTATAAATAAAGAAAATCAAAACTTCAATTTTGTTCTCAGTGAATGCACAAATTGAATCACTATAGGTCAAGGAATGACACTGGATTTCTCAAAGCAATTTAGAAGAACAATGTTACATGTTATGCATGCAACAAAATAGGTCATATTTTTAAGTATTGCAGAAGAAAGACTCAACTGGTTAGCAATGATAAAGATAATGAGAAAGGAAAGAAGAAGGTAGATGAAATATAATAAGATCACACCAAGAGATGGGTTAGAAAATCTGAAGAACCAAGTGGAGATGGATCTACACTGGTAACTCTACTAGTAGAATAGGGTATTCCTCCGCTAGTAGGAAATTCCACCAGTAACTAAGGCATAAGCCTTAGGGGTTGGAAAAGTCATTAAAAAATCATGTATATTACCCTGAAGGAGATCTCAAGAGATCTGGAAGAGATCTAGAGAGTTGTGTTCATCATTGATGAAGGTTCACTTGGCACAAGACTATGAAACTGACATCTGTTAGGGTTGTTCATGAAGTATTTATTACAAAGAAATATTAGGGTTTTATTTGTTGATAAAAAGGGTAAGTGAATTCATTTTGACTCACCAAGCATTTAAGCCTTCAAAGTGAAGAAAAGGTGAATTTCAGGCAAATTAAGAGAAAGCAAAGGTATTGTGAAAGGATTTCGAGTAGTTATCTGAGAAGCACTCAATCTTCCATCGGTGTTCACTTTTAGGTATTCTTTGAAAATGGCATCTGGATATTTAGCTCCTACTTTCATTACAAATCCCACCATTGTCAAAGTAAAGGTTAGGTTAAAGCCTGTATTCAAGGAGGTTCCCCTGATTGCTAAGAAAGAAGAGTTTGCGGGAGCATTTTCTAGGGTTCTTGATGACGTGATGTATGTTGAAGACATGAGGGCATACATTCACTGCACCCTAGAGAATCTAGGCACAAATGACATCAAAAGAATGTATCAATCCATGATACTAGGAGACTCCGGAACCATCAAGCTGGAATACAAAGCAATTAAGGAATTAGGGTTAAACCGGTGTTCTGTATATATCGAAATTCAAGGATGAAGTCATCAGATACATTTTGAGTAGGGTTCACAATCAATTCATCTAGCTGGATAGGCCTTACATGATCACCAAGGAGGTTATTCAAGAAGTCACCAGCTTACCCAAAGTTGGACAAGAACCTACCAAGAAGATTTCCAACACAGAGGTCAAGAAACTCACCAGTTCAACTCTTGATAGCATATCAATGAGGATCAGCACAATCACTGACACTGATGTTAAATTTGTAAGCATGATAATAGGTTATAAGATAACTCAATCTAATCGATTGAATTTTGTTTCTAGCTCATGCATTCATGGTGCATATTAGATGTTGAGGAATAATGCAAAGTATGATTTATGTAATTGGATGAGGAGTGAGTTGATGTTGAACCTTGGAAAGATTAAGGGAATCAAGAAAGGAACTTTTAAAAATGTTATTCTCATTGTATGTCTGAAGCTTTACTTCCCGAATGAACTACCTAGTCTTGGCAAGAAGCATTAGGATCATGACATATCAGTAGGTATGCAGATAAAGGAAGAAATCATCAGTCTTGGTACTGACATAGATGATAAAATTTGGGGGTATTTCAAGAAAAAATGAGACAGAGGGAGAGAATATCAAAGAACATTGTGGAGAAGTACTCCACTGATATCTGTTTTATGGTGAAAACTGATGAAACTCTTATGGAAGTAGTTGAACCTAGGACCATATGGGTTACTGAGCTTGGATATGAGGTGGATGATAGTAATTTTTAACTCTATGCAAAAATTCTACTAGATGCTATTAAGAAACTCACAGATACTGAGAGGGGGGGGGGGTGAATCAGTATCTAACCGGTAATTAGAATTTCTCAACTTAAAACATGCAAAACATATTATAACAGTGTACCAGTATGCAAGAAATAATGAAATGAACAGAATTAAAAACATCCACATGAAAAGCACACCATGACACAAGGATTTAATGAGGAAACTTGGTGTGGGAAAAACCTCAATGGGATTTGTGACCCACAATATCCACTTACTGGCCAATAAGAGAATATTACTTACATAAGGGGGCCTGTACATGCAGGAAGGCCAACTGCCTAGAGCTCATTGCTCAATGGGAAGTCTCACTGAATTACAATGTGGATTATATAAATCTAATATCTTGTACTACTTTACAATAGCATCTATAATGCCTGATCTAGTACCGATTTTTGCTCTTTTCTTTACATAAAACCTTTAACCTATATTTCACATAATAGGTCTACCTAATATCTTCCTTTTTTTGCTTACTTCTCTTACAAAATGTCTACAATGATCTCTTTTATATATAAGAGTCATTTTACAACTTGCCAAGTCAGCTTACAAGGTTTTTACAATAATAAACAAAATATAATTTAACAAATCCTGTCGGCCTTTGTGCCGGTATGCTTCCTTTCTTTGTGCTGGTGTAGAGTGTGATCTGTTGATGCCGGTGAACTATCTTGCCGGTGTAATGCCTTGTCGGTGTAATGCCTTGCCGGTGTAATGCCTTGCCGGTGCCATAGGATTGTAAGGTTGCCATCAATGACAAAACATTCATTCACATATAATGTCTCATTGGAGTGTGCATATGCCAACAATCTCCCCCTTTGGCATTGATGGCAACACTCATGAGAAATTTCAAAAGTGTATCCAAAAATGTGAAGTCAAAAAAATGTTACCAAAAATGTGTGCTCCCCCTGAGCATATGATTCTTGTGATATTGAATTTTCTCATACCACTATTCCCCCTTTGGCATCAATGACAAAGGTTGTCAAGATGTCAGTAGAGTTTGTAGTTTCAACCTTGTAACTGGGTAGTTACAATTTGAAATAGATCTGCCATAATCAAGTTTATACTCCATAAACTTTTTACTGTCTCTTATTGATGTCTTTGTTCTTTTAACTATACTGGTGAGGTGCTGCAAATGCTTTGTTAGTGTTTTCTGTCCTTGTATCAGTGCCTCAGATATTTCCTTCCGCAATGATGCTAGATAGTCCAATCTTGGACTCAGTTTTAATCTCAGATGTTTTGCCTTATTCACTATTCTCTCCTTTTCTCTTTCTAATTTAAGTAACTGTTCCTCAAAATTTGTTATCCTTTGCTCAAAAACTGATAGTGTATCAGGTGAGTTAACAAAATTATCAGCAAGTTTATTGATTTCATCCTGTACCTTGCTTATTTTCTTATCTATGTCTACTGTCAAAAAGTTTGTCTTACAGGTGTCTTTGTATAGAGTTTTGTACTCTTTCAATAAGTTACACAGTTCCAATAGAAGTGTGTCAAAATCCCTAGTACACTTCTTTATCTGATCTTCAAAGAATTCTTGCTTTTCAATTTCTAATTTGTCCTTCAATGTCTCTTCCTTTATTTTCTCAATGTTCTCCATGATATATTTACACAAAGTATCAAGTTGTCCTAAAGAATTTTTATTGTCTATATTATAGTTAGGAGCAATTACCTTCAAAATTGGGATTGTGTCATCTATAGCTTTGTAAGCCTGTGAACTGCAATCTGTTATCCTTTTGATTGAATCCAAAAGTACTTCAGTTACATTTGTTGGTTTGTGGCCTACTGAGGAGGAACCAACATTTTGAATTCTATCGGTGGAAGAAGTAACCAAGCTTGTTGTGATCTTTGGTAGGTTTGTTTGTGTTTGCATTTCTTTAAGTAATGGTTTGTGTACTTCTCCAATTGCCGATGGCACTGTTTCCTCATGAACCTGTTCCCGTTTCTGTTTTGGAGCCTGTTCCTGTTACTGTAGCATTTCTTGTTGTACTATCTCAGTCTGAGCTTCTGCCTATTGTTCTTTGTCATCTATCGGTTTCTCCTATGTTTTAATATTTTGCTCAGCTATCGGTGGCTCACTAGCCATTTCAATCTTACCAGTTGTATCTTTGGCTACCACAATGTTGATCTTTTGTGTATCAACATCTACTATGTATAAGACTTCAAGATTAGGATTGACATCCTCTTGATCCATACTTTCAACTGCCGGTTGATCTTCTATAGTTGTTGTTACTGGTGATGTAAAAGAAGGTGGGGGTAAGTTGTCTTTTACTTTAATACTCAGAGGTCCACCAACCTTTCCTTTTCCTTTGTCTCTTTCTTTTTGATATACCTTTATTGGTTTTGGGGTTCCAGTATTCTTCCTATTTTTCTTTTTCAACTAGGAATATATCCCATGCATTTTTTGTTTCTTTAGTCACCTCATTGACTCTTACAACCATTAATGCAATGTGTCAGTGTGCAGTAGAGAATACTGACTGGTTGGCTTCAACAATTAAATCATCAATTTCTTTAGGTGAGTTCACTGGGTACACAGCAAGTAGCTTTTCTATCTTGATTTTCTTGTCAAGTTCTATTACTGCTTGTCTCCTTGCTTCCAGCCTTTTGAGTAGTTCATCTGGTACTTCATCTACAACTTCCATAAAAAATTTCTTATACATGTCCATATGCAATATAACACTGTTTTCTACTTGTTCTTTTTCATCTGTTGTCAGAGTGTCATATAATTTCTCTATATTCTTCAGTTTCCCTTCCTCTATAATTTCATTCAATAGTATATCAGGAGGAGCCAGGTTTTGTTTTGTTCTCTTCTTCTTCTTGGGTGTCAATTTCTTCTTTGTTGTAGTCTTCTTAATCGGTGATCTTACTGCTTGTTGTTTCTGTCTTGTCCTCCTAGGTGAGGGTGTGGTTTCCAGTGAGGGATCTCTTTTCCTTACAACTCTTTTGAAAGTTGTAGGCATGTCACTCTCCGAAGAAGTGCCTACCAGTGATAGATGAGTCTCAGGCTGTAGAGTTCCTAGCTCATCCTCAGTGATATCGGTTTGTTTTAACACATCTTCTTTAATAGCCTTTGCCTATCTAGAGCCTCTTCTCACAACTGCCTCAATATTTTTCACTCTCTTCTTAGATTGTGTTTGTTTCTCTATAGTCTCAGCACTGCCAAATATTTCTTCCTTTGGTTTGTTTGGTGCTTCCAGAAGTGCTTTAGCATAAGTCTCAATTATGTGATCATCTATCTCGTAGCCTATCTCTGTTACCCAGATTGTTCTTGGGATGACTGCTTCCATCCAGATTTCATCCTTTTTGATTACAAAACATATTTCATCCTTATATTTTTCAACAATATTTTGTGATAATCTGATTCTCTTCTTCATTTTGGCCTTAAGTGCTTGAAAGAAATCATGGATATTGTTTTCCTTATCTTCTCCCATATTGTTGAATAATTCTATTAGCTGTTTACCTACCGCTATATAAAATCCATGTTCTTTGTAACCTATACTGGGAACATGTTTGGTTATATGTAGCATCAAACATACTAGCAGATTCCCAAACCTAAAAGCTCCTTTCTTATCCTTCTTAATCTTTCCTAGGTTGTCAATTAACTCATCCTTCAACCACTCACATATATCAATTTTTGCATTATCTATGATCATGTCATAAGCACTTTTAATGCATAAACTTGAAACTGAATTGAGTCTATTTGCATGAGTTGCCTTATACCCTAATATCATGCTGATAAACCTTACATTGATGTCAGTTACATCATTGACTCTTAGGGACCTTTTATCAGATGTAGTACCAGTTAGCTTAGTAACTAGGTCATTGGAGACCTTCTTAGTTTTGTCTAGCCTTTTACTGGTGGTCGGTAACCCTGTGACATCTTTCATAGCTTCCTTGGTGATTTTGTGAGTTGCATCTAACTAGAAAAATTCACCATGTACCCTGCTTAAGACTATCCTAATCACATCCTTGGGAAATTCAGGAATGTACAGGATTTCAATAAATCCTAGGGTTCAATGATTTTATGTTCCGGTTTCACATTTCCAAAATTATCACATATGACAGTTTTATAGATAGTTTTGATCTCTTCATCTCCCAATTCCTCTATGTTGTAGTGAATGTAAATTCTGGGGTCTTCAGCATAAACAACTCCTTTTGGAATTTGTGAGAAAGCACCTATATTATCATCTTTCTTTGCTACTTTGGGAACTAGTTGAAATATGAGCCTAGGGCATTTTATGACCTCGACTATAGTAGGGTTTTCTATATATTCAAGTGCAGAGGTGGATACCATGATGATAAATACCTTTTTCTGTCTTGAATGGATTGTTTGCTTGAAGTGCTTCACCTCTTTGCTTGTAGTTCCTTAGCTCTACAGATTTCGTGCTCTACGAATGTTTAAAATCATAGTGAAATGAAATGGAGCCAAAACCACAAATTTATAGTGTTAATTTTCCATCTACCACATTAAATGCATGCCGGTTAAGTATTCACTTAACATTGTCTGCTGGTAATGAAGTAATTTCCAACTTCTCATCTCTAAGCGAGGGAATAATAGCACATGTGTCATTAGATCACCAAACCCTCAAGGAAACTTTCTTCAATTTGATGAAGAACTTCCTATCAGTGGAGCATCACTCTATCCTACCGGTGAAGCATTGACTGGTTCTACTGGTGGAGGAGTATTCCCAATATTTAGATCAGCTTTTCTAATCCATTATTTTGAGAATTCTTGCTTAACCTCTTCAACTTTTTCTTTACCTTTCAAGCTAGAACTTTTGTAATCTGTCAGTGATCCTTTACTTCTACAAAATTTTGCAATATGCCCAATCTTGTTACATACATAACAAGTCACATTATTCTTCTGAATAGATTTCCCATAACCTATGCCAGTTTGTGTTCTGCATTGATTAGATAAATGTCCAAATCTTCCACAAACATAACATCTCACATTCATTCTGCAATTTTCAGAATTGTGACCAACTTTGTTGCATTTTGAACATTGACTGGTGGGTGTGTTGATATTCTGATAATTTCTAGATCTACATTCATTTTCTCTATGACCATACTTATTACAGTTAAAGCATTTTCCATTGAATTTATAAGCATTAGGTTGCCTTACTGGTTTGCTATGATCCTGTGTGTTTGCAGTACCGGAGCTTTCACCAACTTCAAAGCCAATTCCAGAAGTGTCACCTTTAGGTTTTTGATTCTTTAGTAAGTTACCAAGTTCCTCTGAGCTTTTCTTGAATTTTTCTTTATGTTGATTTGTAGTTTCTAGTTCTCTTTCTAAGACTTCTTTCTATCTCATTAGTTCATTGAAGTCATTCTGAGTGTGCATCAGATCCGTTTTTAATAAATCATTTTCATAGCTAAGTCTTGTGTTCTCATTTGCTGCATCACTTAGTCTTCTAGTCAATTCCTCTTCATTCTTCTTCCTATCTTCAATCTCTTTACAAAATCTCATAGTCATATCCTGCATCTCATTCTTTGTAGTTATGTTCTCCAGTTTCAGCTTACTTAAAATATCATTAAGTGATTCCTTTTAATCATTCTCATTTTTCATTTTTTCACAAAGTTCTCTTCTCTTATTTCTTGTAATAGTGAGATTCTCTTGAAGTGCCTGAATGATATCCTGAGCTACTTTTAGATAATCTTCTAGTTTGATATTTTTCAATTTTTTTGTATCATAGTCTGAGAGAGCTGCTTCAAGTTGCTTCATCAGATTTTTCATCTTTACCAGTGTCAAGATCTTCCTCAAGCTATTAGGCTTCTAAAAATAGAGGACCAGGCTCTGATACTAATTGTTAGGAAACTCACATATACTGAGAGGGGGGGGGGGTGAATCAGTATCTAATCAATAATTAGAATTTCTCAACTTAAAACATGCAAAACATATTATAACAGTGTACCGGTATGCAAGAAATAATGAAATGAACAAAATTAAAAACATCCACATGAAAAACACCATGACACAAGGATTTAATGAGGAAACTCGGTGTCGGAAAAACCTCAATGGGATTTGTGACCCACAATATCCACTTACTAGCCAATAAGAGAATATTACTTACATAAGGGGGCCTCCACACAAGAAGGCCAACTGCCTAGAGCTCACTGACTTACAATGTGGGTTATACAAATCCAATATCTTGTACTGCTTTACGATAACATCTATAATGCTTGATCTAGTACCGGTTTCTGCTCTGTTCTTTACATAAAACCTTTAACCTATATTTCACATAATAGGTCTGCCTAATATCTTCCTTTTTTCGCTTACTTCTCTTACAAAATGTCTACAATGATCTCTTTTATATATAAGAGTCATTTTACAACTTGCCAAGTCAGCTTACAAGGTTTTTACAATAATAAACAAAATGTAATATAACAAAAATCCTATCGGCCTCTGTGCCGGTATGCTTCCTTTCTTTGTGCTAGTGTAGAGTGTGATCTATTGATGCTGGTGAACTATCTTGCTGGTGTAATGCCTTGTCAGTGCCATAGGATTGTAAGGTTGCCATCAATGACAAAACCTTCAATCACATACAGTGTCTCATTGAAGTGTGCATATGCCAACAGATGCTCCATTAGATGACAAAACAAAGCATTTTGGCATACTAGAAGAGAAGGCCCTTTAATTCAAAACTAGTTTTAATAGGAAGAGAAGAGAGAAGAAAATAGAAAAGATGTTTGCATATGTATAAGATGTAATTCATAGGATAAACACTCAATTGGGTTCTGGATCCAAATGGGCAGCACAATCGATAGTGGCTAGTATTGTAGAGGTGAAGAAGCCCGAAGCTTACATTTCTACCATCACTTATGATTTTGACCCTGAGGACAATGAACCTCTAGCTTTCAGAAGGGTACAAAGGAAGAAACTAGATCAACCATTCATAGAGCAGAAGAAGGTGGAGCCTAGGAGGAGACTTGTTAGAAAGGAAACTAAACCTACTGCACCACCACCTCTAGTAAGGAATCCTATACAAAAGAGAAAACTAGTTACATCTGCTCTGAAAACCACAACCAAGAAGAAGAAGAGTGATGACACTGAGTCTGGTAAGACTAAAATGACCTATGTTGAGATAATTGATGAAATTACAAAAGATGGAATTTTGAAAAATGTATCTGTGTTATGAGAACTTAGAAGAAAATGAGCAAAATGAAATAGAAGAGGCTATTTTGTTACATATAGACATTTATAAGAAAGCCTTGATAGAAATTTTGAAGGAGGTACCTCTATCTTTGTATAATAAAATTGGTGCTAGAAGACTAATGTTGTCAAGAGAGATAGGGAGATTAAGGAACTAGCACTTTTGGAAATGTGTGGCTCTATAAACAATGAGGAAATGAAAAGATGCAAAGATGTTGCAAATAGGACAGTTTTCAATTGTAAACCCTGACAGATAAGCTTATGATGGGCAAAGTAAATGAAGTGTTAAATGAGACCAGTAAGGTTTGGACCAAATTCTTCTAGAAGAATCCAGATTTTCTCACATCTCATGAAGAATTTGTTCAGGCAACAAATTTCACCATTCCAAATAAATCAAAAGGAAACGGTATTTTGGATAGTTTAGCTCCAATTTTGAATACACCGATAGTAACTATAGATATACAGACACAATCGGCTAAGGAAAGTGTATAGTTTGTACAGTCACAAACTATTTTTGAGCAAGACAATGTACATGTTATAGGGAATATTGTTGATAATACTTTACCAGTAGTAACTGACACTGCACTAAGTGGTGAAGCCACCAGTGCAAAAGAGGTTGTAGAGGATAAGGTAAAGGGAATTGAATCTATACCAGTAGTTAAAACTGATTCCCCGACAAAGGTTTTGACAATTGACACTTCTTAGGTTGAGAAGAAATCAGTCACTGAGATGAGTCCAACTGAGTTGATGATGATGGCTACTCAGAAATTATTGAAGGAGGGTAGTGCAGACAAGGGAATAATTGATCAATTAGTTACAATAATGCACAAATTGACACCTGATTGTCAGATTGAAGATGGAGCAAGCCCTTTCGGCAAGCTCAAAACTCTAATGGAGCATATTTCTCACAATTTTCAATCTTTGAGGTAGATTGCAGACCAACAGGCTTTAGAAAGATTCACTGCAGCTAAAAGAGAAGCCTTTGACTAGATCATAGAAAAAGAGAGAAAGGAAATTGAGGCCAAACTCATTATTATTGAGAATTATTTGAAACAATGTACACATATCTACAGAGTGTGTTGTAACATATAAATTCTTACAACTAATGTAGATAGTAGATTAAAGGAATTACATGATAAGGTAGCTAGCATTGCTAATTCTTTTGATGGACTAACCGCACTAACAACATCTGTTGATGGAAAAATTTTGTCCTTGGAGAACCAAATTTTTTCTTTTGAGAAGGAAAGAGATAAAGTCATTCAAAGAGCAAGGAGTCATAGAGGATTGGTGAGTCCTAGATTGGATTCACTGGGTGTTCATAAGAGAGAGTGCATGGACATGATTGCTAAACCCAGACCGGCAGAAGTCAAGGAGAAGGAAACACTCGCCCACTTACTAAGTGGACTAGCATCCATATCTGACACCTTCAAAACTGGTTGGGATGCATATCTTCAGTTGTTGGATAAGGCTTACCCAGAAATTTTGAAGTTGGTCAAGCTCCAGTGAAATTAACAGTATTCATTTATTCATTTGTTTTGAATTCTTTCAATTATTTCCTTGGTCTTTGGCATTGATGACAAAGGGGGAGTATATATATATGTGGAAAATATCAAAAAATATCACATGGGAAGGATATCAGGATATCATCAGGAGTGTGTTTCTCAAGGGGAGCATATTTCAGTTAAACCGACAGAGAATCCATTTTTCACATGAGTGTTGCCATCAATGCCAAAGGGGGAGATTTTTGGCAATTGATACTCATTTGATTCATTTTTTTGTCATTGATGGCAACAATATTTGATAGAAATCATTTACCAGCATTAGGAGGCATATACCAGTAGACACCGACTTTGGAGCATTCAGGGCTACACCGACACCGACATCAATACTTCAAGGAAGCCGACATCAAGGGAGATTTATTTAGAAAATCGTTTTGTAATTATTGTCATGGCAAACATTGTATATCTTTTGTAATGCATTGTAAGCTGACATAAGGCATATTGTTTGTAATGGGTATATAGGTTAGTCTGCTAGGTCATTTTGAAGTGTGTGATAAGGAGTGACATAGGAGAATATTGAAAAATTGTATAAATGCAAAATATGTATATGTAGATCATTTTTATGTGAATGTTATATCATGCAATGATCTATAGATAGTTTGGAAAGTGTTCTTGGAGGAGAAGAGATACTGGTAGTAGTGTTTAGGGTTTATGAACCGGTACAAAGCAAAGCTAGAACCAGAACTCTATTTGGCATAATAGATGCATTTTTGAGTTAATTTTTATTGTTTTACTTCAGCAGAAGCTTGTAGTCAGCGAGACTCTTTTGTGGTGAGCAAAGCAGTGTGCCTTCTTGCATGTGCAGGCCCCCATTATATGTAATATCTTTTAATATGGCCAGTGATTTAATATTGTGGGTCACAAATCCCACCTTGGTTTTTCCTCTTTAAGGTTTTCCATGTACAAATTCAGTGTGTTATGGTGTTCATTTATGTAGATGTTTTATTTGCTTCATGTTATATGTTTATTTGTTTACCAGTTTATATGTGTTTGGTATAAAGGCATAAAATCTTATGTTACCATTAGAACACTAATTCACCCCCCCTCTCACTATTCTTGGATCCCAACAAAGACTGCTTCGGATCCATACACAAAAGAAAAAGGTGTAGCCCTTGTAGGTGTTCTGATACCTATTCTATAAGTACATAGTGCAGGAATGAGCTGCAGATGCCAATCCTTTCCAGATTTATTCACTGTTCTATGTAAGATAGTCAACAAATTTTTGTTAGATGCTTTAGCTTGTCCAATACCTTGAGGGTAGTATATGGATGACCAGTGCTATTTGATTTTGAATTTTTCATGGAGTTCATCTAGATCTTTATTTTTGAACTACCCTCCATTATCAGTCACAATGGAAGAAGGTATCCCATACCTACAAATGATATAGTTAAGGATGAACAGAGCTACTTGTTTACTAGTTGCTCTAATTAGCAGAACCACTTCTACCCACTTAGTGAAGTACTCAGTGGAAGTTATAATAAACTTGTGTCCGTTAGATAATGCAAGATATATTTGGACAATGAGATCAAATGCCCATTGTTGAAAAGGCCAATGTGTGATAAATGGTATGAGATCCCTTGTTGGAGCATGTACAAGATTCTTATGTAGCCGACACTTCTCACAAGTTTTAGGAAACTTTATAGCATGTTTCTCCATATCTGGCCAGTAGTAGCAAACCCTTAGTAGTTTCTGAGCTAAAGTTAGATCGTTTGAATGAGATCCACAAATACCTTCATGGACTTCAGATAATGCATGTTGGGACTCTTCAGTTTCTAGACACCTAAGCAAAGTACTATCCAAACCTCACCTAAATAGATCGTTAGAGATGATAACTTACTGCGAAGCATTTTGGATTAGGTTCCTTTTCTCATTGTGGGTAGGATTAGCAGGGATAATTTGGTCATGCAGGTAAGAGTAAATGGGGCTATAGCGAGATGAGTCATGTCCAATAATAGAACAAACCATCTGGGAATCAGGAGAATCATAGGTAGGATAATGTAACTCTTCCACCAAGAATTCAAAGAGAAAATTAGATTCTTGTAACTCTATTATAGATGCCAAGGTGGCCATAGCATCTACTACTCTATTTGCTGACTTGGGAATCTGCTAAAATGATACAAAAGTAAAATATTTCTTGAGATCATCAACCATTCTTTTATAAGGAATTAGTTACTCATCTTGAGTCTGATATGTATCATTAATTTGGTTGATGATTAGTTGAGAATCTCCATAGATGTGTAATTCAACAACCTTCCATTCGATAGCCAGCTTGATCCCATTTACCAAAGCTTCATATTTTGCAATGTTGTTTGTGCAAGGGAAGAGAATCTTGTAAGCCTATGAGATTGAATATTTTTGAGGAGTAATAAAAATTATTCTAGCACTACAACCATCTTGAGTGAAAGACCCATCAAATAACACCTTCCATGATCATTTGAGTAAGGTGCATGATGGATTCATCTTGAAATTCTATGTGCAAAGGTTGATTGTCTTCAAGTGGAGCATCAACATGTTGATCTGCAATGACCTATCCTTTAATGTATTTGTGTTTTACATATTCAATATCAAATTCTGTAAGAACCATGACCCATTTAGCCAATCTTCTTGTAAGTATTGCTTTGTTGAGAAGGTATTTGAGCGGATCAATCTTAGCCACTAGCTTAATAGAAACAACTAACATGTAGTGTCCTAATTTATGTGATGCAAAGACTAATGCCAAACAAGATTTTTCTATTATAGTATAGTTCATCTCATAGGACACCAAATTTCTACTGATATAATATATAGCTTTTTCCTTTTTATTCTCATCCTGTTGTGCCAGAAGTGCCCCCAATGATGTATCGGTAGCCAATATGTATAGAATCAATGGTTTACCTTGAGTTGGTGGCATCAATATTGGTAGATTAGAAAGGTATTCTTTGATTTGTTGAAGGTGTTGCTTATATTCCTCATCCCAGTTGTATGTTACTCCTTTCCTTAATACTTTTGTGAAGGGTTGAGCTTTATCTGCTAGCTAAGAAATAAAGCATCTTATTGATTGGAGACGTCCTTGTAAACTTCTCATTTGACTGATATTCTTTGGAGGTGGCATTTCCATTATGGCTTGGACCTTCTCAGAATCAACCTTAATTCCTTTCTTTGAAATAATGTAACCAAGAAATTTCCCTGGTGTCACTCTGAATGCACTTTTTAGGATTTAGTTGGAGCTTGAATTTTCCCATTCTATCTAGTATGAGGCCCAATTCTTGGATATGTGTGGATATTTTCATGGTCTTTAATAAGGTGTCATCAACATAATCTTCCATGTTTTTGTGCATCATATCATGGAAGATAGTGGTTACTACTCTTTGGTAAGTTGCTTCTGCATTCTTTATCCCAAATGGAATGACTTTCTAGTAGAAGGTTCCCCATGCATAGGTGAAGGTTGTCTTTTCTTGATCCCTAGGAGCTATTTTGATCTGATTATAATTGGAGAATCCATCCATTAATGAGTACATTTCATACCCAACATTCATATCCACTATCATATCAATGTTGGGCAATGGAAAATTGTCCTTTGGACATGCTTTGTTGAGATCCGTGAAGTCTGTCCAAACCCTAATAGATTTGTCTGCCTTTGATACGTGTATTGTGTTGTATATCCATTCCGCATATTCTATGGCTCTGATAAATCTAGGTTTTAGCAACTTTTTGAGTTCATCCTTGACTAGCAATGCCACATGAGGATGCATCTTATGGATTTTTTTCTTGACTGATTTAACTCTTTGTGTAATAGAGAGATGGTGCTTGATGAGATCAGGATCTAGGCCTAGCATATCGGAGTATGTCCATGCAAAGTTGATCTTCTTTTTTGATTAGAGGTTGCTGAAATATTTTAACTCTTCTGCTGATAGTGATTGAGCTAAGTGGATGATATGTGGTGTTTCTCGACTCTTAATATTTACTAGTTGAGTTGGTTCAATCAATATTGAAGACCTTTCCTAGAAGTGACTTGGTAGTATATCAAGTATCTCACCCTCAAGAGCCTAAGAGAGGTTTTCACCCTTAGGTACGTCCTTTATTTTCACTATTTTTTATTTTGACACTGCCATAATGTGGTTTTTGCCATCAGATCTCTTATTTTTCTTTTTTAAAATTTTTTTTTGCGACTGAGATACTTGATGTCTGTTTCAGTAATGTTCCCACTTTTCTCACTCTTGGAAGAGTCCATTGGTTCAACTGCATAAAGATAGCAGGCTAATGTGTAGTCATTATCAAAGATAGGTACATTCAAAGGTTGGTTTTGAAGAGTATAGTCAATTAGTTCAGGATGTACAAAGGATAAAGTTTGAATAGGTTCAAGGGAGTTCACGGTATTATCATCATAACTTCACACCGACAAGTTGAGTTCTAGAAGACTACTTTGTATAAGTGTCTCGAGACCAGGAAGAGTTACAACATGATCATCAAAGTGCATGTTAATATTTAGTTGACTTATTCCAACAGACCTACTCCTAGCATCGTTCTCTACTCTAGACTAGACTACATATCGTGGTTTGATAGTAATAGGGTCAGTAGATAGATTCTCGACATTCATGATGGAGTAGTCATAGTTTGATGTCGAATAAGTATTGTCATAAATAGAGCTTATGTCAGAATGATCAGAGTCATAAGATGAAGTTTTTGACTCTTCTTCAAGTGATCTAGTAAATGTATGTATAGTATCAATACCTACATCTCTGATTCTGCAAGTTCCTTCATGATTTGGTTCATGGATCACTTGTATTTGACATACTTGTTAACATGACTTTGATGACTCTGTTAGTCTCTGTCTTCTGTTCCATTCATCTTCCTTTGGACTAATGACTGGCCCTGCTTCGGTAGCCTCTAATTATTCTTTTGTAGTTCTATACCTGATTTATTCTATCTCATTAGAGGGAGATATAGTAGGAGAAGAATTGTCTTGTGTTCTTTCTTCTTTTAGTTGTTGTTCATAGTCTTCTTGTTTTTTTAGTCTGATTTCCTCTATTTCCTTTTGTAGCTTTAAGCGTATCATCTCTTGTGCTTCATCTATGATATCAATAGATTCTTTTGGAGTTTTTGGAGTAGATGTATCTGAGAGATGATCTATACCCCATTCATACTCATTCGAGTTAGTTTTTGAATCATCTATTTGATTTCTACTAGTGTATGTGACTTGAATATTCAGTGGTGCAAACAATTCTTTAATTATTTCTACCTCTTCTCTCATATCCTCTAGGACTTCTAATCCTTGTAGTGTTATTATTGATATAATTTGAACTTGATTACCAGATGCTTCTTATCTCTTGATTTCCAATTCTTCTTGTTCATTTTCATACTCTTATTGAGTTTGTTTGTTTACTTCATGTGATGTTGAAGGTAGTATCCTTTTTCTCCACTTAGACTAATGATGAGAAGTATGTTTCTAATCTGATGAATTTCTTTGATTGTATCTCAATCCATCTTTATCACATGTAGACCTAGTTTGTAGCTAAATAGGTTCAATGATACCTTCTTGGCACTTTCCTAGAGGACCGATACCTAAATATCCCATGTGTTGAATCATCTTATAGCCTGGACCATATTGTGTCAAGGAAATTTCACAATGTCATACTTCTTTGTTTTCACTATCTTCTTTGAAAAGCCATTTGAGAACAACATCCTCTTCTATTTCATCTACAATGACATTTGGAATTGAAGTTTGTGGCCTCATAACCTCTGATGGTTTTCCCATCTATCTTGGTGATGGAGGAAGAGAGATTAGTGAAAGTACATGTTCTATCTTATATCCATACATGCCAGTATCTATGATTTTCAATTTCTTTTCTGAATCTTTCATCAAAGTTTTTGAACTTTCAGCTATAGAGGCTACTCTATTATAAAGCACAAAGGTATCAACACTCTAAGTTAATGCATTACAGGGGTAGCTTGTATCGGGAGGAATACTGACTTCAACTCTATTATAAGGAAATTTCAAGCACTGATGATATGTAGATGGTACTACCTTCATTTCATGAATTCATGGCTTGCCCAATAAGATGTTGTAGGAAAGAGGAAGATCAAGCACCTGAAAGATAACATCTCTTTCCATAGGTCCTACCCTGTTTGGTAATAGTACTAGACCTTTAGATGTTCTTTCTTCATCATCATAAGCTTTGATTGTTATTTTCTTTGTTGGATCAATGACATTTTCAGAAAAGCCCAGCTATGTCAATAGATTGTAGGTACAAATATTCAACCTAGAACCTCCATCTATCAAAACACATTTGACTCAGTGTTTATGGATCATAGCTTCAATGTGCAATGGCTGGTTATGTGGGTGATTCAGTGAGTTGTCATCTTCTTTAGAGAAAGTGAGATAATGAGGAGAAGTTAGGTGACCCACCATAGATTGAAACCAATTGACATCTAAATATTTTGGGACATTAGTAGTGAGTAAAGTTTTGTCAAGGTTCTCTCTATGAGTAGAATAGATCTTAAGCGATTCAAAAATGGAGATTTGAGCATTTGTTCTTTTCAATTGTTTGACAATGCTATAACTAGGAAAGAATGATGAAGCCAACTGTTTATATTTAGCCATGATTGTATCTGGTTGTCTATTTTAAGAAATTGGTAGGTTTTCTATTGTTTGAGTAGGAGTTGCAGAACTAGCTCCTTGGAGAGTAACCTTCTTTTGGGTGCAGGTCACAACATTTGTAGTTTGTGCTTCATTTTATTTATCTTTGATTATGATCACATTGTAATATTTAGGTTGAGAAGATTCAATCATGTTGATCACATTGTCATTGTTAGTGTAGGTGTAATTGAATTTGGCACCTCCTTTTGATTTTGAGGAATCACCTTGTTCATAAATAGGTAATGGATCTTTAAAAGCTTTGTGATCAGCATTAGTCGTGTGATTTCCAACAACAATTTTTCCAGTGTTGATGAGGTCTTGTATCTTATGTTTGAGCTTCATGCAGTTGTTTGTTGTATGACCCTTGTTTCGATGGTATTCATAATATTCATTTTCCCTCGACCATTTAGGTTTAACTTCTGGATCAAATGGCCTAGAGTTGTCTGGCAATGTTATCAGATCATTTTCCAATAAATTTTTAAAAGTAGATTCATATGCTTCTTCTAGAGGAGTGAAGTCACGTTTAGGTTTTGAAAGCCAAGGTTTCTCTTTAAACCACTCTTTTGATTTCTTCAAAGGATTTTGCACTGTAGTTTCAGCTGCTTTGAGTTCTTGTGTGCCACTAGCAAAGTTAAATATTATGGATTTTGGTTTTGCTTTAACAGTGTCTACCACTCCATCATTAACAATGTTTCTATTGTTATCTTTGTCATAGTTCCAATATTTGTTCTTTTCTTTGGAACTAGAACCTTGTTGTGTTTCTTTCCAAAGTGAGATATCTCCTTTCTTTATAAGCACATCTTCTATTCTAAGGGCACTATCTACCATTTTATTGAATGAAGGATATACTTGCATTTGGATACCATATTTCAATTTGGGGATTAGGTTATTCATGAAGATATCCATCTTCTCGAAATATGGAATAGGTCGTGAATATCTAGAGAACATCTTTCTCCAATGTTGAAGAAAAGTGAGAAAGGGCTCTCCTATTTTCTCTTTGGTATTGCAAAGCTCAATCATAGTGACTGGATGACGAATGTTATATGATTATTGTTGTAGAAACAATTGGATTAATTCCTCAAAAGTTTTTATTCCCATAGGTAGGCTTGAAAACCATTCCATAGCTTTCCCTCCTAAACTTCTCAGGAAAAGGCACATGAGATGTGTTTGTGCATGCATGAATTCCATACATAAAGCACAAAATTCTCTAACATGGTCTTGAGGATTTGCATTTCCATCATATTTGTCAAACTTAGGAATCTCCACTCTTGAAGGAAATGGAAGCATGTAAAGGTTTTTGTCAAATAGAAATGGGCATATGGTGTCTAGAGAATATTGCTTTGATAATTTATCCTTATTTTTTCAGCTCTATGATTTTAGTCTGTAACACTTGCAATTGTTTTTTTACCATTGCTAAGGGTTTTTCTTCCTCTTTATTGATAAGGGTTTCAATGTTATAATCAGTAGGAACTTTGGCACCTTGTTTTGCTAATTCTAGAAAATAGTCTTCTTTTTCTCTAGCCATGATAATCTTCATCATATTTCAGAAATTTTTATCATTCAGACATTTATTTATAACAATTTCTATAGGTTCAGAGGCTTCAGAACCAGTTGATGAGGAATCACTTTCAATAGCATGGGTGCTAAGGTTGTTATAAGTATTGTGTTTAGTAGCTTGTCTTTCTTTCCTTGCTCTAGACATGGTGGGAGATAAGGGTTGATCAAAAAATGGTATACTTGATAATGAAGGTTTATTAGTGATATGGTCCTCTACGTAAAATAGATTGTTGTGATATGAAAAGGATGGTCCTTTGCCTTTGTCAGCTTTCTTACGAGAACTTCTGGTTTGAGTAGGCATTTTATGACTGATATGACCTAGAGCTATATGTGACGCAAAATTCAAGAGAAAATTGGAGCTAGTTGTTCATTTAACATATTGATTGAGAGAAGAAACTAAGATTTAGTCTAGTTTCAGGAAGATCTATCCTATGTAAGATGTGGTCTAAGAAACTAAGGTTTGATAAGTAGTTGTTTTGAACTAGATGAAAGATGATTGACAAAATCATGCAACACAATGATAGGGGTATGCTATCAAGATTGTTTATGCTCAGGATTATGATAACTAGTTTTATGCTCGCTGTAGACTAATTTAGGCAAGTTTGACTATTCTCAACTGACAAAATCAGGAAATTGTACAATAGAGTTTACAGACCCATATGACAATTTAGTGACTTCTGAAGGATAAATACAGTTTCTCATATGAGTTGTTGCTTAGATTCGTATGACAGGTTGGTAGCCTCCAGATGACAATTTGATTGGTATGATGATTATTCATATGACAAAAAATAGAGGATCGGACGAATTTTCCCTAAACCCAAACAACAATTCTATCAGGACCAGGCGATAATTTCTTAGACCTTGTACAAAAGTTTATAAAGGGCCAGACGACAGATTAAGAGGATTAATGAAGTTTCGTATGGAAATACCTATGTAGTAGGATGATAATTAAGTAGACTCATATGACAGAGTACTGGACAGAGATGAGATTTTGACAAATAGAGTTTCAATGACTGACAAAGACCAGTTTTGGACACGGATAAAGTTTTGATGACTGAGGTAGACTAGTCTTTGACACAGACAAAGTTTTGATCACTAAGTTGTTTATTGTTTTCTCCAATTTTAGTATTTCAGTTTTAGTTTCAGGGATGAAATATAATAAACATGCAAGATGTATAATGAATTCAAACACAATAGACTAACCCTACGAAATTTGTCTTAGAGAAGAAAATATTTGTTTGTTGACTTAGGTACACACACTATAGCTAATCAGAATATGGCCACTGAGTCTCATGCAATGGATTCTCAATACCGTATTAGCCGACTCCAAACACTAATGGGGGCATGATATGGCAAGTGTCTTGGGAGAATTACTATCTCTCTTGCATAAAGATTATCCCCCTTTTAGAGGTGAATTGGGTAGTCTCTATCTTATAGTTCTTAGTCAAGAATTATGTTTGAAATTACCCCTTGAAGTCACACAAGCATGATTGAGGTCTATAGCCCGACAAGGTACCAAAACAAGTTGTAGTCACATAAATGTGATTGAGACCGTGAGGTCCTACAAAATGTCTGATATGAGAGATCTCACAGAGAAAACTCAAATAATCCCATCCTTTGAGACTTTAATCACCAAAGGCCCATTTATTATAGTGAGTTGGAATGCTCAGGTCCAACTGTACTCACTTAGGTCTTTCTCACAGGGTGATTACTTTTTCCCACTGTGATAGGCCCACTAAAGGTACACAAATCTCAAATTTAGAAAAAGCCTCAAGGGTCTAGATTTCTGATTGTCTGTAAAAGACAAGAGCATACTCTCCTACCTCTCAGATTTTTCTTCAAGCACAAAAGACAAGATTTGTTCATTAACCAAATTGCAATTTAAGTGCCTAAAAATGAATTTAAAGAATAAACAATGTTCACTTGAATCTTCTCAAGCAACATGCAAAGACAATGAATCAGTAGCCATATTGTCTTTGTGCGACAAGCATATTCTTTGACAAGCATTATGCAAAAACTGATTAGGCTATCAAAATTTCTCAGAAAAATAGACAACAAGCCAAGGTCAACATTAGTATCATCAAAATTCAATAAAGAACCTTAAGAATGTACTCTATTTTTAACACAAAAATACAGAATACCATACGACAATTCTCACTGAGTCATATGATACCTACACCTTGTCGTTCGGACCTATGGGAAAACTCGTACGAGTTTTTGCAATAAATGTAAGGACTAAAATCTGAAAAGTAAAATAAAGTTAATTTGTGAGGCCAACAGATGTAGTCTTCTGCCCCACGATGGATGCCAAAAATGTGTGTGCGAAAAGTGGAATAAGGATCTACAAGCTGTGAGACACAGTACTTCAATTAAATCACTGCATGCATGGTTAGATAGATATAATCATGAATATGAAAAGCATAAAAAATCAACCTATTGCCTTCTAAAAGATGTGAGTATAGACTTGCTCTCATATTTGTCTAAGCAATACTAGTGACTAGACTACAACAAGACAAAGGATTTAATCTATATGAGCATAAGAATAAGCTAAATGGATGCAAGATTAAGCTAAATGAATGAATATTAAGCTAGATGAATGAATATTAAGCTATATGAAATAAAGAAATCATAACTAAACTAAATATGCAAAAAGCTAAACTAAGATGCAATAATCTCAAAGCACAATATCTTCAATGACTCCAAAGCAAAAACTGCATAATAACAATAAATCTCGAGGGTATTTTGAATGAGAGCTAAAGACTGAATTTATAGAGACACAAAAGAGAGACCAATGGTCAAGATCGATTAGTAATTAGTAGTTGAGATTCTTCAAGAAAAGCACATTTTAGGATAATTGAAATAATTGAGAAATCAAATTTAGTTAATCTTGAGATAGATTCCAATTATAGCTTGATTGAAATGCATTCAGATTATAATTTCAAGTTTGCATTGGAGATAAAATTAGTCGATTCCATGCACTTGAGATAAAAATATGTGATTCCATGCACTTTTCTTTAATTTATTCAAGAAAAAAGCCTTTTCAATGCAACTGAACTTCTTTTCTCAAAAGCTTTGATTTTTAATTTTAGAGAAGATTAATTCAATTTAATTGCTTTTCTGATTTTAAGTTATCTCAATTTAGAAAAATAAATATCTCAAGTTTGATTTCTT
This sequence comes from Cryptomeria japonica, assembly GCF_030272615.1. Lineage (NCBI taxonomy): Eukaryota > Viridiplantae > Streptophyta > Pinopsida > Cupressales > Cupressaceae > Cryptomeria > Cryptomeria japonica. The sequence goes on along the minus strand of NC_081405.1, from coordinate 358,267,043 downwards.
CTCTCAGTTTAATTCTTTTATTTTATTTTCAATTTAACTTTCTTTTATTTTCAATTTCTCTTTTAGTAAATTAAATCTTCTTTCTATGATTAATTCCTTTTTTTTATGATTAAAATGGCAAATTTATGAATTAATTAAATATACTAAGATATTTATTTAAATAAATAGGATAATTGATCGAAATGGTTTACTTGGAATGATTTAACTAATATAGAGCGATTAACTTGCCATGTGAAATTAATGAATGAAGAATTAATTGATTAGGTGTTCAAGATTGATTTAATTGCCTTTTGGTTAGGACCTTGGTGATGTTGTTGAAATTAGGAGCCTATGGTGTAGGTGACCATTTTTAGGGTATTATAGTTTCTATTTTTATGCCACCAAGGATACACTTGGAGCTCATTTCACCATGCCTTTACTTTATGAGTTTTCTTTGCAACTCACTCGAGAAAACCAAGTTGGTTCAATTGAAGTCTTCAAAATCACAAGCTCTTTTTATTTCGTAGGGCACCATAGAATAGAAGGTTTCACATGGAAAAGGAAAGAAATAGAAACACAATGATAACAAGTCACATTTTTCTTCCTCTTCCAAGAGGTCATCATTGAAGCAGGATAAGATGAAGTGTGCATATTTCACTAATCTAGGACATGATGAGCATTAGTGTTATGAATTTGAGTTGGCAGATCTTCTATAGAAGCACAATATTCAACCACCTTCATCCAATACATCTTCTTCTACCAATTTTAGACCTACACATTCTGGTCCATCTTCATCTATGGCATGTGGTGAAGACAAAATGAAGGGTCGTGCTCTCTTTGCATCCACACATCATTCCTCCAAGTGGCTTCTTGATTGAAGAGCCTCACATCATATCCAACATGTCATCATAGGGTATGTTCTCTTCTTTTGATCATCGTGCTTGTCCAAAGATTTTTATGGGTAATAAAACTTACATGAGTTTTAATGTGAGTGGTTCTATTGAGGTTGATGGTGGCACATTCAATAATATTCTTTTTGTTCCTTCATATCTTCCAACCTCTTTTTCATTTACTAGATTATTCATAGTGGGACAACAAGACAATTGAGTTCACCCCTCATGTAGTTCTTATTAAAGATTTTAATAGTAGAGAGCTTGTTGCAATTGGTAGTGTTGATCATGTATCATAGTTGTATGAATTCTCTCATTTTCCTCCCATTGAGCATGTAGTTCCATTGACTGGTCCTACCTCTCATGCATCAAGAGAGGATTAAAAAACTGAGAGATTTAGCCAGTTGAACCTATGTTTATTTTAGTCATTCATAGTAGTTCCTAAGACCTATGTTGATCCTCCTCCACCTCCTTATTTTGTAAAGACCAACTCAGTTCAGCAGTTGATTTATCCCTTTCAGTTTCAATAGAGTGGGATGAGTAATTGGTAGACAATGCATGATTGTTTGATACATTAAGCACTCCAAACATTGGGGACATGATTGAGGATATTTCATTCCTCCTTGATGATAACTTGAGAGTTCCTATCATCCCATCTTTAGTGCCTTCAAAAAAAATTTCATCAAATATCTTCATACTTATTTGGATTTGCTTCAATTGATTTGGCATATTTTTATTCAGATAGTTGGAGAGTTGAGCATTCTTCCATGGCACACATTATGAGACTTGTCTACAAAAAAATAGAGATGTTAAGCTATTGTAAAACCAAACAAATATTCAACCACATAAAACCCTATTTTTATAATTAAAATCCATACACCAATGAAAAACCTAAAACATACAAAACATAAAATATTGAAAGATTATACCATTCACATGCTCATTAGGGTTTGATCCTCATTGTTTCCTATCTCCATTGATCTTGCTTGATATAGTTTCTCTCAGATTTTGTAACATACACAAGAGATAAACAAAGAATAGATTGTAGTTGTGTAGATGCTTGATTGCTTGATCGCTATGAATGGTCGCATAAAAATTGATTCACTTCTTAGGGTGTGATAAGGATGAAAGGATCATCTTATATAGAGAGTACATTAGAAAATGAAGGGATAGGATTAAGAGTGTTGGCATTATAAATGAATTGATTATGTGTTGCATTGATGTTTTGTCATATATGTCAACACTAGTTGTTATGGCTGGTTATCGGTAGAAGATCTAGTGTTACCGGTAGAAGAGACTATCTGATTCGACACTTCTGACATGTTTGGACCAATGGAGTATGTTTGATTTTATGTGTTACATGTTCCTAAAGCATGTTTTGGTTAGTTGGTATTGACTTGGTAATCGGATGCTATCATACACTCTTGTAAACCCATACCGGTATTGGTTTAAGGTTTAACCAATAGAGCTTTCATTGAGAAATCTTGACAGGATGAATAAGTGGTGTTGGTGCGGCTTCTAGATGGATTTTAGGATGTTGAAGATGTTCTTTGATCATGCTACAACTGCTTGAAGACATTGATTTGGCATGGTGGACCTTGAATACATTTGGTGCCTATCTAGGTTATGGATAGATATCATGATAACGCGTTCTCTACAAGTTACCGGGATGTTTCAGGATGTTCTATGGATTGGTTATTGTTGTTTTGGTCTTAAGCCGACATAGAATATCATTGTAATATATATTTATGTAATGATCTTATTGTAATATCTTTTAGGTGGCCAACCTAATTGGTTTAGGCCTTAGGGTTGGTATAAAATTATGTAAGATCTCATTATAGATCATGTTATGGAATGGGGATTATGTGTCATGGTCTTGGAATGAAATATCATATGCGAAGGATATTTGGTAGATGATATGTGATCGAATTGGGATTAAGGAAGAGGTCAAAGGCCTCTAGTATTGAGCTTAATCGAGACTGTAATCAGTCATGGTAGATGCTATCTCTGGCAGTTCACTCTATTGGATTGTTGTCCATTTGTCTTGAGATGGTTATTACTTCTCTATAGTCAGTGAGACTCTTTTGTAATGAGCAGTACACTCTAGGAAGTGTGCCTTCCTGCATGTGCAAGCCCCTCATTGTATCACATACTTTTTGTAGAAGTATCATTTGATTGTGGGTAGGCTTCCCACCATGGTTTTTCCCTTTCTAGGTTTTCCACATACAAATCATGGTGTTATGTGGTATGGTTGAATTGTGTTGATTATCTATTTTATTGCTTATCGGTATCTATTTCTCCCTTATCGATACTTAATCTGGTTTAAGTTTATTAAGTGGATTAAATGATATAATCTGTTAACAACTGATTGACCCCCCCCCCCCCCCCCCCTCTCAATTTTTCACCATTTATCGTAACAAAGAGGTGGATGGATAAATGGTCAGTTAAGATTGAAGGTTAGGTATAAAAAATAGGAAAACATTAGGGAGGTAGATAAAGACAAATTAGGAGATGAATGACAAGTCTCATAGAGGGTGACCAATTAAGTACTTGGGGGAACATCATGAGTCCTTTGGCTTGTTACATGTACTTTCTTTTTAAGTTCTTTTTCTCTCTTTTGGAAAGGAGTTTTCTTCCACTAGGTTTTTTTCCTTTTCTTTGGTTGTGAGAATTGCATTGGTTTGTACATGAGTACCTAATCAGAAATTTGTTGTTGTGACTCATTCATGCATGCATTTATCATTAACTCATTAGCTTATCCCTAAGTTAATATTAAGGGGGTATTTTGGAGTAATTAGGACACTTTATCTAATTATTTATTGATTAGGTTCTTTAATTACTTTTTCACTTAATCTAAACTTAGGTGTTGTTTTCCTTTTATTATATTTAGCTAATAATAGCTTATTTTGTCTCATTCATTATGATTGTGGCACTTGACACATGCTAATATAATCTTTCATTAGGTTTTTGTATCTAGGGTTTCATTCATCCTTTTATAAGGATTCATTCATTCATTGTAATTGAATCTCCAATATTTTGTGTGCAATAGTACATAATTATCATATTGTTATTGAGAATATTATCTTTTCTTGATTTATTTTGTGTGACAGGTGTTTTTCTTGCAAATGATTCTTGGCTCCTTGTATCATTAACTTCTATAGGAACCTTAGCTCACCTATACACAATTATAAGTTTTGACATTGAAATTGTGCATATTTATGCCCTTTTGTCTTCACTTAAAATTGTTAGTATTAAGTAAGTGTGAGATATCTAAAAAAAATAGATGGAAACAAATAAAAACCCCTCATTGGGTGATTTTCCTTATAGTATAGTATGTCATTTAAATAAATTTCTCTATTTGGCCTTAAAACTAGATCAAGAAATAAATTAATAATGATAAGAATAAATTTATTAATGGAGGTTGTTGGTTCCGAAATCAACAAATTCCCAAGCCCTAAAGATCTAGCCAAGTTCTTATCCATGGGCTCAAGATTGGATTTGGCCAACGAACGACATTCAGTCACAAGACTGAAATCTCCCACACTTTTAGCTCTACAAGACCAAGGCGGGTGCACCTAAGTAATGCCTAAATAAATTTCATCTTCTAGCACTCAATTCATCACAAGTTACAGTAGATATCCCAATATATATGCCAAGGAAAGTGTATGAAGTTCAGATTTGGCTACAATCCTAGCTTGTCAACTATCAGTTAGCACTTCAGAAGATTTCTACACTAAACCTACTCCTACAAACAAAAAACAAAAAAAAGAAATAAAAGAGATTTGAAGATAATAAATTGATTCCAAGAACTGGATGCAAGCACCACGATCGATGCCTTTATCAGGGCAGCAGAGTCAACTTGCAACATATGACATTAAACCCAAATAGTCTAAACTATAACCAGTGAGTTGTCAATATTGATGCATTACATCAATACCCCCTATTACAATTCTATTGCAGTCATTCTTGCATATCCTACATGCACACAACACCATTTCATTATCCTTTAATCTCTTCCTTGAAGAGAAGCAAGAAACATGATAAACACTTGAGCTTGTAGGGACAAAATAGAGGATCCTTGATCATCTATTACATAAAATAGTGAAATTACATGTTGGAGATGGTTACAATAAAAACATTAATACTTTTATGCATTCTATTTATATGCTATTTGAAATAATAAAATGATAACAAACTAAAAAATGGAACTCTAGCTTACTCCTAATCTTGGACTGTACATGGAAGCCTCGCTTTCAGAATTACATTTAGAATCTTGTCTCACTATCCCTGAAATCTCTTTTATAAGATAAGGGAGAAAAAAAAGCTATAGGATAGGTGAGACACGCATCACAAAATTTAATTGCCTGTAATGCCCCGCTAGGAAACCCCGAAGGGATAAAGCTAAAACACACGAATGGAGTGCAATAATTTTTTTTTTTAAATAAGACACAACATAAAGATACAGTAAGATATCAAAGTATAGATTACACAACAGAAGACATCAACTATCACCTAAAGAGTTTCCCAACGCAATTACTTAATTCCATATTTAACTTAACTTATGCTAATTAATCCAATACGCTGATTGTCTTAATAATGAGAAAATTCTTAAACAAGGATAATTTCTTTCAACAAGACAAAATATAGATCACAACATAAAGTTCATCCATTAAGGTTTATTCATACCCTTCATCCATACTTTTCATTAAAATTTTAGTCATGCATCCAATTTAATAACATACTTGAATTTCATCATAAACTAACGAGATCTTTCCATGCATACTTAATTTCCTTAACAATTATAGAATACATTCTGTAAATCAACTACACTCTTTCATGAACCACATTACTACATAAAGAGACGACTGAAAACATGTATTACAATTAATTTTATCTAATCCACTTACACATTCTATCAAAATGCCATCCATACATGCTAACACTAAAACATGAAACATAAGAACAAAAGAAACACATAACACCAAAATGATCTCGGAGTTCACCCCTAGAGGGATACATCTTTGGGTTTTCTCAATTGCAAGACCCCTCTGATATTAAATAAGTTTATGGTACATAAGTTCTACATCATTTACATTCTTGCCATCGAGGCGAATCATACCAATAAACAACTGACCACATCGGTCAATAATTACATAAATGACCCCTACAAAGAAACAGATCCAACTGAACATATTAAAAGCTATTAAAAGGTCCACTGCCCAACAGTGCTCTAACTAGAGACCTAACCTGCTATGGTAAACCACAAATCAATACTCGACACCCACATAAAGGACAAGACCAGTTAAAACACCATCACAAGGCAACAACCAAACTAGAAAATAAAGACATAAACAGGTACCCCCAAAACATCCAAATGACAAGGTCCAAACAAAAATATCAACATAGGACACAATGACAACTCAACCAGAATTACAATGAAATTAAGCTTGACTGCAAACACCATTTACACAAGATCTTAATACAAGCAATCTCTTTTTTTTTTAAACAGCCAAAAGCATAAATAACTTGCAATCAAAGATTTTCCAGACAATAAGAAAGTACAACTATTTAATACAAAAATCAATTTGCCTTTTGTTCAATAAGTTAAATAAGATCTCAAGAAATAATTCTCCTAATATTTTTTAACATAATTATCAATTATAAAAATTATAAGCTTTTCTGAAATATTCAAACTATAAACTGATTTTATAACTATAATATAATTGTATGCATGCCTATATATATATATATATATATATATATATATATATATATATATACTTTATAATTATATTACAAATATATATATCAACTCATAACCAGTATTTAAATAATAGTAAAATAATATATTCATATAAATATACATATATCTATTTATACACATATATATAAAATAGCACAATTTAATTTAATTTACCCGACCCCTGGGTACGAAACCCGAAACAGTATATCACAGTACGCCTAGGGTAAAATAAATAATAATACAACAAAACAAATGTAGCACTACTACCGTAGGTAGCAACTGCTACCGTTGATAGTACTATGTACCACCACCGGTAGCGGATGCTACCATAGGTAGCCGCTACCATTATTTATTATTATTTTTTTTATTATTATTATTTTTTTTTTAATTTAATTTTTTTTTTAAAAGAAAATAATTTCCAAATCCATAAAAACCACTTAACATAATTTACATAGAAATTTTTTTTTTTCCTGTTCAATAAAATTCATTCACAGAACTTTATTTCAATTACATTTTTTTTAAATTAGATAATCCAATATATTTATTTCACAATTAAATTTATTTCAAGAAACCACAAAGATTTATTTAAAGGACTATCATACCAAATCAAACTAGAGAGAATAATTTTTTTTTCATAATAATTTTCTCAATGTTCTCAAAATTACATTCTTCCCATAAACTAGAAAAACACGCCAGGCATGGATTTTAAAACAAAACTCGAATTCACTAGAAGAGGGTTTATATTCGACAATAATTTTATACACACACATCAAACAAAGAAAAATAGAAATATCTACTAAAAACCCACAACTAAGAATTCATCCAACCTAGTATAGCTTTCCTGGAAGATATCTGTAGAAGCGCCCTAACCTTTTCAATAAGCTTCCAATAAATTTCTTCACCTAAATTCCTGACCTGTTCCTGTCTATCTAAAATAAAGACCTATTCCCTATTTAAACTAAAATTCTAGGTTCAATAGTTTTTTCTCAAAAAGCTAAATTTAGAATAAAAGTAATTTTATTTTATTTTCTAATTTTATGCAAAAGATAAACTAACATACAATAATTAAAAATCATTATTCTTTCTTCTCTTTTCTCATGCAAAATAATTAATTTTCTAAATAAAGAATCAAAACAATACTTTAATTCCAATTAGTTCTTTTATTCATTCATTTATTTATTCTTTTATTCTTTTATTTATTTAATTATTTATTTATTTAAAATTCAAGGAAACAATAAATACAATTAATCTTAATTTATTTTTCCACTGAAATTTAAATAAAAATATATTTCTAATATCATGCAGCTTGCAACTTAATTTAATTAATTAATTAATTAAGTTTATGGAATTATCTCATAGTTGAATTGTTTATGCATTGAGATTATAAATTTAGTTAATTAAAAGAAATACTTTTCTCCCTCATTTAATTTTTAATTAACAAAGCTAATAGTTGCATTTCACAATATTAATGAGGGTAAAATATTTTTAATTAAATTAAATTCTCAAAATCAATCTTACACACTATATAAAATAAATATGAATAAAAGTCACTTTTCTAATCAAAATTGATTTTCTTAAATAATTAAAATTAATCTTTCTATTCCAAAAAGCAAAAGAGATTAAATTATTTCTATTTCGAATAAATTTAAATCTTTCCTTTTTAAAATGCATAAATTGAATAAATTCGTTATTTAAAATTAACCATTAAATTAAACTCGCTACAAACATAAATAGAGCGATCTTTTTAATTAATGATTAATCACATAAAAGAAACCTATTTATTTTTATTCTTCAATTACTAACGCGTAAATGAACACATTAAATCAAAATAAATACTTAGGGTTAAATACTCTATTTACCACACACCAAGCACGCAAACCAAATAAGCCAACCAATTACCCGACCTGCAAACCCAAATGAAAATGAAACTGACAGATCATAGACGACGCTCACTTGAGTATGACTAGGGTAAACTGAGGGTTTTACGACCACCTAACCCAAATTCTAAGGACGAAAGAGATAATACTCAACCCTGCGAATCCAGGTGAAGACGAACCTCGCACCTAGGCGGTACTGTACCTGCAATCTCCTGCAACCAAGAGTCACACAAGCATACATATATATATATATATAATGAAGATGTTAGCTCGAGATTAATAACAAGAATCAGGAGGACAATTTAAACTTACATAAGAATCAATGCGAAAGCACATTAATAGATACGCACAATAATCATAATATCTTACTAAACATTACCTCATGGTAATTAAACCATTCAAGATTGCCACATAAAAAGTCAACCAAGGTCAAACCAGTTTTACAAAGCTATCTAGGGTAGGGGTACTACATTGCCCTACACTAGGATATGCCCTAAGGCGCCTTTCTTCACATACTGCACACAATCCTTCTAAAGGCATTCAATGCAAGCAGCTGTGAGGACAACCTCTAGAATCTGAAGCCACGAGCCTAATGGAACAACCACCCTAAAAAACCCTTTCAAGCCTTGAAGAAATTTGACCTCCTCCTTATTGGCCTACATCATTAATTCCATCATCTACCATCTTGGATCAATCTCTGAGTCTAGATTACTACATTTAGTAATCCTTACCTGTCCTATGTCCTTACATCTTCTCAACTTGATATCTTTTGATGTACTCAAGGTCGTTAAATCTCATAGACAGAACATCCTCTGATCTCAGGGAGCCACTCAACTAATCCTTTGTCTGATCTTCATTAAATACAATTTCCCTCTTGGAATCATCTTTGCAATCTGGTACAATCTAGCTGCAAACCACTACATGCAGTGTGTCGACACAATAATCTTCTATCAATAGTGTCTCCCCCTTTCAACATCTAGAGTTTGACTCAATCAGTATGTGCCACGTCCTCAAAGTCTTCCCATATGTCCTCTGGTCAACCTCTATCAACCTCCCCATGTGGATAATTTGACCATCAAGATGGGTGATAGCATATTTTGTAGATCGACTCACATGCACATTATGCACCTTTGTGACAACAACCCCTTATGGGATAGCAGGATGCCTACCTTTCACTATGGTTTTGACCCCCACAAAGTCTTCCTTCTTTAGTTCTTCTAGCCACGGGATAGTGGGGAGCCCAAATCTCCTTATATTCATTTTACCCCATGAAGTCACCTTATTTCTACTTTAATCATCCTGTGATAACAGAGGATGCCATTCTCTATATCACTATGTTACCTCACATGTCCACCCTCTTATCACTTTTCACACTATGAAGTGGTGGGGTCCTCCATTTTACGCTTATATGTTACCCCACTTGGCCCTTTTCCTATCTTTGTAAACAATACATGATGGCGGGGAGCCTCATTGCCATCCTCATCTTCACATTTACTCTTACCCTATATCATCATTGCCAAGCCCATTTCACTCATGCGGGGTAAGCCTTTTCTTGTTCTTCAATACTCCCCGCTATCCCACAGGGAACCCTTGTACATTGGGAACAAGTCTTTCTTTCTTTTACCAATGTGGGATAGCAGGACCAATATATTCTATCATCTTGTTATCCTACATCATCTCATATGATCCAATCTTATCCCTATGGGGTAAACCTGTACATGTCTTTGAGAAATCCTCCACTATCCCACATGATGCCCTTGTACACTAGGAACAAGCCTTTCTTTCTTTTGTTGTTCCATCTTCAACTACCATGGGGTGGTGGGAACCTCTATCCCACTTTATTCTTGCTTCCCCCACACAAAAAATTGCATAATCCTTGGACTCATGTGGGGTAAGGACTCCTTTGTCTATCGTTGTATCCTGCTATCCCACAGAGCCTTCTTTGTGTTATTCATTTTTCTATTGTTGTGGGGTGGTGGGGACCCTTTTACTTCATTGTGTCCACTTAACCCGCAACACCCTTTTATGTTTCTTAAAACCCTTGCAGGGTAAACCTTTCACTATCATCCATCATTCCCCACTATTTCGTATCATGTTGGTTCCCAAATCAATAATTCCCCAAACCCTAAAGATTTAGCCACTTTCTCATCAACAGGTTCAAGGCTAGATTTTGCCAATGAATGAGATTCAGTCACAAGCCTGAAATCTCCTATACTTCTGGCTCTACAAGATCAAAGAGGGTGTACCTCAGTGTTAGATATTGTTGTTGCTAGGATATGTTATTACCATTGATGTCAACACATTCTCGTATTTTGGTGTTGCAGAGAAATGTTTTAATTATCCGATGATTGTAGTGAGTTGATCTAGTTGGTTTGTTTGTTTTCTATGTTTTGATTGATTGAAAAATAGGTTTTAAGGACCCGAAACCATTACAACATAGTTATAAAGAAAGCTGAGAAAATAGAGTCCACATACAGAGCGACTAGTCAAAAGACCAGTGAACAGAAAAAATAGCTAAACAACAAAAAATAGCAAAGAACCCAAAGAGACACTACATAGTAATTTTCTTTAGCAGATCCTCTGCCTTAGTCACCAGCTCATCATAGGTCACCCCAACTACTTTTAGTTCCTCCAGGTCCTTATTCACCTTCTTTTCCTTCCTCTTTCCACGGGTGCGGGTTCTGGGACCTTGGTCTTCCCCTATTCCTTCTGCATCCAGGTCAATTTCCTGGGTTTCCTTTTCATCATCAAGCTTACTGATGAGGGTATGGGTGTTGTTGGCTGAGATTTTCAGAATGCTAAGGCTCTTCTCCACAATGTTCTTGAGGCACTCCTCTATCTTGTCCACTTTGGCAACTATGTTCGAGAGCATTTTTTCACTAGTTTCCTCCAGGGTCTTTCTATCCTATATCTCCTTTTCAATTTTCTCAAATCAGGGATTAAAGGCATCTTTGATGTCTTCCACTTTAGCAATTATGTTCTTCAGATCTTTGATATAATTGGCCATAGTGTTCCCCTCTCCAATGTTAATAGTCTCCAGTATCAGGACTCTATTGCAGAGTTTTTTGTACTCATCCGTAGTTTTCTTATTACCATCAATAAGCCATTCTATGGTTTTCATAAAACCCTTAAAGGCCTTGGGAGGTGGACCAAGAGAGGGAGTCACTTTTCCAGGGGTTGTCTGTTCATCTTTAGAAATATGGAGGGCAAAAATAGTATCGACAGCCCTGAGAGTCTCCTCCATAGTCTCCATATCCAGGCTTTGTTCAGCTTCCAGGGCCCTTGTTTGCTTGTCCTCTTCTGGTTCCTTGCCGGTCTCCTCCGGTTCTTTGCCAGTCTCCTCTGTTTTCTTTTGCTTCTTCCTAGGCTAGGCTTGGTTCTTACTTTTTTCCTTCAGCATCCCCTTATGGTTCTTCTTCTCCTCAGGGACATCAGAGTACTCTTCTTCTAAAGAAATACTAATCAAGGGTTTGCTTTGGGGTTTTTTGCTCTTAGAAGAAGAGGGTCTTGATTTCCTCTTCTTACTACTCTCATACTCTGAGTCATCAGAGCTTTCCTCATTATCAGTCAAGGAATCATTGTCTGATTCCTCCTCCTCTAAGAAATTAGAATCTGACAAATCGTCTTCCGAATCCACAAAGAGCTGCATTTGGTTGATTTTACTAGCCTTTAAATGGTCATAAATGAGGACCATAAGTCCCTGGTGCATTGCAGTATCACCCCGAGGATTTTCTTTATAGGCTTTTAGGGAGGCATTCATAGAATAGAGCAAGAAGTAAGGGAAATTCACCTTATCATTATGCCTAAAATGATTTAAGAGGACAAAATGATACCCATACACTTTTGTAAACCTACCATCTAGCGTTATATATCTCATTAAAACAAAGAGAATTTCCCGCCAGGGTTTTGCAAAAGCCCTAGTTGGGTAATAGGTTTTACTCAACGTTACCAATCTTTTCTTCTCTTTCTCTATGACTAGGTACCTTTCAATGGCTTCCCTGCTGACCTTCCTGTCTCTATAGAAGTTGTAGCCCTCCCTTTTGAGCCCTGTGGCTTTAGCTATTAAGTCTTCGTCAATTTCCACCAGCTGGTTGCCCATTTTAAGCATGCCCTTCCTCCAATTTTTGTAGAAGAAGCTAGTTATCTTTCCATCCTGACCATGGAGTCTCTCAATGAAGCTCGAAAGACCACCCTTCTACAAAATTTCCCACACCTCTTCTTTCTGTTTCCACTCCTTGCAACTGCTTGGCTCATACCTTCTCCTATTTCCGCCCATGGTGTTGTTTCTCATAGTCAAGTTTAGATTACAGAACTGGTGAAACAGAAAGCTTTTCAAAGTTAAAACATAAACCCAGAAAGCATGCATAGCAATTATGATTTGATGGGTTATAACACACGTTTTGCTGGCTTTGATATTATAATGAGTAATTCCCTCATTATAGAAGTAACTCGAAGTGCTTACTTTAGTACTTATCATAATTGCCCTGTCAATCAAGAGTCTTTGGGGTACTTCAATATCTTTCATTAATTATGATTTGTTTGACATCTTTGGGGAGACCGCTCTCACCTATCCACGTGGTAATCGTCTCTTTCTTAACCGCCACGTTTGCAACCCAATCAGCAGAATAGTTGGCCTCCCGATAAATATGGGATATGTGGCATTTTTTGAAGGCTCTAATGATATCAATGGAAGAAAAAATTATATTGTGAATCGACCAAGAGGGCTTTGATGTCCCATTGAGACACTTAATTATATTATTGGAATCCCCTTCTATCCAGAGATAGGGACAGTTCCATTTTTTGGCTAGAATAATGCCTTGAAGGGCTGCCATAGCTTCCACTTTATGATTGGTTTGAATCCCAATAGGGACAACAATCATACCTTTGCAAATGCCTCTGCCATCTCTGAGAATAGCTCCACAGCCTGAGGGACCTGGGTTTCCTTTGGCTGCACCATCAAAATTGATTTTGAGCCAACCTTGGGGAGGGGTTTGCCATTTAACTTCAAGCCTTTTATTATGACTGATATTGTGACCATCAGTGATCTTCATATTCCAAGCTCTTAAGATATTTGACTCCAAGGAGTTGTTAGAGTAACAAGTGACCTCCATAGTTCCCATATTTTCCAGAATAGCCCTCTGAATTTTTTGAACAACAATGTCTTGATTTAAGGACACATCCCTGAATATTCGATTGTTTCTTTCCTTCCAAAGACCCCACAAAATGTGTGGAAGAGAGAGCTGCCACATACATCTCAGAAAAGAGTTGGTCCAATGAATTTGCCAGGAGGAGAACAAATCTCTGATGTTACTGGGAAACACCCAACCTAGACTAAAGCTCTTGAGGAAGCTTTCCCAAACAGAGGTTGAGAAAGAACAGTGGAGGGCAAGATGGTCCATTGACTCTTCCTCTTGAAAGCACAACACACACCTGTTTGGAAGGGCAAAACCTTTGCATTTTAGGTTGCCAACAATAAGGATCTTATTCTGGAGAATAGTCCAGAAGAACAAATTGATTTTGGGAGTGAGACCTTTTAACCAAGCTTTAGACCAGAAGGGATTCATAGGAGGGGAGGGGGAAAGGATACAATACATAGAAGATACAGTAAAAATACCTTTGGGGTTATATTTCCAGATCAGGGAATCCTCTTCCTTATTCAGCCAAATAGCAGACAATTGGGTTTTGAGCTTAGAGAGACTTGTTTGTTTTCTATTTTGAATCGACTAGAGATACTTCATTCTTTATTGATTCCATGATGCTATGTGATGGTTTTAATCGAGTTGTGGATTCTGTTATGGAGATTGGTTTTCAGTGTTCAGTGTTGCAGTATTCTAGTTTTTGATTAATTATGCTCTGGTATGATCATATCTTGTGTTGCAGATTTAGGAGAGTGTTTGGTATGTTCGTGTGTATCTTCATTTCACATGGTTTATGATTTGATGCTCTACAAGCTATCTTTCTTGTCTATGTTGCTTTTGTTAAGTGTTCTTGAGTGTTAGAATGTTGATCGATAAAGATTTGATTAAGTGGTGTTGGTGCAGCTATTGCGGATGGTTCTAACACTCTTCTTGGTATTTTCTAATCATGTCCTATTTGTTTTGATGGTCTGCATTGATAATTGTGCATGTTCTTGAAGATCTTATGGGTCTAGTAATATTCTTCATGTTATGTGGCATTTTTGGTGGTGTAACATGTTGCGATTGATCTTGGCGAGATTTTTGGTGGTGGTGCTCATTTGAAGAGTTGATTTAGGTCCATGTTATGTTGTCTATGATATTTTATTGGTCTGGTGGTTGATTTATGTATCATGTGATGTAATTTTGTAATTAGGTGTTGAAGGTGTGGCCGACCTTGTAGTCAAGGTTGATGATTTGTATAAATGGGTGTAATATTCATGCAATTTGGGTGTCAGTGTTAAGTCTGCATTATTAGAGAGTGGTGTATGTGAGAACAAGTAAATTCATCTTTTGGTGTGGTGTATTGAGAAGAGAGTATTACAGGGTAGACATATGAACTTAATTGGAACTATCATCAAGTACTAGAAGATGCTATTTTTGCAGTTCATCTTTTTCGGATTGTAGTCTGAATATCTTTGTAAGGTGGTGACCCTTCCCTAAGGGTTGTAGCCTTCTGGGTCATTGTATTTTGAGCAGTGAGCTCTAGGTAGTGTGCTTGAATGCATGTGAATTCCCCATTGTAATATTTACACATACTACTACAGACTATCATCTCATTATGGGTAGGTTCCCCCCATGGTTTTTCCCTTGACCGAGTTTTCCACATCAAAATATTAGTATTATGTATGTTTTTGTTATTGTTGTAATTTTTCTTTTTGCTTTAGTTGATCAGATTTGAGATTGTGCTTAAACTATTTAATGAGGTGAAAACTGATTTCACCCCCCTCTCAATTTTCCTTCCTTGTTTCCAACAGGTGGTATCTGAGCTAGATCCTCTCAAAGAAGCTTAACCGCTTGAGGATATCTGGGATGGCAACCTATGTTATCAAGACGGAGAGTCCTATATTTGATGAAAATAATTTTACTATATGGAAGTACTGGATGGAAGTTCACCTAAAGTGTATTGGAGAATATTATTGGAAGATTACAAACAATGTCTACAATGTTCCTCTGAATGGACCAGTTACTGCTGATGAAATCAAGGAAGTTGAACATAATATAAGAGCTAAGGAAGAATTGTTGAGTTCCTTGACCAATTCAGAGATGACAAATGTGATTGGAATTTAGACTATACATGAGATATGAAAAAAGATAGAGATCTTGGATGAAGGAGATGCACAAGTTAAAGTTTCTAAGTTGTAGAGTTTGAAAGGAAAGTATGAGACATTGAAGATGGGAGAAGATGAGAACATAACATCCTTTATGGATAAAGTGAATGAAATTGTTATGAACATTAGATGTGTTGGTTGAACTCTTGAAGAAGATGAGATTGCTGCTAAGGTGTTGAGATCCTTTCCTTCTTCTTAAAAAGATAAAATTTCTGCTATTGATGAGATCTGGAGTGTGACTACTGTGACAAAAGACATGTTGATTGGTAAGCTAGCTGCATTTGAGTTGAGAGAATTTGGAGAATCACATGGTAAATCTGAGACTGCATTTAAAGCCTTTGTATCTAGAAAGATGAAGTATGATCTGGGAGAGAGCTCATCTAGGGTTTTAAAATATGAAAGAGAAATGAGAGAGATGGAAGAGCAAGAAAAAGATTTGGATGAGCTTGAGCACTTATTTCTTAGAGATTTCCTAAGGGAGCTAGTAAGTATGATGAAAATTTACCTTTTAAATTTTTCTCTTGTAATAAGATAGGATATTTTTCTTCTAGGTTTCCTAAAATAATGTATAGGCATGATAAGAATGAAAGACATGATAGATTTGATAAACATCCTCGACATGAGAAGCATGATAAGTATGAAAATCCCTATAAGTCTAACCAAAAGTACAAACATCAGAAGAGATTCTATTATGTTGTTGATGAAGGTGTGATAGATGAGGAATCAAAGAATGTGAATTCAAGAGATGAATTTGTATTTATTGCTATCAAGGAAGATGATACAGTACCAATGAATCCTACAAGCTGCATTGTTGAGGAGAAAGCTTTGGCTGAAAATATTGAAGAAAAAGATGAATGGGTAATTGATAACAGTTGTTCACATCATATGAAAGGTAATAAGAGTAAATTTATGAATATGGAAAGGTATGATGGTGGTATAGTTATATTTGGAGATGATAAAGCTTGTGTGATTCGTGGTAGAGGTTCAATATATATTTTGATGGTAAGAATAATACTGATGATGTCTTATATATTGAAGGTTTAAAGCATAATGTTTTGAGTGTTGGACATATGGTTGACAAGGGATATGATTTGCAATTCAAGAATGGTAAATGCAATATTCTGAATGCCTCTGGTATAGAGATTACAACAGGGACCAATACTAAAGGTAATATCTTTCACTTGAATGCCGGTGAGAAAAATTGTTTAATTTCTCAGATAGATGAAAGTTGGTTGTGGCATGTTAATTTTGACTGCATGATAAGGATAAGTTCTACTCAAGCTATTAGAGATTTGCCTAAGATTGTGAATCCCTCTAATCTAGTATGTAAAGAATTTTAGTTGGTAAAGCAGACAAGAACTTGATTTAAAAGTAAGTTGTATACCTCTAATGGATTATTAGATCTTGTGCATACTGATTTGTGTAGTCCTAAGAGAGTGAGAATCATGCAGGGTGATAGGAATTTCATGTTGTTGATTGATGACTACTCTAGAATGATGTGGGTGATTTTTCTAAGGGAGAAATCATAAGCGCTACAAAAACTCAAGATACTCAAAGCTAAGGTGGAACCTGAGATAGGGTTAAAGTTGAAGTATTTGAGATTTGATAGAGCAGGAGATTCACATTTGGTGAGTTTGATACATTTTGTGAGAGGAACAAAATTAGAAGATAGCTATCTACTCCTAGAACCCCTTAGTAGAATGAAGTTGTTGAAAGGAAGAACACAACAATTTTGGATGCTACTAGAACAATGTTGATTGAAGGAAATGTTGCACAAACCTTATGGAAAGAATTTGTTAGCATTGTTGTTAAGAGTATTTTCAAATATGTAAAGGGGACTATTCATTATGGGTTGTGGTATTCGAACAATGATGATTTCATGTTATGTGTCTATATTGATGCTAATTGGGTATGTCATGTAGATGACCATAAGAGCACTACCGGTGGAGCTTTCTTTTTAGGAAATAATTTAGTTTAATGGGAAAGTAGCAAACAAGATGCTATATCTCTATCCACTGTTGAAGTTGAACACATTGCTCCTACTAGCAACTGTACTCAAGTAGTTTGGATGAAGTAGATATTAAAAGACATTAGAGTTATGTATGATGAGACTAATGGAAATTGACACTCATACGATGGATATTGATGCTTGATTAATGGCTTAGGGTTGTCCTTGATGTCAAATCTTCATGAGAATCATATCCAATAGCTATAGTTTTTGGAGAAGTGGTTCAGTAACCGGTAATTTGGCTCCGATATTTCAGGCTAAGCAAAGCATTTTTGGTCTGGAAGCTTTTTGGTAATTGGAGTGATGAGATTCATGTGTGGAATGATGGGGCCAACTTGTAGAAATAATTTTGACATCATTTGGGTGATCCACATGTGTTTCGGTGATCCAGTTCAAGCCAACTCATTGTTACACGTTACATTGCATATTGTTCTTGGATGACTTGATAATTATTTATTTTGTCATTGTGGATATATAAGACCGATGGAGAAGATCTTTTTGTATGATGATATAAGAGAGTAGTGGTCAAGAAAACATTTTGGTGCAATTTCACATGCGCATTGTTGATCCGGTAGTTGACTGAGAAGCATAATAGAGTAGAGTTGCAGAGGTGTTATAGTTAGATGTTATGCACTTAACTAGAACTCATCTAGTAATAGTTTCATGCTATTTTGGAGTTTATTGATTATAGTTATCATTGTAGTTATCATTGTAATTGATATGTAAGTCAGTGAGACTTCCATATTGTAATTGAACCTTTGGTTCTAGGCAGTGTGCCTGAATGCAAGTGTGTTCCTCTCATGTAATATTTATGTACTAATCACATTATATGAATATTGTGGGTTCCAATCCCACCGTAGTTTTTCCCTTTCTATATTTCCATGTAAAATTATCGGTGTTATGATTTTGTGGTTGATTATCTTGTGTTATTTTATGATTTTGTGGTTGATTATCTTGTGTTATTTCATTTTACTTTCTTACATTTGCTTCCGGTGGTTTGAGATTAAGTAAGAAAATTTGTTTGTTGGTAGATCACTGATTCACCCCCCTCTCAGTTATCCATGATTCCAATAATTGGTATTAGATCCTAGTTCCTCCAAGGAAGTCTAACCACTTGAGGAAGGTTCGGGAGATTGAATCAATGAATTTTGGTTTATAGAGACAACTTTGTGTGGTTCTTAAGGATCTCGATACAACAAGAAATGAGATAAGTTCCTTAAAGAGAAACTTGAATACAGCTAAAGACTTCATTAATGATTTGAAAGATCAAGTGAATACTTCAAGAGATAAGAGGAAAGATCCAATGGAGAAGCTAAAGGAGAAAGAAGATCAAACCATGGAAAATCAGGACAAAGTTGATGAATATGATAAGCTTGCTAGAGAGAATGATGTATTGAAGAATGAAATGCAATCCATTGTGATGAAGTTGACTAAGTAAAAGACTAAAAGAAGAATAAGGAAATTTTGAATCAATCCTTAAAAGATAGATTAGATGATTTCTTTAGGATTACCTATGAGAATGATCATTTGAAGCTAGATTTGACACAATCAAGGAATAATGGTCAAGAAATTGAGAGCCAGATTGTTTCCCTAAGAGATGAACTTGCTATTGCAAATGAATACAAAGACAAATTCAATACTAGCTCAACAAGGCTTGATGAGATGCTGGAAAGTTAGAGACATGGAAAAGACATGCTAGGACTTAGATTTGAGAAAGGTGAATCCTCTAGATCTAGACAAAGAAATGCAAATCCTAATCATAAGAAGAGCAAGAATCCTCCGATAAGACATCTTAATACCCATAAATTCAATGGTAGATGTTTTACTTGTAATAAATTTGGTCACATGAAAAATCAATGTAGAAGTAAGATGAATAATGGAATGAACAATATGAACAATGGTCCTACCTTTACCGGTGATAAACCTAATCTGAGAAACGTAACAAACCCTACTATTACAAAGATAACCAGTTCTCAATTTGATAACAGATCTATGACTATTGATGACATCTTCAAACATGATGTGATATTTTTATCCATGATCATTGGCTATAAAATTTATCAGTCTAGGAGATTGAATTCGGTCTCCAGTACTGCGATAAACATAGCCTATTAGATGGTAAAAGAGGATATACAATATGATTTGTTCACAGTTCTTCTTGAAGAGCTCTTGAGAAATTTGAAGAAGATCAAAACTAACAAGAAGAATGTCTTCAAATTTGGTTCTTTGATTATTTGTCTTGCACTATACATCATGAATGAGATCCCTAGGATAGGAAGAGTCCAATTGGCTTATGACTTACCGATTGCCTCTCAAATCAAACAAGGTCTATAGAGATTGGGAAACAAAGAAAATCAAACAACTGCCCTATGGAGCTTCTTTAAAATCTTCCAAGGTAGAATGAATAATAGAGTAAGGATCCCCAAGGAGGTAGTAGACAAATATGCAAACTCTATCTATTTCATGGTGGATAAAGATGAGCTCCATATGGAGGCAGTAGAGCCTAGAATAGTGTGGATAATTTCAATGGGCTATGAGGTATATGCTCAAAATCTTGAATCTTATGCTCAACACCTTTTGAGAAAACCAGTTGACCCTTCAAAAGGAAAATTTGACACATTCAAAGAAAATGATTTGGAGTTGCACAAAAAGTTCACTTAGCTAGAAAGGAAGAGAAAAGTAAATAAGATGGCAGAGGTTGTAGCAGAGAAGTTGACTTTCACCAAAGATGCAATTAAGAAGGCTAAGAAGAAAGAAGAGATTGAATCCAAGAAGCCTAAGACTAAACCAGTTCCCTCCCAGTCCAAACCTAAGGAGACTAAGTCTTCTCCCACTCTAGTGAAGTTATCTACAACAAAAATATCATCTAGAAAAGGTGTGTTGAAGTAGAAACATAAGCCAAAAAGAACCTATGTAGTTGTATCTCCTATTTCTTCTGAGACTGAGTTAGATGAGGAAGTGGAAAAAGAAAAGAAGAAAGGTGAATTTGTAAGGGTGATTAGGAAACCATAGTCCGGTGGTGCTCAACCAAGCAAGAAAGAACAATCTTAACACTCTCTAACCGAAGGCCTAAAAGGGGAAGAAGGGTAAGGACATAACTTGATAAGAACCTTGAATCTTGCAAGGTGGAAGGTAAATACATAATCATTCCTTCATTAACTGCAAAAGAACTAATTGATGAAATAGTCAAGGATGGTAATCTTAAGAATATTAATGTATACTATGATAATTTAGATGAAAATAAGAAAAGAGAAGTTGAGAAACCTTTTGTGTTGCATCTGTATAACTTCAACAAGTCACTAATTTAATTAGAATGTAGTATTTTGAAAGTTTAATATAATATTCTTGATGCTAGGAGACCAACTACAAGAAGATTAGATAAAGAAATAAAGGAGCGTGAATTGATGAACTTCAGTGCTTGCATATCTTGAGAAGAGGTTGATAGACTTATGGAGTTGGCCAACAGGAAATAATTCAAAAGCAAAAATAGAGTGAACAGGCTTATGGTTGGCAGAGTTAAAGAAGTGAGAAAAGAAACATAAGTGATATGGAAAAAAGCTTCTAAAGAACAATCGAGTGCCAATTAGAAATGATGAATTTTAGAAGGATGATACCTCTCTTTCGGTAGACCAGACCTATTCAGCCCTTGAGATAGTAGATAGTCAAAATCCTTTGATCGATCATCCAGAGATAGTGGAGATGAAAGGTGCAGAGGCCCAAGAGACACCTAAAGCTGATACTACACCTAGTGGTGACATAGGTGCACAGGCTGAAGAAAAGGAAAAGGATAAAGATGGAAAGGTTGTAGGAAGGGAAGAGGTAGACAAGGACAAAGTACAAGATAAGGTATAGGATAAGGGAGAGCAGAAATATAACAATGTCTCGGTAGTCACAACAATGGACACTCTTAAGGACAAAGGGAAAAGAATACTCATGCATATTTCCATTAATTTTGATAAACCTCTTGACATTAGGCAGATGTCCCTAACAAAAAGGCTAATGGTAGCTATAGTAGTCTAGGATCAAGCTAGTTAAGACTTAGTGAAATCAGAGACCGAGGACAAGAAGTTAATTGAGATGTCTGTAGGTATTTTGCAGAAGGTGGTACCAGAAGTACAACTAGATCCAAATTCTAACCCCTCTTGTAAAATCTTACAGTTGATCAACAATATAGGTACCAATTTTGAATCACTAGAGAAGGAAACCACCAAGAAGCTATTGGATATATTTAAGGAGGTGAGAATGCAAAAATTCTGAAAGATGATTGAGGATGACAGAGTCAGATTAAATAAAGGACTGTAAACCATCTCTGAGGCTCTGAGTGAAGGAGGCAAGATATAAAAGTCATGCCCTTCACTATTCAATTTCACCTCAGATGTAGATAAGCAGATAAGTGTTTGCCAGGGTAAACTAGATAATATATCTTAGTTATTTGATTCAAATGTTTCCCTTTCTAGAAGTGTTGAAGGTTAGGTGATGGCTCTAAAATATCAAATCTCGAGCCTAAATTCAGAAAAAGGAGAGAATTTTGAGGTGAGTCGGTGAACTCCAAAACCTTATTTCTCCTCAAATTGACACCATGCTGAGTAATAAAGTTGTTTGCTTGAAGATAATGGCATAGCCAATTCTGTCTGAATTGAAGGATGTAGATATTTATGGCTATGTTTTTAGTGCATTCATCACAATTTTGGACAACTTGAAGACTAGGTGGGATACCCACTTAGGATAATCTGAAGACTATTTTTGCTGACATCTTCAAGTATGTATAAAGTGTCTGGTAGATATCCTTGTACATAATTTTTTGGACAACACCCCTATGTTGGCATTGCTATCAAAGGGGGAGAGTAGAGTGAAAAATATAAAGAATGATACAAGTTTTTGAGATTTTGATCTGAAGAGGAGCCTTAGAAATTTTGATCTGGTATCTAGGTTGTTTCAACACTTAGTCATTTTTCATGAGTGTTGCCATCAATGCCAAAGGGAGAGATTGTTGGCAATTGACACTCATCTAGTGTATATCGATGCTTGATTAATGGTTTAGGGTTTTCATTGATGGAAACTCTTCATGAGATTCCTTTCTGATAGCTATAGTTTTTAGAGAAGTGGTCCGGTAACCAGTAATCTGGCTCTAGTATTTTAGGCTAAGAAAAGAAATTTTGGTCTAGAAGCTTTTCGATGATTGTCGTGGTGAGATTCATGTGTGGGATGATAGGGCTGACTTGTAGAAATCATTTTGACATCATTTGGGTGATCCACATGTGTTTTGGTGATCCAGTTCAAGTTGACTCACTATTACATGTTACATTGCATATTGTGCTTGGCCGACTTGATAATTATTTAGTTTGTGATTACAAATATATAAGACTGATGGAGAATATCTTTTTGTTTGATGATATGAGTGAGTAGTGATCAAGAAACCATTTTGGCCTAGTTTCATGTGCACATTCTTGATCTGGTTGCTGAGTGAGAAGCAAAATAGAGTAGAGTTGTAGAGGTGTTATAGTCAGATGTTATGCACTTAACCAAAACTCATTCAGGCATAGTTTGATGCTAGTTTGGAGTTCATTCATTGTATTTATCATTATAATTGATCTATAAGTCAATGAGACTTACATATTGTAATTAAACCTTTGGTTCTAGGCAATGTGTCTAAATGCAAGTGCATTCCCCTCATGTAATATTTATGTACTCTTGATCATAGTATATGAATATTGTAAGTTCCAATCCCACCATGGTTTTTCTCTTTTTGGGTTTCCACATAAAAAACTTGTTATGATTTTGAGGTTGATTATCTTGTGTTCCTGCATTTTGCTTTCTTGCATTTTCTTCTGATGGTTTGAGATTAAGTAAGAAAATTTGTTTGCTGGTAGATCACTGATTCACCCCCCCTCAATGATCCTTGATTCCAAAAAAGTCTATTGTCATTTATTGTGACAATTCAAGTGCTATTAATATTTCCAAGAATTCGGTACTGCATTCTAAAACAAATTATATATCAATTGAGTATCACTTTTTGAGGAAGTAAAATTGGAGTATGTATCTAAAAAAGATCAAATTGTAGATATTTTCACTAAGCCTTTTCTCGTAGATACATTTGTGTATTTGAGAGACAAGTTAGGGGTCTCTGCCCCTCCTGATGAGAACTAGGTGCATGGAGATGCATCAATCCATTGGACTTCACAGTCTTATCTTCTCATCTGGGTTGATAAGTTGGTGTTGCTACTCAGCTGGGGTAGTCATTATGTTGTTCAGATTTGTGAGTTTATCCTAAGGGGGAGAGAAGCATGATTTGTTTATGTCTTTGGCATTTTTGTCAAAGGGGAAGAGAAGCATGTGAAAAATTGCCTTATCTTTGGAGCTTTATGTTCATGATCTTAGGGGGAGTTTGTTGGAGTTTTCTAGTGTTGATTTATTCCTTTGCATTGATTATTTTTCACATTCATGTGTTGCCATCAATGCTAAAGTAGGAGATTGTTGGATATTGTTACTGCTAGGATATGTTGTCATTGATGTCAACATATTCCTATGATTTGGTGTTGCAGAGAAATATTTTGGTGATCCAGTGATTGCAATGAGTTGATCTGGTTGGTTTATCTATTTTCTATATTGAATCAACTAGAGATAATTCATTCTTTATTAATTCCATGATGCTATGTGATGTTTGATCGAGTTGTGGATTCCAGTATGGAGATTGGTTTTTAGTGTTCAGTGTTATTATGTTCTATTGTTTGATTCATTGTTCTTTGGTATGATCATATTCTGTCTTGTGGATTCAAGAGAGTGTTTGGGATGCTTGTGTGTATCTTTATTTCAGATGGGTCATGACTTGAGTTGCTACTATTAAGTTTTCTTGAGTGTTAGCATGCTGATCAATTAAGATTTGATTAATTGGTGATGGTGCAGCTATTGCGGATGGTTCTAACATGCTTTTTGGTGTTTTCTAATCAAGCCCTATATGTTTTTATGGTTTGCATTGATCATTGTGTGTGTTCTTAAAGATCTTATGGGTCCGGTGATATTCTTTTTGTTATGTGGTATTTTTGGTGGTGTAACATGTTGCGGTTGATCTTGGTGAGATTTAAGGTGGTGTGCATATTTGAAGAGTTGATTTAGGTTCATGTTATATTGTCTATGATATTGTATTGGTCCTATTGGCAATTGACACTCATCTAGGTTCTAGTTGTTGTCATTGATGGCAACACACTTCATGGGAGATCTGGCAATCAAGGTGACTAGCATTCACTTCACCAACATTCAGAGAACTAGCAGGCATGTAACTAGTAATCTTAGAACTGGTATTATAGGGTCGACATAGGCAATTGATCTGGCAAGCGTGGAAGAGGCAACAGTCATATTGCTTCATGTTTATATTTTATTTGGTCTAGCATGTGTCTTATCTTTTCAAATATATTTATAAGTCGACATAACGTATTTGTGTTTATTCATGTAAATGGGTATATAAGTCAGCTTGGGTTAGGTCATTTTGGTGATATGATAGAAAAGAGATGCGATAGGTTATGAGATGTTATGCGAGTGAGATCTTGATCGATAGAGTGTGAATGTGAATATCTGTAATCGGTCTTGATTATTTGTCTAGAGGTTTGGGAAGTGATCTAAGTTATTGGTAAGGGAGTTTACAATATAAATTGGCATAGATAGTGCTTAAACCTGAACTCATCCAGCATAGCAGATGCACATTCTGGGTTCAGTTTTTGCTTGTAATCCAGTACTTTGGATCTATAGTCAGTGAGGATCCTTTTGTGATGAGCAATGTGCTCTAGGTAGTGCACCTTTCTGCATGTGCAGACCCCTCTTGTAATATTTATTAATTTGGCCAATGGATATATATTGTGGTTCACCAATCCCACCATGGTTTTTCCTCTTTGAGGTTTTCCATTTATAATATTTGTGTTATGGTGTTGATTAATGTGGTTGCATTAATATTACTTGTTACTTTCTTTTATGCATACTGGTTAATAAGTGGATTTGGTAATAAGGTTAAAAATATTATAACTGGCGGAACACTGATTCACCCCCCCTCTTAGTGTTCTTGGATTCCAACAATTGTTATCAGATCCATGTGCCTTGGAGTAATTCTAACAGCTTGAGGAAGATTCTGAATCTAGAATCCATGGAGATGAGTCTATAGAAGGAACTTGAAGTAGCACTTGAAGACTATGATGTTGAAAGGTTGAAGAACTTGAAGCTATAAGATGAGTTGAATTCTATAAAGGAATTCATCCTTACCCTGCATGGAGAGATTATCATCTTCTCAAGCTAAAAAGAGGGAACTTTTACAAAGTCCAAATGATGAAGAGAAGAATACCCTTAAGGAATTATGTCAGAAGATGAGTCAAGTGAATGGTGTCATGAAGAATGAAATGAAAACCATGACCATGAGGATGTCCAAGGAGGTTGAAGATTGGAAGAAGAATGAAGAAAATATTGCTATATCTCTAAAAGATAGATCCGAGGAATGCATTAGGTTGGTGCATGGGAATGATGTGTTGAGAATTGAATTGGTGCAATCATAGAACAATGAGAAAGAGTTGGAAAGAATGATAAAAATCCTAAGAAGTGATCTGGATGCTGCAAATGAATACAAAGAAAAGTTCAAGGTCATTTCTACAAAGCTTGATGAATTACTGAAGGATCAAAGAGACATTGGAGACACTAGAGGTCTTGGATTTGAAGATGGAGAAAGCTACAGTCCTGCAAATCAAGAGAATCCACCAAACAACTGGAATCAAAAATTATCGGTAAGGAAACCCAATGCACATAAATTTAATGGTAGATTCTTTGTTTGTAATAAGTTTGGTTATAGAGAAAGTCAATGCAGGAATACACCAAATCATAATAATAATGCAATTCCTAGTCAATGTTCAAATTGTAAAAAATATGGTCATAAGACATAAGATTGTAGAATGAATGTGAGATGTCATGCATGTGGAAATTTTGGACATAAGGCTAATCAATGTAGGTCAAGGAATGATCAAGGACTCAACAAGGCAATTCAAAAGAACAATGTTACTTGCTATGCATGTAACAAAATAGGACACATTGCTAAATATTGTAGAAGCAAGAAGACATCAGAAAGGAATGACACTTCCAATGAGAAGGGAAAACAAAAGGTTGATGAAATCGAGCAAGATCATGCTAAACAATGGGTTAGGAAGTCTGAAGACCATTTGGTAGAGGTACATTCCCCGGTTACTCAACTGGCAAAGAAAAATGTTCCTGCACCGACAGGAAACTCATCTAGTAACTAAGGCATTAGCCTTAGGACGAGGCAAATTAATGACAGATTATGGATTACCCTTGGTATTGGTCTGAAAGCTTGTTTTAGATCTTGGTGAAGTCAGTCTGAAGGATAACTGGCACTGAGATAATGGATTTTGAATCCGGTATGATATGTTGGCATGCATTAATGTCAATAAGAAATTAGGGTTTCACAAACTAAAAGGGAAAAGTTGCTTCATTTCTGATCACACAATACTTAGAGAAAAGAAGAGTGATTTTAAGGTGATCAAGGCAATTAAGAGCATTTTCTAGCGATTTCCAATATTTTCTGAGCGAATTTTAAAAGGTTTTCACTGGCAAAGGTTGAGAGGTATTTTCTCTATTTTTTATGCTACTTTTCTGAAATCAAAATGGCTTCTGGATCTGCTCCCGCTCTGGCAGATGTGGCTACCCCAATTATGGTGGACATTAAGGATCATCCATGTCCAAAATTCAAGCAATGGGCTCAAATTGCAAAGGTCGATGACTCAATCAGTGCATTTTCTAGGGTTCCTAACAGAGTTCTCTATATGGAAGATGTGAGAGCCTATATTCACTGTACTTTGGAGGATATGGGATCATCGGAGATTAAATCAATGTACCTTTCCACTTTGCTGAATAATAATGGGTTAATCAAATCATAATTTCAAATTTTGAAGGATCGGGGTTTCACCGATATTCTAGAGATGCCCGAGTTTGAGGATGAGATGAATCAGTACGTGCTGAGCCAAGTCCATGGCAAGTTCATGTGGCTTGATAGACCCTACAAAATCACAAAGGAGGTGATTTGTGCTATCACCAGTTTACCCTAGGTCAGATAGACACTAGGTAGGAGGAAGATTCCAAACAATGAAGTGAACAAGCTAACTGGTGCCACCTATGACAACCAGTCGATGCGGGTTAGAACCATCAGAGACAAAGATGTTCAATTTGCAAGCATGGTAATCGGATACAAGGTAACTCAATCCAACTGACTAAACTCTTTTTCTAGTTCTTATATCTTCTATGCATACAAGATGGTAAATGAAAATACAAAATATGATCTATGTCATGTGCGATGAATTGAACTTGAATTTGGGAAAGATTAAGGGAGAAAAGAAAGGTACATTCTGGTATGGAAATCTCATTGTTTGTTTAATGCTTTTCTTTCTAAATGAGATACTGAGATCTAGTAAGAGGCAATGGGCCTTTGATATACTCATAGGAAAATAGATTAAGGATGTCTTGAGGAATTTGGGACCAAGCAGAGACTCCATTATGTGGGATTATTTCAAAGCATTTCAAAAAGCAGTGAAGAAGAGGGAAAGGATACCTAAGCATATAGTTGATAGATACCCTACCAACATATGCTTCATGGTCAAAAAGGGTGAAACCTTAATGGAGGTAGTGCAACCTATAACTATTTGGGTTACTGAAATGGGCTATGAGATTGATGCACAAATCTTGGATCTTTACACTAAGATTCTTATTGATGCCTTGGTTGATGATAAGGAGAAAATTTTTGGAATAGCAAAGCAGAAGGAATCTGAAGTAAAGATAGGCTCGAGCAAGAAGAAAAGGGAAGGACAAAAAGGTTGGATAGGTTGTCCAGAAGATGTTCTTTTAGATCAAACAAATCATTGGTTTAGCATAGACATATCCTCTGGCAGTTGTACAGGCTTCTCCAGAAGTAGGAACCAACAAAGGTGTAATGAAGAGGAAGAAACTAGAAACCTTCATTTCCCCTATTGAATTTGGTTCTAAGACTGAGGATGAACTGCCAAAGATTCCTAAGATCTATATGAGAATTCAAAGGAAGAAGCCCAAGGAAGGGAAGATGAAAAAAACCAAAGTCACTCCTCTGGTATCTCAGAAGAAAAGTTTGAAGGAGAGGAAGGCTACGAGAAAAGAAAACTGGCCAAGGAGTCTGCTCCCACCCTCGATAAGAAGAAGAAATCGGATCTAGCTGATACTCTTGAATCTGGTAAAAGTGTTAATGTTATTACTCATCTTTATGTTGCTGAATTAATTGATTAAATTACAAAGGATGGTATTTTGAGTAACATATAGAATTATTATGTTGATATGGATGATAAAGAGAAAAAGGAGATAGAAGAAGCAGTCTTTTTATACTTAGACATATATAAGAAAGCTTTACTTGAGATTGAGAAGAAAATATCAATAGATTTGTATAATAAGTTAGATTTTAGGAGGTTATATTCTATTGGGGAAGATAAACACATAAAGGTTTAGGAATTATTAACTATTTATGGTGCTATAACTAGAGATGAGATGCAACAATGTCTAGATTTTGCTAATAAAACAATTTTTTGGAGTAGACACGAACATGTAAGTCTTATGGTGGGTAGAGTAAATGAAATTCTCAAGGAAACTCATGAGGCTTGGGTTAAATTATTTGTTTATAAACCAAGTTTCTTTACATCACTGAATACACTGCCTAAGTCTGGCATTCTAGACATCTCAGTTGATGCTAAGGGTAAAGGTATACTAGGTGGAGATCCACCAATTTTGGAACAAAAAATAACTGAGGACATTCCTCCGGTAGTAACACATGTACATGATGTTGAGATCAATAAGCCGGTAGACAATTTACCTATGGTAATTGATGTTGAAACAATTGAAGTTCATAAGGTAGAGGCAGCAGAAATAACTCCACCAAGTGGCGAAGCCACCACTATTGAGGAGGAGGTAAAGGATGTAGTTGACCAGAAGGTAGAGGAGAAAGGTCAAGTTGAATAGATTGAAGTTAGGGTACCAACACCTTCACCGGTTATTGGTCCCTCATTGTTGATTGTTAGACAACTAAAATAACTAGAGGACAACTAAGAGGGGGGGATGAATTAGTTGTCAATGGATTACAGAACTTTAAACATTTAAATCCTTATTACTAGAACATATAAACTCAATACCAAAATAATTGATATAGAAATTAAGCATAAACATAAATCAAGTAATAGTTACCATTCATCTAGAACACATGACACCAAGATTTGTACATGGAAAACCTGGTAAAGGGAAAAGCCATGATGGGAAGCCTACCCACAATCAAATTATACTTCTGTAGTAAGTATGTGATTACAGAATGAGGGGCCACCACATGCAAGAAGGCCAGCATCCTATAGTACACTTCTCATCACAAAAGGAGCCACAGTGACTTAAAAATAAATCAAGACTACAATCTGGAAAGAAGAGTGAACTGCAAAGATAGCATCTCCTATGCCTAAGTATAGTTCTAGTTAAGCTCAGTACCGGAGGTCTTAAACATCTCTTACCAACCCAATTCGATCATCTATGATCAACCAAAACTCTTGCATATGATTACAACATTTTTTGCATACAAATAATCGCATAACCATCCCATAACCATAATCACATGATCTACAAAGAGATCTTACATCATATATATACCAACACGAGACCTAAACAATTAGGTTGACCACATAAAAGATAATATAATAAATTAATAACATAAACCCACAATCCAATGATCAACCAAGTTGGCCTAAGATTGAAACAACATAATCCAATCAATTAATCCATTTGATAATGCATCAGGATCATCCATTAACACCTTACATAAGTCATTCCATAACCTAGCAGAATAAGACAATATAATCCAACACCACCAATCAATAGGAACACAAACAAGATAACCAGAAGCATCCCAAAAGCCATCTAGAAATCGCACCAACACCACTTATGATGTGCATCAAAAGATCTTCAACAAAGCTCTGAAAATAAAACCCTTATCAATGACCAAAAGGCTTACTAGAACAAATGATAGTATCCAGGTCATCAAATCTCAAACCAATTGATCATGATATGCATCTGAATAGCATGAATGCCATATCCAAATCAATTCCAAAAACCAAAGTATATTGGATCAATATCATAATCCAACCACTCTATCAGAACCAACCAGAAACCATTAAACAACTAAAACAACCAGTATTCCATCAATGACAAAACATCAATGCAACACATAATCAATTCCTCCAAATTGCCAACAATCTCCTCCTTTGGTATTGATGGCAATACTATATGGGAAAAACATCTAAGTGCCAAGAAATGTCAAACAAGTCTCCCCCTATGGAAGATAGCCAACAATCTCCCACAAAATGATATAGTAATGAAGCTCTAAAACAAACTCCCCTAATGAATATATCTCTCCCTTATATTTTTCACAAGAATAAATCTCCCCCTTTAACATCAATGCCAAAGATATTATATAATTATCAAAGAAAAATCATAAATCCTTTGATTCTTACATCTGACTACTCCCCCTGAGTAGTAGCACCACCACATCAATCCGGAATGATTAATAGCTCTGATAATGCATATTGAAGTGATTCCAATCAACATCACTTAGGTTTCTACCAAAGGTGTAGAAACCCCAAATCTATCTCTCAAGTACTCAAATGATTCTTTAGGCAAAGGTTTAGTGAAGATGTCTGAAATCTACTCTTTAGTATTCACATAATCAATCTGACTTCATTTGCTTCCACCTTCTCCTTCAAAAAAGTTATACTTGATATATATGTTCTTTGTCTTAGAATGAAATACTAGATTCTTTGATATATCAATAGCAGCAGAGTTATCATAGTGAATAACCACCAGTTCATTACAATCCACCTTTATATCCTCCAACATTTGCTTCATCCATAGAACTTGTGTAAAATTAGTAGTAGCAGTAAAATACTCAACTTCAAGAGTAGATAAAGAGGTACATGACTACTTTTTGTTGATCCATGAAACAAGTTTCTTTCCAAGAAAGAAAGATCTACTAGATGTGCTCTTCTGGTCATCAATATCTCTAGCCCAATCTATATTTGTATATGCACATGATGTAAAGTCATCATTTCTAGAATACCACAAACCATATTTAGTTGTTCCCTGCAAATACCTGAAAATCCTTTTCACTGCACTCTCATGATTCTCTCTAGGATCACTCTGATATCTTGATACAATACAAACTGCATTCATTATATCCGATCTAGTCTAAGTTAGATATAACAAACTTCCAATCATAGACTTGTACCTTGTAGGATTTATAGGTGCAGATGCATCTTTCTTTGTCAATTTCTCACTTGTAACCATCGAAGTACCAACCGGTTTAGAATTTTCCAGCCCAAATTTCTTCAACAACTCTCTACCATACTTCGTTTGATAGATGAAAATACCTTTATCAGTTTGAGTAATCCGCAAACCTAAGAAAAAATTCATCTCCCCAATCATAGACATCTCAAATCTAGTCTTCATATTGTTAGAGAATTTCATACACAACTTATCTTCACCTCCAAAAATTATATCATCAAAAAAGACTTCAATAATCAATATGGCATCATTAGTGATCTTATAATATAAATTATTGTCCACATTACCTTTAGTGAAATCAAGCTTCAAAATATATTTATCCAGTCTTGCATACAAAGATTACTTTAGTGGCGAATATTCGCCAATTGCAAATTTTTCACGTCAGCAACCTAGGAAATGGCAAATATTTTGTGCCGACTAGGGGTGGCCATGTCACCAGAACATTATCAATTTCTGTCAAATTCATGGCTCGATCGCCATATGTTTTATGTAATTAAATGTTTCTATGCGAGGATTTCACCAATACAATATACGGTGGACACACAGTAAATTTAATTTTTTCACCTAGACTCTCCGAGGTTGCCTTAATAGATGACCATAATTTGCCTATAGGCATGTGAAGATTTGTTAGCCAGGAGGACCGTATTTTGCCGACGCATGTCTCCATTCACCCCAACTTTCACCAACTATATTGTATTTGCCTATTATTTGGATGACCCATAATCGCCTCGAAAATTATATGTCATGTTATAGTTATGCCAGATTTACCAAATATTTGTATACCATATAAAATTCCCGTGGAAGTTGCCATATAAGGATTGGTATAAATACATGCAAAGATCAGATATATCTCTACGCAATTTGATGGGTTCTAGGCTCTGAATTCTGATCAATAGCAAAGTTTCAAACCAAGGAGAATCATTGTTGTTGACTGCATTAGCGATTACTAGTGACCTAAAGGTGAGCGATCATATTTTTGAAGTGTTATAATATTCAACTTAATTTATCTATATTTGTTTGCACTGTTGAGTTCATTTTTATTTAGTGGCGACCCATCAGTGCCAAGTGGTTAGCCATAACATTCAAACCTTAGACATCTAGATTGTAGGTCGTAGGGCCAATGAAACATATATTATACTTTATAATCTATTATTGCTTCTTCAACAAATAGATTTTTTTTGGCAGCCTTTATTTCATTGGAGATATTGAACAGGAAGAAGGGTAGGAAACCTGAATGTGGGGAAGGCCATGAGATGCCAACAAAAAGCAGAACTTTGTCTTCGTACTTGGGCTTTGGAAAAGATTGTGGTGAAAATTAGGAAGGAACATCATCACAAGTACAAGTATGAAATTTGCAACCTAATATCTCAGATCAGGACGACAAACCTAATATCTCAGATTAGGATGATCTTGAAGAAGATTATCTAGTAGATGCCCAAGTTAGCCAGAATGATATAATTGACTTGAGTGATAATGCCATTGATGATAATTCACGGAAGGGGAAAATAAAAGATAGATCAAAAAAGGATGAACCACAATAAAAAAAGGATCGGGAGTGGGATATGTCAGTGAGGAATTTTCAAATTAATTGGGCATCAAAGTATCCATTCATTGAACCAATGGAGAATCCAATTGAAGGTGAGCCTCCAATAGAATGCAGGTGTAATATTTGCACTTGGAAACATAACAAGGAAATTAGGTTGTAGCTAAAATTTGACACCATAGAAAAGCATATGGGTAAAATTTATGAAAAACAAATGATAGACGAAGTTCAAAAATCAGTGATAAGATGGAAAACAAAGGAGGAATGTAAGCATGTGAGGAATGCTGAAGAGTATTATTTTCATGAGAAAATACAGACGAAGCTTGTTGAAGTTAAAGGTTCTATTGAAGCTAGTTTTGGAAAATCAATGTAAATAGAACAATTGAGAAAAGTTGTCCAGTTAAGCGTTGTTTTTTTATATTTTGACCAGAGGGCGTGCTATGATAGATTTCCCACTAATTAGTGGTTTATTACACTTTTTGAAATTTCCTAACTATCCTAATAAAAACTGGTCAGTAAATAGTGGATGGGAATGGGCAAGTTGTCTTACTGAGGTTGAAAAATAAGATGTAAAGGAAAAAATAAGAGAGTCAAACTTTATTGCATTTTCTTTAGACAAAGTTACGAGAGTAGACAATACTTCATGGGTATGCATGCATGTTTATACTGTACAGAATCATGCTCACCAACCTCATCTACTATCTGTTGCTGAAATGAAGGAGAGTGTGATAGCAGAAAATTTATTTCAACTAGTAAAGAGAAGTTTAATTGAATATGGAGGTATGGATTACATGACAATTTCCAAAAAATTGGTGTGTGTTGGAGCAGATGGAGCTTCAGTAATGCAAGGTCACAAGAACTATCTTTATACAAATATTGAAACTTCATTTGCACTATACATTACTGCGATTCACTGCATGGCTCACATAATGAATCTAGCTTTTGGAATTTTGAGCAAGTATTCTTCAGTTAAAAAAATTAAAATTTGAATCAGAGAGTTTTACTCACACTTTTGTCGAAGTCCCAAGTGATTTATAAAATTTCAACACTTTGCTGATGGAATAACTGATGAGAACAAGCTTCTAAAGGATAATGATACCAAATGGATCTCTTTAGATGGTCCAGCGCATCAAGTTTTTTCATAATATCCATCCTTGATTGGACTATTTCACACAACTCATGATGAATCAGAGCAACCAAAATTTCTTGACCTTCTTCAGAGGTTAAGTAATCTAGAGAGACTCTTAACTTTAGCATCTCTTCTACCCATGCTAGAGGAAATGAGGAATATTATGAAGGCTTCCCAAAAAAGAGATGTGTATATTGCAAAATATGCTACGTTGTGTAAGATGGCATGCATGATGCTCAACAATCTCTATCAAAATCAACCAACACTATCTGATGAAAAATTTGTTAAGTGGTGAACACTCATAGATTTGAACAATCCTGTTAACTGTTTACAAATCAGTGCAAATGGGGAGGTATGCACCAATGTACAGGGAGTTGAGATACCAATGCACTTCTATGCCATGATTGACCCCAAACAACTAGGAAAGCGCCTCAGGAAGCAACTAGCAAGAGTTACAAGGGAAGATTTGGACAAGATTGTTGAGACTGTAACTACTTCTATGAAGAAAATTGCCTATGATCTTTCCTCACAAATTAGAAGCAGATTCCCTCCTGACAACCTACTCGAAGCCATGTCTATTATCTTTCCTCAATATTGGAGCCTCAATAGTGCAGCTGATTTTTGAAGTAAGCTACTGACTTTGATAAAATAATTTTGCATATCTAGAGAATTGAATGGAGTAACTATAAACGGAATATTAGATGAAACTCATCTTTGAGAGAAATAGTCTCATTTTGCATACACTATGAGAGAAAAATATGGCACAATGGAGAACCCCTATGAAGAGGGATCAGTAACAAGGCTTTGGAAATATATAGTTGAGAATGCAACATTGCATGATTCAATGCCAAAATATT
The DNA here is from genome assembly GCF_030272615.1 of Cryptomeria japonica. Classification (NCBI taxonomy): domain Eukaryota; kingdom Viridiplantae; phylum Streptophyta; class Pinopsida; order Cupressales; family Cupressaceae; genus Cryptomeria; species Cryptomeria japonica. Next base: position 358,231,359 of record NC_081405.1, on the reverse strand, counting down.
TCAAGCCTCCTGATTTATGTATTACCATGATATTGGATTCAGTGGAAGATGAGAGAGTTTTAAGTGCATTGGGGTTCCTAAAATCAAAGCTAAGAAACAATCTAGACAAAAATTTGGAAAATTTCTTGAGGCTCTATACATCTAGGTATGATGTCCACACTTTTCTTTACGATAGGGCACTACAAATTTGGAGGTCCAAATTTGAAAGAAGGGGTTTGGGAAACTCTTCAAACCAAAGTGCCAGTGGGACTATTGACTCTTGTTCTAGACCTACTAGTAGCATTGAGATGCAGTTCAACGAAGGTATGTAGACTTGGAGTGAAGAAAACACAGACAAGAATCAAGAAAGCTCTGAATTTGATGAGGATGAATGGTAATTGTAAGAGATTGGTATTTATTAATCTTATTAATATATCTCATCATTCATATTACAAAATCATATTATTATGGCCGATAAATTGATGATATTTTATGAGTTTGTTAACTTTTTGCAATTATAATTTAATATTGATTTGTAATTGTATTTTTCAACTTTATATTTCTAGATTTAAAATAGCATAATAAAAGACCGTAATGTGTTTATTGATATAGAGATGTTTATTTAGACATGTTTGAGAACTTAGATTTTCATTAATTCTTTCAAAATACAGCCATATGATACAATTCATGTAATACACCACTTTGTGTGATTCTCCATGCAAAAGTCAATACAAAGTTTTAGAACCCTTTGCAAATGACCCTAAATTCCCTTTTATAGAAACAAGGGAGAAACAACAACTTCAGGTTGAATTGCAACATGTGAAGACCCAACATTAAAATCACAAACTCAACACAGATTTACATGGATATCATAGGCTGGATTAGCAATTTAACAACTACTACATGTCTAATGTCTCCTATTCAAAATTAAATATAGTTGGTGTAAATAATTGTTCATCATGGATATTATTACACTTACTTAAGTTTACTTAGGATAATGCATTTCATAGTAGTTTGGATATGAGACACTTGGGTTTTTGTGCCACATTGGGATAGTGTGTGTAGGAGAAATTCCACCTCTTATGGTGTTGATCTTGTTATTACACTATCATATCCACTTATTGTGGAGTGATAATTCCACCTTCGGTGGGTGATCCACCTCATGTGGAATATTATATTATTTCTCCTACCTACCCACACCTATTTCCTACCTACCCTTGTTTCTTATTGAGCCACATGTCATACTTGTGTGCTCATACATATCCCTAGCCTTGCCTATATAAGCAGGCTCATCTACATTGTATGTAACAACTATTGAACAATCATTGATCATTTTCTATTAATGAGAATACAGTTTATTCTTGTCCCATATTATGTCTCTTTCATGTACATTTCAATGACTTCTTGATCTTGGCAAAATCCAACATGGTATCAGAGCTATTGGAGTCTCATTGATTCGTCTTGAAGAGGCATTATTGTGACGTCAAGAGGCAGATCTGAGGAGCATCATCATTTGGAGGCGTCCTAGACCAGATCCGACCTCGCCATTGTGTCCGGAAGGCCGTTTCCATGAATTTTGGTTATAAAGTTGACCTATTTTGGTGAGGAAAAAAATTTTCCCCAATTTTGCTAATCGTACGGATTTTTCGAATATTGATATAATTTTTTCAAAATTTTTTTTTTTTTCATTTCTCTGAAAATTATTTTTCAAAAAAATTAAAAAATCAAAAATTTTTGAAAAAAAATCGAAAAAAAAATTTGACAAGCAAAAAGTTTTGAAAAAAAAAAAAATCAAAAAAAAATTTTGGGGGGTCCGCAGACCCCCCCCCGTGCTGTACCTGCGGTACCATTTTGCAGGTTGCCGCAGATCGTGTACTGGCAGAGTCGTACCTATTCGTCCGTGCCCGCAGACCATCGCCGTCGAACGCCGTATCCTCGCCGAACGTGCCTCCCGGATCTCGCACCTCCGCACTACACCGGCGCCCTCCGCCCCGCTTCGGCCCTTCCCGCGTCCTCCGCTTCGGCACCCAGCGCCGCCCCTCCCCCCGCCGGCGGCTCCTGGTCCCGCCACCTCATTCCGGCGCCGTCTGTCTTCCGCTGCGCCCACGATCCCTCCTCCGTCGGCTCCTCCTGTGAGCCGCCTCCGCGCGGCCCACTCTCCTCCCGGCTCCGGCGGCTCCTGGTCCCGACACCTCCCGGCTTCCTCCTCTCCGCTGCGTCCTCGGCGCCCGCACTCCGCCTGAGCTGCACCGGCTCTGCAGACGGAGCTCCGCCAGCTCCGCTCCCAGCGCTCCTCCGTGGCCCACCTGCAGGTGCCACGTCAACAGCGCCACGTGGCAAGCCACGCAGACCGCAGGTACACCCGTCCAGCGCCACCTCATCCGCCACGCGGACACTCCGTCAGACACAGTCAGCTTCTTTGTACGCCCGGTCAGCAGTACGGACTGCCACATCAGCAGACCAGTCATCTCTGCCACATCATCATCCGTACAGTACGGAATATCCAGCCAGCCATCCACGCAATCTGTCCGTACGGTACGGACGCCCAGTCAGCCAGGCAGCGAAGTTTTGGCGACGGTCATACGGCCGTCAAATTTAACACAGTGAATTGCTGACGTCAGCGCCACATCAGCAGGGTTTGAAAATTTTTTGACCCCCTCTCATTTGCATTTTTGATTTTGCAGTTCAACTTCAAATGGCCATAACTTGCTCATTTTTGCTCCTTTTTGGGTGCAATTTTTTTTGAAATGGGCTAGAATTTCGTGCTCTCCGCAGTGGTGAAATAATTTTTTGATTTTGATGCACGGATTTTTCAGAAAATTCAGTTTTTGGTGACTGTCCCTGAGTAATCCCTGTTTTTGCAACTTCAGAGGCTTCGTTTGGGGTCATCCGACCTCCTTTTCAGGTGCCGTTTTTTTTGAAAGTGCGTATTTTTTTGTCTACTTTCACATGATGCTATCAGATTGATGTCATTGTAAGTAGAAATTGTACTTTCAGATCTAGGCCATTTTTGGCTATTTTGGTACTTGTATTTGCTTGAATCTCAGTTAGATTCATTGCACTATTGATTGAAGTCTCTTGTATCTCATTTGAGAAGTTGTAAAATTTGCATCATAAGCCCACTTTGCCTTGTTTTGCAAGTGGCTCATTGTAATCGCACTAAGTATAAAGTGCCAAAATCATCACTTTTGGGGGGGTACTTTGATTGATTGAATTTGGGGGGTGTCTCTTGTGCTTTTGTGCTCTTGTGTTCTTTCCTTTTTTGCTGCTATGGGTTCTTCTAAGTTTCCTCTCTTAACTCCACATAACTATGCTACTTGGAAAATTGATGCATGGAGTAAACTTATGGAAAAAGGACTCACTCATTACATTGATGGAACTATTGTTGCTCCAGCTGATCCTAAGGCTGATCCAGTTGGTCACTTAGATTGGCTCACTAAAAATATCATGGCAATTGGTACCTTAAGAAAGTATGTATCAAAGGATCTCATTTTTCATATTGAAAAATGTACTCTAATCAAAGATGCTTGGCAAAAGTTTCAAGACTTGTATGGTCAAGTTGATGAGATTAGGGGATATCAAATTGATAGTGATCTCACCATGTTAGATCCCAAGAACTTTGATACTATACAAGATTATGTCACTAAGGCAAATGAGTTGAGGGCACAACTCAAAGATTGTGGCATTGATAAGAAGGATACTCAATTGATATTCAACTTGATAGGGAAGCTTCCACAAGAATATGCAGCATTTGTTTCTAGTTTCCAAACTCATAGGATGACAATGGGTTCAAGCTACAAAATGCCTACATTTGATGCTTTCAATGAAATGTTGATGATGGAACAAACTAAGTTGATAAGTATGGGCATTCTTAAGACTTCTTCTAAGTCTCAAGCATTGATGGCAAATCAAGGAAACAAAGGAAATCAAGGAAAGGACAACTCAAACAAGAAGAAATGGCAATCAAAGCCTAAGGATAAAGCACAATCTTCTCCACAACAAGGAGATTCATCTTCTTCCAAGAAAGATAATTCACCAAAGAGAGAGAGACCTACTTGTGCTTATTGTAAAAAGATTGGTCATGAGGAACATCGTTGCCATACTAAGAAGATTGATGAGCTTACACATATCATCAAAAAGCATAACATTGATTTGCCTAAAGTCTACAAGAAGGATGATTCATCAACTTCTACTTCCTCACATTCAAAAGGAAAAGGGCAAGCATTCATGGCTTCTACAAGTGGAAAGACTCACTCTTTTGGAACAAGAAAAGGACAAGCTCTATGTGCTACAACAAATCATACTTCAGAGAGATGGCTTCTAGATTCAGGGGCTTCTCATCATATGGCATCTTCACAATCTATGTTCTCTACATTTGAGCCTTGCACCATGCCTCAGATTTTGATGGGCAATCATACATACATGGATGTGATTGGGAAAGGATCTATTGACATTGGGGATAACTCCTTCAATGATGTGTTGTGTGTACCCCACTTGACAAACAATCTCCTTTCTATCTATCAAATCACACATGGCGCAACTAAGAGAGTTGTGGAGTTCACACCTGACTCAGTTTTTATTAGAGACATGGAGACTAGAGCTATCATTGCAACTGGGGTGGTTGATCATGCATCTCGGTTATACTCCTTTTCAGATTTTGTTGATAATGATGATTTCACATTTGATGATTCTACACATAATGATCACACTTATTGTGATGATTCAGATTTTGAGGAGAACTTTGGACACTTGAACTTGGGGATTCTCACATGTAACCCCATTCTTGAGTCTTGTACTTCATCTTCTCATATTGATATCACATCACCTATTGCACCTAATGATTCAGATAGTGCGACAGTTTTGCCTACATGTGATTCAGTGCAGCAGGATATACATTGTCTTCCAGCTTCAGATTCATGGGATGATTACATGACAGATATTGCAGGTTTGTTTGTGGAATCCTACATTGCAGATTTGGGAGACATCATTGATGACATACATCTTCTCTTTGATGAAGATGATCCTTCTTCGATTGTTGCGAGGGCACACTCTGACCCTCTTGTTCATTCTCTACATGATCATTCTTTCGAGGTTGACATGATTGTGGATACTTATGTACAGCAGTTGGAGGAGGTCTCTTTATTCTTTGAGGAGACACATGAGTCTTTGGATATTGTTCTCCATCCATCTCCACTAGATGTTGGAGTTCCTTTTTCAGCAGTATGGCACAGTTTACCATCTTTGGAAGGGGTATCTTTCAGCATCGACATGGGGACACTTGAGCAGTTTTCAGAGATTCCTTTCATCATGAGTTTTCTTCATACATCTTCCCTTCATGATTGGGGAGACTTTATGGATACACCTTTGGTTTTGTTTCTTCCTAAGGGGAGGAATGTTGTTCGACGTTCGTGGAGCAGTTTCTTCATACATCGAGCTTCTATCATTGGTGCAGATTCTTCATTGAGGGATGATCACAGTTTGACTTCTCTTCTTCTCTCGTATGGGGGGGACCTTTTCCTCACATGGGGTTTTGTTCCTCACATACTTCTTTGAGAGTTCTCTTGTATAGCTTTCATCTCTCTTTTGGGGGAGGGTTTTTTCCCATTGGGTTTTTCTCTCTTTCCCCACTTTGTGAGAGATTTCATTGCATTGGTTTGCATGCATTTGCATTTGTTCATGGGTACCTAACATGGCCTCGTAGCCGGGACCCATCTTGCATTGCTTAGTTGCATTGTAGACTTAAGTGCATTCCCCTAAGTTGCACTTAAGGGGGGGTGTTGGTGTAAATAATTATTCATCATGGATATTATTACACTTACTTAAGTTTACTTAGGATAATGCATTTCATAGTAGTTTGGATATGAGACACTTGGGTTTTTGTGCCACATTGGGATAGTGTGTGTAGGAGAAATTCCACCTCTTATGGTGTTGATCTTGTTATTACACTATCATATCCACTTATTGTGGAGTGATAATTCCACCTTCGGTGGGTGATCCACCTCATGTGGAATATTATATTATTTCTCCTACCTACCCTTGTTTCTTATTGAGCCTCATGTGGAATATTATATTATTTCTCCTACCTACCCACACCTATTTCCTACCTACCCTTGTTTCTTATTGAGCCACATGTCATACTTGTGTGCTCATACATATCCCTAGCCTTGCCTATATAAGCAGGCTCATCTACATTGTATGTAACAACTATTGAACAATCATTGATCATTTTCTATTAATGAGAATACAGTTTATTCTTGTCCCATATTATGTCTCTTTCATGTACATTTCAATGACTTCTTGATCTTGGCAAAATCCAACAAATATTAATTCAAGCCATGACAAATTAAATATAGATAATAGCAGTGCCCAAAACCTAGTAATCAGAAACAGAGAAATGCAGAAATGTTAAAACTTGGGAGAATTTGACAATACAAATTTATAGGTTAAAGTTTTGCACTGTGTATCATAGATTCATAGGCTGGATTAGCAATTTAGCAATAGCGAGTGCAAGTTTTTCCCTATTCATAAAAAAAAATTATTCAAGAAATGCCAAATTCCAAACAGAAAAAACATAAAACCTTGAAATTAAGAGTAAAAGAAGAAAATTGTGCAATACAAACTATGATTCTTAAGATTTATGTGCTAGTTTTTGTAGGGTGCTCCACTCTTCATCTGATGGAAGGTCAATATTTAGTAAAGTATGGAAAGTCAATTGCAACTTCGTCAACAATCCATATTTAGAAGAGTGACTTGACATCACTGTTTCACTTAATAGCGCATTTAGAGTTGTAAATGGTTGGATGATTCAAGAAAGCTTTGGGGAGTTGTGTTCTTAGGAAGCAAGTATAAATCATACTTCATTTTTATCTCCATGTTTTTTTTGTAAGCTTCTTTTCCAATGAATTTATTTGATGGGTCAATGGTCTTAGGCAAACCAAGTTTAATCAAAGTAGTTATCTTTTCTTGCAGCTTCAATATATTTTTGCTAGAGCTATCCATAACTTTTGATGTTTCCCTTAGTTTCTAGAATTTTTGAAGGATAGATGATGTCTTAATTGTGGCATCAATGCAGCTCTTAATTCCCTTGGATGCCAACTAGCTATCACTGGTACTATAGACTACTTGCAGAATCTGATTTACCATATCCTCTTTTGAATAAAAAATGTATGCTCTTCTCAATGTGCCCTTTGAATTTCATATAAATTAATCTCAGACTTTCATTTAATTCAAACCATTCACATAGCTTGTCACTCATCTACATTGTTTGCTGCCAAATATTTTCTTGTATATACTTCATTGAATTTTTCATATTATCTTTCAATCTATCCTCCAAATTTTTAATTTTATCATTTGCATTGTGCAGATCTTCTTACATTTGTGCACACTTTTTTCTTTCTTCCTCTACTTCCTCTTCCAAATGTTTTTCTTTTTCCTTCTCATGATCTAATAGGTCCTATATTTTTCTTATTTTGGCAGCAGCAGACTCATAACTTTTGCATAATTTTTGAAAACTGGCTCTTTCCAAAATCAATTTTTTTATTGCTTTTAGCCATTTTTTCTCTCAGGTCCTTCAATTCTTCATCCATCTTTTTCTGCTCTACAATTTCTATTGCAGAGTCCAAATTTTTTATCCTTTTTTTGTAAATCATTGCACTTGTTATCTATTGCTTTCCTCTTTGATTTTTTCATTTGCCAGGTTTGCCTGTAACTTTTCTATTTGTTTCTCTAGTTTATTTTTTTCTCTCTCCACCTTTAGTAGTGAAATGTAGACCACTTCATTAGTCCTTTTTGACACACTAATTTTGTCCATATTATGTACTTTAGAAAAATCCATTTGGAGGGTGCTAACTTGAAATTCAGATGGATATATATAACTGTGTGGTGGATTTTTATCTTTAGTTGGGGGCATAACAACCATGAACTCCATCATATCTTTGTGTGGGTCATATGTTTGAAATACCCTATTCCTTGCAGGTTTTTGATCTAAAACTTCAGTCAGGGCAACCCTATGAAATTCTCTCTTTTTTTCTTTATTTGTATATGTTGTGTGTTCAAATTTTTCACAGTAATCATGAAATTAAAAATATGGGCTTGCTGAAGTAATTGAATGTTTGAAAGGTGAAATAGGAATAGAAAAGGCTCTAGTTCCACTTATGCATGTGGTTTTAACTAATGCATTACTAGGATTACCAACAACCATTCCTGATCCTGTCCCACTGTCACTTTCATGTGTAGTTTTTATAATCTTTTGAGGTGTGTGATCTGAAGCTACAAATGATTAATTTGTAGTGTCAGTGGCACTTGATATAGGATTCTGAATAGTATGAGTATCTACCACTAGTGGCCTCTTGCAAGAGATATTTTGTTGTTGCCCTTGTCCAACACCAAAACAACTAGTATCATTAGTAGCACCCATGCCAACCCCACCAATCACAATGACACTTGACTAAACACTAATAAGAATACTATCCCCAGATTCCCCACCAATGGTAGTGGCACTTGATTCACCACCAATGGGAATACCATGGTGTAGTAGTGGTTGTGGATTTGAACCTGAAACAAATGCAGGTGGACCCTGAGCATAATGAGTAGTACCTTTCCATGATGAATTTAAAGAATCAAATCCAATGCCTTGTTTAACAAGAGCTTTTGATTTTGAATTTGATGGAAGTTGTACCTCAAGTGGATACCAAATTCCTTCTCCTCTGGGACCTAGACCACCACCTTTAAAACCCATTTTTTCCACAATGTTTGCCCCGTTGCTATATTTTTCTTTCATGGACTCATTGACTCCACGTAATATTTTTTAAGACTGTAGTAGTTGTTGGAGTGGGCCCAACCTCATACTCATCATCATCTTCACTCTTGTCATATGTTGTTGTGGGATGCTCCATATTCCACAATTTGCTAAACTCTTGATCCTCGTCGATGGACTCAAATTCTACACTGGTCTTTGGTTCACTGAGATTCTTCCTCAATCCAAAAATAATTTATTTTGGTTTGATTCCAATAAATTTGTTTACATTCTTGCAGAATTGAGTTGGAAATAGATTTGTTAGATGGATTAGCAGATTTTTGGTAGAAATTGTAGGACCTCCTATTTTGGATGCCCTGGCCCTCCTCTGTTTTCCTCTATGTATGCAATGCCATAATTTGTGATGGCATTTCTTTTATTAAAATGTTATTGTCATCAACAATTTTCTCCATCTCGTTTTTTACCTTATCCTAGGAGCCCATGTTTCTAAGCTTTTCTAGCAATGGTTTACTTTCATGTTGACATAATGCTGAAGAGTTTCCATTTTTCTTAAGCCTTGCTTGAACTACACCGATTAGATCATAATGCCAGAGACCCTCATCACCAAAGCTAAAAACTGTCAAAAAATCATGTGCCACATTGAATTCTTTTCTCTCAAATGTGAACCCTCCACATGAGGAAGGCAAGGAAGGAAATATGCTCTTCTTTTTCTGACCATGGAAGTGCCTATCTATGCTCTCCAACTGCCATACATATTCCAATGCAAATACCCTCTCTGTCACATGTATTGGAAGTCTCTATGGTTTTACTGCTGATCCGTAAAACCTTAACACAATGTATTCTTCCATGAAGAACCAGTCAACCAATTCTATTTGACTTCTGAGTTGAACACAATCTCTACAAGACACAAGCAATCTAGGCATTGGAGTGCTTCTAATTTCATTATGCATCGGTGCCAAAAAGAAGTCTACAAAATGGTTGTAGTTCTTTCTGTTATTATGCATCCTTATCTTTGGTGTCCATTCATATATTGGACACTTTGTTCTATTCCGAATCTTCTCATCAATCTTGTAGTTCACAATTTGAATATTGTTGGTCTTGAATATTGTACGATACTTGGATAGAAGGAGATAACACAAGTAGGATGAGAACCTAAATGTCTTATAGGAACCTTTTTTGATCATTAGTAATTATTTTTGTATGGATTGAACAACATGCTCAACAAAATTATATCTTACTGACTAAGCTACACAATGGATATTATAAATCATTTCAAGAAGGCTTGCACCCACTTCCCTATCATTTTCCAATCCCAGGCAAAATGCCAACAAGGAAATAGTATCCCCAACCCATGGAACAAAAATGTTAGAATCATAAGGAGGCTTATAATTCTGATCCAATAGAGTACCACTTTTTATTAGAGCCTTGATAAATGAATCTATGTGACTTGGATCGAGACTCTCATAATTCTCTACCAGCCTTCCTAGGTCAATTTGGACATTTGAGTTTTGTGCTTCAAACCCTAGGTTCAACAAATGAGAAAATTCTCCCACTTTTATGGATAGAATTTCCTCTTTTGTATTTTTATTGACAATTGCTTTTTTATCTTCATCACAATTTTCAGCATAGACCATGACAAAATCAAGGCAAGGGAATACTTCAGGTAACACCATGCTTCCTAATCCAGCATCCCACGATACGATTTTATTTGTTCTTTGTTTTAACATTGTTCTAGTTGGATCTGTTGCCTTATTATACAATGCATATCTAATATCTATGATATGATTTTCACCATGGATAGCAAGGTCATAAATATCATGGTATTCATCAGTGAAGCCTGGTGTTTTGACCTATTCAGTTAGGTACATTTTTTTTTCACTTGGCTTCCTGTTGAACTACTTCTTCCCATTTCCCCATCATTATTATTGTTAATAATTCAAAATAATGCTAGATACAAACCTGAAAATTCTAACCCTCAAATTGAACCACGAGATTAAAAAAAGTAAAAAAGGTGAGAGGTAGGTGTTCTAGATTTTACCCAAAATTTCTGTTTCACTAGATTGGCGCAAACAAATCTCTGTTGCAACTTGCATTCCTCAATCTAGTAGTCATTTCTAAATCTCCCTCAATTTACTGGTTTGTCCATGAAATGAAATATGATTATGATTTATGAGTCACTTATTTTGAAAACTCTAAAAAGTACAAAAGTAATACCTAAAGGGAAAAATATCTAGAATCATGTTGTAATTTTATTAATTATTATTAATATCTATTTTTTGCTGAAGGACAAAACATTCACTACTTCAGTCTAAATTCTAAGGATATTAAATGCAAAACATTCAATTTCAGGTGAAGTTCTCACAAATTTGTTCACTTCCCATATTCAAGTCAAAATCCATCCTAAGTCATTGATCTGTGCTCATCCAATGGACAATGGTATCTATTGTAAGTTGTCATGGGTCCCATGACTTTTGCCATTTTTGGGCACGTCACCGTACTCGAGTCACTTTTCTGGACTGTTTTTTAATTCTTTTTAATCCTTCAACTTCCACCCCAAATAGAACTTTATCAACTTAATTATATTTAATTAAATGTAAAACATTCAATTTTGGGTGAAGTTCTCACAAATATGTTCACTTCCCACATTTGGGCCGAAATCCACCCTAAGCCATTGATCTGTGCTCATCCAACAGGTAATGGTATCTGTTGTTAGTTGTCGTGGGTCCCATGACTTTTGCCAATTTTTGGGCACATCACCACACTCGAGTCACCTTTCCGGAATTTTTTTTAAGTCTTTTTAATCTGTCAACTTCAACCTGAAATAGAGCTTTATAGACTTAATTATATTTGATTTAATTTAAAACATTCAATTCCGAGTGAAGTTCTCACCAATGTGTTCACTTCCCACATTCGGGCCAAAATCCACCCTAAGTCGTTGATCTATGCTCATCCAACAGATGATGGTATCTGTTGTTAGTTTTCATGGGTCCCATGACTTTTGCCACTTTTCAGGCATGTCACCACACTTGAGTCACTTTTTAGGACTATTTTTTAAGTGTGTTTAATCATTTTCAACTTCTGCCCGAAAAAGAGCTTTATAGACTTAATTATATTTAATTAAATATAAAACGTTCAATTTTGGGTGAAGTTCTCACAAATGTATTCACTTCCCACATTTGGGTCAAAATCCACCCTAAGTCGTTGATCTTTTCTCATCCAACAGACGATGGTACTTGTTGTCAGTTCTCGTGGGTCCCATAATAAGAGACATTTAAAGATGTACAATAGTTTGAGATAGCTATTAAATATAATGTTAATATTATTTGTAAAAATATGAAATACAAAAATATTATAGAACATGAAACTTAGATTCTAGAATAAAAAAATAACTAAATAAAAATATAAATTTTGATATACAATTTGAAAGATAAAAGTTTAATATAAAAAAGAAAACATTCACTACTAAATTGAAAAATTGGAGTTTAAACCTAATTTTGCATCAAAATAGGGAAATTCACTTTTTAAGTTAAAATTTCAAAATTTTGCGGGTATGGAGGACAATTGTCGCTTGGGTTCGTGGGTAGATGTCGATTGGGAGGATCCTCCACACACTCCGCAGTGGGTTTTCATGAATGGACATTGGGAGGACAAAGCTTGGCACATTACCAAGGCTGGGCGAAAGGGTCTGTATCATCCAGTTTCGCATTACTTTCAGAGCTTCTTTCACAGACAGGGATTTTCCTATCGACATCAGTATTCTTCATCATCTTCCCATCGTTCGTACACTCAGGGATTATGACCTTGACAACAATTTATCTTGAAAACTACAAGATCTCGACTTCATGGTGGTTCTTCTATTCAGGTTATGCATTCGGGAACTTCACACTCTGCAAAGAATATGGTAAATTTAAACCCTAAAATTGTTTCTCTAGGGAAGGAAATAATTTTGAATTTGGGAACTAGGGTTTCCATGTTGGGTTCTTTACATTCGAGGCCTTTACATTCTGCACATTTGAAGAATACGACAATCTTTAACCCTAAAGTTGTGGAATCGGTAAGCATCCCTCTCGAACCCATTAAATCTCCTTATGTTTGGATGTCGATACCTTGCATTGATTTAGTAGGCACCCTTGGTGACAAAAAAGCACATTGCTTACATTCAAATGTTGTGTTGGGGGAAGTTTGGGGGGATCAACTGGGATTGTCCAAGCTTTATTTGAAATTGCAAAAATGGTGGAAAAATTTTCATTATTTTCAGTTAATTTCAGCATTGTCTTTTGTTATTATCTTTGATTCACCATCAATTTGTCCTGAGGTTTTGGGCTTAGGGAATCATTGGTTTGGAAATCACCTTGTGTCTGTGTCAAAATGGAAGCCTTTCTTTGTGCCTGCTTGCTCGATAAAAAAGTTTATTCCATTCTGGTTTGGTTTACCAAAGATCCCCTTTGAATTTATGGATCCTGATGTTTTGCAACAAATTGGGAATTCGTTTGGCTCTTTTATAACCTCTCGAATGGACCTTTTGGAGGTGGAGGTTCGGGTAAAAATATGTGTTTTGGTTAAAACTAGTTGTGTGTATCCCCGTACATGTAATATCAAATCTCAAGAAGGTATCTGGTGTCAGAATATTGAACGGTTGGATAATGAGCTTCTTTCATCCCCTCTTCTTCTAGATGCACCATTGTTTATGGATTTTAAGAAACATTGTTCCTCGGTTGAATCTGTTTCCAAGACTTTTTCTTCATTGCATTCAAATAATTTGGGTGTGGATGCATTGAATATACCTCAGAATAATCTTGATGTTAGAACTTTCCCAAGGGTTCCTAAACAGTTAAAAATCTCACATAGCCCCACCATAGGGGATCCTGAGACTCTGTTCCATCCTTGAAAATCTGTTAATGAATTAGGCTTGCACCTAAATCCAAATCAGGATAATGTTTTACCTTCAAAAGCCAGGCCTTTGGATCCTCCCAGGAAGATATAGGTGTTCCACCGAGGCCTAAGGCTCCAAATGTTGTAACTCCTCAGGATGCGATCCTAATATCTAAAATTCAGAATCTTGTTTCCTCTCTTGCCCATCAAGGGCACAATGTTGGTAGTAAGGAAGAAAATTTTGATTGTCTTGTGATGTCAGAAGTGGTTGTGCCTAATACAGAATTGGTTGAACAGGTGAATGATTTGTTTATTAAGTATGCCCCTCAGTCTATAGGGGATGTTGCTGATAAAGTTATTGATTCAATTGATACTAATTTAGGTAGGATTCATTCTTCCCTTCCTATTAATTTAACATCTAATCCTTTTGAGCTCCTGACTTCTAAGGATTTGGGGCCTATTATGGTAGATGTCTTAGCTTCTCCAAAATTGGGTAAGCCTTTACCAATTGTTCAAACCTGTTTACTTTTAACTCCACCAATTGGTTCGCCCAGACGAGGTAGACCCCCTAAGAAAGCTCAGGCTCAAATAGAGATTGATGTTGGGGTATAGAAAACTTTGTCCCTCTCTCCTAGCATGGGTTAGGGGAGTAAGGCACTTTCCTTAGGAAGACCTATAATTTCTACCTCGACTCCCTTAAAGGGGAAACCAAAAAAGAAGAATCTTCTGCTGACTGGTCCTCCTGTGACTAGATCAGGGGCTATTAAAAGAAATTTGTAGAGTTGTTTTGGTAATAACACCAAAGCTCTAGTTTTTGAGAAGAGGGGAGCTTCAGCCTCCCCTCAAGGACAATGAAGATTATTTCCTAGAATGTTAGGGGCTTAAATGCCCCTAACAAGAACCGCTTGATTAAATCCCAAATGGATTTAATTAAGTGTGATTTAATTATGTTGCAAGAGACTAAATTATCTCAAGATTCTGCTAATGTGCTTTTTTCATCTTGGAAAAGGTGGAATTTTGTTTCTCACCCAACTACTGGGGCTTAGAGGCCTAGCAGTATTGTGGAATGACTTCAATATAGATGTCTAGTTAGTAACTTCGGCTGCAAACTGGATGTTCTTTTTGATTCTTAGCAAGGTTTCAAAGGTTAAGGCTTGGTTATTTAATGTTTATGCTCCTTCTACAGTTCAGGCGAAATGTAAGTTATGGGGTGATTTAAAAAGGATTTCTTCTCCATTAGGGCAGGGATCTTTAGTCATATTTGGAGGAGATTTTAATGCAATCATAGATTCTAGTGAAAAGAAAGGAGGCATTCTTCCGGCTAAGAAAATAATGGTTGACTTTGGGAATTTTATTTTTGACATGGACCTCTTTGATTGTAAGTTTCAAAATGGGGTTTTCACTTGGACAAATATGAGGAGAAATTTTTCTCAAATAGTAGAGAGGTTAGACCATTTCTTGCTATCAGTATCATGGTTACAATCAGATTTTGAGTTTTTTTCCTCTATTTTTCCTTTGTCAGGTTCTGATCATTTTCCGATCTCATTAACTATTTTGGAGGATAATCCTAATTTTAAATCTTCTTTTAAATTTGAACCTATGTGGTTCAAGGACCCCTCATTTTTACCCCTTTTGAGGGTATGGTTGGATTCTGCCCCCTTTTGTCTAGGGTCTCGAATGTTTCAGATTGCTAAAAAACTTAGTTTTTTGAAGAAAAATATCAGAAAATGGAATTCTTCACATTTTAAGAATATTTTTCATGAAAAGAAAAGAATTCAAGATATGATTGAATGTTTAAATACGCATGTGCTTTCTCATGGTATGGCCTCTCATGTGTTTGATGAATTAAAAACCTTAAAATCAGAATTAGAGGAAGTTTTAGCTAGGGAAGAATCTTATTGGAGACAAAAATCCAGGGAAGTGTGGCTTTCTAATGGGGACAAAAACACAAAGTTTTTCACTCTTCCACCAAGATAAAAAAGGAGTAGAAATAGGATTTCTTGCATAGAGGATCCTAATGGGAAGCTACTTACTAAACCAGAAGACATTGCTTCAGAAGTGGCTAATTTCTTTAAATCATTATTGACTTTGGAGGGTGGTTGTGGATCGAATAGTTTTCTTTCAGATATTCCCCCTTTAGTGTCCTTGGAAGATAATAAGATGCTGATGTCTCCTTTCTCTTTGGAAGAGGTTAAATATATGATTTTTTATATGAATCCTAACAAGGCTCTGGGGCCTGATGGGTTTACCACTTTAATCTTCCAAAAGTGTTGGGACTTTGTGGGTAAAGATGTCCTTTTGGCTCTTGAGGAGGCAAGGAGAAATAGGTCAATGTTAAAAGAACTTAATACTACTTTGATTGCCCTTATCCCAAAGAAAGATGTAACTAAGACCTTTGCTGACTTTCATCCTATTGCTTTATGCAATACTCTATATAAAATATTTACTAAGGCAATTTCCCTTCGATTGGCAATACTTCTTCCCAAAATCATCTCGTTAGAGCAGGGTGGTTTTGTTCCTGGTAGGGAAACTCCAAAGGGTGCTATTGTGGCACATGAAGTGTTGCATTCTATCCATTCTCAGAAGGTCTCATCTATGATTCTCAAACTAGATATGATGAAGGCCTATGATAGGGTTGAGTGGGAGGCTTTAGTTTGTGTTCTTCTCAAATTAGGTTTCTCTAAGGCTTGGGTCAAATGGATTAAGGTTGTTATTTCCACTGCTAGATTCTTAGTTTTAATTAATGGGTCTCCTTGTGGTTTTTTCTCCTCCTCAAGAGGATTGAGGCAAGGGGATCCTTTGTCCCCTTTCCTATTTATCCTTTTAGCAGAGTCTTTTAGCTTGGCAATTAAGGCTACAAAATCAAAAGGTCTTTGGAGGAGGATTGAGATTCATGGGGTTCCTTTTCATATTTCACATTGTTTATTTGCCAATGACACTTTGCTTTTTGGTCAAGCTTCCTTAAAGGAGGCTAATACTATAAATGGGGTTATCTAATAGTATGTGGCTTTTTTAGGCCAAAAAGTCAACATTGAGAAGTCAAAAATATTCTTCCTTAACACTTCTCAATTAGTCCAGCAGAGATTGCAGACCTTTTGGGGTTTTGATCCTAGTATTCTTCCTTGTAAGTATTTGGGTATACCTTTTTTCATTAAAAATAACAATCTATCCTTTTGGGAAAAGCTCATTTTAGTCATCTCGAAGAGGATTTTATCCTGGAGTCATAAATGGTTGAGCCTTGTAGGAAAACTGGTACTGATTAAATCTATGTTGAATTCGGTCCCTATTTATCTTATGTCAGTTGTAAGCACCCCAAAATTGGTATTAGTAAGCCTGTAGGACACTCTTAGGTCTTTTCTTTGGAATAACAATAAAGATGGGAAGCATAAACTACCCTTAGTAGCTCGGGATAGAGTCTGTTTGCCCAAGGAATAGGGAGGTACAGGTATTAGAAATTTGAATAAACAGAATTTGGCTCTGGGGGCTAAATTGGTCTGGAAGTTGTATGAGAAACCTGATTCTTTTTGGGCACAAATAATGTTTGCAAAATATTTGAATAATGGACCTAGGGAGTATGTCTTTCAGTTATCTAATCTACCTTTAGGTTCGGCTATGTGGAATTTTATTTGCAAATGTCGGAATGTTATCTTGCCACATCTTTCTTGGATTGTTCATAATGGGAAAAAGGTTATATTTTGGGATGAAATGTGGAATGGTCATACTCCCTTGTAGAATATAAGGGACTGGTCCCCTTTGATATCTATCCTTTCTTCCCTTTGGGGGGTTTTGTGGTAGATTACTTCAAAGTAATTCATAATGGTGATCTGAAATTGGCAAAATGGAAATCCATTGAATTCTTGGATGTTGAGAATGATCTCAAGCTGCACTTTGCAAAGGTTTTGGAAGAAAGAACGATTATCCTAACTGACTCTGATGATGAACTTATATGGACTAGGAACATCTTGAGAAAATACATGGTTAAGGATGGATATAACTCTCTTGTGTCAGCAAATAACTCTTCCTCTTGGCCATACAAGCTTTTTTGGCATTCGGCATGTCTTCCGAAAGCCGGTGCTTTCGCTTGGTTAGCAGTCCAGGATAGAGTTCTTATAGGCATGCACTTGGATAGACTTGGTATCACTAATGTTTTTTCTTGTGTGTTATGCAAAAAAAATTTGGAAACCTCCTCTCATCTCTTCCTTCACTATGATTTTGCATTTCAATGTTGGCAATGGCTTTTTGACAAATTGAACCTATCTTTTGTAACAGGGAAAGATCTTATTTCACATTTCAGAGCTTGGCCTCTTCTATTTGCTTCATCTTTCTATGCTTGTCTTTGGATTGCTTCCCCTTCCATATTAATATGGAACATTTGGCTAGAAAGGAATAATAGGATCTTTAAAAAGCACAGCTCTTCTCTTGAGGAGGTTTTACTCAAAATTGAATCTTCTATTTCAGAACTTGTCTTGTCTTATATCTTTAAGAACCTCAAAAATCTCTCTTCTTTTTCGCACTAGGATAGTAGGGTGACTAGGGTCTGGAAGCTATTATCTATCTTGCCTTCTCATTGTTCAATTTTGAGAAAGAGCAATTTTTTAACCAAAAGACATTTAGCTATTTAGAAGCCCCCTCCTAATAAGCATTTTAAATTAAATTTTGATGGTGCTTCTCGTGGAAATCCTGGTTCGGTAGGGGTAGGTATGGTGATTTTTGATCATCATGTGAATATTGTTCAGGCTAGATGCCATGCTATTGGGTATAAGTCCAACAATTTCATAGAATTTAAGGCCCTGTCACTAGGTTTGGACATGGCTATATCCTTGGGTATCAAGGATTTGGTAATTGAAGGGGACTCGATGGTAACCATTCAATGTGTTATGAAGAAGAAATCTAATTGTTGGGAATTACAATATGTTCTGGAGTTAATTTTACAATAGTTGGCTTTCTTTGATTCCTTTTTGATCACCCATTGCTTCAAAGAAATTAATATAATAGTGGATTTTTTGGAAAACTTAGCTATTGACACTAATGCAAACTTGCAGGATATAAGTATGAATGAGCTCCCGCCTTCCCTTATGAAACATTTGCATTAAATTTTATTGGTTTTTCTTAAAGTATGTTCTCATAAAAAATTCCTTCAGTGCCCTTATGCCTTATGAAGGTAGCATGTTTGGGGTTTATGCGCAGGTGGTAAGCATGCTTAGTAGGCATTTCCTAGGTGGCTATTGAGTATGCTTATGATCTATCATAAGAAGCAAGGGTGGTGCCTGTTATGGTATAAAGATGGCACCCCATCAGCACGTTGGTTTCACCGTCATGATTTGGTATTTTGGATCTGATTTATCCTCGCTCGTGTGTTTTTTGAAAAACTTTACTGTTTCATAATGTACGAAGGGAATGTGTTTTGGTAATCATCAATTGCTTTTATGAAGCTATTATGGTAAGGAGTGTGTTGCTTGTTATGTGGCACCAGTTGGGATATAGAGTACTTGTTTCAGCCACCACCCTCGTGCGAAGTCCATTATTTATGGTTTATCTTGTATAAGCTTTAATCTGGCTTCAATGCTTTATTTATATTTTTGAAGTACCATGATTATCTCGGTTCACATTTTTGGGGGCAACTGGTCTTTAAAAGTCAATTTCATTCTCAATTCAATAGTGAATGCTTGGATTTTTCTCTCTCGAGCTCTATTTCATATGTCGAGCATTTTTTCTCTTGCAAGATACAAGGTCATTGTTGAATGCCCGATTGAAAGGGAAAATGAGGCTCCCAGTAATAATTCTGAATTGCTTGGGGAAGTGTTCTATTTTCCTACTCCTTAGGTGGATTTTGAGGTTTGTAGGTTGCTGGGATCTCTCTGGTTGCAATCTAGTCTTTTCTTTTTTGGCTCTGAGATTTTGTCTTGATTTCTTACTGTTTGTTATGATATTGTGCTTGATAAAGATTTACTCCACCTCTTGGTTCATACATTTATCTCTCCCTTGATTTGCTCTTGGGAGCTTGTTAATTCTACATTGGACAATTATCATTTTGAGCTGGGCTCTTTTTATTACAGGGGTTTTCTTCCTTGCTCTGAACTGCTAGATAATGTGAACTGTGGAGTTTTATTGTTTGAATTGAGAATGGGATTATTATGTGATAGATTGGGGGACACACTGCATGCTTTTGAATCCTTGCTAGAATCAATTCCCTCATAGCTTTTGGATAAAGCCTTAGTGGTGCTTATGGGTTTGCATTCTCTGCTCTCTTTTGGTTTTTTCGATTTAGCTCCTCTGTTGTTGGAATCTCCCTTGTAGAGCATTCCTCCTTTGATCATGGATAGAGAGCCCCTTGTTGAGAGCTCAAGCTCTTGGTTTCAGAACTAATTTTGTGTGTAGATATGTTGTTGTCTTTTTTTGATGCAGGGTTCTGATTGGTTGATATATCCTCATGGCAAGATTACTCTACATATTACTCATAATTTTTTGGATAATGATATGTATATCTTTGATAAGCCATGTAATGGGTGGGTGATCAATTTCAAACATGTAATTGGGTATATGGGGGTTTCTTTTGGATATTGATATGTATATCTTTGAAAAGCGATGTAATGGGTGAGGGATCATAATCAGATATGTAATTGGGTTTATGGGGTTTTAAATTTACTTTTTTGGGCCACAACTAGAGGTTTTCTTGCGGTTTCTTTCCTGCCGGTATGCCCTTTGAACCCATTTGTATTTTCAAAATTCAAAATTAATAAAATATAGTTTAGTGGCTTGTCCACTTTTATCAAAAAAAAAAAAAAAAAACATTCACTATTAAATCTAAAATATTAATTTAAAGTTTAACAAAATTCTTTAAAAATATGTGTACAATATAAAATTTTAAAAAATAGTTTAAAAATATATATTAAAGTTCAACATAAATTTAGTCTAATATAAATTTTAATTTAATTTAATTTAATAAATAAATAAAGACTAAAAATATATATAAAAGTTCAACAAAAATTTAGTTTAATATAAATTTTAATTTAATATAATTTTAATTTAATTTAGTTTAAATTAATCTAATAAACAAATAAAGACTATAAAAAAATTATATGATTGTATTTACAACAAAATTTATAGCCTCTATGAAAAATCCACCCTAAGCCGTTGATCTAATTGAGTCTAGAATCTTGAATTTTCTTCTAATGACCTTGGCCTTGAGTCTAATAATGTGGTGAATCTTATTGATAAACTTGCACCTCCTAAGGACCTATGCAATATGCATTACCTTTGATCCTAGTGAGACTATTGAAACACCTGATGGCTCACTATAAGTCTATATATCACTGCAAAGATCAAAGACATAATCTCATGAGGAGTTCTCATTGATGATTGATCCAACATGTATGGTGAATGTAATAACTTAAGAATATATGTATACTTTACAATTGCATGAAGTAACATATTTATATGATAAATTTGATTTAGTGGTTAAGGTCTTTGATGGTTTCTCTTGTCCTACTATAGGTTCTATTACTCTTCCTGTTAAGGTTGGTACTAAGTGCTTAGATGTCATTTTTGCTATCATTCCTACGTCAGATCAATTTTGTGTGAAGTTGGGACATCCTTGGTTCTCTTCCATGAAATCGATCCCATCTACCCTTCATAAATGTCTCAAATTTCTTCATTATGACAAAATCTTAACTATAAATCATAGCATGTACCCAGTACCAACCCACGCATGCACTAGTTCAAAACTTCAACAAGTAAGTTGGAATTTTAATTCACTTGTTTTTTGTGAGATGAACATCTTTTTTATATATATTTATAAAATTATAATCAACCCTAATCAATGTACAAATAATTAATGGAACGAACTGGAATTTTTTTTTTATATTAAATATAGAGGAAGAAGCATTACATAAAACAGATCACAATATTAAATTTATTTCCATTGTTTAACAAAATATTGAAATAACGTAGCTCATAGACAAAAAACATTTGCAAAACTTTCATTAATAAAATGAAATAGAAAGCATTTTTATATCCATGAGAGGCAAACTGAAACAAACTAGAATTTGCAAAATTATCATTAATATTTATGTTTTGAAAATTTAAAATTTTTACATGTCTAAGACATGAGTCCCTCAAAAACTTTAAAGAAAAAATGAGTGAGCCACTAGGCCTATGAGGTCATGAGGGCATAGCAAAAAAAAAACTACTAGGGGATCGGGGCTAGGGCACAGGTAGTGGATGGTTTACCCTAAGAATCTGGCCCTCCCTCCATGTAGAATTCTTCAAACAACATAAGCTAAGAGAATTCTTTAAGTTAATTGTAGTTTGGAAAGTCATCTAGGAGCAACCATTTCTGGAGAAAGTCCCTGTGACGTGTCAACTGCTCCACATTCAGGTTCATAAGAAATGGTTTCCTGGCCACTAACACTATTTGGTCAGGGAGGAGAAGCTTGGTTAATTCACTCACCCAAGGGATCCCCACCCTACTTCTGCAAGGAAGACAATAGTAACATCGCCTCCAAGGAAGTCTTCCTTAAACACCTTCCTTAATAACATCAACATATCCACCTTGTCTCCTCTGAGGTTCAGAATAGATGCCAAGAACCGGGACGTAATGTCTGTGTTAACACGGTATCTATTTTCATTATGCAAAAATTCTCTGCCCAACACCATCTGCCCAGTCTCATTGGTGAACATCCCAACCTCCTTGCAGATTGATTGGATGGTTGAGTCTTTAATGGAGCCCAAAGAGGCCCTTTGGTTCTCTGCAAAAATTATTCTCAAGCGAATAGGAGTGTCCATCTTCATAAATCAAATTACCAAATTAAACAACCTAAGCCTATAGACCTAAACCAAAGGTAGAATTTAAATATCATGAGCTCTGATGATTTATCTACCAAATGGCAAAGGCTAATTGAAGATGAAAGAAGCAAAGATCGTATATAAATAGTTGAAGCTCTTGATTGTAATAATTACTTCTCTAACCATATTAATTCCTTTAAATCTTTCATATCTCTACAAATCTTTCCCATAAATTGGGCTGAAATAAAACTTCAACCATTCATCTACGATCATTGAACGGTTTAAAATCATTGATGGATTTTAGGTATGTGTCACCCTTCACGTGTCAAAGAGGTCGCGCTTATTGATACATCATGTAGAGTTCGGACTCAATGTGATGTACTAATGTGATGTGATGTGCTTTGTCTATTAATGGTAATGAATTCATGAAATTGCCAATAAATTATATATTTTTTCATAAATAACAAAATATTAATCAAAACAAATTAAATAATTTTCAAGTGGTGCATAAAAATCCCCAATACATTTAAATAATTTTTCCTTCGGAGTAAAATTTTTCACCCATACAATTATATATTTGTTCCTTTCAAAAATTATCCACCTCCTACAATATATATATTTCCCCATAGAACAAGGTATTATTCACTAGAAATTTATGGAATTTTCGTACCTTGGAAAAAAATCACCAATACAAAATAATTTTTTTCCCGATTTTGAAATTTTTTTTTGTCATCAATATGGAAATTCCCCCCAAAAAATAATGTTTAATTGGCCAAGATTTTACACTTTTGCCTAGGGGGTGGTTTCTTAAAGTTATCCCTGCTTGCATACCAAGCTCTAGGGGCTTGTTTCAATCCATATAAAGCTTTCTTTAACCTACAAACCATGTTTTTGTCATCTGAAAGCGAAAATCCATCAGGTTACTCAATGTAAACTTCCTCTTAAAGATCTCCATTCAGAAATGCACACTTAACATCCATCTGATAAACCTTGTAGTTCTTATGTACAATGTAAGCAAGAAATAATTTCACAGCTTCAATCCTAGCTACCGGTGCAAAGGTTTCATCATAATCAATTCCTTCTTTCTATTAATATTCTTTACAAACCAATCTAGCTTTAATCCTCACAACTTGTCCATCCTCATTTAATTTATTCCTAAAAACCCATTTACCTCCAATAACATTCTTATTTATAGGTCAGGGAGCTAAAGTCCACGTGTTATTCTTTTCTATCTGATCTAATTCTTCTTCCATAGATTTCATCCAACATTCATCTTTACAAGATTCAATTACTGATGGTGGTTCAACTTGAGAAATTAAACATACCTCATCAGCTGCCAACCTTCTTCTTGTCATCACTCCTTTGTTTCTGTCTCCAATGATTTGATCTTTTGAATTATTCAACCTTACATACTATTAGTCCACCCATAAGTTTTTCTTTTATTAAATATTCCAATTTGCAGGTTATCTTTTTATATCTTTTGTTTCCATCAGGTCATTTGTTCTCTTTGTACTTGAACCCTAAAAAAAAAAGGGGTTTCAAAGGTTCAAGGTTCAAAGTACATTCTGAAAGAGAAAGGAAAAAAAAAAAGAAATCAGTCGTTCTGGTCTCCAATTTTCAAACGCGTTCACTTGGTCCTCGGTCATTGAAGGTTTGAACCCCTTGAACCTCATGTTCAAGCAGTTCAAGGGTTCAAGGTTCAAAATGCCTTTTTAGTGAGTCATGGCAATGTACTGTTTTATGACGAGCGTGAGTCTTTCTTTTATGTTAAGTTGGTATGCAGTCTTTAACCTTGAACAAAAATTTCAAGCGGTTCAAAAGGTTCAAGGTGCATTTTTTTTCAATTATTCCTCTTTCTTTGTCACTCATTCCCGATGTTGTTTATGTGCCAACCATTATTGTTTTACTACCTAAATGAACTTGAACCATTGAACGTCATGTTCAAGTGGTTCAAGGTTCATAAGTTCTTTTAAAACTAATCCGAAAAAGCTTTGTGGTGGAAATAAAAGTGGCATGACAAGAAGGAATATTCCCTTATTCGGCTTTTTGAAATTCTAAATATGGAAAGTAATCATGAAAATGTCAAATTTCATGTGCGGAAGTGATAAATTGTTAAGAAGGTGTCAGGTTTGTCATTTCACCGTTACTTCACATGTTTGAGTAAATCATGACGAAGCATGTGCAACCCTATTGATATTTGCCCATCTGGTTAAAGGAAGATGTATGAGTTTATTTCCATATTTAGAAAGATCATAGTTGCTTGACTTCAATTAATTGGAGGCACCAAAGGTAAATCTAGTTCTGTTCTCTGGAAGAATTCCCAGATTTCATGGTATTATCGGGTAAGTTCAGTTGTCTTCTCCTATGATTGTGTTTCTTTGTGCACTGAAGTTTTACCAGTATAGGAAAGGGGAAGATCTGAAATTGTTGGGGTAGCATATTGTACTATTGTTAGAATTTCTCGGTTAAGGAAATAAATAGTTAAGAATGAGGCCTGTGCTACCAAAGCTTGATTCAATCTCATGTTTAGTAAGTATCCTGCTGGAAATGGAAGATACCTCCTTAGTTCATACGGATTTGAGGAATTTCCTTGAAAGGGTTAAGGATCCTCAGGCTGGGTCACCAATGGAGAAGATAGTTAAAAGTGGTCTTGTGGAAGCTGTTGCATTTTCGTTAGCTGCACCATATCCAGATTTAGTGTTGGCTTATATGAACAGATATGATTCTGAGAACAGATGTATCAGAACTAGTGATGGTGGAGTGTTAGTCCATATTAATAGGGAAACGGTGATGGCGACAATGGGAATACCGCATAAGGAGGAGTATGAGGATTGTACCATTGGAAATTCATATGCCTATTTCTTGAAGAAGAAGAGCAAGTACAAAAGTGTAATTGCCAGAAATTGGCTCTTGAGGGCTCAGAAAGGAGGATCACGACTACCCAAACCCTTAACAAGATTACACCTCATCACTGAGGTGCAAGACATTATTGTGCTTTTAAACAAAGTAAAAGGGAATTCACATTCCTTCTATTGGGAAGACTGGATGTACTTTTTCATCCAAGTAGTTCTATCTGGTGATGGATTTCTAGATTGGTCTTGGGTAATTGCAGAGAGGCTTCACGAAGGACTAAGCAACTTTGTGGGTATGACTGGGTTTTACATGTCTTCTTACCTGTTTTATATTTTAGCCTGCATAAGGGATCGGCTTGGATTACCTAATGAACCTTGGCTTGATGGAATGAGGGTTTATGATTTTTACCCTTTGTTGCAACAATAGAGATATGTTGAACAAATTGACAAATGGAATGGAGTCTTTGTAGGAAGACTGGCCTTTGAACTCCAGGGAGATGCCAACAAAAGGATGTCCATAGAGGCTATGGAGTTAGTGAGTATTTATGGAAGCTTCTTTATCCAGTTTCCATAGTTTACTTACATATGGGTAGGTGGTTTTTAAGGCCAACCATTCAAATTGCCCAGATACACCTTTGATAGCTTCGTACTTACAGAGGTGAGCAAGCAGCTAGCCTATATAGATAAAAGACTAGGGGAAAAGGGAGAATCTAGGGTGGTTTTTCCTGTTGAGCTTGGGTATTATAGTTGCAAATCAGTGTCAGATGCTCTGAATTTGGAACTGGATTCCAAAAGAATGAATCTATAGCCATATGTAGCTAGGCAAAGATTTGATAGAAAAGGTTATGCAAGGGAGAACCTTAACATAGATAGTCATTTCCGCCATGAACCCCAGATGGAGGATTATTGGGAAAATTGCAAGGATGAGCATGAAGTGAGGAAGAGGTTGTGGTCAAGATTCACTTTATGATAGATATCTGTCTTGTGGCTCCCAATTAATACATCAGATGTATTGGAAAATACTGAGGAACATGTCCTAGACCTTGAGTTCGGTACTGAGATTGAAGGGAAACCAATTCCAGAAATTGACTGGAACTTGAAAGGAGATGATAGCATTCAAACAAGGACCTTCAATGTTGTCAAGAAAACATAGAGATGGTTGAGGAAACTAAAATTCAAGGAGTGTCCTTTCATGTCCCCACATGAATCAAGAAGTGATTCACACATCTTGGTTCAATCTCCTATTTTTGCCACTAATAAAATTACTGATATTACAGATGTCTCAAAGCCTGTCATAGAGAAAATACCACCAAGAAGGTCAGGAAGGTCATCATCTAGTCCTACAGCCACCCGAGTAACCCGATCAAGAAGCAATAAGAAGAGTAGCAAGCCCATTCTGCAATAGGTCATGGCGGATTTAGACCCCAGTGAAGAGCCTGAACAAATAATGGACCCATAGGATCAAATTGAACCTGAGATACAAGAAGAGGATACAAATGAAGGGTTAGGAACTCAATAGGATCCCATGAATGCTCTAGTAATCATTACCTCTCTAGATACATAGGTCACTCCACCACCTAAAGGATCTACCAATGCTCCAAGATGGCTGGAAGCCACCATTGGAAAGAAAAGGAGTGTGGTGCTGGTCACCATTCCATTAGAAGACATGGTTAGTAAATGCCTAGGAAAAGCATCAAAGCCAAAAAAGCTCAAAACACAAGCAATACTTGATGTGGATGACACAATAGGACACTGGACAATAGAAGTGGCCAAGCCTATTCCTGGGAGAGCTGTAGATAAGGCCATGGAAGAAGATTTTATTATGGAGAAAATAGATTTGGGCGTCGCATCAAGGGCCATGGATGTAAAACATTTGGAGTCTTCTACAAAGAGGATAATATCTAGGACTTGGAAAGATGAGAAGGATAAGAGAGAGATGAAACAAATGGTTGCATAGATGGCAGAGTACATCAATGCTATTCATAACCCAAATCCTCAACCATTGTCACAGATACCAATGTCATTTGATCCTAAGTCTCCAGCAAACCAAAAGATGCTTGATCAAGTTCAAAGGAACAAGATAGTGATGGAGATGTTCAACAAATGGTTGGATCTAATAATTCAACAAGGATTGGAATATATTACTAATCTGGTCAAGGTTTACAAAGATGCAGAAACTATGAGTAAAGAGCTTGAGTTGGAAACAGT
Organism: Cryptomeria japonica; assembly: GCF_030272615.1. NCBI lineage: Eukaryota > Viridiplantae > Streptophyta > Pinopsida > Cupressales > Cupressaceae > Cryptomeria > Cryptomeria japonica. Next base: position 358,203,909 of record NC_081405.1, on the reverse strand, counting down.
CGCCTAGGAAAAGGAAAGGGTTAAGTGGGTAGCAGTTCTCGCACAAATGAATGATGTTCATAAGTATGGATTGATGAAGTTCTTAGTTGAGAAACCAGTAGAGAACCTAGATGATAATGTGCTATATGTGTCAAAGAAAAACATGGAATGGCGCAACTCAATCATTGGGCAAGGCCATGAAGAATCCACTAAGCTACTTAAGGGACTGACCGATTTGATTGACACTATACAAAAGGATCTTAAATGTATTGACATCCAACTCATAAAGGAGGGAGCTAAGGTGATTGAGGAAGTTGTAGACATGATTAAAGTCTTTCAAGATAGAGTTCATTCCATTCAGACCATAAAATCTTTGAATACTAATGACTTTTCAAAGGTAGCAAGGATTGAATCAATGCTCATTATCTGTTCGGATCACTTGAAGGTTCATAAAGCGAAGGTCACACAGGTGAATATGGATAAGGAAGTGTTGAATCAGAGGATCATACACATTGGCCTTCCCTATTTCCAAGTTATCCTAAATTTTTTGACTGCACACCTAGAATGGCGAGGATCTTCGAGAAAATAGGACAAACCCATAACTTCCTTAGTTGCGGTGGATACTTAGTTATGTAGCATTGAGATGTTGGCATTTAAGTGGCTATTAGTTTAGCTTTCTTTTTCATTATCGGAATGGTTTCTTTCACTAAGGTGAAAGTAAATTTTATTTGTTAATTATGTAAAACTATGGCCAGGTGGCTATTTAAGCTGAAAAGCTTGCTTTTGGAAGGGTTCTAAAAACTGTGATCTTTGGAAACAAATAGAGGAGTTTTTGATACGTATTGTGTGCAATGAAGTAATGACTAATTATTAATGGGATGTTGATATGTCTTAGAATCTTTGCATTCTAAGATTGATAATTTTTCTTAGGTTGTTATGTGGGCATAATTTAATAGTTAATCAGTTATCTCTACATTTCCTTTTGGTTCATATTTATTATAGAATGTTGGATGACTCGCAGGATGTCAATCAACTTGATTTTCCTTGCCCTGTGAGGCACGAGAGAGTATCAATCATGCCATTAGTCTTTGCTGAGTCCTTATTTTACTTTGAATTTTTATAGCAGGAATGTTATGAATCAAAGTTTGTGAACTTTCCTTTGAATATTCTTTTCAAACATTTCCTATGTTTTCCAATTTCTTTTGAAGGCATTTATTTGTGTTGATGGATAAATGTTGAATCCTTTCAATGCTTTCTAGCTAAAAGTGTTAGCCTATCAATTATATAATAAATTCATTGTAAATCATATGAGGAGCTGCCCTCTAATGCAGAGGTTGAATTTTCATTAATTCTTCCAACTGTTGGTTTATTTGTTTCTTTCTAATGGGTAAAACGGAGTCATATTTTGTTTAAAGAAAATAATTGTAAGCATTTCAAGAAAGAGACAAATCTGATGTCCAACACATACCTAGGTGTCTTCTGATTTTTTGTTCCTCTGCCCTGATCTTCAGTTACTATTGAATTTTTTGATATTTTCAGAGTAACTGGCTCAACATTCTATTCAGTGTAGGTGCTACCGGTTCAGTTATGATCATTTCCACTGTCGATTCTCTCTCATAAGTTTTGATTTGACTTTTGTTCTTCTCATCCACCTTGACATTTTTTCTCTCCATAATTCTTTGCAATCTTTTGTTGTAACATCTATATGCTTTTCTTTAATTAGAATAGCCAAGAAATATTCCTTCATCACATCTAGGATCAAAAATTCCAATAGAATCATCTCTTTTGATATAGAATTTACTACCAAATATTCTGAAACACTTAATTGTCGGTGTATGACCAAACCATAACTCATAAGGTGTCTTACTAGTGCCTCCTTTAATATGAACTATGTTGAATGTGTATACCATCATGCTTACAGCTTCTCTCCAGTAGACATGAGGTAGATTAGCTTCCATCATCATAGTTCTAGCTGCATCCAAGATAGTTTTGTTCTTCCTTTCCACAACTCCATTCTGCTGAGGTGTTTGGGGTGTAGACAATTGTCTCCTTATCCCATTCTTCTCACAACAACTATTAAATTCATCGGATGTGAATTCTCCACCTTGATTTGACCTTAAGCATTTAATCTTCAATCTTGTCTTTGTCTCAACTTTAGCTTTAAATATTTTAAACTTTTCAAATGCTCCAAACTTCTCCCTTAGGAAATTAACCCACATCATTCTTGAATAGTCATCAATGATTAGCATGAAATATCTATCACCTTGAAAACTTTTGATTCTAGCAGGACCACACAAATCAATATGAATAAGATCAAGAACATCATTAGATTTGTCTTATATACTCTTAAAAGAAGTTTTGACTTGCTTTCCCATTTGACATTCCTTCCATTCCAAATTATAGGGCTTTACAATCTTAGGTATATCTTTAACTACCTTAGTATAACTAATTTGCACAATGCAATCAAAATTCACATGACACAACCTCTTATTCCATATCCAAATCTCATCAGTTTTTGCAATCAAACATTTCTTCTAACTGGAGTTCAAATGAAAGATGTTACCTTTAGTCTATGTACTAGTTGCAATCTCCAATCTAGACCTATTGTTAATATTGCATTTTCCATCCTTGAACTGTAACTGAAATCCCTTATCCACCAACTATCCTACACTCAAAATATTATGCCTTAAATCTTGAAAATAACAAACATTATTAGTGTTATGCTTACCATCCATTGATATTGTTCCTCTTCCCTTGATCATGCATGCTTTGTCATCTCCAAATCTAACCAGAGCACCATCAAATTCTTTGAAAGATAAGAACTTCCTTTTATCTCCAGTCATATGATGTTAACATCCACTATCAATCACCCATTCATCCTCATCTTCAATTTTAGCAGAAAGGGCCCTCTCTTCAGGTATCATATCATCTTCCTTGATAGCCACTTGCTGAAAACTAATTCACCACCCCCCCTTCTTAGTTTTCCTTCCTTGTTCTTGCCAACACTCACAATGTCCTAATGGCCTATGACAACTGTATGCTCACGCATTGCCTACTAAAGCATATTATCTCAATGAATTTATATCCCAAGGAAAAATAGATAAACTTTTAGTTTTGGCTTCAAGCTCAGTTTATATCTTATATGGATGCATTGAAATTGGTTCTCTATTCTAACAACTACTCCTACTGGTAGACATATAAAAGGTGAAATAAGAATGATTCTGAAGTGTAAATTTGACCAGTGCCTACTTTGGGTGAATAGAGTCCAGTCTGCAAATGATCAACACTTGCTATGACACATAATAACCATATTCATGTTGGCATTTTGAGTTTGTTGGCATTTTGCATAGAAATTGCATTAATGATATGTTGTCATTGATGTCAATTGGCAAGTAACTAGTAAGAAGATATTTGTGGAAGATGTTGTAAACTAGTATGTAAAGTTTGTGAGTTGAACTGGTGAACCGGTGTAAAGGGTTAAACCTTTCTATTCAATGTAACTAGTAAACCCTATCAGTTGTTAAACCCTAACCGATCAAGTTTGTTAGTTTATTATCTGATGAGTGGTAATGATGGAGACACGTGTGATTATTGTATGAGCATAAGTTCAAATTGTTTTGGCATGTTTGGTTATTATCTAGGGAAGGATCAAAGTGGATTGCATCTAATGCACATCATGTGATGAGTTACAAAGTCCAATGAAGCAGTGATCATGGACCAGTTGGAATTTTCTTGAAGAATATGAAGAGATTGTCATGATTTCTAACGGTCAAGATTGTACCGACTTGTTTGTAATCTTGATGATGAAAATTAGGTTTTTGTTGTGTTACCGACCTAATTGATTTGTATTTAAGGTCGATGAAGTTATTTGTAAAGGTTGTTGGCAAGATTGATAGAAACCTATTGAGTGTGTAATTTCCTAACCAGTGAATGGATTTGCACTTTGAGTAAGGCAGATTGAAGCTTAAGAAGGATCTGATCAAGAAAATATAGTGCTACTCAGATAGATCAAGAAAACTTGTTATTTTCTAACAATTATAGTAGATGTGAAATCCCTTAACTGGGTAAGCTCTAACAAGCTTGGTTACTCATTAAATCCTCTAACAAGGTGCTCCATTAGCTTGGATTCTTAAATCCTCCACTAAGGTTACTCCTAATAGGGTATTGTACTTTTCATCAAGGCATATTTGTAAATCCCTTAACTGGGTGATTCCTAACTAGAATTAGTTCTTAACAAGACTTACTGTAAAGCTTTAACAGGCTTGGCTCCTAATAGGGTGAACTTCAAAAGAGTTTAGATAGATATCCTTGTGAGTCTCATCTCACCGTGGTTTTTACCTATTTGGGTTTTCCACATATAAACATTTGTGTCAAGTGGTGAATGCTTTTGTGGTTGTGATCTTATTTGTTCTTTTGATAAGGCATGATATGTAGAAGCATTCAGAGATGAATATGTTGAGTTATGATTAAGCATTTTTGATGTTTACAAGATTGAAGTTGTTTACTATTAAGTTGTCATAACAATTAAACCGGTTGATGTCAAGTATTCTTATGAATATTGATCTTGACTGAGATATGTTTACTTTATGAGATTGAGTTTGAGTTTGGGAACATTGTATCAGTTTTTTAATATACTGATCCACCCCTCCCCTCTCAGTATTCTACCAGATACTTATTCTTTCATCATACCATCAATTGGTATTAAAGCATCTTAGGTCCTCTTAATCTAAAAGCCTAATAGCTTGAGGAAAAGATCTTGTAGATCATGATGAAGAAAGAAGGTCTGAAGTTCAACAAAGATAACTATAGAATATGAAGTGACAGAATGGATATTTACACTAAGAGTCTTGGTAGTCAGTATTGGGATCATATAGGAACTAAGTATATTGCACCTACTGGAATCCTGAATGATGATCAGAAGAAAGAACAACAAGAAAATCACCAAGCATTAGAGGCTATTATTAGTTCTTTGTCTGATGTTGAATATGTAGATGTTCATGATCTTGAAACTGCATATGAAGTATGGAAAAAACTTTAAGAGATTTATAGCGGTGATGAACATGTTAATATTGCCAAAGGGGAGAGTTTAAGAGGAAATTTTGATGACATGAGAATATCTGAAGGTGAGAATATCCAGCAGTATGGTCAAAGGATTAAAGAGGTAGTTGTTGAGATAAACAGTGCAGGAGGGAAAGTGGAAGGTGCCATAGTAATCAGTAAGGTATTGAGAACCCTGCTACTGGTCTATGCTATCTAAGTTGCATCTATTCAAGAGATGAAATCCATTGACAAGACAAATATAACTCTTCACTCTATTATTTGCAAACTTATTGCTTTTGAATTAAATGGCTATGATGGTAGTGTACAAAAATCAGAATCTACATTCAAAGCTTTTGTCTCTAACTCATCTATGAGAAGAAGTAGAGATATCGGCCATAGTTATGAATCTAGATCCAGCAGAGATGCTGAAGATGAAGATAGGTTAGTGGAACTTGAAGCATTGTTGACAAAATGACTACCTAGAGGCACTGGTAAATATAAAGGTAAGCTACCTTTAAAATGTTTTGCATGCAACAAGACTGGTCATATAGAAACAAATTTCCCTAATGGTGAAAATTAATACAAGAGTGACAAATTTAAGAAGTATAAGGGTAAAGGAAAGAGAGATTGTCTTGTAGCTATTGACAGTGGTATTACTGATGAAGACTCTGATGATGATTCTAGTGAAGATATTATGTTTGTAGCTATTAAGGAAGAAATATCAGATCAGAAGGCACTGGTATCCAGAATGGATAACTCTGATGATTGGATCATTGATAGTGGTTGTTCACATCACATGACCGATGATCGGAGCAAATTTCTTTCCCTAAAGGAATTTGATGGTGGTGTCAGATTTTGCAATGACTCACCCTGCATGGTTAAAGTTAAGGGAGTTATTTCTCTTAATGAGAAGAGTAGTGCTGAAGATGTCTATTGGGTTGAAGGCCTTAAGCACAATCTTTTGAGTGTGGCACAACTTAATGACAAAGGATACCCTCTGGAGTTTAGAAATGGCATGTGCAAAATTTTTCACAACAAAAGTGAATTGATTGCAACCAGGAAACAAACTAGAGGTAATCTATTTCATCTCAATCCTAAAGTTAGCAACTATTTGATTGCAAAAATAGATGATAGATGGCTTTGGAATAGGATATTTTGTCATATAAATTTTGAGAATATTGTTAAAGTAAGAAAGTCTAAGACAGTAAGAGGTCTACCTCAGCTAGACAAACCGGTTAATGCTCTTTGTAAAGAATGTCAATTAGGAAAGATGACTTCTTCAACTTTCAAGAGCAAGTCCTTTTCAATAGAGCACTTGCTAGATTTGGTTCATACAGATCTATGTGGACCAATAAGAACAAGAAGGATTCAAGGTGACCGATATTTCATGATCTTCACTGATGATTGTTTAAGGTTGATGTGGGTCACATTCTTGAAGGATAAGAATTAATCTTTTAGTAAATTCGAGGCATTCAGAGCCTTAGCTAAGAAAGAGAGTAGCAAAAAGTTAAAATGTTTAAGAATAGATCAAGGTGGTGAACTCACTTTTGTGGAGTTCACTAATTATTGTGATAATAATGGTAGCAAGTGGTAGCTTTTTGCACATAGGACACCACAGTAGAATGATATAGCAGAGAGAAACAACCAGTCAATGGTTGAGGCTTCTAGGACTATGTTGATACAAGGAGGTGTAGCAAAAACATTTTGGAAAGAAGCTATAAGTACAGTTGTTTACACAATGAACCGAGTTCTAGTGAAAAGAGGTAAGGACAAGACCCCATATGAATACTAGTATGGGAGATCACTTGATGTTAACTATTTTAAGATATTTGGAAGCAAATGTTTTATTAAAAGAGGTGATTACCTAAGCAAGTTTGAAGCTAAGAGTGATGAAGGCATATTTCTTGGCTATTCCACCAAGAGTAAGGCCTATAAGTGCTTCAACAATCGGACACAAAGAATTGTTGAGAGTGTTGATGTTCATGTAGATGAATGTCCTAAAGTTTCAAAAGGAACCAGTTCTGAGAAGAAGGAGGAAGATCCTTGCATTTTGCTTTTGGAACCTAAAACTGTTAAATCAAAAACCAGTAAAGAAAATCCTAAAGTACTTGTTCAACCAGAACAAATAAACTTAGAGGAAGATGATAATGAAGGAGTTTAACTTGAAGAGAATGATCATTTTATTCCTAGGTATGTGAGACTAAATCACAGTCCTAAATAGATAATTGGAGATAAGGATGTTGATGTACTAACTAGAAGGAGAATAAGAGAGAACTCTTGCATGATCTCCACCTTTGAACCTAGAAGTGATAAGGAGGAATTTGGTGATGATCATTGGGTGAAAGCTATGGAGGAGGAGTTGGATCAAATTGAGAAGAACAACACTTGGACCCCGATACCCCGACCGGAAAACAAGAATGTTATATATACTAAATGGATGTTCAGAAACAAATTAAATGAAGATGGCCTTGTAGTTTGCAACAAGGCAAGATTAGTATGCAAAGGTTATGCATAAGAAGAAGGAGAAGATTATGGAGAAACTTTTGCACCAGTAGAAAAACTAGAAGGTGTCATAACATTACTCACATTTGCAGCTCATAAGAAGTTCAGGGTATACTAGATGGATGTCAAGTTTGCATTCTTGAATGGGATACTAGAAGAAGAGTTGTATATAGAGCATCTTGATGGCTATGCATTAACAGATAAGGAAGACATGGTATGAAAATTGGATAGAGATTTGTATGGATTAAAGGAGGCACCCAGAGCATGGTATGAAAGGCTTCATACTCATCTAATGAAGAAAGACTTTTCTATAACTAGTGATGACAACAAAATTTATCTCAAGTCTAAAGGAGATGAAATACTGGTCAGCGAAGTATTTGTAGATGACATTATATTTGGAGGTAATGATGACATGAGTAATTTTTTTGCAAATGAAATAAAGAATGAATTTGAGATGTCATTGGAAGAGGAAATAAAAAATTTCATAGGCTTACAGATACATCAGATGAAGAATGGTATTTTCATTACTCAATCCAAGTATGTGAAAGAGGTTTTGAAGACTTTCGGTATGAATGACTGTAAACTAGTTGGAACCCCAATGGTTACAAGTTGTAAATTTTCCAAGGAATATACATCTAAGTCTATAGATGAAAAGGAATACAGGTCAATGATTGGCAAATTACACTATGTTGTTCACAGTTGACTGGATATTGCCCATGGAGTTGGTATTGTTGCTAGATTTCAGAAGAATCCAAATGAGGCACATCTAATGGCAACCAAGAGATATTTTAGATATCTGAAAGGTACTGTTGACTATGGGTTATGGTATCCATATGGTGGAAATTTTGACTTGAAGGAATACATAGATGTTGATTGGGAAGGACATATTGATGACCAGAAGAGTACTACCAGTGGAGCAATCTTTCTAGGAGGAAGGCTAGTTTCATGGAGTAGTAAAAAGCAGAGTTGTACTTCACAATCTACTACTGAAGCTGAGTATGTAGAAGGTTAAATGAATTGCACACAAGCTATGTGGATGAGGCACATTTTGGAAGTTTTGAAAATAGAAATCTCAGAACCAATAAATATTTTGTGTGATAATACAAGTGAAATAAACATTTCTAAAAATCATGTTTTGCACACAAGGACTAAGCACATTGAATTGAAATATCACTTTTGAGGGAAAAAGTTCAAACTAAAGATGTTATCTTGGAGCATGTTTCTACAAAGGAGCATCTTGGAGATATCTTGACAAAACCTCTACCTAAGACCACTTTCGAGTATCTTAGAAGTCAATTGGGGGTTGTCCCTCTTCATGAAGTTAGTTGAGCATGATGATGATTGCATCAGTCCCTGAACCACTTGTAGAATTTTACATGGATTGATGAAGAAGTGGATGTTTTCCACAGGGGGGGCATCAAGTTGTAGAATGATGTTGATGCATATTGAGAGCAGAATTACATGTTTTACTTTCACTTTGGAATGGTTGTCAAAGGGGGAGAATAATTATGTGATTAAGGAGAAGAATTATGTGTCTAATTAGGTGAACAGTGAAAGGCTGAAGAAAGACAACAACAAGGTGAATACTTGGTAATGTAAACCAGGATACCTATTCACCAATCTTAACAGCAATCAGAGGCATTGATATTTGTATTGCCATCAATTCCAAACAAGGAGATTGTTGGAATTTTGAGTTTGTTGGAATTTTGCATAGAGACTGCATTAATGATATGTTGTCATTGATGTCAATTGAGCCGGTAATGGTATTCATATTATTGCTGATATTGTTGTTTTTGATATTGGCAAGTAACCGGTAAGAATAGATTTGTGGAAGATGTTGTAAACCAGTATGTAAAGTTTGTGAGATGAACACATGAACCAATGTAAAGGGTTAAACCTTTTTATTCAGTGTAACTAGTAAACCCTATTAGTTGTTAAACCCTAACTGATCAAATTTGTTGGTTTATTATCTAATGAGCCGCAATGATGGAGACATGTGTGATCAATGTATGATGATAAGTTCAAATTGTTTTGGTGCATTTGGTTATTATCTAGGGAAGGAGCAAAGTGGATTGCATCTAATGCACAATGTGTGATGAGTTACAAAGTCCGTTGAAGCGGTGATCATGGAGTGGTTGGAATATTCTTGAAGCATGTGAAGAGATTGTCATGATTTCTAATGGTCAAGATTGTATTGACTTGTTTGTAATCTCGATGATGAGAATTAGGTTTTTGTTGTGTTACTGACCTAATTAATTTGTATTTAAGGTCGATGAAGATGTTTATAAAAGTTGTTGGAAAGATTGATAGAAACCCATTGAGTGTGTAGTTGCCTAACCAGTGAATGGATCTGCACTTTGAGTAAGGTAGATTGAAGCTTAAGAACAATGTGATCAAGAAAATTTAATGCTACTCCGACAGATCAAAAAAACCTGTTGTTTTTTAACAATTACAACAGAAGTGAATTCCCTTAACCGGGTAAGCTCTAACAAGCTTGGTTACTCATTAAATCCTCTAACAAGGTTCTCCATTAGCTTGGATTCTTAAATCCTCCACCGAGGTTACTCCTAATAGGGTATTGTGCATTTCATCAAGGCATATTTGTAAATCCCTTAACCGGGTGATTCTTAACCAGAATTAGTTCTTAACAAGACTTATTGTAAAGCTTTAATAGGCTTGGCTCCTAACAGGGTGAACTTTAGAAGAGTTTAGATAGCTATCCTTGTGAGTCTCATCTCACCGTGTTTTTTACCTATTTGGGTTTTCCACGTATAAACATTTGTGTCAAGTGGTGAATGCTTTTTTGGTTGTGATCTTATTTGTTGATTTGATTAACTTCTGATAAGGCATGATATGTAGAAGCATTGAGAGATGAATATGTTGAGTTATGATTAAGCATTGTTGATGTTTACAAGATTGAAGTTGTTTACTATTAAGTTGTCATAACAGTTAAACTGGTTGATGTCAAGTATTCTTATGAATATTGATCTTGACTAAGAGATGTTTACTTTGTGTGACTGAGTTTGAGTTTGGGAACTTTGTATCAATTTTTCAATATTATGATTCACCCCCCCCCCCCCTCTCAGTATTCTACCAGATACTTATTCTTTCATCATACCATCAATTCAAACATCTTATGATTTGAATAATCTATTTAGAAAATCATCATAGAATGACTACCACTTCGATCATACACACCTTGCAAAAAATTTGAAAATAGACTTTAAACCTTTTATTAAATGAGACCCATATTCAAAATTAGACATTCCTACTTGAGGAATACAAATTCACATGTCATTGACACAAGAATTCATACAACATGTGGACATAAAGGATAGATGATCTAGAAATGACTCCCTTTCATTAATATTTAGAAGCATGCATATATCATAACAATGGACACCTATAGAAAGGAAATGTTTTCTTTCTATGTCCCTTAGCTCCTATTACATGCTATTTGGAAAAAAAATCAGAATCCATCATATATGCCCTGAATTCCCTTTTATATCAACAATGGAGAAAAACAAGCTACAGGCTAAACAAGGCACATGTCAAAAATAGATAGATTAAGATTACAAAAACCTTTTTACACACAACCCTTCTAGAGCCACTTAATACAAATGGTTTCACAATCATCCTCAACAATCCTCTTGAGTTGCAAACTCCACCTCCTTTGAGTATCAACATCCATTTCAGTTCCATCATCTTCAGATGAATAATACCCTATGCCACCATGATATTATTGTTCTCAAAAATAAGAAACCCAAGTTCACCTGCAATGGATCTATGAAATAGCCTATTTCAATCTATGAAGGACTTCAGGACTTGGACAACATAACATAGGATCCTAATGATCCTCCTACACTTCAGGTTCTGCTAGACCTAGGGGGGGACACCCTTTGATGTATTGAATCATACTCATTACCCACATATGATAGCATCAATAAAAGTAGATAGATCTCATAAGGCTTAACTAATAGGAGTTTACTACATATGGGCTAGATCTACATTGACATCTCAACTAAGTTGAAGCATGAGATAGTGGAACAAACTAAAACTACAAACATGAAAGTAAATGGATATTTGATTTTTTTTTAAATCTCTAAGAATCCCTAGAATCTGCAAGACCAGTGCCTTATCCAAGGGCATGGAGTCATACATCAAACTGCAAATGAAAAACCTCTCCTGCAAATCCATCTTCATCATTAAATATTTCTGCATTAATGCCTTGCCTAAATGCATTACTTGGCTCATTCGCAAAATCATCCGATCTTGAAAATATATTCCAATATTTATGATTGATTATAGAATTTAAATTATTCCTTGAAGAATTCCTACAAACAATCTCAACAATCTCCTTGAGATGACAAAGTCCAGGCTCCTTGAGGATTTAATTTGTAACAAAGAAATATATATCTAGAGACAATTTTTTGTGAGTTTATGTATGCCTTACATATATATAAACCTGCAACTAGAAACACCTACATCGAGAAGATATACCCCATTACTTGAAAGAAGACATTACTTTACAAACTCTGGAAGAAGAACTCAGAGCTGGAAACACAGAATTATGGAGCTCTACTCACAAAAATTCTGGAACCCTTACAAAATGAGAAGATCTCAGAATAAGAGAGAAGATTTCTAGATTTCATCTGACAATGACAACTATCCCAAATCTTCTACATTTACGGCTCACACACTTAGCCTACTGAAAATCTTCTCTAACAAACTGAAAAATATTTCTGAAATTCTAAGGAAATTGCCGTCAAGATATTTTACATGTGTTACAACTGACTGTAGAAATGGACTTCTCATTTTGAGAGCTTTCCAATGATATATAACACATCTATATTTGGGCAAAAAATAACCCCTCAACCATCAATCTCTCTCTGCACAAGAGTCATTTAAATTTCTACATTTTACAGTATAGTCTGAAACTATATCATTTAACTTTGACTTTTTCCCTCTGTGCCCCTCCACATGTCACCTCTGGTTTAGTCATGAGTCCCTCTATTTACCACCTGTCCTACCACCTGAGCATGGCCAGACCCACAGTGAGACCTTAGCTCTTCTTTTTCATTAAACCGAGATGGATATTCATCGATATACTTTCCATCATGGTATAGCAACAACCGTTGGATCATTTCCAACTTGCATGGTTGTTATCACACCTAGGCCATCCACCCTTTCTATCAAGTCCACCATGTGTCAGCCTCTGGTTTGCCACCTGATCCACCTGAGAACGGCCTCATCCACCACTTCAGCGCCACTAGACCCACCATTTCACTTTGGTTCATCTTTGTCACTAATCCGCGATGGATAACTGGTGAGCTATTTCAGATTGCAAATCAGCGACCACCATTGATCTTCCTTGGACTTGCTTGCCCATTAACTCACCTAGGCTTGCTCTTCTACTGCATGTCACCACATGTCAACCTCTGGTTCACTCATGAGTACACCTAGGCACCATCTGGGCCTGGGCCCGCCTTGTCGCCAAGTCATGATTGGTAATTGATGAGCAGTTTCCCATCACAGTATAGCGTCAGAAGTTGATCTTCCTCAGATCTGCTCACTCGTTAATCACCCCTTTTTTGCATGTGCTTTGTTGTTGATCCACGATGAGTTGAGGTCATGCATCTTCTAATCACGAATTAGCAACCACTGTTGGATCATGTGCGATCACCATTTGATCTGCCTGGCTTGCTTGACCTTTAGCACACCTGGGCCAGTCTATCACAAATTTTGGTTGCCTTGAGATGTGTGTATGTGTGTGGGTCCATTGGGTCACCGAGCTTCCACTTGCGAAAATTTTGTAAGATTTAGACACTAAAGATATATGTGTCTTTGTATTTAAATACAAAACATTTCCTTCCCATTACCAATGTGGGATAAATGTTTATGCCTGGCAACATTTACTTGGAAGTTTCTCTATCCTTTTAAAACCCTCTTCACTGCATGAAGGGGGAGAATGCCAGCAAGGGTCACAAAGATTTGGTTTTACACCTGACAATCACATTTGTTTAAAGGTTTCTTTGCTTCCCATGTTTCACAAGCATGCGAGGGGAGGATTACTGGCTTCATTTTTCATGCCCCCAAACCAGGTGATTCAGGTTGATTAATCAAGTTCCATTCTGAAAGTGTAGATGCAAAAATTTGAAATGGGCCTTTCAAATTCCTCAAAATTTTATGAGTCCCAACAAATATAATCCAGAAGAGGGGAATATTGACCATATAATCTTTTCTCAAACTCATCTTTCATAGGTTTCATCTGACTCTTCCATAGCTTTTACAATTGCACAATAGGATTGTACATGACATAGATTAGAAATGACACACCAAGGATGGTCCTCCACAAAGTGAGCACCTAGTCTCTTTAAGGGATCAGGTGTATCCTTGTTGGGTGAAGGCTTCTAATTATTATTTACAAGCTTTGTATCTTTCCAAATTTTGTTATACGACACATCATGCAGCCTTGGCCTGTCATGTCTCTGGTAGTTTGTCCTATCATGTGATAGTCCTTTTTCATTTCTAGATATCTTATAATTCAAATCCTTAAGTGCAAACATAACTTTGTCCATTGTATCCTCTTCTTTTGATTGTTTATTATGATGACCCTTAGGATTTTACAAAATCCTTACATCATCTGTCCTAGCGGTTTTACCAAAGGCCTTTCTATTCTTTTCTATGGTAAGAGATTCCTTGAATGTCTCACTAAGAGTTGGTGGTTTTTTATCTCAATTCATAGCCAATCTTAGGATCAAAAGCATCATAGTAAAAAAAATGCACATAAGATCATTTGGCTTCAAATGAGGTGGTATTTTGTTGAGCAACTTGATAAACTAGTTATTAAAGCTTGACACTTCCTCATTGTACCCCTTCTTTATGTTTGTCAACTCACAAAGGGAAAACTTTGGATCATAATGATCATCATATTGGTCCTTGAACATCCTCTTGAAATCCTCAATGAATCTAATTGATGAATCAGGAAAACTTTAATACCACTCCCCTGTATAATCTATGAGGGATTGCATAAACAATTTTATAAAAACATCCTCATGTTCAACATCAAAGTTATCCATTATATTTTGGAAAGATCTAATGTGATCTTCACCAATGACTGCACTATTTCTAAAGAACTTAGGGACATCATTCCTTAGCTCATTGCTAATAGCATTAGGATAACCCTAGATCCTGATAAAGTCTATTTGCCTATATCTATCCAACTGCATCAGCCTTCAAGCAAATTGATCTTGTTGTTGCTTCATATTCCCTTGGTTTGGAATTTTTTGTTGACATTATTGTTGTTGATTGTTAAATTGTTGCATAGGGATCTATTGATGTTGTTGATGTTGGCTTGCTAACTATTGTTGATGTTGCAGAAATTACAAGTATTGCAGGTAAGCATTATTCCCTCCTAATGGATTGTATGGTGGATATAGTGGAAAAGAAGGGAATTGAGGAAATAGGGGATATTGTGGAGGTGGTGGAGGAGGAATGTACCCATATTTTGGTCTACTAAACTGGTTTGGTACTATGTGCTATTGTTGTTCAAAACTTTGTTGCTGACTAGCATGTAGTTAATTAGTGCTTGCTTGATTAGCATTGACATTTTGGGTGCTTATGGGTGGTAAACTCATACTTGCAGACACTGAAGACATATTTGGCATACCATTAGTCCATGGGATAGACATTGGTATAGTGCTCGTGGAAACACTTGATGCATTCATCTGAACATTAGCACTGCCCTGAGTATTCTCTAAAAATTATGATGTTGATGTACTAGCCATAGTAGCCTGAGTACCAGCACTTGTAGTATAAGGGACAAAGGAAGTATTGATACTTGGTAGACTTGATGCAAAAATAGAGGAAGGTGTAAAACTAACATTTCTTGTTGTAGACACAATAGGCAATTGACCTATACTACTATCATACTATCTGGATAAAGGAAGAAAATGCAAGGCAAAATAGGAAGAAAGATTAGGAATTTCTTGAGCCATTTATCTTATCATATCCATTTGGGCTTTCATTTGGTCTACTTTCATTTGAGAGTCATCTAATGTTTCCCCAGATGGATTACCCAAAGTATAACACACATTTTGATTTGTAAAATAGGCTTGAAACTGGGCTTGAAGTGGAGGATAACTCATTGATATAGGAATGGGGGAACACTTATTACTTCAAGATTGGACATATTTTGACCAAATGCAGCATGTGCATTGGCTAATTGCTCAGGATATCTTGCTTCATTCTCATTTTTTAGTTTGAATTTCTCAAATTCAGCATAAAATCTATCTTGTCTTGCTTTATCCTAAATAGGCTCTTCATAATAGGGATTTGGGGGATGTCTATCCATTGTTGGGAAGGTATAACAAAAAAAAAAGATTCTCTCTACAGGGGAAATCATCACTACTTGTATCTTCTAACTCTCTAGTAGAATAATAACCTTATAAAATATGATTTCCTTTATCCCTAAGTTGCTGCTGATGAAGACCTTCTACTTCATTCAAATAAACTTCATAACTAACACACATCAAATTTTTAGCAGCTAAGGTCTTAGTTTTACCTCTTCCTTTAATAGTCCACTTTCTACTTGTTGTGTCTTTTCCTAGATGATGACCTCCTTGTTCCCTCTGTCCAGCTTTGTGGTCTTAATTGTGCTCATTACCTAAAGCCTTTTGCTTAGAAATACGCTCACTTCTTTGTGTTGCACTAGTATTAATGCTTTTACTACTCATATGAACCTTTTGAGCTCTAAATGACCTTACTATCTTTTTAGAGTTGCCACCCAATATAGGGATCACTTTCTTTAATATTACTTTTAAACAATGACTTTGATCCTATGGAAAGCTACTAGGTTTAGATTCACAATAAACACTTAACCATTCCCCAGTAGAGTCATGAATTTGTTGGTTCCCAAATCAATAGGTCCCAAAACCCTAAATATTTAGCCACTTTCTCATCAATAGGTTCAACACTGGATTTGGCCAATGAACAATATTTAGTCACAAGACTAGAATCTCCTGCACTTCTAGCTCTACAAGACCAAGGTGGGTGTACCTCACAATTTCTTAATGGCCTATGACAACTTTACGCTTAGACATTGCCTACTAAAGAAGATTATCTCAATGAAAATATCCCAAGGAAATATAGATAAACTTTTAGTTATGGCTTCAACCTCAATTTATATCTTTTATGTATACATTGAGATTGGTTCTCTATTCTTACAACTACTCCTAGTTGCAAAAATATAAAAGGTGAAATAAGAATGATTCTGAAGTGTAAGTTTGACTAGTGCCTACTTTGGGTGAGCAGAGTCCAGTTTGCAAACAATCAACACTTGCTATGACACACACCTAATAACCATATTCAAGCATTTTATGACTTGCATAATATATTTAGAAAATCATCACAGAATGACTACCACTTTGATCATACACACTTTGCAGCTTTGAAAATAGACTTTAACCCTTTCATTAAAAGAGACCCATATTCAAAATCACACATTTCTTTTTGAGGAAGACAAATTCACATGTCATTGAAACAAGAATTAATACAACATGTGGACACAAAGGATAGATAATTTGGAAATGACACCATTTCATTAATAATCAAAAGTATACATATATCATAACAATGGACACCTACAAAAAGGAAACATTTTCTTTCTATGTCCCTTGGCTCCTATTACATGCTATTTGGAAAAAAATTAGAATCATCTTACTGGCCTTGAATTCCCTTGTATATCAACAAGGGAGAAAAACAAGCTACAAGCTAGACAAGACGCGTGTCAAAATCAGACAACTTGAGACTACAAATACTTTTTTACACATAGTTCTTCTAGAGGAACTTAATGGAAATGGTTGCACATCCATTCTTAGCTATCCTTTCGAGCCACAATGAAAATCTATCTCACTTATTGATCAGCTTCCATCATTAACTCCATCATCTACCATCTTGGATCAATCTCTGACTCCAAATTACTATACTTAGTAATCTTCACCTGCCCGTAAAATCTGATATCCTCTTTGTATATCACCTCGAGCCACAAAACAATATGCAATAGGGCTTCCATTAATGCATTCTCCATCCTTAATTTGTCGACCTACTCTAATTGGATAGGAGAACTACCACATTTAAGATCCACCATCTTCAGGCTTCGACCTCTGCATAATAGATCCTATATCTGACCACCTAGGAGCCACTTGTCATTATTTTCATTATCCAAATCACTTAGTTAGGCCTGGTCAATAACCACATGGACAATTGATTCTTATCAGGCTGCATGTTGGCATATTTCTACAAGTTGACGGACACACGCATTATGCATCTCCTCAACAACAATCCTTCTATGAGCTCGCAAGATTGCACATCCTCCCTGTAGTTATAACCCCTATAAGATCTTCCCTCTCAAGTTTTCCTAGCTATAGGATGGTGGGTTGTATTGTCTTCTCCTTCTTTGTTGCCCTGCATCACCATTAGATTGCTTGCACATGAGGCACGGGGTGGTGGGGACACCTTTCTATTATTGTGTTTGCTATTGGGTTTAGATTCACAACAAACACTTGATTGATCCCCAACAAATTTTCCAATCTATTGGTTCCCAAATCAACAAGTCCCCAAACCCTAAAGATTTAGCCACTTTCTCATCAACGGGTTTAATGTTGGATTTGGCCTATGAATGAGATTCAGTCACAAGACTAAAATCTCTTGCAATTTTGGCTATGCAAGACCAAGGCAAGTGTACCTCACAATTTCCTAATGGCCTATGACAACTTTATGCTCAAACATTGCCTACTAAAGCATATTATCTCAATGAAAAGATCCCAAGGAAAGATGGATAAACTTTTAGTTTTGGCTTCAACCTTAGATTATATCTTTTATGCATGCATTGAGATTGGTTCTCTATTCTAACAACTACTCCTACCTGCAAAAATATAAAAGGTGAAGTAAGAATATAAAAGGTGAAATAAGAATGACTCTAAAGTGTAAATATGACCAGTGCCTACTTTGGGTGAACAAAGTCCAGTCTGCAAACAATCAACACTTTCTATGAAACACACTTAATAACCATATTCAAGCATCTTATGACATGCATAATCTTCTTAGAAAATCATCATAGAATGACTACCACTTCGATCATACACACTTTGCAACAACTTTGAAAATAGACTTTAACCCTTTTATTAAAAGAGACCCATATTCAAAATCTAACATTCCTTCTTGAGGAAGACAAATTCACATGTTTTTGACAAAATAATTCATACATGTGCACACAAAGGATAAATAATCTGGAAATGACTCCCTTTCATTAATAATTAGAAGCATACATATATCATAACAATGGACACTTGTAGAAAGGAAATGTTTTCTTTCTATGTGCCTTGGCTCCTATTACATGTTATTTGGAAAAAAAATCTATTCTATCTTACCGGCCCTGAATTCCCTTGTATATCAACAAGGGAGAAAAAAAAGCTATAGGCTAGACAAGACACATGTCAAAATAAGATAGCTTAAGACTACAAATACTTTTTTACACACTCCTTTTGGATGCACTTAATGCAAATGGTTACAAAACCATCCTCAACAATCCTCTTGAGTCACGAGGAAAATATGTTCCACTTGCTGATCAACTTCCATCATTAAATCCATCATCTACCATCTTTGATCGGTTTCTAAATCCAAATGACTATACTTAGTAATCTTCACCTATCGTTAAATCTAATATCCTCTTTGTAGATAACCTCGAGCCACATAACAATCTACAATAGGACTTCCATTAGTGCATTCTCCATCCTCTGTCGACCTACTCTAATTTGATAGGAGAACTACCACATTTAAGATCTACCATCTCCAGGCACTGACCTTTGCATATCAGATCCTATATCTGACCACCTGGGAGCCACTTGTCATTATTTTCAATGTCCAATTCACTTATTAAAGCCTAGTCAATAACCACATGGACAATCAAGTCTTATTATGCCACATGCTAGCATGTTTCTACAAGTTGACTGACACTTGCATTATGTGCCTCCTCAACAACAATCCTTTTTTGGGTTTGTGGGATTGTACATCCTCCCTATAGTTAAAACCCCCATAGGATCTTCCCTCTCAATTTTTCCTAGTTGTGGGATGGCGGGGTGTATTGTCTTCTCCTTCTTTGTTGCCCTGCATCACCATTAGATTGCTTGTACATGAGGCACGGGGTGGTGGGGTCACCTTTCTCTTCCTGTGTTTTCTAATGGGTTTAGATTCACAACAAACACTTTATTGTTCCCTTATAGAGTCGCTGATTTGTTGGTTCCCAAACCAATAGGTCCCAAAACCCTAAAGATTTAGCCACTTTCTCATCAACAGGTTCAACATTGGATTTGGCCAATGAACAAGATTCAGTCACAAGACTGAAATCTCCTACACATCTGGCTCTGCAAGACCAAGGTGGGTGTACCTCACAATGTCTTAATGGCCTATGACAACTTTATGCTCAAACATTGCCTACTAAAGAAGATTATCTCAATCAAAATATCTAAAAGAAAGATAGATAAACTTTTAGTTCTAGATTCAACCTTAGCAATATCTTTTATGCATGCATTGAGATTGGTTCTCTATTCTAAAAAATACTCCTACTTGCAAAAATATAAAAGGTGAAATAAGAATGATTCTAAAGTGTAAATCCGTCCAATGCCTACTTTGGGTGTTCACAGAGTCCAGTCTCCAAACAATCAACACTTTCTATGACACAAACTTAATAGCCATATTCAAGCATCTTATGACTTGCATAATATTTTTATAAAATCATCACAGAATGACTACCACTTCAATCATACACACTTTGCAGAAAATTTGAAAATAGACTTTAACCCTTTCATGAAAAGAGACCCATATTCAAAATCACACATTCCTTCTTGACGAAGACAAATTCCCATGTCATTGACACAAGAACTCATATAACATGTGGACACAAAGGATAAATAATCTAGAAATGACTCCCTTTTATTAATAATCAGAAGCATACATATATCATTAAAATGGACACCTGCAAAAATGGAATATTTTCTTTCTATGTCACTTGGCTCCTATTACATGCTATTTAGAAAATTTTTAGAATTCGTCTTACTAACCCTAAATTCCCTTGTATATCAACAAGGGAGAAAAACAAGCTACAGGCCAGACAAGACACATGTCAAAATCAGACAGCGTAAGACTACAAATACATTTTTACACACAATCCTTTTGGAGGTACTTAATGCAAATGGTTGCACAACCATCCTCAACAATCCTCTCAAGTTGTGAAGAAAATTTTTCCCACTTGTTGATCATCTTCCATCACTAACTCCATCATCTACCATCTTGGATCAATCTTTTACTCCAAATTACTGTACTTAGTAATCTTCACCTGCCCATAAAATCTGATATCCTCTTTCTAGATCACCTCAAGCCACAAAAAATATATGCAATAAGACTTCCATTAATTCATTCTCCATTCTCTGTCGACCTACTCTGATTGGAAAGGAGAACTACCACATTTAAGATCCACCATCTTTAGGCACTGACCTTTGCATATCAGGTCCTATATCTCACCACCTGGGAGCCACTTGTCATTATTTTCATTGTCCAAATTACTTAGTCAGGCCTGGTCAATAACCACATGGACAATAGAGTCTTATTGGGCTGCATGCTAGCATGTTTCTACAAGTCCACTAACATGTGCATTATCCACCTCCTCAACAATAATCCTTTTATGGGCTATCAGGATTGTACATCCTCCATATAGTTATAACCCCCACAAGATCTTGCCTCTCAATTTTTCCTGGTTGTGGGATGGCGGGGTGTATTGTCTTCTCCTTCTTTGTTGTCTCGCATCACCAGTAGATTTCTTGCACATGAGGTGCGGGTTGGTGGGGACACCTTTCTCTTCCTCTATTTTCTATTGTGTTTAGATTCACAACAAATACTTGATTATTCCCCAGCAAAGCCACCAATCTATTGGTTCCCATATCAATAGGTCCCAAAACCCTAACAATTTAGCCACTTTCTCATCAACAGGTTCAAAGTTGGATTTTTCAAATGAATGAGATTTAATCACAAGACTGAAATCTCTTGCACTTATGGCTTTGCAAGACCAAGGTGGGTGTTCCTCACAATGTCCTAATGGCCTATGATAACCTTATGCTCAGACATTGCCTACTAAAGTAGGTTTATCTCAATGAAAATATCTGAAGGAAAGATAGATTAAATTTTAGTTATGGCTTCAACCTCAGTTTATATCTTTTATGCATGCATTGAGATTGGTTCTCTATTCTAAAACTACTACTACTTGCAAAAATATAAAAGGTGAAATAAGAATTATTCTAAAGTGTTAATCTGACTAGTACCTACTTTAGGTGAACAAAGTCTAGTCTGCAAACAATGAACACTTTCTATGACACACAAATAATAACCCTATTCAAGAATCTTATGACTTGCATAATCTTTCTATAAAATCATCACAAATTGACTACCACTTCGATCATACACACTTTGCAGCAACTTTGAAAATAGACTATTAAATGAGACCCATATTCAAAATCACACATTCATGCTTGAGGAAGACAAATTCACATGTCATTGACACAAGAATTCATACATGTGGACACAAAGGATAGATAATCTAGAAATTTCTCCCTTTCATTAATAATTAGAAGCATACATATATCATAACAATTGACACCTACAGAAATGGAAAGATTTCTTTCTATGTCCCTTGGCTCCTATTACATTCTATTTGGAAATTTTTTAGAACCCATCTTATTGGCCCTGAATTCCCTTGTATATCAACAAGGGAGAAAACCAAGCTACAAACTAGACAAGACATGTGTCAAAATTGGACACCTTAAGACTACAAATCATCTCTACACATAGTCATTTTGAAGGAGCTTAATGCAAATGGTTGCACAACCATCCTTAGCAATCCTCTCGAGCCGTGAAGAGAATCTATCCCACTTGTTGATCACCTTCCATCATTAACTCCATCATCTACCATCTTAGATCAATCTCCAGCTCCAAATTACTATGGTTAGTAGTCTTCACCTGCCCGTAAAATCTAATATCTTATTTGGAGATCACCTCGAGCCATAGAACAATCTAGAATGGGACTTCCATTAATGCAATCTTCATCCTCTATCAACCTACTCTGATTTGATATGAGAACTACCACATTTAAGATCCACCATATTCAGATGCCAACCTCTCCATATCAGATCCTATATCTAACCACCTGGGTGCCACTTGTTATTATTTTCATTGTCCAAATCACTTAGTCGAGCCTAGTCAATAACCACATGGACAATTGAGTCTTATTAGGCTGCATGTTGGGATGTTTCTGCAAGTCAATTGATAGGAATGTTAAGCGACACCTCAACAAAAATCCTTTTGTGGGCTAGCAGGATTGCACATCCTCCCTATAGTTATAACCCCCATAGGATCTTCCCTCTCAATTTTTCCTGGGTGTGGGATGGCGGGGTGTATTGTCTTCTCCTTCTTTGTTGCCCTGCATCACAATTAGATTGCTTGCACATGAGGCATGGGGTGGTGGGGACACCTTTCTCTTCCTGTGTTTGCTACTGGGTTTAGATTCACAACAAACACTTGATTGTTCCCTAGCAAAGTCACCAATCTATTGGTTCCCAAATCAATAGGTCCCGAAACCCTAAATATTTAGCCACATTCTCATCAACAAGTTCAATGTTGGATTTGGCCAACGAATGAGATTTAGTCACAAGACTGAAATCTCCTGCAATTATGGCTCTGCAAGACCAAGGCAAGTGTACCTCACAATGTCCTAATGGCCTATGACAACTTTATGTTCAAACATTGCCTACTAAAGCAAATCATCTCAATGAAAATATCCCATGGAAAGATGGATAAATGTTTACTTCTGGCTTCAACCTCAATTTATATATGTTATGCATGCATTGATATTGGTTCTCTAATCTAACAACTACTCTTACCTAGAAAAATATAAAAGGTGAAATAAGAATGATTTTAAAGTGTAAATCTGACCAATGCCTACTTTGGGTGAACAGAGTCTAGTTTGCAAACAATCAACACTTGCTATGACACACACTTCATAACCATATTCAAGTATCTTATGACTTGCATAATCTATTAAGAAAATCATCACAGAAAGACTACCACTTAGGTCATACATACTTTGCAGCAACTTTGAAAATAGACTTTAACCCTTTCATTAAAAGAGACCCATATTCAAACTCACACATTCCTTCTTGACGAAGACAAATTCACATGGAATTGACACAATATTTCATACAATATGTGGACACAAAGGATAGATAATCTGGAAATGACTCCCTTTCATTAATAATGAGAAGAATACATATATCATAACAATAGACACCTATAGAAAGGAAATATTTTCTTTCTATTTCCCTTGGCTCCTATTACATTTTATTTGGAAAATTTTCAGAATCCATCGTACTGGCCATAAATTCCCTTGTATATCAGCAAGGGGGAAAAACAAGCTATAGGCCAGACAAGATACATGTCAAAATTGGACAACTTAAAACAAAATATTTTTTACACAGTCCTTTTGGAGGTACTTAATGCAAATGGTTGCAAAACCATCCTCAACAATGCTCTCGAGCCATGAAGAAAATCTATCTCACTTGCTAATCAGCTTCCATTAGTAACTCTATCATCTACCAACTTGGATTGATCTTTGACTCTAAATTACTATACTTGATAATCTTCACTTGCCGATAAGATATTATATCCTCTTTGTAGATTACCTCGAGCCATAGAACAATATGCAATAGGACTTCCATTAATTCTTTCTCCATCCTCTGTCGACCTACTATGATTGGATAGAAGAACTACCACATTTAAGATCCATCATCTTCAGGCACAAAAATCTGTATATCAAATTCTATATCTGACCACCAGGGAGCCACTTGTCATTATTTTCATTTTCCAAATGACTTGGTCAAGCCTGGTCAATAACCACATGGATAATCGAGTCTTATCGGGTTGCATGATGACATTTTTCTCCAAGTCAACTGACACATGCGTTATGCGCCTCCTCAACAAAAATCCTTTTGCAGGCTAGCGAGATTCCACATCCTCCCTATAGTTATAACTTTTATAGGATCTTCCCTCTCAAGTTTTCCTAGCTGTGGGATGGCAGGGTGTATTGTCTTCTCCTTCTTTGTTGCCTTGCATCACCATTAGATTGCATGCACATGAAGCCCAAGGTGGTGGGGACACCTTTCTCTTCTTGTGTTTTCTCATCTTGCACCATCCTTTTGTCACCTTCCTCCAAGCCATGGGGTGGTGGGGATATCTCTTCCACCTTTCTTAACATTTACCCCATGAACTAGTGATCACCCTTCATTGGCCAAATAAAAACCTAAGTCACACCAAAAATAACTTTTTTGGTGTAACTCAAACAAGTCAGCATCAAGCATTTTCAGTTATACTAAAACCTCAAGCTACACTAAAAATAAATCATGTTGCCATGACTCTTCTCCTGCTACATCAACCTTCAACATTGTAGAGTTATAGTAGAGCATCTTTATTTAAATGTACAATCGTGCGTAGTTCACAGCCATCGATCCTCTATTGAGCTATCTCTATTTAACTTCACTTGAAAGGCTTGTCATTAGGCTCACATCTTCATTGCATGGCTCGAAATCAATATGTTCATTCTCTCATTGGCTCAAATATCTATCGTAACCTCATGTGGGACCCCCATGCCAAGTAAGTTGGCGGGGCTGCATCATTAAGCTTTGTGAGAAATTTGCATTAACCACACAATCATATGTTAACCTAGGTCATTGATCTTTTGTAAATGGATCACCATTTACTCCACTTCAGAGATGGGACAGTGGGACCACCTCATCCACATGTCCATTAGGTATCTTTTTATTGGTCACACTGGTGATGACTTGTTCAGGTGGAACCCTTCTCCTCTATTGGCATCCACCACTTTCGGTGTCACATGAAGCTTTGGAAAATCCATCATACCAAAAAAAGGATATTTCGGTGAAACACAAGGGGGTAGCCAAAAGGAAGAAAAGTCTTGCCAAAAAGAACATATGTTGCCACATAGCCAAGGGCCCCACATAACTGGAAGAACAAATTTGCACCTACCACATAGACACTATCAAGCCAAGAATGAGAGGGCCCACACAACTACAACTCACTCTGAATGAACCAACCCATGCTTCCCACCTGTACATCTGCTAAAACTCATCCAACATGGGCACGACAATCGAGGGTCAAAGGCTGGTCGAAACTTGGCTTGAAAATAAAAACACTTTTTTTGTTCTAGTTGGATGTGATAGGCCGATAAGGGGTCGGTCTTGCCGATAAACTCTCTCACACCAAGATCTAATCCTTGTCGCTAAGAAGAGACCTCTGTTATATAGAAAAAGGGACCCATCGGCATAACACATGAAGGTCGATAGGAAGTTAAAAAAACCTTAGTGAAAGAAGATGTCTAACCAAAAACTGCCATTCACATGGATTTTCAAGATTTTCTTGCCTGCAACAACTATGTAGCTAACATGATGTGTTATGCTGCTGAGGGGATTCTGAGTGTCCTTAGCAAAATTTTGAACCTAGGTCCTCAAATTTATGCAAGATTTTTGAGGTCCTAACACATCCTTTTTTTACTATGCGGTCACACTAACCTTTTGTTTCTTCACAAAGGGTCAAGGTCAATAGGATGTTTGGCTGAAAAAGAAGGTTGGGTAGTCAATAACATGTGCACTTTGTAGTTTCTTGGCCTCTGTTAGATTAAAAACTTGTGTGTTATTGACACCCCACTAGCATAACCCTCATGTTATGTACCTCCTGCTACCTGTTGTAGTATGATAACTTGCGTGTTATGTGCTACCCCTCCAAGATTTGTGCAACTAACACCACCTGTGACTGCAAGTGGTGTTTACATGGTGTGTTATTGACAACTGCAACCAAGTGTGACTAACACGATGTGTTAGTCAAACAACAACCATAATTTTCCTAGATCAAAGTAGCCTACCCAATACAATTCCAACTCAATGACCTCTTCCATCCTCATCCAGTTACCTGTCCCAGTAGCTTATCCCATTCTTGCCCTCTGTATCTCCATGGGTGACTAACACAATGTTATCTGATTAGTTATCTACTAAAGTTGTAATATAACACAGCATGTTATCCTACAAAGGAGATTCTGAGTGTCCTTAGCAAAATTGTGAATGTGGGTGCTCAAAATTAAGCAATTTTTTTGAGGTCCCAATAGAGGTAATCTTACAAATAATTTCCTATATTTGCAAGATTTCCCATGTTGGTATAGAGGAGCATGAGAATACAAATTTGAACATCAATATTTTTGGCATTCCTGGTGTGGCCCTAAAATTTTTACCATTATGAGTGATCATAGATATTCTATTGTTAGAATTTTATTTTTATGAGAATAAAGCCTATCACTATATCTTTTTCATCCAAGCATCCTTATCTCTTAGTTCTTCCTTTGGTTCTTTCTCCAAAGAGAAGACCCATTAATTTAAATCCTCTATCACCTCCTCTAATGGCAACACAAGGAGCTCCTAGAAAATTTTCAATTGGAATAGTGGAAGTCCAATAATTCCTCCTACCCCTCTACCTACATGGAATCCTATCTTAGCTAATGCTTTGAAGCCTTTTCTAAAATTCATTGGAGAATATTTATATACTCTCATTAATCATATTTAGGAATGTGTAGACATTTATACTATACATGTTATTACAAAATAGGTTATACAACTCTAACTATGTACAACATCTTTTAGGGGAAGGTATTAGAGTAGTATTGATTATTGGCACCAATTTCAATCAATTCATGACATTAACTATTCGGAGTTTTTTTTAAAGATTCAAAGAAAAGGGAGATCATTATTCACTAATACAATAAATAAACACAATAAAATTATATTTATAAGAATCCAATTTTAAAAAAATACAAATTTGTCTTCTACCTAAAAGCATCTAATTTAGATAGATCAATAATGATCCAATCATTGGGTAGAAAAAGTCTCGCAATAGCTTATGAGTTAGAAATTAGAGTCTAGAAAACAACCTCATTGATGAAGGAATATTTCCTCCCAAGGTACCTATGTCTATGTCCCCAAATCTCTTCCCCCTTTTACAATATTAAATCATCTACTACCAACTATATTACAAGAAGCAATTTTCATGTGCATTTATCCCCTAGTCATGTACCTACACCTCAAACCAAATCTAAGTTGGCTATGTAAAGTATTCAATTTATCAATTGAGACTGTCAATTTGAATAGACAATTAACTTATCCTAGGCCTATACACCAAAAGAATCAAGGCCAAACATCATAGTACTAGCCAAATAGGTAAAAAAAATAGCAAGGTTGGGGTTGGAATTCCACAATAGCACCTAATCAAATTATCTTAGTTCCTACACAATTGAAGAAAATCCATCCAATCTATTAAGGGATTTGATTCCTAGATAGGATAATTTCGTGGATGACTCAAAAATGTGGTCCTTTCTATGCAATGACGTGCATCATTTTTTAAGACTTATGATGAGCTATCATTAGGCCATGTACTTTATTTTATTATTATCATTTTTACCAAGGCGGTGTCCAAGGTTGTCTACAAAAAGATTTCTGATACCTAATCTATACTAATAAATCTCAAAACGAAGAGTACTTCATATGTTAGAAAGAACTATCAATTATAAAGTATTCAAAAACTCAGATCTATTAAAGCATTATATCCTACAAAAATAAGAAAATTAAATAAAAAGTGCAAACGTGATTCCTTTTTAACCACTAAGCTACTAGTAACAAAATCTAAACTACTCTATTTTTAGCAAAACATTTCAATATAATATATAATATTTTAGTAGATTTTTTATTTTTAAAGATTGGTTGTAATATTAATTTAAGGAAATGTTCTATTTTAAAGCTATACAATATATAATTATTGACATTTAAATTGATTCATAAATGAACACATCAAATATCATAAACAATATAGATGATGGAAATGATGAAAATAGTTGGCAAGAGACACTATACTGGTAGAGATTTATTCTTGAAGATTGTTTTGAGGTTTTCATTGATGTAAAATCAAATCAAATATCACATCTGGTATATACACCGAAAGTTTGATATTCATTTATGCTTGAGTCTGGAAGGTGGAATAGAGAGTATGGGTACAATGAGCAAATCTCCATTTTGGTTGCATAGTTTTGGTTCCAGTGAAAGAGTTATTTGGTTAGATGTTTGAGATAGATTATTTTGCAATCATAGTCTCTAATATTTATTTTCATGCAATATTGAAGATTTGGTATCTGGTAATTTAGAAAGAAAAGAGCTATTTTGGTGTTGTTTGTGGTGCGGAATCTTTGTGTTAATTTTGATGATTGGTTTTGAGTTTGAGGTGGTTGAGCTGACATGTGTGAATCATATTAACATTTTTTTAGGTCTGTATATGGATTGGTAATCAGATTGAGATGACTTATGGTTACACGTTTCATGTTACATGTTATTCAGTTTTTGGGGTCGACATGAAAATTGATTTATTTGATGGTGCGGATATATAAGACCAATTCATTTGAGAATTTTGATGTGTGTGATGTGATGAGATATGAGTGAGAGAATTTTATATGACCAATTGTGTGAATTTTCGATGTGTGATTGAGGTCTTTATGCTCCGATATATGACAGAGCAACATAACAGAGCAGAGAGACAGAACATTGGAAGAAGAGTTTTTGTGCTTGACTAGAATTGCAATTTGGCATTAGTAGATGCTATTCTCCAATCCAATCATTCTTGTTATCATTTGTAATCACTTGTAAGGCAGTGAACCTTCCTCTGGGTTGTAGTCCTCTTTTGTAATTGAGAAATGAGCTCTAGGCAGTGTTCCTGCATGCATGTACATTCCCCACTTGTAATATTATTATACTCCTGATCACAGGATTATAATATTGTGGGTCTCAATCCCACCATGGTTTTTCCCTTTCTAGGTTTCCATATAAAATTTTGGAGTTATGGTTTTGTGCATTTAGGGGTTATAGAATCAGTTTAAGAAAGTTTTTGATTGTAGAAAACTGATTAGCACCCCCCCCCCCCCCCTCAGTGTTAATTGATTCCAACAATTGGTATCAGAGCCTAAATCCTTTGAGGAAGCCTAACAGCTTGAGGAAGATCTGAAATATTGAATCAATGGACTCTGATTTGCAGAGACAACTTATTGTGGCCCTTGAAGACCTATACGTAGCAAGGAAAGAAGCAAGTGATCTGAGAATAAATCTGAGTGATGCAAAAAAATCAATTGAGTCATTGAAATATCAAGTGAACACATCTAGAGATAAGAGGAAGGAGTTTATGGAAAAACTTGAGAAAGAAGAGAAATGGATTAATAATCAAGACAAGATAGATGAATGTGAAAAACTTGCTAGAGATAATGCAGTCCTAAAGAATGAAATGCAATCCATTATGATGAAGCTGACAAAGGAGATTGAAGACAAGAAGAAGAATGAGGAAATTCTAACTTCATCATTGAAGGATACATCTGATAAATGTTGTAGATTTAATCATGAAAATGACTTGTTGAAGCTTGAATTGATACAGTTTTGAAATAATGAGCAAGAGCTTGAAAGATAGATCATAATTCTGAGAGATAAACTTACCACTGCTAATGAGTACAAATAAAAATTCAATTCTATCTCAGCTAAGCTAGATGTGATGCTGAAAAGTCATAAGAACAAAGGTGATATGGGAGGACTTGGATTTGAGAAAGGAGAAAGCTTAGGATCTGGTCAAATCAATCACCAGAAGAACAAGAGATCTCTGGTAAGATAACCTAACACTTATAAATTCAATGGTAAATGTTTTTTTTGCAATAAATTTGGTCATACGACAAGTCAATGTAGAAATAGAGCTAATCAGAATACTACATCATTCTTTGGATAATGTTTCAATTGCAATAAATATGGTCATAAGTCAATTGAATGCATAAGTATGGTAAATAGGAGAAATGTAAGATGTTATACTTGTGAAAGATTTGGACATATTACTAACCAATATAGATCAAAAGGAAATCAAGGGAATTTTAGGCCTAATCAGAGAAGCAACATTGTTTGTTATGCTTGCAACAAATCTGATCATATTGCAAAATATTGTAGAAGCAAGAATGTGAGCAAGAATGCTCTAGTAGACAAGAACAAAGTAAATGAAAAGAGAAAAGAGAAGGTTGAAGAGATCAAAGAGAAGCACAAGAAGATGTGGGTTAAAAAGGAATATTCAAATGCAACAAATAGGTTCGCACCTGATTTCGGTGTTGGATCTTCATCTGATAACTAAGGCACTTGGCCTTAGGGGGAATATTTTCATGTAGATTCTTAAAACCCTCTTTCTGAGATTTGTAACCAACTGTGGATAGTTGCAGATAGTTGTGTACATGATCCTAAAAGATATCTCAAAGATTTGATGGCAATTTAATGCTCTAGTACAATGTTCATGAGTTTCAGGGCATCTGGAAGAATTTTAGGGTTGAGAATTTATTACACCTTAAAGTTAGGTATTCAAAAGATAAAAAGGCATTTTAACATTCATTTTTTACATTGCATGCGAAGTGAATGACAAGAAGAGTGTGTAGAATATGTTTGTGCAATTGAAAGAAAGCTTGTGAAGATTTGGTGAATATTTCTTGCATCTGGTTGAAGTCAAAAAGTTATTTTCTAAAGTTCAAAGCTATTTGTTCATAACCTAGATTTTGATATGGTCATAATCTAGTTTTGGTATGGTGACTCCATTGGTTGTTGAGATAACTTATAGGGTAAGGCCAAAATTCAAGAAGCATCCATACAAATCAATAGAAGATGATCTGAATGGTGCATTATCATTTGTTCCATACGACATATTACATGTTGAAGACATTAGGGAATATATCCACTACAATATTGAGGATCTTGGAAATGCTGAAATTCTATCACTATACACCAATCACATGATTGACAGTAGGGGCAATCTTAAATCTAATTTCAAATCTTTGGAGGATAAGGGTTTCATTCAGTTCATGAAATTTTTGGTTTTTGATGAGCCCGAATAGGTTAGGTATATTATGAGTAGAGTACATGATGAATTCATATGGCTAGACAAACCATACAAGATTACCAAGAATGCAATCTAGGCAATAACATGTTTGAATGCAATCGATGAAGTCCCTGGTCTAAGAAATGTGAAAAACACAACTATGAAAGAGGTAATTGGTCCTCAACATGATAGCAGATCAATGATAATAAGTGATATTATTGAGTATGATGTAAGATTTTCATCCATGGTGACTCGCTATAAGGTATATCAATCTAGTAGAGAAAAGTCAACCTTCGGTACAACAATTCATGAAACATATCAAATTTTGAAGGAGAACAAGTTGTATGACTTGTGTGGAGTATTGCTTAGTGAATTGATGAGCAATTTGACGAAGATCAAGAAGGATAAGAAGAATGTCTTTAAGTTCAAAACTTTGATTGTCTGTTTGGATTTCTATTCCATGAATAAGATCCCCAATATAGGCAAAATTCAATGGGCATATGATAAACTGGTGGCAGTGCAGATCAAGGAAGCCTTACAAGGATTAGGAGATGCTCCGGCACATAAATCTATCCTATGGGGTTAATTCAAATCCTTCCAAGGAATAATGTAGAGTAGGGAAAGGATATCGAAGGAGATTATAGAGAAATATGTGTTAGGATTCCCAAATATACTGAAGGGGGGGGTGAATCAGTATCTTGTCGATTAACAAATTTTCTTAACTTATTAAATAAATTACATTCCAAAACAGTGTACTGGTAAACCAGAATTAATGCAGTAAATAAGAATGGTAAAGACAAAATAGAAAGCACACCATAACACAATATGTTTAACAAGGAAACCCAGTGTGGGAAAAACCTCGGTGGGATTTGTGACCCAGAATATTCACTCACTGGCCAATGAATGGATATTACTTACAATAGGGGCCTGCACTTGCAAGAAGGCCAACTGCCTAAAGCTCACTACTTAATTACAAAAGGAAGTCTCATTGACTTACAAAATGGATTATGTCAATCCAATATAATGTACTACTTTAGTTGAGCATCTGCTATGCCTGGTTCAGGACCGGTTTAAGCTCATACAATAACCATAAACCTTACTCTAGAATCTACCTTAATATTCACACATTACTTTTGCCATAATCTAACCATGTTCGCATCTAACATCTCTCTTTTAAATGATCTACAAGATCTCATAATTATATATGAGTCTTATTACAATTCCCCTTGTTGGCTTACAAGAGGATCTTACAATTAAATACAAAATGCAATAAATAAAATTCTCTCGAATGGGGTGTTGGTAATCATCTTTGCCTCTGCCAATAAACTATCTTTCGGTGTAGAGTTTGTGGGTGCTAGTGCCATAGGATTGCAAGGTTGCCATCAATGACAATACCTTCAATCACCTACAATTTCTCATTGTAGTGTGCAATGCCAACAATCTCCCCCTTTGGCATTGATGGCAACACCCATGAGAAAAATCAAAAAGTGTATCCAAAATTGAAGTCCAAAATTTCTACCAAAATTCTACGAAAACTGTGTGCCCCCCTAAGTAGATGATCTCTTATGTCCATTATTTTTCTCATCTCTACTACTCCCCCTTTGGCATCAATGACAAAGGTTGTCAAAAATGTCAACTGAGTGTAGTTCTCAGCTAGGACCTTGTAACTGGTTGGTTACAATCTGAAAAAGTTCTACTAGTACAAAATTTAGGCTCTCAATGAATCTTCCACCATCCTTCAGTGTTTCTTTTGTCCTTTGAATTGTATCGGTGAGTATGTGCATTTTCTCTTCTAGTGTCTTTAGTCCTGGAACAAGTGCCTCTTTTCTCAAAGAGATGAGGATGTCAAGTTTCAGACCAAGTTTGCATTTCAGTTCCTTTGCCTTGAACTTTATTCTTTCCTTCTCTTTTTCAATTTTTTTAATTTTCTCCTCAAAACATGCTATCGCCTACTCTATAAGTGATAAGGGTTTAGATGAACTGATGAGATTATCATCTATATCATTTATCTCTTTCTGTACTTTACTGATTTTCTTGTCTATATCCATTGTCAAAATATCTGTCTTGCATGTGTCCCTTTACAACTCTTTAAATTTCATTATTGTTTTGCTAAGTGTCGGTAAAAGGGTATCAATGTGTCCCATGCACTTCTTTATTTATTCATCAAAGTATTTTTCCTTTTCCTTTTTCATTTTCTCACTAATGTCTCCTCATTAATCTGATCAACTATTAATAAGTTTCTAGTGATATACTTAGACAATGTGTCTAGTTGACTCAAAGAATCTTTATTGTCCACATTGCACTTGGGTACAATCAGTTTTAATAAAGGAATTGTATCATCAATAGCCTTGTATGCAAGTGCATTGCAGTCTGTGATTTTCTTGATGGAATCCAATAATACCTTTGTCATATTTGTCAATCTAAATTCTATCAAGGAAGAACCAGATGATTGTCCAACTACCTTAACAATCTACATTCTGCTAGTGTGAGTAACCTCTTTGCTTATGTTGACCTCTGGTAGATCAGTCTGTGTCTGCATCTCGACTAGAAAAGGATTGGGTTTCTCAATTATTGTCAGTGGCACTATCTCAGTCTCAACGTTTTTCTCTTCATGTTTCTTAGAATGTACCTCTTTTTGTTTCTATGTGCTTTCTTCTATTTGTTTCTCTAATGAAGTCTCAGTATGCACCTCTGAACTATCCATTGTTGGTGTCTCTAACTCTGTGGGTTTTTTAGTGTGTGCACTACTTACCATTCCAGTACCAAGGGGATCAACTAATTGTTCAGTATGTCTTTCAACCCCAACCTCAATATTTCCAACTATATGCATTTCCATTTCAATATTCTCAGTCAGTGGCTCAGTTGCCACATCTTTCTTCTAAGTGGTTTCCGTATCAACCATAATGTTTACCTCTTGTGTATCAATGTTCATTGTATATAACACTTCAGAATCAGGATTGGTGTCTTCATGCGTTGATTCCAACTCAACATTATCAGTAGCCAGTGGTGTATCAATATTTTGTGCCAGTGGAGTATCAAAAGAATGTGGGGGCAAGTTGTCTATCACTTTTATGCTTGGAGGTCCACCTACCTTTCCTTTACCTTTATCCTTATCCTTTTGATAAACTTTGAAAGTTTTGGGTTTTTTAAGTTCTTCTTGCTTCTCTTTCTCCACAAAGAAGATATCCCATTTGTCCATTGTCTCTTCAAACATTTCATTCACTCTACCAGCCACTAATCCTACATGTCGGTGACCAGTAGAAAATAGTCTTTTTTGCCTCACTTATCAGTTCATCAATTTCTTCTGCTAATTTCACTGGGTGAACTGCAAGTAGTTTTTCTATCTTTATCTTCTTATCCAGTTCCACAATGGCTAATCCCTTTGCATTTAGTCTTCTATACAACTCACTTGGTAAATCATCTACAATTTCTATCAAAATTTCCTTATATATGTCTAAGTGTAGAATGAAACTGTTTTCTATGCTTTCTTTTTCTTCATTGGTAAAAGTATTATACAATTTGCTGATATTTGACAAGTTTCCATCATCTATTATTTCATTCAAAATATTGGCTAAAGGAGGAATAACTTGTTTTTCCTTCTTCTTCCTTGGTGTCATTTTCTTTGCTGGGGGGCTTATTGTTTGTTGTTTCCTTCTTGTTATCTTTGGTGTAGGAGAGGGTACCGGTGAAGGTTTTCTTTTCCTTTCTACTCTCTTAAACTTAGCTAGGATTTCACTATCAGATGAAGTTCCAACCAGTGAAAGATGAGATTCTGGTTGTATCCCTTCTAGGTCACTTTTCTTAATACCAATGATGTTCAGTATGTTTTCCTTAATCTCTTTGGCCTATTTTGTTGCTTTTCTGATAGTTTATTTTGTTTTCTTCCTTTGTTTAAGAGACTGAACCTTGCTCTCAATGGTTTCAACACTACCAAATATTTCCTCTTTAGGTTCTCTAGGGGCTTCAAGTAGGGCTTTATCATATGTTTCAATTATGTTTTCATCTACCTCATAACCCTTTTTTGTCACCCAAACAATTCTAGGAACCACTGCTTCCATCTAGATTTCATCCTTTTTTATAACAAAACATCTCTTTCTGATACTTGCTAACAATGCTCTGAGATAGTCTTTCTGATACTTGCTAACAATGCTCTGAGATAGCCTTAAATGCTTGGAAGTGTTCAATTATGTTGTTTTCCCTATCATTTCCCATGTTGGTAAAGATATCCAAAAGTTGTTTGCCTACTGGTATATCAAAACCAAATTATTTTCTACCTATACCAAGAACTTCCTTAGTAATGTATAACATTAGGCATATAAGTAAGTTGCCAAATCTAAAAGTACCTTTCTTGTCGCCTTTAATTTTCTATAGATTATTAATCAATTCATCCTTTAGCCATTCACATATGTCAATCTTAGTGTTACTATTCACCATGTCATAAGCAGTCTTGATACATAAACTAGAAACAGAGTTTAATCTGTTAGCATGTATAGTTTTGTATCCTAGTATCATTCTAATGAATCTAACATTTATATATTTCACATCATTGACTCTCAAGGATCTGTTGGCATGGGTTGCACTAGTTAGTGTTATCACAGTGTCATTTGAGACCTTCTTTCCTTTTTCTAGTCTGCTACTAGTGGAAGGTAAGCCAGTCACTGCCCTAACTACTTCTTTTGTGATCTTATGGATGGAGTCTAGCCAAAAGAATTCTCCATGAACTCTACTAAGTACAATTCTCACAAGTTCCTTAGGAAAATCAAGAATGCTAAGAATGTCGACAAAACCCAGGGTTTCTATGATCTTATGTTCAAGTTTCACAATACCATTCTCATCACAAATAATAGTCCTATACATGTTCATAATTTCATTAGCACCAAGTTCCTCAATATGACAATGTATGTATATCCTAGGGTCTTCTACATAAGCAACTCCTTTGGGTATTTTAGAGAATGCTCCTAGGGTATCATCCTGCTTCGCTATTTTGGGTATGATTTTAAATATGGGCCTAGGGCATTTAACCACTTCAATTAGAGTAGGGTTTGCAATGAATTTAGGTGTAGAGGAGGAAGCCATTTGATAAATACCTTAATGTGCCTTTAGGTTTGAATGCTTGATAGATTTTTCTTCACTTCTTGTTGTGGATGCCTTTGCTTGGGTTTTTCGCACTCTTAGGAAATTTGAATGCTTGGTGAGTGAAAAGAGTGAAAAACACTAGCTTTATAATGTCATTTCCTTCAACTACCATAATAAATGTCTGTCAGTTAAGTGAAACTTAACACATATGTTGGTAAAGAAGCATTCCATCTTCTTACCATCAACCAAGGGTAAACTAGCATGATTTTCAATTATTTAGTTCGATGAAGAATCCCCTGTCGGTGGAGTGATACTTTGTTCTACCAGTGAAGGAATAGTCTCATCAACATTCTGATCTATCTTCCTAATCCATTATTTTGAAAATTCTTGCTTTACCTCTTCAACCTTCTCTTTACCTTTCAAACTGGGTCCTTTGTTATTTGCTGGTGATGTCTTCTATAAAATTTTTCAATATGTCCAATCTTGTTAAAAGGATAACAAGTCACATTATTTTTCTGAATAGCTTTTCCATATCCTATGTTGGTATGTGTTCTGCATTGATTAGATAAGTGTCCAAATCTTCCACAAATATAACATCTTGCATTCATTCTACAGTTTTCTGAATTATGACCAATTTTGTTGCATTTTGAACATTGACCGGTGGGTGCATTAGTGTTCTGATAGTTTTTAGATCTACATTGATTTTCTCTAATGACCATACTTGTTATAGTTAAAGTGTTTCCCATTAAATTTATAGGCATTAGGATTTCTTACTGGTTTACTATGATCATGATTGTTTGTAGTACCAGAGCTTTCACCAACTTCAAAGCCAAGTCCATTAGTATCTCCATTAGGTTTCTGATTTTTTAGCATGTCATCAAGTTCTTCTAAACTTTTCTTGAATTTCTCTTTGTGTTGATTTGCAGTAGATCCTCTTGTCTCATGAGTTCAATTTTATCATGTTCCAAGTGAATCAGATCCGTCTTTAACATATCCTTCTCATGACTGAGTCTTATATTTTCAGCTCCAACATCATTGATTCTTCTAGCCAAGTCATCTTCATTCTTCTTTCGGTCTTCCATGTCTTTACAAAATCTCATAGTCATATCTTGCATCTCATTCCTCAAGGTCATGTTCTCTTTTCTCATCTTGTTTACAAGATCATTTAGAGTTTCTTTTTCATCATCATCTTTTTGCATCTTCTCATGAAATTCTCTTCTTTTATTCTGGACAATAGTATAATTCTCCTAAAGTCCTTGAATTATTTCTTGTGTAGCCTTCAGATCATCTTCAAGTTTGATATTCTTCAACTTTTCTCCATCATAATCTGCAAGGGCTCCTTCTAATTGCTTTTTCAAGTTGTCCATCTATACCAGTGCCAGAATCTCCCTCAAGTTGTTAGGCTTTTGAAAATAGAGGAGTGGGCTCTGTTACCAATTATTAGGATTCCCAAAGATACTGAGAGGGGGGGTGAATCAGTATCTTGTTGGTTAACAAATTTTCTTAACTTATTAAATAAATTGCATTCCACAATAGTGTACTGATAAACCAGAATTAATGCAGTAAATAAGAACAATAAAGACAACATAGAAATCACACCATAACACAATATGTTTAACAAGGAAACCCAGTGTGGGAAAAACCTTAGTGGGATTTATGATCCACAATATTCACTCACTGGTCAATGAATGATTATTACTTACAATAGGGGCTTGCACTTGTAGGAAGGCCAACTGCCTAAAGCTCACTGCTTAGTTACAAAAGGAAGTCTCACTGACTTAAAAAATGGATTTATGTAAATCCAATATAATGTACTCATTTGTTCAGTATCTTCTATGCCTAGTTCAATACCGGTTTAAGCTCATACAATAACCATAAACCTTACTCCAGAATCTATCTTAATATTCACACATTACTTCTGCCATAATCTAACCATGTTCACATCTAACATCTCTCTTTTAAATGATCTACAGGATCTCATAATTATATATGAGCCTTATTACAATTCACCTTGTCGGCTTACAAAAGGATATTACAATTAAATACAAAATGCAATAAATAAAATCTTGTCGACTGGGGTGCCGGTAATCATCTTTGTCACTATCGGTAAGCTATCTGCCAATGCCAGTGCCATAGGATTGCAAGGTTTCCATCAATGACAATACCTTCAATCACCTACAATTTCTCATTGGAGTGTGCAATGCCAACAATATGAGGATACCATATGCTTCATGGTTGAGATTGATCAATGTCTAATGAAAGTTGTTGAGCCTAGAATAGTATGGATCATGCCCATGGGGTATGAAGTTAATGTTAATACTCTTGACATTTATGCTCAACATCTTTTGAGTAATCTAGTAGATAAGAAGGATGGAGATAAGATTGAACAAGTTCCAACAACAAGAGACATTGTGGACAAGGGAAAAAAAATTATCATAGACATAGACCTCACCAAAGGACCTATAAATCTTAGCTCATTGTCTCCTATTCAACCACTAAATCTTGCAGCATTTTCATAGTCCAAAGTGAGTGAATATCTATTGAGGTATCAGTCTGAAGAAAAAGAGTTCATATCTATGGCGACAAGTGTATCAAAGAAAATTTTTCCATCTTTTAAGCAAGATACAATTGATACTGCCTCCGATAAGTTGAGGAGCATGTTGAAAGTAGTTGATTCTCATTTTGTATCCTTAGAGAAATTTGTGGAAGGAAAGGTACTTAGTCAATTTAATGTTATGCGGTTAAGGACAATTTTGAAAATGGATGAACATGATAGAGTTAGTTTGATATCTAGTTTGAAGACTATTCAAGAGGCACTAGATGAAGGCGGTAAGATATACAAATCATGTCTTCTTTTTCATAAGTTTATAATATAGATTGATAAGAAGATTAAGGAATGTGAAGGGTAGTTAGCCAATAGTTCTCAATCTTATTCCCCTCAATCAATTTTTTCTAGTAACTATGAAGCTTAGGTGATGGCTCTACTTGACAAAATTAAGAGCCTTAATCAAGAAAAATACAAACTAGTTGGCAGAGTGGGAGAACTTAGGAATTTAATCTCCCTAGTTGGACACCTTGTTGAGAAGTCAGCAAGATGCTATGAATGATCTGAATAAGAGTTTTCCAGAAGTTCTTAGAGGAGAAGAGATTCATTTTTATCCTTTTATTGCTCTGATCAAGCTTTTGGAGAATTTGAAGAAAGGTTGGGATGATCACCTACAGTCCTTGAAGACCATTTTGCAGACATCTTTAAATTCATGCAAGATATTGAGTATACCCTTGTACATAAATTTGGTG
Organism: Cryptomeria japonica; assembly: GCF_030272615.1. Lineage (NCBI taxonomy): Eukaryota > Viridiplantae > Streptophyta > Pinopsida > Cupressales > Cupressaceae > Cryptomeria > Cryptomeria japonica. Next base: position 358,163,925 of record NC_081405.1, on the reverse strand, counting down.
GATACCTATCTTTGGAATTCCTGTCAATGGAGGAGAGAGAGGAATGAAAAATAATGTATATTCTTAGGGGGAGCTTGTTGGGCTTATTGAGTGGTTGAGTTATTGAGTTTCGAAGTTTTGTAGTGACAATGTCATTTTTCATCAAGTGATGTCATCAATGCCAAAGGGGGAGATTGTTGGCAAGAGACACTGTACTGATAGAGATTTATGTTTGAAAATTGTTCTAAGGTTGTCATTGATGGAAACTCAGATCAAATATCACATCTGGTATATGCAGAATTGTTCTACCAAAAGTTTGATATTCATTTATGCTTAAGTTTGGAAGGTGGAATACAGATTATTGGTACATTAAGCATATCTCCATTTTGGTTTCATAGTTTTGGTTGTGGTGAAAGAGTTAGTTGGTTAGACATTTGAGATATCTTATTTCATAATCTTAGTCTCCGGTATTGATTCTCATGTAAGATTGAAGATCAAATATCTGGTAATTCATGAAGAACAGGGATATTTTGGTGTAGTGTGTGGTACAAAATCTTTGTGTTGATTTTGGTGATTGTTTTTGAGTTTGAGGTGGTTGACCTAACATGTGTGAAGCATATTAACATTTGCTTAGGTCCGCATATAGATGGTAATTGGATTGAGCCAACTTATGGTTACATGTTTCATGTTGCATATTATGCGGTTTTGGGGGTTGACATGAAGATTGATTTATTTGATGGTGTTGATATATAAGACCGATTCATTTGAGCATTTTGATGTGTGTGATCTTATGATATGTGAATGAGCGAAGTTTGTATGAGTGATTGTGTGAAGTTTTAGTGTGTGATTGAAGGCTTTTGTGCTCTTGTATATGACAGAGTAGAGAGCTAGAATAGTGGAAGAATACCTTTTGCGCTTAACCGAAACTACAATTTGGCATTAGTAGATTCTATTCTCTAGTTCAATCATTCTTGTTATCATTTGTAATCACTTGTAAGACAATGACCCTGCCTCCAGATTGTATCCTTTATATAATTGAGCACTAAGCTCTAGGAAGTGTAGTGCAGGAGCACCTCTTCAATAAGAAAATCGTGGCTTTGAGGATGAAGATTGGGATCATAGTGTCTGTCTTAGTGTCTTGTGTTTATGCAAGTTTCATATATTCAATAAAGACCCCACCATGTGAACCCATGTCACTAATTAGGCAATTTGATAAGCCAATTGGGACAATGTAGTCAATAGGGGTAGTAGAATATTTGGTTTTGTGTTTAATAGGTTTTTAGGATGTTTTAGGGGTATTTGGTTGATCCAAGTGTGTGGATCCCAACCTTACAGATTTTGACAACTTTTAAGTGCAAAAGTGCAACATTTCAAAATGTGGTTGATGTAAGCCTCCCAATGGCTCCAACCTCTTCCAAATTTGGTTGGTAATTGTTAGAGAGGGATATATACCTTGTGGACATGATTCCCAAGGTTGGGTGTGATTTTAGATTGAATTTTGAAAGCAATAAAATACTGAAAATTTGAGTTTTCCTAGAAATTATGAGTTTACAAAGGTTGTACGTCCTTGACCGGCTTGAATTTGACAAAATAATTCAAGAAGTAGATGGAGGAATGAATCATCTTTGATTTGGTGGTGGTCTAATGTTTTTATTGTTTCTTTGAAGAGAGAACCCTCCATTTTTTTGACTATAACCCAGAAAGTAAGGGTTTGGCTAGGGTTTTAGCCAAAAAATGGCCATATCTTGCATTCTAGTCAACTAGAAGTTTCTTCCTTTGGTGGAGTGTATGATTGGCCTATTTATTTTATGATTTTCATGGTTTTTTCATGGAGACTTGGTTGTGAGGATAAAGAAGCAAAAATATGTAGGCATCTTTATGTGACTACCGTAAGCAAATTTAGGATAGTCATCATAAAATCTGATAGCGGTGGATTCCAGGGGTGCAACCCTAGAATTGGAGGTTATTAACCATTACCCACGTGCTCATAAATTTTTTTTTTCAGTTGGTATACTAGTAATGGGGGTTTCTTTGTAAATTAGGCCTAACTGCCCTAATTAGGTTTCTAGGCTTTTAAAGGGTTCAAACCCTTAGGTTGTAGATCTTGCCAACCCATTTTGGGGATGAGTGTAACTCCCAAAAGGGTATCTAGATTGGTGAGTATTTTGTTAGAGTGTGTGGAATATTTTGGAGTTAAGGTCAATTCTCTCGCTAAATAGGGCTACTAGCCTAGGGGCTAGGTTTCCAAAGGAGATGCAAGGATTTGAAGACAAAACCCTAAAACAATGCTTGGATTAGTCCTTAGTAGTCATGAATGGACCAATTCCAAATTCCCTAAGAGAAGGAGTCACTGATGAGGCATGTTAGAGAATTTAAAGCCATTTACTCATCTTGAGTAGGTGTTAGGCTTGAGTAGTGGAGAGTAGTTCAAAACCCTAAGATGTGGAGTCCTTCCTTGTAGGGTCATTTTTGTCATTTAAAGGGTCAAACCCTAACCTTTTGGACTTCTCCTTAGGTGTAAGGAGGCTTCTACATCAAGTGGTATCAAAGCATAGGAGTGTTCTTTGGATAGAAGAAGAAGACAAGATGTCAAAGGAAGAGGGATCCTGGGAAATCCCATCAAGAATGACCAATGTTGAGCTGGTTGTCTTGGTGAAGAAGTAGATGGTAGAGAGTAGGGCAGTCAAGGCTAAGAATTAGGCCTTGGGAGATGAAATGGACCAGTTGAAGGACAAAGTGGAGAGGAGAAAAAGAAACTCTGGAAGTGTTGAAGAAGGGGATGAAGAGGAGATCCCTAGGTAGGAAGAATAAGAGGTTCCTATAGAATAGAGACCCCTGATGAGTGTCCTCAAGTCCATGGAAAGAAGAACCATGGATGTGAAATTGGATCTGCCAATGTTTTCTGGTAAGATGGAACCGGATACAGTGATGGAGTGGATAGACTCCTTGGACAATTTCTTTGTGACTGAAGACATACCAGAGCACCAAAGGGTGAAGATGGCCCAATCCAAAATGAAAGGGACTGCACTAACTTGGTGGACTTTCATCCAAGATGAGAGTGTGAAAGAGGGGAAAATAAAAGTTGCTACTTGGAAGAAGATGATGGCTTTGGTGAAGGAAGCCTATGTTCCAGTGGACTATAATGTCCAATTGCATAAGAGACGATAGAACTTGAAGCAGAAGGAGATGGACGTGAGTTCCTACACAAAGGAGTTAATGAAGTTGTCTATGAAGACCAAGGTAAAGGAGAGTGAAGATGAGAAGGTGGCAAGATATCTCAATGGATTGAGATTTGCCATCCAAGAAGATTTGAATTTCCAAACATCGGAGATAGTCCAAAAATGCTTTCAGTTGGCACTTAAGGTGGAGGAGAAGCTAAAGAGAAGATAAGAACAAAATTGTAGAGGCAAAGGGAGACATCAAAGAGGGGAAGAGGCCCTTTCAAAGGTAGCAGAAATGGATTTGGATACCAAGTGAGTCTATCCAGGAAGGCACCAGAGGAGAGAGCAATTATAACTAAGGGGGAGGTGACAATCAAAGAGGGAACTTTAGGGGTAGAAGACCATCCTCTAGAGGAAGATCCCAAGGCAGAGGACTTCCTAGATGCTACAAATTCAACCAAGAGGGGAACATGGCAAATAGATGTCTGGAGAAGGCTACAAGCTTCATGGGAGGAAGGAGGAGCAACTTGGTGCAGGAATTTGATTGCCAAAGTGTGGCAAGTGCAAACACCTATCAAAGTGTTAATGCTCCTGATATCTATGGCTACCATGAAAGAGGAGAGGCTTTGATGATGAGGAGAGTAGTGACCACCATGAAGGTACCTAATAAGGAGCCCCCACAAAGAAAGTCTCTTTTCAAAAATACCTGCAAGGTAGGAGGAAAGGTATGCAAGGTCTTGATAGACTCCTAGTCTACTAAAAAATTTATCTCTTGAAATGGTAGATAAGCTTAAGTTGACAAGATTGCCACATCCTTACCCCTATAAGGTCTCATGGCTCACCCAAGGTCAACAAGCAGTGGTAGAAGATCAGGCTTGGGTAGAATTTCAGATTGGATCATACAAGGATAGATTGCTATTTGATATAGCCAAGATGGATGCATGTCATCTCTTATTTGGAAGACCATGGCAGTTTGATTTGAAGGCTTAACATGATGGGGTTAGAAACACCTATTCAACCACCAAAGATGGTAAGGTTATAGAGATTTTACTCCTGATGGAGAATGAGATAGAATAGAAGAGAAAGGATGCCAAAGTATTGTTGGTAGAAGGAAAGCATTTCATGAAGGAGATTGCAGAGAAGAATGCAGTTCGCTATGCCCTCATTCCTAAGTCCAAGATGACAAATAAGGAGTAGTTTGCAAAGTGGAAATAAGAAGGATAAAGGCACATAGACCTTGTAGTTAGATAGTTACTTGACAAGTACAAAGGCATCATCTCTGATGGAATTCCAAGATCCCTGCCACCAGTGAGAGACAAAAATCATTGCATAGATCTGATCCCTGGATCTACCTTAGCAAATAAAGTAGCATACAAGATGGCCCCAGATTAGAATGTAGAGATGGCAAGACAAATTGAGGAGTTTCTTGAATCAAGGCTAATTGGCAAAAGCTTAAGCCCATGTGTAGTATCGACAGTCTTTGCAGCCAAGACAGAAGGTACTTGGAGGCTATGCACAGACTCAAGGTCCATCAACAAATAACTATAAGGTATAGGTTCCCAATCGCTAGGATAGAGGATTTACTTGATTGCTTGGGGAGTGCTAAATATTTCACCAAAATGGATCTAAAAAGTGGATACCATCAAATTAGAATAAGGCCAGGAGACGAATGGAAAACAACTTTTAAAACCAATGAGAGGTTGTATGAATGGAAAGTCATGCCATTTGGGTTATCCAACGCCCCTAGTACCTTAATGAGGTTGATGAATGAGGTCTTGGTGGAGTTCATAGGCAAGTTTGTGATAGTATACCTTGATGATATTTTGATCTTTAGCCGCACAAGGGAAGATCACCTCAAACATATAGATATGGTCCTCAAAAGGTTATATGAAGAGCAGCTAATGATAAATTTGGATTTGTTTGTTCATGGAGGAGGAGATCATCTACTTGGGCTTTGTAATCTCACAAGGTGAGTTGAAAATGGGCTAGGAGATGGTAAGTGCCATATTGTCTTGGCCTACACCTAAAACTATGAATGATGTCCGAATTTTACATGGTTTAGCAAATTTTTATAGGAAATTTATAACAGAATTTATTCATGTTTGTACACCAATGCTTGACACCATAAAAGGAGGACAAAAGTGCAGGTTTAGTTGGACCAAGGAGGTAGATGCATCATTTGAAACCTTGAAGAAGAAAGTTGTAGAACAACTAGTCCTTGCCCTACCAAACTTCAACAAGATATTTCAGGTGGAATGTGATGCAATCCACATGGCTATTGGGGCAATACTTAGTCAGGAAGGAAGGCCCATTGCCTTTTTTTGTGAAAAGCTAAATGATGCCAAGAGGAAATACTAATCCTATGACTTGGAGATGTATGCTTTGGTTCAATAATTAAAGAAATGGAGGCACTATTTATTGCCTAAAGAGTTCATAGTTTTCATTGTTAACTAGGCTCTAAGCTTCATAAACAGCCAAGAGAAGTTAAACCACTAGCACATGAAGTGGGTAGAGACCCTACAAGATCTCACCTTTAACCTCAAACACAAAAAGGGGGTTAAGAATAAAGTTGTAGATGCCTTGAGTAGGAGGGTCTTAACCATCAACCAAATCAAGATGGAAAGTGTTGGCATTGACTCCTTGAAGAACATGTATGATGCTGATAAAGATTTTGGAGAGATCTACAAGGTATGTGAGTCTTTTGGTGACCAGTATCATGTTAAATTTTCTAGATTTCTGATACAAGAGATATTGCTATTTAAAGGTGGACAATTATGCATTCCTAAGTGTTCAATGAGACTAAATATCATTAGGGAGAAGAATTGTGGAGAAATGGTAGGTCATTTTGGTCTTGACAAGACCCTTGACCTTGTGACAAGACATTACTACTAGCCTAAGTTGTAGGCAGATGTAAGGAAGTTTGTGGAGGCATGTGTAATCTGTCAAAAAACCAAGGGAAAATCCACCAATGCAAGCTTGTACCAACCCTTAGCCATTCCTTCTAGACCATGGGAGAGCATAAGCATGGATTTTGTGTTGGGCCTACCTAGGACAAGGAGGGGTTTTAACAGTGTTTTTGTATTGATGGACAAATTTAGAAAAATGGCTCATTTATTGCCATGTAAAACCTCTTGTGATGCTTCATATGTTGCAGACTTGTTTTTCAAAGAGATAGTCCAGCTACATGGGCTGCCACTAAACATAGTTTTAGATAGGGATGTGAAGTTCATAGGTCATTTTTGGAAGACCCTTTGGAATAAGTTAGGAACTAACCTAGTTTCTCATCAGCCTACCATCCTCAAACAGATGGACAAACTGAAGTTGTCAATAGGTCCTTGGGAAAAATATTAAGATGTTTAACAAGGCAACATGGAGAGAAATGGGACAATATTCTATCATAGGCAACATTCTCATACAATGACACCAAAAATAGGAGTATCAGGAAGTCTCCTTTCCAAATTGTGTATGGCATCCACCCAAGAGGTGTGTTAGAGTTGAGGGAGTTACCTAAGGAAGAGTCCATTAGTGCATATGGTGAAGCTTTTGCATTAGCCATAAAGGAGGTACATGACAAAGTGAAGTCTAATCATTAACAATCTGCAGAGAAGTACACGGCTCATGTTGACAAAAAAAAGAGAGATGTACAGTTTGATGTTGGGGACTTGGTATGGGTACATTTAAAAAAGGGGAGACTCCCAAAAGGCAAATACACCAAGCTCATGCAAAGGAAGATTGGACCATGTCAAATTTTGAAGAAATGTGGGTAGAATGCTTATGAAATCCAACTTCTTTCTAATCTTGGATTGTCACCCATTTTCAATGTGTGTGATCTTACACTTTTCAAAGGTGATATCAATGAAGTGGAGGAACCAATGCACATTGCAGCAGATGATGAAATTCCAAGGAATCATTCACCAAAGTTGAGTAAGGTTCTAAAAACTAGAATCATAAAGAGGAAAAGGAACAAGGATTACATCAAGTATTTAGTGTCTTGGTAGGACAAACCAAACTCTGAGGTAGTTTGGATGATAGATAAATAAATTTTCAACCATGGTGCAGACCTCCAAATTCTGATCTCAAGTGGGCTTGAGATCTCTTCTCCCAGGGAGTATGGTGTAGGAGCACCTCTTCAATAAGAAAATCATGGCTCTAAGGATAAAGACTAAGATCATAGTGTTTGTCTTAGTGTCTTGTGTTTATGCAAGTTTCACATATTCAATAAAGACCCCACCATGTGAACCCGATAAGCCAATTGGGACAATGTGGTCAATAGGGGTAGTAGAATGTTTGGTTTTGTGTTTGATAGGTTTTTAGGATGTTTTAGGGGTATTTAGTTGATCCAAGTGTGTGGATCCCAACCTTAGAGATTTTGACAACTTTTTATGCAAAAATGCAACTTTTGAGTGCAAAAGTGCAACTTTTCAAAATGTGGTTGATGTATGCCTCTCAATGGCTCCAACCTCTTCCAAATTCGGTTGGTAACCACTGAAGAGGGATATATACCTTGTGTAAATTATTCCCAAGGTTGGGTGTGATTTTGGATTGAAGTTTGAAAGCAATAAAATACTAAAAATTTGAGTTTTCCCAGAAATTATGAGTTTACAGAGGTTATACGTCCTTGACCGGCTTGAACTTGACAAAAATAATTTAGGGAGTAGATGGAGGAATGAATTAGTTTTTATTTGGTGGTGGTATAAGGTTTTTATTGTTTCTTTGAAGAGAGAACCCTCCATTTTTCTGACTGTAACCTAAAAAAGTAAGGGTTTGGCTAGGGTTTTAGCCAAAAATGGCCATATCTTGCATTCTAGTCAACTAGAAGTTTCTTCCTTTGGTGGAGTGCAGGATTGGCCTATGAATTTTATGATTTTCATGGGTTTTTGTAGGGGATACTTTTTTGTGAGGAGAAAGAAGCAAAACTAGGTAGGCATCTCTATGTGACTACCTTAAGCAAATTTAGGACAGTCATCATAAAATATAATATCGTAGATTCCAAGAATGAACCCCTATAATTAGAGGTTATTAACCATTCCCCACATTCTCATAAAGTTTTTTTTTCATTTGGGATACCAGTAATGGGGTTTGCTTTGTAAATTAGGCCTAATTGCCCTAATTAGGTCTCTAGGCTTCTAAGGGGTTCAGACTCTTAGGTTATAGATCTTGCCAACCCATTTTAGGGATGAGTGTAACTACCAAAAGGGTATCTAGAATGGTGATAATTTTGTTAGAGTGTGTGGAATATTTTGGAGTTAAGGTCAATTCTCTTGCTAAATAGGGCTACTAGCCTAGGGGGTAGGTTTCCAAAGGAGATACAAGGATTTGAAGACAAAACCCTAAACCAATGCTTGGAATAGTCCTCAATAGTCATGAATGGACCAATTCCAAAGCCCCTAAGAATAGGAGTTACTGGTGAGGTATGTTGGAGAAGTTAAATCCATTTACTTATCTTGAGTAGGTGTTAGGCTTAAGTAGTGGAGAGTAGTTCAAAACCTTAAGATGTGGAGTCCTTCCTTGTAGGGTCATTTTTGTCATTTATAGGGTTAGACCCTAACCTTTTGGACTTTTCCTTAGGTGTAAGGAGGCCTCTGCATCAAAGTGTTCCTGAATGCATGTGCATTCCCCTCTTGCAATATTATTATACTCCTAATCACAGTATTATAATGTTGTAGGTCTCAATCCCACCATGGTTTTTCCCTTTCTGGGTTTCCACGTAAAAATTCCAGTGTTATGGTTTTATGCTTGTTTGAATTTTATTTATCTACTTTTCTTTTATTCATTTGCATATGGTGGTTATAGAATCAGTTTAAGAAAGTTGTTGACAACATTGAATAGATGAAACACGTTGAATATATTAAACCTTACAAGTTATTACAAAACATGAACTATAAAAACATAAATTCACTGAAAACTTGGAATACTTATCTCTACCATACACTTTAAAATCCTCAATTGAGCGGCCATTTTGATAGAGGTTCCAATTTCTTTACTCACACTAACATGCAAAAATAATTTTCATAACCATTTTTTGCCAAAGACCTTTTTCCATTACTTATGTTTCAGAAAGAATCAAATCCCAAAATATGTAAAGCTAACTTTGTTCATTACAAATGGATATATATTAAAGTGTGACCTATTTCCTATATTGTGGCATCATGGTGATATGCCCTACTGTTCTGATTAATATGAAAAATGGGTTTTAAGGACTCGAAACCTTTAACATAGGAGCATATAATAGTTCATAAAAAAGAATCCAAACCTACTTAGAACAGCTTACAAAATGACTGGCAAAAAGGCTAGTTATCCGAAAGGAACAACAAAGCAGAAAAACCAAGGAAAATACAACACAACTATAAAGACTTAAGGAGATTCATCACCTTATTGACCGGTTGGTCATAGTTTGCCACAACAGCTTTGAGTTCTTCCATGTCCTTGTTTGGCTTCTTCTACTTCTTTTTCCCTATGGTCCTTGTTCTAGGTCCTTGCACTTCTTCTGTGCCTTCAATGTCAGGTTCAATCTCCAGGGAGTCCTTCTCCTCCTCCAGTTTGCTGATGAGGATTTTTGTATTGCCAGTGGAGGCCTTCAGAATGTTTAAGCTTTTCTCTAGAATAATTTTAAGGTATTCTTCAATTTTGTTGACTTTTTTGTCAGTTTCCACCATTCTTGATCCATATCATTATCATTAGTTTTCCTCTCAGTCAGGTCTTTCTCAATTTTCTCAAACCTAGGGTTGAAGGAATCTCTGATCTCTTCGGCTCTGGCAATATTTTTGGTCAAATCCTCAACATATTCTGCCATGGATTTACCTCCACCAATACAGATAGTTTCTAGGATTTGGACTCTATGGTTAAGCTTCTTATTATCCTCCACAACTTTCTTGTAGCTAGTAATTAGCTAGTCAATGGTGTCCATAAAACCTTTCAAACCCTCAGGAGGAGGATTTGAGGAGGGTGTTTTCTCACCAAAATTGTCCTGATCCTTTTTAGAGATGTCACCAATAGTGACTTTATCAACTTTTCTATCGACCCTCTATTCAAAACCTTCCTCAGTGGTCACCTCCTCCAAATTATGGTCAACTTCTGAAATCTTTCTCTGCACTTGTTCCTCCAACTCCATAACATTGTCTTCCTATCTCTTTTGTTTGTTCCTTCTCTGAATAGAAATTTTGGTTTTCTTTTTCCGAGGAGACTGGGGTTCCTCCTTCTTAGAATCCTCAAAGACCTCTTCCTCTGAGGAGGAGCTAATCTGGAGAATTTTCTTTAGGTTTTTTCTTACCCTTTGAGGAGGAAGGCCTGGTACTTTCTTGTTTTCTCTTCTTACTAGTTTTAGCTTCAGAGTCATCCAGGCTCTCCTCAGACTCACTCATTGAATCACTATCTAACCCCTCACCCATAGAAAAAATTGAATCTGACCCTTCCTCCTCAGACTCAGAGATAGAAGGATGAGGGTGGGAAATTTGGTTGGCTTTTACATGGTCATAAATTAAAACCATGAGACCTTGATGCATGACAGTATTAGCCTTAGGGTTCTCTTTATGGGCCTTAATGGGCTTAGTATTCATAGAGCACAACAAAAAATATGGAATATTAACTTTTTCATCATACCTGAAATGGTTCAGTAAAACAAAATGGTAGCCTTACACTTTTGTGAATCTACCATCCAAAGTAATATAGTGCATTATAGAAAATAAGACCTCCCTCCATTGCTTAACAAATGCTATAGGTGGATAGTAAGTTTTACTTAACTTAACCAGGAACTTTTTCTCCTTTGTTTTTTTTGGATATCTTTCAGTAGCCTCCTTGCTCAATTTTTTGTCTCTATAGTAGTTGCTTCCTTCCCTGTGGAGACCCATGACCTGAGCAATAAGGTCTTCATTTATGGAGATTGATTGATCTCCCATCTTCAGAGTGCCCTTTCTCCAGTTTTTATGGAAGAAATTAGTGACTGTGGCATCCCGCCCATGGAGCCTCTCCATAAATTTTGAAAACCCACCCTTCTGCAAAATGTTCCAAACAACCTCCTTTTTCTTGCACCCCTTACAGTTGCTGGGTTCATAGCAGCGTCTATTTCCTCCCATTTTTTCACTTTTTAGAACAAAAGGTCGAAAGTTGTAGAAAGCTTTAGGCAAGAAATTTCTCGGAACTACCAAATATACTCAGAAAGTGTGGGAAGAGATAGCTTGTGTCTTGTAATAAATGGTACTGACATTATTATAATTACTCATAGCACTCCTATTAATTCATTTCATTATTATTTTGTCCATTTATGATCTTTGGGGTACTGTTGTATCAATCCTTAAAAATGATTTATCTAACATCATCGAGGAGGCCCTCTTCTCCCTTCCATGTGACCATTTTTTCTTGATTGACCGCCATGTTGGTAGCCCAGTCAGCTAAACCATTAGCTTCACGATAAATATGAGATATGAAGCATTTATCAAAATTGTTAATGAGTTCTCTAGCTACCTTTATAATGTTATTGATAGTCCATGAAGGCTTAGAGGTTCCCTTTAGGTATTTGATGATGTTATTAGAATCCCCCTCAATCGATAGATAGGGACAATTCCATCTTTTGGCCAGGAGAATACCTTGGTGTGTAGCCATTGCTTCTGCCTTGTGTTTTGTTTGGCTCCCTATAGGAACAACAATCATTTCCTTATAGTTACCATTTTCATCTCTGCAAATTGCACCACATCCCGTAGGGCCAGGATTACCTTTCCCAGCACCATTGAAGTTGACTTTGAGCCAACCATGTGGGGGAGTATGCCATCTAGCTTCTAGTTTTTTGTTTTGTTTGGGATCAGAACTACCAGCACTCTTCAGATTCTAGGAACTTAATATGTGAGTTTCCAAGGGGTTGGAAGAAATTCAAGGATCCCCAATGATCCCAATGTTCTCCACAATCTCCCATTGAATTTTCTGGAAAATAACATCCTGGGTGAGAGAAGTGTCCCTGAAGATATGGTTGTTCTTTTCTTTCCGCATCCCCCACAGAATATAAGGGAGAGATAGCTGCCACAAAGATCTCAAAAAAGAGTTAGACCAATGATAATTCCAAGAGTGGAACAATTCATTGATAGTGCTAGGAAACACCCAATCAATACAAAAATTCTTAAGAAATCTTTCCCAAATTGAAACAGTAAAGGAACAGTGGATAGCCAAATGGTCCATAGACTCTTCCTCCTCAAGACATAGAGCACATCTATTAGGGAAAGAAAAGCCTCTACCCTTACGATTATCTAAGGTCAAGATTTTATTTTGAAGGATAGTCCAATAGAAAAAGTTGATTTTAGGGATAAGACCCTTTATCCAAGATGGTTCTTAAGATTGATAAGGTCCAAGTGAATACTTTCAATGTTCTGCTAGTTATCACCTATCCAATACCTCTCAACTAAAGGGCCAAAGATTCTAATATAGGAGGAAGCATAAGGGGCCCATTCAGAGATATCAATCAGAGATTTATCAAAAAGTCAAGGATCTTCCCTGAATCTAACTTTCCTACCATTGCCAACTTTCCATTTAACCAATTTAGCAATGTTGTCTTTACACTTAGAGGCATGATTCTAGATATGGGACCCATTCATACTGAAATTAGAATTTATAAAAGAGGAAAGAGAAGAAGACAAAAGAGAGTACTTACTTCTCCAAATTTTACACCATTCACTATCAGAGTGGAACAATCTCCAAACCTGTTTAGACAAGAGAGCTTCATTAAGGGTCCAGATTCTTCTTAGGTCCAGGCCTCCTTTACTTTTTGGTCTGCACACCTTATCCCAAGCCATGAGAGATATTATTTTATTTTCCTCAACCCCTGACCAAAGAATTTTTTTTTGAATTTTCTCATTTGTATCGGCATACTTAACTGGAATTCTGAAGAGGCTAAGGGCATAGATAGGTATCCTTTGAAGAGAAGCTTTTAGAATTTGAAGCTTTCCAACTTGACTTAAGAGGGATCCTTTCCACCCAGCAAGATTTTTTTGAAATTTGTCCACCAGAGAGCTCCAAAAGGAATCAGGTGGAGCAATGCCCAAATGGAGGCCAAGGTAAGTGGTAGGAAGATCATCAATCTGACATTTCATAATTCTGTTGATTCTATGTTGTCTTCTCTCTGGAGTGTTGATGAAAAAAACTTCTCTTTTAACCCAACTGATAAGCTAGCTAGAAGAAGAAGCAAACTTACATAGGGTGTCCTTCAGGGTTCTAGCTTCTTAGATTCTTAAATCCCCATGATAATGGTGTCATCCACAAACTATTGTTGGGAACAAGTATGATTAATTGAAGAAGGTTGGAGTCCCTTAAACATTCCTCTCATCACCATGCTTTCCATATACCTACCAAAACATTCAGCCATAATTATAAAGAGGATAGGACAAATGGGATCCCCTTGCCTCAGTCCTCTAGAAGCTTGAAAGAAGGAGGATGGAGATCCATTGACTAGAATAGAAAAGGAGGCAGAGGTAATAAGATGTTTGAAGAGGTTCCACACATTTGGTAGAGAATCCATAAGCCAAAAGAACCTTCACGAGGAAAGACCAATCAACCTGGTCATAGGCCTTAGAGAGATCAAGCTTGAGGATGAAACCCTATTTCTTAGCCATAATAAGAGAATGAATATTCTCATGGACACTAATGATGGAATCAAGAATTTTTCTTCTTGTTACAAAACCATTTTGCTAATGATTAATCAGAGAAGGAAGGATAGTCAGGAGTCTAGAAGTAAGGACCTTAGAAATAATCTTATAAAAAGAATTGCATAAGCTGATTGGCCTAAACTTATCCATGGAGTCAGCTCCTTGAATTTTGGGGATTAATGCAATGAAGGTACCATTAATCTCTTTCAAAAGTCTTTTAGCCCCAAAAAATTCTTTGACCCCATTGGAAACATCTTTCCCAACAATGTCCCAGAATTCTTGGAAGAAGAACATAGGGAAGCCATCAAGACCAGGGGATTTGTTACCATCAAAATAAAAGACAACATTTCTGATCTCCAAGTTTGAAGGTATAGAAGAAAGGGAGGCATTCATCTGCTCATCAATGAGGCGAGGAATATTCTAAAGAAAATAACTTTGAGCATCAACATCCAATCTATGATCCCTACATAGAAGATCAGAAAAGTATCTTCTGGCCTCATTTCTTATCTCATCCTCCTTAACCAGCTCCCCATTGTCCACTACTAGTTTCATGATCATGTTTGCTGCTTTGTGTTTGATAGTCGACATATGAAATAATCTTGTGTTCTTGTCTCCTTCCTTCAGCCATTTACATCTTGATCTCTGCTTCCAAAAAGTTTCTTCTTTAGCAATGATTTCATGGTATTTTTTAAGGATCTCATTTTCTTCAGCAATTGACATAGTAGAGAAACCATCCTTCTAAATTTGGACCTATATTTTCTTGAGGTCATCCTAGATTTTACCTTTGGCCTCAAAAATATTCCCAAAGCTAGATTTGTTCCAAAACCTTATGTTGTCCTTGATACTTTTGAATTTCTTCACAACTCTATACATAGCAGTGCCCTCAACTTGAATGTTCCACCATTCCTAAATTTTAAGGGTGAGATCAGGATAAAGAGTCCACATTTTTTTGAATCTAAAAGGAAAATGCCTTCTTCTATTTATTGGGTTAGCAAAAAGAGTTATGGGATAATGGTCAGACCCAACCTGGATGTGGGCAGATAGGGAACAAAAATAATGTCTGTACCAGTCATCAGAAATAAGAGCCCTATCAAGGCAAACTTCAATAAGGTCATTTTCAGTCCTCCTGTTAGTCCAAGTGTAATTGCATCCCTGTATCTCCACATCATTGAGAGCCTGAGTGTTTATAAAATCCACGAGGGTCAGTCTACTTTCTAGATAAGAGGGACTTCCAGCAATTTTTTCCTCCTATCTCAAAGGAGTATTGAAGTCTCCCTTAACCAGCCAGCTAAGATTCTTGAAGTTGTCCCTTATTTCCATCAGTTTTTTCCTGAAGAAGCTTCTGGCTTTCAAGGTATTAGGAGCATATATGTTAGTAAGGACCCATGATGTTCCATCTTTTAAATGCTCAAATTATATGCAAGAGAAAAAAATTTCTTGAATAAGAACATGATCTTTAACACTATTGAGATTCCAAATAGTTGCAATGCCTCCAGAGGCACCTATCGAGCTACCACCACTGATGCTCCCAGATTTAAAGAACTTCAGAGATTCAAAATTTTCTCTACTCATTTTAGTCTCATGAATAAGAAAAATATCAGGTTTACTATCCCTTATCATATTCCTAATAATATCATTCTTGTGGGGATTATTAAGTCCCCTAATATTCCAAGAGATAATCTTCATAGTTACTTACCAATTCCTAACTCTTTCAAAGTCTTATGAGTCCCATCTACTATGTTCTTGTTGGCCTCCTTGTCTTTGACTTTGTGGTTTGAAGGTTGTCCTAGGGAAGAGGAATCATACCCGACATCAACTTGAGCTATTCTCCTAGACTTCCTTAATTGGGAAGCCGAGGGAGTGGATCCTTTCTTGTTCCTATATTTTGGTATTTTCCAGTCAGCTTCTATCTCAAGAACCACTTCAGGACTACTAATAATTCTGGAAATTTCATCTTCATTACCCCAGTTAGGAGATCTGGAATCATGTGAACCATTATTGACTTTTTTTGAAGTTTGGCCTGAATCCAAAAGGTTCATACCCAATATAGCACATTTCTGGGCTTCTTGCATTTCAGAACTGATCATAAGCAGGGAAGAGTCAGTCTTTTCTTCTTGGGAGCTAGTGATATCCCCTTCCTTAGGTTGTTCCTCTTTATTGGGCACTTCCTTGCTCACCAAAGTATTAGCAATTACCATCTCAACTATTTCTTTTGAAGATTTAGACTATTCTTTAAATTCCTCTATTTAGGTCTGCCCTACTAGGGGGTTGTCTACTCTCATTAACTCCTTCCTCAGGACTTCCTGGGTGGGGAGATTAGAGATAGAGGTTGAGGATACCACTACCTTATTTTCCCCCAAGGGTTCAAATTAATTGTTATCAACAAAGTCAGCTTCCTTATTTTCTGAGTTTTTGACTTTCCATACCTTTTTTTCTAGAGTCTTTTTACTTTCAACCAAATGTTTGGCCTACTTGAGCTCCCCTTTAGGCTTAAGAGGACAAGATTTAGCCCAGTGACCTACTTTCTTGCAGTGAAAACAAGCAAAGGGGATGGATTTGTATTCTATTTGTTGTTTCCACGTTCCCAACTTTGACACTATGTCTATCTATTTTGGCATATCTGCATCATAAGCTATCCCTACACAAAATCTAGCATGAGTGAGCCTCCTTTTTGAGGCTGTGATTGGGTTTATAGAGAGGATTTTGATAAAGAAGCTTGTTATTCCTGAGAAAATTCTTTCTACCCAATACTCAAGAGGCAAACCTGGTAACTTAACCCAAACTGGGACTTGCACCAGAAGTGAATCATTCATATTTATATTTGGATGCCATTTCAGAAGGACCAAGGCTATTTTTCCAACCATCCAAGGACTACCACATAGTATCCTTATTTTATCTTCTTCACATGAGAAATCAAAGGTAAGGAGGCCTTTGGGAAAAGCCAAAATTTCAACATTACCTTTCAAAGCTCATTCCCATTTGACATAAGCTCTTAAAACTTCAATGTTTGGGTGAAAACCCATAAACTTGCCTACCAAGGAGTTCAACATACTATTTATATTATGACCCAGAACCAAATTAGGGATAGAGATAGCAAACTTACCACCGGTAGGATTAGATATATTCTTGACAGGAGGTAAAGAGGATTTTCCAGATGGTCTTGTTCCAAATAGGGATGACCATTTTCTAGATTCTTTTCCATTCTCCAAGGCCTCTTCACATGGGCTGGACCCCCCACTGGACCCCCCCCCCCTCATGAACCCAGAACCCGCTTTCTTCTCTGACAGAGTACCATCAACCTACAGAATGTCATTAGCCTTTGGAATATCTGAAGGCTTGTTCTTCTCCCCATAGGACCAGCTTCATCATTCTGGCCGCTCCCACCATTGGAACTAGAGTTCCCTCCTTGTAGAGAATTTGAATTTTGAATTCTCCCATTGTCACTTACTCCTCCTCCCATTGTTCTGGCTGCTCCTACCATTGGAACTAGAGTTCACGCCTTGCAGAGAATTTGACATGCCTTAATGTTATTAATAGTCTATTACAAGAAATTCATATATAGAAGTCTAAATTATATTGGATAAAAAGTAATTAAACTATTTAAAGACAAATATCATTAAAATGAGAGCTTTAAATTTTAGATAGTTGGTGGTTGGGTGGTATTCACAACTTCAAGCAATTTGGGAGACATCTACCTCCAAAATCCTCTTAACAAAAATACTTCTTTGTACATGACTATCAGCATTGAGATCATCATTAATCCTTTGCTCCATGGACCTGTTCACCACCTATGCATCTAGAGATCAAAAAAATGTTGGAATTGCATAGGGTTTTGCCTTTGTCAAACCCCTCTTTCAATGTTTCCACCTCCATGGACAGCCAGATATGATTAAAAAATATGTGCAATAAAAATAATCATCACTATAGAGGAAAATCACTATTATGATAAACAAAAGATGTTAGACGAGATATAATAGATAAAATAGACAATAAGATTAAAGCTGAGATCAGACAAATTGAAGACAAGATCACAAGAGAGCATTGCTAGAAGTTGTGACTCCCCTCTTGAGAAAAATAGACATGATAGATAGTTGAGATGAGTCTCAATTGTTTCTATGAGAGTCAAAATCCTAAATATATAATGGCAGAGGTTTTCTATGTGTTGAGAGAGAGAGATCAAGAGTAGCCAAAGTGACAAAATGAGCAATAATGAGTGTTTTGTTGCTTGAAATGGGCAAGAGTGGTCATTAGAAATGTACATGAATGTTCAAATACACATCAAAAGAGTTATGTTGTAAAATATACTCATTTTAATTGCATAATCTTTTGGGACATTTGCACGTCATGCTTTCATCTAGCTGAATTTATCTCAGATTCAAACCATAGGCTACTAACCCTACATATTTTCCATTCATAAAGAATTGTGAAATATCAATCATGAAACTATCAAAAATGAACCAAGCACAAGGCATAAGTGTGAAATTGGCACAAGGTGCAATTTTCAACACTACATTTTGTGCCCATACGATTAGCTACACTAAAGTAGCTAGAAAGATGTAAAGAATTAAATACACGATGTGCATTAATTACCTTGAAAAAGGATAATTTAGAGGTTGCAAAGGTCAACCACGTAAATATGAACAATACCCCTGATGCTCAGCAAAAAAATATAGCATCTGACATAAAAATGTAAGTACTGCAAAATCAAAATTTGTTAGCACCATAATTGGAAGAAGCACCAGAAGAATGCTTAAGAAGGCATTAGTAAGTACAAAAAAAAGGCTAATAAAGTGTGAGTATATACCCCCTCGATTTTTTGCCCTCTTACAAGAGGGTAAAAATAGGAAGGAAGATAAGTTACAACTACCACAAAAATTTTCAAAAATTTGGGCAAATTTCAACTAACACTTGAGGAGTGGGCCCTGGAGGGGTCATTTTCACTATTCACCATGAGAATTTTACACTCATTTTGATAAAGCTTTAGAAAAAATACCTCATTGATGAGATTTTTTTGAATCTTGGATCAAAGAGTTTCATACCATCATGGAGCAAGATGAGCCATTTAATGAGGTAGGCCAAATTTTTTGAGTTTTGAGTTCATTTAATTCATTTAATTTTAATAGGAAAAAATCAAGCAACACATTCATCTAAGATGCAAATGCACATCCAGGGTTTGTGCATTCATCCTTAGATGTATTCTACATTGGTGTCCTTAGGACATGTCGGTGCCTTAGACATGCACTAGTGTCTAGATG
Source organism: Cryptomeria japonica (assembly GCF_030272615.1). NCBI lineage: Eukaryota > Viridiplantae > Streptophyta > Pinopsida > Cupressales > Cupressaceae > Cryptomeria > Cryptomeria japonica. The sequence goes on along the minus strand of NC_081405.1, from coordinate 358,144,905 downwards.
ATGTGTTGGCATCCAAGCTAGGATGCACACTAGTGTCATCAAAGGAGCTAGAATGAAACAAAAGTTAGAATAAGTTAGAAGTAGACTAGAGTAGAGCTAGAATGGATTAGAACTAGAATATTTTAGTGATATAGTTGACATTTTTACAAGTTCTCCAAGACACTGAAGAGCATTACTAGTGGACATCTTCTCACAAGCCTGCATAATTGCATATGAGATGCCACTGTAGTTGAGTGAGAATACTTATACTAGGTAGGCCTCTAGTGAGTCTACACGATGTCAGAAATATGGTTTCATTGACCCACCTAGACACTGAAGAGCATTACTAGTACACATCTTCTCTACAAACTTGCATAATTGCATATCAGATGCCAATGTAGCTGAGTTAGAACACTTATACTAGGTAGGCCTCTAGGTCTCACAAACCTAGTAGGCCAAATTTTTTGAGTTTTGAGTTCATTTAATGCATTTAATTTTAATAGGAAAAAATCAAGCAACACATTCATCTAAGATGAAAATGCACATCTAGGGTTTGTGTATTCATCCTTAGATGTATTCTACATTAGTGTCCTTAGGACATATTGGTGCCTTAGACATGCACTAGTGTCTAGAAGATGTGTTGGCATCCAAGCTAGGATGCACACTAGTGTCATCAAAGGAGCTAGAATGAAACAAAAGTTATAATAAGTTAGAAGTAGACTAGAGTAGAGCTAGAATGGAATAGAACTAGAATATTTTCATGATATAGTTGATATTTATACAAGTTCTCCTAGGCACTAAAGAGTATTACTAGTTGATATCAATCTTTCCTTCCGGAGTGACCGGTATGTCATCTGATATGTTCTTTCTTGTTTTGCAGAATCTGGCAATGTGACCCAGTTTGTTGCAATGATAGAAGACCATTCCAGGTGCTCTCCATGGTCCATTATTCATGTTACCTTTCTTCCTCCTGCATGTTGCAGCAGTGTGACCTTGACAATCACAAATCAAATAGTTTGCTCTCCATCTGGTTGTTGCTTGATAGCCACTGCTACCTGACTGATGACTAAAGGTATTAAACTAGTTGGGATTCCAGTTCACAAAAGGTTCCAAACCAACTCCTTGATTCCTCTGAGCATATCTTCTAGTGTTGTTCATAACAGACCTGCATTCAGATGCTTTATGCCCAAACTTGTTGCATGCATAACAATTACCATTGAACTTATTGGATCTAGGTACATTGTTTATAAAGTAAGGAAAATTATTGTAGGCTTTGCTCCTACACACATTAGCAATGTGTCCTTCTTTAAGATAGTTAAAGAAAATAGGTTTGAACTTTTGCTTACCTTTGAATGTCAGTTGCTTCTTCAATGCTTCAGCATTTGCACCAGAGGTCTCACCTTTCTCATGACCGGAGTAACCAAGTCCATCAATATTCTTGTCAGGTTTGGCTAATTCAAGCTTTTTCTCTAGCTTAACAGTACTCTTGTTGAACTTAGCAAGTATTTCCTTTGACTCAGAGAGTTCTTTGGAAAAACTAGCATTTGTTTCCATCAAGTTTGCATTCTCAGAGATGGTTATGTTCAGTTCTCCTTGCATGTCTTCCTTTTCCACTTTGCTCATATGGAGTTGAGCAGTTAGGGCACTGATTTCTTGTTTTAACTTGGAGATCTCATGATCTCTATCTTTTACCAGGTCTTCAACTTTCCTCTGGTTCTCAAGCTCTTGGCACATTCGAATAGTCAGTCCTTCCAACTCCTTTCTTAGGTTGGAATTGGATTCATTCATCTTTTCTACTTCTTGAATTAGGGCTTCCATGTCCACTTCATCAGAGGAACTATTTTCATTTAGCTCCATCATTTTTTCAACATGTTCTCTCCTTTTTGCCTGAGAGGCCTTATATTTGACCATAAGATCATCATAGGCTTGCTCAGACTGAGTGAGCCGATGAGTAAGTTCCATCATAGTGTATTTCCCCATATCTCTTTCCAAGTGGTTAAACTTATAGAAAGGTTGGCTTTGATACCAATTGATGAATACTAAGAGGGGGGGGTGAATTAGTATCCAAAAAATTATTATACTTGAACACTTTACTAGTCTAGTAGTAAACTAGTAAAATAATTTAGCAAACAAACCAGTTAGCACACATGCAAACCAAATAGAAAATAATGCATTCACCCACAGAAGCACAATCACCATAACACAAGATATTTTGATGTCGAAACCCAAATGGGAAAAACCACGGTGAGATGAAACTCACAAGTAACTATTTGCAGAATAGGAACCAAACCAGTTAAGTTCAGACCGGTTAAGGTCATACAATGTTCTTTACCAGAATAGATCCTGTTAGGAATCTCAATCTCTGTTAGGAGATAAATCTGATTAAAGACTACCTTGCTAGAGGATTTTAGATCCACATATGTGAACCACCTTGTTAGAGGATTTACAAAAGGCTTTTTGGGCCTACTTGGTTAAGGGCTTCAGACTTGTCGAAGATGTGAGTAATCAACAAGTGAGTGATCTAGAAAATAGCATAGATTGCTTGGTTAGATCCTTGATAGTTCATTCCTAATGCATTCCAGCATTACTTCAGTCTTCAACACATTCACACTCTGCCTACTCTCACAGACCTGAACTTCTCTTCTATAAACACACTTACAACCACCTTAAACCCTAGCAACAACCTAAAACCCTAGACATGATGTCTTTATAAAGAAATCTGATTTCATGTCGGTCCAATAGGATTACAATACAATTTCCTAGGTTCAATGCATCTAGACATAATTGGTAACATGACACAAAAAGCACCATCAGAGTGTCGGCACTACAAAACAATCGGTGGATGGTAACTCATCGCAAAATGTCAGTTTGTAACTCATCATAGAGTATTACCAGTTCAAACAAAATATCGATTTAAGCAAAATACTGGTTGTCAGTTTGACAAAATGAAGACTGGGAAATATGAGTTGTGTCACTTTGTTCCTTCGTACCACTTGAGATCCTTAAATTGCTTGGGGTTTTCATACTGCTTCAGATCCTCGAACCACTTGGGATCTTCATACCGCTTGAGACCAGTAAACACTTTCTGCAAAACATCGATAGTCTAAAGACTACAATACATCATATCGGCTGGAACAAATACCAGTTGAGCTTTAACTCATACATACAAAAAGTGATCTCAAGTCAAGTGTGTGTCCATCAATGACAATCACAGCATCAATCATCAAAAATGCCAACAGTGTTGGCATCCAAGCTAGGATGCACACTAGTGTCATCAAAGGAGCTAGAATGAAACAAAAGTTAGAATAAGTTAGAAGTAGACTAGAGTATAGCTAGAATGGATTAGAACTAGAATATTTTCATGATATAGTTGATATTTTTACAATTTCTCCTAGACAATGAAGAGCATTACTAGTGCATATCTTCTCACAAACCTACATAATTGCATATGAGATGCCACTATAGCTGAGTGAGAACAATTATACTAGGTAGGCCTCTAGTGAGTCTACAAGATGTCAGAAATGTGGTTTCATTGACCCACGTTGATGGTTCTCATCGAGAGGTGGGATTTTTACATGATGTCCTTCCATCTCCTTATACAGGAGATGACCAAGATCTTAATGAATATGTATTGCACCCTATGCCTCCCCAATTGGGGAGAGACAGTTTCAATCAGCAAACCACTATCAGTGTGAGATGTTTGAGATGGATAGATATGATACATTGGTTGGGAGATCCCCACCATGACTATAGGACACATTTATTTATAGTGGTTAGAGTAAGGGAGAGTTGACATCTCCTTGATCAAATGCATCATTATTGTCATTGTTTGTAGGGAAAAGGACTAGGAATAGAGACAACTCAACCTATTGAATATGGTATGTGGTATAGAAATAGACCTCTAGTCAACTATAAGAGTTAGTTTACATCTTGGTAATTGTATATAATATCATTGTAATGAATATCTAGAAGATATAGAAAGAGAGAGAGAAAAGATATGCTATGAATTGTAAAGCAAAGACCAAGACCTAGATTTTGGAGTTTGATGATATAATATCATGATGCTATTGTTGGTCCACTTATATGTGTTGTGATTTTTTTTTATTGATGGTGATGATTGAATGGTTTATTATATTTGTTTACTTTTGCATCTACAAATTTTAATTAGTGTGTCCTCTAGGTTATAAATACTACAATAAGATTTATATTGGGTACAAATCTCCAAATTTTAGTTTCCTCATTCCACTTGCTAACATTGGCTCTATTGTCAAGACACTAGAGTGAACAGTGAAGAATTTTTTTAGCAAAAAAGGAGGTAAAGTAGTTGGAAATTTATTTGCACTAGACCCTAAGGGCCACCTCTTTGATAGGGGGTAGGAAATTATGGGATATAAAATGGAAAGGGGGGTGAGACCCAAAAGGACCGTTGAAAAGAGGCTATTTTTCAAACTTCAAAGGATAAAAATATATATGTGTGTGTGCCCATTTCTTCCACAATCAATTTTATGGTCTCTCTTCTACTCTTATTCTCTCTTTTTCCCATAGTCCTTGGTTCCAGTATTATCCATCTCCTCCATGGCATTCAAATCTTTGGATATCTTTTTCTTCCCTTTTCTATCCTTGGTTGCACCCATGTTGATGTGCTCAGTTGCACCCTCTTTAGTGGACTTACCCTTCCCCTTAGATTGTCTTCCACTAATTTGTTGACTTTTAATCTTTTGTGATGTCTTTTCTTTGTTTCTAAGTTTTTCTTATTTTCCTTTCACCAGTTTACATGCCCATTTCTTCCATTATCAATTCTCTAGTCTCTCTTCTATTCTTATTCTCTCCTTTTTCCATAGTCCTTGGTTCCTAGAACATTTAAAAATATGAAAGGCATCAAGGAGGAAGTTGGGACAATGAAGATCCAATTGAAGGATGGAGCTAAATTGGTCTAGAAAAGGCCTTACAGACTAAATCCTAACATGAAGAAAAAGGTATAAACAAGAGCTAGACAAAATATTAACTATCAAAATCACCAAGCTAGTAGAAGACATAGAATGGATAAGCCTTAGGGTAAATCCAAATAGAAAGATTGAAGAGATAAGGATCTATGTAGACTTCTAGGAGTTGAACAAAGAATGCATTCATGATCCATTTCTTTCTCCATTCATAGAAGAAATATTGTAATCATTGGCTAGGAGAGAAGAATATTCATTTATTGTGGCTTTTATGGATAACACCAACCCAAAATTAGAGAGGAAAATTAGCCAAAGACTACTTTTGTGACATAATTGGGATCCTACATGTATATAGTAATGTCATTTGGATTGAAGAATTTCCCTGTAGTATTTACCCAAATAATGACTAACACTTTCAAAGACTTTATACATGATTTTTTGGAGGTATACTTTGATGACTAGACAATATATGGACTAGTGAAAAACCACATACGAGTGCTCTGCATAATGTTAAAAAAGTATAGAAGCATGTAGATATCACTAAATTTAAAGAAATGTATGTTTGTGGTACCTTTTGGGACATTTTTAGGCCATATTATTTGCAAGGAAGGGTTGATGATGGGTCCTATGAAATTTACTCTGATATTGAACCTACCACCACCTAAGAGTACACCAAAGGTCAAGACATTCTTGAGATATACCAAACATCACTAGAATTCATAAGAGGATATTCTAGAATTTTTGAACCATTAGAGGATCTATTGAAGAAGAAAAAAGGTAGAAGTAAAAATTAGAATGATGAAGCACATAAACAATTTGATACTTTGAAAAATAAGATTGTAGAAGCACCAATTTTGACATTTTGATATTAGAATACCCTTTTTCATGTTCATGTGAATAGTTCTAGTATAGCTAGAGGAGTAATGCTAGATTAGCCTAAGGTGAATAAATATAGTCCAATTTCATTTTCAAGTAGGAAATTCTCTTTTACGGAGAAGAATTATACTACTACCAAGAGAGAAGAATTGGCTATGGTTTATGTGCCATAAAAACATAGACATTACTTACTATCTACACCATTCACATTCTTCACTAACCACGAACCATTGAAGTATTTGTTTAATAAACCAATCATACAAGGTTGAAATTTAGATGGTTATTGTTATTTAATGATTTTGACTTCAAGATCATGGTGAAGCCAAGGAAGAGAAATTAAGGTCTCGATTACCTATCAAGAATAGAAATCTAGGAAGCACTTTAAATACAAGGGGAGGATCTATTGGGTGTAAATCTATTACACATTAAGTAAATACCAAAGGACTTGGAAGATATTGATGTATTTATTTCCATAGGATAATTCCCTAAGGATAGATCTCACTATAGGGTCATTAATCAGGTGTAAGGGGTTGAGTTCACTAAAATGTAATGCTGAAAAATTAAGGTTTCTATAATTAGATATATGAAAACCACTAATTTTAGGCTTAGGGACCATTACATTGAAAGAGGGAGTTAAAGATAATGGATCTATTCACAAAATAGTAAGGATAAGGATAGAGACTTCTATTAGATTTACCAGATTTGGATTGGACTACCATCTTTTAAGTTGAATTGTGAAAATGTTGAAATTAGGGTGAATGTGCTATAATTGATGTAAAAATGCATGAATAATAACCTACAATCGACACATCAAGCCACCAACCTGGATCTGGGAAATGTAAATGTATTCGGATCTATTCCCAGGAGGAGCTCCTAATTTGTCGAGACCAGTATGGTGGGAAATAGGTTGGGAATAGGGGTTTTCCTTAGGTCAAACCCCACTTTTGGAATTAACCATGAAATAGAAATGAAATGTGATTGAAATGCAACAATAAAAATGTTATCCTTTTAGGGAGATGTTGAATAATGACTTGAACACAAATTCTACACCTCCTTGTGAATTTTTTGTTTTTCTCCACATAGAATTAGGGTTTCATGAAGTCTTCAATAACATAGAACATGAATGTCAAATCCAATTCTTGAATCTTGACCTTATCTTTGCTCCAATTCTTGAAAGAAGATTGATTACTTGCTCACTTGAACTTGAAGCTTGAGTGTGTGAATTGATTGATCAATATTATTGTTGAATGATCAAATGAGAGGGGTAGACCTCCTTTTATACTTGCTCATCAAAAAGAAAATTAATTTTCCAACCTAAGCTTACACAGAGCTAGAATTCCTGCCCAAATCTCATGACCATTAAGGGGCCCAAAATTGGGTCCTAATTGGGATAACCAAGGTTCCATGCCTTGGTCTTGCCTAATCAGAGACCAAAACTTAAGGGTGGGATGAGGTGTGAGGTGAAAATAGTGGCAAAATTGCATAGTATGAGCATAATTGTGTCCTAGTCAAGTCTCAGGGCACAAATGCCAAGGTGAGGGCCCAAATGCAGACAAAATTGTAAGTGAGTAAAATTTAAGAAACTAAATTTAGCTCTTGCTTTAATGGGAGTATGAGACTAAGCATACTCTTAGTAAAGTACAAAGGTACACATTGAAATACTTTTATCAAGATGCTAAGAAGGCAAGACACACCAAGCCCATATTGGACTTTAGGTAGCTTACAACTTCAAAATAAAGATAAAAGGGAGATTATAAGAAAGAGAAATAAAAGAGAACCATGACTACAAGCCTAGTAAGGTTCACTTACTGAGTCATGAAAAGAAAAATACCAAGATTACCAAGCAAAAGGGTAATTTTTCAAAGTAACTTGAGTATCAAGATATGCAAGAGAGAGAGAGAAAAATTGAGTGGAGTGTATGTCCTTGTGTTAAAGAGATTGTGTACACCACAATGGGATAAATTTATTTAAGGTAGTATAAATTCATCCAAAATAAAAACATGTTATCATAATGATATGCCCCCAAGAAAGGAAAAATCAAAGGATAATGATCACAAAACACATAAGGGTTCTACTTAAATATGGGGTCAGTATTCTCTTATGATAAATAGTTTATATCATGTATATATTTTCATTTAAATTTCCTCATCTCCCAAAGAAAGTAGAACCACTATGGAAGAGGGGAACATGTGTCTTTTGAGTCAACATGGGAGAGACCAAAAAAGATCTCAATGCTTTGCATCATCCTCAAGTAGACAACACTAAGGGAAAAAATAAAAGAATTGAGAAATAAATAGAGGAAGGTTTATGAACAAGAAAGAGAGGAAAGAGAGAGAGAGAGAGAGAGAGAGAGAGAGAGAGAGAGAAAGGGAGAGAGAGAGAGAGAGAGAGAGAGAGAGAGAGAGAATCGACAACATGAATGAAGCTAATCAGGCAAGTCATCCACCTCCTGATCTTGCTCAACATTTTTTGGGAAGGTGGACAATATGCAAGAGGAGAAACTTCAAGAATGGTAGGTGGACCTACCACAAGTTCCAAAGAAGGACCATGCTCTAATGATGGATCACTTTGTCTATTACCAGGAGCTAGGATAAATACATTGCTAGCATGAACATCATTTTCATCCATTATTCATTATCATTAACATCAACATTCTTAGTATGAACATCATTTTCATCCATTTCTTCATCAAGATTAATAAAAATAGGATCTTTAATACGAATAGAACATGAACCATCATTTTTCTTAAGCATTTTACATTTTGGAGATTTAGGTTGAACTTCCTCCCTAGGGTTAGGCAAAAGCTAGATTGTATCAACTTTTGGTGTCTTCGGGGAGGAAATGGATTGAGAAGCAAGTTCATGAGCCTTAGCACAACATCTCTATCGACATTCTCTCACACAATGATTTCTTTAAGTTTTAGTTGAATGTTTCAAAGGTTTAGGATCACTAGGCATAGGTTTCTTCTCTTCCTTTAAAGAAGGATACATGGGAGAAGGTTTTCTAGGTTGAAGAATAGGAGATATTGGGTGCTTCCCTTTGTAAGATGTAGGAGGTGGAACCACATCATATAGAGGAGGAATAAAGCGTGTAGGAAGGAGATTAGGTCTATCATGAGGAGGAGGAATAGGTCTATCATGAAGAAGAGGAATGGGATTGGGAAGACTATGTTTACTCAAGGATAGAATCATCTCATTCTTCCACCTTTGATAAGATTCAAAAAGAGCATCACTTCGAGACTTAAGAGGTTCAAATTGTTTAGACCAAAAGTAATCAAGATTAACATCTCCACATCTCATTGTGGGTTGGTACATGCTATGCTTAATTATTATGATTTTGTCATTGAGAGGAAATTTCAAACACTTATGAATAGTAGAATGAATTGCTTTCATGGAAGAGAGCCAAGGATGTCTCAAGTTTTCACAAAATTGATCTGATGTAGGAATGATAGAAAAATTGACATCAAAGCACTTAGTACCAACCTTAATGGGAAGAGTAATAGTGTTGGTGCTCAAAATTATAGGTTGACAAACTCTAAGAGGATGCCAAACTCTATGATCAACTTAGGAAATCAACTTTGGCCAACTAATAGATTGAACCCATTTGAGGGTGCAATTCCCTTCTCTTAGGATTCTACTATACCTTAGCGGGTGTACCATTCATATAAGCATATTATTGACTCTCTTTTATCTCCTTTGTTTTATCCCCCACTGGAATAAGGTGATAAATATGTAACTAAATTAAAACCTGTCTTCCATACTAACTCCTACAAATTGAAACTTAAAAATGAAAGTAATTTGATTGGTATTGAAATGATATTTGATTAGTGCCTTTCATCCATTGGGCAATGGAGTCAATCTCTTGTTCCTTCACTAGTTTTGTACCACTTTGTTAGACAATTTTTAAACAAACACCTTATGCAAGTCTGTCAATTAACATGTTCTTAAATTTCAATCACTTTTGGCATTTAAGTGTTCAATGGATGTATCTTCCCCTGAAAGAGTCACCACAAGAACACACAAAAGAATTATAAGCTTTTGACTAGTACAATTCACCTTTGATGAATAACTAGTGTAAACAACAACTGAGAAATAAAATAAGACTATTAAAAATAACCGTGGATCTTTAAGCCAATATAACAAGTGAAACCAAATTGGAGAACATTAAATTATACTTCTTGCACAATGTTTGAAAAGTTTTTTACATTTAAGCCTCTTTTGAAAAATAATATTTTACAACATCTACCCTTTTATGGATAAATTTCTATTCTCTCTTATGTTGTTCTATCTTTTCTTTATCTCCACATATTTTATCACTTATATATATGTTTTAATAGTCATCATACCCCCTTTGGGGTGAAAATTCACCATTATTTGTTAGATTTAATAAAAACCATTGAAATTAATATATCGACTGGTTAGTCAATAACCTTGTTTTAAGCTATCTTGTGGTTCTCCTTCTAGTTAGAAATTTTAAAATTCACGTTAAAAAGTTGAAAATTTTACTAGTAGTAGGAAACATAGATATCTCAAATGGGTCTTCATTATATTTTCATTTTTCCTTCTTTTTCATGCCTAGTAGACATCAGCTTCTTGTCAAATAGAAATAACAAGCTTTATGCACTTTTTCAGTCTTCTTACGGTCTTCTTTATGATTAGTAGGCCAAAACAACACTTATGGACCTTAGATTTTTACTGGAGATTGGAAACTTGATTTTATGAAATGGTTCTTATTATATTTTCATTTTTCACTCATTTTCATTCTTTGTCAACATCATCCTTCTTGTAGGTTGAAATCACCAATTTGCAAGTGTGAGTAAGAAAAATCAGCAAGTCAAGAACTCATATCAGCCAGTCTATAGGTTGGGACAATATGTCAATAGTTATAAGATGTATTAGGTCATTTAGGAACATGTAGAAATAATATAATGGGCTATGACATGTAGGATTTTGAGATGGTAAGCTATCATGAAATGTTATCCTTGTGAGGAAAATGGCTTACAACAGCACTCTTTGGAACAAACATATGACATGCCTAGAATTATGTGGTGATGAAAGATTACATGGGATCCTCAAGTCATGCATGAAGTGGGGTAGATAATTTAGTATACTTGGGATATTTAGACTCTTTATGACTTGAAGGGGATGGAACTATATGTGAAATATAAGGTAGCTTAACACCCTTTCATGGAGGTATACTGGAATTTATTTATTCATATCCTTGCCTTATCCTTCTTTGCTCTAGGTGCTCAAATCATTCATCTTTCATTTGTAAAATTTCCCTAAAGTGACCATCAAATTCAATATTAGGGTTCTTGAAATTATTTGGAAATTTCAAGCCCCAATAAATATAACCAATAGAAGGACAATAGAAACCATCAAATATCTTAATTACCACATTAGATTTATCATATGTCACTTGATGCAGTTGTAAGGTATAAAGATATTCTTTGGTTATCACTAGGATCAAAGGTAATGCATAGGTCTAAAGAACACAAGTGATCACTAAGAGGGGGTGAATCAATGATATTATAAAATTTTAAATCAAGGTGTACAAACATGAATGAGAACACAATTAGATTAAGAGCATACACACACAAGAGAAGATCACATAACACAAACTTATGAGGAAAAACCAATGTGGGAAAAACCTCAGTGAGAATAGTTGTTGGAGTCTTCCTCCAATCCAGCCTCACAATAAAATATCAAATTAAAATACTTTTGGGCACCAACCCCTGAAGTTTATGGGCACCTACCAAAAGGAACGCCAACCCTTGATTTTATGAGAACCTACTTAAAGGAGCACCTACCCCTGCTCTGAGCACCCACTTAGATAAATACAATGATTCAATTATTTTACAATACAATAAACTCCTTGTTACAAATGTGTTTTGTAACCCTTACAATCAAAATGAATTACACTTACTGATTCTGCCTCACTGATGTATGATTTATGCCTTCAAACTTTATCCTTTGATTTGTCCTTGACCTTCACTTAATTATCTTGTCTCATTTTCTTCTCTCTTCTTTCTATTCTTCTACACTTAGCCAAATTCTTTGTTTCTACTTAACACACTATCTCTATTCTCTCTTAGCTGAATACTCTCTCTACTCTACAACTACACATTTTTCTCTTTCACTTCTTCAACAATGCGCATAATCTGAATTCCCTTCTCTATTTTTGGTCACCACCAACTTGTCTAACTTTTCCAACTCTGTTAATTCATCTACCAATATCAAATATCATCAACCACCTCTTCATTCAGTCATCTCTATATGCATAATATTTTCTAATATTTTATTCATTTTTCTATCATCTTGGAGATCTTCACTACCAAATATTGTATTCTCTATCCTGAAAGAGTTCTCAGATTAGCCACCCAAATTAAATGCATACTCTCTATCTCTCAATCATTCTCTATACTCAAATTACTAAATTAGTGATCTTCATTTACCCAATTAGATTAGGTATCCTTCCTCAAGCCACAATAACAGTCTACAACATGGACACTATTAATGCATTCTACATCCTTCACAACTAGCCTAATTGGATTGACAACCACCTCACTTAAATACATCATGAATATCGACTTCTTCATATTAGATTTTTCTTTAGATGACCTCACGACCACATTTCTTCATATTCAACATCCAATTCTCCTATTCAAACTTGGTCAACATCCACGTGGACCTTTGTGTCTATCAACATGCAAGTGTGGCATCAAAAACACCCCTGACGGCCACAAGTAAGGTTTACCTAAAACCCTTGTCTGGATCTCTGTCAACTAAATCCCTTTGACAATCATCTCCATGAAATAGTGAAAAGTCTCAAGCCTTTCACAGTTTTGCAACGAGTCATTTCAATTGGAAGGTTTGACCTGCAACCCAGTGAAAGCACTTAACATCATCTCCATTTCATAGGTGGTTTACTAACTTTGGTGGTCAGCATTGAGAAATGGTGAAAAATGCCATTTAACCCACACTGTACAACGTTTGTTTACTTTGTAGTGACAACTCTCATTTCACATTTTTGTGGTTGGTTAACCTTTTACATCATAGAACCCCATGAATGGTGAAAATCATTTCACTTTTGTGGTTTTGCCAACATTTGACTTTTCACATTTGCATATTGGTAAAATGGCGAAAAGTCTCACAGGCATAACCCTTTTCGTTGTTTCACGAAGGTTCAAAAGTCAAAAAAACTTTTGACCATGAAATGATGAAACATACTTTGAGTGACTAGAAGAGAGGGACCCATATGCAACCAACTGAACCCAAACAAGTATTGAACATCTTCCACATGGAAAACATGAAGTAGGATCGAAAGTCATAGTAGCATTTCACTAATTCACACAAGAGTTAGGTCAATAAAAAATGTTGTCCGCAAAATGGTGAAATCCATCTAGTAGCTAATGTTTTTACAGAATCACAAGGAGTTGGGTCAACCACAAGTCTGACCAGCAAAATAGAAAAAACTAGCAAACATAAGGATTTTTTACATTTTTCAATCTGCAGCATAAAAGCAATGGATCCAACACACTGTGAAGTCTATGTGGAGCATGAACCTGAACCATTTTCATATTTGAAACAAATTAATTCTTTTGTGCATATTAATTCTTTTGCAACCTACAACTGCTTGATCTAGTTGACATCAATGATAACATTTGCCAACAATCTCCCCCTTTGGTATTGATGTCACCACACACAGACTTCAACTTCTCCAATTTTTTTCTTCCCCTTGACAACAATGGCAAAGGGACTAATAGACATCACACTCAGACTTCATCTTCTCCGCATTTCACTATAGATTAGTGTTATGCTAGAAACATGCATTCTCCACCTGTGATACAGTAGAGCTAAGCAAGATGAACCATTATTACATTATAAAAAGTAGTGCCAATATTGCTTATGGAAAATTGTGATCTCCCCCTAAGATTGAGCATGAGTTTCAAAGGAAATAGATGTAAAACAATATGCTCCCCCTGAACCACATACTAAATTAAAAAAAAACTTAAGTGCTAAGGGAGGGTGGGACAAAACCCAATTTTTGTCTCAAATATTCAAAAGTATCTTTTGGCAGTATCTTAGTGAAGATATCAACTACTTGTTCAATAGTGCACACATATTCAACTTTTACCTCTTTCTCTACAACCTTTTCCCTGAGAAAATGATACTTGATTGTAATGTGCTTTGTCCTAGAATGAATGAAAAGGTTCTTTGATATATTTATAGAACTTGAACTGTCACATATAATAGGAATGGGGTCTGAAAAACTCTACTTGAATGTCCTTAAGTGTCTGCTTCATCCATAATACTTGAGAGCAACATGTTGCACCTGGAACATATTCAGCTTGAGTAGTAGATGATAAGTAGATTGACTCTTTCTTCTTACTATGCCATCACACCAACCTACTTCCAAGGATGAAGGCTCCACCAATGGTACTTTTTCTATCATCAATACAACTAGCCCAATCAACATCAATGTAGGCTTGTAGGGTGATTTCACCATTCTTTGGATACCATAGCCCATAATCAAGTGTCCTTTATGAGTACTTGAAGATTCTCCTTATAGCATTGACATGTTATTACTTAGGAGCTTCTTGAAATATTGCAACCATGCATATTGTTTTAACTATATCAGGTCTTGAGGCAGTTAGATACAATAGGCTTCCAATCATGGATCTATATAATGTATGTTCTACACTAGGTGACTCATCATTCTTACTTAGTTTGCATCTAGTCAGCATGGGGGTACTAACTAGCTTGTTTTCCTCCATTTGAAATTTATTTAATGTATATTTGACATACTTGGTCTGAGAGATAAATATACCTTTGTTTTACCATGATATTTTCAAACCAAGAAAATATGACAACTCTCCTAATAGTGACATCTCAAATTTAGACTACATTTGATCAGCAAACTCTCTGCATAGGGCATCCTTATTACTTGCAAATATGATGTCATCAACATAAACAACCACTATGATCATAAGATTTCCATCAACTTTGATATAGAAGTTGCTATTAGAACACCCCTTTTCAAAGCCTTGTTGATGTAGATACTTATCCAACATAGAATACCATGCTCTAGGTGCTTGCTTTAGACCATATAATGTTTTTCTCAATCTACATACAAAGCTCTCATCTTGATGTAGCTGAAATCCTTTAGGTTGCTCTATGTATAACTCTTCTTCTAGGTTGCCATTCAAGAAAGCAGATTTAACACCCATTTGATAGACTTTATATCCCTTGTATGTTGAAAAAGTTAAAAACATTTTGATTGCCACAACTCTTGCAACTGGTGCAAATGCCTCCTCAAAGTCTATCCTCTCAACTTGATTATATCCCTTACATACTAATTTGGCTTTGTTTCTTATCACTTTTCTTTCTTCATTTATTTTGTTCCGATAGACCCATTTTATCTCAATAATTTTTTTATCAACTGACCTAGGAACTAACTCCCATGTTTTGTTTTTCTCAATTTGCTACAACTCTTCTCCCATAGTCTTTATCCAATTCTCACTATTATTGGCTTCATCATAACTCCTTGGTTCCATCTTAGTCATGAGGCATAAATTAACTTGCTCATCATTCCTTGCATGTCTTCTTCTTGTTTGTACACCCTATATTTTGTTGCCTATAATATGATCTTCAGGGTGGCTCTTTTTGCGAGGCCCTACCTCGACCCGTCCTAGCATTTCAATTATTTTCATGTTGGAACTATTATTGATGCTTCATTTCTATGCATTATGGATATAGAATTTTATATGATTATAAGATTGGATAACATTGATATGGTGTATGACATTTATTTGATTTGCATAACTTTATTATGATGTTAAAAATACGATGCATGTCTTATGAATGGTTGAAATTTATGAGGGTTATGATAACGTCATTAAGTGAATTGCTTTATGTGGATTGCATTGGATATATGGTAAATTGATTTGTATGATGACAATTGTATGTAGAGTGATTGAATTGTATTCCTTTTTATATGTTAAATTTATATGTGGTTATTTGGGAATTACTAATGTGTTATTGAGATGCGTAGGAAAATTATCCATGTGACCATGGAAACAATATGGAGAATCAAGCCTAGGCCTATGTGTGATTGTGAAGCCAGGGGTTGTCTATTTGGAGAGACAGCCCCTCGTTTGTAAATGTATTTTAATTTGTAAATGTCATGCTTGGTTGAGTGTTTATTTTGGAAATTTGTTTAAATTATAATTTTTAAAAGAGACATTTTCCATGTGTGTTTTGGTGATGTGTAATTCTTTTTGTAGTGTCACTTGACACATGTGTTGTATGTTGAGTTGGCATTGTCATGTCTCTTTTTGAGGAATTTATTTTACCAATGTTTATATTTTTAATTATCCTTGATGGTCCCAAGTAAACCTAGGATAGTGAGCCATTAGGAGGGTCAACTCAGAGTTGACCCATAGGTAAACTTTGGGTGGACTTTCAAAGGGTTAAACCAGCTCCTAGAGTCAGTTTAGGAGCATTTTTAGTGGGTCATATGATGTAGCTATGGATGAAGGCCAAATTTGGCCATGTTTCCACTCCCTAGGACTTGTTTAACCTCCCCAAAAAAGTGAGTTTCCCAAGTTGGCCGAATTTCATCTTTAGGAGAGCCTTCCTTGGTTAGATAACCTTCTTGATATATGTCATTCCATTTCCCTTTTTGAGGTTCCTTGGTTAGGGAGTGTGTAAGGCTTCGGGAAGACCAACCAATGAGCATCCTTCACCCTTCCCAAGTGGGTTGGAAAGAGTGATATGTGGCTTCATAGGGAATAGTTTGGGAGGGAAGAGTTTGATCACCCACTCTCCTTTTTGGAGACTTAGGAATTGTAGAATTTTTAGAAAGGATTAGATAGAAAATTTTGGCTAAGTCTTGAGAAGAAAGAAGTGTGGATTTGGGCAGCTCTACTCCAACTATCCCTTGCATCCCTTTGGTAGATTCAAGGCTAGTTTAATTTCTATCTTTGTATGTTGTAAATTTGTTTTGAAAGATTGTATGTATTTCATTGTTTTCTCCCATTGTGGTTTTCTTTGTGAAAAAAGATGTGTGATCTTTTCTTTGTTTCTAGTTGAGCATTTTATTTATTTTTTGGGAGTATTCAAGGCCAAACTCACCCTTGGGAGGGTAGAGTGGCCTTGGGGTAAAGGGTTGTTTGATAGCCTTAGAGTGAGAGGCTCTCTTTGGAGGAGAGTGATGTCAAGGGATTCTTGTGACCCTTGTTACATAGTTTTTGTTTATGCATTTGGGGGTCATAAGGGGAGATTTGATGTCTTGTATGCCTTGGGGGGGTCATAAGGATGGTTGGGACAAGTTTTGAACTTGTGATGTGTTCTTGGTTGCCTTGCGATGGCATTGTGTATCTACTATTTGTAGTTTCTCCTCAAGGTACTTAGTTCACCTCCACCCATGTAAAAAATCACATTATGTGATGATGTTAAGCGTTGGGATGGGAATGTGTTTTTTGTGAGTTTCGTCTTGCTTGTTTGTGTATTTCTTGTATGTAACCCATCTAGGTCTTGGTTATCCAAGCTCGGGGGTGGCTTCTAGTAAGCCTAGCTTGGGAGGTGAGCCTCCATGGTCAAAACCTTAAAGCTTTGTATTGCATGTTTGCTTGGAAAAAAGGAAGGAAAGAAAAGCTAGGAGAGATATTTTTATTATTGTTCTAGTTGCAAAAGAAACATGTATTTATTTTTGCAGCCCTCATTTAGTAGAAATGAGAGGCTAAGTTGGGTATTCACCCTTTTTTGTAAAAGTGTCTATGTTGGAAATATGAGTATTCCTTTTACCATGTTTTATCATGAAATGAAATGCATTCTTGATTTAAATTTGTTCTTGCAAGAAAGAAATGAAAATAAATATGGAGTGTGTTTCTATAGTTTTTGAGTTAATGTCTATTTGTATTTATTTCTTGAAAATAAAAGTTATTTCTACCTTTTTATGCATATTGTAAAATCATGGAAATAAATGAAATATTAAAGCATGAATGTTAGGAAGAGAAAAAGAAACATTTACCTCTATTTATTTATTTCAAAATGAAAATTATTGTAGATAGGTTTTTAAGCGTGTATATTATTATTTGCATCATCATGTAGTCTTTGGATTAAATGAATTTAGACTATTATAGTTGCTTTTGTAATTTATTTATTTCTGCTATTTATTTCTTTTAAAAATGCAGAAAATAAACCTAGGTAAATTAATCTAACTCTAAAGATTAACTATATGACATTAAAAAATGAAAAGAAATACATATTTATTCTAATATGCTGCAATCTGCTTTATTGCATTTAAGAAAAGTATGTTTTAGACCAAAAGAAAAAGATAGATAGATTACAATGCCTTGTTTTAATATAACAAAAATATGTATACATATTTATATGATTTATACTTTAAAACTATTGGAAATGAAATCTAGTTAGTTTATATTGCCCTAAAATTTAAAAACCAAGTATATGCTTAATAGATTTTTATACACATTAGATCTCTTAAAGAAATGAAAAAAAAGATAACTATTGTTATTGCTATTTTATTTGCCTTTTTGACAGTCATTATTTTATTATATTACTACATCTATTAAAAATCAGGGAAAAATATTTTATGCTCATATCCAAATATATATATATATATATACATGTTTATTTTTATTTTTATTTTTTAAATAATATAAAAAAAATGGCAAACCCTACCCACGAGAGTCCTGCGGAGCCGAAGCTCCACGCGGGAGGCCTTTGAGCAGCTCGGGGCCCCCTGTGGTCTGAGGCCCACAAAAGTGCCTACGACACCGCTATGGGCCACGACCCGCAAGGGCACCCAAGGCACCGCTGCAGGTGGCACCCCCTCTGCCACCACCATTAACTTCAAACCCCTCCCCCCACAGCCACTATGAAATCCACCCCTCCGCCATTGTTCAAACTAGACCTGCATAGCACGATAAAAACCCTAACCAAAAATTTGGGTTAGGGTAGAATCAAAAGTGAAAATAAGAAACGGGATAGTTAGTTTTTATAAAATTTTATTAGGGTTAATATGTAAGTTGTATTATTAAATAAAATAAAATATGGGGAGGAAACCCTTTTCAAATTTGAAAAGGATAAACCCCATAGTTATTTAGTCATGTGGTTAAATGTTGTATTTTTAAGAGATTTATAGTTTTATTGACCCTTTTATTTATTTTTAATCAATTAGTTATATTCTATGTGTATATATAATTATATGTTAATAAACATATATATATATATATATATATATATGTTTAGTTAAAATCTTTTTGGAAATTTTATTAATAAGAAATAACTAAAAGACTATTGTAAGTATTTAGCCTATAGGGGATTTATTTGGCCAGCATTAAATATTGGTTTTTTTATTAATCCTATAGTCGAATCTAGTCACTTTATTTTCATTTGCTCAATTGATTATTAAATTTAATAATCTAAGTGCTAGCATTAAATTAATTATTCCTGGATCATTTTATATTATTTGAGATTATTAATATCTCTTGGCTAATTAGTTTAAGATTATTTGTTTAAATTAATTTATTAATTTAGGAAATAGTAATGATACTTTTGGAGAATTTATTTCCACATTTATTTAATTATTTTCGCATGCATGATTAAGTTAATTAGATTAACTTAGTAAACCACTCCTTTATATTTTGAATTAACGTATAGTTAAGACAAGACTTAATTATTGCATCTTTAATTTAGCATATTTAGTTTTTAATTAAGACGTTAAAAAAAAAAAAATTGTTTTGTTTTTGTCCAAAAGTTTGGGAATCACATTTTGGTATCAAAGCAAGGTTTCCAACACTAGGAACCTTTCTCCATTACGTTTCACTTTAATTATTTAATTATTTAAATTTTCTCCAAAATTATTTATTTATTTCATTTTATTTTATTTTCTCATAAGGATGCCTTTGACTACGCGATAAGCTTGCAAGCGCGGTAGGGGTCCTAGGCATGCACACATGGCATGTGAAGATGTCGATAGGGAGGAATCAGTTCCGGAACGGAACCCAGAGGCTCCTCTCGAACAACCAATTGACCTGAATCAAGATATCTTAGTTTCTCTTTAGAACCTGATAGGGATAGTGCAAGATAGACTCCCTATAGTAGATCGGCAGGCAAAAAACCAGAATTCGGGGAGTCATAGATTAGCAATTAAGGAGCGGAGTAGGAGTCCACCTCCTAATCCCTTAGAGGGTTAGACTAAGCATGAGCTTGAGTCCGTTCATCTACCTGGACCACCTCCATTAGTAGCGCTAGTATATTTTAAAAGAGCACGTGATGATCCTGGGGATCTGATCAGAGAGATTCAGGGATAGGTACTTGTCAGAGCACTTCAAGCAGCATAGGATCGATGAGTTCCATGACCTTCAGCAGAAGGATCTCTCAGTGACCTAGTATGAGAGCAAGTTCTTTGAGCTCTTACCTTGTGTAGACTACCTTAAGGACGAGAAGCTTCTCGTCAACCATTTTATCAAGGGATTGAATATCGAAATAGCAGGACCGGTGAGGATGGAAACTCCAAGAAGCCTTCGAGTTGCCATGGAGAAGGCCTTGATAGCAAAGGAGATTCATGGTAGGCCTCAAGACACAAGCGATTAGTTTCAAAACCAAAACCCTATACCATAGTCTTTTGGATTTCAAAAACCCCACTGGAAGGGTAACCACAAGAATACATCAGGGTCCTTTAAACCCCCTCCTCTACAACAGTCACAGCAGAATCAGACGTAGAGGCCTCCACAAGGACAGCAAGGCTTTAAGCCCAAGCAGTGGCATTCACAGGGTCCTAGACGAGATTAGTGACCCTAGGTTCCTTACACACCTCCAGCACAGACTCAGTAGTCCTCCAGGTGTGGTTTTAGTGGTTCGAGCATGATAGGAGGATAGGGATTCTCTAGGCCACAGGGTGCATAGTTCTAGACACATGGTGCTTGCTTCACTTGTGGGGCCATGGAGCACATGGTGAGAGAGTGTCCATAGGGTCAGATGGCAGGTAATCAGAGCATGGCAAGATCAGAGCCTATAGTTAGGGACATGGGTAAGTCCCACAGAGTCTTCGCAGCGGTTGACAACCACCAGGTAGAGCATCAAGCCATAGTCATAGAGGCCGTAGGTATGATCAAAGGTAGCAGTGTTTCTATCTTGTTTGATTCAGGAGCTACTGATTCTTTTATATCTCCATTGGTAGTGGATCATTGTGGGCTAGTGGCATCTAGGCAAGGTGCAATTTGGGAAGTGGAGTTGGCTTCAGGAGCTAGAGTGTCTATTGAGTCAGTGGTTAGGGGCTGTCAGCTTCAGATTGGGAGTACGACCACCTTAGTTGACATTCGAGTAACACCTCTAGGATCTTATGGCATTTTTTTTGGCATGGATTGGCTATATGCCCATAGAGCCAAGATGGATTGTCACTAGAAGAGGATTGAGTGTGTGGACAATCAGGGTACCTCCATAGTTATTTTAGGGATTCAGAGGCCTGTGTCACTTCGTATGATTTCCACTATGCAACTTAAGTGGAGCATGCGAAAGGGATGTTAGTTGTTTTCTATCACCATCATTGATAGAGAGGAAGAGAATGAGAAGGAGCCTTCCCTAGATGATCATCCCATCCTTGAGGAGTTTGCAGATGTGTTTCCTTCCGAGCTACCTGGTATGCCACCTAGCAGAGAGATTGATTTCCACATAGATCTTGTGCTAGGAGCCGAGATGGTTTCAAGAGCACCTTATAGGATGAACACAAATGAGATTAATGAGCTCAATATGCAACTTGAGGAACTCTTAAAGAAGGGTCACATTCATCCTAGCATCTCCCCTTGGGGTGCACTAGTCATCTTCGTGAAAAAGGACAGGTCCCTTTGGTTATGTATGGATTACAGGTAGTTGAACAAAGTGACCATCAAGAATCATTATCCGTTGCCCAGGATCGATTATTTATTTGATCAAATTCAAGGTGCTAAAGTGTTTTCCAAAATAGATCTGAAGTCAGGGTACCATCAGTTGAGGATTGTGGAGAGTGATATCCACAAGACCGCATTTCGTACCAGATATGACCACTATGAGTTCACTGTGGTCCCATTTGGTCTTATGAGTGCTCCAGCTGTATTCAGGAGTCTCATGAATGGGTATTCTGCACTATCCTTGACTGTTTTGTGATTGTGTTCCTCGATGACATATTGATATATTCTCAGAATGAGAAGGAGCATGAGGAGAACTTGATACAGGTATTGTAGTGCTTGAGGGACAATCAGTTATATGGTAGTCTATCGAAGTGTACATTCTTCATGTCAAAGGTCAAATATTTAGGTCATTTTATATCCAGTGATGGGATCTTAGTTGACCCATCAAAGATCAGAGCTATTATGGATTGGCCAGCTCCATCTAGTGTGACAAAGGTCAGGAGTTTCATGGGGCTAGCAGGGTATTACCAACGCTTTGTTGAGGGATTCTCTAGAGTCGTACATCCCATTACATCCCTTTAGTGAAAGGGAAAGAAATTTGAGTGGCCAAAAAGGTGTGAGAGGTCCTTTTAGGATTTGAAAAGGGCACTCACTAGCGCACCTATTCTTATTGTGTCAAACCCCTCAGCTGATTTCATGGTATGCACAGATGCTTCCTTGGATGGATTAGGAGCAGTCCTTATGTAGGAGGGTCCAGTTATAGCATATGAGTCTAGGAAACTTAAGACTCACGAGCTTAACTACCCTATGCATGACCTTGAGCTTGTAGTAGTAGTGCATGCACTTGTGAGGTGGAGACACTTCCTTTTGGGTCATCATTTTGAGCTTCATTCAGATCATCAGAGCTTGCAGTACATCTTCACCCAGCCTAATCTTAATGCCCATTAGAGAAGATGGATGGAGTTTCTATGTGAGTATGATTTTGATGTCCACTACATCAAGGGGAAAGAAAACATAGTTGTAGATGCCTTGAGTAGGAGACATCACAAGGTATACTCCATATCTATGGACACATATTTGAGAGATTGTATATTGTAGCAGTTGCCAAAGGATGGATGGTATTTAGAGGTTTGTTTGGTGATTCAATCTCAGGAGACCCTGGAGGGGAAGTATGTTGATTATTCCTTAGAGTCTGATGGACTATTATGCCATAGAGGGTGCATCTATGTACCTTCTTTTGGGGGATTATGAGAGTTCATTGTGATGGAGGCTCATAGAGCTCCTTATGCAGCACATTCCGGAGTTAAGAAGATGCATGCAGACTTGAGGCAGTTATATCACTGGCCAGGTATGCGATAGCTTATTGCTAAGTTAGTAGCCTGATGTCTTGAGTTTCAAAGAGTCAAGGTGGGGCACCACCATCCAGGTGGGTTGCTCCAATCTCATTCTATACTAGAGTGGAAGTGGGATACTATATCTATGGATTTCATCATTGGTCTTCCCATGTCATCCTGTCACCATGATGCCATCTTGGTGATAGTTGACAAGTTGACCAAAGTGGCCCACTTCTCACTAGTTTGGACTACCTTCACAGCACTAGTGGTGGCACAGGTATTCTAGCGGGATATCATCAGACTTCATGGCATTCCACATAAGATTATCTCAGATAGAGACTCCCTCTTTACTTCTTCCTTTTGGAAGGCATTACAGGCAGCCATGGGTACCAGACTCAACTTTAGTATAACCTATCATCTAGAAATGAATGGTTAGATAGAGAGGGTAAATCAGGTGTTAGAGGACCTGCTCTACATGTACATCATGGATCATCAGACCAGATGGGAGGAGTACCTTCCTTTTGTATAGTTTGCCTATAATAATGGGCATCACACTTCTTTAGGGATGCCACCTTTTTAGGCTTTGTACGATAGACCTTGCAAGACACCTTTGAGCTGGGCCGTATTGAGGATAGAGTGGCCATAGGTCCTAAGATGGTTTGTGATATGGAGCAGTAGGTGATTTTGATTAGACAACACCATAGAGAGGCACAGGATGGGCAAAAGAAGTATGTAGATGTGAAGAGGATATACTAGAGCTTCATGGTTGGGGATAGAGTTTTCCTGAGAGTGCAACCACATAAGAGTCCAATACATTATGGAAAGGGTTATAAGCTCATACCTCACTTTGTCAGACCATTTGAGATCCTTGAGAGGATAGGACCACTTGCTTATCGCCTAGCTTTTCCACCTAGCCTGTCACGCATCCATGATGTGTTTCATGTATCAGTTCTGAGGAAGTATATCTATGATGAGTCTCATATTTTAGATTGGGATGCCTTTCACGTGGAGTTAGATGGATAGCTAGATTTGGAGCCCATTCACATTTTGGCTCATTGAACGTTGGCCCTTCGAGGTTGAGAGCTTGACTAGGTTAGGGTCCAGTGGGATTGCTATCATGAGGTTACAACATCATGGGAGGATGCATCATGTATGAGATCTCAGTACCCCCATCTTTTTGATGAACTCCAGGAGGAAGTTCATGCCTAGAGGGGGAGGGTGTGAGGCCCTACCTTGACCCATCCTAGCATTTCAGTTATTTTCATGTTGGAACTATTATTGTTGCTTCATTTCTATGCATTATGGATATAGAATTTTATATGATTTCAGGATTGGATAACATTAATATGGTGTATGACATTTATTTGATTTGTAGAACTTTATTATGATGTTAGAAATATGATGCATGTCTTATGAATGGTTGAAATTTACGAGGGTTATGATAATGTCATTAAGTGAATTTCTTTATGTGGATTGCATTGGATATATGATAAATTGATTTGTATGATGGCAATTGTATGCAGAGTGATTGAATTGTATTCCTCTTTATATGTTAAATTTTTATGTGGTTATTTGGGAATTACTAATGTGTAATTGAGATGCGCAGGAAAATTATCCATGTGACCATGGAAACAATATGGAGAATCAAGCCTAGGCCTATGTGTGATTGTGAAGTCAGGGGTTGTCTATTTGGAGAGACAATGCCTCGTTTGTAAATGTATTTTAATTTGTAAATGTCATACTTGGTTGAGTGTTTATTTTATAAATTTATTTAAATTATCATTTTTAAAAGAGACATTTTCCATGTGTGTTTTGGTAATGTGTAATTTTTTTGTAGTGTCACTTGACACATGTGTTGTATGATGAGTTGGCATTGTCATGTCTTTTTCTGAGGAAATTATTTTACCAATGTTTATATTTTTAATTATCCTTGATGGTCCCAAGTAAGCCCAGGATAGTGAGCCATTAAGAGGGTCAACTAAGAATTGACCCGTAGGTAAACTTTGGGTGGAATTTCAAAGGCTTAAACCAGCTCCTAGAGTCAGTTTACGAGCATTTTTAGTGGGCCATATGATGTACCTATGGATGAAGGCCAAATTTGGCCATGTGTCCACTCCCTAGAACTTGTTTAACCTCCTCAAAAAAGTGAGTTTCCCAAGTTGGCCGAATTTCATCTTTAGGAGAGTCTTCCTTGGTTAGATAACCCTCTTGATATGTGTCATTCCTTTTCCCCATTCCATTTCCCTTTTTGAGGTGCATTGGTTAGGGAGTGTGTAAGGATTTGGGAAGACCAACCAATGAACATACTTCACCCTTCCCAAGTGGGTTGGAAAGAGTGAGATGTGGCTTCATAGGGAATAGTTTGGGAGGGAAGAGTTTGATCATCCACTCTTCATTTTTGGAGACTTAGGAATTGTAAAATTTTTAGAAAGGATTGGATAAGAAATTTTGGCTAAGTCTTGAGAATAAAGAAGTGTGAATTTGGGAAGCTCCACTCCAACTATCTCTTGCATCCCTTTGGCAGATTCAAGGTTGGTTTAATTTCTATCTTTGTATGTTGTAAATTTGTTTTGAAATATTGTATGTATTTCATTGTTTTCTCCCATTATGGTTTTATTTGTGAAGAAAGATGTGTGATCTTTTCTTTGTTTTTGGTTAAGCATTTTATTTATGTTTTGGGAGTATTCAAGGCCAAAATCACCCTTGGGAGGGTAGAGTGGCCTTGGGGTGAAGGGTTGTTTGACAACCTTAGAGTGAGAGGCTCTCTTTGGAAGAGAGTGATCTCAAGGGATTCTTGTGATTCTTGTTGCATAGTTTTTGTTTATGCATTTGGGGGTCATAAGGGGAGATTTGATGGCTTGTATGCTTTTTGGGGGTCATAAGGATGGTTGGGACAAGTTTGGAACTTGTGATGTATTCTTGGTTGCCTTGCAATGGCACTATGTTTCTAGTATTTGCAGTTTCTCCTCAAAGTACTTAGTCCACCTTCACCCATGTAAAAAATCACATTATGTGATGATGTTAAGCCTTGGGATGGGAATGTGTTTTTTGTGAGTTTTATCTTGCTTGTTGTATTTCTTGTGTGTAACCATCTAGGTCTTTTTTCTCCAAGCTCGAGGGTGGCTTCTAGTAAGCCTAGTTTGGGAGGTGAGCCTCCATGGACACAACCTTAAAGCTTTGTATTGCAGGTTTGTTTGGAAAAAGGGAAGGAAAGAAAAGATAGGAGAGATACCTTTATTATTTTTCTAGTTGCGAAAGAAAAATGTATTTATTTTTGCAGCCCTCATTTAGTAGAAATGAGAGGCTAATTTGGGTATTCACCCTTTTTTGTAAAAGTTTCAATGTTGGAAATATGAGTATTCTTTTTACCATATTTTATCATGAAATGAAATGCATTCTTGATTTAAATTTGTTCTTGCAAGAAAGAAATGAAAATAAATATGGAGTGTGTTTCTATAATTTTTGAGATAATGTCTATTTGTATTTATTTCTTGAAAATAAAATTTATTTCTACCTTTTTATGCATATTGTAAAATGATGGAAATAAATGAAATATTAAAGTAGGAATGTTAGAAGGAGAAAAATAAATATTTAACTATATTTATTTATTTCCAATTGCAAAATATTGTAGATAGGTTTTTAAGTGTGTATATTATTATTTGCATCATCATGTAGTCTTTGGATTAAATGAATTTAGACTATTATAGTTGCTTCTGTAATTT
Source organism: Cryptomeria japonica (assembly GCF_030272615.1). Taxonomy (NCBI): domain Eukaryota; kingdom Viridiplantae; phylum Streptophyta; class Pinopsida; order Cupressales; family Cupressaceae; genus Cryptomeria; species Cryptomeria japonica. The sequence continues at coordinate 358,118,141 of NC_081405.1, read as the reverse complement.
ATTTATTTCTGCTATTTATTTCTTTTAAAAATGCAGAAAATAAACCTAGGTAAATTAATCTAACTCTAAGATTAACTATATGACATTAAAAATGAAAAGAAATACATATATATTCTAATATGCTACAATTTGCTTTATTGCATTTAAGAAAAGTATGTTTTAGACCAAAAGAAAAAGATAGATGGATTACAATGCCCTGTTTTAATATAACAAAAATATGTATACATATTTATATGATTTATACTTTAAAGCTATTGGAAAGGAAATCTAGTTAGTTTATATTGCCCTGAAATTTAAAAACCATGTATATGCTTAATAGATTTTTATACACATTAGATCTATTAAAGAAAAAAAAAAAAAAAAAGATAACTATTGTTATTGTTGTTTTATTTGCCTTTTTGACAGTCATTATTTTATTATTTTACTGCATCTATTAAAAATTAGGGAAAAATATTTTATGCTCATATCCAAATATATGTCCCGCGGAGCCCAAGCTCCACATGGGAGGCCCTCGAGTAGCTCGGGGCCCCCTGTGGGTTGAGGCCCACAGAGGCACTATTGTGGGCCACGACCCACAGGAGCATCCTTGGCCACCACTACAGGTCACGTCCCGCAAGGATGCCACGACGTCACTGCGAGCCGCAACCCACAGTGGTTCCCAAGGCACCACTGCAGGTGGAATCCCCTCCGCCACCGCCATTAACTTCAAACCCCCCCATAGCCACTGTGAAGTCCGCCCCTCCGCCATTGTTCAAAGCAGACCTACATAGCATGATAAAAACCCTAACCCGAAATTTGGGTTAGGGTAGAATCAAAAGTGAAAATAAGAAAAGGGATAGTTTTTATAAAATTTTATTAGGGTTAATATGTAAGTTGTAGTATTAAATAAAATAAAATATGGGGGGAAACCCTTTTCAAATTTGAAAAGGGTAAACCCCATATTTATTTAGTCATGTGGTTAAATGTTGTATTTTTAAAGGGTTTATAGTTTTATTAACCCTTTTATTTATTTTTAATCAATTAGTTCTATTCTACATGTATATATAATTATATGTTAATAAACACACACACACACACACACACACATATATATCTGTTTAGTTAAAATCTTTTTGGAAATTTTATTAATAAGAAATAACTAAAAGACTATTGTAAGTATTTATCCTATAGGGGATTTATTTGGCCAGCATTAAATATTGGTATTTTTATTAATCCTATAGTCGAATCTAGTCACTTTATTTTCATTTGCTCAATCGATTATTAAATTTAATAATCTAAGTGCTAGCATTAAATTAATTATTCCTAGATCATTTTATGTTATTTGAGATTATTAATATCTCTTGGCTAATTAGTTTAAGATTATTTGTTTAAATTAATTTATTAATTTAGGAAATAGTAATGATACTTTTGGAGAATTTATTTCTGTATTTATTTAATTATATTCACATGCATGATTAAGTTAATTAGATTAACTTAGTAAACCACTTCTTTATATTTCGAATTAACCTATACTTAAGACAAGACTTAATTATTGCATCTTTAATTTAGTATATTTAGTTTTTTATTAGGATGTTTTAAAAAAAAAAAATTGTTCCTTTCTTGCCCAAAAGTTTGGGCATGACACTTTTGTACATACCTACTGGGTTCCTTACTAGGACTTTCTTCTTCATTTTCAGATTTCTCTTCATCTTCTACATATGGTTCTTCAATATAATTTATTGTGTTTTGTTTTCCTTTGTGAAAATCCTCATCCACTCTCACATGTACACTTTCAACCACTTTCTTCAATTTCTTGTTGAAACATTTGTAGGCCTTGTTGTGAGTTTGGTACCCCAAGAAAATACCTTCATCACATCTTGACTCAAAGCTTCCCAAACCATCCTCATCCCTTTCAATGAAATATTTACTACCAAAAACCTTGAAATACTTTACTGAGAACTTCTTCTCATACCAAAGTTCATAGGGGGTCATCTTACTATTTACTCTTAGTTGCACCATGTTTAATGTATATATATTTATGTGTACTACCTCTTTCCAATATACATCAGGCAGATTAGATTCATTTAATATAGTTCTTTCCATCTCGTTGACTGTCCTATTTTTCCTTTCCACAACACTAGTTTGTTGTGGTGTCCTAGGGGCTAAGTATTATCTTGTAATCCCATGCCTCTCATAGTAGTCTTCAAATTAATTTTATGTGAAATCTCCTCCATGGTCTGATATTAGACATTTCAGCTTGTATCCACTCTCCCTTTCAACCATTTTTCTAAAGATTTTAAATCTTTCAAAGGCTTGTGACTTAGCTTGAAGGAAAGTGACCCATGTCATCCTTGAAAAATCTTCAATCAGCAACATGAAGTATTTCTCACCATTTAATTCTCTTGTTCTAGTTGGACCACACAAGTTAGTATGTACAAGTTCCAAAGGACTTATAGTAGAGTACTCTTTGGTCTTGAAACTCACTTTAGTTTTCTTTCCTCTTTGGCATTCATCCCATATGGTATTTGTTGGCTTGATAATCTAAGGAATATGCCTTACATATCCCTTCTTTCTCACCTTAACCAAGTTGTCAAAATTAATGTGTCATAATCTCCTATGACATAGCCAACTTTCATAAACTTGACCCATCATACACTAGGATTCAAAGCATTCTTTCAAGTTGTATACATTTCCATCAGTCCTCTTGCCTTTTGTAACTAACTTGTCATTGCTTTCTTTTCTGTTCTCACATCCTTTTGAGTCAATGTAAACTTGTATCCTTTGTCACACATTTGACTTACACTCAGTAGATTGTGTTTTAGACCTTCCACATAATATACATCATGAGCTTTTAATTTGCCATCTATGTTTAGTGTACCCTTGCCTTTTATTTTGATTGAAGAGTTGTCTCCAAACCTTACAAAGCCTCCATTCCAATCTTCAAGCTTAATGAACTTCTTCTTATCTCCAGTCATATGATTGGAACAACCACTGTCTAGAATCCAAATATTTTTCCTTTCAGCATGCAGGGTTGTTCGAACTATTAGACCTAATTCCTTTTGAACTTTATAATTTTTTTGCCCATATTTGTTTGTGATCTTTTCTCTTCTCTACTATTATTTTTTTATCTAAAATGGCTTTGGATTTCAAGGTTGACATTTTCTTCTTTTTCTTAGCTTCTCTAAGTTTACAATGCCTTGTTATATGACCAAAGTTGTGACAATGATAACATTTGACATTCCTATTGAATGATGAACTTGAGAATTTTCTATAGGACTGAGATATTTTTCTCCTACACTCAACTTCTATGACCGACACCATTGCAATGATAACAAATGATATCTACATCTCTAAGAGAAACAAAAGGATTTCTACTTTCATAACTAGGAGGATACCTATACATAATCCTATATTATGCAATTCTATAACCATAAGTATTACATTTGTAATAGTAGCCATGGAATTGAGGTACATACCAATCAATGTTGAAGTTTTTTCTCATTTGCCTCCTAAGAGCAGCATAACTTTCTCTTCTTGAGCCCTTCCTTGTGCTCTTGACCTTTAAGAAGCCTCCATCATCCATTTCAGCTTTTCCTTTTGGGTCAACATGTTTTCTTTTTGTAGCAGTAGCATATGTCTTTTTCTCAGTAGGCTTGTTGATAGTGAAAGTTTGTCCTTTACAATACTCACTTGAAGAGGTAAAGTGTATTTCTTTTCTTGATGAATCATTACTTGTAGAACATTGACCAACATCATATCCACCATCTTCGGTATCCTTGGAGTGTTTTTTCTTGTTCAACATCTTATCCAATGCGTTGGTGTTTCCCTCATACTTAATTCTCACCTTGAGCTCATCATTTCATTTCTCAATCTCTTTTCTAAGACTCACTATTTCTTGTTCCAACTTTTGGTATTCCCTTATTTTAACCTCCAAATCTAATTTTGTCACTTCAAGCATTCTCTTGGCTTCTTCCAATTGTTTTCCTAGATCTATAATGTTTTGGTTAGACTTCTCAAGACACTTATTCAATTAGTCTTGTTCCTCAACAAAAGTAATCCTACACATTTTGTATTCTTTCCTCACTTTTCTAAGTTATTCAAGTGTACTCACAAGGTCACCTGCAAGATCAACCACAACTTATTTTTCCTCTTCATCATCACTAGTTATATGTTCTTTATCCAATTCCTCTTGTGCCATAAACAGGTTGACTTCTCTTTCATCCTCACTGCAACATTCATCAGACACACTTTCTTCATCTACGACATCACTTTCCATTGTGTAGAGGTTTCTCTCCCTTCTAAAATTTCTTCTCCCTAGTTTAAAGGATTTCTTTGCCTTCCCTTTACCAGAGCTCTTCACATTTTGATTATCATCATCTCCCTTTTCATCATATGGACATTTAGCAGAAAAATGTCCAATCTTACCATAATTGAAACATTTGAATGGAAATTTACCTTTGTATTTCCCTGATCTTTTCTTGAGCTTCCTGACAAAGTTAGCTTCAGCAATGTCCGAGTCATCTTCCTTTCACTAGTATCTACCTCCTTCTCTTTCTTGGTAGTATTAAAGGCAACTTCTCTTTTTGAAGTTTCACCTCTTACAATTCTCATCTCATAAGTTGATAGGGAGCCAAACAATTCATCCATAGAGAAGGTCTTTACGTCTTTGGCTTCTTCAATAGATGGAAATTTAGTGTCATACTTAGTTGTAAGTGATCTTAGTACCTTTTTTACTATGATTTCATCTGAAGTGTCTTCTCCAAGATCTCTGATTTAATTAACAATTTCATCTACTCTTTGTAGATAATAAATTATCTTCTCTTCCTCCTTCATTTTAAGACCTTCAATTATGCTCTAAGATTTTGAAGTTTAGCCTCCTTCACCTTAATGTCTCCTTCATATATTCATTGCAATTTATCCCATGTTTCTTTGGCTGATGTGAAGTGCATGACTTTGACAAACTCTATGTCTAATAGTCCACTAAGGATGGCATGCTTTGCTTTGGAATTGTTCTTATATTCCTTCTTAGCATCAGGATCAGTCACTAATACATTTGGCCTAAAATTCTGACAAAGGTTTCCGATGGAGAAGGCATATTGTGACCAAATTTGATTCTCTTTTGAAAAAATGCCCGCATTCGTCGGAATTCCAATGATAATTCAAGATTTTGTTTTGATGGAGAAGGAATTGGCAATGAAATTTGTGTGTCTTTTTTTTAAAGTGCCTGCGTTCGTCGAAATTCTGATGACTGCGGGCATTACTTCAAAAAAAAAAACCAAGTCATTTGATAAACATTAATCTCGCCTCTTCATCCTATCGACCTCTGCCATATTCACAAAAAAAGAGGGCATTACAAGGAGGGACATAGTTCTTGATTGTGGTTCCGCCAAGATCAGGTTGAAGAAAAAAGGTATGGTAATCAACCATTCACATGATGTTTTCTTGAATAAAAAATCTTTATGTTTGTGACAATGTGTCAAATTTTCTTTATGTAGTGATGAAATTATTTGAAATATACATAGGAGGTTGTATTTGTGTTGGTTGATGATCAAGTTTTATCTTTATTGTAATGAGTTTTCCTGCTCATAATTTTGTTTTCCCTAGCTCATATTCAGTCTGGTAGAAAAAGAGAAAAATAATATTGATTTGGATGGTTGATCAAATGAAAAGATCAATTATCCTCTTTATAGGTATAACCTCTTAGGGTAGACCCTAATTAAGGACTGGGATGACCTAAACCTGCGTGATCAAATAGGGAAGAACACAGATTGTGCCACTCTTGTATCTGACATCCGTTGGAAGTAGTCTAAATGTAGGCTCTAGCTAAGGAGCTTACCTTAAATATGGATGCTGGTATATATGGTTGTGATAGAAACTCCCTACTACAGGACCGTCAGACAACTGTGTAGTGATCGAGTGCCATTTTTTGTCAGTGTTTTGGAAGGGAGGATAAGTGTACCGTGATAGGAAGGTGGTATAAAATGGAAGCTGAGAGGTATAAGGTTATGAGGTGTTGGTTAGGATAAGATAGGGAGGTAAGTGATGAAGGATGTAATGGTGAAAGAGTAAGTTAGGATATGTTAGGGGTTTGGAAGGTAGGAAAGTGAATGGGGGGAGATAAAAGGATGTGAATGATGGAATGGGGCTAGGTAGGTGAAGTAAAAGTAAATGTGTATGAGGTTAAGGTTTAGGATAGGATGTAGGAAAGTGAAGGAGGTTATGAGAGGGGATATGAAAGGTAGATGGAAGGTAATAATGATAGGAAGTGAGGTAAAGGTTATGAGGTGTCGGTTAGAAAATAGGGTGTAGGAAATGGAAGGAAGGGTCATCCATGTTGTACTACTTCAAGAGGAAGACATTCACATGAGGGACAAGAAGAGTCATTTCATGTCATAGTGTACCTCCTTAAACCTTCCACCAAGACCAAACTCTTTCCCAATCTCACTAATGGACTAACTCAACTCACTGTCAAATTGTGATAGTCAATGCAAGGTTTAGGATAGGAGTAATTAGGATCTTCAAATTATGGTGGGGCCTAGCCAACATAGGGTTATATGAGGTAGGGGTAAGTTCAACAGTGATGTGTATTAGATTATCATCAAAGTTTCCTATTAGTTTTACTTTGTATTAGCATTAACCAGTTATTGTCATTTCATTATAATTAGTTTGTTATGCCTTATAAGATTTTGTAGTATTACCATATTTTGCATAACCTGAATTTGACTGTATTATGTATTTTTGAGATTATGTGAAGATATATATATTTATATGTTATGTCTAGAAGAAACATTATGTTATTTTAATGTTGTTTGAATAAATAGATAAAATTTACCTTCTTAGCTTAATATGATATTAACTGTCATTGACTTGATTAAGAACATCTTAATTTATATTCAATGATGCACAAATCTGAATTTAAATATGTATATCATACTGGTCGATATATACTCTAATGCTAACTCAGGAAATTCATGCTTATATGTACCTGACACTAAACTTACCCCTATCTTTATCCCTGCTGGTAGACTATCATTATTCATCTTGTATATGCTCTCTAAACTTGGGCATTAAGGTTGTCCTATGCATTATCACATGACTATTTTCTCTTGTTCTTGGGGTTTCCTATTGCTCTAAACATGATTAGGCTTTTTCACTATGTTGACTACCACTTTTAATGGACTTCCATCATGAAGACTTATTACTATTTCCCTCTTTGAGTGTCACAAGATGAATAAAATGTTTGCATAGATCTAGGACTAGTAAGATCCTTATATAGTTACTAGGAGTCATGTCAGAGACACATAAAAGCATGATACCCAAGTTAGTAACATCCTCAAATACCTAGTCATAGATCGCATTCTAACAACAAATAGAAGGTCATATCTTGGTAACCTAACTAGTCCATGAGTAGTAGCTCAAAATGTTATCAAAGATAGGTTAGGTTAGGAGCCCCAAGAACCTATAATGTGTCTTATAATGGGTGTTAAAAATAATCTACACTCAAGCCAACAATGGAATGGTAAGAAAGGGGGCAATAGCTCGATGGTAGAGAAATTTATTAACAAATAGAATGCCTTAAGTTGGATTCCTATCTATTTTGTGAGTATTAGCTTAACATTTTCATGCATAAATAACTTCTACTCCCACTACCATAGATCCAACTTCCACCATTTCTCCTTCCACAACCTCTAGTCACCTTCATGTACCAAAGCCAATAATGCCACACCTTTAGTATGAAAAATCCTTCACTTATCATCCACCATATGGCCTATTTATCAAATTTATTTCTTCTACATGCAAAAGCCATATGCACAAGATGGAATGATAATTGGTAGATTTGAAAGCCATATTCCACAACCTTTGCTAAAATCCTTTCTGCCAATGCCAAAATGTGAGGTTTGTAACAAGATGCGACATCCATCAAAGCATAATAGAGATGAGATTTCTAACAAGATGGAAAATCAAACAATGTAGGAAAGAATAAATTAAAAATAAATACAAGATTGTAGTTTATAGAGTTAACTTCATTTTGTCTTTTTGTGGCATTGAATTTTATAGTGTTTTAAAGAAGATATCATAGTTTTTCCAAAAAATGTCAAAACCCTGCCTAGTGTTTACCGAGAGGAGTAAATAATGTATAGTTTGGTCTCCCATGAATATAAATTCACCCAAATTTATGGGAAGGCCTTTGTTCATGCTATGTATCATATTATGTTGTGTGCAGGGCTCCAAATTAGATTTGGTACGTGTTTGGGCATGAGGACAGTCTAATATCTCTATGTATTAGATAGTAAAAGGTAGTAAGAGTGAAGAATTTGGTGGGAAGACCAAGTGATTGGTATTTTGAAGTGGTTGATGATAGAGAGAGGGATGAGGCAACCCTATGCAACCTTCAGAAGGGTTTGTGGATTTAAACCAAATAAAATAGATTAAATTTCTATGATTGTCCTAAGGGTATTGATTGTCACAGTCATAGTTTTACTAGTGATATTGTTTTTATTTTGACAGAGTTGTGTTTGTAAACCCAAGTGTGGACATGTAATGGAGTCGTGAGATGTCTTAAGACTACATCAATACTTAACAACAACATAGTGTGTAGGGACCTAAAATATGAAAAGACTACATATTGGAAGGCGTGTGTGATAATGCCATAAATGGTCTGATATCCCTATGTATCGGACTAAGAAACCAGTGAAAGGCAAAAAAAAATGCATTGAGAAGGCAAAAGTTTGAATTGCCTAATGTTTGTTGTTGAAGTGATGTGTGGGGACCCTACCAAGTCAAATACCTTGTTGTAGTTTCAAAGGTGGAAAAAGAATAAGCATTTTATTTACCATCCTAATACACCATCCATCATAACAATTATTACCAGTGATATGTGCGTTGTGTTACCCCTATATTTTTGTACATTCCTAATGCCTCATAATTAGCTAAAAATAAGTTATTGTTAATGTTTTAATGCTGAAGTTTTTATAGCCAAACTCCATGTCGGTTGGGAAATTTTAATTGTTTTATTTCTGGGTTACCCATCCCCAAACAATTAAATCCCAAGTTTTATGTTTCTCATGCAAAGATGATTTCTAGGTTATTCTCTACTCATCTTATTTATTCTACAGTTAAAATTTCATAAGAAATGGAGCTTTCAGTAAAAAATTATGCAGGTTTTTCTATGCTAGCCCAAAGAAACAATTATCATTGAACTTGAACCTTGAACCTACTTAGGTTCAAAAGGTTCAAGGTTCATAAGGTTCAACACACGGCCAAATATGAAAACAAAGTGATAAATCAAATATAATATGGGTGCAATTTGTGTTTTTGAACCTTCTGATTAAACCCCGCAAGTTCAAAATGTTCAAGCGGTTCAAGCGGTTCAAAAAGTTCAAAAGGTTCAAAGTTCAAATTTCAAGTTCATTGTAATTTTTTGTCTTTGAACTTGAACTTTGAACCTTCTTTGGTTCAAGCCCGCAGGTTCAAGTGCATAGGTTCAAGGTTCGATTTCAGAAGTTCAAATTCAGAATTCAAAGATTCATCAAATGCAGGTTCAAAATGTGTGAGTTCCAGATTTCAAAAAAAAAATTTTAAAATCCAATAACATTGGCATGGCTAATGTTTGTAATTTTCAATGTAATCTAGAACCATGGATTTTCTGAGATAGAAAAATCAGTCTCGGTGCGGGGGGCATAACGTTTAATTGAACAATTGGATCATGCTGAAATTTTAATATGTTTTAGAAAACCTAGTTTTCTAAATTCTCACAAGAGTGAACGGGACAATATTATCTCTGTCAAAAGTTATTTATCTCTGAGTATGGGTCTATAAAACTTTTGAGATAAAATATTTGAAGATTTAAAAAAAAAAAGTTATTGGGAAGAGGATAAATGATTAAAGAAAAGATTGATTAATTATCTTTTCAAGAATCAGTTATTGATAATTGAAAGCCTCTTTAAAGAAAGAGAGAGACTATATATATGGGGAAAAAGAAAAGAAAGGGGTTCCAAAAACTGTGAGTTTGGGAGTAGTAGATAAAATTTTGATATGAATTGGATGATAGAATGACTGATTATTAATGAAATGTTGTGTTATCTTTGAATCTGTGTGTTCTTAGATTTGAAATCTTTTTTAAGTTGATTATGGACACAATATAATTTGATGATCAGTTACCTCTGTAATCCTTTTCAATTCATGTTTATTATTGGTTGTTGGACGACTCACATTGTATTGATTTGCTTGATCCCCCTTGCTCTGTGAAGCATGAGAGAGTATCGATCAAGCCATTAGTCATTGTTGAGTCCTTATTTTGCTTTGAATTTATATAGAAAGAATGTTATGAATCAGAGCCTATGAACTCTCCTTTGAATATTCTTTTCATAAATTTACTATGTGTGTAGTTTTGAAGACATTTATTTGTGTTGATGGATAAATGTTGAAGCCTTTTGATGCTTTCTGGTTAAAAGTGTTAGCGTATCAACTGTATAATAAATTCATTGTAAATCTTCTAAGAGGGAGTTGTACCTCTCAATTCAGAGGAAGATTATCACTTCAATGATAATCTATCCAGCTGTTAGTGCTCTTTGTCCTTTATCCTAGACATTTGGAGTTAGTTTGTGTATTTATTTTTGAGGGACAAAACTGTTCACTAACAGATTTTTGGCGACTCTGCTAGGGAATCAAAAATGAAAGATCACTGCTTTCCTTTCTCAATTTTATTAAATATCTCTGTGTGTGCAGGATTGGTGACTCTGTTAAATCATCATGCAAAATCAAAAGGTTGCAAGATTGGGGAAAAGACCAAATCCCACCATCATGGAAATTCTTGAGATGGATGATAAAGTGTTGCATGACTTTTGGGATCACTGCAAAGAAAGTGTTACTAAAGCTATAAAAACAAAGAAAAGTATGGAAGATGACCATGCATCTGCACTCTTATGGATGAGCCTATGCGCTCGGTTTCACAAGTTGAAAGAGATGGAAGAAAGGAAAAATTTGTTGCAAGCACATGAAGAGAGAATATCACAACTTAAAGAGGAATCAAGAGTTGATGATGAGGGTGCTCTAGCTATTTCATTTTCTTTTCATTCTTACAACTATCTAGTCTTGAGTGAGCAAGAAATCCAAGGAGCAATAATTCAGCCTCATGAAGATTTAACATATGATCAAGACAACATTGGAGGACTTGTGAGCTTGAATGATAAAGATACATTGAAATATTTTTCCTCTCCAGAAGTAGAAAGTTTTCATTTTTAAATTATTGAAAATTAGCTTGTCCCAACAAAGTTTTAAAGATGAAAGTTTTCAGATTAACACACAGTCAGAATATGTAGCCTTCAATTTTATAGAAGAAGATGGTAAGAATGATTCTTTGAAAATTTTTAATGAATCTATTCTGGAGTCATTTCACTTTGAAGATACAATGATATTATTTGAAGGTTTATCTAGTGAGGTTTGTGTTATAAATAAAACAAAATCTTTCTCTATTGAAGATTTTTCTGAAAATATGAAAGAAAAAGAAGCTTTTGAAATGAATCTAGAGCAAGAAAGCTACCAAGTTGTTAAAGCATTGCAGTTTCTAGAATTTTCAAAGGTTTTGAAAGACATTTCTTTCTGTGAAGAGGAAATCATATGTCAATTTTGTAGACACCTAAAAATGGTCAACGCTTGCGGAGTCATACTTTAACATTTGCGCATTGCCTCATTTTAGGTTTTTGCGTCGCATTAACATTTCTCCTATGATTCGCACTTGGTCTTTATCATTTGCGAGCATCGAGTCTTTCTTCTGCATTCTTCATTCATCTTACTCTCGAATTTGGTCTTGTTGACAACAATCTCCAGTCATGATTTTAATCGATCTTATCTTATTGCATCAATGTGTGTGCTCATTTGTCATTATTTTGGACATCGTCAATCCTAATTAGGGTTTTGTCCTCCTGTCAATCTTGCGATCAATTTGTCATTGATCATTGTCCTCTTATCAATCTTGTCATCTGGCGATTGATTTATCATCAATCCTTATCATTTTCAATCTTGTCGTTTAACGATCAATTTGTCATCGGTCGTTGTCATGTTCGATCTTGTCATTTTTGCGATCGATTTGTCATCAATCATCGTTCTTTTCAATTATGTCAATTTGGATCAATTAGTCATTGTTCCTCGTCAATTGGCGCAGTTATCAATTAAATCATTTATCACATTGGTCATTTATCAATTCAGAATCATGATCGATATCAATTATCCTCAATCAAGACCTAATTGTCATTCTCGCATTGCTAATTCATCTTCTAGGGTTTCATGATTTAATCATTTAACCTTGTGTGTCATTTCTTCCTCTAGGATTAATAAATTATTTATTTATCCTAGGTCTTTGTGTCACAATTAAATGTTTATTTAATTGGCTAATTATTCCTCTTTCTATGAATTAATTAATAAATGAAAAATTATTAATTGATTTACCTAATTTCCTAATTTCTTAATTCCTAAATTCTTAATTCTCTAATTTCCTAATTTCTTAATTCCTAATTTCAATTTCCTCCTATTTCTCTCCTAAATTCATGGGAATGACATAGAAATTTGTCATAATTTGTCATAATTGACAATCAATCAATTTTGACATAGAAGTTTGTCATAATTTGTCATAAATTATCAATCAACAAATTTTGCATAGAAAGTGCATAATTTGTCATAATTTGTCATAATTGACATAATTGATTTACAATTTCCATTTGAATTGAATCATGCTAATCTTGTCTTTTCTCCAATTTATCTATAAATTGGATGAATTTCTTCAATCTAATCCCTAATCAAATTATCGAATTTCTAATCACTTTGTCAAATCACGCTTCGAGTACTTTTGAGCAATTTTCTTACCTACTTGCTTTCAATCATGTATGTGCACTTGTAGGTAACCACAACCAAACTATTTGAAGAGGAAAGAAGAATAATGGAGCCACATGAAGGAAGCATTCAAATCTGCATATGGTTTGCATAGTATTTACTTTTGAATGTTTTATCTTTATGTCTCTATTGAATGTGTTTAGGATAGATCATTGCAATTGTGCTTTCGTGATTGAGCTAATGATTAGTATGTTTATATTGTTTGTGATGATTTCCAAATTTCCTATGATACATTAATTGGTGAACCCGATGTGAACACTAACCATCTAACCCCTTAACTATGTTTTTGAGTGCTTATGAGTTGATTTGTAGGCCAAAAAACCCAAAAACAGGGTAATGTAGGGCTTTTTGGGGACTTCTGCACCTGTGTGAGATAACCTGCGCCTATGTTAAGAAACTTGCACCTATGTTGAAGACATTCTGTGCCTGTGTCATGACTTTTGCACCTGTGTCATGACTTCTGGGCCTGTGTAAAGTCCAAAACAGAGGTAAAAATGCAGTGTTTTACTTGAAAATTGTCTTGTTTTTGCATTCTATTTTCTGTGTTTTGGTTTTTGGTACTAATTATCTGTGCAGCATCTTGGCATATGCATGGTAAAGACAACAAAATAAACTACTAACATGTTTTATGTAGAATCAATAGTCAAAGAATAAACATCTCAAACTTCTAACTTGGGTTTTGCAGGTTGCCTTGGAGAAACAACTAAACTTGGTGTTTGTCATTAATTTTTTAGGCACCTAGTGATTTCTAAATAGGTTGGAATGAATATGTTTTTTCTTTGATTGTTGAGTGTGACATTGGAGTAGGAGAGTATGCTCTCATCCTTCTTAGGGTGATCAGAAATCCAGATCTTCGATACCATGCTCATTGTGTTGATTGTGTGTCACCTTTAGAGGGCCTGCCTTCCTGACCATTTGCTTTTGCAAGCAAGTGATAATCGTGAGAAGGGAATGACCCAAAGTGAGTACGGCTAGAATACCTTGGCATTCTAACTCACTATAAAAAAATACCTAATGGGCGAAAGCTTTGAAGGAAGGGTTACGTGGGAATTGCAGTTACTTGGGAAGTGATGACCCTTGAACTCTTTCTCATATCAACATCTAAGTAGGGCCTCATGGGTCTAAATCATGCTTATGTGACTACATTTGTTTGGTATCTTGATGGGCTTAATGTCTCAATCACGCTTGCGTGACATCAAGGAGTAACACTTAATAGAAATCCTTACTAAACACCTTGTTTTTAGAGGCCAAAAACCCTTCTAGTTGCTTGAGAAGGACAAGTTTGGATACTTGGAAGAGATACTAAGTTCGCCATGGGGAGATTTCCATGGGGACTGATGCTTGGCTGCCCTGAGAAGTGAGTGCCATGGAGGGGAGCCAGTGGGGTCAAGCATCTATGTATTCTCCTTGAATCCCATAATGAGTCTACCTCTCAAGTACCTAATGTCCTTGCCTACCATAAGAAATGTGTGAATGAGCATGATTGTCTTGAGTCTAAGTTGAAATATCTTGTCTTCTTTATTTGTCAAAAGTTGAATTGCATCTCATTTCAAAAACAAAACAAATTGATCCAACATAAGATTAAACAAAAGAGACATTCATCCAACAAAAGTTCAACAAGATTCAAAACTCATCTTCAAACATGGTTAGCAAACATTGTTCAAAATCTTGTCTCAACATTCATGTCACTTACATTTAAGTTCATCCTAGGTTGCATTTTTCAAATTTCATTGTCAAGTACCAAGGTTAGGTTCCACATAGGTCATACTCCTTTGCATATCAACAAGGGTCATTCATTTTCATGTGTCCTCTTGCGTTAAAGTCATACCATTGTCATACATTGCATACCCCCGGTCTCTTCATCAAGCTTAGGTCATTATCATATCATATTAGGGTTCTCCCTCATGATCTTCCCTTACTACTGATATTCATGGTTCTCCCTCGTGATCTTCCCTTTTACTTTGTCAATTGAAGTCGTAAGATCCTTAGTCCACTGGGGGCTTGGTGTATCTTGCCTCCTTGACGTGGTGAAAGTTTTTCAATGTTGTTTCCTTGTACTTTACCGGAAGTATCAGCGTACGCTTATACTCCCGCTAAAGTGGGGGCTAAATGTAGCATCCTAAAATTGTGACACTTGCAATTTCGACTGCATTTGGGTCTTCACGATGGCAGCACAACACTGAACCTGAATGGAGACCCCGAAACTTGCTTATGACATCAAAAACTGCATTTTTCAGCACCCTGGCCTGATCCTCCTTGCACCCTGCTGTCCCTGGAGGTAGGAGCATGGTGCCTAGTGCCCTGGTCGTTCAGGACTAGGGTACCTAGTGCCCTGGTCCCCCAGGACCATGGCGCCCAGCGCCCTGGTCCCTGGCCCTATTTTTGGGCCCGGTCTCTTTTGGGTCTCGGGTCTTTATGTTTGCAAATTGGAAAATAATATTTCCTGGTCGGCCTAAGGTCGGGAAAATTAGTTTATCAGCCCTAATTGACAAGTATATAAACTACATTTCCTCTCCCATTTTGGTAGATGGAAAAAAGGCGGAAACGATATTCAAGCATTCAAGCATTCAATCATTCCTTCAAGCAATTGATCATTCTAAGTCTCCATTCAAGGCTAAGTGTTGCATTCAAGACAAGGATTCAACCATTGAAGAGGAGATCACATACAACATACAACATGCTACATACATTACACCTTCGCATGTAAGAATACAAACATTCTTACAACAAGGTATCAGTACTTGTTTACATTACAAACATTTACATTTACAGCATTCTCATTTCTTAGTTAATTCCAAAACCGGAGTTTGACCTAAAGGAAAACCCCTCATCCCTAACCCCCCAATCATCCTCTCTTTTCTGTGTGTAGGTTGCAGGTACGCGGCTGTAATTGAAGATCTGGAATCCTTGTGCAGAGACGAACAGATGCCCCTTCGTTTCGCGGATTTTTTGGAGGACCATGTGCACGCCGGGCACCATCGTCCCGTCAACTTTCACTCAAATTTGCAAAACAGCACCATCTCCACATTTTACTGCTAATTCCAGGTCTGTAGCTTCATCCCATATCCCTATCTCTATTTATAAGTGAATCTTTCCTACTTTACATGCATTCCTAGTTCAATCTTTCTATCTACATTCTTTACAAAAGAGGGTATCCTTGCTATCACAACCCTTGAAACTCATATAGAATCCAATCTTGCATTGCGTGGGATTGGATCTTGTGGGTTTCAACCCCTCTTTTGAATGTAAAGTCTCCCCTAAGTGAAAACCATCAACCCTAGTGACTCTCCCTTCTCTCTCCTTGGAGTTGGGGAGGGGAGAACGACTAGGGTTCAATTTTTTCCGCTTTACATTTTGGTGAACCTGACGTGAACATCCTCATTCTGATTATTCATGGTTAGATCTGAAAATTTGCTCCCTTAATTACATTTCCATGTTTGATCTTTTGCAAATTTTAGAGGTTGATTGCATAAAAACCCTAAAATTTTCTTTTTAGTAATTAAACTTGTGAAATGTTTAATTGTTAATGCTTGTTTCAGATCTACCCTTCTATTGCAAATTGTCAATTCATATTTGTGCTTTAATTCTAAAAATTAAGTGGTTAAATGTCAAAACCCTAATTTTTAAGACCACCTTGATTCAACCTTTGACTGATAATTTCACTAATCAAAACACCTCCAAATCGGCTGTAATTTTGGATTCCGCAACAAAATCACAATATCTTTCATCCCTGAAAATTTGGAAAAAAGTTGCGAGGACCGTGTGCACCCCGAGCGCCATCGTCCCCGACATTTTTTCCAAAATTTCGGGAGCTAGATCTTACTATATTTTTCTGCTAAAATCCAGAATTTTGGCTGATTTTATCAATTCTAACACTTTCAAAATTAAAGTCAAAGTTGGTCTAGCGATTGCTTGGATTGAGGCTTCTAATCATTCAAAAATTGTTGAAGTTGAATTTGTATCAAAATTGTGTTTCTTACAGTCCTAAATCTGAAAAGTGTGTTAGCATTCATTCAAAATTTCAGTGCTTTATTCAAATTTTTGCAGTTTGTGACTTTTGAAATTAGGTGTTTAATTGCAACAACTTTGATTTCCACTTTCAAATTCGAATTTTGCATGAAATCGAGTCAACTTTTAAATTTCAAAACTTGCATTGCTTTCAGCATTCCCTCTAAAATCATAAAATTCAAAATTTCAGTTTCCCTCTCTTTTTCAAAATTCAAATTTTACATTTTTCAACAATCTTGGTAGGGTTCAATTTTGAGATTGCAACTTTAATTTGGCCTATCTACAGATTGTAAAATCACTCAATTTTTTCAGATTAGCTTTAAAATCATCATAGCTTTCATCCCTGAAAATTTCGAAAAAAGTTGCGAGGACCGTGTGCACTCCATTTGCCACGGTCCCGGACATTTTTTTCGAAATTTTGGGAGATTGTCCTAATTGCATTTAATAGCTTAAATCTAGGAGATTGGTTGATTTTATTGAAATTTGCTACCTCTAAAATTCAAAATCTTCTCTCTCTCTTTAGTGCATGAGTTTTACAACAATAAGCCCTACTTACACTATTCCCGTTAGACGAAGCCTTAGAATTAAGTCTTTCCAAGGTTTAATTACTGAGGAGATGGAACCTAATTTGAATGGCCTATTTAACGAGGACATGGGTAATTCCTCTAATCCTCTTATTGATGAAGAAGCTCTCCATGAGGTTTCTGTAGAACAACTTTCAAAATTGGATAACCAATTGGATGATTTTCGACAATGGATGTCTCAAGAATACCCCGATAGTGAAGCTCTTTCATTAATTGAGGGTCTAAAACGTATGGTTCAAAGTGATAAGAATGGAATTGATATTTTGTGTGGTATTGTGCACATTGTGGATTCGAATGTGATGCCTATGAAAAGTTGTGCCGAAACCTTAGGTTATACACAACCTCCTACTCAAGTTAATCATTCTGTTCCTTTGACAACTTCCATTGCTAGTGTACCTACTTTTGCATCAAACATAATGACTACTTCAATACAAGACATTCCTCCTATGATCACTAGTCATGGGGGCAATCCTTCTTCTTCAATCAACCCTTTTCCTTCATTCAATCCAACTTCTTCATTCATTCCTTCAATGAGTGTTCCTATTATATCTCCACAAATGAACATGACGCAAGGGGGCAATTCATTTAACCCTTCCATTCCTCCTTGTAGTGTTCCTCCTTTCCAATCATCTCCTATAACTAACTATCATAGTGTCCCACCACCTTACTCTCTACCTTCTTTCAATAACATAACACCTCCATCACAATCTAACACGTCCAATATGAACTCTTCAACTGAAGCGACCATTAACAATCTTGCACAAACTGTCTCTTCTTTACAGCAACAAATTGCCTCTATGAATCAATCTAAGTTTAGTGTGGCCACATTTGATGTTGCGAGCCCACTTTCTCTTGACATTGTTTGAGCTATCCCCCCTAAACATGTTGAAATTCCGCATTTGGAGCTTTATAATGGTAAGGGTGATCCTCTAACACATGTTAAGACCTTTCAAACAATATGTACTGATTTTGCTTATGACCAAAGGTTGCTTGCAAAACTGTTTGCTAGAACATTAAGAGATAAAGCCCTACAATGGTATTGCTTGTTGCCTTCTTATTCTATTACTTCTTTCGAACAACTTGCAAATGCTTTTATTCAACAATTTCAAAACAATATAAGTCCTAAAGTCACTTTGATTGATTTAATGCATTGTAAACAAGGTGTTAAAGAAAAAGTGACTGATTTCATTAGTAGATATAAGCATTTGTATGCTCAAATTTCTTTTCCAGTACCTGACAATGACATTCAAAGAATCTTTATTTCTAATTTACAAAAAGATATTAGAGAAAAACTTATGTTTTCTGAGTTTACTTCTTTCCAACAGTTGTGCGCAACTCTTCACAATTATCAACTGACTGTGAGTCAAATGGAACAAGCAAATCCTATGGCTCCGAGTGATAAGGGTGATAGTAGTCAACAACCATTTGGGAAATTTAAACTGAACAGAGAGTCCATTAAATTCAATGAAAACATCATCAACAACAATGTGAATGTGGCATCAGGTGTGCCTCCTATTTCTAAGTTTTTCAAGAAAGAAAGAAAGTTCACTCCTTTGAATGAACCATTGCATAGTATTATGAATAAGTTATTGGAACAAAATGTGCTTACTCTTCCTCCTATAAGGAAAATAGATCCTACAAAGATTAATTCACCCTATTTTGATAACAAATCTTTTTGTCAATTTCATCGTCATCCTGGACATGATACTGAAAAATGTTTTGCTTTAAAAGGTAAAATTCAAGATTTGATTGATAATAATACTATCTCTATTTCTGGAGTGAATGATAAAGGCAATACATCTGTAGCTCCTCCTAACCAAAATATTCAAATTTTTACTAATCCATTACCTTCTCATACCTCTAATGCGATTGATACTACTGATTCCTCTATCTCACCTGATGATCTTGTGTCCATGACTCCGAATGTGATTAACTTTGTAGAGCAGCAGAAAATCCCTAAAGAACTTTCCATCACCTTTGATTCCAGTGAAACTATCAGGGCACCTGATGGTCCTTTATATATAGTTGCAAAAGTAAAGAATACACCTTGTCATGGGGTGCTTATTGATCCTTCTTGTATGGTTAATATCATTACTCAAGAATTTCTTTTTACTTTGCAATTGAATCAAGTGATCTATGATGAAACAAATGTGGTTGTGAAACTATTTGATGCATTTTCTTCTCCTGCAATTGGTTCTATTACATTACCTATTGAGGTCCATAACAAATCCCTTGATGTGGACTTTTCTATTATTCCATCGTCCGAACAATTTCATGTGAAGCTAGGCTATCCTTGGCTATTTTCCATGAAAGTTATTGCTTCTCCTATTCACAAGTGTTTGAAATTTCCCCATAATGGTGAAGTTGTTACTGTCAATCATAGTCTCTTTAAACCAGCTGAAAGAACTTCTAGTGTTCCTATTGATTACTTTTGGCCTAAACAATTCCAATCCCTTCCTCCGTGGAGTGATCATCTTTTCAAATCTTATCAAAAGTGGAAGAAAGATATGATCTTATCTCTAAGTGAACCTAGAACACCCAAACTTGACATTCCTATCATTCTTGAGAAGGAAGTTCTTCCTTTGAAAGATAAAACTAATGTCTTTCCTCAAGAAGATTCCCAACCCATCCCTATGGATGTGACTATGCCTATATCTAATAAACTTCCTAAAAGTAGACCTATACCTCCTTGTCATGATGGACTTGGTCTCCTTCCTAAACCAAATATTCCTCCCTTATATGGAGCAGTTCCTCCTCCTTCCTCTTATGGAGAGAAGAGACCTTCCTCTTCTCCTATTGTTCAACCTAAGAGACCACAACCTAAACACCCAAGTGATAAGGATGAGAACATTCCTCTTCCTCAATCTTCGCAACTTCCTACTAAGACTAGACAAAATCATTCTGCATGTGAATGCTGATGAAAGCGTCATCTTAGAGCTTAGGCAGCTGCTTCTCAAACTTTGCAATCCCCAAAAACACCTTCAACTAATATTATTCCATTTTCTCCTCAGCCGATGATTAAGCCGAAATCTCCTAAACATAAGATGCATGATGGTCTTGATCCTGTGCGAGTTAAAGATCCTATTTTTATAAATCTTGATGATGATATAGATGAAAATGTTATTCATGATGAAAATGCTACTCCTGTACATTCTGATAGTGAATATGAATATGTTGATGTTAATAACCATCTATCTAATGAATTTTCTAAAGCACTTATCCTAGCTCCTAGACAAGAACAACATGACTCAGAACATGAACATAGCCCTTGTTTGGATCTTGTGATAGCTTCATCTGCTATGTTGGATGTTCTTCCTCTAGTGTGTTTCCTACCTTCCTAAAATATTGATCAGCAAGATCGGGGGGTAGATGACGTGCTAGACTAGTTCATTAGCATAACAGATTCTCTCCTCCTCTCTTTTGTTATTTCTTCTATGTGTTATTCTCATTCTTCTATTTGTTGTCCTTAGTGTTGTCTACTTGAGGACGATGCAAAACATTGAGATCTCTTTTGTTCTCTCTCATGTTGACTCAAAAGACACATGTGTTCCCTTCTTCTAGGTGACCTTCCTTGATTGGGGAATGAAGAACAATTGTGCATACATACATATGATATACATGAATTATCATACAGCATACTGACCCCGAGGAAAGCGAAGTCACCTTGTGCTTTGTGTTTTGTGTCTATTATCCTTGGGCTTATCTCACACTTGGGGGCTAAATCCTTCTGATAACGTGCTCTTTTCTCATCTCTTATATGTATCACTACCTTAAAGCAATCACCCCCGGTGAGGCATGTGCGATCGCTTTAACATAGGGGGGCATACATCCCGTTCATATCTTTTCAAGATACTTGAAAATTTCTTGACAAATTTAGCTTTGCCTTGAAAATTTTTGATATCTTTCTTGCATGACTCATAGTGAGGGAACCTTACTACTGATAGTCATGGTTCTCCCTCATGATCTTCGCTTTTACTTGTCTATTGAAGTCGTAAGATCCTTAGTCCACTGGGGGCTTGGTGTATCTTGCCTCCTTGACGTGGTGAAAGTTTTTCAATGTTGTTTCCTTGTACTTTACCAAAAGTATGAGCATACACTTATACTCCCGCTAAAGTGGGGGCTAAATGTAGCATCCTAAAATTGCAACACTTGCAATTTCGACTGCATTTGGGTCTTCATGATGGCGGCACAACACTGAACCTGAATGGAGACCCCGAAACTTGCTTATGACATCAAAAACTGCATTTTTCAGCACCCTGGCCTGATCCTCCTTGCACCCCGCTGTCCCAGAGGTAGGACCATGGCTCCCAGCGCCCTGGTCCTTCAGGACTAGGGTGCCCAGCACCCTGGTCCCCCAAGACCATGGTGCCCAGTGCCCTGGTCCCTAGCCCTATTTTTGGGCCCGGTCTCTTTTGGGTCTCGGGTCTTTATGTTTGCAAATTGGAAAATAATATTTCCTGGTCGGCCTAAGGTCGGGAAAATCAGTCTATCAGCCCTAATTGACAAGTATATAAACTACATTTCCTCTCCCATTTTGGTAGATGGAAAAAAGGCGGAAACGATATTCAAGCATTCAAGCATTCAAGCATTCCTTCAAGCAATTGATCATTCTAAGTCTCCATTCAAGGCTAAGTGTTGCATTCAAGACAAGGATTCAACCATTGAAGAGGAGATCACATACAACATACAACATGCTACATACATTACACCTTCGCATGTAAGAATACAAACATTCTTACAACAAGGTATCAGTACTTGTTTACATTACAAACATTTACATTTACAGCATTCTCATTTCTTGGTTAATTCCAAAACCAGGGTTTGACCTAAAGGCAAACCCCTCATCCCTAACCCCCCAATCATCCTCTCTTTTCTATGTGTAGGTTGCAAGTATGCGGCTGTAATTGAAGATCTGGAATCCTTGTGCAGAGACGAACAGATCCCCCTTCGTTTCGTGGATTTTTCGGAGGACCGTGTGCACGTCGGGCGCCATCGTCCTGTCAACTTTCGCTCAAATTTGCAGAACAACACCATCTCAACATTTTACTGCTAATTCCAGGTTCGTAGCTTCATCCCATATCCCTATCTCTGTTTATAAGCAAATCTTTCCTACTTTACATGCATTCCTAGTTCAATCTTTCTATCTACATTCTTTACAAAAGAGGGTATCCTTGCTATCACAACCCTTGAAACTCATATAGAATCCAATCTTGCATTGCGTGGGATTGGATCTTGTGGGTTTCAACCCCTCTTTTGAATGTAAAGTCTCCCCTAAGTGAAAACCATCAACCCTAGTGACTCTCCCTTCTCTCTCCTTGGAGTTGGGGAGGGGAGAACGACTAGGGTTCGATTTTTTCCGCTTTACACAAACCAACTCCTTGCCAAACAAGTTTGAATTCTAGATACAACTATGTCAAAACCTCAAAAGAAAGGTGGCTTTATTGCAATGATCTTAAGGAAATTACCAAGTGAGTTCTTTGAGGAAGATCAAAATAATACACTTATGTCTAGCAATGCCTCATCCCCTTGCAAGCAAATTGACTCTCTAGTGGCATCTATCCCTACACCTTTAGAAGTTTCACAAGAACCTTCTATATTGTCCTCATCAAATAATACACCCAAGGATGCAATTATCCAAGAGCTATCCATAATTGATTGCCAAGATAATCCAATTCATGATGCACATCCATGTCATGTTTCAGAAATACAAGACCCAATGCCACCATGCACTTTATTCCCATTACCTATTTTAGAGGACCCCATTCGAAGTCCCTCTTTCTCATGTTCAAGCATTGATTCCTTGCCAGAATCCATCACAAATGTTCAAATTGCATTTCCTTCATGCCAAAACATTGGTTCCTTATCAGAATCCCCCATGCATATCCAAAGTCTAACCCCATGTCAAGAGGATAATTTAGAGCATGAAGAAACATGTCTTAAAACATATCAAGATCAAGATCCTGAAACATTATCATCCCATCCAATTGTTGACCAGGATCCCATGTTCCTAGACACTCATGATGATTCCCCTATTCTTGTCCATCCTATCCAATGTCCTATTGACACTCCATTCCCCGAGCAAGATCAAGATATCCCAGTCCCTCCAATCCCAAACGATCCCCTTCCATTTCATGAAAACAATGTCCTTTCAAATCCCATTGACATTCCACTTCCTAAGAAAGATCAAGATATCCCTTCCATCCTTTCCGATGATCCCATTGAAAGTCAAGAGAAAAGCAACTTTAAAGAGGATTCCAATGATCTTCCTCCTTGTCAAGATCAAATTATTCCTTTAGATCCTCCACAAGATCCACTTGTTCCTCCATCTCCTTGTCTTAATGCTCCATATACACTCCAAGATCGCATTTCTTTTGATAATCCCATTATTTCTCCCATTCCATCTCTTGAAGAGCCTGTCATTGAACCATGTCCACTACACAATCCTAGTCCCCCTCATGATCCTAATCCCCTTCATGATTCTAACATCTCAGTGCAAGATGTTCATGAACCCTCGACATGCACAATGGGTTCTTCCACTTTGGTCCAATCCGATCCACTTCAAGATCTCATTATTTCTTTCATATCATATCCATCTCATAATGGACTCGCGTCTTCTTCCCAAAGCAAAGAGTATCCTACAAGTCAAGATATTCATAAAGGAAAAGGATTAGATCTCCATAAGCAAGAATCCCTTCATATCAAAGAAGATCTTAAGGGTCATGTCTACACAACTCACTCTCAAGATGTTGGTATCCCTCCATCACAATCAAAACATACACCTTCCCCATCACACCTTCCATCCATCTTAGGTCCTTATATCCCTTTGTCCTCTATGCAAGGTCAGAAAAGGCACACATCCTTGAGTAAATTCCATCAATCCAAAAGAAGTCCACTTCATTCATATCCATCCATGCATTCCTTTCCCCCTCCAAGCAATTTGGATGCCAAGTATAAAAGTCATAAGTCTAGAAATCCACATGTATTCAAGGATCAACATGTCCAATCTAATCAACATGTCAAAGAAAATAAAAATATGAGCCAAAAAGAAAAAGAAATATCCAAAAGGTCACAAAGGCCCACTGAGCAAAATAAAACAAAGTCAAAATATATATGGGTTCCTAAATCCCTTGTGCAAGCAATGCACTCCAAGGAACCACAAAAGCATGAAAAATCAAAAACCATGTGGATCCCTATGAAGCTTCTTGAAGAACAAAAAGAAATATCCAACTTGGCATCCAAAATTGCTATTCCTCCATCAAAACCTCTCAAATTTGTTCCTCCATCACCTTCTTCATCCGTTTTGGGCCCTTATGTCCCAAAATCCATAGCCTTTCCTTCATCAAAATCTCAATATCCAAAATACGTCTTTCCTCCATCAGTCCATCACCCCTCAGGGTGTGTGCCAATGTTGATCTTGCCTTCATTTCCATCCACTCAAGCCCAATTCTTCCAATACCCTATCCATTATCCAATGCATATTTTCCATCCTTCGATCCCTTTGGTTCAATCCTTTGCATAAATCCTTGCCTTAGTTTCATCTCATTTTCCATGTCCTTATCCTACCAACGTCTTTGAGCATACTTTTAAAGGTCATGGTCCATTTTTTTTCAAGGCTACTATCCAAACAAAAATATTCTTGAGTCCTTCTTCCATCCCCTATCATGTGTCCATCTTCTATTGAAAAAGTCAAAAAAATCAAAAAAAAAAAAGAAAGAGAAAAAAAAAAGTAAAGCAAAAATAATTCGTCCACTGGTGAAAACCTGGCAAACAGATGCCTTGGGCAAGTACCATGATGAAAACCTGGCAAACAAGTGTCATGCATAATCTATGAACTTCTTGCACACCACAATTGGGGGTAGGTTTCCTCCTTCATATCCTATTGCCCTTCATTATCCTATCGAACCCCTGTCATTACCCTTCATATCCTATCGTCCCTCATGTCTAGTTTCCCTTTCCACCTTTGATCTTGACAAGGCTGAGGATCTTCATGAGCATCATGCATCTTGTTTGCAGCTTTTAGTCTATAATAGCTTTTGGTCATTTATCCATTTGCTTATTACAACCTTTCATCCATATTCCCTAGCTTATTGCAACTTTCTGCCACTATCCCTTAGCCTATCCCAACCTTCAGTCCATGTCCCTTATCCATACACTCTTTTTCATTCCTTGATCTTGATCTAACATAAGGACGCAAAATTTAAACATGGTTTCAAAAACCTCTTGACATGTCCCTCATGCCATGTCACCACTTTACATTGTCATATCCAGTCTCTTGTCCCATCACGCCATAGCCCTTGAAAATTGCATCTGCATTGTCTCCATGATAAAAGGCCTTTGTCTTCCCTCTATCCACCATCATTTTAGCAAGCCTATTTATTCACCTGTCATATTCCTTGCCTTGCTAGAAACTGGGGGCAAAAATCCAAAAAAATTGAAAAATGTCCTGAAATAATCCAAACAAAAAATTGAAAAATGTCCTAAAAAAAAATCATAAAAATTGAAAAATGTCCTAAAAAAATCTCAAAAACATTTAAAAATGTCCTGAGAAAATCTCATAAAAATTTAAAAATGTCCTGAGAAAATCTCATAAAAATTGAAAAATGTCCTGAAAAAATCTCAAAAACATTTAAAAATGTCCTGAAAAAATCTCATAAAAATTGAAAAATGTCTTGAAAAAATCCCTAAAAAGTCAAATAATGTCTTGAAAAAATGAACACAAAAACATTTCAAAACATCAAAATCCAAAAACACGCATTTTGTCAATAAAGGATCTCTTTTTGTGTATAAGACAAATCACTGAGCATACATCCAACAACACGCAATTAAACATTTTGCTTTAATGAAATCATGCTTAAACAGATGAACTCTTTCAATCAACTCAGACATTCAAACTGATCAAAATTGTCATATCAATCAGCCTCAAAATCAATTCATCCTTGGCACACTATCATGGGTCTTATACAGGGTGTGGTATACTCAAAACCAGACTGTGTCCTGTCTTAGATAGGGTACCGCATGTCCTGAAACTAGACAGCATGATTTTCCTATCAACACTTTCAACTTTTGACAATGAAGATCAAGATGTTTGTTTGATTTGTTGGAATTTGTGCATCTTATCTTTCTATTGATTTATCTTCGATCATGCTCCTATGTTGCTCGATGATGTCACTGAGTGATTTAGAGTGACCGAGATGGTTCATGGTCCCTTTCTTTTTTGTTGTGATTGTTGTTTGTCTATGATGTGTCTGTCTTTTGCAAAGAGGGTTGCATTTCAGCTCTGGCCTTCAATGCCATGATGCTAGGCATCCATTTTGCTACATAAAAATAAAGGTTCTCACCTACAAAGTGCATTACTGAAAGCAAGTTTTTCTTCATCTCTAATTGTCCTCTGTCTCATTTTCTTCTTACTAACATTTCTTCCGTCAGTTCGGATAGTTAGTTCAGTCTAGTGCTTCAATTTCCCCAAACACACATGCTACATCCTGCATCCATTTGGTTAGTACATTTGCATTATATCAAACATCACATCAAGCATTTTATCCATTTCATATTATCAATGCATCAAAAACACATAAAAAATACATCAATACATGATCCATACATGATCCATCAACAATACATAAGTCATCCATACATAGAAAATCACATAAGTCATAACACATTGCATCCCACCATCTTGATGCATATCATATCATATGTCAAAATAATATCAGAGTACAAAATTGGACTGTCTGTCCTAAGTATGGCCCGCAGGTTGACTACAAAATGTCAAACTACATAATGTCCACTGTCTATCGTAAGGAGCACGTGCATCTATCATTGGGTGCTCCCTCTATCCTCCTCATCCCTGCCATGTCTCACGAATGGTGTCCCTCTTGGTGCTGGCTATGGTGGTCTCATAGGTCCACTCACCCCCATGCTGCTCAATGACCTCTGAGAGCGTGCCCTACTCTCTGTCCTCGATCATGCCCGATATGAAGGTACTCTCTACTCTAGTTGAACGGCACCCTCATATAGTGTCCTCCAATGGCATATCTCCTCTCCGGTCTCTACCAGCATCTGTGCCATCTCGCATGCACTGGCATCCCGAATCAACCCAATATACTCAGTGACTCTCTGTTCCTCTCGTTGTGCCTGAGCAATTGCTATATCTCGAGCTGCTATGAGTCTGGCTATCTCTGCTCTGAACTGCTCATGCTCTCTCTCTAAATTCACAATGTAATCCTGCTGACTCGCTATGGTAGCCCTGCATATCTCCATCTCCTCTATCCTAGCTATCTCTGGCTCTATGGGTATATCCTGCAATGCCTCCTGCTCCCCATCATCCTCATCTCCATCCTCATCATCCCCATCATCCTCATCTCCGTCCTCATCATCCCCCTCATCCTCATCACCATCCTCCTCCTCCTCGTCCTCATCATCTCCCTCCTCCTCTCCTGTGAGTGGGAAGTCCTCCTGTCACCTCGGTACTGGAATATCCGGATCTGTCAATGGCACTGGCCGTCGTCATGCAAACCATCTCTCATACTCCTCTGTCATCCCAGCATCCACCACATCTGATCCCCAATCCCACTGTCTCTGTTGTAGCTGTGAGAAGTCCGCATATGCTATGTGTGGCTGAATCATACTCCCCCACTGACTCGTCTCTCTGTGAGATCGAGCAAAGTGTGCAGTCCTCCTAGGTACATCCTGCCTCTCTCCAAACTATCGTCTGACTCTCTCTGGTGATTCACTGGTCACCCAATCAAGTACCTCTCCTATCTACAATATGGTAACTCCTCACTATCATCTGACCATCCAGGACAATCATGATATGGCCTCCATATGAACTCTCTCAGTCTATCTAGCTCATGTTGCCAATATAGTTTGTATCCAAAAGGACCCTGTCTCAATGCTCCCCCATAGCAGTATACATATGGTCGGTGTGGTACTACCTGTCTATCTGTAATCGGTCGACATATGGCTATGTGCTCAAATGCCCATACCTGTAACAATGTGACTCCATAGCTCAAAGTCTGAACTCCCTAATATGCTATCTGATGCAACTAAAAATACAGCATAGCCAGTACACATGATCCCCATGCATAGACCGTACCCTATGTCGCCATCCGCTCTATCACTCTTCCCCATCCAATAGGGAATCCATGTCCTCGTTTGTCTCCTACTAGTAGACATGCTATCACCACATATCACCGATCATACTCTGATGCCATGGTCTCCCAGCCAATCTCCCTCTCTACGATATCTAGATCATCTACGTCGCACTCAAATAATATGTACAATGCATCTCTCCCTATCACTGGGTCATATTCTATCATCTCTCCATGAATCAGAATGCGGAGGATATGCCATACATCCTCCAGGGTCACAGTTGCCTCTCCATTCGCCAGATGGAAGGAGGAGGTCTCTAAATGCCATCGCTTTGCCAATGTGGTAAGCAGTCCTATGTTTGCCCTAATCTCAGGCATGAACGTGACATAGTATATCCCAAGTCCTGCTAATGTATCTCTGTCCATGCTCCTGAGTCTATGTCGTAGCATGAAGCAGTCTGGTCGGTTCTCTCGTGTGATCAACGAATACTGTCGGCTCTGCATCGCAAATTGGGGCACATTTTGTCAGTATTAGGGTTTGCTCCTACAGGTTGCATTTCCTCATTATCATGTCCAAATCAGGGTGTTTTTCATCTAATCTAACCTATCCTACCCTTATCCCCCCTTTTCAGATCATTTGCATGCAGTTTTGAACCAAAATTGAGTTTCCAATGCAGAATTGCGCCTGTGTCAAGGAACCTACGCCTGTGTCTTGTGTCCTGCACCTGTGTCTCCCTACACAAGCACAAAAGACCCTACACAAGCATAGGATTCGCCCTACACAAGCGCAGGAGTCCTTTTCTACATTCCCTGTGGGCCCCGCAATGTCCCGCAAGCAATCAAAATTCATGAAATTGAAAACATGGGTTTTTGAGATACATACCACTTCTCCTGCACCATCCGGTCATCTGAATGTGTGTACATGTTCCCTGAGGTGATCCACCATTGGAATGTTTGCCATCTCTCTGCAAGTGTCCTTGTCCAGAGCAATAAATCCTCCTCTTTGTCTAGTGCAAAATGAGCAATTTTCACTCTCCTGGTCCTATTTATAGATCTTTGTCAGTGCCTAGATGGACGTGCACCCTCTCCATCTTATGTTGGTTGCAGTCTTTTGCATCTTATATTGCTTGTCCTTCATGCATCCGATCTCTGATTGTCAGTCCCTTCGATCCTGTCATTTTTTATCGATCAATTGGCCTCTTTTGTGCATGTTTCCAGCCAATTCCTCGAGGGGGCATGCATATGTCATTGTCATTGTCCGTGGAATTTTCATTATTGTTCTTTGAAACAACACTTAAAATTGCATTGTCTCAAAGAGGGGCAAAATGTACACACCTAAAAAATGGTCAACGCTTGCGGAGTCATACTTTAACATTTGCGCATTGCCTCATTTTAGGTTTTTGCATTGCATTAACATTTCTCCTATGATTTGCATTTGGTCTTTATCATTTGCGAGCATCGAGTCTTTCTTCTGCATTCTTCATTCATCTTACTCTCAAATTTGGTCTTGTCGACAACAATCTCCAGTCATGATTTTAATCGATCTTATCTTATTGCATCAATGTGCATGCTCATTTGTCATTATTTTGGACATCATCAATCCTAATTAGGGTTTTGTCCTCCTGTCAATCTTGTGATCAATTTGTCATCAATCGTTGTCCTCTTATCAATCTTGTCATCTGGTGATCGATTTATCATCAATCCTTATCATTTTCAATCTTGTCGTTTAACGATCGATTTGTCA
This sequence comes from Cryptomeria japonica, assembly GCF_030272615.1. Lineage (NCBI taxonomy): Eukaryota > Viridiplantae > Streptophyta > Pinopsida > Cupressales > Cupressaceae > Cryptomeria > Cryptomeria japonica. The sequence goes on along the minus strand of NC_081405.1, from coordinate 358,087,848 downwards.
TCGGTCGTTGTCATGTTCGATCTTGTCATTTTTGCGATCGATTTGTCATCAATCATCGTTCTTTTCAATTATATCAATTTGGATCAATTAGTCATTGTTCCTCGTCAATTGGTGCATTTATCAATTAAATCATTTATCACATTGGTCATTTATCAATTCAGAATCATGATCGATATCAATTATCCTCAATCAAGACCTAATTGTCATTCTCGCATTGCTAATTCATCTTCTAGGGTTTCATGATTTAATCATTTAACCTTGTGTGTCATTTCTTCCTCTAGGATTAATAAATTATTTATTTATCCTAGGTCTTTGTGTCACAATTAAATGTTTATTTAATTGGCTAATTATTCCTCTTTTTGTGAATTAATTAATAAATGAAAAATTATTAATTGATTTACCTAATTTCCTAATTTCTTAATTCCTAAATTCTTAATTCTCTAATTTCCTAATTTCTTAATTCCTAATTTCAATTTCCTCCTATTTCTCTCCTAAATTCATGGGAATGACATAGAAATTTGTCATAATTTGTCATAATTGACAATCAATCAATTTTGACATAGAAGTTTGTCATAATTTGTCATAAATTATCAATCAACAAATTTTGCATAGAAAGTGCATAATTTGTCATAATTTGTCATAATTGACATAATTGATTTACAATTTCCATTTGAATTGAATCATGCTAATCTTGTCTTTTCTCCAATTTATCTATAAATTGGATGAATTTCTTCAATCTAATCCCTAATTAGATTATCGAATTTCTAATCACTTTGTCAAATCACGCTTCGAGTACTTTTCAGCAATTTTCTTACCTACTTGCTTTCAATCATGTATGTGCACTTGTAGGTGAGATCCACAACCAAACTATTTGAAGAGGAAAGAAGAACAATGGAGCCGCATGAAGGAAGCATTCAGATCTGCATATGGTTTGCATAGTATTTACTTTTGAATGTTTTATCTTTATGTCTCTATTGAATGTGTTTAGGATAGATCATTGCAATTGTGCTTTCGTGATTGAGCTAATGATTAGTATGTTTATATTGTTTGTGATGATTTCCAAATTTCCTATGATTCAATAGTAAGCTCAGGTATTGATGCATTTCATGCTTTGGCTATGGATAGAAAGTTTTCAGATTTGATTGTAGAAAAGAAAGATGAAGTTTTTTTAGCTAGTGTAGGTCCTATGCTTGATGAAGTCTTTCTTTATTCCAAGCTTGGTATAAATGCTGAAATTACTTTTAAGAGTGGTGATTTTAATAGTAGAAATTCTAAAGATGATGCAGCCATTCCTTTAGAAACCTCTTACTGTTATTATTGGCAATCAAAAATAGAAAAATGTTTGAATAGTACGATGTAGGCAGTTCAAGAAAATTCAGAAATTTATGATGAAAGGTGGCTTTTTGAAGATGAGCATATACACAGGTTTTTCTTACACATCATTAATCTAAGAGTTAGCAGTGAAGCAGTCGCTAGAGGGTCATTATTGTTAGCTACATTTCATGGTCACAATCCATTGCTAAGGAAGGGCTCATATTTTTCCCAGTCAGTTAACGGTTTTGCATGAGTAGCATGGAGTTTCCGTGTGGTAAAGGGATTTCCCACCTCTGTACATATTTGTAAATAAATTTTTGGTGTGATCTAGGCGTAGCTTGTCTTAGTTTTCAACCTTGGTTTAGTGTGGGTTTTGGCTTGTTAGTTTTTGCCTTGTTGCCTCTTGCACCCTCTCTCCAAGAAGATCCTTGTGCTTTATTTCTCCTTGACTCTGTTACCCAATAGATGTTAGGCACTAAACTCTCCAGAGACATTCTGGATTCTCCTAGTCCTTTACAGTCCTGGTCCCCAATCAGAGCCAATGTTACCCCTATATTTTTTCTCATGCCTAAAGCCTCATAATTAGCTAAAAATCAGTTATTGTTAATGTTTTAATGCTAGAGTTTTTATAGCCAAACTCCATGTCGGCTAGGAAATTTTAATTGTTTTATTTTTGGGTTACCCATATACCCAAACAATTAAATCCCAAGTTTTATGAGTCTCATGCAAAGATGATTTCTGGGTTATGCTCTACTCAGGTTATTTATTCTATAGTTAAAATTTCACAAGAAACAGAGCTTTCAGTAAAAAGTTATGTAGGTTTTTCTATGGCAGCCCAAAGGAACAATTATCATTGAACTTGAACCTTGAACCTACTTAGGTTCAAAAGGTTCAAGGTTCAAAAGGTTCAACACACGGCCAAATAAGAAAACAAAGTGATAAATCAAATATAATGTGGGTGCAATTTGTGGATTTGAACCTTTTGATTGAACTTCGTAGGTTCCAGGTTCAAGCGGTTCAAAAAGTTCAAAAAGTTCAAAAGGTTCAAAGTTCAAATTTTGGGTTCATTGTAATTTTTGGTCTTTGAACTTGAACTTTGAACCTTCTTTGGTTCAAGCATGTAGGTTCAAGCATGCAGGTTCAAGGTTCAAGGTTTGATTTCAGAAGTTCAAATTCAAAATTCAAAGATTCATCAGATGTAGGTTCAAAGTGTGTGAGTTCTAGATTTTAAAAAAGTTCAAAAATCCAATAACATTGGCATGGCTAATGTTTGTAATTTTCAATGTAATCTAGAACCATAGATTTTCTAAGACAAAAAAAATCAGTCTCAGTGCGGGGGGCATAACTATCAATTAAACCATTGGATTGCACTGAAATTTTAATATGATTTGGAAACCAGTAGTTTTCTAAATCCTCACTAGAGTGATCAAAATAATATTATCTCAGTCAAACATTATTTATCTCTAAGTACAGGTCTATAAAAATTCTGAGATAAAAAATTTGAAGATTTAAAACAAAAAAAAAAGTTATCAGGAAGAGGATAAAAGATAAAAGAAAAGATTGATTAATTATCTTTTCAAGAATTAGTTATTGATAACTGAAAGTCTCTTTAAAGAAAGAGAGAGACTATATATATGGGGAAAAAAGAAAAGAAAGGGGTTCCCAAAACTGTGAGTTTGGGAGCAGTAGATAAAATTTTGATATGAATTGGATGATAGAATGACTGGTTATTAATGAATGTTGTGTTGTCTTTGAATCTATGTGTTCTTAGATTTGCAATCTTTTTTAAGTTGATTATGGACACAATATAATTTGATGATCAGTTACCTCTGTAATCCTTTTCAATTCATGTTTATTATTGGTTGTTGGACGACTCACATTGTATTGATTTGTTTGATCCCCCTTGCTCTGTGAAGCATGAGAGAGTATCGATCAAGCCATTAGTCATTGCTAAGTCCTTATTTTGCTTTGAATTTATATAGAAAGAATGTTATGAATCAGAGTCAGTGAACTCTCCTTTGAATATTCTTTTTAGAAATTTACTATGTGTGCGGTTTTGAAGGCATTTATTTGTGTTGATGGATAAATGTTGAAGCCTTTCGATGCTTTCTAGTTAAAAGTGTTAGCGTATCAACTATATAATAAATTCATTGTAAATCTTCTAAGAGGGAGTTGTACCTCTCAATTTAGAGGAAGATTATCACCTCAATGATAATTTATCCAGCTGTTAGTGTTAATTGTCCTTTATCCCGGGCATTTGGAGTTAGTATGTGTATTTATTTTTGAGGGACAAATCTGTTCACTAACACATTGTAAATAAAGTTCTAGAGGAAGTCTCTTCCTATTGTAATACCAAGTGAGTGTTCATAGACCTTGTGTAGGGTCCTCCAAGCCTAGAGTAAGGAGTTCGAAGCCTAGATACATTGACTTGGCCTTGTGGCCATCAATGAGTATTGACCCAATAGGAGAAGTCTTGAGACTGACAAGTTTGGAAGTGTGGCATTGTTGAGAGACAACACTTATGTGTGAACCTCATCTTCATGTATTATGATTAGTTGCCATGATACTTAACTTTATCCTCATGGTGCTGGCTCAATTCATACTAGTGTGTTTTGTTGAAGAAACATGATGTGAGAAGTTTGATGCAGAGGCAAGGGTAGAACTCAGTATTTCATATTAGGACAGCAACCACATTGATTAGGCAAGTCAGATAAGGTCTCTCCAATGTTTAGGATACACAAGGGCAGCATTAGTCATGTAAGTATGCATGAGCATGGGAATGGATAGTTGCTTTCCTTTTAGACTGATTTGGACAGTATTAAAAGGATCCTATAAGGAATGACTATAACCATACTCTCGATGACTTCACAACATTGATAATGAATTCACATTAGACACTCATGGATTACCCCAATTAGACATTAGTCAACTTAAGATATGATACAAGGATGGCATACCATAAAGCCATTAGATATGTTTTGAGATGAAAAAGAAAAGTTAAATGGTTTTGGTTCAATGATGATAATTTCTATGTTCAAGTAATTTAATTTGCTATTGTAGACACCTAAAAATGGTTAACGCTTGCGGAGTCATACTTTAACATTTGCGCATTGCCTCATTTTAGGTTTTTGTGTCGCATTAACATTTCTCCTATGATTCGTACTTGGTTTTTATCATTTGCGAACATCGAGTCATTCTTCTACATTTTTCATTTATCTCGCTCTCGAATTTGGTCTTGTCGACAACACTATCCAGTCATGATTTTAATCGATCTTATCCTATTGCATCAATGTGCATGCTTATTTGTCATCATTTTGGACATCGTCAATCCTAATTAGGGTTTTGTCCTATCAATCTTGCGATCGATTTGTCACCGATCGTTGTCCTCTTATCAATCTTGTCGATTTATCATCAATCCTTATCATTTTCAATCTTGTCATCTGGCAATCGATTTATCATCAATCCTTCAATCTTGTTGTTTAACGATCGATTTGTCATCGGTCGTTGTCATGTTCGATCTTATCATTTTGCGATCAATTCGTCATTGGTCGTGGTCATTTTCAATCTTGTCATTTTGGATCAATTTATCATCAACTCTTTTCATCTTGTTCGATCTTGTCATTTTGCGATCGATTTGTCATCGATCGTTGTCTGTCTCAAATATGTCAATTTTGCGATCAATTTGTCATCGATCCTTGTCCTCTTCAATCATGTCAATTGGCGCATATCAATTTGGTCTCTTTATCAATATTGGTCAATTTGTCAACCAATTTCAATTGTTTATCAAATAAATCATTTATCAACATTGGTCATTTATCAATCCAAAATCAAATCATGATCGAGTCAATTATCTTTCATCAAGACCTAATTTCATCTTCTAGGGTTTTATGATTTAATCATTTAACCTGGTTTGACATTTCCTCCTTTAGGATTAATAAATTATTTATTTATCCTAATTCTTCTTGTCACAATTAAATGTTCATTTAATGGGCTAATTATTCCTCTTTGTGAATTAATTAATAAATGATAAATTATTAATTAATTTACCTAATTTCTAATTTTCATCAATTTCTTAATTCCTAAATTCTTAATTCTCTAATTTCCTAATTTTCTAATTCCTAATTTCAATTTCCTCCTATTTCTTTCCTAAATTCATGGAAATGACATGTCAATTTGTCATAAATTTGTCATAATTGGCAATCAATCAATTTTGACATAGAAGTTGTCATAATTTGTCATAAATTATCAATCAACAAATTTTGCATAGAAAGTGCATAATTTGTCATAATTTGTCATAATTGACATAATTGATTTGCAATTTCCATTTGAATTGAATCATGCTAATCTTTTCATCTCTCCAATTCTTCTATAAATTGGATGAATTTCTTCAATCAAATCCCTTAACTAATAATCTTTAATCAGGCTATCGAATTTATGCTTCTAGTACTCTTGATCAATAATCAATGTCAATCTTTCTTTCAATCATGTATGTGCAATTGTAGGTGAGATCCACAACCATTTGAAGAGGAAAGAAGAACAATGGAGCCGCATGGAATGAGCATTCAAATCGTCATCCGGTTTGCATAATTTCTAGTTTTGTATGCTTTGTTTTCATGTCTCTATTGAATGTGTCTTAGGATAGATTCATTGCAATGAATGCTTTTGTGGTTGAGCTATTACGTTTATCTTGTCTTGTGATGATTTCCTATTTCCTAATGTACATTAATTGGTGAACCCGATGTGGACACTAACCTTCTAACCTCTTTATGGTGTTTTGAGTGCTCTCAAGTTGATTTGCAGGCCAAAAAACCCAAAAACAGGGTCGTGCAGGGTTTTCTGGAGACTCCTGTGCCTATGTGAAGCAACCTGTGCCTGTGTTGAGCATTCTGTGCTTGTGTAGATGACATTCTACACTTTTGTCATGGGTTCTTCGCCTGTGTCATGAGTTCTGTGCCTATGTAAAGTCCAAAACAGAGGTAAAAAAATGCAGTGTTTACTTGAAATTTGTTGTGTTTTTGCATTCTGTTTTCTGTGCTTTGGATTTTGGTACTAATTATTTGTGCATAATCTTGGCATACGCATGGCAAAGACAATAAATCAAACTACTAACACACTTTGTGCAGATTCGAAAGTCAAAGAATAAGCGTATTAAACTTCTAACTTGGGTTTTTGCAGGTTGCCTTGGAGAAACAATCAAACTTTGTGTTTGCATTTAATTTTTAGGCACCTAGTGATTTCTAAATAGGTTGGAATAAACATTTGTTTGCTTTGATTGTTGAGTATGACATTGTAGTAGGAGAGTATGCTCTCATCCTTCTTAGGGTGATCAGAAATCCAGATCTTCGATACCATGCTTGTGTTGTTGATTGTGTGTCACATTTAGAGGGCCTGCCTTCCCGACCACTTTGCTTTTGAAAGCAAGTGATAATCGTGAGAAGGGAACGACCCAAAGTGAGTACGGCTAGAATTCCTTGGCATTCTAACTCACTATAAAAAAAATACCCAATGAGCGAAAGCTTTGAAGGAAGTGTTACGTGGGAATTGCAGTTACTTGGGAAGTGATGACCCTTGGACTCTTTCTCATATCAACATCTAAGTAGGGCCTCTTGGTCTAAATCATGCTTGCGCGACTACATTTGTTTGGTATCTTGATGGGCTTAATGTCTCAATCACGCTTGCGTGACATCAAGGAGTAATGCTTAACAGAAATCCTTACTAAACACCTTGTTTTTAGAGGCCAAAAACCCTTCTAGTTGCTTGAGAAGGACAAATTTGGATACTTGGAAGAGATACTAAGTTCGCCATGGGGAGATTTCCATGGGGATTGATGCTTGGCTGCCCTGAGAAGTGAGTACCGTGGAGGGGAGCCCGTGGGGTCAAGCATCTATGTATTCTCCTTGAATCCCATAATGAGTCTACCTCTCAAGTACCTAATGTCTTTGCCTACCATAAGAAATGTGGAAATGAGCATGATTGTCTTGAGTCTAAGTTGCAATATCTTGTATTCTTTGCTTGTCAAAAGTTGAATTGCATCTCATTTCAAAAGCAAAACAAATTGATTCAAACCAAGGTTAAACACAAGGACATTTCATCCAACAAAAGTTTATCAAGATTCAAAACTCATCTTCAAACATGGTTGTCAAATATTGTTCAAAATCTTGTCTCAACATTCATGTCACTTACATTTAAGTTCATCATAGGTTGCATTTTGCAAAAGTCATTGTCAAGTACCAAGGTTAGGTTTCACCTAAGTCATATTCCTTTGCATATCAATAAGAGTCATCCATTTGCATATGTCCTCTTGCATTAAAGTCATATCATTGTCATACATTGCTTACCCTAGGTCTCTTCATTAAGCTTAGGTCCTTATGATATCATATTAGGGTCATTTGCATAGTAATTGTCCCTTTGCATATAGTGCCAAAACTAGGTTTTGTCATACTTGAGTAATCCTAATCTTTGATAAACCCTAAGTCATTGTTAAGAAGTCTAGACCTTATAAAATCTTTTGTCCTTTTGTCATCAATATCATTTGGTCAAACCTAGCTTAGTATCCAAGCATATAGGGGAGACTTTGTCATTTGTCCTTTTGTCACTTATGTCCTTTTGTCCTTTAAGGTCTAGATATCATTCCAATTTCCTAAGGGTCCCTCTCTTAGATTTGCATTTCAAAAGTTTGTCAAAATCTTTGAAAACAACCAAAAACATAGATTGCATGCTCGTCTATATAGTTTGCATTTAGTTGCATATCATACATTATCTTTGAAAATTCCAAAAACATTGCATTTGCACAAGTGACATGCATGTTGAGACAAGATCAAAATCTAAAAAGATGGGCGAACCAATGTATCAACCCATGGACAACATAGCAAATTCGCAGTTTCAAACCAGTCAAACAGTACAAATTGAAGGTTCCTCAAACACATCTCTACCACCATATGGAACGGTTCAACTTGGGCCACCTCCATTATATGAACCAATGTTTGTACCTATGAAACCAGGACATGGGAGTGTTCCACCAACTCCAAGAGGAAGTGCGCCTTTCAATTTCAATCAACCACACCTGCAACATGACATTCAAAATCAAACATTATATGAAGAATAAACCCTCTCACAAGGATTTGGTTCAGATCAAGGCTTTCACCAAGAAACGAATCCAAATGTCCAACCAGATTCCTCATCCGATTCTGATACTTCTGACGATGTTTACATGTTCCTTCAAGATTCGAAAATAACAAAAAAGATGGATAAGTTCTTGAACAAAGTCTTTAAGATGTTTCCACAAAAGTATCTTAACATGATGAGTAATGTGACATCTTCAAGTGACCAAATCAATGTGCAAGAACAACAAGGTGGTGAGTTGTTAATTTTTTCCCTGCATCCAAATGAAGAAGGTGCGCAACAAGCAACTCAACCTACCTTGATGAGTAAACGTGCTTCAAAGGCATTGACAGTGACTATTCCTCAAAAGTCACCATTTGAAATGATAAATAATCCACTATTCAACACAACACCTGTAACTCAAGATCAAATGAAGAGCACGCAAGTATTCACAGTTGTCCCTCAACAAGAAGTGGTTCCTTACATGCATAAAGTGGGATCAAAATCTAAGATGCAGGAAAGCTTCACAACTGGAATGCCTAATATCACCAATGTCCAAAATAATTCCATGATGCAACAAAGTTCTTATGTCCCGTTAAGTTCAATATCTTTGCCGAATACTATTGCGACAAATCCTTCAATAATGGCAACACAAAGAGCTATAGATAGTGGTTTGCACCAACAACAATTGTTGCAACAATTGAGTAATATACAAAAGGTACAATCGAATGTGCAAACAAGTAATGTGTAGCAACAACAATTTCACATTCGACAACAAATAGTAGTGCCTTCGGCACCATTACAAGTTAATGCAAACTTGCAACCATCACAATGGATTGGGCAAACAACACAGCAAGTTAATGCAAGTGCTATACCCCATCCTAAGGAGAAGCAATGAAAAGTGCCTAAACAAAGTTTTTTACAAATGATGGGATATACACCACGACGACAATTGGCACAAAGTCAACAAGTTCCGATCCGTCAGCCTCAACACCAACATGTGCCACAATATGTGCCAAGACAAGCAAGCTATCCTACTTTACAACTGCAATTGGTGCCTGTGCAATATCAACAACCTACTCAATTGCAATATCAACCTAGGCTCCAAGAAACACAACAACAAGGTCAATATCAAAGCATAGCACAACCGCAGCAACAAGCGATGTATCAAGAACTTTATATGCTGGAAACACCACAAACGGCCATTCCAGAGTATCAACAACCGATTGGAAATGCGATGTATCGACAAAGGATACCAATTGGGATTAATGATGGACCTCTAAATTCTGATACAATTGCGCAACAACTTGAGAAGTTGCAATGAAAAGTTGACGCATTAGAAACTAAAGGAACAAAGAAGTTGTATACAGATCAAGATTTATGTCCTAATCCATTTGACAAGAGTGTATACATGCCTCCATTCGCTAAGCACTTTGAGGCACCTAATTTTGAGAAATATAAAGGGAATGGCAATCCAAAAGATCACATTCGAGTATTTTTCATGGCATGTACTGAGGTAAGCTATGAAGAGACATATTTAATGCACTTATTTGCACGAAGTCTCACGGGACAAGCTATGGATTGGTATTCACATTTGCTAGGAAATATAAAGACTTGGTCTGAATTGGGTCAAAAGTTTTTATCTCATTTTGTGTTCAACATCAACAGTGATGTGACCATGTCAGATTTATGCAACACCAAGCAAAAGCAAGGTGAATCATTAGTGACTTTCTTGCAACGATGGCGAAGCTTGTATAGTCATTCTTCTCTTGATATACTCGAAGAACAACAAGTGAATCTGTTTATCCAGAATTTGGTCCCAGAAATGATGTATGAGCTAAAGTTGAAAAGTCCCAGTACTATAGAGAAACTTATTAAGAAGGGAATGAGCATTGAAAAGGCTCTGGTAGCTAAAGGAATTATCAAGCTGAATAAAGACAATGACAACACCAATTATTCGGGGAATAGAAATAGATTTTGGTATAAGAACAAGAATGTCACTAATGATTGAGTTGTTGATGCAAGAGGGGTGAATGCAAATCAACCCCCATTCACGATCAAGAAATTGAGTGTTCCTAATATGTCAACTATGGAACAAAATCAAACACCAATGAGCAATGTTACTCAACAGTCGTAATATCAACAACATGCTCAACAGTCGCAATATCAACAACATGCTCAACAACAACATACTCAACAACAAGGCCAACAACAAAACCAGCAGCGCAAACCCTTCCGATCGTGGGATGGGCCTCTTCAACAATTTACGCCATTGGGAGAGCCTATTGAATCAGTAATGAGACAATTGATACAAGCAAAATTTATTAAGCTACCAGATATCAAGACAGAACCAGCGGTAAAACCGCATTGGTGGAATGATAATGCATACTGTGAATATCATCGGTGTAAAGGACACAAAACTGCATCTTGTTTCCAATTGAAACACATGATTCAAGATTTATTAGAGCAAGGAGTAATTGAGGTAGATCCACCCCATCCAACCTCTAACACTGATCATACTATTTTCAAAACTCCTTTGCTTGATCATGACAAGGGAAAAGCATCTTCTTCCAACTCTGCCCAAATGGCCAATTATGCAAGTTCTGGTTATAATAATGTCATTAATTGTTTTCATGCATCAAATGAGTATTTTTCTACCTTGAGAATAAAGGGACAAGATCCTTCTTGTGCAGTCACCACTCATCGATCCAAGATAGTCCTGAAAGGAGCTCCTGCAGCTCCTCCCAACCCAACTCCTGCAAGTCAGTATAATCTTTTGGATCACCTAGGAAAGACACCTGCACAAATATCAATCCTTGAGTTATTGAAAATGTCTCCCATGCATCGTGCAATCCTGGATAAAGCTTTAGTTGAGTCCACTGTTCCAATAGATATTGATGTTGACCAGTTTCAAGCTCGGATTGGACATTTAGCCATTTCCCAAAATGTCGCATTTTCTGACAATGATATCTCACCCGACAAGCTCCCTCACAATGATCCTTTACATCTTGAAGTCTTTGTTCATAACTGCAAAATCTGATGAGTCTTGATAGATGGCGGAGTAGGTCTTAATCTTTGTACTTTGAGAGTGGTTATTGGCCTTGGGTATATAGAAAATGACATTGATGCTTCTAAAAGAATAACAATCAAAGCATATGATGATGCTGAGCACCCATCCAAAGGGATATTTACATTGCCTATCAAAGTTGGTCCAGTGACAGAAAACACTTTCCTGCAAGTCCTCGACCTTGATCTCCCTTATAATATGATCCTTGGCCATCCATGGATTCATGCAATGAAAGCAGTTCCATCCACCTATCATCAATGTTTGAAATATCCTTACAATGGAACTGAGATAACAATTCCTAGAGATCCTAATCCATTTCAATTTTGTGCTACTCTAAAGGATACCCCTTAGTGGAAAGTCCCAGTCAACACAGAGGCCAAATCACATAGCTATGTGGATCCCAATCAATTGTTAGAGGCTGTCAAAGGAAAATTGAAGATACAAGACCAAGGATGTGGAGAATATTAAATGGATCAGACATTCCTCATTGGGAATTTGCCAATATCTCCAAAATCATATGGCAAACCACATTTATTGCAAAAAGAACCTAAGGTCATTATTCAATATCAGCCTCCTACTACATTTACCAAATGGGGAGAACTTGACAAGGAAACTGTAGATGACGATGTCATAGATTGGATTTATAAAGATCCAATTGAGTCTCCACCTGTCAGATTGCCAGTGGAACGATATGGCAAAGGATTTACCATGCTGCAAAAGAAAGGATATGATGGTTGTAGTGGCTTAGGCCTGAACAACAATGGAAGGTTAGAACTTGTCATACCCAAGAGACGACCTCCAACTTTAGGGTTAGGTTTTGTACCATTGCAAATTGGATCCACATCTACCAAAGTGCCCACATGTAGAAAAGGGCATGATTCTGACGATGAAATAACACCTGAGGATCCCCGCCCCAAAACTGATTCTAATGAATGGGAGTGGAGTTCTTTTTCTTCTAGCTCCTATGCCCTCGATAATATTTTCATTGACCCTGATAACTTGCCTATGGAAGACAAACATGAAATAACTCCTCTTCCTAAAACCTGTGCTCAGGCTTGGATAGAGACATTTTCGGATCCAAGCTCCGAATCCAATACAAGCAGTTCGGATAGTGACACTAGAGATGTTCATATCTTTACCATATCAGCCCTCTCTCTCCTTACAACTGATGATGACATGCCCCTCATCTATCCCCAGCTTATCCAACATGACCAACAAGAAATGCTCACATTGGACTATTTTCAAAATGACGAAGCAATTGCAGAATTCCTTGGACTACGGGAAGGCATACCACAAGGTGATCATAAGGCAGGATTTGCTATTGACCTGGATTCCACGACATATTTTGGGGAGTCAACTCCCTCTTCCAGTCATCAAAATGAAAAAAAAAAAGAAATAATAAAAAATCAAAAGAATAGATCTTTGGGTGAAAACCGTAAGGCACTCTCTGATCATACAAAAGTAAAAAGAAAAGACGTACCTGCGGGTGAAAACCTCTTTGAGGTGCCCAAAGGTGGAAGAGTGGACATACCCCTATCAAGTTAGGACAAATCAACATTACTTGTGGAAATGACCGAGGAAATCAATTTGGGTACACCTGAAAACCCTAAGGTCATTCATTTTGCTGCTTCCCTCTCACAACAGGAAAAAATAGATTTTGTCAATTTCTTTCTTGAGAAGAAGATCAGCTTTGCATGGTCCTATGCAGATATGCCTGGCCTTGATCCAAAATTGGTTCTTCATCATTTTCCATTAAAAGCGGATGCCAAGCCTATCAAACAGAAAGTAGAAAGATGCATCCTCAGGTGGCTCTTTTGGTCAAACTGGAATTAAAAAAATTGCTAGATGTGGGCTTCATCAGACCCATTGATTATGTAGACTGGATTTCAAATTTAGTGCCAGTTAGCAAAGTAACTGGGGGCATCAGAATCTACATAGATTTTAGGGATCTCAATAAAGCATGCCCTAAAGATGATTTTCCATTGCCAAACATAGACATCATAGTGGACATGACGGCTGGATATGAGATGCTTTCATTGATGGATGGTTTCTCCGGCTATAACCAAATTCGCATTGCTCCTGAAGATCAGCATAAGACAGCATTCACCTATGCTTGGGGTACCTATTGTTGGAATGTGATGCCCTTTGGTCTTAAAAATGTAGGTGCAACATATCAAAGAGCAATGATGACAATTTTTCATGATTTCATGCACACTCTGATGGAGGACTATGTTGATGACTTGTTATGCAAATCTGTCACTAGAGATAGTCATCTGGCCATCCTGGGCCCAATCTTTGACCGAATGGAGACCTAAAAACTCAAGCTCAATCCAAAGATGTGTGTATTTGGTGTCACAGCTAGCAAGTTACTAGGATATATTGTTTCTCACCGTGGCATTAAGGTCGACCCTGCCAAAGTCAACGCAATAATGGATATGCCTTCGCCTTCAAATCTCTAGCAATTAAGAAGTCTGCAAGGAAAGCTCCAGTCAATCCGCCGCTTCATAGCTCAGTTGGCCGACAAATGTCATCCATTCCAGCATCTATTGCATAAAGGTGTTTCTTTCAAATGGACTAAGCAATGTCAATCAGCCTTTCAAGCTCTTAAAGAATATTTGTTGTTGCCACCTATTCTAATGCCTCCAATAGATGGAAAGCCATTTTTATTGTATATTTCTGCAACTGAAATGGCATTAGGAGTTCTCTTGGCCCAACAAGATGAGAACGGCAAAGAGCGAGCTATTTACTATATCAGTCGGACGCTGGTAGGCTATGAGCTAAATTATTCAACTATTGAAAGGGCATGCTTAGCAGTGGTATTTGCAACGCAGAAACTCTGACATTATATGCTGAGCCACCGAACATTGTTGGTTGCAAAAATTGACCCCTTAAAATATTTGCTTAGCCGAGCAGCTTTGACGGGTCGCCTAGCAAAATGGGTCATGATTCTTAGTGAATTTGACATTGAGTATATGGAGCGAAAGGCCATAAAAGGACAAGTCATAGTAGATCAACTTGCAGAGGCTCCTCTTTCTGATGATCATCCCATGTTGACTGATTTTCTAGATGAATCAGTCTTTGCTTTCACATCATCTACTGAATGGAAGTTATACTTTGATGGGTCCCATACCAAGTTCGGGTCCGAAGCAGGCATCTTGTCTGTCACCCCTCAAGGTGATGCTATTCCAAAGTCTTATAGAATAACTTTCCCCTGCACCAATAACATTGCAGAGTATGAAGCATTGGTTACAGGACTCCGAGTAGCAGTCCACTGGAATGTCAAGCATTTGCAAGTCTAAGGAGATTCTCAATTAGTCATCCGACAAGTGAATGATGATTACGAAACAAAAGATGAAAAGCTTATTCCCTATAAGCATATGGTAGATTTCTTCAAGACCAAGTTCACAGCTATCCATTTCAATCAAGTTCCAAGAATGCAAAATAAGTCGGCAGATGCGATGGCTACAATTGCTTCCATGTTGAATATGCCAAGCAATATGGACAAATGTGAATTTTTAGTTGAACAATTGTTGGTTCCTTCTTTTGACATTCCGACAATGGATGTGATGTGCGTTCTTGTTGGTCCCAACTCCACATGGTACAATGACGTCTATCAATATTTGCAATCCCAAACCTCACCACCCAACCTTTCCACTAACCAACGCCGAGCCTTTATCCGACAGATAGCCAAATATGTCATCATCACCGACACCCTTTACTGCCATTCCTTTGACCATACCCTCCTCAGGTGTTTGGATTCTGACAAAGCACAAACGGCTTTACACGAGGTTCACGATGGTATATGTGGGGGCCATTTCAATGGTCTAAGCTTAGCTAAAAAGTTGATTCGTGCTGGGTACCACTCTAGAAAAAGATGTTCACAATTTTGTTAAGAAGTGCTACAAATGCCAGATTCATGGAAACTATATTCATGCACCAGCCCAAGAGCTTCATTTTGTCATATCTCCATGGCCTTTTTCTCAATGGGGATTGCATCTTATTGGCAAGATTCACCCGACCTCTGCAAATGGACACAAGTTCATCATCACAGCCACAGAGTATTTTACAAAATGGATTGAGGCTATCCCCATGACCTATATCATGGGTGTCCAAATTTCAAAGTTTCTGCTGAATTATATCATATGCCGATATGGGGTTCCCCTTGCCATAGTCACTGATAATGGTCGTCCTTTCAAGAATAAAGATGTTAAAGAGCTTTGTGCAAATTTTCATATCCAACACCGTTTTTCTAGTCCATACTATCCACAGGGGAATGGTCAAGCTGAAGCATCAAATAAAACCATTATCAAGATCCTGAAAAAGGTTGTCAATGATGCTGGTCAAGATTGGCATGTACAGCTAAATCCAGCACTATGGGCTTATCGCACTTCTATCCACACACCTACTGGCGCAACACCTTATTCCTTGGTGTATGGTGCGGAAGCTATTTTACCTTTGGAGGTGGAGATTCCTTCCTTGCGTGTTTCCTTGCAACATCTGATTGATGACGAGACACACAGAGTCTCTCGACTGCATCAGCTTGAGATGTTAGATGAGAAACGTCAGATAGCTCTGACACATTTGCAAGCATATCAAAACCATCTCCGTCGTTCTTATAATAAGAAGGTCAAAGGGCGACACTTCGAAGTGGGAGACCTAGTTTTAAAGGCAAACCCTAAGAATGCATAGTCTACTAACATCATCAAAGGTAAATTTGAACCTAATTGGGTTGGTCCTTTCATAGTAACTGCAGCATATGGCTCGGGGGCATATCAGCTTGCTACCCCGGAAGGTGAACCTCTGTCTAATCCTATAAACAGCATGCATCTTCGCAAGTACTGGGCATAATTTTCTATCAGTACTTCTTCAAATATGATCCTGAAAAAATACAAAAAAATGAAAAAAGAGAAAAATACAAAAAAATGAAAAAAGAGAAAAATACAAAAAAAAGGAAAAGAGCAAAGAAAAATGATTCGCCCTCTAGTGAAAACCTGGCAAACAGGCGCTTGGGGCAAGTACCTTGGTGAAAACCTGGCAAATAGGCGCCATGTGTAAAATGAGATCATTGCTCCGTCATCTATCATGACCTTTAAGCTATGCTTTTTCTCGGTCGGTTCCTCATGTTTATCTTTGTCTTGACCCGATGTCCTATTTCAGGCTCGTTATTGGTCAACATCATTGTCTTACATACCCCGGTTCTTTGTCCATATGTTTTGGTCCCGGTCTATGTATGTCTTTCTGATGCACATTGGGTGCGTTCCCTTGTCATGATCGATCACTGGAACTTTTGCACTTAAAATTGTCCTGAAAAAATTCAAAAAAATTGAAAAATGTCCTGAAAAAATTCAAAAAAAAATTGAAAAATGTCCTGAAAAAATCTCAAAAAAAATTGGAAAATGTCCTGAGATAAATCATAAAAAAATCATATAATGTCCTGAAAAAAATTCAAAAACAATTGAAAAAAGTCCTAAAAAAAGTATCTAAAAATTGAAAAAATTGAAAATCCCTAAAAATCATAAAAAGTTCTGAAAAAATGAACACAAAAACATTTCAAAAACATTAAAATCCAAAAACACGCATTTT
Organism: Cryptomeria japonica; assembly: GCF_030272615.1. Classification (NCBI taxonomy): domain Eukaryota; kingdom Viridiplantae; phylum Streptophyta; class Pinopsida; order Cupressales; family Cupressaceae; genus Cryptomeria; species Cryptomeria japonica. The sequence goes on along the minus strand of NC_081405.1, from coordinate 358,070,783 downwards.
GCAATAAAGGATCCCTTGGTGCATAGATAGATCACTGAGCATCCATCCAATACCTCGCAATCAATCGAACATTGTGCTTTATTGAAATCATGCGTAAACAGATGAACTTTTTCAATCAACACCAGACATTCAAACTGATCCAAATTGTCATATCAATCGAGCGTTACCATCAAAATCATTTGTCCTTGTCTCTACTATCATGGGTCTTATACAGGGTGTGGTATACTCGAAACTAGACTATGTCCTGTCTTAGATGGGGTACCACATGTCCTGAAACCAGACAGCATTGATCGTCCTATCCGCACTTTCAACTTTTGACAATGAAGATCAAGATGTTTGTTTGATTTGAATTTGTGCATCTTATCTTTTTATTGACTTATCTTTGGCTTCGGTCATGTTCCTATGTTTCTCGATGATGTCACTGAGTGATTTAGAGTGACCGGGATGGATCATGGTCCTTTTCTTGATTGTGATTGTTGTTTGTCTATGATGTGTCTGTCTTTCGCAAATAGGGTTGCATTTCAGCTCTAGCCTTCAATGCCATGATGCTACGCATCCATTTTTGCTACATAAAAATAAAGGTTCTCACCTACAAAGTGCATTACTGAAAGCAAGTTTTCTTCATCTTTAACTGTCTTCCGTCTCATTTTCTTCTTACTAACATATCTTCCGTCAGTTCGGATAGTCAGTTCGGTTTAGTGCTCCGATTTCCCCGCACACATATGTTGCATCCTGCATCCATTTGGTTAGTACATTTGCATCACATCAAGCATCTTATCCATTTCATATTATAAATGCATCAAAAACACATAAGCAAAAAAATATATACATCCATACATATTCCACACAAGTCCATAAACAGTGTATAAGTCATCCATACATGGAAAATAACATAAGTCATAACCTGTTGCATCCCATCATATCGATGCATATCATATCATATGTCACAATAATATCGGAGTACAAAATCGGACTGTCTGTCCTAAGTATGGCCCGCAGGCTGACTACAAAATTTCAAACTACATAATGTCCACTATCTATCTAAGGAGCACGTGCCTCTATCACTAGGTGCTCCCTCAGTCCTCCTCATCCTTGCAATGTCTCACAGATGATGTCCCTCCTAGTCCTGGCTGTGGTGGTCTCATAGGTCCACTCACCCCCATGCTTCTCAATGACCTCCGAGAGCGTGCCCTGCTCTGTGTCCTCGATCATGCCCGATATGAAGGTGCTCTCTGCTCTGGTGGAACTGCACTCTCGTATAGTGTCCTCCAATGGTGTATCTCCTCTCCAGTCTCTACCAGCATCTGTCCTAGCTCCCGCACACTAGCATCCCGAATCGACCCAATATACTCAGTGACTCTCTGTTCCTCTCGCTGTGCCTGAGCCATCACTGCATCTCGAGCCGCTGTGAGTCTAGCTATCTCTGCTCTAAACTGATCATTCTCTCTCTCTAAAGTCTCAATGTGATCCTGCTGACTCGCTATGGTAGCCCTGTATATCTCCATCTCCTCTATCCTAGCTGTCTCTAGCTCTATGGGTATGTCCTATAATGCCTCCTCCTCGCCATCCTCCTCTCTATCCTCATCGTCCCCACCATCCTCATCTCTGTCCTCATCCTCATCCTCATCCCTGACCTCATCCTCATCCCTGTCCTCATCCTCCTCGACCTCATCATCTCCCTCCTCCTCTCCTGTGAGTGGGAAGTCCTCCTATTGCCTCGGTACTGGAATATCTGGATCTGTCAATGGCACTGGCCGTCGTCGTCATGCAAACCATCTCTCATACTCATCTGTCATCCCGGCGTCTGCCACATCTGATCTCCAATCCCACTGTCTCTGCTATAGCTGTGAGAAGTCCGCATATGCTGTGTGTGGCTGAATCATACTCCCCCACTCACTCGTCTCTCTGTGAGATCAAGCAAAGTGTGCAGTCCTCCTAGGTATCTCCTGCCTCTCTCCAAACTGTCGTCTAACTCTCTCTGGCAGGTACAACTCAATCGCTCTCTGGCGATTCACTGGTCGCCCAATCAGGTACCTCTCCTATCTACAATATGGTAACTCCTCCCTGTCATCTGACCATCCTGGACAATCATGATAGGGCCTCCATATGAACTCTCTCAATCTGTCTAGCTCATGTCACCAATACAATATGTATCCAAAAGGACCCTGTCTCAATGCTCCCCCATAGCAATACACATATGGTCGGTATGGTACTACCTGTCTATCTGTGATCGGTCGACATATGGCTATGTGCTCAAATGCCCATACCTGTAGCAATGTGACTCCACAGCTCAATGTCTGCACTCCCTGATATGCTATCTGATGCAGCTGAAAATAGAGCATAGCTAGTACACATGGTCCCCATGCGTACACTATCCCCTCTATCGCCATCCGCTCTAGCACTCTTCCCCATCCAATAGGGAATCCATGTCCTCGTCTGTCTCCTGCCAGTAGACATGCTATCACCACGGCTATCACCACGTATCGTCGATCATACTCTGATGCCATAGTCTCCCAGCCAATCTCCCTCTCGACGATATCCAACTCATCTACGTCGCACTCAAAAAATCTACACAATGCATCTCTCCCTATCACTGGGTCATACTCTATCATCTCTCCATGAATCAGAATGCAGAGGATACGCCATACATCCTCCAGTGTCACCGTTGCCTCTCCAGTCGCCAGATGGAAGGAGGAAGTCTCTGAATGCCATCGCTCTGCCAATGCGGTAAGCAGTCCTGTGTTTGCCCTAATCTCGGGCATGAATGTGACATAGTATATCCCAAGTCCTGCTAAGGTATCTCTCTCTGTGCTCTTGAGTCTATGTCGTAGCATGAAACAATCTGATCGATTCTCCCGTGTGATCAACGGATACTATCGACTCTGCATCACAATTGGGGCAAATTTTGTCAGTTTTAGGGTTTTCTCCTATGGGTTGCATTTCCTCATTTTCATGTCTAATCAGGGTGTTTTTCATCTCATTTGACCTATCCTATCCTTGTCCCCCCTTTCCAGAGCATTTGCATGCCGTTTTGATCAAAATTAGGGTTTCCAATGCACACTTGCACCTGTGTCCAGGAACCTACGCCTGTGTCAGGTAACCTGCACTTGTGTCTCCCTACACAAGTGTAGAAGACCCTACACAAGCATAGGATTCACCCTACACAAGCGCAGAAGTCAGTTTCTGCATCCCCTGTGGGCCTCGCAATGTCCCGCAAGCAATCAAAATTCATGAAATTGAAAACATGGGTATTTGAGATCCATACCGCTGCTCCTACGTCGTCCAATTGTCTGAATGTGCGTACACATTCCCCGAGGTGATCCGCCATTGGAATGTTCATCATCTCTCTGCAAGTGTTCTTGTCTAGAGCAACAAATTCTCCTCCTTGTCTAGTGCAAATGAGCAATTTTCCCTCTCTTGGTCTCATTTATAGATCTTTGTCAGTGCATAGATGGACGTGCACTCTCTCCATCTTATGTTGGTCATGGTCTTTTGCATCTTCAAGTGCTTGTCCTTCATGCATCCGATCGCCGATTGTCAGTCCGTTCGATCCTCTCCTTTTTATCGATCAATTGGCCTCTTTTCTAGACATTTCCGGCCAATTCCTCAAGGGGGCATGCATATGTCATTGTTATTGTCTGGGGCATTTTCATTACTGTTCTTTGAAACAACACTTAAAATCGCATTGTCTCAAAGAGGGGCAAAATGTAGACACCTAAAAATGGTTAACGCTTGCGGAGTCATACTTTAACATTTGCGCATTGCCTCATTTTAGGTTTTTGCATCGCATTAACATTTCTCCTATGATTCGTACTTGGTTTTTATTATTTGCGAGCATCGAGTCATTCTTCTACATTGTTCATTTATCTCGCTCTCGAATTTGGTCTTGTCGACAACACTATTCAGTCATGATTTTAATCGATCTTATCCTATTGCATCAATGTGCGTGCTTATTTGTCATCATTTTGAACATCGTCAATCCTAATTAGGGTTTTGTCCTATCACTCTTGCGATCGATTTGTCACCGATCGTTGTCCTCTTATCAATCTTGTCAATTTATCATCAATCCTTATCATTTTCAATCTTGTCATCTGGCGATCGATTTATCATCAATCCTTCAATCTTGTCGTTTAATGATCGATTTGTCATCGGTCGTTGTCATGTTCGATCTTGTCATTTTGCGATCAATTCGTCATTGATCGTGGTCATTTTCAATCTTGTCATTTTGGATCAATTTATCATCAACTCTTGTCATCTTGTTCGATCTTGTCATTTTGCGATCGATTTGTCATCGATCGTTGTCTATCTCAAATATGTCAATTTTGCGATCGATTTGTCATCGATCCTTGTCCTCTTCAATCATGTCAATTGGCGCATATCAATTTGATCTCTTTATCAATATTGGTCAATTTGTCAACCAATTTCAATTGTTTATCAAATAAATCATTTATCAACATTGGTCATTTATCAATCCAAAATCAAATCATGATCGAGTCAATTATCTTTCATCAAGACCTAATTTCATCTTCTAGGGTTTTATGATTTAATCATTTAACCTAGTTTGACATTTCCTCCTTTAGGATTAATAAATTATTTATTTATCCTAAGTCTTCTTGTCACAATTAAATGTTCATTTAATTGGCTAATTATTCCTCTTTGTGAATTAATTAATAAATGATAAATTATTAATTAATTTACCTAATTTCTAATTTTCATCAATTTCTTAATTCCTAAATTCTTAATTCTCTAATTTCCTAATTTTCTAATTCCTAATTTCAATTTCCTCCTATTTCTTTCCTAAATTCATGGAAATGACATGTCAATTTGTCATAAATTTGTCATAATTGACAATCAATCAATTTTGACATAGAAGTTGTCATAATTTGTCATAAATTATCAATCAACAAATTTTGCATAGAAAGTGCATAATTTGTCATAATTTGTCATAATTGACATAATTGATTTGCAATTTCCATTTGAACTGAATCATGCTAATCTTGTCATCTCTCCAATTCTTCTATAAATTGGATGAATTTCTTCAATCAAATCCCTTAACTAATAATCTTTAATCAGGCTATCGAATTTATGCTTCTAGTACTCTTGATCAATAATAAATGTCAATCTTGCTTTCAATCATGTATGTGCACTTGTAGGTGAGATCCACAACCATTTGAAGAGGAAAGAAGAACAATGGAGCCGCATGGAAGGAGCATTCAAATCGTCATCCAGTTTGCATAATTTCTAGTTTGTATGCTTTGTTTTCATGTCTCTATTGAATGTGTCTTAGGATAGATTCATTGCAATGAATGCTTTTGTGATTGAGCTATTACGTTTATCTTGTCTTGTGATGATTTCCTATTTCCTAACGTACAGGTATATTATACTGAAACGTGATTTCATAACTAACATTTCAACTTCTATATAACTAGTTCTATAGCCTGATTTTCTTGCCTATGAAGAAAGACCATGTTAGACAATATGAGTGAACAACAAAATAAGGAGACAATTGCTAGATTGTGGTCTAACTTGAAAATAAAAGGTGATGGAAAATGTTATTGTCCCTATAAAATTTGTAAGGGGTTAAAGACTAGAAGACTTCTAATCAAAATAGCTAAGAAACATTATAGGTTGCATTATCAAATTGAAGGTGGACATGATTATCATCCATTGGTAAGTTTTTCATTATATCATTTTAACAATTTATATACATAATAAATCACTTGATGATTAAATCATGGTCATGGTTTATTTATGTTTATCAATTTTATATAGGTCGAGCACCTCAGAGCACATGATATGGATCAACACAACCCGAAGAATAGAGTTTTCGAAGTGGATGAACATGGAGGTGTGAATATCGAAGTTGAAGATAATGATCCCATGGAAGATGACGATCATGAGCCACAAAACACAATTGAAGATGATGGTACAAATACATTTATCCATGACATGTTTAGTACTTGCACAGCTGATCATGATGATGAAGATGACTTTGATGTTGTTCATGATGTCCCTCTACTTGAGAAGGCATCTGAGGCCCTTTATGAAGGTTCGCAGACAACTCTTCTCTCCGTTGTATTGTTGTTGGTGAACTTGAAGGTTACGAATGGTTTATGCAACATAACAATGTCGTGTATGTTAAGGTATGTCATATATGTCATAATAAATGGTGAATCATGTTGTACCATTAATATTCTTTATATTAACAAATTATATTTTTTTGTTGTAGATTGATAGGTGAGTTTTTGTTACCACCATTAAATATTCTACCTCGCTCATACCGAGAATTATCTGCCATTATGAAAGATATTGGAATGGAGTATCAAGCAATAGATGCTTGTCCCAATGATCATATTATATATCACAAACAACATGAATTTCAAATTGAATGCCCTGAATGTCGTATCAGTAGATATCAAACAGATCAAATAACAAAAAGGGTTCCTCGCAAGTTTCTTCGCTATATTCCCATTATTCCACGTATGCAACGATTATTCAAGTGCACTAGCTTGGCACAATTTATGGATTACCATGCATGCAATAGAAGTCAAGATGACATTATTTGAATTCTTCCGAATGGTTCAACATTTATGGACAAAGAAGAAAAGTGGTCACACTTTAAAAAAGAACCTTGTAATCTCAAGCTTTCATTGGCAGTGGATGGTGTCAATCCATTTGGAGAGATGAGATCTGTTTACTCAGTGTGGCCTATTTTCATTATCAACAATAACATTCCTCCATGGATGTCAATAAAGAGGGAGCATATAATGTTGGCAATGATTGTTCCAAGTATTTTATCATTTAAATATAGTCATCTACATTTAATTACAAATATTGTAGTAAAATGGTCATAATAATTATGTAATGTTTTTGTTCATTCGATTAGGTAAGTACCAAGTTAAAGATATGAATGTATATATCGAGTCTCTTATTGATGAGTTGTTGGAGTTATGGAATGGTGTCACTATGTATGACGTCTCTAGACCAATAGGACAAAGACAATTTCAATTCCATGTGATGCTTCTATGGACACGATGCCCCAGGGATAACACATTTTTGTGGTATGTTATAGTGTTTAAGTTGTGCATGAACATTATAATTCAAAAAATTATCATATTTAATCCAATTATACATTATCTTGTAGGTCTTCAAGCAAAGGGAAATTTTGCATGTCCAGTTTGTGGTCCAAAGATGAAATCTCATCATTCAAAAAGTTTAGAAAAATAGGTGTTTGATGAGTATAGGCACTTTCTCCACAAAAATCATAAGTATCAAAATATTGAAAAATATTTTTTCAATGGGAAAGAAGAGAATACATCAAAGCCATGAAGAATGACACCTCACCTGTGGAAGTTGGAATATAATAGAATTAATCGTCAAGGTAATGCCATTCCATCTAATGGTTTATCATAAAACATCTTTTCTATTTTATTTTGTTTACTGATGATGTGATTGATGGTCATGAAGGTCGTGAAGGCATAAATGACCACCTTCCTAAGAGACTAAAAAGTTATCCCCAATAGTTTAGTAGGTTTCCCTACTATGAGAAGTTACAAATTGTGCATTTGTTCTAATACTATGCATATTGGAAAGAATATAATAGAGACATTATGGAAAATATTGGCTGGAAGGCATGATAAAGAAATTTTTTTCAAAATATGTAGTGACATTTAGGATTCCAATCATGCAATGATAAATGGCATTAAATCAAATAGCCATGGAGACTAGATTAATATAAGTGAGCTTCTTTGGTTATTAACGGTCTAGCAAAGCAATAGACCAGATTAATATAAGTGAGCTTCCTTGGTTATTAACGGTCTAGCAAAGCAATGCTATAAAATAAGTCATACCAAAAATTTGATTTCCTACAGGATTTGTTGCGAACATAAACAATCTCATATCAAAGAAAAGTGAATTTGGGCCAGGCATGAAAACGCATGATTGGCATACCTTCATTAAGGTAATTCATGTTCTTGTGTTTTTACTATGTATTTAAGTACTGCACGTATGTGTACTTTTCATTGTATTATGTTAGAAAAAAATGAAAAAGATAATTTTATAATTGTTGTAGTACGTTCTACCTCTATCTCTCCTAGACGACTTCAACAATAATGTCAAGCAAGTCATATATGATCTTGGAAAATACATGTAGTAAGTAGTGATATTTGTTCAGTTCATTGTATAGATATTATATTTGTGATTTGTTTTACTTGTTATGTAATATATTTTTTTGTGTCTTGAATATCTTGTAGGTGGTTGTCATGTAAATAAATCCATAAAGAAGATATAAAATATTGTAAGAGAAAAATTCCTCATTTAATGTGTGAAATGCAAAAGTGTCTACCTCCAACTTTTTTCAATGCACAAGAACACTACCTCATACACCAAGTTGAGGAGATTGAATTGTGTAGACCTATACACACTAGGTCCATGTGGATGGTTGAGAGGCACTTGAAAATTTTGAAGGCTTTGGTTCGACAAAGAGCACATCTTGAGGGTTCCATGGTGGAGGGATATATCGTATACCAGACTATGGTGTACATTTCTGAATATCTTCCTAAGTTTGCAACAAAGATCCACGTGGATCACATTTGGGATCCCAACCCCATTAACAAATTCAAAGGGGAGTACTTGATGGGGAAAGGTAGATTGAGGAAAGTGAGAGGTAATTATAAGATGTTATTTTAGTTAATTAATTCTTAATCTTCAAAATAAATCAGTTGTAAGACGTTTATTTATTTTTTGTATAGTTGGTCGGGAGTGGGATGCACTACATTTGTATATTACAAACAATCTTGATTGGATGATGGTATGGATTGAACGTTGTTAACATTCTGGATGCACATTAACATGGGAAGGTGTGGCTTCATTGGTTAAAGAAGCTCATCATAATGGAGATTTCAATGTTATGCAAAGGGAAATTGATTTAGCATGTGGTTTAAGAGATAAATAGGTATGTATAAATTTATTAATCACCCATATGTTTATCAACTCACAATGCAATAAATTTGACATGTTTGACATATCGCAGGTCAAACACCACAATGCTATGTGCTACAATGGTCATAAATTTCACATAAAAAAGTTGGATGACATGAAGAAAACTTGTGATTCTGGCATCACTGCAGTCTTTAAGGTGACAAATATTTCATCAAGAAATGACATACATCCTCAATAGTCTAAAAATCAATACTATGGCATTTTGGATGATATACTTGAGTGTAACTTTACTTCCTTCAAATTAGTTTTGTTCATCATCAAATGGTACAGGCTATGATTGAATAAAAATAAACCTGATAGAACTGTTATTGAACATGATAATGATTTTACAATGGTTAATACAAGGTGATGGTGATGGTGCTGATGGTGATGGTGATGGTGATGGTGATGGTGATGGTGATGGTGACGGTGACGGTGACGGTGATGGTGATGATGATTATGATTATGGTGATGGTGACGGTGATGGTGATGGTGCTTGTGGTGATGGTGATGGTGATGGTGATGGTGATGGTGATTGTGATGGTGATGGTGATGGTGACAATGATGATTATGATGATTATGGTGATGGTGATGGTGATGATGGTGATGGTGATGGTGATGGTGATGGTGATGGTGATGGTGACGGTGATGGTGATGGTGATGATGGTGATGATGATGGCAAAGACGATGATGGTGGTGGTGGTGATGATGATGATGATTATGATGATGATTATTATTATTATGATGATGATGATGATGGTGACGGTGATGGTGATGGTTAATACAAGGTGATTTGATGATTATGGTGATGGTGCTGATGGTGATGGTGATGGTGATGGTGATGGTGCTGATGGTGATGGTGATGGTGATGGTGATGGTGATGGTGATGGTGATGGTGATGGTGATGGTGATGGTGACAATGATGATTATGATGATTATGGTGATGGTGCTGATGGTGATGGTGATGGTGATGGTGATGGTGATGGTGATGGTGATGGTGATGGTGATGGTGATGGTGATGGTGATGGTGATGGTGATGGTGATGGTGATGGTGATGATGGTGATGATGATGGCAAAGACGATGATGGTGGTGGTGGTGATGATGATGATGATTATGACGATGATTATTATTATGATGATGATGATGATGATGATGATGATGATGATGATGATGATGATGATGATGATGATGATGATGATGATGATGATGATGATGATGATGATGATGATGATGATGATGATGATGATGATGATGTTCATGATGATGAATGAAATGTATGAGGTATGTTATTAGTATATTATCTATTTAATATTGATTTCTTGATAGAATTTTTTTTACATAATTAATTCATAATGTTTTGAATTCTAATGCCATTACATAATTAATTCATGATGCACCTTTTAATATGGAGATGGTGATAGGGAGAGTGACTATTTATGTGACATTTTTTAAACTTTGTGTTTATTTATGGAATTTGGATTGTTTATTAGCTATATGATGGATGTTGATTTAAAATACATATGTGATGGAATACATGTTTATGATGATGCATGTGACATTTTTTTAACTTTATTTTTATTTATAGAATGTGGATTGTTTATTACCTGTGTGATGGATGGCGATTTATGATACATATGTGATGGATTATATGTTTATGATGACACATATGTGATGCTAATTATGATGCTCAATTACATATATGATGATACATCATGTGATGCTTATGATGCTTATGATACATATGTATTTATTGTTTATCAACTTATAAATGTAGTAATGCTTATGATGCTCAATTGATGGTGTTGATTTCATGTATAGTCCATGTGTGACATTGTCACCCTTGGTGGGAATAGGTCGTTGACTACAGACATCATCAACCATTTAGTTGAGGATCCTGCATAGTCTACATAAAGTAAAGGTAAGGAATTAAAAAATCTACAATGATTTTGATGACAACATCTTTGTATTATTTAATACTCTTTTTGTCTACAAAGTTCATGTTGTGTACTATGTAATTTTTAGCTAACATAAGATAATTGAATTACATGTGCAGGAACCTGAACCCCTTTGATGAGGATCCTACACAGTCTCATGGATGGACATGTATAACTAATCAATACACCCTATAGAAACAGTTTAATTTTAAAAAATTACATGGAAAAAAAATGTCCTCAGTTTTTCAAACCTCGACATTAGCAGCAAATCGAATACAGTTATCAACACTTGAGGCCCCAGTTGGACTTATTCCAATTTTAATCTCCAAATCAACTTTAGGGTCGACTTATTCATCAACATTACCCTCATTTGCAAAATTTCTCTCTCATTAGAAATTAACTCTCTCATTTGATGGAGTGCAGGTACCCCCAAATAGGTATTTGTCAAATTTGTCTTCGTCGAGTGAGGGAAATGCGGGAATAGAAAATGAAAGTGAGACATGTAGTAGGTCTGCAATAGGGAGATCAACAAGAGGTCAAAAGATTAAAAGAAAATTCAATAAACACATGAAATTTTTCCTTGCTCAAGGGGGGTCATGTTCTTATGATGATGAGACCAAAGGCGACATTGAGGTGCCACTAAGGTACAAACATCTACAGAAACAATGGGTGCCCAAGTAACTTCCTCCAAGAAACACCAATTTTTGTGTTAACAATAGGATATATTGCATAGCACCTTCATCGTTACATGGTTTTGACTTATTTTCTATGGATGGCATAAAGGTCTATTACAATAAAGTTGTTGAATTGATGGAGTTTGTTGGACCTTGTTACAATTACAATAATTGGATGCAGATTGTTCAATATAAAAAAAGTATGAGTAGGTATGCACTGTCAACAAATTATATACAACAGAAAGATAATGATCAAAGTAAATGAGTGGCTATATACATTGATGGTTGGCCAAAAAAAATAGGGAATATTGTAGGTTTTATAAATAGTATGCGACCTCGGTCAACTAATAAACAACCCAATTGCATATTTGAGGCATGCGAGGGAAATCATGTATTCGTATGTGCGATAAAATCAATAAGTACAGGCGAAGAGCTTCTAATCGATTACAGTTTGAATCGTATAGATACAAACAAAGTTAATATCTTGGGGGTGGTACGTACTATATACCATTTAAATTAACCAACCTTCAATTAATGAATCCAATATACCATTTTATTATGAAGTTTTTTTGCTAAGTCTATTGGTTTAATTTCGCTAATATTTTTTATATTTTTTATTTGTCATAGGGTGACATGGATCCATCACATATCACAGATAGGGATGTAGGTCACGACACTTCTACTGAGCAGGTAAACCTCATTGCAATTGTACAAATTAGATACAAGAGAACTATTACATTATTATGTTCTTTTTTTTAGTTATTTAGACTAATTTTGTAATTGTTAATGATATTCTTGACAAAGACGGATGTTCGAGGAAAGAGAAAGGGAGTTGCAGTACCTGAGCACCTCTCTATGGATGTGGAATCAATAGGATTAAGCGATGATGACCCTAAAAGTACCACACACCTTATGGAATTCATAAAAAATCCACTTAGAAAAATTACTAAAGAGATTGTTGCTTTGGCAGCCCTGCATCCTATGACTGATGAGATATGAGAGAGGGTGCAAGTATTGATTCAGACAGTAGAAAACTTGCAAGTAAGCAGTAATGAAATATTTAATTATAACAAAAGTTCAATAATGGTTTATATTTGTAAAGCGGAAAAAATCGAACCCTAGTTGTTCTCCCCTCCCCAACTCCAAGGAGAGAGAAGGGAGGTCACTAGGGTTGATGGTTTTCACTTAGGAGAGACTTTACATTCAAAAGAGGGGTTGAAACCCACAAGATCCAATCCCACACAATGCAAGATTGGATTCTAAATGAGTTTCAAGGGTTAAGACATCAAGGATACCCTCTTTTGTAAAGAATGTAGATAGAAAGATTGAACTAGGAATGAATGTAGAAGCAAGAAAGATTCACTTATAAACAGAGATAGGGATATGGGATGAAGCTGCGGACCTGGAATTAGTAGTAAAATGTTGAGACGGTGTTGTTCTACAAATTTGAGTGAAAGTTGATGGGACGATGGCTCCCGGCGTGCACACGGTCCTCCAAAAAATCCACGAAACGAAGGGGGATCTGTTCGTCTCTGCACAAGGATTCCAGATCTTCAATTATAGTCGCGTACCTACAACCTACACATAGAAAAGAGAGGATGATTAGGGGGTTAGGGATGAGGGGTTTGCCTTTAGTTCAAACCCCAGTTTTGGAATTAACCAAAAATAAGAATGTTGTAAATGTAAATGTTTGTAATGTAAACAAGTACTGATACCTTATTGTAAGAATGTTTGTATTCTTACATGCGAAGGTGTAATGTATGTAGTGTGTTGTATGTTGTATTTTATCTCCTCTTCAATGGTTGAATCCTTGCCTTGAATGCAACACCTAGTCTTGAATGGAGACTTAGAATGCTCAATTGCTTGAAGGAATGCTTGAATGCTTGAATGCTTGAATATCGCTTCCGCGTCTTGCCCACATATGTTTTCCTCCTCCCTTTCTAGGAGAGGAAAAGTGGTTTATATACTTGTCAATTAGGGCTGATAGACTGATTTTCCCGACCTTAGGCCGCCCAGGAAACATTATTTTCCAATTTGCAAACTTAAAGACCCGAAGCCCCAAAAGAGACCGGGCCCAAAATAGGGCCAGGGACCAGGGCGCTGGGCGCCATGGTCCTGGGGGACCAGGGTGCTAGGCGCCCTAGTCCGTAAGGACTAGGGCGCTAGGCGCCATGGTCCCACCTCCCGGGACAGCAGGGTGCAAGGAGGGATCAGGCCAGGGTGCAGAAAAATGCAGTTTTTGATGTCATAAACAAGTTTCGGGGTCTTCATTCAGGTTCCGTGTTGCATCGCCATCGTGAAGACCCAAATGCAGTCAAAATTGCAAGTGTCACAATTTTAGGATGCTACATTTAGCCCCCACTTTAGTGGGAGTATAAGCGTACGCTCATACTTTCGGTAAAGTACAAGGAAACAACATTGAAAAACTTTCACCACGTCAAGGAGGCAAGATACACCAAGCCCCCAGTGGACTAAGGATCTTACGACTTCGATTGACAAAGTAGAAGGGAAGATCACAAGGGAGAACCATGACTGTCAGTATTAAGGTTCCCTCACTATGAGTCATGCAAGAAAGATATCAAAAATTTTCAAGGCAAAGCTAAATTTGTCAAGAAATTTTCCAGTATCTTGAAAAGATATGAATGGGATGTATGCCCCCCTACGTTAAAGCGATCGTACATGCCTCACCGGGGGTGATTGCTTTAAGGTAGTGATACATATAAGAAATGAGAAAGGAGCACATTATCGCAAGGATATAGCCCCCAAGTGTGAGATAAGCCCAAGGATAATAGACACAAAACACAAAGCACAAGGTGACTTCACTTTCCTCGGGGTCAGTATGCTGTATGATAATTCATGTATATCATATGTATGTATGCATAATTGTTCTTCATTCCCCAATCAAGGAAGGTCAACTAGAAGAAGGGAACACATGTGTCTTTTGAGTCAACATGAGAGAGACCAAGAGAGATCTCACTATTTTGCATCGTCCTCAAGTAGACAACACTAAGGACAACAAATAGAAGAATGAGAATAACACATAGAAGAGGTAACAAAAGAGATCAAGAGAGGAGGAGAGAGTCTGCTATGCTAATGAACTAGTCTAGCACATCATCTACCCCCCGATCTTGTTGATCAATATTTTGGGAAGGTAGGAAACACACTAGAGGAGGCACATCCAACACAGCAGATGGAGCTATCACAAGATCCAAACAAGGGCTATGTTCATATCCCAAGCCACGGTGTTCTTGTCTAGGAGCTAGGATAAGTGCTTTAGAAAATTCATTAGATAAATGAACAGGAGTAATATTTTCATCATGAATAACATTTTCATCTATATCATCATCAAGATTTATAAAAATAGGATCTTTAACTCGCACAGGATCAAGACCATCATGCATCTTATGTTCAGGAGATTTTGGCTCAATCGTCAGCTGAGGAGAAAATGGAATAATATTGGCTGAAGGTGTTTTTGGGGATTGCAAAGTTTGAGAAGCAGCTGCCTGAGCTCTAAGATGACGCTTTCGTTGGCGTTCACGTGCAGAACGATTTCATCTAGTCTTAGTAGGAAGTTGAGAAGATTGAGGAGAAGGAATGTTCTCATCCTTAGCACTTGGGTGTTTAGGTTGTGGTCTCTTAGGTTGAACAATAGGAGAAGAGGAAGGTCTCTTCTCTCCATAAGAGGAAGGAGGAGGAACTGCTCCATATAAAGGAGGAATATTTGGTTTAGGAAGGAGACCAAGTCCATCATGACGAGGAGGTATAGGTCTAATTTTAGGAAGTTTATTAGATATAGGCATAGTCACATTCATAGGAATGGGTTGGGAATCTTCTTGAGGAAAGATATTAGTTTTATCTTTCAAAGGAAGAACTTCCTTCTCAAGAACGATAGGAATGTCAAGTTTGGGTGTTCTAGGTTCACTTAGAGATAGGATCATATCTTTTTTCCACTTTTGATAAGATTTGAAAAGATGATCACTTCGCGGAGGAGGAGATTGGAATTGTTTAGGCCAAAAGTAATCAATAGGAACGCTAGAAGTTCTTTCAGCTAGTTTAAAGAGACTATGATTGACAGTAACAACACCATTATGGGGAAATTTCAAACACTTGTGAATAGGAGAAGCAATAGCTTTCATGGAAGATAGCCAAGGATAGCCTAGCTTCACACGAAATTGTTCGGATGATGGAATAATAGAAAAGTCCACATCAAGGGATTTGTTATGGACCTCAACAAGTAATGTAATAGAACCAATTGCAGGAGAAGAAAATGCATCAAATAGTTTCACAACCACATTTGTTTCATCATAGATCACTTGATTCAATTGCAAAGTAAAAATAAATTCTTCAGTAATGATATTAACCATACAAGAAGGATCAATAAGCACTCCACGGCAAGGTGTATTCTTGACTTTTGCAACTATATATAAAGGACCATCAGGTGCCCTGATAGTTTCACTGGAATCAAAGGTGATGGAAGGTTCTTTAGGGATTTTCTGCTACTCTACAAAGTTAATCACATTCAGAGTCATGGAAAAAAGATCATCAGGTGAGATAGAGGAATCATTAGTATCAATCGCATTAGAGGTATGAGAAGGCAATGGATCAGTAAAAATCTTAAGATTTTGGTTAGGAGGAGCTACAGATGTGTTGCCTTTATCATTCATACCAAAAACGGAGATAGTATTATTATCAATCAAATCTTGAATTTTACCCTTTAAAGCAAAACATTTTTCAGTATCATGCCCAGGATGACGATGAAATTGACAAAAAGATTTGTTATCAAAATAGGGTGAATTAATCTTTGCAGGATCTATTTGCCTTATAGGAGGAAGAGTAAGAACATTTTGTTCCAATAACTTATTCATAATACTATGCAATGATTCATTCAAAGGAGTAAACTTTCTTTCTTTCTTGAAAAATTTAGAAATAGGAGGCACACTTGATGCCGCATTCACATTGTTGTTGATGATGTTTTCATTGAATTTAATGGACTCTCTGTTGGGTTTAAACTTCCCAAATGGTTGTTGACTACTATCACCCTTATCACTCAGAGCCATAGGATTTGCTTGTTCCATTTGACTCACAGTCAGTTGATAATTGTGAAGAGTTGCGCACAACTATTGGAAAGAAGTAAACTCAGAAAATAGGAGTTTTTCTCTAATATCTATTTGTAAATTAGAAATAAAGATTCTTTGAATATCATTGTCAGGTACTGGAAAAGAAATTTGAGCATACAAATGCTTATATCTACCAATGAAATCAGTCACTTTTTCTTTAACACCTTGTTTACAATGCATTAAATCAATCAAAGTAACTTTAGGACTTATATTGTTTTGAAATTGTTGAATAAAAGCATTTGCAAGTTGTTCAAAAGAAGTAATAGAATAAGAAGGCAACGAGCAATACCATTGTAGGGCTTTATCTCTTAATGTTCTAGTAAACAGTTTTGCAAGAAACCTCTAGTCATAAGCAAAATCAGTACATATTGTTTGAAAGGTCTTAACATGTGTTAGAGGATCACCCTTACCTTTATAAAGCTCCAAATGTGGAATTTCAACATGCTTAGGGGGAATAGCTTGAACAATGTCAAGAGGAAGTGGGCTCGCAACATCAAATGTGGGCACACTAAACTTAGATTGATTCATAGAGGCAATTTGTTGCTGTAAAGAAGAGACAGTTTGTGCAAGATTGTTAATGGTCACTTCAGTCGAAGAGTTCATATTAGACGTGTTAGATTGTGATGGAGGTGTTATGTTATTGAAAGAAGGTAGAGAGTAAGGTGGTGGGACACTATGATAGTTAGTCATAGGAGATGATTGGAAAGGAGGAACACTACAAGGAGGAATGGAAGGGTTAAATGAATTGCCCCCTTGCGTCATGTTCATTTGTGGTGATATAATAGGAACACTCATTGAAGGAATGAATGAAGAAGTGGATTGAATGAAGGAAGAGGGTTGATTGAAGAAGAGGGATTGCCCCCATGACTAGTGATCATAGGTGGAATGTCTTGTATTGAAGTAGTCATTATGTTTGATGTAAAAGTAGGTATACTAGCAATAGGAGTTGTCAAAGGAATAGAATGATTAACTTGAGTAGGAGGTTGTGTATAACCTAAAGTTTCAGCACAACTTTTCATCGACATCACATTCAAATCCACAATGTGTACAATACCATGCAAAATATCAATTCCATTCTTATCACTTTGAACCATACGTTTTAGACCCTCAATTAATGAAAGAGCTTCACTATCGGGGTATTCTTGAGACATCCATTGTCAAAAATCATTAAATTGGTTATCCAATTTTGAAAGTTGTTCTACAGAAACCTCATGGAGAGCTTCTTCATCATTAAGAGGATTAGAGGAATTACCCATGTCCTCGTTAAAAAGGCCATTCAAATTAGGTTCCATCTCCTTGGTAATTACACCTTGGAAAGACTTAATTCTAAGGCTTCGTCTAACGGGAATAGTGTAAGTAGGACTTATTGTTGTAAAACTCATGCACTAGAGAGAGAGAAAAAGATTTTGAATTTTAGAGGTAGCAAATTTCAATAAAATCAGCCAATCTCCTAGATTTAAGCTGTTAAATGCAATCAAGACAATCTCCCAAAATTTTAGAAAAAATGTCCGGGACCGTGGCGAACGGAGTGCACACGGTCCTCGCAACTTTTTTCGAAATTTTCAAGGATGAAAGTTATGATGATTTTAAAGCTAATCTGAAAAAATTGAGTGATTTTACGATCTATAGATAGGCCAAATTAAAGTTGCAATCTCAAAATTGAACCCTACCAAGATTGTTGAAAAATGTAAAATTTGAATTTTTAAAAGGAGGGGGAAACTGAAATTTTGAATTTTATGATTTTAAAGGGAATACTAAAAGCAATGCAAGTTTTGAAATTTAAAAGTTGACTCGATTTCATGCAAAATTCGAATTTGAAAGTGGAAATCAAGGTTGTTGCAATTAAACACTTAATTTCAAAAGTCACAAACTGCAAAAATTTGAATAAAACAATGAAATTTTGAATGAATGCTAACACACTTTTCAGATTTAGGATAGTAAGGAACACAATTTTGATACAAGTTTCAATTTCAACAATTTTTGAATGATTAGAAGCCTCAATCCAAGCAATCGCTAGACCAACTTCGACTTTAATTTTGAAAGTGTTAGAATTGATAAAATCAGCCAAAATTCTGGATTTTAGCAGAAAAATACAGTAAGATCTAGCTCCCGAAATTTCAGAAAAAATGTTGGGGACGATGGTGCTCGGGGTGCACACGGTCCTTGCAACTTTTTTCCAAATTTTCAGGGATGAAAGATATTGTGATTTTATTGCAGAATCCAAAGTTACAACCGATTTGGAGGTGTTTTGATCAGTGAAATTATCCGTCAAATGTTGAATCAAGGGGGTTTTAAAAATTAGGGTTTTGACATTTTAACCACCTAATTTTCAGAATTAAAGCACAAATATGAATTGACAATTTGCAATAGAAGGGTAGATCTGAAACAAGCATTAACAATTAAACATTTCACAAGTTTAATTACTTAAAAAGAAAATTTTAGGGTTTTTATGCAATCAACCTCTAAAATTTGCAAAAGACCAAACATGGAAATATAATTAGGAAAGCAAAATTTTTTAGATCTAACCATGAATAATCAGAATGAGGATGTTCACGTCGGGTTCACCAAAATGTAAAGTGGAAAAAATCGAACCCTAGTTGTTCTCCCCTCCCCAACTCCAAGGAGAGAGAAGGGAGGTCACTAGGGTTGATGGTTTTCACTTAGGAGAGACTTTACATTCAAAAGAGGGGTTGAAACCCACAAGATCCAATCCCACACAATGCAAGATTGGATTCTAAATGAGTTTCAAGGGTTAAGACATCAAGGATACCCTCTTTTGTAAAGAATGTAGATAGAAAGATTGAACTAGGAATGCATGTAGAAGCAAGAAAGATTCACTTATAAATAGAGATAGGGATATGGGATGAAGCTGCGGACCTGGAATTAGCAATAAAATGTTGAGATGGTGTTGTTCTGCAAATTTGAGTGAAAGTTGACTGGACGATGGCGCCCGGCGTGCACACGGTCCTCCAAAAAATCCGCGAAACGAAGGGGGATTTGTTTGTCTCTGCACAAGGATTCAAGATCTTCAATTACAGTCGCATACCTACAACCTACACATAGAAAAGAGAGGACGATTGGGGGGTTAGGGATGAGGGGTTTGCCTTTAGGTCAAACCCCAGTTTTGGAATTAACCAAGAAATGAGAATGCTATAAATGTAAATGTTTGTAATGTAAACAAGTACTGATACCTTGTTGTAAGAATGTTTGTATTCTTACATGCGAAGGTGTAATGTATGTAGTGTGTTGTATGTTGTATGTGATCTCCTCTTCAATGGTTGAATCCTTTCTTGAATGCAACACCTAGCCTTGAATGAAGACTTAGAATGCTCAATTGCTTGAAGGAATGCTTGAATGCTTGAATGCTTGAATATCGCTTCTGCGTCTTGCCACATATGTTTTCCTCCTCCCTTTCTAGGAGAGGAAAAGTGGTTTATATACTTGTCAATTAGGACTGATAGACTGATTTTCCCGACCTAAGGCCGACCAGGAAACATTATTTTCCAATTTGCAAACTTAAAGACCTGAAGCCCCAAAAGAGATCGGGCCCAAAATAGGGCCAGGGACCAAGGCGCTGGGTGCCATGGTCCTGGGGGACCAGGGTGCTAGGCGCCCTAGTCCTAAAGGACCAGGGCACTAGGCACCATGGTCCCACCTCCCGGGATAGTAGGGTGCAAGGAGGGATCAGGCCAGGGTGCAGAAAAATGCAGTTTTTGATGTCATAAACAAGTTTCGGGGTCTCCATTTAGGTTTCGTGTTGCATCGCCATCGTGAAGACCAAAATGTAGTTGAAATTGCAAGTGTCACAATTTTAGGACGCTACAATATTTTATTCTCTTTTATGTCATTAACTAAAATATGTACGTGTTGTTTTTACAGCAATTTATCCGCCCTCATAAAAGTCGTTACCATGATTAGGGTGTTGTAGGTACTTCAAGTGATGACGATTTTCTTGTATTATCACTTGTTTGGCTTATCACTTTGAGTACCCAAAACACATCATACTTGATAATGTTAATCTTCAAAATAAAGGTTCATCCTTGTTTACAATTCTTGCACTTTTCATATATTTAATGTTTGATATATTTAATGTATTATTCTTCAGGTGTTGTCAATGTTCCTGTGCAAATGTCATCACCACCTCATCAAAGGTTAGCCCCACTTGTATTGTCAACCACAATGTCGGTAACACGTAGCATATAGACATCCTCTACTACATGTCATATTGGCCCGCCCACTGTTGGTAGATCTCTCTTTTGCTCTATCTTCTATTATGTGTTTATTTCCCTTCAAGAGTTCTTTCTTGGGGGCATTTCATAGTGGATTCAGTTTTTGCAGGAGGAGATGCACATGAGGATGTGCCAAAGGTGACTACTACTGATAACATATCATCATTTCCTGGATCTTCTTGTATTGCTAGTACGGGAACGTTGTAGGACACATTGGTGGTGAGTGACAAAGAATTGATTCCCTTAAAGATACAAAAGGTTCCAGGTACTTTAAAATTATTATTATATATAGTCTAATTGTAATTTACTTTATGATATTTTCTATAGACATCTTAGTGACATTTCATTGTAGATATTTGGGCCCACCATACGTAAAAGGTGGTACATCATATGTGAACTAACCCTAATCCACTATTTTGATTTCATATCATTGCTAGAATAGTTTTCCTTTGATTCATTTCTTGAACTATAATAAATGTAGCTTTAGTTCATTTCTGAATCTAACAGGTTTGTTTTTCCTTTAAAAGGTGGAATGACCAAGAAAAAAGGTTAAAAGATGAATTGATAAACCAAATGGTTGAGTGGTTTGGAAATGACACCTTTGACAAAACCAAACTCCTTGAAAAAGATGGCACATATCTAAATTATGTGAGGGACCAATACATGACCCATTTAGAGAGGAACCTAAAGTACAAGCGTCCCCCCATGATTCTAGAGAGGGAGTGGAAAGACCTAATTTTGGATGCCAAGGAGATAATTGAAAGGAAAAAAGGAAATACACTACCAGACGCTAGAAGAAGGTACAAGATACTATTAAGAATGTAATTATGTACTAATTAATTACTCTTTATATTTATATAATCTAACATATTTCAAACTTTTTATAGGCTGAGTGACATGCCAAAGGCAACCAAGGCAAGGCAAGAAAAGCACGGGCAACATAAACTTGGCTCTAGTGGTTATATGAAACTTGCTACATGAATTGTAAGTATCTCATGTAAACGAAGTATTGCATCAAAATATTAATAAATTGTAAACAATTTTTTTATTTATTAAACAATGCAAGCAAAATTCACGATACCAAGCAAAAATGCAGGGCTCTGAATTCAATAGAGTGCCCACAGAAGAAAACAAGAGAATTGCCTACCAGCAAGGCTATTCAGTCATGGTTGATCGGCTATGAGAATTGAGTGGGCATACACAATATTCGAGTGCATCCATCACACAAGTATATATGATAAATGGAAATTGTTTCAAATTGAATACTTTACCAATAATCTAATTGATGTTGAGTTCCAACATAAAGTGACTATATTTATTTTAAATAAGCAAGCAATGATAACAATGTGCATGACATTGGAATATAGCCTACTAATCATGAAACACCACCTACACATGAAGGTTTGGATGTGCATCCTAGTAGTGGAGGTATTCATTTTCTATTCAAATTTATTTATGTAGTTATTAATACAATTAAACATCTTAATTTGTAATTAGAGTAGTAATTATTGTAACCTATTTTTGTTAATATTTTAGAGCATGTAGTTGATGGTGACCAAGTGGAGCATGATCTGGGTACACAACATCAGGAACGTGATGTTCCCCACTTAGGTAAAGAGGACCACTGTTATTCCTTTAAACAAATATAATTGCAATTAGTGTTCAGCATTAATGTAACGTTTAGTATTTCAACTCTAGGTGATCTAGAGGGTGTTCAGCATGTTGAGGTTGAGGCTAGACAAAATGATGTGGCCCCATCAGGTAAAGAGCACAATAGTTATGCTCTCTAAATTAATGAAATACTTGTAACAATAATAAAAAATGTTTTGAATTTAACCCATTTCTTTGTTATTGCAGAGGACCCCCCTTCGTTTCAGTGTCCTCATCCTCAATATAGGACTAGGAATACATCGAGATCATGAGAAGAGGGGGGAACAACTGCAGAGGGGGGAAATGATGAAGAAACTGATGTTCCACTTAGTCTTTTCATAGCTTCAAAGAAAAAACAAAAAAAGAAATGAATATAATATACCTTATTTGATAATGACTGATTTTTATGTGTTAGTGAATGTAATTATGTGCTAATTAATGGTTATGGATGATATATGTTAATTAATATTGATTAATATTGTGTGTTAATTAATGTTAATCAATGTTATGTGTTAATGAACATTATGTGATATTAAAGAATGAATGTTATATTTTATTAATGGTAGAAAGAATGAATATTATAAGATGTTAACAGGGAATTTAGAGTGATGTTAGGGGGGGGAGGGGCCAAATGAGCTTCCACCTTCACATGGTTGGCTTTATTAAGTAGAGAATATTAAACTATTCTCGAAACCAAACGAAGCTCAACAAGATAGCACACTTTTCAATATTTCTTTATGTTGCACAATTAATCTTATTGAATAATGTATATTGAATCTTAATTGTAGGGTCCAATAGAGCCAACACGAACAACAACACCACAAGTTGTTGGGTATAATGAACTCCCATATTGTCTTGTATGTACACTAACAATATGAGTTTCTCCTAGTGTTGATATCCATGGCGGGACTGCAAAAGTTATGAATATGCCTCATCCTTGTAAGTTTTTTTATTACTTGTCATTTTCTTTAGCATTTTGTTACTTCATGAATGAGATGTTTTCAAATGTCTATTCCATGAATACCTCTCTATTATATGCTTCATGATCTTGCTTCTAATTCAATTCTTTATATGTCCTAAGATTGTATGAGCCTAATAGCTTCTACTCTTGTTGATAGTTTGGTGGCTCTGAACAATGGCTCCTTCGAAGAAGCGTGATCCTTGTAATTTTGGCCTTCCATGATGTGAAAAAGAGGTTATGTTATGAATAATGGTCCAAATGATTTAGTTATTTCTTATTATGTTGAGTATGAGTAAATTTGGGCTTCCTTGGCTATGGTCACTATTTTGTACTAACTATTGTCCTTTAGTGTGATTTGAGCATGGACTTCAAGTAATCATGAGGGTGGAAACAATATTCAATTGTAAGGGGGTATGCAGCCTTGACTAAGGGATGAAAGTATCGGGAAAGTACAAGTGATTCATGTGTAGATCAATGTATCATTCACCTATTAATTCATAGCAACATTCTCAAATAAACAAGCAAAGAGGTATGTTGAGTGCATATATACATTTTATGTTGCCATGATATAAGTAAGATATCAAACATGTAACTTACATTGATTTGCAATTTCATTCATAAATATTAGATCTTCCTTGTGGATTTTTGAATGCATAATGTCTTGTTGATTTCAATATCTTTATTGCAAGTACTCTTTTCAGCATGAAACTCCACTCATTGAGGTCTCTTACTAAATGCAAGTCAGTTATCATATCAATGATGATACATTTTGCATGCATTTTATGGGGAAATCTTATTAATAGATATGGTTGGGTTGTTAATTGTTTTGTGAAAATATATAAAAGTAGATTGGGACATTAGAGTTATAAACACCATAAATTGTGTTTGAGATCATTGTCCTAATTGTAACAGTCAACCACCATTGGCCCAAGGCCACACCAACATCGTTGTGACACCAAGGTTTGTGCATATTGGTGTAAGGGATACTCTTAGGAAATTTCATTAATATTACATATACACACCTATTGGGGTTTCCAAACACAACTTGTTTGAGTAGGCAGTATCATTGGTAAACTTGTGATTGTCATAATTGGTACCCTTAGGATAGTCATTAATATTTGGGCTATGGCACTTTTTTATGGCTTCTAAATGCTTCTATGGGGTGTGCAGGGGTCCCACACATCTCTTCCAACATTTCATCCAATATTAATGTAATAAAGTTAATTAGAAAGTGTCAAGATGCAAAAAGGTTAAAAACTTGTCAATTGACAACTAAAAGTGTCAATTTGACAGTAAATTAAAGTTGTAAACACCTAAAAGTGGTTGTATGGGTGGTTAAGAGTTGGTTTTTGGTTTCCATGAAGGGAAGAGGTTTAAATATGTTTGTAATTATCCAAAATGAAGAGGTTGAGGGTCTAATTTTATTGGCATTGTAAGAGTTTGGGGTTTGGAAATAAAAATACAAGGTTTTCCTTGCAATTTTTGTCTAAAATCTGCAATTTATTGGTCTGAAACTCTTCTTCCTTGCTTCATTTTTTATTGGAAATGGATTTGGAAATGTAGAGTGTTTGTAATATCATTTGATACTATTACCGAAGGTTTTACATTCAAATCTGATATGCTTCTATTGGTTGTTCTAAAATCTATTGTAGGTGATTATTTTAGGGAGTTTTGAGAGTCACAATGCAAATGTGACCCGTTCCACTTTATGTGGTTGTTGTTTCTTATGGAATGGGTTAGTAATATTGTATTATATGTGTCTCTAACCTTACATGTGCAGGAAATAACATGGAGATGAAGTGTTGATACCCTAGGGTAAGAGATTGAGTGAAAAAAAGCATGAAAATGGAGGCATGAGTAAATTCATGGTGAATACCAACTTTCAAGATCTGGAAGTGAGCTTTGGGGTTTGAACAAGGAGGCCTTAGTTTTTTAGGCCTAAAAAGGGGGGTTTAGCATCTAACCTATCAAATGAGTGTGTATTGTCTTGAAACCTAGAAAATCTATGGTTCTAAAACATTTTTCAAGACTTTTTTTTGGTTTGGAGTTGTTTTTGTACCATTTGTTGGTACTTGCTTTGGAAAAGAGGGTTAATTGGGCCTAGTTGGTGTGTAGTAGGGTGTTGGTCTGAGTATTTTGTCCAAAAGACCCATATTTTATTTTCACATATGCTATGTAACTTCAAAAAGGGTATCCAGATATATAAGTTTTTTTCAAGTGTTTTAGGATTATTTTGAGTAAAGGTTAGATTACCCGCTGAACAGGGCTACTAGGGATTGGCCTATTTAGGGACCCGGGTAAGGGTTTGTGAGTGAACCAATTGATAGGGTGAGTGAATCCTATTGGGTAAAGTGGAATATGGTATGTAGAGACCCTAGGAAGTGTTGGAACAAGTTGGTGAGGTTGATAGTTCTATTTGGGCATCTTGGTGAAGCCTAGTGAAGGAAGGTGAAACAAGAAGAGTTGAGTTTTAAGAAGAAAGAATGATGAGTTGCATCTATTCTCTTAGTGTTGTGCCCAATTGAGTATGTATTTCTCATGTATGAAAATGGCATTTTGCAATTGAGACAATTTGATGTATTTGAGATGTCTTGCATTTAGATATGGCATGAGCTTAGTCCTAGAGTGAGACTGGGAGTGGCTCCCACTCGTGTCCCTCATCTGAAAGTGTACTTGGTATGCTTGGAATTTGTGTTTGGGGAGTTTTTTAATCAAGTGATAAAATAACAATAGACTTGGGTTAAAACAAATAACAAGAAAATTGGTTCCTTGAGCATGCCTTGAGGGCTATCACAACACCAAGGGTGTTTTGTAAAGGCATGCTCATACATGGAGCATTGGGACTTGAGCGAAGAGGCATGCCCACTCACACAAGGATTATGTGATCATTTTTCTCATTCACATGAGATAATGCTTGGTTCCATATGGTCTGTCCCCATGTAGCACATACAATGAAAGGCATGCCTGCACATGGAGCGTTGCGACTTGTACAAAGAGACATACACACTCATGTAGCATAGGGATTGTGTGATTGTCGTTCTCATCCATATGAGAGAATTCTTGGTTCCATATGGTGCATCCCCATGAGCACATACAATGAAAGTAAATCCCACACATGGAGCCTTGGGACTTGTGCGAAGAGACATACGATGACACTTCCTCCACTACACTTTAGAATCTAATGCCTTGTGTAGTTTTAAAGTAGTGACCCTATGTGGATTCATGACTTGGTATCATCCTTCTCTATTGATGTTGCACTATATTTTTCCATTACTTGTGTCATGTATGCATCATGTATGGCATGTGTG
Source organism: Cryptomeria japonica (assembly GCF_030272615.1). Taxonomy (NCBI): domain Eukaryota; kingdom Viridiplantae; phylum Streptophyta; class Pinopsida; order Cupressales; family Cupressaceae; genus Cryptomeria; species Cryptomeria japonica. Next base: position 358,043,930 of record NC_081405.1, on the reverse strand, counting down.
AGCCTATCATCCCCCTTGTATACTTTGATTGACTATTTGGTGTTAGGACCTAGAGGCAACTGAGAGGGGGGGGTGAATAAGTTGTCTATTAATTTCAACCCAAATATAACTTAATCAAACTTGATGCATAATATCGGTAAACCAAAATTAATGTCGGTAGATAGTTTAATAGTAATAACAATATCGATGAAGCTTAATGCATGAAACAAAAAGAGAAATAACATCCACAACACATAACATAGATATTTGTACATGGAAACCCTGTAAGGGGAAAAAACATGGTGGGAAACCTTACCCACAATTAGATGATACTACTATAGATAGTGTGTGTGTACAAATGGGGTCTGCACATGCAAAAAGGACAATTCTCTAGATCTCACTACTCAAACACAAAATGAGGGTCACACTGACTACAATAGGATGGTTAAATCCTAGATATTGTATTACTCAAAATAGCATCTTCATATGTTGGATTCAGTACCAGTTAAGCTCTGATTATCTCCTTCATACCTTCCTTCAATCTTCAAATGATGTCTACATGAATAGCTCTACTTATATTCATATGTACCTAATATCACAACCTTATAATACCTTATTACATTCACGTCTTAATCTCACAAATGAGATCTTACATATATACCAAAACCTAAGACCAAATGTGTAGGTTGGCTCACTAAGAATATTACAATTAAATCAATTACAAATGAATCAATATGTGATGCATCATGTCAGATCAATGCATTTACAATAATAACCAATCAATAAATCATCTCCATCATGTGTCATGCTGATCTAGAATAGATAACGCATGCTGGTCCATAATCTAGACCAATTTGCCGTTAACAACAAATATGCCAAATCCATTAGATCAATAACCAAATCACCAAAACAAAGTATCCAAACCATGTCTTCGACATAACCAAGTAATCTCTAGATGATAACAGTTCATCCTTAGTGTCAGTGAACAATATAACTTGTCGGTGAACCAGATATCGGTGACTGTGCATGTCACTGAACATGTCACTGTACATAACCAAAGATCTCCAGAAAGATAACTGATGATAAGTGTTGCAAGTGTTGACATCAATGACAAAACCAATGCAACACATCCATAATACCAACAATCTCCCCCTTTGGCATTGATGGCAACACAAGATGGAAAAACCATCTAAGTGCCAAAGAAGAAATGCCAAAAAAAAAAAAACCAACAATCTCCAGAAGAGATCAATTACCAAAAATCAAAATAATCAAAATGTCTCTCCCCTAGGAATAATCTCTCCCCAAAAGATAATGTGTTTTTCCATAGATATCTCTCCCCCTTTGACATCAAATGCCAAAGCAATACAAAAACCAAATACAACCAGCTCATAGAACTAATTACACAGACCAATTGTTATAACCAACTACTCCCCCTGAGAAGTAGCTCTCCTTCATCAAAGCCGGAAAAAGGTTTCTTTGTAAATTCTGTCGGTTTGATGCCAAGCATCAACTGTCTAAGTCTCTACCGGTGAGGGTATAACCCCAAGCTGCTCTCTAAGATATTGAAAGGTTTCCTTAGGCAAAGGCTTTGTAAAAATGTTTGCAATCTGCTCTTTAGGATTCACATAAACCAATTTCACTTCTTTTGCTTCAACATTCTCTTTCAGAAAATTGAATTTGATAGAAAAATGTTTAGTTTTAGAGTGAAATATCGGATTCTTAGATATATCAATTGCTGCCATATTATCACAGTAAATGATTATAGGTTCTTTGCATTTTACCTTTATGTCCTTCAACATTTGCTTAATCCATAATACCTGAGTACAATTAGTTGTTGCTACAACATATTTTGATTTTGTTGTTGATAATGATGTACAACTCTATTTCTTGCTTAACCATGAAATCAATCTGTTACCAAGAAAGAACGCTCTACCGGTGGTCCTCTTTCTATCATCTACATCTCCTGCCCAATTAGCATCAGTGTATGCACATAAATCAAAATTCTCATCTTTAGGATACCATAAACCAAGATTTATTGTGCCTTGTAAATACCAGAAAATCCTTTTCACTGCTAATTCATGATTTTCTTTAGGATTACCCTGAAATATTGAAACAATACATACTGCATTCATAATATCAGGTCTTGTTTGTGTCAAATATAGCAAACCTCCAATCATAGATTTATATCTTGTCAAATTAATAGGTGTTGATTCATCCTTCAATGATAGTTTATCAGTTGTAGTCATAGGAGTAATTATCGGTTTAGAGTTATCCATACAAAATTTCTTTAGTAGTTCCTTCAAGTACTTTGATTGACATATGAATATACCTTTATCAGTCTATGAAATCTACAATCCTAAAAAGAATTTTATCTCCCCAGTCATAGACATTTCAAATTCTTCCTGCATCTTATTAGAAAAGTCTTTACATAATCCATCTTCATTAAGTTTATTTCTGAATACCCATTTAGTTCCAATTACATTTTTGTTTTTAGGTCAGGGATTCAATGTCCATGTGTTATTCTTTTCAATTTGTTCCAATTCATCTTTCATAGCTTTAATCAAATGTTTATCTTCACATGCCTCAATAACTGATGCTAGTTCAATTTGAGAAATTAAACATACCTCTTCATTTGCTAGTATTCCTCTAGTCATAACTCCTTCATACTTATTCCCAATTATCTAACTTTCAGAGTGATTCAATCTTACATACCTGGGTGTATTCACTTGTTGTTGTTCTTCAGTCACTATGGAATTCTCAAATGATGCCGGTGTGACAAGATCAACATTTTGTATCGGTGCACTCTGTATAGGTTCATTTGTGATTATCTAAATTGCCAGTTCATAGTCCATAGACCTTGAATTACCTCTAAACTGTTCATCAATATTCACATTTGCACTCTCAATGATTTTCTGCAATCTTTTATTAAAACATCTATATGCCTTTCTCTTATCTGAATAACCAAGAAATATTCCTTTATCACTTCTAGGATCAAATTTACCAATATACTCATCTCTCCTAATGTAATATTTGCTTCCAAATATTCTAAAATATTTAAGAGTAGGAGTATTACCAAACCATAGTTCATGAAGGGTCTTACCAGTTTCACCTTGGATGTGAACTCTATCAAATGTGTAAACCGTTGTATTCACTACTTATCTCCAATACACATGAGGTAGGTTTTCTTCTAATATCATGCTTCTAGTTGCATCCAGAATAGTTTTGTTCTTCCTTTCCACAACTCCATTCTGTTGGGGTGTTTGAGGTGTTGATAGATGTCTTCTAATTCCATTCACTTCACATAATGTATTAAATTCCTTAGATGTGAATTCACCTCCTTGATTTGATCTTAAACATTTGATTTTCTTACTGGTTTCATTCTCTACCATAGCCTTGAATAGTTTGAATTTCCCAAAAGCTTCTGATTTCTCCCTAAGAAAAGTAACCCAACACATTCTAGAATAATCATCAATGTTTAGCATAAAATATCTATCTCCTTGTAGACTTATAGTTCTTGTCAGACCACATAAATCAATATGAATTAAATCAAGAACATTATTGGATTTCTCTGGAATACTCTTAAAAGTTGCTCTAACTTGCTTTCCAAATTGACATTCCTTACATACCGGATTGTGAGGTTTTACAATCCTAGGTAAATCCCTTACTGTCTTAGTTGTACTAATCTTTACAATGCAATCAAAATTCACATGACAAAGTCTCTTATGCCATAACCAAATTTTATCAATATGTGCAATCAAGCATGCTTTCTCATTGTTATTCAAATGAAAGATATTACCTCTAGTCTGATTACCGGTTTCAATTTCCAAACCAGTTCTATTCATGATTTTGCATTTATCATTCTTAAATTGTAACTAAAATCTTTTTTCAACTAATTGACCAACACTCAAAATATTATGCTTCAAACCTTCAACATAATAAACGTTGTCAGTATTGTGCTTACCATCAAAAGATATAGTGTCTTTTCCTCTGATCAAATAAGCTTTTTCATCTCCAAATCTTACTAGACCTCCATTGTATTCCTGAAAAGTTAAAAATTCTTTTATCACTAGTCATATGATGTGAACATTTGGAATCAATTATCCATGCATCCTTTTCTTCAATTTTAGCTACCAGGGCCTACTCTACCTATTTTACAATAGGTGTCAGTTGATATTTTATTATTGCAACAAAAGACCATCCATTGTCTGTCAGTTCCTCATCAGAATCATTAGTAACTCCTTCATCAACATAGTAACATGATTTGTCTCTATTCTTCTTAAATCTGTATCTCTGATATTCAGGGTTAGGCTTATATGTTCTTTTAGCTTCTTCTCTCAATCTTGCATGTCTATCAGGACACCTAGATGCTATATGACCAATTTTATTGCAGCTAAAACATTTAAAGGGTGCTTTACCTTCATACTTACTTCCAACTGGACCTTTAGGCATTTTTCTTGCAAATAGTGTTTCAAGCTCTTCCAGTTCTACAATTTCCCTTCTGATGTCTTCAAGTTCTCTTGCATAAAGTGCTTTCTTAGATGATGATGATGTTGCAGATGATGATGACACTTTGAAAGCTATATCTATCTTAATTGTAGCAATAGGACCAAATTCCTCAAGTTCAAAAGCTAAAAGTTTTCTAGCCAAAGTATCTATAGATACTGATGTATTAGGCATTGTTCATAATTCATTAATAGTAGTTACTTTCATTTTGTATGTCAATGGAAATGCTCTTAAAACATTAGAAACAATCTCATCTTCACTTAGGGATCCTCCACAACATTGTATACCCAAAATAATTTTATTAACTCTTTCCATAAAAGCAAAAATCCTTTCATCTTCTTCCATTTTTAGATTTTCATACCTGACTCGGAAGCATTCCAGTTTTTCAATTTTTGTTAGGCCCAATATGGAAAGATAATGTACTGAGAGGGGAGGGGTGAATCAGTACTTCAAATCTTTTTATCAACAATAACTTTACTGTTATGCATAAACCAAAAACTACTGTAACATAACATAAAGCTAAAACAAATAGATAACAATCATACATGATTCACTCCATAACACATATATTTTGGTTACGTAGAAACTCTTGGTTAGAGAGAAAAACTATAGTGGGGATGGCACCCACAACTTCACTACTGCAATAATAAAGAGTGCTCGGTTAGAGCTACATGTTCAGCTATTTCTGATAGCTTACCCTGTTACGAGTATCAAGATCTATTAGATCTACCTTGCTCAAGGATTTTACAACACTTAAACTAAATGATGCACCTAGTTAGAGGCTTTACAATTTATAGACTTAGTTAGAGTCTTTTACCCTATTAAAGGTTTCTCTTACAACTTTAAAATATTTCAATAAAATCTTTACAAATATCTGCAACTTTACATCTGGAATGTTATAGCAGATTCTATGTGCTCAAAATAAGATTCCTTGCTTATAGCATACCTCGATAACCCATAAAGTAACTTGGTAAACCCTTCTGTTTACTCTGTTCTTTGACTGTTCTCTAAAATCCTTCTCGGTGACCTCTATGTCTCTATAATAGTCATAACACTTAGTGGTTTCTTATGTATCACACATGTCTTGCTTCATACACCTCTGTATATCTCCATCTATCACACTTTTATCCTTAATCCATGCTATATAAATAGATCTCTTATGTCGGTGATCTAATTCATTACTTCGATCTTACAAACATGATTTATTGAATCAATAACTATATAAAATATTTCATTGGTTAGATGACCTCAAAATCATACACAATCCTTAAGTGCAATTTCCAATGTGATAACGGTTCTATGTTCCTCGATCTTGTAACATGTTTTCCCATGTGTATCTAGATTCAATGAATCTAGTAACACATTTCACTCAGTGTATCATTATTTCTACTCGGTAGACATGGAATGATACTCGGTAGACATCTTGGTGCATACTGGGCTCTGTGACTACTTTCTTCTATAACCAACTATTATGTGCATACCGACTGAATATTTCGGTAGTAGTAACCGACTAGAATATATAGAATGACTTTGGATATAGAACTAATGGCAACTTGATAAGTAGTAACAATCTCCCCTTTTGACATTAGTTGAGATGTTTGACAAAACTACTTTCAAAGTCATAACTCAATAATCTATATACTTACAAAATTTGACTAAACAGACAATCTATACACTAGTCAATGAAATAGTATATTTAGATATACTCCCCTTATCAATATACTGTACAAAACTCTGATTTTGCATGCTCGGTGATCAATGTTTTGTGATAACTATTCGGTTCACTACTCTTTTCTCTATTCCTTGTCAAAATTGACTCTGCATTTGAATACTTTGTTTTTCTCAGTATATACTCCCCCTGTATACTACATTCCCTTGTATACTTTGATATGATAATCACTCCCCCTTTTGACAAACATCTAAACTTAGTTACCATTCGGTGGTGGCAACTGGTCAAAAATAGATTTGTACTTTGTCTTGGCATCGGTAAGGGCGGCAGAGAGGGCATCCTTAACACTGACCATAAGTGAATTTTGCATTGTAATGTTAGCTAATAGTGAAATTAGGCCATCTAAGGTGATTCCCTCTTGCTGAGTGGATAGGGAGGTAGCTTTGTTGATCTGTTCTTGGACGGATGAAAGATGAGGAAGGAAGAATGTTTGAAGTGTCATTATGTCCATCCTTATCTTGTGTTCTTCATTCCTTAGTTCCAATTGTTGAGCCATGAGTTGTTGTAGCTTGAATGCGGCTCAGTGGTCAACTTATTTGAGAGATCGGTGATCTCTTTCTCAATTGCTTCTATTTTATTCTTGATATCTTTAATAAATAAAGAGAATGTACAGAGTTTCTAAAATAAATAAAAAATGTGTTTGAGTTGAGGGGTCAACTCAGCAATAAATTTGACAAGTTTAACTTTGCCAATGGCAATAGCTTTCTGTACCTCTTCAATCATTTTTGCAATGAGCTCCTTGTCTTTTAACTTGCTCAAATATTTGGATGCATCTACTCTAGATGTCTCTATCTTGGTTAGGAGTTCATCCAGTTGAATGTGGATGGCTGCATCTTTGGTTACTGTAGCTTCAGGTAGCATATCATTTAAGAGTGCTTTCACGTTCTGAAGTACTTTATTTTTCTTTTGAATAGCCATTTGCTTCTCATGTTCAGCTTTGGCTTTGCATAGTTCACTGAATTCAATGAGTGCTTGCCCCTTTAATTTGGATATATCAACATTGGGCAACACTATTAGTTTTGACAAATCTAATTTGAAACCATGCTTTTTCATCTTCTTTTCTTTACCTTTCATCGGTTGGACTAAAACAATGGTTTGTGGGCTTGTTGACCCTTGGTAGGTTGCTCGGTAGAGGAAATACTTTGGTCGGTTTCTTTAGCCTCTGTAGTGTCATTTGGTGTCTTTGAGCTTGGTGTCTCGGTTGCAACATTGTCAGTGCTAGAAGGAGCTTGAGAGGTCTATTCTTGAGAAGTAGCTTCTCCTGCTGTTGACTTGTGACCTTATGTGCCTTGCTCCATATCCTTAGGGGCATCAATTGAAATAGGTTGATTGACTAGAGGATAGGGCTGAACTTGCTCCAAAACTGATTCACTAGATAGAAGTTGGGCATATGCATTGCCTTCTATCATTTCCTATTTCGGTGCCTCTGTATCCATGATATCTTCATCTACTTATATAGTGTCAGCAGGGTCCTACTCGATGATATCAGGATCTTGCTCGGTGGCATCAACTATTTCAACTTCAGCTTGTTCACTAGCATTCTTGATTTGAAATATTTCCTACCATTTTTCCTTGATCTCATTCTCTACATCCAAGTAAAGGCCATTCATCAATTTCAAAGAGCTTTGCTTGACTACAAATTTTGTGTGGTAGTTTTTTAGATGTTCAATGATCTCATCTACCGACATGTCTGGGAAAAGATGTACTAGACTTCTTTCTCTAATCTTCTTTTCTGATTCCATTGCATATTTCCACATGTTGTCAATATGCAAATCTAATTCATTTGGAAGAGATTTACATACTTCCAATGGGACCAATCAGAATTTCAATAGTGTGCAGATGACAACTTCTTCTATTTGTCTCTTTTCATCATTAGATCTGGATTCATACTTAGCATATCTGAATGATCCAAATCCACCATATTGCTTCAGATTAGCACAAAAATTTTCAACACTATGTACATTTACCTTTTTTCTCTTGACAATCTGAAATTTACTTGCATCTTCAGATTCAGTGTCACTAGACTCTTTGGTCAAAATGAGTCTCCAAGTAGATTTCTTGTAAGTTTGTGTTACCTTGGGTGCAGCAACACTCTTTGTCTTCTTACTCGGTGAAGCTGCAGATGCTCTTGTGTTAGGTCGCTTTGCAGGAGGAATCAGTGATACTTTTGATGTATCCTTGTTTCTTTCTTTTCAACACTTTTCCCTTAGGCAATTCGGTACTCAGTGTTATAGCTGCCTCTTGGGATTCAGATTCTCTTTGGTGATTACTATAGTGCCTTTGATAGGTGTGGATGAAGAATCTTCTCCAAATTTCTCTGTTAATGTCTTAATCATCTTTGTTGCCTTGCTTGTAGCTTTGGGTACTGCAATGCTCATTTTTACTTTTTCTTTCACTTCTTCATATGTTTCATACCTCAGCTCGGTAGCATGCCTTGGTAATGTCAGAAATGCATCTATCTACTATTGTGTGATGTCAAAATCAATCTCCTAACCCATAGGTGGAAAATATTGAGTTCTTGGTTCCACAGCATTCACATAATAGTAATCAGTGTCCACTTCAAAACATATGTCATCCTTGTATTTCTCCACTAGCTTGGGTGGAATCCGGTACCTGTTATGCATCCTTTCCTGAAACTTGCTAAAGTAATCATCCATAATATCATTAGAGTTATCACCTAGCTTCTTGATGTAGTCATTGATTTGATGGGTGATTGGTCGGTGTAGTTCCCAAACAACTTTAACGACTGATGGAAAGAATTTTTCAAAATAGAAAAACATGTATATTAATAGTGATCCAAACTTTAGTGTATTGGCCGAATTGTTCTTCTTTGGCTTCCTTATGGTGTTCAGATTCTCAAACAGGTTTTTCAGCAATACCTCACATAAACCAATTTTCATGCCTTTCTTCACAATCTTATATGCTAAATCTACTTCTGCACAGGGTACACTGTTTTCCCTTGCTGATTGGAAGAAACAATAACCTATTACTCTAATGAAAAACTTTAGCTCTGCATCAGTAACATTGTTCAATTTGTTGGCATTATGTGAACCGGTATGAAGACATAATGATATTGTATGTTGTCATTGATGTCAATATGTGACATGTGAGAAGAGAGAACCGGCATATATATATGAACCGGTATATATGCCAAAGTGAAGCGGTATATTTGTCAAGATAAACCGGCATGTAGTTAAGGGAACTGGCACATGGAAGCATTGTATGACTACCGGTTGGTAGGTAGTTTCCACTTCAGGATTTTCAGTTGGAGTACCTCAAGCCTGTGTAACTCAATCGGTGATCTTTGTATGATGAGTTAGCAGTATAACGAAGAACAGATCATGTTGCCATGTAAGCCCTGTGCATGTGAAGGATCTTGCATGAAGAAGACTATCCCTATCTACCTTGGGAATGTGCAAAGTTTTTCAAACAGTGATAACGTGTGATGGGTTATCAGCCGCCATGAAATCGGTGGATAATAGATGATGGAGAATGTCTTGAGATCAATTCAAGAGTGTTGCATTTAATGCAGTATGATTCAACAGTCAGGATTGAACCGTTTGAATTGCTTAACCTAACAGGTTTAGGGTTTAGAGTTTTTGCTACTGATCTGACTGTTTCCTATAAGGTCAATGTTGTGTTTCTTTCCAAAGTTGTTGGCAAAAGTGGTATGTGTGTATCCTAGGAAAGTGATATGTAATTCTTGCTGGACCAAAGGAGAGAAGAGATACCTGCAAAGTTAATGTGCAGAAGGTGGAGAGGAGCCAAAACGGATCTGCATTAGCATTGAGTGCTATTACCAGATCATTATAATTCCTATTGATCTTTAACCACTTCAACAGTTGTGAAATCCCTTAATAGGGTAGCCTTAACTGGCTTGATACAAATCCCTTAACAGGGTAACTTGAAGTTATTGAGTTCTGGGAAGCTATAGAGCTCTAGAGATCCTTTAGCTATTGAGTTCTTGAAATCCTCTAACAAGGTAACCCTAATCGGGTTTAACCCTTAACCGAGTATTATAGACATCCCTTAACTAGGTGATCCCTAACAGGATCGGTTCTTAGCAAAACCTATTATAATGTCTTTAATCAGACAAGGCTCCTAACAGAGCGGACTTCTAAAGAGTTCAAAAAGTAGCTTGTGGGTATTCATCCCCACCGTGGTTTTTCCCAATTGGGTTTCCACATGAAAAATATGTGTGTCATGTGTGATGCTTTTATCTTGTGATGCTTTGTTATTACCTATTAAGCATATGATGGTTCTGTGTTTTATGCTTGTCTATAAAACATATTGAACTAACTATTGTGAAGATCTGATGATAGTTTACCTGTTCATGCATGAGGGTGTAATGGTACTATAGTATTGAGCTAAGAGGAAAGCTTAGTGAGTAACTAGTTTATGATTGTTTTAGTTGTTCTGGGTCCTACCGGTTGCACTCTGTTTTAACCAAAGTCACTGCTTGCTAGTCACTTGAAGTATTTGCTGACAAACTAGTTTTGGATAGTATTTTGCCTATACTGATTTACCCCCCCTCTAAGTACCGGTTTGGTACTATTCATTCATCATTGAGTTATCACAATTTCAGTCCTCTATAATCTGATTCTACTCTAATTAAACTGATCAATTCCTTCTATGATATCATTTTCTGAGCTCGAGCATGATCATAAATAGGGTAACTGGTGATCAAATGAATGATTTCCTTGGTTATCTTAAATGGTTGCTCTTCTAGCCACATGAAGTCATCATGAACTCTGCTCAGAACAAACTTGACCCACTAGGGTTTGAAGACACGGGGATAGGTTAGGGCTTCAGTTAATCCCTTGATCTTAATGTGCTCATACTTGCTATCTATTTTACCATCGATGCACAATTCATCATATGTGTCTTTGATTTCAACGTGACCTAGTTCTTCAACTCGACATTTAGTGAAGAATCTCACATTCTTGACTAATAAAACTCCATCCAAAATGAGTGAGAATGCGGTTTTGTCATCCGATTCAAATGCAATTTTGGGAGTTAAAGAGTATTTCAGTGAGGGCTTTTCGATATTCTCAATAACAACAGGATTCTGGATCTTAGGTGCCATTGCAGATTTCAGATAAGAATTAACACAAGATCCTTAGGGTTTAAAGATTTTCAAATGGCAGACACTTCACACTTAGCAAATAATAACAACTTGATATGATTGGTAAACCAGCTTAACAATGCATTGACATTGATGTAAATGCCTTTGAAATTCGCTCAGGAGGTGGTTTGATCACCTTTGATTTGCTTTGCTCTGCTCTCTTGAAAGCTTGGTGAGTGAAAAATGACCACGTAAATGCTTTAAGTATACAATATACCTTATCAGGCTCCGTCCAGGTTAGGTCAAAATACATTAAATGCACTCATTTTCGCTAAACTTTCTTTCCTTTTTGCACTTTAACCAAGTAACCAGACTTTTCTTCATTTACCGACTTGACAGGCTTCCTGTATTCACCAACTTGACAAGCTCCTGTATTCACCGACTTGATAGTCTTCCTGTATAGTGCTCCAAAAGACTTTGATAGAATTTAAAACTTTCTAATGCATCTTTAACTATGTAGATTTTGAATTAAGTGCATGATAAAATAGGAACTGTAAAGATTTAATCTTTGAGAGAATGCAGTCCCTTCATACTTTTACCGTGTAATTTGGAATAGGTGCACCTAACTCGGTAGGTAAGGTCTTTCTTCATTTGACACAATTTCCTTCTTTTTCCAAATCATCCATAATTTTTCTTTTATTTCTTCAGTGTCTCCTCTAGGTTGATCTCTGCAATCTCTAGCCAAGTGTCCAATTTTGTGACAATGAAAACATGTCATACCAGGATTTCTCCATGATCTTCGGTTGTTCATTCCAAACCTTATAAAGCAGTTGGCACTTATATGTCCATATCTTCCACAACATTCACACGATATCCTTGTATTGTAATCCCATGGTACTACAGAATATTGTCGATAAGGATCTGTGTGAGTTCGGTAACCTCTAGTATTTGCTCGATGTGCAGACCACATATAGTTCTTTTGCTTAAGCCAACACTTCTCAATACTATGTCCATATCTATTGCAGTTTTTACAAAACCCTTTGAATTTTGCCTTCTGATAATTGTTAATAGACTTTGTCCTACATTGGTTAAATGTGTGACCATATTTATTGCAATTGTAACAATAACCATTAGACTTAGTGACATTCAGTTGCTTACCTTTTCTGATTTGGCACATGTTAGCAGTATGACCTTGATTTCCATAGTAGTTGAAAATAGGCTTCTTTCCTTTGATGTGCTTCTTGTTTCCAACTTGCTTTGATGATTCTCCTCTCTTGGTTGTATAAATTCCCTTCTCGGTAGAGTCTTTTCCTTTGTAACCAAGTCCTACTTCTTTGTTGGGTCTTCTTGTATTCAGTTGCTCATCCAACATCTTTGATGCTTCATAACTCTTCTTCAGTGTTTCCTTGGATTTCTTTTCTATTTCAAGTTCATCGGTCAACCTTGATACTTCAAGTTTCAATGCTTGATTCTCATCATCTTTCAGATTTGCTTCATGGTGTACATAACCTAATTGATCTGACAGATTTTGTTGAATCCCAATCAACCTTGTAATTTCTTCATTCTTTTCAGATACTAAAGCTTCAAGCTATTGTTTTTCTCTTTCTAGATCTCTTACTTTATCTTCAGCTGTCCTCAATGCATCAAGATTCTCAGTCATCTGTGTGCTGAAATTTTCATGTCCTCTTTTCATTGCTTTTAGCTGATCAACCAATGCTTTGTTCTTTTCTTTCAATACTCCAATCATTTCTTCAGTTTCTTCAGATATACTGTTCTCAGATGATGTTTCAATTTGTTCCACTAACCCTTGAGAGTCCTGCAAATCATTAGATAATCTTCTTCTCACTTTTAATGATTTTTACATTTGTCTTTGCATGTCTGCAATCACTTGATTAGCATGATCCAACTCTTCTTGCAAATACACAATTCTCTAAGATTTTTTATAGCCTTCCATTGATAAGATCTTTCTCTTTAGGTTGTTAAACCTTTTTCCAAGATTCAAGCTCTGATACCAATTGTTAGGCCCAATATGGAAAGCTAATATACTAAGAGGGGAGGGGAGAATCAGTACTTCAAATCTTCTTATCAACAATAACTTTACTGTTATGCATAAACCAAAAATTGTTGTAACATAACATAAATCTAAAACAAATAGATAACAATCATACATGATTCACTCCATAAAACATATATTAGAGTGCTCACAACTTCACTACTACAATAATAAAGAGTGCTCAGTTAGAGCTACATGTTCAGCTATTTCTGATAGCTAGCCCTGTTAGGAGTATCAATATCTGTTAGATCTACCTTGCTAAAGGATTTTACAACACTTAAACTAAATGTTGCACCTGGTTAGAGGCTTTACAATTTATAGACTTAGTTAGAGTCTTTTACCCTATTAAAGGTTTCTCTTACAACTTTAAAATATTTCAATAAAATCTTTACAAATATCTGCAACTTTACATCTGAAATGTTATAGCAGATTCTATGTGCTCAAAATAAGATTACCTTGCTTATAGCATACCTCGGTAACCCATAAAGTAATTGAGTAAACCCTTCTATTTACTCTGTTCTTTGAATGTTCTTTGAAATCCTTCTTGGTGGCCTTTGTGTCTCTGTAATAGTCATAACACTTAGTGGTTTCTTATGTATCACACATGTCTTGCTTCATACACCTCTATATATCTCTGTCTATCACACTTTTATCCTTAATCCATGTTGTCTAAGTAGATCTCTTATGTCAGTGATCTGATTCATTACTTCGATCTTACAAACATGATTTATCGAATGAATAACTATATAAAATATTTCATTGGTTAGATGACCTCAAAATCATACACAATCCTGAAGTGCAATTTCCAATGTGATAACAGTTCTATGTTCCTCGATCTTGTAACACGTTTTCCCATGTGTGTCTAGATTCAATGAATCTAGTAACACATTTCACTCGGTGTATATCAACTCAGTGTATCATTATTTTTACTCGGTAGACATGGAATGATACTCAGTAGACAGCTCGATGCATACTAGGCTCTGTGACTACTTTCTTCTATAACCGACTGTTCTGTGCATACTGACTGAATATTTTGGTAGTAGTAACCGACTAGAATATATAGAATGACTTTGGATATAAAACTAATGGGAACTTGATAAGTAGTAACAATTTTGCCAGTGGTATCACCTTCATTCAATGTCTCCAATTTATCCCAAATAGCTTTAGCAATACATTGGTCTGATAATCCCATGATTTGCTGATCTGATAATGTGCTCAAAAGTGCTTCTCTTTCTTTGCAATCAATCTCCTGATCTTTATAAACCCAATGTTGGTGGATTAGGTTGACTCTATGTAGGACCAACATAGCCAAATATAACTTAATCAAACTTGATGCATAATACTGGTAAACCAAACTTAATGCCGGTAGACAGTTTAACAGTTAATAACAATATCGGTGAAGCCTAATGCATGAAACAGAAAGAGAAATAACATCCACAACACATAGCACATATATTTGTACGTGGAAACCCTGTAAGGGGAAAAACCAGGGTGGGAAACCTTACCCACAATCAGATGATACTAGTACAAATAGTATGTGTGTACAAATGGGGTTTGCACATGCAGAAAGGCTAACTTCCTAGATCTCACTGCTGAAACACAAAATGAGAGTCACAGTGACTACAATAGGATGGTTAAATCATAGATATTGTACTGCTCAAAATGGCATCTTCATATGTTGGATTCAGTACCGGTTAAGCTCTAATTATCTCCTTCATACCTTCCTTGAATCTTCAAATGATGTTTGTGTGAATAGCTCTACTTATATTTGTATGTACTAAATATCACAACCTTATAATACCTTATTACATTCCTATCTTAATCTCACAAATGAGATCTTACATATATACCAAAACCTAAGACCAAATGTGTAGGTCGGCTCACTAAGAATATTACAATTAAATCAATTACAAATGAATCAATATGCGATGCAACATATCGGCTCAATGCATTTACAATAATAACCAATCAATAAATCATCTCCATAATGTGTTGTGTTGTTCTGGAATAGATAACGCATGTCAGTCCATAACCTAGACCAATTTGCTGGTAACAGCAAATATGCCAACTCGATTAGATCAATAACCAAATCACCAAAACAAAGTGACCAAACCATACCTTCTACATAACCAACTAATCTCCAGATGATAACAAATCATCTTCAATGCCAGTGAACAATATAACCTGTCAGTGAACCAAATATAGGTGACTATGCATAAGTCACTAAACATGTCGGTGTACATAACCAAATATCTCCAGAAAGATAAGTGTTGATAAGTGTTGACAAATGCTGACATCAATGACAAAACCAATGCAAAACATCTATAATACCAGCATTTGTAACTATCTCTACAAGCACGATGGGGTGGACCTAATGGTTCCACGTGGTCAGGTGGCATTGCAAACCATCATTAGGGACCGATGGACTCAATTCGTGATCTCCTCAGAGAGAACTTCCACCTCCCTCAACACATATTCTTTCTCTTTCATCTATTCTTGCAAGTTGCAATTCAAATGTATATTGAAATAAGCATTGTAATCATTCATGATATGCATATCAAACACTCCAAGTGGAGATTGATGTAATTGAACATAATTGATATGGTTTATGCTAACTTCACTTAAGTATATTATGGGCCCATAACCCATAGGTCCCAAGATCAATTTCATAACTAGAAAATAAGATATCTAAATGAGTTGAAAATTTTTAGGAGTAAACATGTGGGTGTGTTGAACTATACAGGGGGAGAGATGACCTTTAAAATTTAATTTTTTTATACCAAAATTTAAATTCAAATACCCTAGTTACTTAAACAAAAGAAATGTTGGAATAATTTTATATCAAGTGTTTTGTGGGTGGTCATAATGCATTTATGTTTTCTTTTAAGATGCTAGTAACATTATTTTTAGTGCTATCTTTACCTATTATAGTTCTCTATTGGACTCGATCAACCCAATAACCTTGTACATGTGATTTATTTTATTAAAGAGGATATTCATGTAGTCCAGAATACATGATTATCGTCTTTGAATATATGTTGAATATATAATAATGAGTGACTACTTAGTATGAGATATATATACACTATCTTTACCTATTGTACTTTGCTATTGGACTTGATCAACCCAATAACCTTGTACATGTGATTTATTTTATTAAAGAGGATATTCATGTAGTTTGGTATGCATGCTTATCATCTTTGAATATATGTTGAATATATAATGATGAGTGACTACTTAGTATGAGATATATATGTGTCATTCAATAGGTATATGTCATGTATTGACATAGGATGACACTTTATATGAGATTATCAATTTGGGATATACTTATAAGAAATGTGTATATATAGTAGATAAATTCATTTCATGCATATATATAGTAGATAAGTTTTGGTAGCTCCCAAGAACAACTAACTTAGATAAGGTTGATAAAGTCATTTCATCTCCCTGATTGGCTTTAAAGGCTCTTGTATTTGGGTTAGCTAATTCCCTATCAACACCATTTTTAATAGGTTTACCAGTACTCAGTGGTTCATATAGTCCTCTTAGGAGTTGGACCATCTCAACCATGGTGTGCCTAATCATATTAGCTTGAAACCAGTGTGCCTCATGTTATCTTCAAACCTATGCCCCCTATTGGTAGTTGATGGGGATAGAATATCATTTGTTGTACATATCAATGAGGTTTCCTTTACGTCTAGATAATAATAATAAAAATTTAAAAAAATAAATGTTCATCAAAATTATGATGGAGACTAAGCTTTCTATTGATGATGGAATTGTCAGACCAACAGCATTCTCATCGATGCAAAGTTTCTGGAATCCATTGAAATTCTGACTCAAACTACACAAACATCCAACGATGATTTTGTATGTCCGATGACACTTCCTTGTTGGATGGTCGTCGATGCATATTAATGGACCAATAGAAAAACCATCGGACAAATAGCATTCCCATCGGTGCAAATTGTCAAACTTTTGTCGACATTCTAACGCAATCTAAACAAACATCCGACGAGGATGCTATATGTCCGATGACTTTTTTGACTGGAAGAGCGATCATGCCCACCATTAGCAGATTCCATGGGGTTGTTGTACTTTTGATGGTCAGAGGCATCATCGACAAGTCCAAGGATGAGTTTTTTATGGCTACTTTTGTCAGTAGTCCAATGAAAAGTAGTCGCAATTCCGACAATCGACCGTCGGAAATTAGCCCCGAATGTACTAGTGAGTAGGAGGAGTGGTTGGGATTGTATATCCATTTTTATAGACATCCAAACATCATATCCAAGAGAAGACAGGTACATTTCCATCCTTCTACTCCAAAAGGCATAGTTGGTACTATCAAACATGGGGACCTTAGCAGAGGTGGATTCATTTCTGGTCATAGTGATCACTAAGCAAGATCTACCCAAGTTGGAGAAATCTTTTCTATAAGGGAAACTAGGGCTTTGATACCAATTGAATAACACAAGTGATCACTGAGAGGGGGTGAATCGGTGATATTCTAAAATTTTTAATCAAGGTGTGCAAACATAAATGATAATACAATTAGATTAATATCATACACACACACAAGAACAAATCACATAACATAGGAATTTATGAGGAAAACCCAATGTGGGAAAAACCTCGATGAGAATAACCACTGGAGTCTACTACTCCAATCTAGCCTAACAATAAAATGTCAGATTACAATACTTTTGGGTACCAACCCAAGGAGCACCAACCCACAAAGTTTATGGACACCTACCCAAAGGAGCACCAACCCCTGATTTTATGAGCACCTACCCAAAGGAGCACCAACCTCTGATTTTATGAGGACCTCCTCAAAGGAGCTCCTACCCCTTCTCTGAGCACCCACTCAAATAAATACAATGATTCAATTTTTTTACAATACTATAAACTCCTTTCTATAAATGTGTTTTGTAACCCTTACAATTAGAATGAATTACACTTATTGATCATGCCTCACCAATATATGGTTTATTCCTTCAAACTTTATCCTCTGATTCGTCCTTGACCTTTGCTTGATTATCTTCTCTCTTGTGCTACTCTCTACTTTTTTTTCTTCTACACTTATCCAAATGCTCTATTTTTTCTTAACACACTATCCATGTTCTCTCTTTCTCTCTCTCTACTCTACATCTACATGTTTTTCTCTCTCACTTCTTCAACAATGAACACAATTTGAATTCCCTACTCTTTTTTATATCACCACCAACTTGTCAGCCTTTTCCAACTCAAATACTTCATCTACCATTGTCAAATCTCATAAAAACCTCTTCATTCAGTCATCTCAGTATGCATAAGATTTTCCCTCCAAAATAAAATTCAAATATTTTATTCATTTTTATGTCATCTTGGAGATCTTCACTACTAAAGATTTTATTCTCTATCCTAAAAGAATTCTCATATTAGTTGCCCAAATTAAATGAATCCTCTATGTCTCTCAATCATTCTATGTACTTATATTACTATAATTGATGATCTTCATCTGCCCAATGAGATCCAATATCCTTTCTCGAGCCACAAAAATAGTTTACAATATAGATGCCATTAATGCATTCTCCATCCTTCATGACCTAGTCTGATTGGATTGACAACCATCTCATTTAAATGCATCATGAATGCCTTCTTCAGATCAAATTTTCCTTTAAACCACCTAGTGACCACATATCTTCATATTTGACGTCCAATTCTCCTATTCAAACTTGATCAACAACCATGTGGACCTTCGTGTCTATCGACATACAAGTGTGGCATTAAAAAGACCTCTGATGATCAAACCCCATAAGTAAGGTTTATCTAAAACCCTTTAAAATTCATCTCCACAAAATGGCAAAAAGTCTCAAGCCTTTCACGGTTTCATAGCGAGTCAGATCAATTGGAAGGTTTGACCCATGACCTAGAGAATACACTTAACATCATCTTCATTTCACAGGTGGTTTACTAACTTTGGTGGTCACCGTCGAGAAATGGCAAAAATGCCATTTAACCCACACTACAACAACTTTTGTTTACTCTATGGTGATAACTCTCTTTTCATAGTTTTGCGGTTGGTTTACCTTTTATGTCATAGAACCCTAGGAAAAGGTGAAAACCATTTCACTTTCACGGTTTTGCCAACACTTGAATTTTTACATTTATATCTTGGAAAAATGGTGAAAAGTCTCGTAGGCATAACCCTTTTCATTGTTTCATGGAGGTTCAAAATTTAAACAAACTTTTGACCGTGAAATGGTGAAACATGCTTTGAGCGACTAGAAGAGAGGGACCCACATGCAACCAACTCAATCCAAACAAGCCAACGAATGTCTACAACATGGAAAACATGAAGTGAGACCAACAGTCATAGTAGCATTTCACTATTTCGCACAAGAGTTAGGTCAATAGAAAATTTTGATTGTGAAATGGTGAAATCCATCTAGTAGCTAACATTTTTGCAGAATTGCAAGGAGCTGGGTCAACCACAAGTCTGACCAATGAAATGGTGAAAACTAGCAAACATAAGGATTTTTACATTTTTCAATCTACAACATAAAAGCGATGGATCTAACACACTGTGAGGTCTATGTGGAGTATGAATTTGAGCCATTTTCACATTTGAAACAAATTAATTCTTTTGTGCATATTAATTCTCTTGTAAACTGCAACTGCTTGACCTAGTTGACATTGTTTACAGTGAAAATGGATAACAATAATAATGATATTGAAAGGCTAAATGAATTCAACCACAAAACCCTAGCCTAACAACAACAAAGATCCACCATAACATATGAAGATTACCTAAGACAATGCAAATCAAATGAAATCACAAAGATTATACCATCACATGTCCAATAGGGTTTGGATCTCCATTCTTCCTATCTCCATTGATTTTGCTTGATATATTTGCTCTCAGATTTTATGTGCACAAGAGCTCAACAAAGAACGGAATGTGGTTGCAAGTAGGATTGCATATGCCAAGTAGTCAAATTGATCAAGTAGTTAGGTCATTAGGATGATTGATTAGGGTTTGATAATGAAGGAAGCATCTCCTTATATAGAAGACACTATAAGAAATGGAGGGATAAGATTGAGAGGTGTAAAAGGAGGTCGGCTATGATTAGAGGGTAGGTAGAAGAAATAATAAAATAATGAAAGGGGTAGGTAGTGTATGAATTAAGAGATGAATGACATGTGTCATGGGTAGAAAAAGATAATGAATTAATTAAATAAATAAAGATTTATTTAATTAATAGAAGAAGTGGGATAATTAAATAAATAAGATATTTATTTAATTTAGGAAAAGGATAATTTAAATAAATAAATGTATTTATTTAAATGAGAAATAAGGCTAGAAGAGGATAAATGAACTAATTAAATAAATAAAGATTTATTTAATTAATAGATGAATTAAGCTAAGATAATTAAATAAATAAAATATTTATTTAATTAGACTAGACAATTTTAGGTGTCTACATTTTGCCCCTCTTTGAGACAATGTGGCTTGTCGTGTTGTTTCAAAGAAGATAATATGAATTGATACAGAGTTGCCCCAAGATGGGAAAGATATGCCCCCTCGAGAGATTGGATGAAAATGTGTGAAAAGACCACAGACAATCTCTCGATAAGAAAGAAAGGCTAGAATGGACTGACTAGATAAAGTGACAAAGTCACAGGATAACAAAGACTGACATAAGAGACTAGGGCTAGGGTAGTCTATAAGATAGACCACGAGGGGAAAACATCCTCATTGTCATCCACACATCCAAGAGATCAAGTGCAGAGTGAGAATAGAGCAGCAACAGTTAGCAGCGATGGTATTGGTGCATAGATTCAACCGTGTTCGCCAATTCCAGAGGCCAGCAGAGGCAGGAGAGCTAGTAAGTACCACAAAACCTCCTTGTACTTTGATGCATTTATTGTTGTCATTAATGCATGCTAGGTAATGTAATAAATGCATGTTTATGTCAGGAAAGCGCATTTGTGTCCAAAAATGTGAATTTTTGTCTTCTAGATCAAATCGACAGTTCTGTGATGAACATACGCTGTCGATTGGATAAGCTGCTGAGAGGATACACTCAAGTAGGTCCTGTAGGAAAAACTAGGATAGCAAATAGGGCTAGGATTGACAATTCTATGATAGAACATACGTCGCCAATTAGGAAACTTCTCAAGAGGATTCACTCAAGCATAGGCCCTAGGATAAGATAAATCAAGGCACTTTGTGATGAACAGTGAGTACCAAGATATAGTACTTTGTGATGAACAGGGAGTACTAAAATATGAGCAGCACTTTGTGATGAACAGTGAGTGCAAGTGTGAGCAGCACTTTGTGATGAACAGGGAGTGCCAAACACGTAGTACTTTGTGATGAACAGGGAGTACCACTAGGATAGAAGCAACACTTTGTGATGAACAATGAGTGTCACTAGGATAGAGATGATTGATTTGTGTGACTACAGGAGTATTTGCCTATGCTGGAGTCATGAGAGAGATTCCCATTGACTCAGAGGTTGTGACCTGAGTTTACAGCCAAGGACCAAGCTGCGATTGAGGCTATGGATCTGAGATACATTATGTATGTACCTGAGTTTTGGGCGAACATGGGATTGCTGACTGCACTGGCGGAGAGGTGGCACTCTGAGACTTGCACTTTTCATTTATCGATGGGTGAGATGACAATCACCTTGGAGGATGTATACAGGATTCTACGGATACCGATTGATGGGGAGCTGATTCTGTACGATTGAGACGGAGACAGGGATACCCTTAGATGAGTGTTCTAAGATCCGAGACTAGAGATGAGGGTGGGACATGTGGCATGGGATACCATGACATGGACAGGATTAGCACTACCAATAGTGTTGGCAGGAGTTATCAGTGGGTTCCTCTGTCTGAATAGGGTGACACGAGGATTGGTTGCAGCCATATGTATTTTGACATCATTGTATCATGACACTTATGATTATATATATATGAGATGATTCATCTTTGCAGTAGCTATATGCATGTGTATCTATGTGATGAGATGTTTCATGATGTATGTTTCTATGTGATGGTTATGATATAGATGCAAATATGTACATGATGAAATGCCATATTTTTGTTCTTTTATGTTTTATATGTTATGCATATGTGAATGTGAATGTATGAAATGTAGATGGATATGACAATGCAAATAACTATTTACATGATGAGAATGTAAAATATGCTAATATGTGTTGTGTGCAGGATGTGATGCAATTGTGATATCTATATGTATGTATGAAATGCTTAATATGTGGTAATGCAGGTGAAACTATATGAAATGCAAATGTTTTTGGTGTGTCATTATACTCAGTCATGTGATAGCAGGCTACATGGACTCAAGAAGGATGATGGAAGTCAATCAAGAAATGAGGATGGAAGATAGAAGATATGAAAGTGAAAAGAGCTTCTTGTGAGTTATCATCATTGAGCTTTATTATGGCAAGTAGGTTATGACAATCGAGGCATATGTTCGACCTAGAAAGTCATTGTACCTGTTTGCATGGAGATAAGATTGTCACAAACAAGGAATGCCCCAATTCATACTAGACTCACAGTGTCCTCATATCCTTGGACAAGTCATTGCATTACTAAAAGACAATCCATAGACAGCAAATACAAATAGGTGACGATACCCCATCCTTGCCTTTCTAGTCAAAGACATCCTAGAGATAGAATCTCTAGTCAAAGACATCCTAGAGATAGAATCTCTAGTCAAAGACATCCTCAAAAAGCTCAAAGACATGTCACCAAAAGATAAAATCAAAAGAAAACCAAGACTCGACACCAAAATCCACTATAGTCCTCAAGTTTAGTGTCTCTTGTCACTTGTATAAGTCTTATTTGATTGTGGTCACAATGTTTGCTTTCACAGAAAGGATAGATAGCACTGAACCATATGTTGTTTGAGTCTATTGAAAGATTTGATTTGTTGAAACCCATTGTTGCTGCTGTGTCTCATCTGAAACTGACTGAATCCATGAAACTGATACTTTATTGTGGAGAAGATGAAACTTTATTGCGGATCTGTGATGCAAATGTTGCTTTATTGTGAATTGTGCATGGATAGATTGAAGGAAGCTGGAAGAAACTGTACTCCTCAAAACATGTGATATTCTCAGTTCCAGACCCATCACTAGATGTAGGATTTGCCTTAGCCACAGATAGGATCTAATTTATTATGGATGGAAAGGGAGGTTTATTAGGAATGGCTAACCAATCTTGGGTAGATCAATAACAAGCCATGATGGGAATGTGTATAGTTTATTATGGATGAATAGGATGTGAGTGTGTGTGCAGAGTGAAAGATGAAAGTGAATCCTGAAGGAGGGAGGAGCAATGTCTCTACGCATGGTGCTGGTGACCCAGTTTTCACCATGGTACTTGCCCAGGGCGCCACCGAAGTGGTTTTCACTGTTGGACAAAATTATTTCTATTTACTTTTTTGATTTTTCAATGTTTTTTTTGTGTCACAAGGTGCCTGTTTGCCAGGTTTTCACCAAGTAACGATTTTTTTTGTTTTATAATTTTTTTTTGTATTTTTGAATTTTTTGATTTTTTTTGTATTTTTGAAATTTTTGATTTTTTTGTATTTTTGAATTAGGATACTCTGAAGAGCTATGTGTAAAACCTACGAAGGTGCATGTTGTTGATAGGATCCTCCAAAGGTTCACCCTCTATGGTTGAGAGCTGATATGCCCCAGATCCATATGTTGCTATAATGATGTAAGGACCAAGCCAATTTGGTTCAAACTTGCCCTTCTTCTCTCTGTCTTGCTGATTTTTGGGATTTTCTCTGAGAACTAAGTCCCCTACCTCAAATGTGTGAGATTTGACTTTGTGATTGTAGCTACATTGTTCCTTGACTGAATGATGTGTAGCTTGAGTGACTATCTTCCTTGATGAAGGAACTGAGATAGAATTACTAGTGTGGGGACTACACAAGCCCATATGCATGTCCCCTGAAGAAGTTTGGGCATCCCTAATAACAAAGTCCCTTGAGGAAGCTCCATTAAAGGTCCATGATGTATCGCCAGAAGGTAAAGGATGTGTGGAACAAGTGGATGATTGATGAAGGCTTATGATTGTGAAAAGAAGTGAAAGTAGGATAGCATGATGGAGACTTAGGATCAACAAGTATGCTTTTTGATTTAAAATTGTAGAAATTTTGCCCCTAGTTATTTTGATATTAGGAGAAATCAACTCTTATTCTTTTTCTTTCATAGGATTTTTATCCTTGACTTTGATTTTTGCAGAGTCCAATAGCTTTTGATTTTGATTTGAACTAAAGGACTTTTCTTTATTTTGACTTTTAGTTTTTTCTTTTCGTAGCTTGATTTTTGATCCCCAATGAGTAAGGGCTTTTGTAATTCTTGTTGATCCAAGTTTGGAAGTGGAGTGGAAATGGTATGAGTGGATGAAATGGTAAGGCTATGTGATTTCTCAAGAGGGTTGGCGATACGCTCAATAGATTCTTTGTTGGATCCACTCTTAGGACTATTGATATTAAGAGTTGCTTGCACCACTAAAGGAGATTTGCATTCAGACTTAGTAGCCACAACACTAGGTGGTTCACATCCAATTCCTTCCAAATTATTTATAGATTGTTCCTATCGACTGAATACCTTAGGAGATAGTGGGAGTTGATCAACATGAAAGATATACTCACCACATCCCAGATCTTTAATCTTGAATTTTTCTTTGAGCTCTACTTGCTTTGATGTAGAAGGTTTCAAGGATTCTAGATCCACATATGCTAATGAAGGAATAGCTTCTCGATTGACTGGGATTGTTATTTCTAATTAAGGTTGCAAATTGTTGCAATATATGAATGGATTTGGATCCGCTTTCATAGTCACTTCAACTCCATTGTGAGGAAACTTGATACATCGATGATATGTAGATGGGACTGTGCTCATTTCATGAATCCATGGACATCCTAGCAATATGTTGTATGTGAGATCTAGGTCTAGGACTTGACAAACCACATCCTTCGTAACTGGCCCAACTCTAAGAGGTAAGGTGACTGTGCCCTTGGATGAACGCTCTTCATCATCATAAGCCTTGATGGTGATTTTGTTTGTAGAATTCACAGCTTTATCAGAATATCCCAATTGTTTAATTGTGCTCAATGTACAAATATGTTTGTGTATGAAGGCTTGAATGTGTAATGGTGCATTATGTGGCTGACTTATGGAGACATCATTGGCTTCTATGAATGTAAGGGAGTGTGGAATGGAAAGGTATCCCACCATGGCTTGAAATTGGTCCACATTCAGATCAGTAGGAACAGCAGTGTCTCTCAAGATTTTATCAAGAATGGCTTTATGTGCGGGGGATATGCGTAAAAGCTCAAGGATGGAGATGAGCGCAGGTGTTTTACCTAATTGTTCTACAAGGTTATACTCAGGCTTGGTTGATGAGGAAGCGATGTTTTTGGCTGGAGCACCTTGCAAAGTGAATTTACCTCGATGGGTTGTAACATGACATTTAGAGGTAGGTTCAGAAGAAGATCCAACACCTTTTAGGATAATCTTGGGTCTTCGGGTAGAATTCTTAGGGTTTTTGTCCTTGATGATAATGGTAGAGACATAATTGTCCATCGAAATGTGATTGATAGTTGAATCATAGTTATAAGATGCTCTGGTATAGTTGGTTTGGTCATCTGTGTCTTTATCTTTTCCCTTGTCATGTTTTGGGAATGCTTCCTTAAACATCTCATGTTCTTGATTGGATGAGTGTCCCTCAATCTCAATGTCACCTCTATCAATGAGATCTTGTATGATGTTCCTTAGTTGATGACAATTTCCTATTTTATGACCCTTGCTCTTATGAAATTCACAATATTCATCATCATTCCACCAATTTGGTTTAACCTTTGGTTCATATGGAGGAAAATCTGGAACTGTGATTACCTTGTTTGCCACAAGCTTCTTGAAAACTGACTCAAGTGGTTCTCCCAATGGGGTGTACTTCCTTCATGATTTAGAAGTTGTTTGAGTATTCACCTGATTGTTTGTAGAGCTTGATTCGGAAAAAATGAATTTGGGTCACACTGTATTGGCATCAACAACACCATCATTGACTGTGTTCATGTTTTTGTTCCAAAATCTTGGCTTGTCTTTTCCTTTAAAGTCATCTTTGTTTTCCTTGAATATCTTAGTGACTCCTTGTTCAATTAGGACCTTCTCTATTGCTAAGCCTTTTTCAATGACGTCCTTGAAGGTGGACAAACAAGCTTTCCTTAAGTCATAACTAATCTCTTTGTTAACATTCTGGGTGAACATTTCTACCATTTGTTTTTGTGGAATTTCACAAGAGCATCTACTGGCTAGATTCCTCCATCTTTGTAAAAATGATGCAAAAGACTCTCCCTCTTTTTGCTTGGTGTTGCACAAAGTAGTGAGTGATATGTCTGTCTCTATGTTGTAGGAGAAATGTTGAATAAATGCCTCTGCTAGGTCA
This sequence comes from Cryptomeria japonica, assembly GCF_030272615.1. NCBI lineage: Eukaryota > Viridiplantae > Streptophyta > Pinopsida > Cupressales > Cupressaceae > Cryptomeria > Cryptomeria japonica. Next base: position 358,017,119 of record NC_081405.1, on the reverse strand, counting down.
CCCCATGACTTAATGCCAGGTGGAAGTTGGGAGAACCATTCCATAGCTTGATCACCTAATCTTTGTGGGAATAATCTCATCAAATATGTCTCTTCTACTGCTACCTCAATGCAAGCTATGAAAAATTGTCTTATGTGTGCCTTAGGATCCCCTTTGCCTCTGTACTTATCAAACTTAGGTGTCACAAAGTGTGTAGGAAAAGGAGGCATTGGAATTCTCTTGTCAAATGGATAAGGACATATGTCTCTCATTGTGTATGTTGGCTTTGGTGTATTTATATCCTCTATTTTCTTTTGTAAGTCCCTAATTTGTTGCTCCAAATTGCTCTTAGGTGGAGATCGACTTCTTGGACCATGCCCCATGTGTGAGGCACCAATTGGAGGTCTATCATGTTGCATATATGGATGATATTGATCATACACATGTTCATATGGAGGAGGTCTATAGTGATGTTGTGTATATGGACCACTTGGTATAGATTCATGTTGAGGAATGAAATATCTATTTTGTCCATGTATACCATACTCTACAGGCATGTCATGTTCTAATGTGTTGCCCCCAAATTTGACATGGGGTTTCCTTGTGTCCAAATTTTGAGCATGCCTTTGAATATCCCATTGCTTTGGTGGTTGATCCTTAGCATTGGTATGTGATTGAGCATATCTTTCTACATAAGACTTCCATAATGGTCTATGAAGGTGAGTATCATATGCTTGACCATGTGTATGTGGGACCTCTGGTTTTTGAAACAAAGATGATGGTGCTTCAGGCACCATATGTGGTCCTCTATTGCCTCCACTATTAGGCCTTCTTTGATCCATGTTGGAGTGAGGTTGTTGCAAAGGTCGATGTTCTATTATTTGAGACATGTCAAAATCATGAGGTATCTTGGCTCCACTTTGTGCCATCATTTGTAAGAAGTATTGTCTATCCCTCCTCATTATTTCCTCAATCAATCGATTGAAGCAGGGGTCCATAATGGATTCTTCCACATCTGTTGAATGTACGGAGAAGTTACCCATATTGTCATTATGTGTATCATTGTTGTTTGTAGTGTCCATGTTCTCAACATTTGGAATGTTTCTATAGGCATCCATGTCAGGTAATGTAGTATGATCAGAATTGAAAAAGACATCATTGTCATACTCATAGACACTCATGTTTGTGGACTCTTGAGCCTCTTTAGTTTCTCTCCTAGATTTTTGAAGATGGGTTTCAACCATGAACTAGGTATTGACCGAGATATGTGAGACTAGATGAAAATGGAAAAAAGTATGGAAGACCAAGAAATGGATGAAATGTAAATCAATCTGAGGTGTACTTGCAATGTCCAAAGTGTAAGACCAAGTATGTATGTAGTAGAGTAGGTGTGACTTCCAAAAAGAGGATAGTTTCTCTTGATGAGGTAACTTGACCTTGACTCTAAGTAAGACCAAATGAGACCCAAAGGTGATAGACCTTGATGAGGGACCACTTAGCAAAGTGTTGTTGTATGTAGTGTGTTGACAAAGTATGATGAGGACAAGCAAGTGACCTTTTGACTCAAGTTTAGACAAATGTGAATGTAATATGAGATGTAAAGCAATGATGGACTTTGTGAGACCCAAAGATAGGTTGAATGCTAAATGAAACCCTGGAGAAATGACCTAGGAAGCTCAAGAATTCCAAAACTGACTGTGTTTGTTTGTTGGACTGTAAAAGTTTTTTTTTTTTTCCAATTCTAAACATAGACGCGCCTGTATACTACACAAACACGATTTCCTGACACAAATGTGGTTCTGTTTAACACAGATGCACTTCTGAGATTTTTGTAAAGTGCATTGTTGATTCTGGAAACACAGATGCGTTTTTGCCCTTCATAGACACGGTTATACAACACAGACACTATTATATCAGACACAGACACGTTTCTGCAAAATTTGTGCATTTTTTTCCAATTTGTGAATTCATTTTTGTTGTGACCAAATCTGACTGTTTTACTATTTTTCATGACAAGAGGACACAGTGTTGATGAAGACCCAATGTTTGCAAGTGTCTAGACTCAAAATGACTCCAAAAAAAAAGTGTGTTGTTTGATGTAAAAAATGTTTTGCATACACTTGAAGACACAAAAGACACTATGTTTTGTTGTTTGGTCTTGAATGTTCTGAATGTTTAAAATAAGTCAAGCACAATTCTTATGGCTGGCCAAGACAATAGTTATTGATCCCACATGGGGTTTTACCCCCGAGGCTATGTTATTCAGAGTGGATACTTAGATGCTTGACCTCACTGGCTCCACCCTCGGCACTCACTTCTCAGGTCAGCCAAGCATCAGTCCCCACGAAAACTCCCCGTGGTGAACTTTGTATCTCTACTAAGAACCGTATGTGTGTGGGCCGCTACCAGAGGTCCAACCTCCTGCCTCAACAACTAGAAGGATTTGGGCTTCTAAAACAAAAAGGTGCTAGTAAGGGCATCCGCTCGTGTGGCCATACATGCGGCACTTTCAGCTCTCTAAATACAGAAGGCTCCCAGCTGATAGGGGTTACGCCCTACAACTGATCAAATAAATTTGATCAAACGGGTTTATGGGGAGACATAGTGTCGGTATGCACTAATTAGCACACGTTATTCATAGTTTTCACCATGAATACAGTTGTTTATAGTGGTTCGGAAGAGGTGGGTTTTCCTCGCTACCACTTGGGTCATTCTCTTCTCACTAGTAGTCCTAATGACCACATGGGAAGACAGGCCCTCTAAAGATTAAACAAAAAGAGCCAATTGCTCAAGACACAAAAGACAATGATTCAATTTTAGTGCACCAATTGAAGTGTTTGCTAGTCTATGAAAACAAGGCACACAATAAAAATCCAAAAACCCTTGCCAAGGACCTACAACAAAGAGTTGTTAGGAGTTTGGATTGTTTCAAATAATCACCCCTTCCTGCAAGCACACAAGTTAGGTAAATTTTAAATCCAAAAGACTTTGTGAAATAGGGGCCTTCAACAAAACGATTTTACTTTCAAGACAAGCTGCACCAATTTCGTTAGCTAGATCTGAAAATGTTAGCTCAAAATAAACCAGATCTGAAACCTTAAATGCAAAACCCAAAACCAAATCAATAAACCCAAAAAAAATTGAAACCGATGCACACAAACATGGTTACCTTCGACACAGATGTGACTTCATGATGCAGACGTGGTTCTGTGAGACATAGATGCGACTCTAGAACCCAAACACGATTTCTGGACACAGACACATCTAAAAACACCACAGACGCGACTAAGGAACACAAACGCGGTTTTTGGAATCTACAAAATAAAATATTGTGGATAACATAGACACGATTCTAGATGTCACAAACACGCCAGAAAATAAAAAACGCGATCCGAAAGTACGCAGACGCGAAAATATCAAAATGCTGTCAAAAATGTCAGATCTGCAACTTCAAAATACAAAATCTGCAAAAAGGGACAAGAGTCCCACCAGGCGTGCCAAAATGTTTACAATGAAAATGGATAACAATAATAATGATATTGAAAGGCTAAATGAATTCAACCACAAAACCCTAGCCTAACAACAACAAAGATCCACCATAACATATGGAGATTACCTAAGACAATGCAAATCAAATGAAATCACAAAGATTATACCATCACATGTCCAATAGGGTTTGGATCTCCATTCTTCCTATCTCCATTGATCTTGCTTGATATATTTGCTCTCAGATTTTATGTGCACAAGAGCTCAACAAAGAACGGAATGTGGTTGCAAGTAGGATTGCATATGCCAAGTAGTCAAATTGATCAAGTAGTTAGGTCATTAGGATGATTGATTAGGGTTTGATAATGAAGGAAGCATCTCCTTATATAGAAGACACTATAAGAAATGGAGGGATAAGATTTAAAGGTGTAAAAGGAGGTCGGCTATGATTAGAGGGTAGGTAGAAGAAATAATAAAATAATGAAAGGGGTAGGTAGTGTATGAATTAAGAGATGAATGACATGTGTCATGGGTAGAAAAGGCTAATGAATTAATTAAATAAATAAAGATTTATTTAATTAATAGAAGAAGTGGGATAATTAAATAAATAAGATATTTATTTAATTTAGGAAAAGGATAATTTAAATAAATAAATGTATTTATTTAAATGAGAAATAAGGCTAGAAGAGGATAAATGAATTAATTAAATAAATAAAGATTTATTTAATTAATAGATGAATTAAGCTAAGATAATTAAATAAATAAAATATTTATTTAATTAGACTGGACAATTTTAGGTGTCTACAGACATCAATGACAATATTTGCAAACAAGGTCCTTAGGAGTTGTAATTTTATCAATAAGATTCACCACATTATTAGACTCAAGGCCAATATCATTAGTAGAAAATTCAAGATGCTCAAACTCAATCACATTGGTAGAATGAGAAGGCAATAGAGTAGTAAATATTTGGAGGTTTTTATTAGGAGGAGTTGTGGATTTGTTTCCTTTGTCATTCACACCAACTATAGATATGGTATTGTTATCAATTAAGTCTTGAATCTTACTCCTTAGGGAATAACACATTTCAGTGTCATGACTAGATTGACGAATATATTGGCAAAAATATTTGGAATCATGATAAGGTGGAAAAGGTCTGGATGTCTCAATTGGTTTGATGGGAGGATGTTTCAACATAATTTTGTTCAACAATTATGTCATAATGCTATGCAAATATTCAGAAAGGGGAGTAAATTCTTTTCTAAAATAATTGGATAAAGGAGGTACACTTGTTGTCGCAATTGCTACCCAAGTATTGTTGTTGTCATTAAACTTGATGAATCTCTTATCCAGTTTAAACTTCACAAAAGGTTGTTGAGTACTTTCATTCTTATCAACCAAAGTCATTGAATGAGATTGTTTAAATTGACTCACTTGAAGCCGATAGTTATGAGGTACTATGCACAACTGCATAAAGGAAGTAAACTCAAAAAAGAGAAGTTGATCCCTAATGTCATTTTTTAAATTATAAATATGGACATCATGATTAGGCATAGAATAAGAAATTTGAGGATACAAATGCTTATATCTACCAATAAAATCAATCACTTATTCTTTAATACCTTGCTTACAATGAATCAAATTAGTCAAAGTAATCTTAGGACCAATATTATTGTGAAATTGTTGAATAAAAGCATTAGCCAATTGTTGAAATGATGTAATTGAAAAATGAGGTAAATAACAATACCATTGTAGAGCTTTATCACTAAATGTTCTAGTAAACAATTTAACCAAAAAAAATTTATAATGACCAAAATCACTACATAGTTTGAAATGTTTTCACATGAGTCAAGGGATCACCTTTTTCATTATAGAGCACCAATTGAGGGATTTCTACATGTTTAGGGGGACAACATGAACAATTTCATTAGATAATGGGCTCACTACATCAAATGTGGGCACATTAAACTTGGATTGGTTCATGGAAGCTATTTCTCATTGTAAGGATGACACAGTTTGAGCTAGGTTATTAATGGTTGCTTCAATTGATGGGTTGAAATTAGATATGTTTGATTGGGATGGAGGAGTAACATTGTTGAAGGAAGGAGGAGGTTGAGAATAAGACCTCCAAACAAGTCACTATGATAGGTAGGTATGGGAGATGATTGGGTGACAAATGGAAGACTCGCGAAAATATAAATAAAAGAATTTTGATTAGCAATGTTTTCCCCTTGACTAACATGTGTAGGAATAACATTTTGTGTGGAAGTAGTCATGATTTTGGATGTGAAAGTAGGAACACTAGTCATAGGAATAGAATGATTAACTTGACTAGGAGCTTGAGTATAACCAAGGACTTCGGCATAACTTTTCAAATGTATGATATTAGTGTCAAAAATATGAGCAAGACCACAGAAAAAATCAATGCCAACTTGATCACTTTGAACCATTCTTTTTAATCCTTCAATAAATGGGACAACCTCACTTTTTGGGTATTGTTGACTCATCCATCGTTGAATATTTTTAAATTTGTTGTCAATCTTCTTCAATTGGTCAACAAAAACCATAATTAGTGATTCACTCTTATCATGAGAATCATGCAAAGTATGGGGATAAATAACATCAATTGTTGGAATAGAAGAACCACTCACATTCTCATGAAACAAGCTATCCAAATTAGGCTCCATATCCATAGTAATTAAATATCAGGAAGCCTTAATTTTGTAACTTCTTCTCATGACAATATTATAGGTAGGACTAATAGTAGTAAAACTCATGCACAAATGAGGGAAATTTAAATTTGGAAATTATGATTAAGCAATACATTATTTTGTGAAAAATGATTGATTAACCAAATAATTAAGAAATTTGATTTGTGAATTTAAAAGATAAATGCATCCATATCATAGCATAACATCCACAAAGATCAAATATAAAAATTAATTTGAAAAATCATGCAACCCACATGATAAATTTTAGAATTATAAATTAGGGTTTTTGTAAATTCAACCACTTAATTTATGTAATTAAATTTGGAAATGATACCTATGAGGGAAAATTTGAATTTTAATTAAATGAATAATCAAAACTGAAATGATAAATCCAAATTAGACAACCCACAAGCTCAATTTAATATATAAAAATTAGGGTTTTTGTAAATTCAACCACTAAATTTTTAAAATTCAAAAAAATTAAACTTGCAAATGAAAATTTGTATTTTTAAATTGCATAAACACTCAAATCTAAAAACATAAATCAGAATTACAAGTGTAAGGATTTAGGTTCATCAAAATGTAATAGTAAAAAATTAAGATTTCCACAATTAGATATATGAAAGCCACTATTTTTAGGCTTAGGGACTATTACATTGAAAGAGGGAGGTAAATATATTGGATCTAGCCACAAATCATTAAGGATAAGGACTGAGATTTCTATTAGATTTACTAGATTTGGATTGGACTACCCTCTTTTAAGTTGAATTGTGAAAATGTTGAAATAATTAGGGTAAATATGTTGGAATTGATGGAAAAATGCATGAATAGTAAGCTACAATGGTCAGATCAAAACACAAACCTAGATCTGAGAAATGTAAATGTGCTCAGATCTGTTCCCAAAAGGAGCTCCTAATTTTTTGGGACTAGTATGGTGGTCACTCTGGTCCTCCACACTTTTTGCACTCTAATGGGGATTTATTTGTCATTTTGAATAAAGACAATTATGAAGATCGTATCTTCATACTTGCTTCTATGCATAGTAGAGAAGGGAAATAGGTTGGGAATAGGGATTTGTCTTAGGTCAAACCCTGATTTTGGAATTAACCATGAAATAGAAATAAAATATGATTGAATTTCAGTAATGGAAATGTTTTCCTTTTGAGGGAGATGTTGAATAATGATTGAAACACAAATGATATACCTTCTTGTGAAGTTTTGTTTGTCTCTGCAAATTAGGGTTTCAGGAATTCTTTAGTAGTTCATAGAACATGAATGTCAACTCCAATGCTTGAATCTTGACCTTATCTAATACTTGAAACAAGACTAATTACTTTCTCACTTGAACTTGAATGCTTGATTGCTTGAATTGATTAATCAATATTATTTTCGGATGATCAAATGAGAGGGGCAGACCTCCTTTTATACTTCCTCGATGAATAACAACTTAATTTTTCAAATGAGCTGACAGAAAGCTAGAATTCTCACCCAAATCTCATGTCCATTAAGGGGCCCAAAATTGGATCCTAATTGGGAGGGCCAAAGTGCCTAACACTTTGGTCCTACCTAATCAGAGACCAAAAATTAAGGGTTGGATGAGGTGTGAGGTGAAAATAGTGGCAAAATTGCATAGTATGAGTAGAATTGGGTCTCAGTCATGCCTTGGGGCATGAACACAAAGGTGTGGGCTGAGATGCAAACAAAATTGTAATGGGGTACAATTTAGGATGCCACACAACATTATTTACAAGAAAGCTATACCATGTGGAAGAGATGATATCTTAAGATAGCTAGTATACAAACACAAGAGATAGTCAATATTGAAGGAGGCTCATGAAGGCATAGGAAATAATGGTGGAGAAACTCTAGCTAGGAGAGTACAACTTGTTTGATTATGCTTCCCAACACTAAAGAAGGATGTAAAGGAGTATGTGAAAGGTTGTCACATTTTCCAAAGAGCAGAGAGACCTACTGTAAGAGATCAGATGTCACTGAGATAAATGCTAGCATAGAATCCATTTGAGAGGTGGGTAATAGATTTCATTAGACAAATTGATCCACTAGAAAGGCATTCAAAAGCTAGATTCATCATTACTATAGTGGAGTATTTGACCAAGTGGGTAGAGGCAGAACCAACAAAGGATTGTACATGAAGATTGCTGCAAAAATTTTGTAAGAGAACATAATCACAAGGTATGGATGTCCTTTAAGTATTGTGAGTGATTAGGGGAAGCATTTTTTCAATAACATGATTAAGGAACCACTTGAGAATTTCATGATTGTACATGATAAAATTTTAGCATATCACCTACAAGATAATGGGGCAAGTGAAGCATTGAACAAGATAATTGGCAAAGGATTGACTAAGATGTGTGATAGAAATATAATAGATTGGGACATAAAAGTACTTGTGGTACTTTGGGCCTATTGCACTACATATAGGGGGACTAATAAGTTCACTCCATTTCAATTGATGTATGGCATGGATGCAATAGTTCCAATGGACTTCATTATACCTAACGTGTGTATAATACTGACTTTGTGGTTTTACGATGATTAGACTTTGGCACAAAGGATAGAAGAAATGAGAAAATTAGATCAATTCTAGTATATTGCAATGTATAATCATCAATTGGACAAAAAATTATAAAATTCTTAACTAAAGCAATTAACCATACATGCATGTCATCATAACACAATGAAAAAGAATAGGTGTTGATGAAGGAATTTCATAAAATGATGAACTCAACATTTAGAGAAGCATTAAATATCTTGTACATGACATATAGAATAGTTTTATGCATAGTATCAACATAAGTGCATGACATTGCCAGGTTCTTGTAACGGTGTACCATCCATCTCTGATAGATCATATGCACCAGAACCATGGATTGAGGTGACTACATAAGGACCCAGTTAATTAGGGCTAAACTTCCCTTTTTGATCAAGTGGTGCATTTACATTCCTCTAGTTTGTATAGAGAATGAGATCACCTATATTGAAGGTATGATAAAGGACATTCTAATCATTCTACTTTGATAAAGATTTTTAATAAACTTGAAGTTACTTGAGGGCCTTAAGTCAATGCTCATTGAATGACTTGAGTTAATTCAGATGGTCTGTATGGTAAGTATCATTGTCAATCAACCCTCTAATGGAATCTTTGACTCTAGAGGCAAAATAGCATCAACACAATTCACAGGGTTAGTATGAGAAAATTGAGAAAAATAATAGAAGCATAAAAATATTTTACACAAGTAATAGAATGCTTCTTTCTCTGATTTTCTCTATATGTTTAATACAAAGTACATACATATATAGGATTTGTGTTTCCTACTTATAGGAAACTACTCTATAACAACTCTCTTATAAGTATTGAGTTGTTTTTAACAACTCAAGATATGCCACTATTATAGTAACATATTATGTAAACCTTAACAAACCTAATTATTATTTTATGCATCCTATGATGTGATATTTCTATCACCTATGTGAACACTAATTCCCAACACCCCCCTTAGTGTGAACATGGGGAGAAAGTACATCAGAATACTTGATGACCACACTCATTAGTTCATCCTAAGGTAAAAGTAGGGACATACACATCTACTTGCGACAAGCAATAGTGGAACTCACCTCACTATGCTTACTTATGCTTTCATCTAAGGATAGGGACAAACATATCTATCCAACATCAAGATTATGAATAGGGACACACACATTTGCTCACAATAATTATGATTAAGGACACACATGTCCAATTATAATCACAAACTTTTGTGGTTGAGGATAAACACATCCAATCAATCACACCATCAAGTGAATGGTGACAAACACATTCATTCACAAACAACCAAGAATTGTGATTGGGGACAAACACTTCCAACCACAACATGAAAAACTTGAGAACCAATTCTTCGTTATCATGTATGTAACCACCATTAAATATCATTGCCACTTTAATCACAAATGATATGGTTTTTGTTGCCACCTGGAAACTGATCTTTGCTTTATTCATTTAGATGCAAGTTGATTTGTCACTAAAATGATTTTACAACCTCGTCGCAGCTTGTGACTGACAAGAGATTGTTGAATGTCCTCCAACCTCCTATGCCTCCATCCTCCAATTAATTTGCTACTTTATTAGAAAATTTATCTCTTGAGGATCATTTCATCAATTGTGAGGAAATAATATATCTCCCCCCTTGATGTCAACTTCTCACAAGGAGTGTCGGATACCACCAATCGTACACTCCAAATAGACTTTTGAATTTTGATACATATATTTTGGAAAACATAACAATTAATGACTCATAAAAATAGACCCTATTCTAAACATATGATACAACTTGACTTTAGCAACATTTACAAGACAATAATAATATGCAACTATATAACTTAGAAACATGGCAGAGGCTGTTAGATAATGCCCATGTCTTGGGTTGATTGTACACATCATGTTTTTGGCATCCCATATGTGTTCATCCTTTCTTCTATATTTCTGGTTCAAAAGTAGCTTTAAGATGAGACATTCCAATAGCCCATAAATTATTCTCCACCACAAAAATAATAGGAAACTTCCAAAAGGCAACCATATTCAATCATTGAACTGGCCATTGTTACTGGTACCATCTCCAAAATAAAATGCAATAGCTACACTATCAAATTTATCATCCTTCATAACTTCTCTTTTGTACTTTTACATAAAATAATCTCCTAGTGGCAATAGGAGTTCCTTCATCAATAAATGCAAAACCACCCAATACACCATGTTCTTTAGAGAACATATACATAGAACCTCCTTACCCTCTACAATAACCAGTAGTCTTGCCAAAAATCTCAATCATTACTGCATGCACATGATCTCTATAAGTACTGCAAACAAAGTCATGGGATTCAAGAGCCTTTATAAATCTGGTGGAGACTACCTCCTACCCATTCCAAGGATATAGAAACCCAAACATCTTTCCTCTATAATACATTTGATCCCATGTGACTTAGAATGATCTTCTCAAAACCATATCCTCATACAACACTGAGCCCTTCTCCCTTGTGATTAATGGTTCTGACTTGGTTGGTAGCTTCTCAACAATCTCTGAGGTAGATGCCACTACAATGACAAGGGCATGAGGTTTCCTCTTTGTAGAATAAGAAGCCCTCTACAAAATTCTTTTGGAAGCACTCTTAGAAAAATGTGGATTGGAGCCATTAAAATCTTTGAAGACAATCACAATTTTTGGCCTCCTTGCGGATGACATCGAGAATAGAGTTGGTGAGCTCTCCACCCTTAATCTAGTGGCCCTTGGACCAGTTATTTCCAGCTCCAATCTACCCAAAGACAAATTTATTAGGCCTAAAATTTTGACCATAGGGGCCAAATCAAACATTGTATATGGTGCCAAGTTCGAGATCCATGAGCACCGCTCTAGGCACATATCAACCCCTCTCGCCTCATTATAATACACATTTATTCTCTCCAACTGCAGATTGAAGTCACCCTTGTATGATCCCATTAGATTTATCCTATGATCATCGCATATCACTTCCTTGTTTTAGGCTCATGGGAGTTAGATATTGGATTCTTTCTTGCATCGAACACTCTACTCTCAACTAAAACAAAAACAAAAACAAAAAAATTGAAAACAACAAAATACTCTCCTAAACTGCAAAGAACTACAATTCACAGGATTTCATTATCTTGAGCCCTCCTATGAAGGAGCTAAACCCAATCCTTCTTTGATACCATATAAGAAATTTGGGCAGAATAATAGAAGCATACAAATATTATACACAAGTAATATTGTGCTTCTTTCTCTGATTTTCTCTATCCATTTAATATAAATTACATACATATATAGGATTTGTGTTTCTTTCTGTATAGGAAACTACTCTATAACAATCCTCTTATAAATATTGAGTTTTTTTTAACAACTCAATATACACCATTATTATAATAACTTATTAAACAAAACTAATTATTATTTTATGCATTCTATGATGCCATATTGCGAACACCTATGTGAACATTAATTCCCAACAATCGTATGAAGTGGTACTAGTATCCATATGAACACTCATGTGATAGGCCCATTATGCATAGGTCAATTGAGTGTGCCAATCTTTATCATGTTTATTGACCATCTTGCACAAGATTTGTTCAATGGATTTATTTGAAGCTTTAGCTTGACCATTAGGTTGAGGATAATAAGGTGTAGAAAATCGATATTAAATATGAAATTCATTGATAAATTGTTTTACTTCCTTGTTCTTACATGATATACCATTGTCGGACACAAAGGTAGAAGAAAATCCAAAATGAAAAATTATATTGTTTAGAAGAAAGTCATAGATTGCTTTAGTGGTAGTGGATCGTAGCAGAATAGCTTCAACCCACTTCATAAAGTAATTGGTACTTGTTATGATGAAGGCATGTCCTGTAGAAGAAGGGGGGTATATCTTTCTAATTATATCAAGTCCCCAAATTTGAAAATGTCGAGAAGCTTGAGTGCAAAGTTCCTATGCAGGAGCTCAAATAAGATTGCTATGTTGCTAACATTGAGGACATTTCTTAACAAAGGGAAAAAAATTGTGTTCCATTGTTTGCCAAAAATATCCCATGTGTATCGATTTGTGTACTAATATTTAACCACCAAAGTTTTGACCCCCAAAGCCAAAATGAGCTTCTTGAATTGCAACAGGTATATCTGCCTTAGTAAGGCATCAAAGAAAAAGACCATTGTAAGATCTGTGATAAAGAACATTAGAAAGAATGATATAATGGGCCGAAAGTTTTTAGATCCATACATGAGTTTTCTTACTAGTGTCATCGAGAAAACTGCTAGACTTTAGATAGTTATAGATATGAGATTACCACTCCCTTAAGTCTATGTGCCCACACATAAGACTACTGAATTCAAGTTTATCAGAGATAGTAGGAGAGCAGAGAGCCTGTATTACAAAGTGATACTCGTCTATATTGTAGTCAATGCGTACAAATGAAGTTGCACTTTTCATTGCATCCACATGGCATTTCTCTCTCCTAGCAATAGTATAAGAAGAAAGAAAATTAAGCAAAGTCAAAGACAAATCTTGATATTGAGATAGCTTAGATTGTTTAGCTTGAATGTTCTCATGATCTGATTTACAATTAGTTCAAATCACTATGAATAGGAATATGTGTAATTTCATATACAATCACAGCATATAAATAGGCAATAATGGTTTCATACTCAGCAATATTAATTGTATAATGGAATGCAACTTGAAAGGATAGAGGATTTGTCTTTCCCTTAGGTGAGATCAATACCACACCTGCTTACCAATTTGACATCTCAATCCATTGAAATAAATTTCCCATACAGGTTCACAATATATAGTAAATATATTTTCATCTAGGAACAAATCTAACGTAGGTGAGGGAGCTTATTCTATTTGATCAACAATATCTTGACCTTTAAATTAATTTCTGAGTTACAAACTTGAGATCAAACTCAAAAAGCAACATCACCCATTTCGCTAATCTCCTAGAGAGATCAACTTTAGAAAAGAAATGTTTACGAAGATCATTTTTTAGAATCATATGAGTCTCTGCATGGAGAAGAGAATGCCTTAGCTTCTATGTTGCAACTTGATGAGAACAACACACTACCTTTCCATAGCAAAGTAATGAGTTTCATAATCAGCAAGAATATGGGTAATGTGATAGTCTTCTCTTTTCTTACCATCATCATCATATTGAGCCAATAAGGCTACCAAAGCATTGGAAGATGATGATATATAAAGAAAAAAGGCTTAATCTTGCACTATAGGCATTAAGATAGGAGGATTAGCCAAATAAATCTTGATAGAATCAAAAGCTTCTTGACATTAATCATCCCATAAAAAGCACATATTTTTTTAACAATCAAAGTGAATGGAAGGGTATGACTAACCAATTTAGTTGCAAATCTATGAATTGCTCGAATCTTTGATTGCAAACTATGAAGTTGTGAGATGCTCTTAGGTGGAGGCATGTTAACAATTGCATCAATATTATTTGTACTGACTTCAATTTCATGATGAGAGACAATGAACCTTAAAAGTTTGTTGGCATATTGTTAGATACTTGAATAGTCCCAAAGACACTAAGAGGGGGGGTGAATCAGTGTCTAACTGGTAAACAAAAGATTTAAGCTTGTTTGCAACTTTATAACCCAAATTAATATATCTATAAACAAGCAATAAAGAAATAAAGAGAAATAACAGTATAACCATCAATGCACACCATAACAAAAATATTTTTGGTGAGGAAATCCGGTAGGAGAAAAACCTCGGTGGGATTTGTGACCCACAATATTTACTCACTATTCAATATGAATAAATATTACCTACACAATAGGGGCCAGCACATGCAGGAAGGTCAACAACCTAGAGCTCACTGCTTAATCACAAAAAGGAGTCACATTGACTACAAAATTGAATGATTAAATCCAATGACAATGTAATGCTCAAAATAGCATCTGCAATGCTGGATTTAGTACTAGTTTAAGCTCTATCAAATACCTCTTCCATAAACCTTTGTTCGCTCTTCTCTTCTCTTATTCGTTCATAAAATTATTACATCAAAATGCATAGATAGATATTCGCTCTCATATTCATTACCTAATTACATATCCTTACTTCACTTACATACCATACATTCTTTTCACACTTACAAAATAACCTATAAGATCTCATACATATATGAGTCTGTACAATACATCATTTTAGCTATACAAATAATTACAATACAAAACAATATAATTTCCATGTCGACTCAGAGTGTCGGTCAGATCTTCTATCGGTGTAGACTGGGTGCCAGTGAGAATGATCTTGTTGTGTCTATCGGTGTCGATAGATGTTGTCTATTGATGGTGTAACCTGTGAACTGTGTTACCAGTTGGTTTCCATCAATGAAAACATCAACTATTCTCATCTGAGTATATAATACCAATAATCTCCCCCTTTGGCATTGATGGCAACACTCATGAGAAAAATCCAAAAACAGATATCCAAAAATGAAATCCAAAATTGATCGAAAAATAGGAGTGCTCCCCCTAAGAAAATGATCTCTTCTGTAAATTTTTCTCCACGCTACTACTCCCCCTTTGACATCAATGACAAAGGATGTCAAAAAAGTCAAAGAATTTAAAAATTCTACCTCATAGTCTGTAACTCATTCTGTACAATCTAAAAGATATCCAGCCAAAATCAGATTAAGACTCTGCATAAATTTAGTGTTGTCAGAAATAATGGTTTCAGTCTGTTGGATCATACCGGTCAGATAATGCATATGTTGCTCTGGTGATCTTTTTCCTTGAATTTTTGCATTAGACAGCTTAATCTATTGTGTTATAAGGTTGTCCAATCTAGGACCAAATTTATTTTTTAGCTCCCGGGCCTTCATTCTTATCCTTGCTTTTTCCTTTTCTAATTTATCAATCTTTTCTTCAAAAACTACCATTTATTGATCAGAAAGTAAAGTAAGTTCCAAAGAACCTATCATTTTGTCTGCTATATCATCAATCTTTTTTTGTGTTTTCTGTATCTCTTCCTTAATGTCTTTTGTTAGGTTTTGAGGCTTGCATGCTTCCTTATACAATTCTTTATATTCCAAAATAGTGGAATTAAGTACCGATAACAAAGAATCAATATGCTCAGTACAATCTTTAATAGTTTTATCAAAGAATTCATGTTTCTCCTTGCTCATCCTTTGTTTAACAGTCTCCTCATTGATTTTATCTATAGTTAGAATATTTGAAGCAATGAATTTGGACAATGTGTCCAATTTACCTAAAGATCCATCAATATGATCTATCTTACATTCCAGTGCAATCATTTTCAAAATAGGTAATGTATCATCAATGGCCTTAAATGCTAAGGTGTTGCAATCTGTGATCCTCTTTATGGAATATAAAATTACATCTGTTACATTTGTAGGTCTCTAATCCATAGTGGAAGTGCTAGGTGGAGTGTGAGGTTCTACAGTTGGTTTCTTCTCACCTCTGGATGTCTACACATTAACCTCTATTGCTATCTTGTTTCCATTATTGACCTTTTCTTTATTAATTGTTTCCTCCTTTTCCTCACTTTGTGTTTCAATTTTGTTTTCAACTTGACCATCATCCTTTCTTTCTGCCTTGTTGACTACTGGTTCAGCTATACTTTGTTCTTGGCCATTTCCAGCTTCATTTTGTGCTTTTATTTTTGCTTCTACCAGTTTCTCAATGTTAAGTTGAGTAGTATCTAGGATGGTATCTATTTCCTTAACTTCTGCTGGTATCTCAATGTTCTGAGAGTCAATAGTATTGACCGGTGACTTAGAGATCTCAATATTTGTAGCTTCAGTTTGCTTTACCTCTAAGGTTTCCTTATCCATGACAATGTTGAAATCCTGAGTGTCCACATTCATAGTAAAATGAATGTTTGAATCTAGATTAGTATCATCTTGTGTCATTTATTTTGCCTTCTCTTCTAGTTGACTTTCAGTTTGTACTGATGTCTCTGCAGTTATTGGTGGGGTGTCCTGTGCCAGTGGAGGAAGGTTATCTTTGACCATTATATCAGGTATACTACCAATTTTACCTTTACCTTTATCCTTCTGATATACCTTTGCAAAAGACACATCCATTTTCTATCTATCCTTTTCTTCTTTCTTCTCTTTTTCCACAAAAAACATATCCCATTTGTCTGTTGTTTCATCTACTATTTCTTTCACTCTGCCTGCCATAAGGCTAACCTGTTGGTGACTACTCACAAAAACTGTTCTATTTTCTTATGATATTAAGTCATCAATTTCCTTTTTGGAGTTAACAGGATGCACAGCAAGTAGAGCCTCTACTTTCAATTTCTTATCTAATTCCATGACCGACATTCTTTTTGCCTCTAGCCTTAAGTATAAATCATTAGGTAGATCATCTACAACCTCAATAAGAACTTTATTGTATATGTCAAGGTACAAAATAATGTTTTCTTCTATAGTGTCTTTATCCAAATCCTTGAAAAAATGATAGTTTATTCACATTGCTAAGGTTACCTTCTTGTGTGATTTCATTGATCAACTCTTCCAGTGTAAGAATATTCGGTGCCTTAGGTTCTAATTTCTTCTTTGGAGTTACCTTCTTCTTCGGACCACTAGGCTCTCTTATATCCTATTGTTTCTTTCTTTGAGTTCTTGTCGTCTTGGGAGATGGAGCAAGTGTCGGTGAGGGTTTTATTTTCTTCCTATCCACTCTCTTGAATTCAGCTCCGTCATCATTAGAATCAGAAGAAGTAGCCATAGGAGAAATGTGAGCTACTGATATCTTCTTTGATTGACTTTCTGTCACACTAGCAGCAATAGCACTAAGATTCATCAAACCTTCTATAACATCTTTTACCAATTTAGAAGCATCTTTCATGAATTTGTCTCTTTTTTTTTCTCTGCTTCATCATAGCGACATCACTTTCAATGGTTTAAGTATTACCAAATATTTTCTCTGTTGGTTCTAGTGGAGTATCTAGGAGTATTTTTGCATATGAGTCTAAGATGTGAGAGTCCACCTCATATCCCATTTCAGTAATCCATACAGTTCTGGGTCTAACTACTTACATCTAGATTTCATGTCTCTTCACTACAAAGCATATTTGTTTGTCATATTTATCTTCAATGCTCTGTGGAATCCTTTCTCTCTATTTCATCTTAGTTTGGAAATTGTTAAAGTAGTCTTTAACCAACTCATCATTGTTATCTCTCATACCAGTGATTGCCTCCTTTATCTGTTTTCCAACATAAATATCATAGGCAAAATCCTTGTGACCCATGTTGGGGATCTCTTTTGAAAAGTAAAGAATTAAACACACTAATAGACTTTCAAATTTGAAGGTTCCTTTCTTATCACCTTTGATCTTATGCAAATTCTCTAACAATTCATCCTTTAACCATTCACAAGTATCAATCTTTGTATTATTCAATATCATCTCATGTGCATTGTGAATGCATGAACTAGATACAAAATTCAATTTATTTGTGTGACCAGCTTTATATCCAATGACCATGCTAGCAAATTTAACATTTTTATCCTTTATGTCATTAGCCCTGAGTGACCGATTGTCAAATGTAGCTCTGGTTAAGCTCATAGCTTCCTTGTTAGGGATTTTCTTCTTCTTATCAAGTCTAGAACCAGTGGAGGGTAAACCAATAACAGCCCCGATAGCTTCCTTGGTAATCTTAAATATTGAGTCCAACCACATAAATTCTCTGTGAACCCTGCTAAGGACATAGCAGATGGCTTCATCTGAGAATTCTGGCATATGAAGGATGTCTATGAAACCTAAATCCTCAACTACCTTATGTTCCGGTTTCACTACCCCATTCTTGTCAGTGATTACATTCATGTACATGTTCATCAAATCTTCAGACCCTAAACTTTCTATGTAACAATGTATGTATTCCCTAGGGTCTTCAGTAAATGTGACTCCCTTTGGGATTTTAGAGAATACACCAATAGAATCATCTTGTTTTTCTATCTTAGGAATGATCTTGAAAATGGGTCTAGGTCATTTAAAGTTTTCCATAATAATAGGGTTTGCTATGAATTCAGGAACATAAGATGAAGATGCCATTGCAAAAGATATATATCTTTTAACTATGAAATATTTGAATGCTCTGAAAAGATCTTTGTTGCTTCACCTTTAGAATGCCTTTGCTCAATTTTTCTCTCTTTGAATGCTTGGATGCTTGGTGAATTGAAATGAAAGGTTACAATGCCTTTATAACTAAAAATTGACTTACAACCACAATAAATGCTTCGTCGGTGAAGTGAAGACTCCACATATCTGTCAGTAAAGAAGAAATATAACTTCTTACCATCAAAAAATGGTAAATGCATGATTTTCAATTTGTTGCCTTACCCCTAAGGATTATTCCTTAGTTAGATGAAGAATCTCCTACCAGTGTAGGATTACCCTATTCTGTCGGTGCAGCGACAGATTCATCTTCTCTCTGATCTCTCTTCCTAATTAATTGTTTTGAAAATTCTTGCTTGATTTCAGTCACCTTCTCTTTGCCTTTATTATTGGATCCTTTATTGTTCTCTGTTATAGTCTTGCTTCTACAAAATTTTGCAATAAGCTCAATCTTGTTACATGCATAACAAGTTACAATGTTTCTCTGAATAGCCATTCCATAACCTTGACCGGTTTGAGTTTTGCATTGATTAGATAAATGTCCAAATCTACCACAAACATAGCATTTCACATTCATCCTACAATTGTTTGAGTTATGACCATTTTTATTGCATTTGGAACATTGACTGGTGGGTAAGTTTGTATTCTGATTATTCCTAAATCTGCACTAATTTGCTCTATGACCAAATTTTTTGCAATTAAAACATTTTCCATTAAATTTATAAGCATTAGGTTGCCTTACCGGTTTTTTGTGATCATGATTGTTTGCAATCCTAGAACTTTCTCCATGTTCAAATCCAAGTCCAATTTTTTCTCCATCAAGTTTTTGACTTTTCAGCATTGTTAGCACATATTTTTACAAAATATTTATGTGTTATGTATGGATGCTTTTTGCATATAGTTTCATAATAAGAGCATTTATTGTTGGATTGCATGTGTAGGAGATATGTTGCAGTGTCTTCATGAAAAGGCATCACTTGGGCATATTCAAGGGAAGTGTTGAGTGTGATGGCATTCTTGTAATCCTCATCTTCATAATTAGTTTCATTGCAAGAGCACTTTTTGGAAGATCAGCATAGAGCAGGGTTGTGAGAATGTTCAGAGATGTCAATGGTGTGGGAGAAACCTTTCAGTATGATTATTAAAAGTTACATTCATGGAGAAGGGCTCCTTTTGTAAAAAATGCAAAATTCTGCTTATCGGCATAAGTCATCCCGATGAGATCGCCCAAGGAGGACAGAGTATGTTGAGTGTGTTATAAATCGGGCCAATAAAAAATAAAAAATTCAAAAAACAAATACAAAATAATATGCTCATCAATCTTGAGTGTGTTATAAATCATTTCCCAAGGCGGTTTGACAAAAAACTTTTATTTGTGTCAAAAAGTGTGGGTCGTACACGTGCAGGATATGGTCCTAAAAGGCATTTCTAACAAGTTGTTTTTAGAAATCCATTTTGAAATTCAATTTATATTATGTGGGTATTAAAATAAATTACATATTTGGAAAGTAGACTCAAAGGGATATATTTTGTATTACTGAATTTTTTTAAAGATTCAATCTCTAAGTGCTTCAAATTTTCAGCTCAAATGTGGCAAAATCTGAAAATTAGGGAAAACACTTCCACTTTTGGGCCAAAAAGTGGACTTGGCTTCTTGCACTGACCCTCTAATAGAGTGGTACCAAACAAAAAAGGGGAGCAAGACTCATCGAGATAACATACATCATCGGGGAGCTGTATTCTGAGTCATCCCGATACTCAATGAGGGAGTCAAACATGAAGAGATCACCTTGGGAAAACCTACACTAATAGACCAAAGTAAACTGATAAGGAGAGTAAGGTGTGGATTGAAATAAAAAACTCATCAGGATAACATACTTTATTGGGTAGCATTTTCAAAGTTGTGTCGAGGCCTGATGGGCAGAATGCCACAGAGGGTAGAAAATTGGGGAAACTATAACCATCGGAAGCAAGGAAAATATGTTATGTTGACACCCGATGAAGCAATCGGGGAAAGTTACGCCGATCAAAAGGAAAGTTAGATGCCATGAGACCATCAAATAAAGTATTAAGTGATTCATTTTGAAGCTCGATGGAGCGATTTCAGGGATAAACAGAAGGAGGTTTCATCGGAGAAACATACCCCGATCTAACATAAAGCAAAGCTGACTAATAGAAAGAAAAGGTGGATCCATCGGGATAAGCCAAGATTTGAGGAAGAAAGTGAAATGGCCAAAACTGATTTTTTATTATATTTTGTGCCTAGTAGTTAAGCAGTTAGGTATTAGGTTTTAGTTAAGTTTAGTTTAGCAAGATGAAAGGGTGTGTCCTTTCATTTGAATCCTTTGGCTCACATATATGTAGTGAGTCATTTTTGTATCATGAAGAACATAGATAATTCTGTTGTTGGCTGGGCTGCAAGTGTTATGTTTTAGAAAGTTCTACTAGGAATGAGGAGTTTATTTTGTGCAAACTGAATGTATTGGAGTATTTGTAAGTGCAGTTTTTGTGTACATTCTTATTCCAAAAGTTAATATACAAGATTTCATGTTTTTATCTTCAGATCATTATGTGTAACTTTGTGTTTGATGGATTCATATGTCCTCTTGTTAAATCTTTTAGATTTGTTGTGATGTGCCATCACATGATGTTGTATTGAATGTAAAATTGGGTTTTATTGTTCATGCAACACATAATGAAACCTTCACGATGATGGTCTTATAATTGTCTCTTGAGTTGATAGTGATTCTTGTCCACAAAGTTATTCATTAACTGTCTGATAAAGGCACTGGTCTATTATTAATCTTTGTTGAATAAGTTTGTATACATTAGGTTCTTATCAAAGAGACAAATCTTCTAATTTTTATAAGTATTGTTCTTTTTCATAATGGCTTAATGTCCTAATAGAAACCTTTTACATAACAAAACTATATTCACACTTATTTTATCAGTTTTAAAGGCATTCAATAAAAAGCACTTTTGTTAGCATAGTTGCAAGAAAACCTTTTTCTATCCCTGCAATTGGTAGTTCCCACAGTTTAAATTCACTCAAAACAAACCTCTTTTGTGCTTGAGAGTGTAAGGTACACCCACCTAGGTTTAGTGGAGCCTAAAGTGCAAAGGGATTTGGTTTTCGATCATCCTTATTTGTTGGCCAGGCTGATTGGATCAACTAAGGATTAGGCAAGTCTTTGGTTTTCCAATCTGTGGTTTTGGGAACCAATAGATTGGCGACTCTACTAGGGAATTGTTAGATTCAATGACAGTCCCAAAGACATTGAGAGGGGGGGTGAATCGGTGTCTAACCGGTTAGTTAAATCTTTAAACTTATTTATATCTTTGCAATCCAAAACAATGTATTGGTAAACAAGAAATAGTGCAGTAAAGAGAAATAATATAGACAGCATAAATGTACACCATAACACTAAATATTTTGATGAGGAAACCCAGTGTGGGAAAAAACTCGATGGGATTTGTGACCCACAATATTTACTCACTAGCCAATATGAATAAATACTACTTACAATAGGGGCCTGCACATGCAGGAAGGCCAACTTCCTGGAGCGCACTGCTCAAAAGATTCTCACTAACTACAATATGGATTATTAAATCCAATTCAATTTATTGCTCAAAATAGCATCTCTAATGCCTGGTTCAGTACCGATTTAAGCTCAGTTAGATACCTTAAAAACCTTTTGTTCTCTTTACATATATCAATAATAATCACCTATCCACTACCATACAAAAATGATCTATAAGACCTTATACATGTATGAGTCTTTACAATACACTAAGTCAGCATACATATAATTAATTACATTTACAATATAATTCATATAAGCAAAAATTTATCCCATGTCAGCCTGAGTGTTGGTCTACTTCATTTCCGGTGTAATCTGGATGTCGATGAAAGTGTTTGCCGAGGCCAGTGCCTGTCGGTGTATGATGCCTTGAGATGTCGGTGCATGTAAAGAAACTTGTTGCTGGTTGGTTGCTAGTTGGTTTCCAGTTGGTTGCCATCAATGACAACATCAACTATTCTCATTAGAGTGTAATGCCAACAATCTCCCCCTTTGGCATTGATGGCAACACTCATGAGAAAAATCCAAAACTGCTATCCAAAAAAAAAGTGTGCTCCCCCTGAGCAAGTGATCTCCTCTATGAATTTATTTTCTCCATACTACTCCTTATTTTTCTCCATACTACTACTCCCCCTTTGACATCAATGACAAAGGATGTCAAAAAGAATCAAAGAATACAAAAATGCTACCCCATCACTTGTAACCGATTGGTTACAATTTTTTTTGTATTAAGTATCATAGAATCACAAAGCTTATTTTTTGCTCATTCAAGCATCCACATTACAAACTTATTACAAATACTAGCTCCCTTCGAGCAAACTTATTACAAATACTAGCTCCTTTTGAGCACCAAACTAGAAACAAAAATTGGAAGACCAAGGGTCACAACTTAGAAATCAACTTTAAAAGGTTGGTTACAATTTGAAAAATGTCCGCCAAAATTAGATTTAGGCTCTACATGAATTTGTTGGTGTCAAAGGGAATGGTCTTAGACTACTGGATCATGTTAGTTAGATAGTGCATTTGTTGCTTCGGTGACTATTCTCCTTGAACTGTTGCCTTTGATAGCTCAACCCATTGAGTAATAAGACCATCCAATTTTGGACCAAGTTTGCTTTTGAGTTCTCGGGCTTTTAACCTTATCCTTGTTTTCTCTTTCTCAAGTTTCTCTAACTTCTCAAAAACTGAGATAAGTCCCGAGGAACCTATCAAATTATCTGCAATATCATCGATTTCTTTCTATGTCTTCTTTATTTCCTCATCTATATCCTCAATCAAATGGTGAGGCTTGCAAGCTTCTTTTTACAACTCCTTATATTCCAAAATTGTTGAGTTGAGTACCGGTAAAAATGAATCCATATGCTCATTACAGCTTTTGATGGTTTTCTCAAAGAACTATCCTTTCTCTTTATCTACTCTTTCCTTTATAGTATCCCCATTCACCTTACCAATATTTATGATATTGTCGGTAATGAATTTGGACAATGTGTCCAATTTACCTAAAGAATCATTAATGTGATCTATCTTATAGGTAGGTGCAATCATCTTCAAGATAGGCAATGTGTTATCAATAGCCTTAAATGCTAAGGCATTTCAATTTGTTATCCTCTTGATATAATCTAATAGAACATCTGTTATGTTAGTGGGTCTAAATTCTCCAATGGATGTGCTTGGTTCTACTATGGGTTTCCTCTCAATAGATGTGTGCCTAATTACCTTCACTGTGTCCTCCCTATTTCCATCAGTTGCTTCCTTTTTACTTACATTTTCTTTTGATTCCTCTGTTTGTGTTTGTACCTCTACTTTTGATTTTTTAGTCTATACAAGTACCTCTTCAACTGTCGATTTCTCTGCTTCTAGTTACTCTGGGTTAGTTACCTTATCCTCTATTGGTTTCTCAATCTCTGGTTGCTCTGCTTGTATTGGTATCTTAGTCTTCTGAGAGTCAACAATGTGTACCAATATCTCAGAGATCTTACTGTCCTTAACATCATCTTCCTTAACCTCTGTAGTCTCTTTATCTACAACAATGTTAATGTCCTATGTATCCACATTCATGGTGAAAAGTATTTCAGACTCTGGGTTAGTATCATCATGAGTTACTTCATCAGTTGCCTTATCCATTTGATTTTTTGTATGTACCAATGATGTTGAAGTTAATGGAGGGGTGTCTTGAGCTGGTGGAGGGATGTTATCTATTACCTTTATAACAGGTACACCACCAGTCTTGCCTTTCCCTTTGTCCTTTCGGTACACCTTAGCAAAAGGTTTGTCTATTTTCTGGCTTTCCTTTTCCTCTTTCTTTTCCTTTTCAACAAAAAGGATCCCATTTGTATGTAGTCTCATCAGAAATCTCCTTAACTCTCCCAGCCATTAGGCTCACTTATCGGTGTCCACTGATAAAAACTGATCAATTTTCTTCAGAAATTAGCTCATCAATTTCCTCTCTAGAGTTTACAGGGTGTACTACCAATAATGCTTCAACTTTTAGCTTTTTATCTAGTTCCATTACTAACATTATTTTAGCTTCTAGCCTTAATTATAAGTCACTTGGTAGATCCTCTACAACTTCAATCAAAAGCTTCTTATAGATATCTAAATGCAAAGTTATACTAGCCTCTATAATATCCTTGTCTGAGTCTTTGTAAGAATGATACTATTTATTCACATTGCAAATATTTCCATCCTGTGTTATCTCATTTACCAATTCCTCCGGTGTCAGGCTATCTGGTGTCTTAGTCTGTTTCTTCTTTGGTGTTAGTTTCTTTTTAGGTTCCCTTATAGCCTGTTGCTTCTTCCTCAAAGTTCTATTCCTTTTGGGAGAAGGAGAGGGTACTAATGAGGGTTTCCTCTTCTTTCTTTCAACTCTTTTGAACTCTGTTGTTTTCCCACTCTCTGTATCTAAAGAAGTAACAACTAGTGAAACATGAGTTTCCAGTTTCAATCCTTCTAGTTCACTAGCAGATAAACCACTTATGCTCATTACATTTTATTTTACCTCCTTCACCATCTTTGATGCATCTCTGATAAACTTTTATCTCATTTTTCTTTGCTTCTGCATCGAAACAACACTCTCAATGGTCTCAGCATTTCCAAAAGTTTCTTTAGTTGGTTCTCTAGGTGCCTCAAGTAATATTTTAGCATATGTTTCAAGAATGTTTAGATCAACTTCATAACCCATTTCAGTAACCCAAATAGTTCTAGGGCTAACTGCTTCCATCCATGTCTCATCATGTTTGATTACAAAGAAGATTTGCTTGTCATACTTGTCTACTATGCTCTGGGGTAACCTTTCTCTAGCTCTCATCTTAGTTTGAAAGTTTTTGAATTAATCTGTTATAATGTTTTCACTATTAGAGTCCATACTGTTGATAGCTTCCTTGATTTTTTTGCCTACTGGGATGTCATATCCAAAGTCCTTATGACCAATGTCGGGTATCTCTTTGGTGAAGTAAAGCATCAGACACACAAATAGGTTGCCAAAATGAAATGTCCCTTTCTTGTCGCCCTTAATCTTTTTCAGGTTGTCTATTAATTCATCTTTAAGTCATTCACAAATATCAATTTTAGCATTTTTCTTTACCATCTCATATGCATTATGAATACATAAGTTGGAAACTGAATTAATCTATTTGCATGAGTTACTCTGTATCCAAGTACCATACTCACATATCTCACATTAGCATCAATAATGTCATTAACCCTAAGACATTTGTTGTCAGATGTAGCTCCGGTTAACTCCATAACTCCCTTGTTAGGTATCTTCTTAGTTTTGTCAGGCCTACTACTGGTTGAGGGTAAACTAGTAATTGCCTTGATTGCTTCCTTAGAGATTTTAAAAACAGACTCAAGCCACACGAACTCTACTCAGAACTAGACGAACTACCTCCTTAGGAAATTCAGGTATGTTCAGTATCTCAATGAATCCTATGTCTTCAACTATCTTATGCTCTGGTTTAATTAAACCTTTTTCATCAGTAATGACACCACTATACATGTTCTCCAAATCATTGGTTCCTAGATTTTCTATGTTGCAGTGAATGTAGATTCTAGGGTCTTCGGCAAAAGTGACTCCCTTTGGAATTTTTGAAAAAGCTCCGATAGAAATGTAGACACCTAAAATTAATATTTAATTAATTTACGCCTATCAACATAATTAATTAATTTAATTGTGTTATCCTTATTCCTCTTAGAATCAATTAAATCTAATTTAATTAATCTTGTCACTATTGTCCAATAATTAATTTATCAAATAAATTAATTATTCCCTAATCTTCTAAAGTTGTCTCAATAATTATTTCCTCTAAACCTACTCAGGTTAATTAATTCTAATTAATTAACCTCGTCATGTGATTCCTACAAATCACTTTTCCTAATCCCACTCAACCTAATTAATTCTTCTAGAAACTCTCATAATCATGCTTATCATTGTTCTCCTATTTTTAATTCCCACTCATGTCACATCAACTTTGAATCTCTCAAAGAAATTCAAATTTCTTTGAATCCCTCAATGCATCCTTATTTTGGAATTTTTAATTCCTCAAGTTTGAAATTCAAATTTCTCCCCCCTTTTTCCAAAGGAATTTTATATTCTTGTTTATTTTCCCAAGGCACCCTTGATCCATGCCTTCTATCTAAAATCAATCTCAACCCTCCATAAGGAAATCAATCTTGGCCCTGCATTGGCCTTCTCCAATCTATAAATTGTAGCCTATTCTCCTCACAAGGGGGCCACTTCTCATGCATCCTCATGTTGCTCTATTCCCCTCTCATCCTCTTCTAATCCTCTCTCAAATCTATCAAATTCATAATCCATCAATCTATCTTGTTGAGCACAAGGAGAGCAATCCACATTCACTCCATCTTTCTCCAATTCTCCATTTGTCAAACTTTGGAGCTAGCAAAGTTCATGGAGGCAAGGAGGACAAGGAAGAGCTACTTGCAATGGGAGCTTCATGAGTATATTTCATTTATGTTTTATTTTGTTTTCATGATGTTCTTGTTCAAATCTTTCTTGATATCTCATTTAAATGGTTTTTGTGTTAATTGAATACTAATCATGCACTAACCATCTTATTGTGAGACAAGAATCATCTTGCTTGGCAATTTCAGGGATGATTTTAAACATGAGCCTAGATCGCTTAACATTTTCTACCATAGTAGGGTTTGCAATAAACTCAGGTGCAGAAGATGAAGATGCCATTTTGAAAGATAAATACCTCTTAGCTTGAAATCCTTGACTGCCTAAAAATCACTTCACTGATTTGCCTTTAGATTTCCTCTTGCCTGATTTTGTGCTCTCTGAATGCTTGAACTTTTGGTGAGTCAAAATGAGGGTTTTCTGATGTTATATAACCAAAAAGTTATTCAAAAACCACATTAAATACTCGTCGGTTAAGTGAAATCTCAACACATCTGCCAGTAAAGAAGAAATGTATCTTCTTCCCATCAACCGAGGGTAGAATGCATGAATTTCAACTTGTTGCCATACCCCCTAAGGATTGTTCCTTAGTTAAATGAAGAATATCCTACCAGTGGAGGGTTACTCTATTCTACTGGTGCAGAGATAGATTCATCAACTCTTAGATCTCCCTTCTTAATCCATTGTTTTGAAAATTCTTGCTTTATTTCATTTACCTTTTCTTTTCCCTTCACACTAGATCCTTTATTGTTCGCCAGTATAGTATTGCTTCTACAAAATTTTGAAATATGTCCAATCTTGTTACATGCATAACAAGTTACATTATTCCTCTGAATAGCTTTCCCATATCCTTGATCGGTTTATATTCTGCACTGATTAGATAAATTCTGAAATCTACCACAAACATAGCATTTCACATTCATTTTGCAATTTTTTGAATTGTGACCAACTTTATTGCATTTGGAACATTGACCAATGGGTAAATTTGTATTCTAATTATTTCTAAATCTGCACTGATTTACTCTATGACCAAATTTGTTGCAATTGAAACATTTCCCATTTAATTTATAAGCATTAGGTTGTCTTACCGGTTTACTATGATCTTGATTATTTGTAGTCCCAGAACTTTCTCCATGTTCAAATCCAAGTCCAATTGTATCTCCATCAGGTTTTTGTCTTTTCAGCATGTCACCAAGTCTTTCTGAACTTTTCTTGAATTTGTCTTTGTGTTCATTTGTAGTGATCAACTCATTTTCAAGAATTCCAAATTGTCTCACAAGCTCTTCTTTATCATGTTGCATGTAAATCAGATTTGTCCTTAGCATATCAATTTCATGACAAAGTCTCAGATTTTCATTACCTCCATTATTAAGAATCCTAGTCAATTCTTGTTCATTCTTCTTTCTATCTTCAAGATCCTTACATAGCCTCATGGTTAAGTCTTGCATTTCACTCATCAGGTTAGTGCTCTCTTGCCTCAACTTGTCTGCAATATCACTAAGAGTTTCTTTTTCATCATCAAGTTTTCTGCATTTGCTCATGAAGTTCTTTTCTCTTATTTTGTGCTATAACTAGGTTCTCCTAAAGTCCTTTAATGAATTCCTTAGCATTCCTCAAATCATCTTCAAGTTTGATATTCTTTAATTTTTCTTCATCAAAATCTTCAAGAGCTCCTTCCAATTGTTTTCGCAAATTCTCCATCTGTACCAATTTTAGAATCTTCCTCAAGTTGTTAGGCTTATGCAAATAGAGGACCTGGCTTTGATACCAATTATTAGATTCAATGATAGTCCTAAAGACACTGAGAGGGGGGGTGAATCAGTGTCTAACCAATTAGTTAAATCTTTAAACTTATTTATATTTTTGCAACCCAAAACAATATACCAGTAAACAAGAAATAGTGCAGTAAAGAGAAATAATAGAGATAGCATAAATGCACACCATAACACATAATATTTTAATGAGGAAACTTGGTATGGGAAAAACCTCGGTGGGATTTGTGACCCACAATATTTACTCACTGGCCAATATGAATAAATACTACTTACAATAGGGGCATGCACATGTAGGAAGGACAACTGCCTGGAGCGCACTGCTCAAAAGAGTCTCACTGACTACAATATGGATAATTAAATCCAATACAATGTACTGCTCAAAATAGCATCTCTAATGCTTGGTTCAGTACCGGTTTAAGCTCAGTTAGATACCTTAGAAAACCTTTTGCTATCTTTGCATATATCAATAATAATCACCTATCCACTACCATACAAAAATGATCTATAAGATCTCATACATATATGAGTCTTTACAATAGTCGGCTTACAAATAATTAATTACATTTACAATATAATTCGTCTAAGAAAAACTTTATCCCATGTAGGCCTAAGTTCTAGTCTACTTCATTTCTGGTGTAATATGGATGCCAGTGAAAGTGTCTACTGGGGCTAGTGCCTACTAATGTATGATGTCTTGAGATGCTGGTGTATGTGAAGAAACTTGTTGCCAATCGGTTGCCATCAATGACAACATCAACTATTCTCATTAGACTGTAGAATGCCAACAATTGTCATACATAGTTTGACATTCACCAAGAAGCTCTAGTGATTTTTCATTGAAGATTTGATAAGTTTTGTTTTCCCCATCCAAGTCACACAACAGATTGGCAACTCTACTGGGGAGTTATTCAGAAGAATTTTTCAGAATCTTTGGTAGTTTGTTTCAGACTCTACTGGAGGGAGGATCCTGTTGGCAATATTGCATTATAACAGACAATGAAAGATTGTTCGCATTTCATAAGGATATTGAGAAGGTTGTTGATGATTATGGATATAACTAATTAAAGATGTTTTACTGTCTTGATATTATTATTTTGTCATTGATGTCAAGAAATTGATTTTCTAATTCAGTATGATGTTGCCATATCTTGAGAAGTATGATATGAAGATTATAAAGATGTTAGTAAAAGACACAGGAAAGAATATGATGAATAAGGGGATGAATAAGGTATTCAATGGGCAACTACTACCGAGTCAGACAATGATGAGATCATGATGTTTTAGATTGTTTTAACATCATACATATGTTGTAAATTGTAAAGGTTAATACTATACTATGTTATCAACCAAAGAACCTAGTTGGTAAACCCTAAGGAACCTAGTCGGTAAACCCTAAGGTTATTGCTATCGGTTAATGAAGGTGGAATGTCTACCAAGTGAAATTTAGTATTCACCGAGTTGTTACCAAGTTGTAACCGAGCTATAATAGAATGCATTAAATGTTTACATGCGGTATTTAATGAAGGAAGCTGATGAGATGGAGCGGATTAAATGATTGGTAAGCCATGGAAGAAGTTTGTTAACGAATCTAAGGCAATGAAAAGTCGGCATGAAGATCTACAGCTCAGATTGAATTGCAATACCCTGGCACAAGTTCCAAGACTAGTATGCAAGTTCCAAGGCAGGGTAAAATATTTTCAGATCGAAAGATGCACTGAACTTGAACAAGATTGAAGATCTGATGGCTATGATTGATCATGGGAAATGTGATCAAAGAGATTAAGCAGTTATCTAATTGTTTATAAATAGGAAACTGCTGATAAACAATGGATGTGGGCAAGTGTATGCATAGGGATGCTACATAGTGATTACCGAGCACAGAAGCTTGAAGACCTATTAGAATAAAAAAGTATAGAAGCCTAGCAGATAGACAAGATTAGTTCTATGTCTAGATTGTATTGAACAAATAAGAATCCACTTTAGCATTTTAGATGTGAAGTTGCAGATAGATTTTTATTACTGTTATTTTGTGAAAGTGACAGAAAATCTCTTAACCGAGTGGACTTAACAGTCTTATATGTAAATCCTCTAGAAGGTGACATTTTGATTGAGTGTTTGAAATCCTTTAACAAGGTCACTTCTAACAAAGTGAAGATCCTAACAGATCTGAGGGAAATCCCTTAACCGGGTCACATCTAGCAATGTGTTTGTAATCTTTAACAGGATTTGCTTTTAACCGAGCATACTCTAGAAGAGTATATTTCTTACTGGGTCCGAAATCCCACAATGGTTTTTCCCTATTTGGGTTTCCATGTTAAATATGGTGTTATGAGGTTTATATTGTTCATACGCTTTTGAGGTTGCATGTTTAACAGTTTTGGTTATATTGCTGATATATATGTTACCAAGGTTGAATCTGATGTTTTTATGGGTGATTAAGTTTGTATGATTCACCCCGCCCTCTCATCTTATTGGCTATTGGATCTATACTTATATTAAGTATCAGAACTATCAATTGGTATCAGAGCTTTGGACTTCGGAAGGAAAGTTTAAAGGAACTTGAGTTAAAGATCCAAAGATGTATAAGAGGGATGCATCGAAGCTGAACAAGTCAAGTTTCTCTACATGGCAGAAAAGGATGAAGCTACATCTATCAGGAGTTGGAGAATATGTTGTATACTATCTGGAGAATGATTTTGTTGCACCGAGCACCTATCCATTGACTATGGAAGAGATAAGGGCAAAGCAAGAACATATTCAAGCAATGATTGAAATAACATCTGCATTGATCGATTCAGAGTTTAATGATCTGGAAGGTTGCAATGATGCAAAGGCAATGTGGGATAAGCTCATATCAGTGTATGGAGGAGATGAACATGTTCAAAGAGAAAAAGTAGACAGTCTTAGAGTAAAAATTGAATCTATGAGGATGAATGAAGGTGATAACATAACTTAGTACAGTACAAGACTAAAGGAGATTGTCAATCAAATCAAAGGAGCAGGTGGAACTATTGAAGAAAAGGATATAACAAGTAAGTTGTTGAGAACCCTTCTACCAACTTATGCAATCTGAGTCTCTGCAATCAATGAATTGAGGTCTGTACCTAATATGCCAGTTTCTTTAGATGCTACTATTGGTAGGCTACATCCATTTGAGTTAAGTAATTTTGATAACAGTGGATCTTCGGTAAATAAAGTTGAATCTGCATTTAGTTCTTTTCATCTTGATGAATCTAATGATTACAATGAAAGAAAGTATAAGTACTCTGAAGGAGATCACAGTGGAGCAAGTGAAAGATTTCGGAAGAACATGGAAGAAGTACACAAATTGTATGAAGAAATTAGAAAGCAAGAAGAGTTTGAAGCACTATTAGCCAAAAGGTTACCGAGAGGCAAAGGTAAGTATAAAGGAAAACTACCTTTGAAATGTTTCAATTGTGATAAGATAGGACATATGGCTTCTAACTGTCCTGACAAAGATTTTACTAAAAGAAGAGATTACTGAGATGATAGATAGAAAGATAATCATTACAGAGGACACCGAGACTTCAGAAGAAGAGATAGAAAGACATGCTTAATAGCTGATGAGGAATCTAACGATGATAAATTAGATGAGACTGATACAGAGGAAGTATTTTATGTGGCTATCAAGGATGGATTAGATGAAGAAAGGTATGAAGAAAAAGCCCTAATATTTCACATAAACACTAATGATTCTTGGATTATAGATAGTGGATGCTCACATCATATGACAGGAGATAAACACAAGCTTGTTATATTAGAAGATTATGATGGAGGCTATGTTAGATTTGGTAATGATGCACAATGTCCAGTAAGAGGTAAAGGA
Source organism: Cryptomeria japonica (assembly GCF_030272615.1). Classification (NCBI taxonomy): domain Eukaryota; kingdom Viridiplantae; phylum Streptophyta; class Pinopsida; order Cupressales; family Cupressaceae; genus Cryptomeria; species Cryptomeria japonica. The sequence continues at coordinate 357,984,135 of NC_081405.1, read as the reverse complement.
TCTATAACACTTCTTGATAATGCAAGATGCAATGATTTTTATTGGGTTGAAGGCTTGAAATATAATTTGTTGAGTGTAGCACAGCTAAACAACACAGGTTACCGAATAGAATTTCAGAAAGGAATTGTCAAAGTTCATGACAAAAACGGGAAATTATCTGCTATCGGGACACAAAAAAAGGTAATACATTTCACCTTGACTCAACTTGGAATAAGTGTTTGCATGCAAAGATTGATGATACCTAGTTATGGTATAAAAGGTTTTGTCATGTCAATTTTGATAATCTAGTCAAAATAAGTAAGAAGCATAGAGTAAGAGGTCTACCGAGTCTTGAAAAACCTGAGAATGCTATGTGTCGAGGATGCCAGATGGGTAAGATGACAAGATCAAGCTTTATAAGTAAGTCCTACACTTCTAAGGGAATTTTAGATCTAGTGCACACTGATCTTTGTGGTCCTATGAAAGTTCAAAGTTATTATGGTGATAAGTATTTCATATTATTTGTGGATGACTATTCAAGGATGATGTCAGTAATGTTTTTGAAAGAAAAATCGGAAGCTTTTCAAATGTTTAAATGGTACAAGGCAAGAGTTGAAAATGAAACAGGAAGACAACTGAAATGTCTTAGATCGGATAGAGGAGGAGAGTTCACATCTGATGAGTTCAACTTATTTTGCAATGATCATGGTATTAAAAGATAAGTCTCTGCACCGAGAACTCCACAGCAGAATGGAATACCTGAAAGAAGAAACAGATCTATTGTGGATTGTGCTAGAACACTGATGATTGAAAAGAAGGTGCCACAAACATTTTGGAGAGAAGCAATAAGCACAGTTGTTTACACTTTGAACCGAGTTCAATTGAAGAAAGGTACTTTGAAGACACCATATGAAATCTGGTATGATAAGAAACCAAATATTAGTTATTTTAAAATCTTTGGAAGTAGATGTTATGTTCATAAAGATGATAGAAATGGCAAGTTTGATCAAAAGCATTTAAATGTTTGATCAAATCATCTAACAAAATAGTAGAAAGTGCAAATGTGAAAATTGATGAATTTGCAGAAAGAAATGATGAAGGAAATTCCAAGGAACCAGAAGACTATGATGAATTTGTCTATGTTCAACTGAGAAGTCCTACCGAGAAGACTGTTGAAGAAAATGAAGAGAATATGCAGTTATCGAGTGATGAAGAAGATCATACAGAGCCTATCGAGCCTATATTAGCCAAGTATGTCAGAAGACATCATGCACCAAGTCAGATTATAGGAGATAAGGATGATCCAGGGATGACAAGGAACAAACTAAGAAAGAACACATGCTTGATATCTAAATTTGAACCGAGAATAGTATCAGAGGCATTTAACAGTGAAGATTGGATAAATGCTATGACAGAAGAGATTGATTAAATCAAGAAGAATGACACATGGACACTAATCCCAAGACCGAAGGACAAAAATGTAATCGGTACAAAGTGGATTTTCAAAAACAAGCTAAATGAAAAAGGTGAAGTCATTCAAAACAAAGCAAGACTAGTTTGCAAAGGTTATGCTCAAGAAGAAGGAATTGATTATGGTGAAACTTTTGCACCTGTTGCTAGACTTGAAGGAGTTAGCACATTGTTGGCCTATGTTGCTTTCAAGAACTTCAAGATATATCAAATGGATGTCAAATCTGCATTTCTGAATGGAATGTTAGAAGAAGAAGTTTTCATTGAACAACCTGAAGGATTTGTTGAAGACAATAATAAAGATCAGGTATGTAAATTGAACAAAGCTTTATATGGTTTGAAACAAGCACCAAGAGCATGGTATGAAAGATTGCACTCTTATTTGATTAAGATTGGTTTTATAAGGACAAGTGAGAACAACAACATGTACATGAAGAATGATGAAAATGGAATACTGATCTCAGCCATATTTGTTGATGATATTATATTTTGTGGAAATGACTCTTTATGTAAGAACTTTGGAAATGAAATAAGCAAAGAATTTGAGATGTCATTAATAGGTGAGATAAAGTATTTTATAGGTTTACAGATACTGCAAATGAAAAATGAGATTTTTATTACTCAATCCAAGTACACAAAGGAAATCTTGAAGAAATTTGGAATGGATCATTCAAAACCAGTAAGTACTCCTATGACTACCAACTGCAAATTATCAAAGAATGATGAATCTACATCTGTTGATGAGACACTCTACCGATCCATGATTGGAAAACTACAATATGTTGTTCACAGCAAACTAGATATAGCACATGCAGTAGGTATAGTTGCAAGATTCTCTACAGATCCTAAGGAAACACACATGACAGCAATCAAAAGAAGTTTTAGATACTTGAAAGGCATAGAGGATTATGGCTTAGTATATCAAAAAGAAAATGATTTTGATTTAAAAGTTTATACTGATGCTGATTGGGCAGGCAACATTGATGACAGAAAAAGAACAAGTGGAGGAGCTTTCTTTTTAGGAGAAAGACTAGTGAGTTGGCTTAGCAAGAAACAAGGATGTGTTTCACAGTCAACAGCAGAAGCTAAATACGTTGCTGCAGCATTGAATTGTACCAACATTGCATGGATCAAACAACTGTTGGAAGGTATAAATGAAAAGTTACCGCGCCAGTAACTATATTCTGTGATAATACTAGTGCCATCAATATTTCAAAGAATCCTGTTATGCACTCTAAGACAAAGCACATATCTATCAAATATCATTATCTTAGAGAAGAAGCTCAAGAGAAGAAAGTGGTGTTGGAATATGTTAGCACAAAAGAGCAGATAGCAGATATCTTCACCAAGCCACTACCAAAGGACACTTTTGAATATCTCATAAGTAAGTTAGGGGTCCTACCCCTATCTCCTACTCACTGACCGAGTTCAATGAAAGCATCAATCCGATGAATAATGAATATCTTTTGGGAGTTGATGCTAAGTTATACACTTTAGGATGTTTCCTAAAGGTGTACAGGACATAATATAGGAAATATTATAGGAAACAAGAATTGAAGACAAAATGCTCTGACTGAGACTTAGTTGATACACAACAACAGGAAATAACTTCTCACAGAAAGAAATTATGTTTTAGTTATTTACTTTTTGGCATTGTTGTCAAAGGGGGAGAAGACTACTATGAAGAAGAGACAACTGAGAGAAGACCTATCAAGAGAGAAGACTAAGAGCAAACTATAGATTGGAAAGAAGACAGAAATGAGGAGAAGTCTAATGTATGGGGGAGAGCATTTCAGCATTTCAGAATCACAGCAATCCGCATCTTTTAAGGTCAAATCAATTGGTTTTCCCATCAATGCCAAAGGGGGAGATTGTTGGCAATATTGCATTATAACAGACAATGAAAGATTGTTGGAATTTCATAAGGATATTGAGAAGGTTGTTGATGATTATGGATATAACTGATTAAAGATGTTTTATTGTCTTGATATTATTATTTTGTCATTGATGTCAAGAAATTGATTTTCTAATTCAGTATGATGTTGCCATATCTTGAGAAGTATGATATGAAGATTATAAAGATGTTGATAAAAGACACGGGAAAGAATATGATGAATAAGGGGATGAATAAGGTATTCAATGGGCAACTACTACCGAGTCAGACAATGATGAGATCATGATGTTTTAGATTGTTTTAACATCATACGTATGTTGTAAATTGTAAAGGTTAATACTATACTATGTTATCAACCAAAGAACCTAGTTGGTAAACCCTAAGGTTATCTCTATTGGTTAATGAAGGTGGAATGTCTACCGAGTGAAGTTTAGTATTCACCGAGTTGTTACCGAGTTGTAACCGAGCTATAATAGAATGCATTAAATGTTTACATGCAGTATTTAATGAAGGAAGCTAATGAGCTGGAGTGGATTAAATGATTGGTAAGTTGTGGAAGAAGTTTGTTAATGAATCTAAGGCAATGAAAAGTCGGCATGAAGATCTACAGCTCAGATTGAACTACAATACCCTGGCACAAGTTCCAAGACTAGTATGCAAGTTCCAAGGCGGGGTAAAACATTTTCAGATCAAAAGATGCATTGAACCTGGACAAGATTGAAGATGTGATGGCTATGATTGATCATGGGAAATGTGATCAAGGAGATTAAGTGGTTATCTAATTGTTTATAAATAGGAAACTGCTGATAAACAATGGATGTGGGCAAGTGTATGCACAGGGATGCTACATAGTGATTACCGAGCACAGAAGCTTGAAGACCTGTTAGAATAACAAAGTATAGAAGCCTAGCAGATAGACAAGATTAGTTCTATGTCTAGATTGTATTGAACAAATAAGAATCTGCTTTAGCATTTTAGATGTGAAGTTGCAGATAGATTTTTATTACTGTTATTTTATGAAAGTGATAGAAAATCTCTTAACCGAGTGGACTTAACAGTCTTATATGTAAATCTTCTAGCAAGGTGACATTCTGATTGAGTGTTTGAAATCCTTTAACAAGGTCACTTCTAACAAAGTGAAGATCCTAACAGATCTGAGGGAAATCCCTTAACCGGGTCACATCTAGCAATGTGTTTGTAATCTTTAACAGGATTTGCTTTTAACCGAGCATACTCTAGAAGAGTATATTTCTTACTGGGTCCAAAATCCCATAGTGGTTTTTCCCTATTTGGGTTTCCACATTAAATCTGGTGTTATGAGGTTTATATTGTTCATATGCTTTTGAGGTTGCATGTTTAACAGTTTTGGTTATATTGTTGATATATATGTTACCGAGGTTGAATCTGATGTTTTTATGGATGATTAAGTTTGTATGATTCACCCCCCCCCCTCTCATCTTGCTGCCTATTGGATCTATACTTATATTAAGTATCAGAACTATCAGATCCCAGAAGATCAGTTAAGTTGATAATATTTTCCTCTTAGGAGGTGGTGACTCTATATTAATAATTAATGCAGGGGAGAAGGTTTCTAAATAAGGGATGGGATAATCTTGTTTAGTTGAGTCCAAAGAAAAGATATAAAGAAAAGAAATCAACACCAAGTATGGTATTTGGGGTTATAAGAATTTTCCTAGTAGAGAGGATGGCTCTTCATCTTGTGATAAATTTGAAAATATGGAGGAAAATCCTTTCTATACCCTAAATGCAAAAGATAATAATGGTGGCCATGATGAAACCTTGACTACTGAGGAACAGGAGGAGAGGCAATGGGATGAAATCATACTTAAAATGGCTGACTTAAATGGAGATGAATCCATAATGGAAAAGGCTCTTAGGAGACAACCAGATTGGGTATTGCAAAAACTAGGATTAAGAAGAGATACTTTTCAAAGCCCTAGGTCAGAAGGGATAGAAGACAAAAGTAAACATGAGGGAAGTAGGCCAACAACTACTAAATATAGTTCCCCTCATATGAGAAGAATAGAGCATCTTTTTGTAACTTTGGATAACCCATTATTAAATGGAAGTAGAAGATGGAGTGATGTGCATAGGGATCAAAGCGAAGAAAGGAAGAGAAACAGTCAAGATAAAGGAAGAAGAAATAGAATTAGGGGAAATGATGGGAACTAGAATAACAATAATAGGGGTAATAGTATAAATAATAATAGAGGAAGTAATGGGTATGGAAGCAACCAAAGTAATAGAAATAATAGAGGTGGCAATGGAAATTATGGAAATGGTAATGGTGGAGATAGAAACAATAATAATGGCAATGGAGGTAATAATGGAAATAATGGCAATAATAATGGTGGTGGAGACAATGAGAACAATGGTAATTATGGTAGCAATGGTGGATTCAATAGAGGAAATATGAACAATCAAAACAACAATCAGGTTGGCAGATGGCCTATGATCATTGAAAGATACAGACAATTGGATTTCATTGGCATTGTTGGTTATACAAATCAGATCACTAATGATTTAAGATTAGTCATCACTAAATTCTCTAGAAATGGAATTGATTCAATAGAACAGCATATAGTTAATGTAAAAAATACCATTGAAGAATTTGAGGTTCCTCATGAAGATGTATTCATGAAATTCTTTATCAATATTTGACAAAAGATGCAGGGGAGTGGTATAGAAGCCTTCCTGATGGATGTATTGGTAGCTAGCAAGAATTTGTAACTCTGTTCTTGGAAGAGTTTGGAGATCATGATGATCCTTCATTTGCATCCCATGAATTAAAAAGTATAAAGAAGAATCAAAATGAATTAGTAGCTAAGTTTAATAAAAGATTTAATAAAGTATTAAATAGAATACCTAGAGATGTCAATTGTGTTGATTCATTTCTGATTAACTTTTATTTGAGTTCTTTTGACAGCAAAACCTATTATGAGATTTTGTCTCATAGACCCGATACTCTATAGTAGACATTCAAGACAACTGCTACCATTGAGAATAATAGGAAAGTTGTTGGGAAGGTTTCCAATAGAGATTATCCAAAGTTGTACAATTCCAAGGTTCCCAAGAAAGATGAACTTACTCAAATCATGGACATGCTTAAGGACCTAAAGGGTAAGAAAAACCCTAATGAAAAGCCACCATATAAAAAAAATAAGATAATAAATTATAATAGGTTGAGGCTACATGATATGCCATATAACACAAACTAGAAGGATGGGAAGCCAGTGAAGCTTAATGTAAGCAAAGAAACTCTTGATCCACTAAAGAAGGCCACAAATTTTGTAGATGAATATCTATGGTGTGATGTTTGTAATCTACCTCATGTTGCAGAATAGTGCATGATTGCCCAAGGTTTGATAGAGGAGGAAAATCATAATGAGGATTGTGAACCTACTGTAAATGTTCTTTCATCTGATCCATATTGGGGAAGGGATGAAGACTCATCCAAGGGGGAGTGGTATTTTGATGTGCAGCAAATGAGAGAAAATCAGCATTACAGTATACATAAGGTCTTTTTAGATGATGATGATGAAGACATTCTAGCTTCAAGAAGATTGTTTCAGGATGATACAGTTCCTTCATTAAGGAACTTAATTGAGGAAGAAAAGAAAGACTTCACTATTGTAGCAGTAGAACAAGTGAAGAGAAATTATTAGTTGAGAAATAGGAATGTAAATAATGAGCAGGGCAAGCCAATGAGTGTGTTTTCTAAATTAAAAAAGTAGATGGAAACAAAGACAACACTTTCAAAAGCAAAGATGCAAATGCCAAAAAGGGAAAGGAAGCAATACCAAAATAGACTAGGAAAGAAGAAATGCCAAAACTAATTAAGTTTGCAAATAAGAAGCAAGTAAGTAAGCCCACTTCAAATAGTAATTCATTCATGTCCCAGGCGTTGTCTCAGGTAAAGATATATATGCCTCTCCTAGAGGTAATGAAATTCCCAGACTAAAAGAATGAGACGTTGAAAATTATATCTAATGTTGGAGAAGTAAGTAGGGAGGATCCTAAATCAAAATAAGATCCCCCTATGGTGTATCTTGGCACGTCTATTACCAAAAATTTCACACAGGTAGATCCTTTCTATCTAACATTGTTGATAAACACAAATACTAAAAAATTGCATGATAGATTCAAGAGCAGCAATAAATATCATGCCAAAGGATGTCATGAAATAATTGTAAATGCATGTCGATACACCTTATGGTAAGTGCTATGCCATGGACAATAGGTCAGTTCTTGTAGTAGGAATTATGAAGTATGTTGAGTTCAGATTCCCAGCTTGCTTAGACACTGCATACAAGACAGATATCATAGTTGTACAAGTGCCTGCAAACTATGGGATGTCATTGTCCAGACAGTGGTCTAACTTGGTGGGTGGACATGTCTAGCTTGACTTGTCATATGCCACTATTCTAGTAAAAGGGACAGAGGTGAGGATAAATAGAGAACCAAGATCTCCCTACCTCATAGAAGAAATTGATCCCAATGAAGTGACTTGCTTTTGCAACTCAGATATGAACAAATTTCAGGTAAGCATCTCTAAACCTTTTAAAGTTGATAGAATTACAGAAACGGTTAAATAGAATGAAAATTAAATTTGGAAATTGTATTTCGATGGTGCATGTAGTAAGGATGGAAATGGAGTAGGAGTTGTACTTATTTCACCTAATGGGAAAAATTTTAAATACTTTCTTGTTAGCTTTCGAGTGTACTAATAATATCGTTGAATATGAGGCCCTCTTATTAGGACTTAAAATAGAAAATAAACATGGCATTAAGTTACTAACAGTTTATGGTGATTCAGAATTAGCTGTTTCACAAATTAGAGGCAAATTTGCTTATAAAAAAGGCAAAATTAAGAAGCTACAGGAACAAGGTTTGGGATTACATTGAGCTCTTCGATGCTTTCTCCATCAACTAGATTGAAAGGTCCAATAATATTTTGGCAGACTTCATGGCTAATCTGGCAGTCAAACATAATGATATCCCTTTTGATGATATTACCCAAGTAGAAATCAAGACCAAACCATCAGTCCCTGACAATGTAAAGAGTTGGCAAGCATTTGATGATGACAAGGATTTGCTAAATTTTTTATTTTGTGAGAATCAATATGAGCACCAGCGGATTGATTGGAATGGACTTGTGGAGGACAAGGATGGCAAGGAGACTGTACTTGGGCAAGAGGTGTTACAGCTGAAAACAAATAAAATCCCAAAGGGATTGATAGAGATTGAAAGAATGTTTGATGATAAAGATATAGCAAGTTTCAGACCTAATTCAGGAGGATGTGAGGATGTTGAAAAAATAAACTTGGGAAATGAAAGCAATCCAAGAGAAGTATATATTGGAAAAAAGATCACACCAAAAATCAAACAGTATTGATTAATCTGCTAAGGAAGTACATACATGTCTTCGCTTGGTCATATGATGACCTTAAAGCATACAGGGAAGACTTGTTCTAGCATGAGATACCCTTGAAGCTTGATGCAAATCCTTTCAGAAAAAAGAAAAGGCCAATAAACCCTATTTTGGCCCCCAAAGATGAAAGAAGAGCTGATGAAAATGAGGAATGCTGGTATTATTGAGCCCATAAGGCACTCAACATAGGTTTCCAATTTGGTCCTAGTCAGAAAAAAGAATGTTGATATCAGACTGTGTGTGGACTTTAGGAATTTAAATGTTTCATCTTTAAAAGATAATTATGATTTACCTAACATGGAGGCTCTTTTGCAAAAAGTCACTGGAAATGAATTGTTATCTATGATGGATGGCTTCTCAGGCTATGATCAAGTCAAATTTAGGGAAGCAGAAAAGTTCAAAATTGCTTTCTCCACACCTTGGAGCACCTATTTCTATGATAAGATGCCTTTTGGACTGACAAATGCAGGAGCTACATTCCAGAGGGCTATGGATGTATCCTTTGGGGGGCTGATTGATTATGTCTTAGCAGTTTACTAGGATGATATGACTACTTATTCTAAAAGGGAAAAAGATCATTGTAATGATTTAGAAAAAAACTTCATTAGAGCATTAGAATATGGCATATCTTTAAATCCCAAAAAGTGTCATTTTGGAGTTACTAAAGGGAAATTGTTAGGTCATATTGTTTCAAAAGATGGTGTGAGAATCGATCCAAAAAGGATTTCTGCTATTGATAAGATTCAAATCCCTAAAACAATTAAGGCAATTCAATCTTTTTTCAGTAAAATCAACTTTGTAAGAAGATTTGTTTCAAACGTCTCTGAAATTGTAAAACCTATTGCTAGAATGTTGAAAAAGGGTGCTGAAATAAAGTGGACCAATGAAGCTCTTGAAGCTTTTGTAAACATCAAAAGAGCCATCAAGGAATCCCCTGTATTAAAGTCCCCTGATTTCTCCAAGCCTTTCTAAGTGTTTTCATTTTCTTCATTCCATACTATTGTTGTTGTCATGTTACAAAAGAATGATGAGGGTCATGAACAACCAATGACATTATTTAGCAAAACATTGCAAGCATCTGAGTTGAACTATGATTTAAATGAAAAATAGGCTTATGCTCTTTTGAAAGTTGTAAAAGTTTTTAGACCCTATTTGGTTGGTGTCACCGTTATTACATATGTACCAAATGTTGTTGTTAAAGATATCTTTAGACAATCAGAGACTACTGGAAGGAGATGCAGATGGATAAACCAGATCCAAGAATTTGATATTGATATACATATCACAAAGTTGGTGAGGGGTCAGGGTTAAACAAAATTAATGGTAGAATCCAATCTTGAAGCAGCACAGGTAAATAAAAGCAGGTAAATAAAATAGAGTTGAAAGATGCACAAATGAGCATTGAAAGGTGTCTATGGTATATAAATATTGTTTATTACTTGAAATATATGAAATGTCCTGATAGTTTAAATGATACTTAGAAAAGAACTTTAAAGCTTCAAACATCTAGGTATGTATTACTTAAAGGAGATTTATACTATAAAATAGAGATGGTATTCTCTTATTGTGTTTAGATGAGTATTAAGCATCTGTTGTTTTAAAAGACTTACATGAAGGTGTATGTGGAGGTCATTTCTTAGCCAAAACCACTGCTCGTAAAATTCTTAATGCTTGTTATTATTGGCCCCAAGTTTTCAAGGATTGTCATGCTTACATCAGAAAATGTGAAGCATGTCAAAAAATTTCAGGGAAGCTTAAGTACAATGGAGCTATTCCTCTCAGACCCATGCATATAGAGGAACCATTTCAAATGTGGGGTATTGACTTAATAGGGGAAATAGAAAACAAATCTAGTGGTGGGCATAAATGTATTTTGGTGGCTACTGATTATTTTACTAAGTGAGTTGAAGCTATTCCCACAAGACAGGCTACAAGCAAAGTTGTGACAAAGTTTCTCTTGGAAAATATTCTGACTAGATTTGGAGTACCTCAAAAGATTATGGTGGACAATGGGATGTGTTTCAGATCCAAGGAGTTCTCTGATTTCTATGAAAATTATGGCATCAATTTGTCCTATTCATCACCCTACCATCCCCAAGGAAATGGACAAGCAGAATCAAGAAATAAGAACTTGTTGAAGATTATTAAAAGGATGTTGGGTGATAATAAAAGAGCTTGGGATTCAAAATTGATCCTAGCAGTATGGGCTAATAGAGTAATAGTAAAAAAGTCCACAGGATTTGCTCCATATGAGCTTATATATGGAAAAGAAGCAAGATTACCCCTAAATAATTTTCTTCCAATTTATAGGTTTGTTATAGAGGAGTTTTCAGAGGAAGTAAACTTCATGGGGGATAGGTTGATGTAGAGTTGGATGAGTATAGAAAAGAGGCTCAAGAAAGAAACATTCAGAGGCAACAGATGGTTAAGGCTTTACATGATAAAAAGGCTTGTGACAGAACATTTGAAGAAGGAGAATGGGTGCTTAAATGGAATGCTAGGGACCAAGACAAAGGAAAACATGGAAAATTTGATGCACTTTGGCTAGGACCCTATATCATCTTGAAAAAAAGTGGAGAAAATTCATATTACTTGCAAGATACTAAAGGTGAAGTGCTGGAATTTCCAGTCCATGATCAATACCTCAAGCATTTCTTCTCTTGATAATCAGGGAGTATTTCGTGTATCATAGTAATATAGTTTTCCTTTTGTTTTCTATTTTGGTCTTCTTTCCAGAGATAGCTGAGATTTTGCTATGTCCTTAAAAGAACATACATCCCTAGAAAGAGCCACTGTTAGCACATATTTTTACAAAATATTTATGTGCTATGTATGGATTATTTTTGCATATAGTTTCATCATAAGAGCATTTATTGTTGGATTGTATGTGCAGGTGATATGTTGTAGTGTCTTCATGAAAAGGCATCACTTGGGAATATTCAAGGAAAGTGTTGAGTGTGATGGCATTCTGGTAATCCTTATCTTCACAATTAGTTTCATTACAAGAGCAATTTTTGGAAGATCAGCATAGAGAAGGGTTGTGAGCATGTTCAGAGATGTCAATGGTGTGGGAGAAACCTTTCAGTATGATTATTAAAAGTTGCATTCATGGAGAAGGGATTCTTTTGTAAAAAATGAAAATTTTGCTTATCGGCATAAGTCATCCCAATGAGATTGCCCAAGGAGGACGGAGTATGTTGATCGGAGTAACTCATGCCAATGGTGTTTCCTAAAAGGCATGAGCTGTGTGAAGAAGTGCAACTTAATGGTAATCCATCGGGGAGAGTTACGATGACGATATGATAAGAAGTCAGAGTCATCAGTGTAACATACATTATTAGGAATGAAGAAAAAATGTTATCTCGATACCCAATGGGGTTATTGGTAGAACTCTTGCCAACAACCGATGGGGCGGTTGTTTATAGTGATGACATTGGGTCATTGGGAGGTCTTAATTTATGTTACCCCAATACCCAATAGACCAACTTAAGAAGGTGACTATATTAGAGAGACTTTCTCCGATAGAGTGGTACCAAACAAAAAAGGGAGCAAGACTCATCGGAATAACATACATCATCGAGGAGTTGTATTCTGAGTCGTCCCGATACCCGATGAGGGATTTGAGCATGAAGAGATCGCATTGGGAAAACCTACATTGATAAACCAAAGTTAACCGATAAGAAGAGTAAGGTGCGGATTGAAATAAAAGACTCATTGGGATAACATACTTTATCGGATAGCATTTTCAAAGTTGTGTCGAGGCCTGATGGGCAGAATGCCGCAAAGGGCAGATCTATCAAGGAAACTACAACCATCGGAAGCAAGGAAAATATGATATGCCGACGCCCAATGAAGCAATCGATAAAAGTTACGTCGATCAAAAGGAAAGTTAGATGTCATGGGACCATCGAATAAAGTATTAAGTGATTCATTCTGAAGCCTAATGGAGCGACTTGAGGGATAAACTGAAGCAGGTTTCATTGGAGAAACATACCTCGATCTAACATAAAGCAAAGCTAACTAATAGAAAGGAAAGGTGGATCCATCGGGATAAGCCAAGCCTTGAGGAAGAAAGTGAAACGGCCAGAACTGATTTTTTATTATATTTTGTGTCTAGTAGTGAACCAGTTAGGTGTTAGGTTTTAGTTAAGTTTAGTTTAGCAAGATGAAAGGGTGTGTCCTTTCATTCGAATCCTTTGGCTCACATATATGTAGTGAGTCATTTTTGTATCATGACGAACATAGATAATTATGTCATTGGTTGGGCTACAAGTGTTATGTTTTAGAAAGGTCTAATAGGAATGAGGAGTTTATTCTATGCAAACTGAATGTATTGGAGTATTTGTAAGTGTAGTTTTTTTGTACATTCTTATTCCAGAAGTTAATATACAAGATTTCATGTTTTTATCTTCAGATCATTATGTGGAATTTTGTGTTTGATGGAATCATATGTCCTCTTGATAAATCTTTTAGATTTGTTGTGATGTGCCATCACATGATGTTGTATTGAATGTAAAATTGGGTTTTATTGTTCATGCAACACATAATGAAACCTTCACAGTGATGGTCTTATAATTGTCTCTTGAGTTGATAGTGATTCTTGTCCACAAAATTATTCATTAACTGTAAGATAAAGGCATTGGTCTGTTATTAATCTTTGTTGAATAAGTTTGTATGCTAATATTAGGTCCTTATCAAATAAACAAATCTTCTAATTTTTATAAGTACCTCTCTTTTTCATAATGGCTTAAAGTCCTAACAGTAACCTTTTACATAACACAACTATATTCACACTTATTTTATTAGTTTTAAAGGCATTCAATAAAAAGCACTTATGTTAGCATACTTGTAGGAAAACCTTTTGCCATCCTTGCAATTGCTAATTCCCACAGTTTGAATTCACTAAAAACAAACCTCTTTTGTGCTTGAGAGTGTAAGGTACACCCACCTAGGTTTATTGGAGCCTAAAGTGTAGAGGGATTTAATCTTTGACCATCCATGTTTGTTGGCCAAGGCCGATTGGATCAACTAAGGATTAGGCAAGTCTTTGGTTTTCCAATCTGTGGTTTTGGGAACCAATACAACATATCGTCAAGATTATTTGAGCTCTTCTTGAATTTGTCTTTGTATTCATTTGCAGTGACCAACTCACTTTCCAAAGTGCTGACTTGTCTCAAAAGTTCCTCTTTGTCATGTTGCATGTGAATCAAATTAGTTTTAACCATACCATTTTCATAACTAAGCCTTTGAGATTCATCTGCTCTTTCATTTAGTCCTCTGGCTAAATCTTCTTCATTCCTCTTTCTATCTTCAATATCCTTGCATAGTCTCATGGTTAAATCTTTCATCTCATTCTTCAGGTTATTGTTCTCTTGTCTCAATTTGTCTGCAATATCTCTGAGAGTTTCTTTTTCTTCAGCATCTTGATTTTGCAATTGCATATGTAGTTCTTTTCTCTTATTCTTTGCTATAACCAGGTTATCTTGAAGTGCTTTGATAAATTCCCGAGCAGTTCTAAGTTCATCTTCCAGTTTGATATTCTTCAATTTTTCTACATCAAAATTTTCAAGAGCTCCTTCTAACTGTTGTCTCAAACTTTCCATTGGTATTGGTTTCAGAATCTTCCTCAAGTTGTTAGGCTTATGCAAATAGAGGACTAGGCTCTGATACCAATTGTTAGATACTTGAACAGTCCCAAAGACAATGAGAGGGAGGGGTGAATCAGTGTCTAACCAGTAAACAAAATATTTAAGCTTGTTTGCAACTTTATAACCCAAATTAATATATTGGTAAACAAGCAATAAAGAGAAATAACAGTATAACCATCAATGCACACCATAACACAGATATTTTTGGCGAGGAAACCGAGTAGGGGAAAAACTTTGGTGGGATTTGTGACCCACAATATTTACTCACTGGCCAATATGAATAAATATTACTTATACAATAGGGGCCTGCACATGCAAGAAGGCCAACAGCCTAAAGCACACTACTCAGTCACAAAAAGGAGTCACACTGACTAAAAAATTGGATGATTAAATCCAATGACAATGTACTGCTCAAAATAGAATCTAAAATGCTAGATTCAATACCGGTTTAAGATCTGTCAAATACCTCTACCATAAACCTTTTTTCTCTTTTCTCTTCTCTTATTCGCTCATAAATTTATTACATCAAAATGCATATACAGATATTCACTCTCATATTCATTACCTAATTACATATCCTTACTTCGCTTACATACCATACATTCTTTTCACACTTACAAAATGACCTATAAGATCTCATACATATATGAGTCTTTACAATACATCATGTCAGCTATACAAATAATTACAATACAAAAAAATATAATTTTCATGTCAGCTCAGAGTGCCGGTAAGATCTTTTGTCGGTGTAGACTAGGTGCTAGTGAGAATTATCTTGTTGTTCCTGTCGGTGCCGGTAGATGATGTATATTGCCGATGTAACCTATGAACTATGTTACCAGTTGGTTGCCATCAATGACAACATCAACTATTCCCATATGAGTGTATAATGCTAATACATACACATCAAAGACACACTTAAGAGGATCCAGTCTCATCTTATAGAGTTGAAGTCTTCCAAAGATAAGGCAAAGATTATTAACAGTACTTGATGAGTCACAAACTTAGCCAAGATGTCATCAATATAATCTTTTAATATCTAGGGAATGAAATCATGAACAATAAGAGTCATCACATGTTGATAGGTTACTCTAGCATTCTTCATCCCAAATGGCATGACTACATAATAGAAGGTAACCCAAGGTGTTGTTAAAGTTGTCTTATACTAATTCTTTGGATTAATAAGGATCTAATTGTAACTCGAAAATCCATCCATGAAATAAAGAAAGGTGTGGCCTATAGTCAAATCTACAATCATATCAATATTAGGCAATGGAAAACCATGTTTAAGAGAATCCTTATTGAGATCATGAAATTCAATGTAAATGCAAATACAACCACCAAGTTTGCCAATAGGACAATATTTAATATCCAAGATGAATAGTTAATAGAATGTATAAGGCAATGCAACTTTGGGATTCATCTTATGGATCTTTTTCTTAACAAGCTTGGCATCAAGACATAGAATTATATTATGAACTACTACAAATTCATCACTTCCAAGCATATCCTCATATGACCAAGAAAAGATATTAGAATAATGATGTAAGAGATCATAATGTGACTTAGATTCTTCTGAAGAAAGTTATTTTCCAATCTTAATTACCTTTTCAAATGACTTAGCATCCATGAAAACATCAAAAGTATCTCCCTTAAGGAGATTAATATAGTCTTCGGGATGAGGCATGGAAATGTTCGCATCATCATAAGATAAAGGGGCCTTCTTATGAGAACTCGTAACTGATTCTCCAAAGTATGCCTGACCATTCAAACAATATGAGAATCGTCACTTGTGGTGATAAAAAGGGAGATTATAATATACATCCAAGAATTCTTCTAGGGCTTCTTCTAAAGAGATCTCATCTAGGGGAACTTCCTTAAATTTCACCTCACTTTCAATATATTTAGGATGAATGAGCTTAAGTGGAAGAGGTGAGACATAAATCACATTGACATTCAATAATGTCTTTTCCCTAGGAGAGGTGGTGCGATATCCAAGTCCAGCATTAGAGTGATAAGGTTCAACTTGTAAAGAGACTCTAATACCTTGTTCATCACATCCACAACCCCTACCTCCATAACCATACTTAGAAAGAAGATCATACCTCAACCCATAACATGATTGTAATTCATGAGAGATGAGTGGGTTAGTATAGAATATATTATCAACATGATATGTATGGCACCGAAGCATGACCATTCATGAGAGGTGGAAGGGTTAGTATAGAAGAGATTATCAACATGATTGTAACCTAAGAATGACATGTTGCTACCATTTGACACAAGTGCATAGCATCAGGATCAACTTTGATCATAAATACCTAATTATTAGAAAAAAACTTAACAAAACCATGAAGGGTAAAAGTGACCACTCCCAAAGCATGAATTCAAGACCTACCCAAATGAAGTTTTTTATGATAAAAGCCCTCACATAACATATATTAGGGTTGGAATAGTAACTGGTCCAATCTTTAAAGGTAAATAATAGTGCCTAAAGTAGTTTACTAGTATAATAAAAATCATGAATAAATAAAAAAGACATAGAAAGAGAACTTGAATAAACCTTCATTTTAGGAAATAGATCCATACTACAAACATTGGGTGTTGAACTGGTATCAATGAGAGTTCACCTAATGCTGACATTATTGGCAGAATCGATTATGATTAACAGATCTACTTGATTTCTTACTTTTGAAGGTGGGAGTTCGTGTATAGAATGTAATAATCAATGAATCTATAGGAATATGATCTATCAATGCATTCACATTTGAAGGCCTAGTAGAAGAAGGTGTTAGAGTATTTGGGTATTTACTTGATTAATTAAACATTCTTTGTTTAATTATTTAAGTTCCCTTTATCTCTTTTACACTTAAGCTAACTTTAGGTGCATATAATTAATTATTATGTGCAAACCTAGGTTTTCCCTTTTTAGGGTTTCTTGACCTATTAAAGGTTGAGCTCTTTCTTTTCATTGTAAGAATCACATTACATATTTTTGTGAATATTGAGCTCTCTCTTTTTAAGCATATTCTCTGTGTTTTGTATGCTCTTCAGATTTTGCTTCATTGCTTCTCCTTGTAACAGGTTATTTGGCTTCAGAAGATCTTCAGGCTCCTGTGGTGTTGTATTTTCTCAACTCCTATATGGTATCAAAGCATCAAATCTGCAGCTACCTATTCTTGTTTTGAGATTTTTGGCTTTGGAAGCAGATCTGGGGTTTCAGGAATTTTTTATGTACCTAAGGTTTGAGCTTTTTTCTGAGCACTTTGGGCCTAAACGGACCTCACCATCATGCTCAGAAGGCCCGAAAACCCCTATGGTCATATAAAATTCGACCTATTTTGGTTCCTGAGCCTCTGGGAGCAATTTTTTTCTCAAATTCAGGTCGTACGACCCTGGCATGCAGATCGAGAAAAAAATTTCAAAAAAATAAAAAATTTGCCTTTTTATGGCATGTAGGGAGAAATTTGTTTTTAAAAAAAATTTATTGAAAAAAAAAAAAAAGGCGGAAAAAAAAAAGAGGGGTTTGTTTCTTTTTAAGAAAAAAAAAAAATTTTGGCACATTTTTTTTGGGTAACGCAGGGTACCGGACTGACAGGCCTGTCAGACCTGTCAGTCCGGCCCCCGCCGACGGCCCCTCCATCCTTCTTCGGCCGCCGCTATTGTTTCTCCGGTCGCCGTCGGTCTGGTCTCCGGCCCTTGCCGACCATGCAGATCTCGGTCTCCGCTCTCGCCGGCCGCTGCATGCTCCTCGGCCGCCGCCTGCCTGCACCGCCAGTTGCTCCGCCAAGGATCGCCCACCGCCGTCTGGCCGCCACTACTACCTGCGCCCGCCATAGCCAAAAGCTTCCACCACCGTCGCCTGCGACCCTCCGCCCTGGCCCCCGCCGCTCCTCTTCCCGGCCGCCGGAAGTCTGCTCCTCGAGCGTCTCCTTTTTTTTCTGGCCGGCCACCACTCCACCATCGGGCCACCACCTGGCCACCACCCTACCACCAGGCCGCCACCGGTGCACCACCCACTGGCCACCGGACCACCAACAAGCAACCAGACCCCCTTTTTTGGCTTTTTCAGGGGGGGGTTTGGTTTTTTGGCCCTATCTTAGGTATAGGGAGTCATTTTTTCGAAAACGAATAGGCATCGAAAAGCTGGTTCTGAGGCTGACCTCATGGTGTTGGTAATTTTTTCCAATTTTTCTATTTGACTATGTTTTTTTGCAGTCAAAGTGAGGTCTCTTTTTTGTACTCCAGGAGACGTAGAATGAGCATCCGACCTCCGTTTTTTTAAAACTTTATATTTTCAGAAAGCGTGTTCTGTGTACTTTCTAGAAATATGAGTTTTTTTTTCCAGATTCTGCTCCATGCATATTTTATTCAGTATTTTTCTTTTCAGCACTCTGGTGGATATCGTGGTTGTTTCAGGTCCTGGGATCTCTTTTTTGAGTAGGGTGTCTCTGTTTTGATTCTCGTTTCTATTTCCAGTCTTCTTATCATTGTAGCTTGTAATTATGCAAATGCACTGAGATAAAGTGCCATCATGCATTGTTTACTTGGAATCTTGCATATCTTGTGTCTTGTTGTACATGCACTGTTGATCAAGTGCCATGAGGGGGTTGATGTTTGCCTTTGTTTGCCATCTTCCTTTGTCAAGTGAGTGTTCCTTCCACGACATTCACCTCATGATGATGTGTCTCAGCACCTTTGATGTTCTTGGTTCTTCGTCATGCAGTTGTTTTTGGTTGTCTTTTTCAGTGTTCCTGTCCCTCTCCCACTTTCGCATTATGGGGAGGTTTATCTTGTTGGTTCTAATGGTTTCGTGGTTCGATTGATCAGCTCTTCAGGCTTTGGTTTCTCATGCCATCTGTATCTTCGATTTCAGTTGTTTTACCTTGTTTGCCTCCTGATTCGAGTAGTGTCATTTGAGGGCACTCATGCAGATTACAGTCTTCTCTACCTGGTCATGTTCTAATTTAGTGGATGTTCTTCAGATCAATAGTTATTCTTCGACAGAGTTTGCAGGGTCTTCATGCTTCAGTGATATTTTTTCCATCTCCTTTTGGAGTAGAGTTTTGTTCCCATGTGGTTTTCTCTATTTCTCTAGTTCATAGAGATTTCATTGTATTTGGGTACCTGATCAGGCCTTGTTGTCGGGACCCATCTTTATTGCTTTCAGTAGTTGTTCTAGGTTTTAGCTTCTCCTTAAGTCTAGCTTAAGGGGGGGTGTTAGAGTATTCGGGTATTTACTTGATTAATTCAACATTCTTCGTTTAATTATTTAAGTTCCCTTTATCTCTTTTACATTTAAGCTAACTTTAGGTGCATATAATTAATTATTATGTGCAAACCTAGGTTTTCCCTTTTTAGGGTTTCTTGACCTATTAAAGGTTGAGTTCTTTCTTTTCATTGTAAGAATCACATTACATATTTTTGTGAATATTGAGCTCTCTCTTTTTGAGCATATTCTGTGTTTTGTATGTTCTTCAGATTTTGCTTCATTGCTTCTCCTTGTAACAGGTTATTCGGCTTGCAGAAGATCTTCAGGCTCCTGTGGTGTTGTATTTTCTCAACTCCTATAGAAGGCAACACGATCTTCTAAAGGGGTTCCTAAAGAATACCTTGATAAATTATGGCAATTTTAAGCAAATCCCAAAGTGAAATCTTTACAGGTAATATCATAATCACTTGATTTCTTAATTGGAGTTTCAGGTGCTTGAGGAAGGTCTGGTTGAGAAGGTGGTAAAGGAGTATTAGACTAGTTAACATTTTTATTATTTCTTCTACTATTATACGTATGAGAAACTACATGATAAGAAGAGCTTTAGTATTTAGTAAATATCATGAAAAGATCAAGAGAGCTACTTTCAAATGGAACACCGTGAATATACTAAACTTTCTTTGGAGAGGGACTAGTTGGAGTCACGTAGATGATTGGTCTCTTAGGCCTTTTAGGGGTAGCAAAGACAACAATAACATTTACGAACTTCTTGTTTTGTAGGGAGGAAGAATATAGACATGGGGTTTGTTTGACAAACTTACAAGTACAAGGAGATACCTCTAGGAAGTCATCTAGGGCATCATCTAACATATCTAAGTCATATTCTGAGAATGCCTTGTCAAATGCATTAAAACTTTGAAGAAAAAAATATGAGATAAGGCATTCACATCAAGTTCACCAAACTGTAGAGGGGATTTTCTACTCTCAAGATGACGAGGTCTTAAGGAACAAAAGACCCTCAACTACCTCAATAAACCAACACTCTGGTGAGCTAGGAAAGAGAGTGCCTAGAATCAAAATCTAACTATACTAAACTATAAACACAAACTGAAAATGCTTGATATCTTAAAAATATGGAGTAATAAAAATATGTAAACTATAGGAATAGAAAGTAAGAAATGCAAAGATCATAGTACTAAATGGGTTAAGCCTCAACCTTGGATATTAGCTCACCACAAGGAAATCCATGTGCCATGTTGTGGTCTATACAAACAAAACTCCAAAGAAGCACCAAAAAATCTACTAGAATGTCATCCTTCACTCCTCGACCTATTACCACCTATACACACGAAGATGGAAAAAATGTTGGGGTTGTATAGGGGTTTTCCTTAGTCAAATCCCTATTTCAATGTTTTCACCTCCACAAACAACCAAATATGATCAGAAAAGATGTATAGTAGAAAAAATCCCTGCTATGGAGAAAAAACTCTATTATGATTAATAAAAGACACTATACAAGATATAATAAATAAAATAGACAAATGAGATCAAAGACATGATTAACGAGACCAAAAACTAGATTGCGAGAGAGTGTTACTAGCAATTGTGGCTCCCCTCTTGAGATGGATAGACATGATAGATAGCTAAGAAGAGTCTTGGTTGTTGTGAGAGTCAAGAGCATGGAGAGATCTTGGCAAAGCTTCGCTACATGTTGTGTGTGTGAGAGAGAGAGAGAGAGAGAGACTAGCCAGAGTGTGAAAATGAGAAAGAATAAGTGTTTTGTTGCTTGGAATGGGTGGAAGTATCTATTATAGACATGCATGCATACTAGGACACGTGTTGGAAGAATTTTGCTGTGGAATATGCTCATTTCAATCTCAAATTCTTTTGGGATGTTTGTGTGCCGCATAAACTGTTGGAATCCAATAACAATGAGAGGGGGGTGAATTAGTGTTATATCGGATTTATCAATTTTAGCCTTATTAAAACATGCATACACCAACCGGTATACTAGTACATACAGAATTGAAAGAAGTAAAGCAGCCGATAAGCCAATCACATAAATGAGAACCATAACACACAGAATTATATGTGGAAAACCTCAAAGAGGAAAAACCACGGTGGAATTTGTGACCCACAATATCAATCCACTGGCCATATGAAGAGATGTTACAAAATATAAGGGGCTGCACTTGTAGGAAGACTTACAAACTTGAGCACACTACTCAACCACAAAAGAAGCTTCACTGACTACATATAAATCCAGACTACAATCCAGAGAAGTGTTGAACTACAAAAGATAGCATCTTCTATGCCAAAATACAGTTCCGGTTAAGCTCTGTTTGTTCCAGTCTGAAACCCTAAACCCTTTATCGAAATAACCCTTACATAAATATCCTCACATACATGATCTCTCTGATATATTTTGCATCTCCTTCCTAATATATATTCGCATTATTTCACATCCGCATATCCACTACAATTATAATATCAAAATGATCTAATCCAACTGACCTATATACCATATACAACTTATCATGTCTTATGTCGGCTTACAAAGATAATTACAATATTAATATACACGTCAGCTAGATAATATAAATACATGAATATCAAAGACAATTATCAATGTCAGATCCAAGAGATGTCGGCCTCCAATATCGATAAACTTATTCTAAACCATGTCGGTCTACATTGTTGGTAACCAAAGAAATCCTTCTATCTTGTCAGTGTCGATGTCGATGTAGTGTTTGTGAAGTGCATGTCGGTACACAAATGAACCAAAACATGAAGTTAGAACAAGATACCATGTTTCCATCAATAAGAACATAGTGAAACCAACCAATTGAGTATCAATTGCCAACAATCTCCCCCTTTGGCATTGATGGCAACACTCAATTGAAAACTGGTCATGGTTTCATTTGTCGATTTCATCCTGCCTGCTCCCCTTGAGTTGAATATTCATCAATACAAAATACTCCATATCCATGTCTCCCCCTAATGTATATAACTCTCTTTTTTCTTTTTCACATCTGTATCACTCCCCCTTTGACATCAATGCCATCAAAATTTCAAAAAGAATGCCAAAGATCCAAAACTGTACAATGAGTATCCCAAAAATATCTTACTAGAGCTTAACAAATTTGAAAATTTTCGGATATGCCTTCTCCAATAGGCCAAGATAAGTATCCCAACCAGATTTGAAAGTGTAGATGGAGGAAATAGATTGAATACAAGATTCAATCTTCCAGCATCCAACAATGAAGTTTTTCCTGTCAAAAACGCACATGCAAATTAAAAATCTAAACTAAGAACACACATGCATGTCACACAATCTACTCCATTGCACTCCTTAAACCAAGATCTTTTGTAGATAATATTGCTCTCAGAAGCACACACAAGAAGCTATGGTTTTTTTGGAGATTCAAGATGATTAATGCAAAGGAAGCTAAAGAAAATGAAATGCAAAGATGATAAAGAATGCAAACTGACATAAGTTCGATGCATAAAGATGAGATTCCCAAATAAGAAAGGGGGGATTGTTTAAATAGATTTTCTCTGGGCGAGTTCATGTTGTGGGATGAATATGGGATAATGCAAGATGAGTGGTAAATGGGAAATGGTAAGTGGTAGGAGGGGATATTAAAGGGTTTTATTAAATAAATAGAGAAATGCAAATAAGGTGAATGCATGAAGGCATATAAAGCAGTATGATATAATGTTTTATTTAATAAATTTAATAGATAAATGATGATATATTAATAATAGTATAATGAAAGATGG
Source organism: Cryptomeria japonica (assembly GCF_030272615.1). Classification (NCBI taxonomy): domain Eukaryota; kingdom Viridiplantae; phylum Streptophyta; class Pinopsida; order Cupressales; family Cupressaceae; genus Cryptomeria; species Cryptomeria japonica. The sequence continues at coordinate 357,960,697 of NC_081405.1, read as the reverse complement.
AAATTATTAATAATGAATTATGGAGAAATAATAGTGTAATAATAAGGATTCACCCGATGTTCGGAGAAATTTGAAATTAAATGAGGACAAATTAATGGAAATTTTTATGTCTACATTTTGCCCCTATTTGAAACAATGCAGCCTATCATGTTGTTTCAAAGAAAATGATCAACTGATATATGCCCCAGAAGTGTCTTGGTAAGGATGATGATTGATTGGTTATGCCCCCTTGAGAGATTGATTGAACAGAATGATGGAGATTGATCTCTCGATAGATCGTAGGAGAGAAGATTGGATGATTGATATTATGTAAGTGATTAGGTTGAGATGTACATTTGATGAGGCATAATTGAACAATTGATGGAAATTAACAGTATATCCAGGTTGATAAGTTGATTAAGCTGATAGGGATTGATGTGAACGCAAGATAAGGTGATCCAATGATTGATTGATCGAGTGACTTCGGGAGCATTGAGATTACAAGAAGCAAGTTGGTTGATAAAGAGAGTAAAGATTCAAAGACATTGCATTAGTTGGATAAAGTGTTTGATTGATCTAATTGTGATAAGAAGAATGAAGAAGATGATGAAAAAGATAGATGAAAAGGAGGATGAGAAGAGAAAAGTGATGGAAAAAAGAAAAAGAGATGAGAAAGATGATATGAACGCGATGAGAATTCTTGTGCTTTTTTAAGTGCTTGTATCATCATTGAGCTTATTATAGAAAAAGGAAAAAAATTATCTGGATATGAATTAGACCCAAATGAATCAGTCACTCAAATTGTGAGAAGGAAAACATATCAGATAGTAAAGGAATGCCTCAGTGTGTATCAGACCAATATGTCCTCGATGATCTTAAGCAATCATGTGTAGTACCCCTCCTTGATCAGACTCTTTTTGTATGTTTTTATTGACTTCAATGGAACATTATTTTATATTGATTCAGATGATATGCGATGTTATTTTATGCTTTATCTAGATTTGTGGTGTATGATTTTATGCAGTATCTCAGTACTTATGGTTAATGTTATTTTATGGATCATTATCATGGACTGACACTCTTACCTTATATGTGTGATGCATTATTTATGTGTTGTGTGTTTGCATGTGTATGGGATGTGAGGAGATGATTTTCCTTCACTCACTCCAGTGAGATAGGGAATGTCACGAGTCTCCTTCATCGATGTGCATGCCATATATATATATATATATATATATATATATATATATATATATATATATATATATATATATATATATATATATATATATACATACATATACATATACATATACATATACATGTGTGGTTCTTTGGTGCAGGACATTGCAGATACAAGTACTGGGTAGGTACAGGGTATCGACTCCACCTAGTTTCATAGGTCTGAGCATGCCTTATATGTCCGATGGGAGTGGAGGAGATAGTTGTTGGACCCTAACTTGAACCGGAGTTACACTTGTGTGAGTGTTGTCAATCGGTTGTCTTTCCCGTCTGGATAGTATGTGAGTCATAGTGCTTTGGTTTTTCCATTTGTGAGTCGTCATTTGATCATTCTTCATTTTGTGTGCTTTCATTCATCTATATGGTTATTTAATTGAATGGAAGATGCTACCTTATGCTGGCATAATTAGTTAATTATTATGCTTTGAGATTGTTGATTTAATTAAATTAATGATTTGCTAGATTAAATGGTTAAATGGCTTATTTCATTGTGTAAAGTGCATTAATATATATTGTGGAAGGAATTAAATAATTGCCTAGCCATCTAAATGATATATGCTTATGTTGAAAGAAATTATTTTGGGAAATAGGAAATAAAATAAAAAGCTTTTCTTTTTACCTTTCCATTTAACTTTTTCATTTTAATTGTTGGAAAAGAATTGTTTTTGTATAAAAGTAAATCTGATTGTTTTTACTTTAAAAATATATAAATTTGATTGGATGGAAAAACTTTCAACCTAGAAAGTTTAGGTTAAAAATTATTTTTCCATATATGCCTAGAAATTCACGGGAGGAGGCAAGAATTTCTGGAGAGAAATTTGGTAAATCATTCTAGAAGGAGGAGCTGGAATTTGATTTGGGTTGCAAGGATTGGAATTCTTCCATCATTTTTCTTGCTAGTTTGCTTCAAGGTTGGATAATCTCTTCTTTGTTTAAATTTAATTTAAATTTTTCAGTTTGCTTCCTATGTGTTGAAATTATGCAAATCTTTCTATAGATTCTTGTGGAATGATTGGAATGGAAGAAAGAGTGTCTATTATTGTTGGTTTTGTGAAATTTATATCATATGTTGCATTTAGGAAAGAAATGATTCATTTCTCTAATTGTTGTGTGTTGTGTTCTTGGAAATCAACTTTTAGAAATACCTCTTCTATTTGGAAAGAATGAACTAGATTTAGCTTGTTGTGTTCTTTCTAGTATCTTGTTGCCCAAGATTTGGGGTTCTTGTGGGGTTTTACTTCACCATTTGTCTTATTGGTAAATATCCATTTGAAATTTGGATTTGGCATTGTGTATGTGTGTGCCCATGAAATGAACCGAGAATGACTCATGTCCCTGTTAAAACGGATTTTAATGCTTTGGAAGCATGTTTTTAATGTTTCATAGACCTTACCTTACCCAGTGGTGGGCTAGTCCCACCACGCGGGTCGGTAGTGTCTGTTGCGCATAGGTAGCAGTACTACCAGTCGGCAGTACTACTACGCGGTAGCAGTACTACCAGTTGGTAGGACTGTTACCGTTCAGTAGCGGCTACTACCGGTTGGTAGCATTGCTACAAGACGGTAGCGCCTGCTACTGGTTGGCAGCAGCGCTACCGATTGGTAGGCCCGTTACCAGTGGTAGCGGTACTACCGGCAAGTAGTGTTTGTTGCCTTGGCAGCAGCACTACTGCGGGTTGGCCTTGGCCACCGCTTGACCTTGTACCCTTACCGGTACAAACCAATTTATGTTATTAACTTAAATTTTATAAAATGAAATATATTTTAAAGTGGTTTAAGTGTTAAATGAAAATGGTGATTTTTCATCTGATTTTTATTATGTGGCTTAATAAATTTATCTATGGAAATCAATGCATGAATTAGGAATTCAAATTGGTTAATTTGGATATATTCTGGAAATGAATTAAATGCCTGTTGAGAATTCATGTTTTTATTCGGGTGAGTATTTGACGTGAATTTTATCCTTGATCGAATATCAATTTGGAAATTGAATGGATGTGAATGGTAAAAGAGTGTTTTATTTAATTTTCAATCAATGATGTTGCAAGTGCTTATGATGCTGATTTTCTCAAAGATTGTCTGAGTATGGACTTAGTGAAATTAGTTTTCCTAGCAAGAGTTATATTGTGTTATTTTTGGTTTGTGGTTCAGTCATCTTGTGGTGGCATATTTGGTACCTTTGACCAAGTGATATATGTTGGTTTTGTTGTCTTAACCATGTAGTGTCTTTGCCTTATGGTTAGCCAAGAGTCAGTATGTCCTTTTTTGACCACTTGTTACTGAAAGTGGTGTTATGGTTGTCTGCTTCGCCATAGGGTCCTTGGGGAGTGACCATGTTTGTTTAGTATTTTTTTGAGAGAGTGGCTTTTGCTTGGGGGTTGCACCCAAAGTGGTAGGCATTACGACCCAGCAAAAGTCAGATAATAAGTGATAATCTAATTAATTGATCAGGTGGGTAGTTCTCAAACATTAATAAAGATATTGTACCTCGCGCATAGGTGAGTGCTTGTATTGAGGCTCATAATGTAGTGAGAAGGCCTGGAATGGCAAAACGACTACCTTGTCTTCGCGAGAGGCTGGTAGGGTCTATGTGAGACTTAGTTGGAACCGGAGGTTCGGGAGAGGTTACTAGGACAGTGAGTCGGGACCTATGGAGGTTGTAACATGGTATCCATCTTAAGCTATGCGATGACACTCTCTCTTTAGGTTCACTTGTGTGTGTGATGTCGATTCACTTGTGTTTGTGTTATCAAGTCACTTGTGTATTTGTAATGTTGAGTCACCTGGATTATTGTGGAGTCTTTTTGTGTTGTCATGGTGTCATATTGTTTTGTCGACAATGTCATTCTTTTGCTTGCTTGAGGGTCCTTAGCTATCTCCTAGCACAATGGGGTGATTCCATTTTGGGAATTACATGGTCGGGTGGTAGTGCCACTTCCTATCAGATGTTCTTGTTCGTACTCTCATGTGAAGATTGGCTTCGCAGGTATTTTCTGTGGTTCATGGCTCATGCTTATCTCATGTTTTGGATATTATTGTTATTTGGAGACCCTTGTGGTCATTGTATCATGATCTTTTGTAACCTTGTAATTGGTTAAGTTGTATCTTTATATGTATATTGAGAAGCCATGTATTGGAAGAACAATGTAATCCTAAGATTGGGATGTTATTTATTAGTTTCCTTTATGTTATGTGTACATGCTTATTGAAGAGAAACTATATTGTATCCTTTCATTCTTTCAATGGTGTAATTTGTTATTGCATATGGCTTCCTGTGATCATTGAGTTAATGATGGATTATTGGATTAACCTTAATTGTGGAATTTATCTTTTGGTTTAATTCTTTGTTGGAAACCCTTAAGGAATTCTGGTGTAAGTCCTCCTCTTGTGTTATCGTGCATGTTGTGTGTTATGCACTTATTATGTTTATACTTTAAAAAAAAAATGTTTCACCCTTGTTGTGGGTTTTCCTTCGGGGTTCCTGGTGGGGCATTACATTTGGTATCAGAGCCCATGTTTCAACACTGGGTACTCTGAGTTTGTAGTGAGCCCATTTGCCTTGACCTTTTGTGTAGGCCTTGTGGTGTGACTTCCTTGTTCCTTTCCTTGCCTTTGATCTGAACTTTTCTCTCTTGTGCAATGTTAGGTCATGGCTAGGAAAGCTAAGTGAGGTGGTCGTGTTGGTGGTCGCACCAGAGGCAGAGGAGGAGGATGGGGTTGAGGTTCCGACTGCCATAGTCCTTTGCCACCACCCACTCATGCGACTGTGGATAGGGATCAGTCAGTTCATCAAGAGGGACCGCATTCAAGAGAGCAGGTTCCCGGAAGGGAAGAGCTGCGGCAAATGTTTCAAGAGGTGCTAGCTAGACTAGGCCCCAGACCTGAGGTGGATCAGCCCATCCATGCCCAGGTAGTGGAGTCGCTTCAGCAGATTCTAGAGAGAGAGAGATCTCCTAGAGGGAGAGAGGTCCCAGTGGACCAAGATCCAGCTAACATGGGGCACATGAGGGACTTGATGAGGTCCAACCCTCCTTTCTTTGACGATAAAGGTACCGGTCTCAAGGGAAAGACTTGGCTTATCAGTTTAGATCGGTGTTTCGCATAAGACAAAAGTCAAAAGATTGGTCTCCAAAAGTAAAAACAAACACAAAAAAAAAAAACAATCACACCAAATAACTAACTAACAAATTAATCTAAGACAACTAGCAAGATAAACACAAAGTTAACAAAACAAATCTAATCTAACCATAAAACTAATTGAAGACTAAAAACAACTAACCTAATTAAAAATATAAATTAACAACTATCATTTTTAATTTACCTAAATCTAAATTGTAAACTAAACCTAAATGAATCTAAAGTAACAAACTAAATAATGAAAACTAATTTAATTTAAAATCTAAAAACCAAAAACTAATTTCAAAATTCAAAAATCTAAAAACAAAAACTAATTCTAAACCTTTTAAAAAATTTAAAAAAGAAAAAAAATAATTCTAAATTAAAAAATCTAAAAAATCAAAAACTAATTCTAAATTTCAAAAACTAATTATAAAATTAAAAAATTAAAAAAAAAAACTAATTGAAAAATCTAAAAATAATAACTAATTCTAGAAAACAAAAACTAATTCTAAAATTAAAAAATCTAAAAAACACAAAATCTAAAATACAATTATAAAGCTAACTAATCTAAACCTCCAATCAGCAAGTATAATGCTAAACTCCATAACCTTTCTCAACCTGAATGAATTGCTTCTACTGAATATTTAATGTGGGAGCATAGAAAAAAGTATGTTAGTTGTTTTTCATGTAGCAAATGGTGGAAATCAAGACTGCATGGAAACGTGGGAGTGTTTGCAGAATGCCTCAAAGGATTATGGGCCCACGATATACAATGATAGCATGATACACACAAAATTAGACATGTTGAAAAGACCAAAAAAAAATAACGCATTTGGCAGGTGATATAATGAGAGATTTTGAAACACACTCCCAAAGAACTATTTGAAAAAAAATGGTAGAGAATTTATTGCCGTGCAGGGTACTTAGAACTTGGAAGAATAAACAGGGCACGTGAGTTGCTTAACAAATTGGAACCAAAAAAAGGCACGTTGAATGTTGTTTCAAAAAAATACCTTCAAAATGTGGTTTCACATCATGCAAGGTAGAATGAAAAAAGGCCAAAAAAACCTTTCAAGTAAATGCAACTGGCAAATGTAATGTCAGATTTACCAACACTTGCCAATGTTATTCATGCCATATGATTGCAAAAACAAAAATGTATTCAAGGCCCCGTGAATAGAAAACCAGGCAACGCGAATGGTTAGAAACAAAGGAAACTTAAGTGGTATACAAGGCCAAATGAAATTCAATCAAGGCAGTGGGAAATTCCTACAAATGAAACCCCTGCAAACATAAACAAGACATTAAATATTCAATAAAACAGAGCACATTAAATGCACTCCCTACAACAAACAAGGCACGTTAAATGTTCATCGAAATAAGAAACCTTGCAAACATAAATATCAATTGTTTGATTGAACGATCAATGGAATGCAAATCAATAAAAAGGACAAAAGGATGTCCCACGGGGCGTGCCAATTGTAGATGGAGGAAATAGATTGAATACGAGATTCAATCTTCCAGCATCAAACAATGAAATTTTTCCTGTCAAAAACACACATGCAAATTAAAAGTCTAAACTAAGAATACACATGCATGTCACACAATCTACTCCATTGCACTCCTTAAACCAAGATCTTATGTAGATAGTATTGCTCTCAAAAGCACACACAAGAAGCTATGGTTGATGATTAATGCAAAGTTGATGAAGAATGCAAACTGACATAAGTTCGACGCATAAAGATGAGATGCCCAAATAAGAGAGGGGGCCTTGTTTAAATAGATTTTCTTTGGACGAGTTCATGTTGTGAGATGAATATGGGATAATGCAAGATGAGTGGTAAATGGGAAATGGTAAGTGGTAGGAGGGGATATTAAAGGGTTTTATTAAATAAATAGAGAAATGCATATAAGGTGAACGCATGAAGGCGTATAAATGAATATGATATAATGTTTTATTTAATAAATTTAATAGATAAATGATGATATATTAATAATAGTATAATGAAAGATGGAAATTATGAATAATGAATTATGGAGAAATAATAGTGTAATAATAAGGATTCGCTCGATGTTCGAAGAAATTTGAAATTAAATGAGGACAAATTAATGAAATTTTTTATGTATCTACCGAAAGTGTACATAATGAGTATTTCTCACTTAACTCTGTCGATGTGGGCTTTCCAACCATATACATACACTCCTTATGTACACTGAGTGAATCCAATTGGGGACTCACCAAGCCTCTAAGACTTCTGGCTCTCCTTATGATTTTGTCTTTTTCTTTCCCAAGAGCAAAAATTTGGGCTTCCACAACCAAAATTTGACCATCAATGGATGTAGCCAATGAAGTCAATCCATCAAAAGAATTAGCTATACTTGCAATTTTCTTCTAAAATTCCTTAATCTTCTTATCCACATTAACTGTAAGTACATTTGTGTTACAACATACCCTATAAATATTTGTGCACTGCTTCAAAGAATTATCTACCAGATTCAACTTTTCATCAATCTTCTTCTTCTCAGTTTCAATCACCTAATCAAATGCAGCTTTTTTAGCCTGTGTGAACCTCTCCAGAGCTTGTCGGTTTGAAATCTGTTGTAAGGATTGAAAACCTTATAAATATGCTCAGTAATTGTCTTCAGTTTATCAGATGGGCTCTCTTCTCTATCAATCTTTCAATCCAGGACTAGTCTGTGCAAAACAATGATAGATTGATCAATAATCCCTTTATCTGTAGATCCCTCCTTCATCAATTTTTGTGCAGCCATCATCATGAGTTCAGTAGGACTCATCTTGGTTATGTTTTTCTTTATAACCTATGAGGTATCAATTTACAAAAATGATGGACCTACTACCGGTTCCTTGTCGGATTCCCCTTTCTTCTCCTCTGATGATTTATGCTTTATAGCTTCCTCACTTGCATCAATGGCTTCGACACTTCGTGCAGTCTTTGTAACTGTTGGTTCCTCTATAGGAACTGTAACCTCAACCTGCACATTTGTATCCAGAGGGCTGTTTGTTGAAATGTGGTGACTGATCAGCAAAGTACTGTACACTCAGCACGTATCCTCGCCGGGGTCCGGGGCCAGGCCAGGCCCAGGGCAGGGGTTCGGGGGCGGCAGCCCCCGAGAAAGCGGGGGTTCGGGGGCGGCAACCCCTGAGAAATTTATTTATTTTTGCCGTTTTTGTTGATGAAAACCGACATTGTAATAAAACCCTAAAAAAGGCCGACTTTGTTTGTTGCCCTAAAAACTCATGTTATAAACGGCTGGGATGCTTACGGCATTGTAAGGTTGATGTACTATTTTTGCTGGATAATAAGAAAGATTGGACGGCTGTGTATGGTGGACGTAACCCATTCTGGGTGAACCACGTTAAATCTCTGTGTTATCTGTGTCCTGTTTTATTTCTTTATCTTTTGTATTTAAATCTGCATATAATTGTTAGTTCATATTTGCTTCGGATCTGCTTGAAACCCTAACAATTGGTATCAGAGCGAGGTTTTCTGTAAATTGGCAGGACTTTCAGATTTGAGTGGGAGCAATGGAGGATTCCAAATTCAAGGTCGAAAAGTTTAACGACCAAAATTATCAGTTATAGAAAATGTAGATGGAGGATTACCTGTATCAAAAGGATTTGTGGCAGCCATTGGAAGGAAAGGCAAAGAAACCGACCACAATATCAGATGAAGAGTGGGACATTTTAGATAGAAAGGCACTGGGATCCATTCGATTGTGTCTTGCGTCGTCTGTAGCATTCAATATAACAGAAGCAAAAACGACTATAGATTTGATGGCAACATTGGCTAAGCTGTATGAGAAACCCTCGGCTTCGAATAAGGTATTTCTTATGAAGCGTTTGTTTAATTTGAAAATGAGTGAGGGAGGATCTGTAGCGGAGCACTTAAATGAATTTAATACAATTACCAGTCAATTGTCTTCGGTAAAAATTACCTTTGCAGAAGAGGTTAGGGCTCTCTTGATTTTATGTTCTTTGCCAGAAAGCTGGAATAGCTTGGTTATGGCTGTAAGTAACTCTGTCTCTGGTAAAAATACTTTGGTATTTGATGATATTGTTGGTGTTATCCTAAGCGAGGAAATGCGAAGGAAAAGCACAGGTGAGACTCCAACATTATCGGGTAGTGTTTTGAATGTGGAAAACAGAGGAAGATCAAAGGGAAGAGGAAAAGGCCCTGGGAATGAGAAGTCACGAGGGAAGTCAAAGAAAGGACGCTCTCAATCTAGAGGAAAGAAAGATTGTTGGTACTGCGGAAAGCTTGGTCATCTAAAGAAAGACTGTTGGTCTCGGAAAAACAAAGAAGGAGACAAAAATGAAAATGACAGTAAGGAAGCTAATATTGCAAGTAATACTTTACAAGATGTTTTAATCTTATGTTTGGATAATGTTAATGATTCCTGGGTAATAGATTCTGGGGCTTCATTTCATGCTACACCCCATAGAAAATATTTTCTAGATTATGTTCAAGGTGATTTTGGACAAGTATATTTGGGTGATGATGAGCCCTGTCAAATTGTTGGAAAAGGAAAGATAAAGATCAAGTTGCAGAATAGTAATGACTGGTTTCTGCAGGAGGTAAGACATGTTCCTAATTTAAGAAGAAATTTAATTTCTGCAGGGCAACTAGGTAGTGAAGGTTGCATAGTTACCTTCTCAGACAGTATGTGGAAGGTCACTAAAGGATCATTAGTAGTAGCTAAAGGTGTGAAGGTAGGCACATTATATCTGTGTACTGGTAACACTTACTCTACCTTAGCTGCTACAGATAAAGTTACTGCAGGGACAACAACAATAAATGTTGCAAGAACAGATTTGATAATGTGGCACCATAGGCTTGGGCACATGAGTGAGAAAGGGATGAAAATCCTTCACTCCAAAAATCTATTGCCAGGACTAAAGAAGATTGATTTAGAGTTCTGTGAAAACTGTGTTTATGGTAAACAGAAAAGAGTTAGATTTCTCAAGGTTGGGAAAGAGAAGAAGAGTGAGAAGTTAGAGCTTGTACATTCAGATGTATGGGGACCAGCTCAGGTATCATCTCTTGGTGGCTCTTGTTATTATGTTATTTTTATTGATGACTCAACCAGAAAAACATGGGTATATTTCCTAAAACAAAAATCAGATGTTTTTGAAACTTTTAAGAAATGGAAAGCTTTGGTTGAGAATGAGACAGGAAAAAAGTTGAAGTGTCTCAGATCGGATAATAGAGGTGAGTATTGCAGCAAAGCATTTGAAGATTACTGTTCCTTAAATGGGATTCGAAAGCAAAAGACAGTTCCAGGAACTCCACAGGAAAATGGTGTGTCAGAGAGAATGAATAGGACCATCATGGAATGTGCGAGAAGCGTGAGATTGCATGCTGGATTGCCCTTACATTTTTGGGCAGATGTTGTACATACTGCTGTCTATTTGATAAATAGAGGACCTTCAACCCCTTTGGATGGTGGTATTCCAGAGGAGGCATGGATTGGTAAAAAGGTAAATTATTCTTTTCTAAAAACTTTTGGTTGTGAAGCTTTTGTCCATGTTGCTAAAGAAAACAGAACCAAGCTTGATGCTAAATCTCAAAAATGTACCTTCATTGGATATGGGATAGATGAATATGGCTATCGGTTATGGGATTTTGAAAATAAGAAAATAATTAGAAGTAGAGATGTTATATTCAATGAGAAGGTTATGTATAAAGAACAGATGCAGAAAAAGAAGCATGAACAGGACAAACAAGAATATGTGGTGTTGGATGAGATTCCTGAAAATGAAATGCCACAGGTACCTATGCTCAGCAACAACAGATTGTCCCACAAATTCTTGCAAGTGTTAGACGTTCTACGAGGACAAGTAGACCCCCTAAAAGATTTTCTCCTTCTTTGTATTCTATTTTATTAACGGATTCTGGTGAACCAGAAGAATATGAAGAAGCAATGCAGGTGGATGCCAAACAACAGTGGCAACTAGGCATGAAAGAGGAGATGGACTCCTTGATGAAAAATAAGACTTGGGACTTAGTCCCTTTACCTACAGAAAAAAGAGCCTTGCCTAACAAATGGGTTTATCGGCTGAAGGAGGAGGAAGGAGGTCAGAAAAGATATAAGGCCAGACTTGTGGTAAAAGGTTTTGCACAGAAAAAGGGCATAGATTATGATGAAATATTTTCTCCAGTTGTAAAAATGACTTCAATTAGAACTGTACTTAGTCTTGTGGCTGTAGATGATTTACATCTTGAACAATTAGATGTCAAAATAGCTTTTCTCCATGGAGATTTGGAGGAGGAAATTTAAATGTTGCAACCACAGGGATATGAGGTCAAAGGTAAGGAGAACTTGGTGTGCAGGTTGAAGAAAAGTCTGTATGGCCTAAAGCAAGCACCCCGACAATGGTATTTAAAATTTGATGGTTTCATGGCTGAACACGGTTATCATAGATGTCATTCTGATCATTGTGTATATTTTAAGAGATTTGATAATGGCAGTTATATTATCCTGTTGCTTTATGTTGATGACATGCTTGTTGCTGGGTCTAACATGCAACATATAAATGATCTTAAACAGAAATTAGCCAGGTCATTTGCTATGAAGGATTTGGGTGCAGCTAAGCAAATTCTTGGTATGAGGATTACACGGGACAGGAAAAATAGAACCTTGAATTTGTCCCAAAGTGAGTATATAAAAAAGGTGTTGAAAAGATTTAACATGCAGGATGCAAAAGCAGTTAGTACACCTTTGGCTAGTCATTTCAAATTGACTAAGGAGATGTGCCCAAAGGCACAGGAAGAGGTTAATAAAATGTCTAACATCCCGTATTCATCAGCTGTTGGCAGTCTGATGTATGCAATGGTATGCACAAGGCTAGATATTGCACATGCAGTGGGATTTGTGAGCAGGTTTATGAGTAATCCGGGTATGGAACATTGGAATGCTGTGAAATGGATTCTTCGGTATTTGAAAGGAACTACTACGAAGGCATTATGTTTCAAAGGATCTAATGTTGCTCTAAGTGGATTTGTTGACTCTGATCTGGCAGGTGATATTGATTCCCGGAGGAGTACTACAGGGTATGTTTTTACTATAGGGGGAACTACAGTCAGTTGGATTTCTAGGCTGCAAAAGGTTGTTGCACTTTCAACCATTGAAGTTGAGTATGTTGCTGCTACAGAAGCCAGCAAAGAGATGATTTGGTTGCAATGTTTTTTGAAGGAATTGGGTCAGACACAAGAGGATAGCCCATTGTATACTGATAGCCAGAGTGCCATTCATCTTGCGAAGAACTCTGTTTTTCATTCAAGGACAAAGCACATTCAACTCAGGTACCACTTCATCCGGACTATTTTGGAGGAGGGTCAGTTACGGCTTGAGAAGATTCACACAAGTGAGAATCCTGTCGATATGTTCACAAAGGCAGTTCCACAGGAGAAGCTGATTTCTTCATCAGTTTCTGTTGGTCTTCTTGATTGATAATTGTGGAATTTATACCAGTCAAGTCCTGGTGTTTTATCAAGCGGATGTTGCATGTACAGTGGTGTTGTGTAGTATCAGTCTCCAAGTGGGAGATTGTTCGGTGTGGAGCCTGATCAGTCTCCAAGTGGGAGATTGTTGAAATGTGGCGACTGATCAGCAAAGTACTGTACACTCAGCACTTATCCTCGCCGGGGTCCAGGGCCGGGCCGGGCCCCGGGCAGGGGTTCGGGGGCGGCAGCCCCCGAGAAAGCGGGGGTTCGGGGGTGGCAACCCCTGAGAAAAATTTTTTTTTGTCGTTTTTGTTGATGAAAACCGACATTGTAATAAGACCCTAAAAAAGGCCGACTTTGTTTGTTGCCCTAAAAACGCATGTTATAAGCGGCTGGAATGCTTACGACATTGTAAGGTTGATGTACTATTTTTGCTGGATAATAAGAAAGATTGGACGGTTGTGTATGGTGGACGTAACCCATTCTGGGTGAACCACGTTAAATCTCTATGTTATCTGTGTCCTATTTTATTTCTTTATCTTTTGTATTTAAATCTGCATATAATTGTTAGTTCATATTTGCTTCGGATCTGCTTGAAACCCTAACACTGTTATCCTCAACATTAGTATCTTGTACAATATCAACCTTTTCACTCTTTGTATTTGTCGGTATCTCAACATTTGTCTGTACATTTGTATCTATCAGGGGGCTTAATTTCCACTATCTTAATGTTTTTCGAAATTGAGGGTGAAGTACCCATAATACCCTTTCCTTTTCCTTCAACCAGGGTGTCTGTAGCGTCTGTCTTTGATTCCGATGAAGTAAAGAAACATCGGTTCTCTTCAAAGAACTTAACCCATGCCTTTGGGTCTCCTTTATTATCTCATTTACCCTTCCTAACATAAGACTGGTTATTATATTTTTGTTGTTAAATACTTTTCTATCTGCCACCTCAAGTTTCCTATCCATTTCTTCTAGAGTAATAGAAACACAAACAAATATCAGCTCTTGAATTTTTATGTGTTTGTCTTCTTGCATTGCTGATAGTCTCCTAGCATCTAACATATCATACAATTCTGCAGGTATTTGATCTTCAATTTCTATCAAGGCTTTTTTATAAATATCCAAATATAACAATATTGCTTCCTCTACCTCTCTTTGTTCATCATTCTCTAAACGATCATAGTAAAACTATACATTCTTTAACATCTCATCCTTGGTTATTTCATCTACTAACTCTGCACAAGTTTTTGGTGGAATGATAGTTGCATTACCATATTGAAATAGTCATATGAATGTCATTCTTCTTCTTCCTTTTACCAGTACTGGATGGAGCTGAAGTTGTTACTTTTGGTGCTTGCTTCTATGCCGATATCTTGAATGTAACTTTCCTCACCAGTTTCTTTCTAGCCTCTACCTTGGTTTCCTCTGTTTTCTTCCTTATAACCCTTTTGAATGCCAAGGGTGTGTCATCCTCATATGTAGAGTCTATTGTGATAGATTCAATGAACACTTTTGGTTCTTTCCTCTTCCTTGCTTTCTCTGGGACAACATCAATTAATGCTTTGATGTCCTATGAAACCTTCTCTATAAACTTGCTTGCCTTTCCTTCTTGATTCTCTCTTTTCTTTTGGTTGAACTCTGTTTCAACCTCTTATGTCTTTTGTTTAGCAGTACCAGGGGGCTTCTCAGCCTCATCATCAAATGCATCAATCAACATATTTGCATAAGTATCAAGGATCTGTGCATCAACTTCATAGCCCATTTTCTCAATCCAAATCTTCTGGGGCTTGACCGCTTCCATAAGTGTTTCATCTTTTTTCACCATGAAACATATATTAGTTGAGTATTTCTCAACAATATGCTTAGGAACCCTTTCCCTAGATTTCATAGACTTCTAGAATCCCTTAAAATATCCTCATACTTTGTCATCCCTTTGACTACCCCAATGTAGCAATTGACTGTTTCAATTGCCTCCCTACCGGGATATCAAATGTCCATTGTGTCTTCCCAAAACTGAGAGTGTTATTCATGCAAAATAACATTAAACAGATAATCAAGTTTCCATACTGGAAAGTCCCTTTCTTTTCACCTTTAATCTTTCCTAAGTTTATTAATAATTCATCTAGCATCCAACCACATAGATCCAATTTCTCATTTTCTCTCATAATCTTATAAGCTGCGAAAATGCAGGAGGTAAAAACATAATTCTATCGGTTCGACTAAGTTAGCTTATAATCGATGACCATGCTACCAAATCTGATGTATGTGTCGATAATAGTGCTTATTCTCATAGATCTTTTGTCTGATGTTGTGCCAGTAATTTTATTGACATAATCATTAGAGACCTTCTTATCTAGACGTTGCCCAACCTGTGGCAAACCAGTGATTGCCCTGATGGCTTCCTTGGTGATCTTGTAAGGTCTATCCAACCAGATAAACTCTCCATGTACTCTGCTTAAAACATACCTAACTATTTCATCTTTGAATTCTGAAATATCCTGAATGTCGATAAACCCTAAGTCTTCAATGTACTTGTATGCAGGTTTGATCTTTCCAAAATCTCCCATAAGCTCGCTCATGTACATGCTCTTTATATCAGATGTCCCCAAATCCTCAATGTGATAGTGTATGTATGCCCTAACATCTTCGACATAAACAACTCCCTCCGAAACACAGGAAAATGCTCCAACCAAATCTTCCAGGGTAGCCACATGCGGATACCACTTGAAAATTGACCTGTGACGGTCCTTGACCTCAACAACAGTCGGATTGGCAACAAAGATAGGAATAGATGATGATCCCACTTCCATGATTAAAGATAAGTACCTGTTAATCACTATCGATGAAAACCCTAACAAACTCTTCCAGTGGTCGGTGAAATCGCTCAAGAAGATATTTGATCGTACTGAATAGCCTTTGAATCGTTGAATTGCTTTGAATGCAAGGTGATAAAAAATGAAGTGAATTCGACCTTTTATCTTCCAAGAAAAACCCTAATCTTTCATTGACATCAATGACTTCCAGTGAAAGATACTGGATCTCGATAAAACATATCCATGTTGGAAGCATCTCCAATGTCTGGAACATCTTCCAGAACCTCTTCCTGGGGCATATGCAACATCTTCATGAATTTTCACCTACCCCTAAGGCATCTCTGCCTTAGTTACCAAATGAGCTACATGTCGGTGCAGGAGCAACCTCCTCTGCTCGATAAGTTACTGGTGCATTCCCATCTGCTGATTGTTCTTTAGTCTTCTTGACGCATCTCTGGGTATGAACTTGTTGGATTTCATTAACCTTTTCTTTCCCTTTCTTATTTGATCCTCCATTACCAACCGGTGGATTTCTGCTTCTATAGAATTTAGCAATATGTCCAACCTCATTACATGCATAACATGTAACATTGTTCTTTTGAATTGCTTTGCTAAAACCGGTATAATTGCTTGACTTGCACTAATTAGCCATATGTCCAAATTTTCCACATGCATAGCATTTAACATTCATTTTGCAATCTTTTGTCTTATGACCATACTTATTGCATTTAGAACATTGACCGGGAGTAGAATCAGGGTTCTGATTTGTTCTCTTTTTACATTGCCTAGCCATGTGACCAAATTTATTGCAAACAAAACATCTACCATTAAATTTATAAGCATTAAATTGCCTTATCGGTGCCTTATGGTTTTGATTTTCATTAGCAGTATTGGAACTCTGTCCTTTCTCAAATCCAAGTCCATTGTAATCTCCATTTTGCCTTTGTCTCTTCAATAACTCATCTAGTTGTGCTGAACTAATCTTGAATTTTTCTTTAAACTCACTTGCAGTAGTTAGATCATCTCTCAGAATTATCATTTGTCACTCAAGCTCTTGTTCATTACTCTGAGATTATACTAAATCAGTTCTCAACATATCATTCTCATGAACCAACCTACCACATTCTTCAAATTTGTTCTTCAGGGATACAACAAGATTTTCTTCCTTTTTCTTCCGGTCCTCAATCTCTTTAGACATTCTCATAGTTATAGCTTGCATTTCATTTCTCATAACCATGTTCTCCTAACTCAATTTCTGACACTGTTCCTTAAGTGCATCTTTCTCTTCATCATCCTGATTTTGCAAAAGTTCCTTCCTCCTAGCTTGAACAGATGATAGCCTCTCCTGTAGGACAAAAATCAATTCCTTAGCAGAATTCAATTGATCTTGTAGCTTTAAGTTCTTCAATCTTTCAGCATCATAATTTTCAAGTCCCATCTCAAGTTGTTTT
The DNA here is from genome assembly GCF_030272615.1 of Cryptomeria japonica. NCBI lineage: Eukaryota > Viridiplantae > Streptophyta > Pinopsida > Cupressales > Cupressaceae > Cryptomeria > Cryptomeria japonica. Next base: position 357,943,625 of record NC_081405.1, on the reverse strand, counting down.
TCCAAACCCATATCCATGGATTCTGGATTCAGGATCCTCCTCAAGCTGTTAAACTTCCTCTGAGGCACAAGGCTCTAATACCACTTGTTGGAATCCAATAACACTAAGAGGGGGGGCTAAATTAGTGTTATACCGGTTTTATCAATTTTAACCTTATTAAAACATGCATACACCAACCAGTATACCGGTACATACAAAATTGAAAGAAATAAAGAAACCAATAAGCCAATCACATAAATGAGAACCATAACACACATAATTATACTTGGAAAACCTCAAAGAGGAAAAACCGGGGTGGGATTTGTGACCCACAATATCAATCCACTGGCCATATGAAGAGATATTACAAAATATAAGGGGTTTGCACTTGCAAGAAGGCTTGCAGCCTAGAGCACATTGCTCAATCACAAAAGGAGCCTCACTGACTACATATAAATCCAGACTACAATCCAAAGAAGTGTTGAATTGCAAAAGATAGCATCTTCTATGCTAGAATACAGTTCCGGTTAAACTCTGTCTGTTCTGATCTGAAACCTTAAACCCTTTATTGGAATAACCCTTACATAAATATCCTCACATACATGATCTCTTTGATATATTTCGCATCTCCTTCCTAATACATATTCGCATTATTTCACATCCACATATCCACTACAATTACAATATAAAAATGATCTAATCCAACTGACCTATATACCCTATACAATTTATCATGCCTTTTGTCGGCTTACAAAGATAATTACAATATCAATATACATGTTGGCTAGATAATATAAATACATGAATATCAAAGACAATTGTCAATGCCGGATCCAAGAGATGTCAGCCTCCAATACCGATAACCTTATTCTAAACCATGTCGGCCTGCATTGCCGATAACCAAAGAAATCCTTCTATCCTGTCGATGTCAATGCCAGTGTAGTGTCTGTGAAGTGCCTGTCGGTACACAGCTGAACCAAAACTTTAAGTCATTCATGAAGTTGAAATTGTGAAATCCCAATCATATTTTTTTTCATAAATGCACCGAGCACAATGCATAGTGTGAAATTAGCACATGGTACAATTTGCAACACTAGATGATGTCAAGAAGAAGGATTACAAAAAGGGAGATTCTTTGTAAGAGCATTGGACACCCATTGTCACTGATGTTAAAGGGGGAGGGTTAGAAAAGGAGAGAGCACTAGAGAAAGGAAGAGCATCATGTTCATGTTGTCATCACGGGTTATTTTTTCGTAATGTGTACATCAATGACAAAAGAGGATATTGTTGGAAATATTGTTGTTACTAATGTCAGGGGAATTAATGTCAAGATGATGTATTATTGATATCAAAGACAAATACTTGAATTTCAAGGGCTAGCTGACCTATATATTAATAACAAAATAAATTTATTTATGTGCAAAAGTTGGCCAACCTCCCTGATAAAATAAATACTTGGAAAATTAAAATAAATTTATTTATGCACAAAAGCTGGCCAACATCCTTGGGTAAGTTAAATTAAAATTATCATTTTCAATTGAGGCCAGCCTCTTGGATGAAAAGTATGATTGAGATATAAATAAAAGTTGGAGTTGAGATAAAGACATCAAACAATTTAATGAAACATCTTTCTTATTTAGAGCAGGTTTGGAGCAGACCTAGCAACAGTCTAATAGCAAATTTGGAGTAGATTTTGGAGTAGAGTCAAGAAGCATATTAGAGAAAATATTTGACCAGATTTAAGGAGGATAGAGCAGGTTTGTGAAGACATGGGCAGATTTATGATAACCTTATGGATAGATGTATGAAGATCTTATTAGCAAACTTTTGTAGGATTATAGAAAATTCTGAAGGTGGTTTAAGGCAGAATTGTAGCAGACTTTTCAAAGTGATTGATGTGATTAAAGTTGGTGCCTCATATTTGAGAGGTTGGTGCCTCCTATCTAAAGAGATTGTTGTCTCTTGCTGAGTTGGTGCTCAGTGATGGGAATTGGCATTTCAAATGGGTTGGTGCTTACAAATCATCAAGAAGAGATGGGTGTCTCCTATGGGTTGGTGCCTACGAAACTTGTAAGTTAAGTTACATATAAGCAATGTTTTTCTATGGTTTTCTCCCATAAGGGCTTCCACATAAATCATGTGTTAATCTTGTGTTCTTGTTATTGAGATTGTGCGATTGATGATATTGTGATTGTTAAGTTGAAAAAGTAAACCTCCCAGTATAACTGAGTACTCTTCAATTCTTTCTTTATTAATTTTTTTAAGTATCATGTGAATATTCATGCCCTCAACTCATCTAGGTTGTGTTTTGCATGTTGTAGGATTTTTTATTTGTTGTTACTGGGATTTTAAAGCTGGTTTGCATCACATCAGATTTATGCTTAACACGATTCATTGTCAATACATGGTGCACACATTGTTCAGCTCTTGTTCGTAGTTACTTCCTTGTAAACTTGTTTATATACTTTGTGAAGTAGTGTTGTTTGGTTTCTATAAATTTATAATTTGGTCTTCAAATACTTGGATTAGCTTAAATAAGGCACATGCTGCTCTAAGCACAAGTTACACTTCCATGTTTTTCTTGTGCTCCTAGTCTCCCCTTTTGTAGTTTGTTATCTTGTAGGATCATCTTCCCAATCTTCAGACAATGTAGAGCACACATATATACACAGTTATTAGTAGGTGGCTACAGGCAATATATGTAGTACTTATGTACATAACTATTTATTTATATTTGCATATAACCATGTCCGCATCATGAAAGTGCAATCTTATAATACATCCAAATGACCTGTTGCCTACAACTTATAAATAATGGTCTTCAAATACTTGGATTAGCTTAAATAAGGCACATGCTGCTCTAAGCACAAGTTACACTTCCATGTTTTTCTTGTGCTCCTAGTCTCCCCTTTTGTAGTTTGTTATCTTGTAGGATCATCTTCCCAATCTTCAGACAATGTAGAGCACACATATATACACAGTTATTAGTAGGTGGCTACAGGCAATATATGTAGTACTTATGTACATAACTATTTATTTATATTTGCATATAACCATGTCCGCATCATGAAAGTGCAATCTTATAATACATCCAAATGACCTGTTGCCTACAACTTATAAATAATGATATTTTGCTAAAAGCTACACCAAATGATGGTACTGCAACCCAAGAATTATATGCTAATAAATTTGACCACAAATAAGAAAACATGTTTGAGGCTTTTCTTTAATCATTGAAATCTTCAATAAATGTTTGTCTGTTCAAGCTTGATGGGCCTTTTTTCTTCTTTCCTCCTTTGTCATTCTTTTCTTTTTCCTTACTCGTTTTCTTTGGCTCATTCTTTTTTGAAGCCTGTGACTGTGAGCTCACAGCCTTTTGGAGGCCCTTTTTCCCCACCTTTGTCTGTTCCTTATTCTCCTCCAAAATCTGTGAAGGTGGGCCTACAGCCCTTGGGGGATCCACACAAGTATCTCGAAAACTAGGTCGTGCATAATTTACAGTAATTCTTTTGCCATCCAATACCTGGAAAAGAATTGAACTGAATATTATTAATACAACATATCTTTAATGGTGACAAAAGATGCAACCTGCTTACTTCCAAAGCATAGGAGAAACGCACCTGACCATCCATTCGGTTTACAGCATCATCTGCCTCTGTTTCAGAAGCAAATTCCACAAATGCAAACCCTTTTGACCATCCAGTTTGTGGATTCATCATCACTCTAGCTGCAAGCAAATTTCAAGACCGTTAGGGTGGTACATACTTTAAGTGACAAATTACTTTATAACATAGAGGCCAAACGCAAAGAGAATACAAAAGCCAAGATATTGAGTAGAGAAATTGAACAGGAACAGGGTGAAATGAATGAATCATTACTACTATTAGCTCAGTTACTTAACAATAAAATGCAAAAGGCACACTCTTACCATCAACCACTTGACCATAACGTGAGAATGTATCTTTTAAGACTTGCTCATTTGTGTTCCCAGAAAGCCCTGCAAGCATTTGATTATTATTATTTAATATGAAGAAATTATCATGTCATGCAGCCTTCAAAAACCCCACATTACATTAAAGAGTCCACTTTCAGCATGCCTGGTATAGAAGTCTACGTCTTCAAGGAGATAATTGTTGGAATAAGTTACTAATCACAGATTAATTTTCATCCCAACCAAATCATGTGGATTATGTGAAGCTGCATAAACACAATCTTGCTCAAAGCCACTCTGATCTTACTCAAAACTTCTATTAAAGTATTCTATAGAAATATAGGGCTCTACTGGTGAAGTAAAAGATGATAGGATCCAAGATATTGAACTTAAAATTTTAAAAATCTGCAGGGTACCGATGTTAAGATTAGAAATCTTTCAACTTTTGCATATTTTGAATATCTGAAATTTTTAAAATCTCATAACTAACTGCATATAGCAACATGCATGAAATATGGCAATGGAAGCAATAAGAGTGGCATTAAGCCTAAGTGCATCGTCTTCTTCTCATTAAGGAAGGAGTTACAACATCAAGTACCACTGATATTCTGCTTCTTGTTGAGACAGATATTTGACAATTCTTGAGAACAATATATCGAGAACTGCAAATTATGGGTTTATTTACCCTAACTAAGAATGTATCTCTTCTAATTGCAACCATATCACACACCAAAGTGGCTCAATGACAAGGTCCAACCTAGCATGTCTGAAGCTGAGACAAAGAGCTTCTACTATAAACAAACAGTTATCTTGAAATCATATCACACAATGGTTATCTTTTATATCTCCTGGATCATCAGGGTATAAGATAATGAAGCACTAAAATACTAGTTCATGTTAAAACATCAAGAATAATTATACTAGTTGGAAGACCTTAAGAATCCAAAACTTCATTTTTATGGCTTGGTTAGCATGAAAAAGATTTTGTTGATTTGTTCCCTGTGATTTGCCCTAGATATTTCTCTTTAAAAGCACTCAGTGAAGAACTAAAGGCTTGGATGATTTTTCATAGAAGATAACACACCCAAATAGTATTAAATGATAAGAGTAATTCATTATGCAGTCCCACATTTAATATAGCCTTTAGTATGATAAGAACTTTTAATATAGCCTATGGAAGTCCCACATTTCCCTTCAGTCAATTACTGCGCTAGGAGATTTAATTTGATATGCTTAAAAACCTCCAAGAAAATCTATCACTTGCCCTTTTTGCATTCACAATTAGTGAACAGCAACAACTTTGGTTTAGAAAACCATGAGGAAGAAAATTTCATGGATGAAGACGTACAGAAGAAGTCTACTTTATAGCAGTTGCTGGGAATAGAATATTGATAGTTGATCACTTGATTTTGAAGTACAGCATACAGGTTGAATTGACTTCTTTAACTCTCTAGGTTTTCAAAGTTTGGGAAAGATTTGGGAATCCGGCAGAAGAAATTTGTAGACAACTACAGAGAGACCCAAAGTAAAAGACACAGTACAAGGTGCCTCAAAATACAAGAGTTAGGGGACTGACCTTCGGTCCTTCCACCAATGCAAAAAAGATAATAGAAAAAGAGTATGTTTTTACATATTCACAAATAAACACAATATACAACGTCCAGTAGCAAAATCATAAAATTTGAAAGATGAATCATTGTATTTTCCATATGTAGGAAAAAAATGGAATAGAAAGATGCATCACTCACACACAGAGCACAAGGTGCCTCAAAATACAAGATTCAGGGGACTAACCTTCGGTCCTTCCACCAATGCAAAAAGATAATAAAAAATAGTATGCTTTTACATGTTCACAAATAAACACAATATACAACGTCCAGTAACAAAATCATAAAATTTGAAAGATGAATCATTGTATTTTCCATATGTAGGAAAAAAATGGAATAGAAAGATGCATCTCACACACACACACACACAGAGCACAAGGTGCCTCAAAATACAAGATTCAGGGGACTGACCTTCGGTCCTTCCACCAATGCAAAAAAGATAATAAAAATAGTATGTTTTTACATATTCACAAATAAACACAATATACAATGTCCAGTAACAAAATCATAAAATTTGAAAGATGAGTCATTGTATTTTCCATATGTAGGAAAAAATGGAATAGAAAGATGCATCATATATCCATATTTCCACACACACACACACATGTTGTGAACTAATGATGAATATTCCTTGGATAGCACACAAACGCACACACACGGCGCGTGCGGGCGCGTTGTGACCACCTGGTGATGAATATTCCTTGGATAACATTGACAAAAACATAACCCAAGGGGAAATAGATGATGCGTCTCGGGAAAATTCTCAGAGTCATGGATGAACTTTTGCACCTAATGATGAATATTCCTTGGATCTCTCTCTCTCTCTCTCTCTCTCTCACACACACACACACACACACACGCACGCACGCACGCACGCACGCACATGAGCATGCACGCACACATACACACGCGCGCGCGCATTGTGACCACCTAATGATAAATATTCCTTGGATAACATTGACAAAAACATAACCCAAGAGGAAATAGATGATGCATCTCTGGAAAATTCTCAGAGTCATGGATGAACTTTTGTACACATACATAATGTCAAGTGATTAAGTATGGATATATGGTGCATCTTTCTATTCCATTTTTTTCTAGATATGGAAAATATATATATAAGAATTCGGTGATGGTAGAATTTGCACTGATGAGACAGAAGCATATAAGCAGAATCCCAAGCACAAATTGTATCTATATATTTAAAGAGAAATTCGGAAACGAAAACAATTTGTGCTTGGGATTCTGCTTATATGCACTGTAACAATGCTGCTGTCTCATCAGTTCAAATTCTACCATCACTTTCAGAATCCTTTATCTCTTGGAAAAGGCTCAATAGCACCTGTATCAATCTCCATCCTAACACCCTTTTTACTACCCTTGGTGGTGTGTAGCTGCAGTTGAGGTAGATGCCAATTGTCGTTATCATACTCAATAAATCACCTGCCTACACCCTATGCATTCCTTTGGAATTGGTTTAATGGCAAGCATGAATCCTGTATGCCATAGACCACTAAGGATGCTTGATGGGAGCTAAACACTAGTGGCCTTGTGCCTTAACATAGGGTTGTATCCTACCTTGTGACTTTTGTCATGCTCATTTGTGTCGATTAATGCTTATGATGTACATGATAGATGAGAGATGGAAACTCATAGTCGCAGAGGCATGCTAGTCCTTGATATGCTGATGCATTGATGAAGACAAGTGGCAGTTGGATGTGTATGCCAAGGAGTGGGAGCTGTCTATTGTTGAAGACAACGAGTCCTTAGCACTTAGTTCTGACGTTTTAGAAAGAGAGACATTTTTGCAATGGAGCTTCAGTGGCCATGTTATATGCTGTTTCATGTCTTCAGCTCCACAATGATCATGGCGGTTATTTGAGGACCTCTCAAGGGCAATAGGTGTGTTGATATATCAATTCATTCTGGTGCCTATGTGCAATGTTAATGTGTCTTTCTCCATCAAATGTGAATTTGTCCTCTTGTCCTCGCTCTCTTCAGTAATTCAAATATGCAATTAAAGGCTTCTCCTTGTAGGGTAAGCCTACTCAGGGCCATAATGGCAAAACACCACCTGACCCCGCCCTGCTGCGCCTCACTCCGCCAGCCTTCCTGTCTGCTCCTTCCCTCCCCCTCCAAGACCCACATAACTCAAATATCATGAATATGAAGACAATCCTGAGTTTACTCAAATTACTACAGCTGTATGTGATTGAGCTAGAAATCAGCAAACCCAAACTGCTAGAGTTTTCAGTTATTCTGTAGCTAGAACAGGACAGACCACACCAATAGAAACATTTCAACTAAAAATTTGATTTTGACCTGATAAGCCTCAGGTCTCAAAAGCTGTCCCACAGTAATTATGATGCCCAAGTTTGACCTTAAGGCCAAAGAAATTCTCCAAAAGTGGAGACATACGACGGTAAATAGCAGAGGGAAAGGGGGATGGGGAGGTTAACAAGGAGGAAGAGTGGGCATTGGGGAGTGGATAAATGGATGTATCTATGAAGTAAACAAAGGCAAGCTATTTAAATATGCTGTTCATGATAACAGACGGACTAAACAGAACATGAAAAATACAATGATAATCTATGTGTATATGACTGATTAAAAAATAACATAAACAGCAAAGCAGAAACTACAACTAGTAGCAGAAAAATAATTACCGATATTGTACATGATATTTTAGCGATAGGTTTATAGTGGGAAGCACCTGAAACAAATAGCTTCGTAAGGAGTTTTGAGCAGAGTCCCCTGATATGAGGCAGTGCCAAACACTCCCTGCGACAAATAGTGATGTTGCTGTGTCCAAATAAATATCTGAATCCTGAAATTATGGGCATTGTTTCTCGATTTCAACCGAAATTAATGCCAATCTCTGAACAAATGTCTGCAAAATAAGCTAAATTTGAGAATGATTTAACCGAAAACGCCTACGACTAGCAATAGTTTGTGTAAAGATTAATGTTTTATGTAGTCGACTACAGAGTTTTGGCGTTAGACGACGGTAAACGTAGTTCCTGTCAGGGTTTTAGGAGTTTTGGTTGTGATCTTTCGTAGGGTTTTAGAATTGCGTGGTTCGGTGGGATTCTCCATCGATTGACGGACAGGGTTTCAATCTTCGCCTGTGATAACGTCAAGAGTATGAGGTAAATTTTTGTTATGGATATTTTTTTCATTTGTATAATTTATCTGAATTGAGAATTTTAATAGATGTAAGGAAAACAAGTGCTTAGTATTTGTCGTTTTAATTCGTAATAGTAAGTGAATATTTTTTTTTTCAAATAATTAGCAAAGATCAATAATTTATATTGTATTAATTATAATGAATGAATAGGCAATTGAAGAACTCAATCAGTTTATAAATGTTTGAATTATAATCATAATTAAATCTAAACTCAAAAATTTCTTTTATATTTTTAATTTAGTCCTAACTCTAATTGAACCCTACTCCTAATTAAACTCTAACACTAAGCTATACATCTAATCCTAATTGAACTATAATCCTAATCCTATTTGTAATAGCGACTGAATTTTCCTTTTTTTTTCAAACAATTAACAAATAAAAGAGATTAATAGTTTATATTGTATTAATTATAATTAATGAATACATAATCAAAGAACTCAGTCAAACTATAAATGTAATAAATAAATGAGAGTTGTAATAAAACTTTTGAATTTTATTAATTTATGTAAACAATATTTATTTATTTTCAATTAAGAATACTATAACTCATCTAAAATTTAATATTTATTTGAGAATGTGATTAGTGAACAAATCATAAATTATACTTAAATAGTAGTAAAGAAAATTTAAATGTTTACTTGTAGCAAAAGATAGGAAAGTGAGAACAATTTATTTATATTACATTTTATTAATATTCATTATATTGTTTTTTCATTGATATTCATTGTATTATTTTTTTAAACATTATTATTTTGTAATATATTACATTAATATTTATTCAATGAAGTGATCTTCAATCTTAACCATAATCTATTCTTATGTTTTATTTTTATTATAAAGATGTTAATTTTATATTATTATTGTTAAAATTATTAGATTATTATTTTTTATTATTTTAATTATTAATATATTATTTTTTTGACTTATTATATTATTATCAATATTAATACTTTAATTATTAAAATATTTAAAAAAATTATATTAGTATTTAATAATTTTTATGACTATATTAATAATATTTGATATTATATTATGTTATTATTCTATTATTGTTTTAATCTTGTTATTTTATCAAAATTTAATAGTATTAAATTGGGTGAGCATAATGCTAACCTAACCAACCAAGAGCTATTTATAAATTACCTGAAAAGTAAAAGATTTGTTACCTTATAATGGTAACTACCAAAATTTTCACAATATATTAATAATCAATTAATTAGCATCAAATCATTTTTTTTAGATTTATCAAATTGCATGAGGATTTCTAAATAATTTGAAAAGAAAATTAAGAAAAACTAAATATTATTTTAATGTACCTAAAAACTTGCCTAAAAAATTCATGAAGAAAGTGGATTCGATAAATCTGATAAATCTGGTAATAAGATGGAAACTATTTGAGCCAATAAGATTGAAGAAAAACAATTTCTATAATTTGAAAACTTAAAAAGATGCACCTCAACTATGTAAAAATTGAAAAAAAACATCCAAAGAAAAAATTCATAAATATAATTGGTGGAAGAGCAATTGAATAATAACAAGTTTAGTACTAGCCTAACAGCAAGTACTAATAAACCACATATGAAAACTGTCTAAGCTAATTAAATGATGCAATTGATTCACATGTATAATAAATGTTCAATTAAGTGTGTAAATTATATATATTTAATTGTGATTTTATTTATATTTTGGAGGTAGGAAAATGATGTTGAAAATGTTAGGAATTGATTCACTATGATATTGGAATTTTAAGATTTGATCAAACAAGTGTGTCAAAATCTACAAATTGATTGTGTTTGACTCTGGTTCAAATATGTTCCTATGGAAATCACTTGGCACACAAACTTGAACCTATACCTCCAAGAATGAACTAGGAAAATTTTGATTGTTGGAGATTTCTCATGTCAATCTTTTGATATCTAAATCAAGTAAGGAATGTAGGTAATATTCACAAATGCCTTTAAGGAATTTACAAGATTCCAAGTCATGTTCTCCTTAATCAAACCTATACCAAAGGAATTATACAACTTTAAAACAAGGACTAAGGACATCAAGCAAATGTGGAATGGTTCCAGGAAGATACGCGTTGATGTAATGCTTTGATTTAATATTATTTTGATGCTCTCAAAATGTTCTATGGTAATTATTTCAATAAATCTAATGATGATTGATAACTCTAAATGATTTCAAAACAAATGAATAAATGTCTAGCTTTGTGTTTCTAGATTTTCACCGTGTAAGATTTTTCTCCTACAACTCTCTCTCATCCTAATGATGGATCATAGATTATAATATGAAATGTTGATTCAAACAAAATCTAATGTCTTTTAATACAACACAAATATGCACTAGGTTGGCTCACAATCACTACTAGATGGAAGTGGGTGTAATCTAAATTAAGATTATTCTTTTTTGTTGGGAGTTTTAAACACGAATTATGGAATTGCCTTAGTTCAATTCTACACCTACACATGTTATCCAAGGTGATGAATGGAGGATCTAAGGATTATGATCAATATGTGGGGATGAGTGATGATTGGATCAAGGTTTAGTGATGTCATGATCCAAATACATGCAAGAATATGTCACTTGTAGACTAAACATTGCATTAAGGACAATATAATCAAATCAAACTGAAAACATATGAGGGAAGCACATAGGTATGAAATTTTTATGATCACATTTTTATTCCCCTCTAATGTACATGTGAACTACTAGGCAAATCCATGTCAAAGTAAAACAAATAGTCATCTTGAAAATCAAATATTTCTCAAAAGGATACAAATTTGCTCGAAATTAAAAATTATTCTTGTATACACCTAAAAGTGGTCTAAAGATAATTAATTGAATAAGCAATTATTTAATTAATCCTCCTTCCCAATTTAATTGAATTCATTAAATAATTTGATTAAATTCACCCATTCATCTACTTATTAAAATCTAAGGATTTACTTAATAGGTTCATTTTTAATATTCCCTTTAATTAATTAATTCAAATTAATTAATTCCCCCCATCAAATTCATTTCTTCTAAATCCCCTAATTAACAAATCAATTTATGATTTGTTGGATTTATTTAGCCTTTTCCTATTATTTGAATTTTTAAATTCAAATTCTCCTAACTTCTAACCACCTAACCTAACCCCTTCTAAACCTAACTCATTCCATCTAACCTCGGGTTTGCCTAAACCCATCCTAGCTTGCACATCCTAACCACCATGTCCCCTTTCCTTGAACACTTTACCCTCTCATGAGCAAAGCTTTGTGACACGTGTCACTAAATGTTCCCTTTAATCCAACCTTTCTAGAAGCTTCTTGACACTTGTCACCATGGAGATGACATTGTCCCCTTTCACCCAACCCCTTCTCCTACCAACCTCCAAATGTTCCCTTTAATCCAACCTCTTTGTCAACCTCCTCCAATTTAACCATTGATATCTTCAGAATTAATCTTGACCATTGATTCCTGTCACCTCACCTCTGGCTTTGGAAATCCTATAAATAGACCCCATTTTGGAGCAATAATGATCCCGTCTCATTTTCATCTTATGCATTGTTACTATAGGCATATAGCTCTTAGCAAATCATTCTTAGCATTGTAATCATGTTCAATTTTATCTTAATTGCATCTTCATTCTAGCTTTTTTTCTAGAATAATCATGAAATAATGTAGCTTAATCATGCTATCATTGCTAGCTTATGCATCTTCATCCTTTAAATCCTCCATCTAAGTGTAGTCAAGTCATTGGAATTTGCATAACGAGATTTGAGAGCAAAATTCATACTCGCATTTACTAGGAGGTGATAGATCGCTAGTTATGGTTTTATCTTTTTTTTATTTATATTAATCAATCATGCTTGTAATGATCTATTGAGTGTTTTGTGTTTGTAGGTACAAGTACACTTCATAGGCACGACATTTTGGTGCCCACCGTGGGGCCTGAATAATCATTTTTGGCCTCTCAATCTTCAACAAAACTTATTTCCTGCTAGATCTGATTCAGAATGTCGTACGAGTTGATTTTCCAACTCGTACAAACTACCTTTTAGGTTGGGACAAAACCTAATCTTGTATCGTATGGGTATCTTTATTCTATCGCACGAGATCTAAATGCATGTCGTACAAATTTCTGGCTGGTAAATTCTTGACTCGTATTAGCTCAATCCTATGTCATATGAGTCTATTTTGGCTTCTGTCTGAAATCTAAATCTTTGTTGTTTCAGAGGTTAAATCATGTCTTACGAGTCTCTGTATCTGTGACTTTTAACAGATTGCATTTTTAGGGTTTTAGGTTTTAATCCAAGCTTTATTAATGCTAATCCTGACTTGTTTATGAGATTTTTGGCAGCCTAACAAGTTTTGCAGGACATTGTCAAAGATATGCTTGTCAAAGACTAAATTTAAAAAACCAATCAATGACTACTAAAGGATTTATTTTGCAGGTTGCCTATGAATTCGACTAAACTTTGTGTATTCATTTAAGTTTTCTAGGCACACTTCAATTTTGCTAAAGGAAATCAATCATCATGTCTTATGTGATTGTGGTGATATTCAAGTATGCTCTCACCTTTCTTAGGTGATCAGAAAGCTAGACTCATCATTTTCTTTCTTTAGTGCATTTCTTTAGCAGGCCTGCCCTCCTGAGGAGCTAATAACTCTTAAAGCCATTACGACAGGTGTGAGGGGAACGACCTAAGTGGGAACGGCTAACGCCAAGTAATCCAACCCACTATATAATAAATGTGATTTGATGAAAATCAAGTCAATGACAATGCTCGGGAATAGCTCTCCTCCGTACCTTTGGGTATATCAAACCTTGGTTTTCAAGGCTGGGGGACCTCTTAATTGAGTATTATACCTCAACGTGACGAATGGATCCCTTACTATTTCTTCTTAAATTAGAAGCTACCCGATGCATCTCCGAAAGGGTGATAATCTTTGTGCAAGAGAGATAGTAACTCTCCCAAGATACTTGCCATATTGTGCCCCCCTTAGCATTTGGAGTCAGATAATACAGTGTTGAGAATCCATTGCGTGAGACTCAGTGGTCGTATTCTGATTATCTATTGGGTGTGTACCTAAGCTTGCAAGCAAAGGTTTTCTCTCCTCAACCAACCTCCTTAGGGTTAGCATGCTTGGAGTCACTTATCACATCATGTGTTTGTTGTGTATTCAACCCAAAATAAAAAAATTAGACATCTAAAACTAGAAAACATAAGCAAAACATCAAAATTCACTAATCCAAATTCGGCAAAACACACTTTTTTATCTCTGATATGTTATCTGTTGTATGAGTCAGGTTCTTTGTCATACTATCTGGTGATTTGTCATATGGTTCAAAAAGAAATGTCGTACGAAACTGAGCTTTTTACATGAAATTTTTGATTTTTCGTTTGGTCTTATATCTCTTGTCGTTCGGGTATAATCTATCGTACGAGTCTCTGTTTCTACCAGTCCAGAGCTGTGTCCTGCATGATTTTTTCAGGTTTGTCATTTTGCTTGATCAATTGGTAGTATTCATAAACATCTGTTATCTACCATTCTGTGCTTAAATTGTCTCCTTGGTTTGCTTGGTCAAGTTATCATCCATAAAAAAATAGACTCTGGAAGATAAACACCTTAAGATTTTCAAGTTCTCACCCTCAACAAGTTCAAAATCTAAACATCTCAAAGTGCATTATCACCTTCTTTGGTAAACTGATCACTTAAACATAGTTTCTCATCAAGATCAATCATCCTTTATCATGAAACTGAAATGTTTTGTCAGGATAATCTTGTCCCACATCGTAGGATATATCATTCCTACTGGACTTGGTTCTTATCAAATCATCACCATTGCACTCTTAAACCAAAGATCAAAAAACTTGCAAACCTTTAAACACTTGAACCATCTTTTCGTGTCATATCGCGCTATCACATCTACCTTGACAGTTGATCACTTATCAAAACAACTTTTAGACAATCGAACCCCTGAAACGAAAACAAAAGCATTTGAAATAGCTGAAAATCATATCAACATGACATACCAAAGAAAAATACAAGTAACAAGTCAATATATCAGAGAAATCAAACAAATCCAAAATCAACCAACTATGTTAAAACCTGACAAGGATTCAAATACATCTCAAAAGAAAGGTGGCTCTTTTATGCAACTCTTAAAGATATCCCTAAAGGATTTGGCTGAGAAAGATCAAACTTGTGCACCTATGTTTAGCAAAGGATCATCCCCCCATAATAAAATTGACTCTCCAAAGGCATCTATTCTTACACTTCTTAAAAAATTGCAAGAACCTTCCATAGCGTCCTCACCAAACAATACACCCAAAGCTGATGTTCCCCAAGGGACATCCATAATGGTCATCAAACCTATTTCAGAAGATCCTATTCAAAGCTCATCTCCTTCATATCCAAGCATTAATTCATTGCAACATCCCCATAGCACTCCCTTACAAATTGAAGTCCTCATTCATAGAACACTTGTTAAATGTGGGAGCTAGCTTGAACATTTTCTCTTTGAGTCTTGTTTGTGCTTTGGGTTATTCAGAAGATGCAGTTGATCCCTAGAAAAGGATAAAAATCAAAGCATATGGTGAAGAAGAACATTACTCTAAAGGAATTGTGGTATTACCCCTCAAAGTGGGACCTTTGCAAAAAGATATAGCATGCCAAGTTCTAGACTTGGAATTACCATACAACATACTCTTGGGAGGATCATGGATACATGATATGCAAGCTATACCATCAACATGTCATCAATGCCTGAAATTTCCATATAATGGGCAAGTAATCACAATATCTGTAGACTCAAATCCATTGCAATGTGGTAGAAATCTGAAATCAGCTCAAGAGGTCATTGTTTCATATAACAAAGAGGCAGCGTCTTCGAGCACACAATCCAAGGAACAATCATTTGCATCAATTTTGTCAAACATGGAAAAAAAAATGCAGCTAAGATACTGAGGGATCGAAGAATATTTGCTATCATGGAAAAACAAACAAGAGCAACTTGAACTTGAAAGGGAAGAAGCAAATGTAGATGTCGATGTAGTTCACACGTATGCAGGACAAACATTAGGAACTAGCCTATTTGAATCAGAATCACATTCAGCTGACATGGAATTAACCGAGGATGTTTAAGAGCTTCTTGTACAAGGTCATTCTGATGAGAGTACCATTCTAGACATTGAAATACATACTGAAAACTTTGACATCTCTATCATGACCACTAATATCTTTGAACTATTCAACCTGATGATCCTTTATCCTTAAGCTATCCTGAACCTATGGACTGGGAAAATGAAGGACATACCACCATTGATACCTTTCCTAATGACCATGCCATATCCTTATATCTTAATGAAATCAAACCTGCATCAACTCTCACCAAGAATTCCGCTAATGTATCTTCCAATCAAGTGGGTGTTAAATCTTCTAGTCGCAAAAGTGAAAATCAAGAAAAGAATATCAGGTTTACTGCCGAAAACCATTTACTGGCAACATTAGACTGGGAAAAAGTAAAAATAAAGGACGAATCTAATGGTGAAAACCTCCTCAAGGCACCGAAAGATGGGAGATTTGACACTTTACCTTAGTACTATCAAGAGAAGTCATCTATTTTGATGGAACAAACAAAGGCAACTATCATTGGAACAACTGGTCTATATCCAACAACTTCTCTATCAAAACTAGCAAGGCAACAATATTTGAAACCATTCAAAAAGTGGCAAATCAATTTTACCTAGTCATATACATGATGAATAATGATGAACAATAACTATCTAATAGGTACTGAAAAGGGGGGGGGGGGTGAATCAGTATAGACAAAAACTTTCTCCACAACTCAAATAGCAGAGATTGAACTAACTGGTAAACAACATTACCGATCTAAGTCTGTTGGCAAATGCACACTCCAATGAGAAATTGTAGGTGATTGAAGGTATTGTCATTGATGGAAACCTTGCAATCATATGATACCGACAAGATAAAGACACTGACACCGGTACCGACAGACTCTACACTGGCATACATAACACCGACAACAAAAGGAAGAATACCGACACCTTGGCCAACATCAATTTTGTTTAAAATGTATTTTGTAATTAATTGTAAAATCATTGTAAGCCGACATGGCGAGTTGTAATTTGACTCATATATGTATGAGATCATTGTAGATCATTTTTGAAGAAGTAGAAGGAGTTGGAATAGGCGAAAGATAGGAAGATAATTGCAGACCTAACATGCGAATTATTGGATAAGGGTTTATGTATGTAGCAGAGCTTAAACCGGTACTGAATCTAGCATAACAGATGCTGATGTGAAGCAGTACAAGACATTGGATTTACATAATCCACTTTTGTAAGTCAATGTGACTTCATTTTGAGTAGTGAGCTCTAGGCACTTGGCCTTCCTACATGTGCAGGCCCTTGTTATAGCAGTAATATTCCCTTATTGACCAGTAAGTGAATATTGTGGGTCACAAATCCCACTGAGGTTTTTCCCACATCGATTTTCCTCGTTAAAACATTGTGTTATGGTGTGTCTCTTATGTTGTGGTTGTTATTCTTATTTACTGCATTCTTATTGGTTTACCGGTACACGGTTTTGATATGTTTTTCATGTTATAAGTTAAGAAAATTTATATACCACTTAGATACTGATTCACTCCCCCCCCCCCCCCTCTTAGTATCTTTGGGAATCCTAACAAAGTTAGGGCACTATCAGTGAAACACAGTGAGATTGTGAAAACCACAAACCAGTAAACACTTAGATCTTCACCACACCTAATATCTCCTTTCCACTTCACCCATATGCATAAACAGGTAATACATCAGAAATATAAAGACCACTAGTTCAGTATGCATTACCACTTAATAGAAAACACTAATCATCACATAAAAAAGCATCACACATGACACACTGATTTTTCACATGGAAACCCAACTAGGAAAAACCACGGTGGGGATGAATACCCACAAGTTGTTCTTTGAACTCTTCTGAAGTCCTCTTTGTTAGGAGCCTAATCTGGTTAAGGACTTTACAATAGGTTCTGCTAGGAACCGATCTTGCTAGGGATCACCCGGTTAAGGGATGGCTAAATACTCGGTTAAAGGTTAGAACCCTGTTAAAGGTTACCTCGCAAGAGGATTTGAAGAACTCATTGAATTGAGTCACCTTGTTAAAGGATTTAAACAAATCCTGTTAAAGCTACCCAGTTAAGGGATTTTCCAACTACTAAAATGGTTAGAAGTCAACAAGTAATACACTGATCTGACAAAAGCACTCAATGCCAAGGTAGATCTACTTTAGCCCCTTTGCTTCTTGTTACCATGTCATTTATTCCTCATGGCAAGAGTGGGGCATCTTTTCCTTTTTATGTTGGAGTCCTAGTTCATGCCATATTACCTTGGTTCAAGTCTTTAATGCGTCCTCAAATCCTTTTTCTAGTCATTTAAAGTCAAGTTTACACAATTGATTGACCTCCTTGAACACGTTGAACCATTCTGAATTGGGTTCAATAGGTTCATTTAGGTTCAATAGGTTCCAAGGTGTTCAGAAAAAGTTTTTCGTACTAACATTTTCTCTAAGTGTTTTGTAGTGGCTCTTCCAAAAAGTTTTTCCTGTTCGGTGATATAACATTTGTGTTGAACTTATTGAACTGAGTTCAAAGGGTTCAAATATGTTCAACGTGTTTGACACAGCAAGTGGTCTACAGTTTGAACCGACTTCTTGAACTACTTGAACACTCAAGAAGTCGGTTCAAGATGTTCATACGGGTTCAATGTTGGTGGCTCCCGTAGTTTCTAATGTTTTGGGAAGTGCATTCATTGCTAAATATGGAGAGGTAGAACCATATCTTAAAGTGATGTCATTCTTTGGCTTTTTCAAAGTAAGTGAACGTTTCAGGAACTGGCAGTTTCTTAAAGCACGCCGCCATGCATTCAATGCATGCGTGCGAGGGTCTAATCTACCAACTTGCTGCGTCCAGACTGAAATTGTGAAATCATTGCATTTAATGTATTTGTATCATTACCTTTCTCAATAAGGTATGAAAATCATTTGTGTTCTACATTTGTTACTTGCTGCTAGCCGTCCTCCGATTATATGTGAAGGTGAGTCTTTCCTTATTTTCTCCAGTGTTTTCCCTTGCATTTTCTCTCATACAGAAGGTTTCGTTGCAATCAAATTTAGATTTCTTGTTTTGAAGTTATGAAGTCCACTCTGCATTTGTTTGGAAATGTCTTTAGCTTGGCATCCACATAAGCCATAGTTAGTGATACTGACCTGAAAGGAGAGAACCTTGAAGATTTGAAAGAAAGGGTGTTCAAGGGTATTGATAAGTCTTTTTGTATAGAGATTTTGAGTAGTGGACTTTTAGAAGCTGCAACCTTTCCTCCAGCAATTCCTTGTCCAGAGTTGCTTCGGGAGTGTATTGCTAGATATGACCCAGTATCTAAAACTATTAAGAGAGATAATGGCGAAACCCTTCTTGCCATTAACCATGAGGTGATTGCTTCAGTTTTCAAGATACCGGATTACCAGTTTTCTAATTTCTCTCCTGCCCAGTCAATCAGTGAGTTCAATGTAGATAGAGCCAGACACCGAAATAATGTGGCGAAATTCTGGTTGAAGGTCCCTTAGAGAGGTGGTTCTAGATTACCTAAAAATCCTAACAAGAACCACATGTTGCCACATATCCACGATGTGATGCTTCTATTGCATCGAGCCAGAGGTTCTACCCAAGCTTATAGCTTTGATGATTGGATTTATTGCTATGTGCAATTAGTTCTGGAAGGAAAACAATATTTGGATTGGGCAGAGTTAATTGCTGATTCAATGAGAGAGCAGTTGAGTCTAGCCAAGCAGTTTCAACAAAACTTCTTCATGTCCTCATATCTCTTGTATTGTCTAGCTTGTGTTAAAGAGTTAACGGGTATACCAAAGCAGCCCACTGAGGAGGATGTTCCCGTGTATGAGTTCTATCCTATGCTGCAAAAAGACAATGCCCTACAAGATTTCAAAAGGATACATAATGTATTCCTGGGTGATATGTGCCATGAACTGAAGAGTACAAAGGCTAAACGGATTTCAGATGATGCACAGACCTTCATTAAGAAGTTTGGTAGCTTTTACATCTAGTTCCCATGCTTTTACTATATACAAGTAGGAGGCTTTGAAGAGGAACCCTTCCAGCTCCCTCATTTCTGTTCTGATTGTTTTGTTCTAGCAGAAGTATGCAGGCAACTGACCTCTATGATCAAGAAGGCACAGCCTAAGGACAAGTGGGAAGGTCATTTTCCTATACAATTGGGAGTGTTGTCTTGTAATTCAATGTCTGATGCACTAAGTATAGGAGCAGACCTTAGGAATTTTAATTTCTCTCTATATTCTGAAAAAGAAGGGTTTGACAATAAGGGATTTTCTCGGAGCCTTGGCCTAATGCCTTATCTTCCCATGCCATAGTTAGAAGATTTTTAGGGAGACTGTACAGATGAACTTGAAGTTTTCAAAAGGGAAAACATGAGATTGGTGCTAGAACAGGTTGTCTCTTTGCAAATAAAGTTAGACATTAAAGGGCTCGAAGAGGATTATCTTGAATTGTTTGAACCAGGATATTTAGCCCATGCAGAGACTGAAATGCTCCCAATTAATTGGGATGACGAGGAAAATGATGACATACAATTGAGGACCAAATGAGTTCTAGAAAGAACCATGGCTTGGGTGGCTAAAAAGAAAGCAATAAAGTCAGGCACCAAGTCCCTTTCTGCAAGAAATAATAAGGATCCACTATCTTCACCAAAACGTCCTTCTAATAGTGCTCCTGTTCGTGCAGGTAAGGATACCAAGTCACCTCAACCTAGACGCAGGTCTAGTCCAACTTTGGATTTTAGTACCCCACGACATACTCGATCACGAAGTGTCGCCCAGAGGAAGATGGACCAGGTCAAGGATATGGGAGTAAAGGATGCTATGCTTGAGGCTCAGATTTTTGAAATTGAAGATTTGGATGGTGAAGTTGCTTGTGCTCTGGACTCCCAAACAGTGATTGTGGCAATGACGCCACCACCAAAAATGATTGAAGGAACTACTCATTCTGCTGCGACCCCTAAATGGTTAGCAACCTCAATGAACAAGAAAAGGAGCTTTCTTCCTGTGACCATTCCGATTTAGGAAATGGTTGCTAAGTATTTAGAGAAGAATCCAAAGCTGAAAAGGTTCAAGACCACTGCTCACCTAAACAATGACGAAGAAACTAGAAAATGGATGGCCAAAATTGCCTCATACAAGCCGAAAGATGAAAACAGAGAGGCTAGTCTTGATGATTTTGAGATCACAAAAGTAGAGTTGGGAAAGATGAGAAGAGATACAGATAACCATTTTTTCCAAGTGTCAACAAAGAAAATGCTTACCCACTCAGAGAAGGATGGACGGGAGAAAAGAGAACTTAAAAGACACATAAGTGTTTTGGCTCAGTTCAACAATAGTATCGATTGCCTTGGAGCAATTCCAATATCCCATGCCACTGAGAATTTCAACCCAACTTCTCTGGAAAACAAGAAGTTGATTAACCAAGTTCAACGGGCTAAGAGCATTGCTGAAGCAGTTGAGAAGTGGATTGAACAAATAATCAAAGACGGTGAAAAGTACATTACTGATTCCTAGAAATTGTGTGATGAAGTATAGAGCCTGATTTTTGAAATCCAAACCAGCTTCTACAGTGGGAGAAAGAAGAGCACAAATGGCAAAATGTCCTGCCTCTGTTTGCCAAAATCGAAGAAAATGGGACTAGCAAGTTTCTGACAGAACATTTCATTAAGCTGGTGGCCGATGAATGTCACCTTTTCATGCTAAAGAAAACTATCATGTGGTGAGTGCTTATCTTTCAGTTGGTGATTACGGATGCAAGAACCTCTGTCTATGAACTCCAGGATTTGCAAAGTAGTATAGTCAAGGATAATAAAGTGGTTAATCGCGATCATGACTAGGAGTTAGGAATCTATGGGTCAAGCACACAGGAAGCAATCAAATCTTTCCGGTTGAACATGGAGAAGATTAGAGTCAAGAGTAGCTTCACACCAGAGAATATAACCAAGGTGGCTAGGATCAAATCTATGGTTTTCATTGGGAATGATCAACTGCCGAAACACTCAGAGAAGATGGTGCAACATAAGTGGAATAAAGAGGTGGCAAAGGCGAAACTCAATGCAATGAAAGTCCCAAGCCAATCCATGGTTCAAGAACTCACAAATGCTCATGACGCCCATGAAGACGGAGAAGATGACAATGATGGAATATGACATAATGCATAAATTTAGGACTAGTTTCCTTTATTTTTAAAACATTTCTCATGGTTATGCAGAAACTTCGGGACATTTGTCCCAAAATACTTTTTATTGGTTTTGTAACTGTTTTATCGGGGAGTGGTCGAGTTTTTAGGGAGACCTCCCCCATTTAGACTATAAGTTAAGTAAAATAGAGGGTAGAAGGGTTAGATTTTGGTAACTAATTTTGTGAACTTTGACTGAAGTTTTTGTTTTGGTATTTTCTGTTCTTAATCAAAGGAAGAATCAGATGATTGAGATCTGTTATGGAAAAAGATTGGAAGATGTATTTTTGTGCCTTTTTTGCATAAAGATATATATATGAAATCTGATCATATTATTTTTGGGGAGAAGAAAGATCTATGTATTTTGAATCCGAATAGATAACATGTCTTTGCATATGTTCATCCGATCAAGTAACAGTAATTGATCATTTCATTGCAGTATTTCATTATTCCTCTGATGCTCTTTCCTTTGAATGTGTTGTTTACTCTAGAAAAGATTCATGATTGAGGGCGGATTTATTTTCCTTGAATCTATTCATCTTTTATTAGTTTAGGTGGAAGAAGTATATTGAACTTTGTTTCAGTTGCTGTAGTTACATGTATTGAAAATTAAAGAAATAGCTTTCATTTTTTATGAGACATGAGAAAAGTTGCAGCCTTTCATCCAAGAATGAAATAGGCGGCCTTACACACTTTCTGGTTAAAAGCTTTCATTCAGATATAAATAAAAATAAAACACATTTCATGAAAAACCAAGATACGGAGATGTACCTATGCAAAAATTCAGAGGGAAGTGATTTGAACAACACTTACCCAAATGTTCAATGAATCATTTGTTCTTATAATAAGGTAACAGAGTTTAAGATTAATCATTTAAAAACAAAGAGCAAATCTGTTCACTAACAGATTTTTCGTGACTCTGCTGGGAAGCAAAACAAAGAGAAAACCAATTTTTCAGTAGACTGGTATGTCGTAGACGTAACAAAAGTGAACTCAAATTGGCAAAATTGCTCTGAGTTTAGGAAGACTGTTGAGATTGAGTCTCATTTGAAGTAGTTTAGTTTTCCTACGAGTAATCACCCTGGATTCTCGTCCATATACTAGAGCACAAAGAAGAGAAGGATTGGTTGATAACTGTTTTGAAGAATTGCAAAATCTATCATTTGCCCCAAGTTTTACATCTAGAAGGAAGGCCAAAAGAAGACATTCATCTCCTATCAGAGTTACCCCTATATCTTGTTCTTCCCCTTGGCAAGCACTAACACTTACTGGAATTCAAGCCCTTCCCCTTGTGACCATTCATCTAGTGTTAATTATGGCTCAACCTTGGGGTGCGGTTGTTGGACCTCTTGCTCTCGTAGCCCATAATCCACTACCAAAAGGAGCAAAGGATGTTTTACCCAAATATAAAGGTGACGAGAAAGTTTCAGTTGAAGAACATTTGAACTCTTTTAATGTAGCAACTGGAATCCTAGCAGTCCAATATGAGGACGTGGCTGTTAGGCTTTTTGTCCAAACTCTCACCAAAGGGGCAACAGAATGGTTTAGCTAGCTACAAGTAGGATCCATAACTGACTGGCAAACGATGAAAACCGCTTTTGAAAAAAGATTCCAAAGTGCTGATGATGAACACATGTTACTGGCTCAACTCACACAGATGAAGAAGGAAATTCATGAGCCGATGAGGGACTATGTAGCAAGATATAATAAGATTATTCACAAAATTCCTCAAGCCAAGAGACCAACTATAGATAATCAGCGATGTTTCTTCATAAATTCCATGCCACCTGACGTAGGATTTCACCTTAGAAGAAGTAGGCCGGTGGACCTAGAGACTGCACAAAATGAGGCTATACAACTTGAAGATGATCTGATAACAGCTGGCAAATGGAGGAAAGATGTACAAACTCCTCAGGGACAATCTCAGGCTTCTACGTCATCTACCGATCCAGTTGTTCAACGGCTTGTCAATGATATGATTGCTTTAAAGAGGCAGATACCTAAGCCTGGAAACTCTTATCCACAACCTTATTAGGATATAAGTAGGAGAACTTCAAATCAATATAACTATGGATGACCGTTGCAACTTCCTGCAGTTCCACAAAGATTACAGATAGAGGCACCTCCTGACAAAGGTGTCATGTGTTCATTTTATCTTACCACTGATCATGATGGGGTTTCATGTCTTGATATGATAAGACACGTTCAGATGCAAAACACAAAAGGATGAATTAGGAGAGTTCACTGAAGCAGAAAGAATTCAAGAGGTACCTGGCGACTCTAGAACATTCTACCTCAAATATGAGTCAGATTCAAAAAAAGGTAGTAACATTTTGGTGACTCTTGAAGGTTCTTCATGTGCGATTCTAACAAGGAATCAATGAATCTCCCAACCTTCTTCCTTTGTGAACCCTTCTGGAAGCAATTTCAAAGGCAAAGATCTCCCAGGTAATAGTTTTTTAAAGATTCCCGAGGTTAAGATTTTGCAAAGGAACCATGAAGATCATAAGAGCTCTTCTTCTTCTTCCTCCTTTGATATCATCGAGTTTTGTAAGGCCTGTACCGTTCAACTTCCTACCACTGAGTATTTAAAGCTTAACCCAAAAGAGTTGGATAAACTGGTCAAATACGTTAAAGGAGATTCCTTTTCGGAGTCCCAAGTACATGGATGCATGGAAAATAATGATTTAGCTGCTACAGAAGGGTCTTCATATGTCCCCTGCTCATTAGCTAATCTTGCAGATCCCTGTGCTTTTCATGATACAAAGTCTGGGCTTGAGGTTGAGATTCCAAAACCTAAACCTTTCTATATTTCCCTTCTCTTGAATGACCAGAAGTTAAGTAATTGCATAATTGATTCAGGGGCTTCAGACAATATAATGCCTTCACCTGTGGCTAAATCTCTAGGTTTGACCCTCACTAAAACATTTGGGAGATGTTTTTCAATGGATGGAAAATAGGTTCCTCTTATTGGTTAGGTAAAGGACGTCTAGGCAGTGCTGGCAGCGTGCCCAAACAAAAGAGTAAGATTAACTATACTGGTTGCTGATATTCCAATGAGTTATGGAATGCTTCTGAGTAGGACGTTTTGCAAAGATCTTGGAGGCAAAATCAAAATGGACTGGTCTGAGGCCATCATTCCCCTTGGAAACTAGAAAATTAAGCTTGAACCTGAGCCCAAGAATAAGTATATTGTATTTCCCTTAGATAATCCCAAAGCCCAGATTCTATTTCAGGAGTGTGAGTTTGGAAACTATCTTGTTCTTGCACCTGGTGAAAAGAAAACAGACGAGACAATTGATGAACTTGACGGGCTATGGCAGATGGAGTTTGATGGAAGCTACACTAACTCTGGTTTAGGGGCAGGGGTGGTTTTGCTGTCGCCAACTGGTAATATTTTTCCCTTTTCTTTCAAGTTGGATTTTAAGAATACTAATAATACTGCTGAATATGAGGCACTATTATTGAGATTAAGTGAGGCTAAATGTAAAGGAATTAAGTTGCTTAAATTCAAAGGTGATGCAGCGTTAATTGTTAGGCAGATGAGGAATATCTATATGGTTAAGAATGACAGGTTGAGGCATTACAGGAATAGAGTTTGGGATGAGTTAGAATTATTTGATGCCTTCTCAATTGAAGCAATTCCGAGGGAGCAAAATAGTAGAGCAGATTCATTGGCCATGTCAGCTTCACTTTTATTACCACATCTAGATTTTAAAGATAACTCATATAGGATTGAAATGATCTATAGGCCCAGTGTTCTCGATAATGTAGATCATTGGCAGGTTTTTGATGCGGATGCGCAGATCAAAGATTTCCTAGAATGTGCTCAATCATTTTCTCAGTCATATTTTGAAGGCTCTGAGAATGTTTGCAAAGAGTTCAGTCCAAACCCAAAGGTAGATCCTACCAATAGCTTTATTCAACTCAAAGGTAACAAAATTCCAAAGGGGTTAGTGACATTGGAGAGATTTTTCACCAGAGATGACGCATTCATAGGTAACAAAGTTCCCAAGGATGAAGGGAAAGGAAATTGTGAGAAAATAAATCTGGGAGATGAAGCTGATCCAAAAGAAGTGACAATCGGCAGGTGTTGTTCTGCAGAGGAAAAGAGAGAACTTGGCACACTGCTTAAGGAATACATTGATGTTTTTGCTTGGTCTTATGATGACCTGAAGGAGTTTAGAAATGGACATTTTCAACATCAGATTCTGCTGAAGCTAGGAGCCTCTCCTTTTAGGCAAAAATTAAGGAATTTTAACCCCATTATGGTGGATGCAATTTCTAAGGAAGTTGAAAAAATGCTTAAAGCCCGAATCATATATCCAATCCACCATTGCACTTGGGTAGCTAACATTGTGCCCATAAGAAAGAAAAATGGGGAAATTCGTATCTGTGTTGATTTTCAAAATTTGAATCAAGCAAGCCTGAAGGACAATTATGCTTTACCAAATATGGATCACATTTTGCAGACAGTGTCCGGGTGAGAGATGATGTTGATGTTGGATGGTTTTTCTGGTTACAACTAGATTACTATAGCAGAGCATGAGCAACACAAGACAATGTTCATCACTCCATGGGGAACATTTGCATACAACTGCATGCCTTTTGGTTTAATAAATGCCGGAGCCACTTTTCAAAGGGCTATGGATTCCTCTTTCAAGGATTTCTGAGATAGAATAATTATAGTTTATCTGGATGACCTCACGGTGTTTTAAAAAAAAAGGACAGATTATTTTCGGGATTTAAGTGCAATATTGCAGCGTTGTCGTGAGCACGAGATTTCTTTGAATCCTAAGAAATCAATTTTTTGTGTCACGGAGGGCAAATTATTAGGACATATTGTCTCAAAAGAGGGAGTCAAGATTGATCCCGAGAGAGTTAATGCAATTCAACATCTCAGTTTACCCTCAAGCAGGACTGGAGTAAGATCATTCTTTGGTCAAGTGAATTTCTTAAGAAGATTTGTTCCAGAATTTGTTGAGACCACCAAACACATTGTCGGCTTGCTAAGTGAGAAACATCCTTTCAAGTGGACCAAAGAGGCCATAAATGCTTTTGAAATAATTAAGGGATCGGTTGCAAATGCACCCACTCTTGTTAATCCAGATTTTATGAAGGATTTCATTTTGTATTGTTATGCATTAGACCATACTATGTCTGAGATTCTGTTACAGTTGGATGAAAATGGGGCTGAATTGCCCATAACGTTCATGAGTACTTCGCTCAAGAAGCATGAGCTTAAGTATTCACCTATGGAGAAGCATGCATATGCTGTTGTAAAAGCCGTGAAACAATTTCGATACTATATCCTACATTCTCACTTTGTAGTTTTTGTCCCAGATTCAGCCGTAAAAAGAATTTTGACTTAGCAGGAGGTTGGACTAAATAAGAGAGCAACTTGGGTGACGAAAATCCAGGAGTATGACTTAGACAGTCACCCTACGAAGAAAATTAAAGGGCAGGGCTTATGCAGGTTGATAGCGGAAAATGAGGTGGAAACTGAAGCGGAGTTACCATTAACTCTTTTTGTCAGATTGCAGGATACTTGGTTCTCTAATGTGGCCTATTATTTAACTTATGGTAGTTGCCCAAACCATCTGTCGGCTAAAGAAAAAAGGAATTTAAAATTAAAAGCTACAAAGTATGTAATTTGGCAGGATGTTTTTATACAAAAAGGGTTTAGATGGAACATATCTAAGGTGTGTAGATAAACCTCAACAACAAAAGCCCCTGGAAGCCTATCATGGAGAGGTTTGTGAAGGACACTTCTCATCATCTGTTACTGCTTTCAAAATTCTGAGGAATTGTTTTTATTGGTTCGGCATGTTTCGGGATGCCTATATTCATGTGAAAGAATGTGAGAAATGTCAATTGTTTTCTTAAAAGCCACATTTGGCAGCTTTGCCTCTAAGGCATGTAGTGATGGATGAACCTTTCAAATAGTGGGGCATTGATTTCATAGGCCCAATAAACCCTCATTCCAGTGTGGGTCACATGTATATTTTGACAGCAATTGACTACTTTACTAAGTGGGTAGAGGCCATTCCCACCAAAAAGGCGAACTCAGAGATTGTGTGTAGTTTTCTCAAGGATTACATCCTAGTTCATTTTGGGGTACCCCAAAAAATTGTGACAGATAATGCATCATATTTCTCCTCTGAAGAGTTGACTTTGTTTTTCTATGATCATCAGATTTCCCTCTCACATTCTTCTGATTATTTCCCACAGGGCAATGGTTTGGCTGAATATAGCAACAAGAATTTGATAGCCATCATGAAGAAGCTAGTTGAAGAGAGTGCTCAGAATTGGCATAAGAAGATATATGAGGCTTTGTGGGTGGATAGAACCACACCCAAGAGGGCCATTAGAATGGCACCTTTTGAACTTGTGTATGGCGTAGGAGTGAAACTTTCTTTGCCACTGGAGTTATCAGCAACCAAGCTGCAAACAGTAGTGGAAGATTCCTTCTTTCAAAATGCTTTGGAGAAAAGAATCATGTGTCTGACAAAATTAGAAGAAGAGAGAGAATTGATGGTGGATAGGATTTTAGAACATCAGAGCCAAGTAAAGAGGATTTTTGACATGCAAGCTCGACCAAGAGGTTTCCTAGTAGGAGATGAGGTGCTGCTATGGAACAAAAGGAGAGAGTCTAAAGGTGCTCACGGTAAGTTTGATTCATTCTGGAAAGGCCCTTTCAGAATTTGCAAAGCAGTAGGACAAAATGCATTCAGACTTAGCTACGCTGACAGAATGATCATGCCTTATACCTACAATGGACAAGATCTCAAGCTCTATAAATTGTAAATCCTATGTTTGAGTCGCTTGTACATAGTAGTTTAGGTGTTTTTGGTTGTGCCTACTAATCCTTTCCCCTTTTGTTTTCTGTTCTGCAAAACCAGAGTCTGTGAGTTCTTTGCATTTTCCTTTGAAAAATACAATCCCCAGTCAGAGCCAATGTTAATGCATCATTTATTCCTCATGGCAAGAGTGGGGCATATTTTCCTTTTTATGTTGGAGTCCTAGTTCATGCCATATTACCTTGGTTCAAGTCTTTAATGCATCCTCAAATCCTTTTTCTAGTAATTTAAAGTCAAGTTCAGACAATTGATTGAACTCCTTGAACATGTCGAACCATTCTAAACTGGGTTCAACAGGTTCATTTAGGTTCAATAGGTTCCAAGGTGTTCAGAAAATTTTTTTCGTACTAACATTTTCTCTAAGTGTTTTTCAACGACTCTTCCAAAAATTTTTTCCTGTTCGGTGATATAACATTTGTGTTGAACTTATTGAACTGAGTTCAAAGGGTTCAAATATGTTCAACGTGTTCGACACAGCAAGTGGTTCGACACAGCAAGTGGTCTATAGTTTGATGCGACGTACATCTTGAACTACGTGAACACTCAAGAAGTCAGTTCAAGATGTTCATACGGGTTCAATGTTGGTGGGTCCCGTGGTTTCTAATCTTTTGGGAAGTGCATTCATTGCTAAATACAGAGAGGAAGAACTATATCTTAAAGTGATGTCATTCTTTGGCTTTTTCGAAGTAAGTGAATGTTTCAGGAACTGGGAGTTTCTTAAAGCATGCCGCCATGCATTCAATGCATGCATGTGAGGGTCTAATCTACCAACTTGCCGCATCCAAACTGAAATTGTGAAATCATTGCATTTAATGTATCTGTATCATTACCTTTCTCAATAAGGTATGAAAATCATTTGTGTTCTGTATTTGTTACTAGCTGCTAGACTTTTGTTTATGTTATCCCTGGATAGGAGTCTTTCTTGCTACTAGCTGTCGTCCGATTATACAACTGTGAAGGTGAGTCTTTCCTTATTTTCTCTAGTGTTTTCCCTTGCATTTTATCTCATACAGAAGGTTTCACTGCAATCAAATTTAGGTTTCTTGTTTTGAAGTTATGAAGTCCACTCTGCATTTGTTTGGAAACGTCTTTAGCTTGGCATCCACAGAAGCCATAGTTAGTGATACTGACCTGAAAGGAGAGAACCTTGAAGATTTGAAAGAAAGGGTGTTCAAGGGTATTGATAAGTCTTTTTGTATAGAGATTTTGAGTAGTGGACTTTTAGAAGCCGAAGCCTTTCCTCTAGCAATTCCTTGTCCAGAGTTGGTTCGGAAGTGTATTACTAGATATGACCCAGTATCTGAAACTATTAAGAGAGATAATGGTGAAACCCTTATTGCCATTAACCATGAGGTGATTGCTTCAGTTTTCAAGATACCGGATTACCAGTTTTCTAATTTCTCTCCTGCCCAGTCAATCAGTGAGTTCAATGTAGATAGAGCCAGACACCGAAATAATGTGGCAAAATTCTGGTTGAAGGTCCCTCAGAGAGGTGGTTCTAGATTACCTAAAAATCCTAACAAGAACCACATTTTGCCACATATCCATGATGTGATGCTTTTGTTGCATCGAGCCAGAGGTTCTGCCGAAGCTTATAGCATTGATGATTGGATTTATTGCTATGTGCAATTAGTTCTGGAAGGAAAACAATATTTGGATTGGGCAGAGTTAATTGCTGATTCAATGATAGAGCAGTTGAGTCTAGCCAAGCAGTTTCAACAAAACTTCTTCATGTCCTCATATCTCTTGTATTGTCTAGCTTGTGTTAAAGAGTTAACGGGTATACCAAAGCAACCCACTGAGGAGGATGTTCCCGTGTATGAGTTCTATCCTATGCTGCAAAAAGACAATGCCCTACAAGATTTCAAAAGGATACATAATGTATTCCTGGGTGATATGTGCCATGAACTGAAGAGTACAAAGGCTAAACGGATTTCAGATGATGCATAGACCTTCATTAAGAAGTTTGGTAGCTTTTACATCTAGTTCCCATGCTTTTACTATATACAAGTAGGAGGCTTTGAAGAGGAACCCTTCCAGCTCCCTCATTTCTGTTCTGATTGTTTTGTTCTAGCAGAAGTATGCAGGCAACTGACCTCTATGATCAAGAAGGCACAGCCTAAGGACAAGTGGGAAGGTCATTTTCCTATACAATTGGGAGTGTTGTCTTGTAGTTCAATGTCTGATGCACTAAGTATAGGAGCAGACCTTAGGAATTTTAATTTCTCTCTATATTCTGAAAGAGAAGGGTTTGACAATAAGGGATTTTCTCGGAGCCTTGGCCTAATGCCTTATCTTCCCACGCCATAGTTAGAAGATTTTTAGGAAGACTGTACAGATGAACTTGAAGTTTTCAAAAGGGAAAACATGAGATTGGTGCTAGAACAGGTTGTCTCTTTGCAAATAAAGTTAGACATTAAAGGGCTCGAAGAGGATTATCTTGAATTGTTTGAACCAGGATATTTAGCCCATGCAGAGACTGAAATGCTCCCAATTAATTGGGATGACGAGGAAAATGATGACATACAATTGAGGACCAAATGAGTTCTAGAAAGAACCATGGCTTGGGTGGCTAAAAAGAAAGCAATAAAGTCAGGCACCAAGTCCCTTTCTGCAAGAAATAATAAGGATCCACTATCTTCACCAAAACGTCCTTCTAATAGTGCTCTTGTTCGTGCAGGTAAGGATACCAAGTCACCTCAACCTAGACGTAGGTCTAGTCCAACTTTGGATTTTAGTACCCCATGACATACTCGATCACGAAGTGTCGCCCAGAGGAAGATGGACCAGGTCAAGGATATGGGAATAAAGGATGCTATGCTTGAGGCTCAAATTTTTGAAATTGAAGATTTGGATGGTGAAGTTGCTTGCGCTCTGGACTCCCAAACAGTGACTATGGCAATGACGCCACCACCAAAAATGATTGAAGGAACTACTCATTCCGCTATGACCCCTAAATGGTTAACAACCTTAGTGAACAAGAAAAGGAGCTTTCTTCCTGTCACCATTCCGATTTAGGAAATGGTTGCTAAGTATTCAGAGAAGAATCCAAAGCCGAAAAGGTTCAAGACCACTGCTCACCTAAACAATGACGAAGAAACTGGAAAATGGATGGCCGAAATTGCCTCATACAAGCCGAAAGATGAAAACAGAGAGGCTAGTCCTGATGATTTTGAGATCACAAAAGTAGAGTTGGGAAAGATGAGTAGAGATACAGATAACCATTTTTTCCAAGTGTCAGCAAAGAAAATGCTTACCTGCTCAGAGAAGGATGGATGGGAGAAAAGAGAACTTAAAGTCACATAAGTGTTTTGGCTCAGTTCATCGATAGTATTGGTTGCCTTGGAGAAATTCCAATATCCCATGCCATTGAGAATTTTGACCCAACTTCTTTGGAAAACAAGAAGTTGATGAACCAAGTTCAACAGGCTAAGAGCATCGCTGAAGCGGTTGAGAAGTGGATTGAAGAAATAATCAAAGATGGTGAAAAGTACATTACCGACTTCCAAAAATTGTGTGATGAATTACAGAGCCTGATTTCTGAAATTTAAAACCAGCTTGTACTGTGGGAGAAAGAAGAGCACAAATGGGAAAATGTCCTGCCTCTGTTTGCCAAAATCAAAGAATATGGGACTACCAGGTTTCTGATAGAACATTCAATTAAGCTGGTGGCTGATGAATTTCAACTCTTTGTGCTGAAGAAAACTATTATGTGGTGAGGTCTTACCTTTCAATCGGTGATTGTGGATGCAAGAACCTCTACCTATGAACCCTAGGATTTGCAAAGTAGTATAGTCAAGGATAATAAAGTGGTCAATCCTGATCATGACTTGTAGTTAGGAATCTGTGGGTCAAGCACACAGGAAGCAATCAAATCTTTTTGGTTGAACATGGAGAAGATCAGAGTCAAGAGTAGCTTCACGCTGAAGGATATAACCAAGGTGGCTAGGATCGAATCTATGGTTTTCATTGGGAATGATCAACTGGCGAAACACTTAGAGAGGATGGTGCAACATAAGTGGAATAAAGAGGTGGCAAAGGCAAAACTCAATGCAATGAAAGTCCTGAGCCAATTCATGGTTCAAGAACTCACAACTGCTCATGACACCCACGAAGACAGAGAAGATGACAATGATGGAATATGACATAATGCATCAATTTAGGACTAGTTTCCTTTATTTTTAAAACATTTCTCATGGTTATGTAGAAACTTCAGGACATCTGTCCCAAAATACTTTTTGTTGGTTTCATAGCTGTTTTATTGGGGAGTGGTTGAGTTTTTAGGGAGACCTCCCCCATTTAGACTATAAATTAAGTAAAACAGAGGGTAGAAGGGTTAGATTTTGGTAACTAATTTTGTGAACTTCGACTAATGTTTTTGTTTTGGTATTTTCTGTTCTTAATCAAAGGAAGAATCAGATGATTGAGATCTATTATGGAAAAAGATTGGGAGATGTATTTTTGTGCCTTTGTTGCATAAGGATATATATATGAAATTTGATCATATTGTTTTTGGGGAGAAGAAAGATCTGTGTATTTTGAATCCGAATAGATAACATGTCTTTGCATATGTTCATCCGATCAAGTAACAGTAATTGATCATTTCATTGCAGTATTTCATTATTCCTCTGATGTTCTTTCCTTTGAATGTGTTGTTTACTCTAGAAAAGATTCATGATTGAGGGTGGATTTATTTTCCTTGAATCTGTTCATCTTTTATTAGTTTAGGTGGAAGAAGTATATTGAACTTTGTTTTAGTTGCTGTAGTTACATGTATTGAAAATTAAGGAAGTAGCTTTCATTGTTTATGAGACATGAGAAAAGTTGCAGCCTTTCATCCAAGAATGAAATAGGTGGCCTTACACACTTTCTGGTTAAAAGCTTTCATTCAGATATAAATAAAAATAAAACACATTTCATGAAAAACCAAGATAGGGAGCTGTACCTATGCAAAAATTCAAAGGGAAGTGATTTGAACAACACTTACCCAACTATTCAGTGAATCATTTGTTCTTAGAATAAGGTAACAAAGTTTAAGATTAATCATTTAAAAACAAAGAGCAAATCTGTTCACTAACACTTCTGCAATCACACTCTGTAGGTATCAACACACTTCTCTGGTCTAGCAAGAATCAAGTATCTCTTTACTTGGATAAACACATAACATTTGCCAACAACCTCACAATACAAATCATCGTCAACCTTATAGGAAATAGATAGGTTGGTAGCATAAACCCTAAACCCTAAACATTTAGGTTATCAATCCAATCGGTCCAATCCTGATCATTCAAACACTTTACATAATGAAAAACAATCTTGAACTCATCTCAAGACGTTCTCCATTGTTCATTCTTTGTCGCTTCTAGAAGCTGATAACCCATAACGCGCTCTCCATCATTTACAAAGACTACACACATTCCTAAGGTAGATAGGATCAATCTCTATTCAAGATCCTGAAGGAAATCCTTCATGCGCACAAGGTTGATGTGGCAACACGATCTAATCTTCATTTCAATGCTAACCCGTCATAGGATGTGCATCAACCGGAAACCCTGAAGCTGAGACTACCAACCGGTAGTCATAGCAAATGAAACCCCGATACTAGTTCATAATTCAACATACCGGTTCACCACTTCACATATACCAATTCACATCATCATCCCGGTTGCCTTGCCAGTTTGCTTACTTTGATATTCCGGTTCAATCTTTAGCTTATTGACATCAATGACAACATACATTATCATCATGTCATCAAGCTCTGCACAAATGCCAACAATACAAACATTCCAAGGTTTGATCCATATCTTACAATACATCACCCGAATATCAGTCCAAGAACAGGTATCAAAATGACTATAGAATGGAATATTACACTTCAAGTCTTTGGAGACTCTCAGCTTGTCATTAATCAAATCAATGATGACTATCAAACAAAAGACGAAAAGCTAATGCCTTATAAAAAGATGGTTGATGATATCAAGAAATACTTTGTAGAAATAATTTTCTAGCATATCCTTAGAAATGACAACAAAGCAGTAGACACCATGGCTACACTTGCTTCTCTACTTCAGAAACAATAAAATCAACAACGTTATGGATTCCTAGTGGAAGAGTTGTTTTACCCCACTCATAATTGTCCTGATTCCCAAACTATCTATCACCTTGTGGGGCATGATTCCTCCCGCTATGGCCAAACTTATAGATACCTGGAAGATAACACCTTACCTCCTGACTTATCGAAGAACCAAAAGAGAAACTTTATTCACCAATCCTCCCATTTTACTCTTGTCATAGATACCCTACTCAAACAAGGTCTAGACAGTACTCTTTTAAGATGTCTCGAACAAGAAGAATCTTAGAATGCCTTACATGAAGTCCATAATGACATTTGTGGCACTCATTCAAGTGGTCTTACCCTTTCAAAAAAATTCATATGCTTGGGCTATTATTGGCCAACTATGGAACAAGATTCTTTTCGGATAGCTATAACATGCAAACAATGTCAGATCCATGGGAATTTGATTCATGCACCAGCACAAGAACTTCATGCTTTAGCAACATCTTGGCCTTTCTGTCAATGGGGTCTTGATCTAGTAGGAAAGATAAATCCTTCTTCATCTAATGGTCACAAATTCATCCTGGCTGAAAATCCTCAAAAAGATAGTAAACAATGCTAGAAAAGATTGGCATATCCAATTGAACCCTACTCTATGGGCCTACCATACCAGTATCCGTACACCAATAGGCTCCACACCTTTCTCTCTTGTATATGTATCAAAATCAATATTGCCAATCGAAGTAGAGATACCCTCTCTACATGTATCATTAAAAGGTCTCATCCCAGACGGAGAACAACAAGTATCTAGACTGCAAGAGTTAGAACTGATCCATGAATGAAGGTGAAATTCATTTGATCATTTAAAGATATATCAACAAAGAATGTGCCAAAGCTATAATCACAGGGTCAAACCATGAATCTTTCAAGTGGGGGAACTAGTACTAAAGGAAAATTCACGCAACTAGGCAGATTGAGAAAAGAAAGGAAAGTTTGAACCAAACTGGTTAGGTCCATTTGTGATCACAATAGTATTTGGATCAGGATTATATCAGCTATCAACACAAGACAAATATCAGCTCGAAGAACCCATCAATAGCATACATCTGAAGAAATTCTATGTCTAAAAAATTAGAAAAATAAAAAAAAGTGAAAAATAAAAAATAGTGAAAAAGCAAAAACAAAAAATCAAATATGAGAAAAAGTGCAATAAAAATAGATGGTGAAAACCTGGCAAACAGGCGCTATCTATCAGTTAGCTCTTCCATCTATTAGTTCATGCGTCTTTCTAATTGCATTCATTTTTCATTAGCGTTGTTCATATCCATCATAAAGATTTGTACATACGCAGGCATCGCAGCTGCTCTCTCACCATGGTTTGGATCATTGGGTATATCATACTGAATTTGTTTCTAGGCTTGGGGCAAAATCCTGCACTTAGTTGGGGGCAAAACTTTGGATCAATTCTGAGCTTAATCAAATAGGAAGAACAAACGGTTAGACAACTCTTATCAAGAGAAAACTGAGACATATCCAACATTGAACATGAGATCAAATTATCAACCATCAAACTATCACAAGGTCAGTCTAAATGCATGGATGATATATTTTGGATAATGATTTTAATATGATTGTTCAAATTTTATTTTCTATATTGATTTTTGCTGTCATGATTTTTGAGTGAATCCAGGATGTCTTTGAATAGAGGAACAAGGAAGGAACATGATATTTTTCTTGTCTACTGTCTGAAAATTGATCATTAATATGTGCAAATTTGTCTCAGGGCATGATCACCGGAGTATCATCGAAGACATTTCCGATTTGTGTATTGAAATGATTAATATTGTCTGTTTTACGCAAGCAACATGCAGGTCATCTCGGTTAAATTATACCTCGATGCTTGTGCTAACTTGCCATATCAAAATCTAGTAAAGTAGTGCTCAGGTCATCATGGTTTAATTATACCATCGATGTTTTCATTCACTTCCCACATTCCAAAAGCTCAATGATGACAAAAACACAATAATCCAGTGACTGGTCCGCTCGTAGCTTTGCATTTGCATTTCATTCTTGCATGGGATCTCACATGCTCCTTTTATCTAAGGTTAATCTATCACAGGAATCATCAAGGTATCATCACAAGTGTATACACAATCAGACTAATGACTCATATCTCTCCCGATATTGTCAACCCAACGAAAATCTTATGCTATCCTCCCAACATAACCAACATCAGCATATCCAAATCTTTCTACAACTTGATATCAACAAATTGTCAGTTCTTTATCCATTCAATCTTATCAATTCTATCAATCAATCTCATTTGATCTATTTTATCATGTCTTATATAGGATGTATCTTTCCTGAAACTAGACGTTCTGATCTTTGTCTTATACAGGATATATCGTTCCTGAAATCAGATGCTTCTGATCATCTTTTCCTTATAAAGGAGGTATCTTTCCTGAAACTAGACTAAATCTAGATCTTATCAAACTAATCAAATTTATCAAACTCTATCAATCATCGTGATCAAAGAACTCACATTTTCATCAATCACAATTGCAGAAATCAAATCATAATCTATCGAGACATCAGTTTCGCAAAAATACAAAAACTCCAAAGATCAATTATCTCAATTGATGTCCCAAGGGGGCATCATCATACTGCAATTTATTAATCAAGAGCTGGGGCATCCTATCAAATCAATATCATCATCAAAATGAGATTATTCTTTGAATCAACACGTCATCACACCTCGCTTCAAAGAGGGGCAAAATGTATACACCTAAAAGTGGTCCGAAGATAATTAATTGAATAAGAAATTATTTAATTAATATTCCTTCCCAATTTAATTGAATTCATTAAATAATTTAATTAAATTCACCCATTCATCTACTTATTAATAAATCTAAGGATTTACTTAATAGGTTCATTTTCAATATTCCCTTTGATTAATTCCCCCCATCAAATTTATTTCTTCTAAATCCCCTAATTAAAACAAATCAATTTATGATTTGTTGGAATTAATTAGCATTTTCCTATTATTTGAATTTTCAAATTCAAATTCTTCTAACTTCTAACCACCTCACCTAACCCCTTCTAAACCTAACTCATTCCATCTAACCCCGGGTTTGCCGAAACCCATCCTAGCTTGCACATCCTAACCACCATGTCCCCTTTCCTTGAACACTTTACCCTCTCACGAGAAAAGCTTTGTGACACGTGTCACTAAATGTTCCCTTTAATCCAACCTTTCTAGAAGCTTCTTGACACTTGTCACCATGGAGATGACATTGTCCCCTTTCATCCAACCCCTTCTCCTACCAACCTCTTTGCCAACCTCCTCCAATTTAACCATTGATATCTCTAGAATTAATCTTGACCGTTGATTCCTGCCACCTCACCCCTGGCTTTGGAAATCCTATAAATAGACCCCATTTTGGAGCAATAATGATCCCATCTCATTTTCATCTTATGCATTGTTACGATAGGTATATAGCTCTTAGCAAATCATTCTTAGCATTGTTATCATATTCAATTTTAGCTTAATTACATCTTCATTTTAGCTTATTTTCTAGAATAATCATGAAATCATGTAGCTTAATCATGCTATCATTGCTAGCTTATGCATCTTCATCCTTTAAATCCTCCATCTAAGTGTAGTGAAGTCACTGGAATTTGCATAATGAGATCTGAGAGTGAAATTCATACTCGCATTTACTAGGAGGCGATAGATCGATTAGTTATGGTTTTATCTTTCTTTGATTTAAATTCATTAACCATGCTTGTAATGACCTATTGAGTGTTTTGTGTTTGCAGGTACAGGTACACTTCACAGGCATGACAATTCTTGTTTTCTATTACAAACAATACTCTATTATAAACCTACAATATAGAAAAGAGAACATGAGTAGCATTTGCCACACATTTAAACAAGGAATTGCCTACAACTTACTTGTAAAAGAACTTCCTTAAAAATGGTGAAATTAAAGAGAAATAATAAGAGATTTTACCTAAATGATCTTGGTGCTATGCATCAACTCCAGTTTAATTCTCACTAGGATTACCACAAACCCTTTTAATTACATCAAAGGGGGAGAATGACCATGGCAGAGCTAGGGTTTCATAGAGATGAACGACAGAGGTAGTTTTGGAACTATAGGGGTTGCAGGATTGAAGGCTATCACAACAGGGAGTGGAGGCCATCGTTTAGGGCATGGAAGGGACATGAAAATCAAAATCAGTGTTTTTGTGTTGCAAAAAATTAGAAAATCTCCATTTGCAAATATAGGGAGTGGGGTAGAAACAAATGGGGCTTTGCATCTATTCACTCAAGCCCTTGGGTGGACTTTAAAATGCTTGAAAAGAAATTCTAGAGGCCAAATCTGGCTAGATCGGAGCATCATGCGAACAAGGTATGTAATAGTCTAGAATATGAGACTGTAGTTTCCATTCTTGTAGATAACTATGAATGGAAGGTCTCTGTTCAAATTTTAAAAAGTAGAGCCTTTTTTATGAAGTGGAATGGAGATTGGTCTGCTTTCTCTAGAGTGAGAATGTTGGTAGATGCTAATTGGGGAGAGGCATGTCTTTTGAAAACCCTCCCAAATGGATTTTATCTTGTTACTAGTCATAGTGAGAAGGATAAGGAATGGGTTTTAAACAGTGGTCCATTTCTTATGGGGGGAAAGGGTTTTTCATTAAGGACTAAAGGCCAAATTTTGACCCCAAAAAGAAGGAGATTGACCTAGTATGATTATGGATACACCTTTATATTTTGCCTCATGAATACTAGGATAATGAATCTCTTAAGTTGATCAAAGATAATCTTGGGGGGTTTCTAAAGGTCGATGAATCTTTGGAGGTCAACGATTACAATATGTACGCTAGGTTATGTATTTAATGGCATGTTATACACCCACTACCATAATTCATAGAGCTGAAGATAGGTGAGGGAGTCTAGAAGAAGGCCATTGAAGTTGAAGACCTGATTGATGTATGTGTTGTATGCAAGAAAAAAGGACATTCAAAAATGGAGTGTCAAATCTTTGTAAAGGGAAAAATTTAATGTTAGAATAGGCTCCAGGATCCACTTGTAAAATTGACAAAAAACATTGACGTAATAGTTAATGATGAAAAATTGTCATGCTGGAGAGTAGAAGAAATGTAAACAAGGAAACAAATGGTATGCGATTGAGACAGATCTTGATGCTAGGTTTTTAAATCTGAATATGGATCAAAAGGAACCTAATCAGATGTGGGGAATAGTTCAAAGTGACCAAATGACCCTGTGGGCAAAGTAAATGAAGTACAAAATGGCACATGGATTATCAACCCATGGAATGTTGAACCTAGATTGGATCCTGAAGGTGAAGAGGACATTCTTATAGACTTAGAGGAGGGATCATGGAATAATGGAGAGAATCATGCATAATAGGATAGGATTCATTCACCTCATATAGAAGAGATTCAGTTTGAGGAGGATTCTAGAGAATCCCCTAAAAACAAAGTCCCAAGCAGAGTAATCCAGAACAGAGGTTTAAACCCTAA
The DNA here is from genome assembly GCF_030272615.1 of Cryptomeria japonica. Lineage (NCBI taxonomy): Eukaryota > Viridiplantae > Streptophyta > Pinopsida > Cupressales > Cupressaceae > Cryptomeria > Cryptomeria japonica. Next base: position 357,903,135 of record NC_081405.1, on the reverse strand, counting down.
TGAACCTCTAACTAAATATGGGAACACCCATCGTTGCAAGATAGGGCTCGAGGAGGATGGTGGATAGGTGCTTGGAGGATACAAAAGATGGACTCTTCAAAGATATACAAATCTCACCTATAATAACTCTAAACTTTATTGATGATGATAGTCGAGACATGGAAATGTTGGAAAAGGAAGGCTTGGATATGCAAGATTTAGAAGATGAAACTAATAATATTGATAACCTTGGAATGTAGGAGGAGTCGGGTTTCATGGAAAAGCAATTTTTGAATCAGACTAATTCAAAAATTATCAAACTCAAAATTGGTGAAAAGAGATCCAGGGGTGCAAAGTCCAATAGGGAACAACTGGAGATGGTAGGTTTAGCCTAAGGACAAACCAAATTTAGATCGGGAAGAGTCATTGACTCTTTCCAGAGGGAATGGGGTGCTATCATGGAATGTCAAGGGTTACAATGCCCCTGACAAGCAGTGACTAATCAAGAGATGCCTTGATTAGGTATGACCAAATGTGGTGATGCTACAAGAAACTAAATTAAAAGGTGAAGAAATCCAAGCTTTTCAATTGCAATTTAGAGAATGGAGAGGTGTATTCTCTTAGGCATGTGGAGCTTCTGGAGTATTGGAGATCTTGTGGAATGATGATACTTTGACTATTGAACTAGTGAGAATGGAGAAGCACTAGCAATGGGTGAGAGTTTTTTCAAAAGCTTTACAAAGTAATTTTGACTTATTCAATGTGTATGGGCCTACCAGTACTATTGATAAAATGAGAACTTGGGAGAAATTGGGAAGTATTCTAGTGAATATGGATGCTCACTTCTACATGATGGGGGGGACTTTAATGCCACTTTATCCCCTATGGAGAAGAAAGGAGGGAATCTTTGGTTTAGTCAGGTGCAACATAATTTTTGATTTCACAATGGAAAGTGGCATAGTGGAGGTAAAGTTCAAGGTAGGGGATTTCACTTGGACTAATAGGAGAGCTAGATTCTCCAATATAGTAGAAAAGTTGGATCATTTTTTTCTTGCGAGCAACTAGATGACAAAATATTGGGTAAAAAAAGCCGATATGCTACCTATACATGATTCAAATCACTATCCAATTAGTCTCCTTATTCAAGATGATTTTTCTCTCATAAGATTTCCTTTTAAATTTGAAATGATGTGGTTTAGGGCTGAAGGGTTTAGGGATTTGATTGAGGATCTATGGCGCAAGTCTCTGGTTTGGGTTGGTAATCATGCTTTTATCTTTTATAAGAAACTACAATTTCTAAAAGAGTCTAAAAAAATGGAATAGGAAAAAGTTTTAAAAAAAAATTGCAGAGAAACCCTCCATTGAAATTTTTTTGGAAAGCCTACATAGAAAAGTTATACAAGATGGAATGACTCATAATTTATGGAAGAGAAAAGACTCAACCGGGAGTATATGGAGGTACTAGTGAGGGAAGAGATTTTTTGGAGGCAGATGTCTAGGGAAATTTGGCTCAAAGAGGGAGATAGAAATACTAAGTTTTTTCACAGCTCGATAAAGGTAAGAAGATCGAGCAATAAGATTTTCACTATAATGAATTCTGACGGTGTAGTGCTTTCTAATCAATAGGAGATGCAGGAGGCTGTAGTGAGTTTTTTTAGCATTTGTTAATGGAGGATGATCCTCATCGACATGTTGAAGAACATGTTCTATATGTTATTTTTGTGTGTATCTTGAATATGCAGAATGAGTGTCTGATGAAATTTTTTTTATGTATGAGGTGAAGAAAGCTCTTTTTGATCTAGGGGCTGATAAGGCTTCAAAGCCAGTTGGTTTCCCAACAATTTGTTTTCCTAAATTTTGGGATTTATTTTCTATGGATCTATGGAAAGTTGTGGAGGAATCTAGAGCTAGAGGTTTCATTTTGAAGGACTTCAATAACACACTTTTATTGCTCTCGTCCCAAAAAAGCAAGAGGTTGCCTCATTTGATGATTTGTGGCCAATTTCTTTGTGTAATACTATATATAAAATTATTTCAAAGGTGATAGTGAATAGATTGAAAAAGGTGTTAAATTTTATTATTTCTGAGGAGCAGAGTGACTTTGCTCCTAACAGGTCTATTGTTGAAGGCATTATTGTGGTGCGTGAGGCCATTCATTTGATTTGGGTTGCAAAAATGGTTGAAATGTTAGTCAAGTTGGACATACAAAAAGCTTATGACAAGGTATGTTGGAATTTTCTGTTTGTAACATTGCATAAGTTCGGATTTTGTGGTGAATGGATTGCTTGGGTAAAGAGTTGTGTTTGTACACCTCATTTTTCTATTTTGGTTAATGGTAGTCCTCAAGGTTTCTTTGAAGCTTCTAGAGGTTTAAGACAAGGTGATCCTCTTTCACCTTTCTTATTTATTATTATGGCAGAAGTTTTAGGCCAACTGATATCAAAGAAGAGGGATGAGGGTATTTGGAAGGGAGTTAAAATTGTACAGGGAGTAAGGGTTATTTCCCACCTATAATTTGTTAATGACACTCTCTTATTTGGAGAGGAAACCTTGCAAGAAGCACAGATACTGAGAAGTACTTTGGATAATTACACAAAGTGGTCTAGTCAAAAGATAAACTGGAGGAAATTTGAATTTTTTTTCTTCAATACCCCTTTAGGGAAGCAAAGGGAGATTTCAAATATTTTGGGGATGCAAATGGGTAGCCTCCCAAGGAAATACTTGGGTATTCCTCTTTTTGGTGGGGCAACCTAATCATCTATATGGAAGAATCTTATTGACTATTTTATTCAAAGAATGGATTCTTGGAAAAGTAAATGGTTAACATCGGTAGGTCATATCCTAATGTTAAAACTAGTTATCTTTGCAATTTCACTCTTCTCAATGATGTGCTTGCAAATCCCCCAGAAGGTGCTGAGGGTGATTAGGTAGAAAATGAGAAAGGTTTTTTGGAATGGTGATCAGGAGGAGGATAAGAATTTGTTGTTATCCTGGGGGAAACTTTGTAAACCTGAGCAACAGGGGGGGTTGCATTACGAAATTGGCAGAAAATGAATGAGGTAATGGGGAAAAAATTAGTTGGGCAATTTACAAAATTCCTCAACAATTATGGGTTCATATTCAGTGGGCTAAGTACCTGGATCACTCAGATGATTGGAGAATTTTTATGATATCAAATCCTCTGCATGGGTTAGCATTACGGAATTCCATTATCTCTTGTAAGAAGGTAATTATAGATCATTTATCATGGTAGATTGGTGATGGCAGGAGTGCTCATTTCTGGTTAGACTCGTTGGATGGAAAGTAGGTAATCAATAGTGATGAGAATGTGCTAGATGGTGCAAGACAAATTGTTGTGGCTTGAGCTTCTAAAATTGCTACCCCAATTATTGTGGAAATTAAGGATAGATCTCAATCTATTTTCAAGAAGCATCCTTTTAAATCTATCTAGGATGATCCTGAAGGAGTATTTTCCTCTGTACCCTATGACGTTCTTCACAATGAGGACATAAGGGCATATATCCACTATGATCTTGATGAACTTGGGAGTGTTGACATGTTGAACCTATACAATGATCATCTATCAGATAGCTTGGGGAATCTCAAGCTAGAATACCTCATTTATAGACCAAGGGTTTCTCTCAATTCGTGCATTTCCCAACATTTGATGAGAAATAATGGATCCGGTTCATACTCAACATAATTCATGATGAGTTTATATGGTTGGATAAGCCTCACAAGATTACCAAGAAAGCCATCCAGGTCATAACCAATTTGAGCACATCCGGTGAAGTTCCTAGCCTAAGGAAAATATCAAACAACACTATGATTGCCACCACTAGTTCTTAGTTTGATAATACAGAAATGACAATAAATGATATTCTGGAGCATGACGTCAAGTTTGCATCAATGGTGGTTGGATAAAAAGTATACCAGTCAAGCAGACAAAACTTTGTCTTTGACACAGCTATATAATCTTCCTATTAGATGTTGAAGGAAGACAAGAGGTATGACTTATGTACGGTTCTCTTGAATGAGTTGCTAAGAAATTTGAAGAAAATTAAACAAGACAAGAAGCACAACTTTAATTTTGGCACCCTTATCATCTATTTGGCTTTCTACTTCATGAATGAGATCCCCAGTGTTCAAGGAAAGGTCTAATGGGCCTATGACAAGCTGGTTGTAATGCAAATCTAGAAAGGGATTATGGGGATTGATGATGCTACAATGAGGATATCTACTCTGTAGGGTTATTTCAAAACCTTTCAAGCCACAAAAAAGAGCAGAGAAATAATTTCGAAAGAGATAGTGGAGAAATATGAGAAAAAAAATTTCTTCATGGTTGATAAGGACCAATGTTGAATGTAAGTAGTTGAACCAAAGACTATGTGGATTCTTCTTATGGGTTATGAAGTTGATGCTGCTACTCTAGATGTCTATGCTCAACATCTGTTGAGTCAACCAGTAGATGAAAATGAAGAAAGGTTTGGCACTTTTAAGGAGAAAGACCTAAAATTGCACATGTAGTTCATTGCACCTGAGAGGAAGAGGAAAGTGCCCAAGATGGATGAGGAAGTGATAGTTTAGATGGGATTCACCTGGGAGGAGGTGAAGCAAGCAAGAGAGAAACATGCATAGATGCAAGCTAAGTAGGAGTCCAAGAAGCCTAAGGCCAACCCAGTTCCCTCCAAAGCTACACCAAAAGAGACCAAGTCTACCCCTGCTTTGGTTGCACCATCTACAAGACAAAGCCCTTCTAGAAAGGGAGTTTTGAAGAAAAAGGAGAAGCCTAAGAGAACTTATGTTGATGTATCTCTAGTGGCCTCTAAGACAAAATTTGATGAGGAAGCAAATAAAGCTAAGAAGAAAGGAGAATTTGTAAGGGTGGTGAGGAAGTCGTAGTTTGGTGGAGCCCAACAAAGAAAGAATGCTAAATCTAAACTTGCCCCTACCGGAAGGCCCACGAGAGGAAGACAAGTTAAAACTCAACTTAACAAAGATCTAGAATCCAAAGATTTGAAATGTAAATATAGAATTGTTGCTCCATTGTCAATAGACCAATTAATTGATGAGATAATTGTTGATAGAAATTTGAAGAATCTAGGAGCTTATTATAAAAATATAGATGAGGCAGATTAGAGAAAGGTTGAGGAAGTTGTTATTTTGTATTTACATAACTTTAGCAAAGCTTTGATTGAGTTGGAGCAGAGTATTCATAAATATTTATACAACATTATCGATGCAAGGAGGCTAACATCTAGTAAAATTGATAAGGAAATGAAGGAAAGAGAATTGATAAATGCTTACACCTATGTATCCCAAGATGAAGGCAAAAGGCTCATTAAGGAAGCTAACAAGAAATAATTTAGAAGTAAAAATAGGGTGAATAGGTTGATGATTGGTGAGGTGGAAGAGGCGAGGAAGGAGACAAAAGATATATGGAGAAGAGTCATGATGAATAATCCTTTGTACAAAGATACAATCAAGAATTCTCAACCGGAAGCAAAGGAAGGTGTCTCCAGTGATCAGAAGGATGAAACTCAAACTAAGGGATATCTAGAAGACCAAAGCAACACAACCCTTGATGCTGAGAAGAGTGAAAATTCTCTAGTGGTGGATAGTACTAAAGCAGTCTCTGAGATTCAAAAGGATGATACTGCACCAAGTGGCAACATCAGTGCACAAGATAAAGGGGATGGTACTGGGGAAAAGGAACCTGAGAAAGTAGAGGTAAAGGATGCTGAGGTAGACAAGGGTAGAGGAGTGGTTGATCCGATAACTGATACTCCTCAAGTCAACAAGGTCCACACCCTAAATCTCTACCAATCTCGATGGTCCTCTAAATCTTGGGTGAATGTCACTTGTAAGGAAGCTTATGCTTGCAACAAGTGTTCAAGCACAATCCAATCAAGATTTGCTCAAATTTGAGTTTGAAGATAAAAAGATTATTTTGATGTTGATTGGTGTTTTGCAGAAGGTGGATCCAGATGTACAACTTGATCCTAATTCTAACCCCTCTGGTAAATTACAACAACTAATTAATAGTGTAAATACCAGTTTTGATTCTTTAGAGAAGTCTACTACTAAATGAGTTTTGGATAGATTTAAGGAAGTAAGGATGCAGACATTCTAGAAAATGATAGAATATGATAGAGTGAGATTGAATAAAGGTTTGTAGACTATTTCAGATGCATTGACTGGAGGTGGCAAACTATGTATGTCTTATCTAATTTTTCCCAAATTCACTATAGATATAGACAAACAAATAAGTGTTTGTCAAGGTAAACTAGTTGGCATTTCACAATCGTTTGATCTCAATGTAGCTTTGAACACTAGTGTTGAAGGGTAGATAAGAGCTCTCAATGATCAGATCACGAGCCTTAATGCAGACAAGGACATGATTTTGAGGAGAGTTGGTGAACTTCGGAACTCGATTACCCCCCGATTGGACACCATGTTAAGCAATAAGGTAGACTATATGAAGGCTATGGTCCAACCTGTACCATTTGAGTTGAAATATGTAGAGATTCATGCATATGTATTCAATGCATTCATTACAGTTTTGGATAACTTGAAGAGTGGGTGGGACACTCACCTAGGAATTTTGAAGAACATTTTTGCTGATATCTTCAAGTACTTGTAAAGTCTCTGACATATATCTTTGTATGTGAATTTTGGATAGCACCCCATCTTTGGCATTGTTGTCAAAGGGGGAGAGTAAAGATGAAAAATGTATAGTAGAAGAGTGTAATTATAGGTTTCATAATTATTTGTCTAAGGGGGAGCCTTAGAAATTCTTTTGATCCGATGTATAGATTTCAACACTTAGCCATTTTTCACAAGTGTTGCCATCAATGCCAAAGGGGGAGATTGTTGGCAATTGACACTCATCTAGTGGCTTCCGATGGTTGATTATTGGTTTAGGATTTTCATTGATGGAAAATATTCTTGAGATTCCTATCCGGTAATCACGGATCTTGATTTTTGGAAGAGGATGTCAACCGGTATTTCAGGATGAACATAGTAGTTTTGGTCTGGAAGCTTTCTAGTGATTGCGGTGTCATGAATTGTGTATGAGATGATTGGACTGACATTAAGATATCATTTTATCATCATTTTAGTGATCCATATTTATCTTTGGTGATCCGGTCAAGCCGACATATGACTACACGTTACATTAGCAGGATGACTTGATGAATGATCTATTTTGTGATTGCGGATATATAAGACTGATGTGGAAGATCTTTTTGGTGTATGGTATGGTTGTATGCGAGCAAGTGGTGATCAAGAATCCTTTGTAGTGCAGTTTCACGTGAGCATTCTTGATCCAGTAGCTAATTAAGACAGAGAACAAGGAGTAGAGGTAATCCAGTCAGTAGCTTAGCACTTAATCAAAACTCATTCAGGCATTGTTAGATGCTATTCTAGAGTTCTTTCACTATATTTCAACATTTTAATTGATTAGTAAGGCAGTGATCCTTCCAAAGTTGTAGCCCTTATTGTATTTGAGCAGTAAGCTTTGGGCAATGTGCCTAAATGCTTGTGCATTCCTCATATTGTAATATTGTTTTTCTACTAGCCATAATAGAATAATATTGTGGGTTCAAATCCCACCATGGGTTTTCCCATTTGGGTTTCCACGTAAAAATCCCGGTGTTATGATTTTGTGGTTGGTTATTTTGTGTTTTTGCATTTCAGTTTTATGCTTATGCTTCCGATAGTTTAAAGTTAAGTCAGAAAATTTAATAACCAATAGATCACTGATTCACCCTCCCCTCTCAGTGATCCCTGATTCCAACAAATATATATTCCTCTCATAGAATCCTCTTCTTCTACATATTTATCACAATACATTTCTTCAACACAAGCTCCCTCCATTCCCAAGGTTAATGATATATGCTTATTCTTCCATCTCCTTGGAGGATGGGCTCTTCTTGTTGGGAATAAGAATAATTATTACAATCTAAACCATTTTACAGTTAACAAAATATTATCAGGGCTTAGTGGTCCATGCATATCAATAACCTCAAAATATAATTTCCTTTTTAGTTCTAGAATGTTTCCTTTTGAATTCTTCTAAGTTATTATAATATGCTAGGAGTGCCATTAGATAAGGATACTAATAAGGTGTTTCATATTGCTAGTTTTCGTAACTACTCCCATATATGCTTAGGTGTCACTATTACATCCTAATGCAAAGGTTTACTAGAGATTAATGATTTTGTATATTATTTTAAAATAAACTAGAGGGTAATTGTACCAAAATGGTGTACAAAAAGGGGTCTTAAGTGACCACATTTTTTATTATTTTTTAATTTCTTTATGAAATTAGCTATACTTGAACTTTGGTGGAGTAATTTGAGACTCATGCATTGAAATTTGAAGATACCAAAAGAACAAGAATTCTAGTACTCCAAATCTAGTTTCTAAACCACTATTTTTTTTCAAAAATGGATAAGATTAAGAGGGTCAAATGCTTCACACATACAAAAAATTTCCCTTTTTAATAAAATAGAATGTAGTGTCTAATGTGCGCCCCCAATTTTTTTAGTTGCATTTAGAATTCTAAAAAATCAATTGGTAGGAATATAGATAAGAGTGAGCACTAGAAGTTGTATATTTGTTTGTAATTTTTTAAAAATATTTTTTTAATGATTTTTCAAAGTAGATGCATCCTAAAAATCAGATCATCGAGTGTGCACATCACTTAAATTGGTTAAAAATAATTGAAAATGCAATTTTTTTTTAATGTTTAAAGAATGAACTGTAGAGCAATATTATATAATTTATTTCAAATTTGGACAAGTAGGTCAACAGTTATTAAAAAAATGGTACACATGTCTCTAATAACTATGGAAACATTGGTAGCATAAATTAAAAATAAATATGTTATTATTGTTCAAATCTAAAAAAAAAATATGGTTAAAAAGCTCATAAGAGGTGAAATTATGGTGGTAATTTTATAAAGACCCATTTTATAATGTGTAAACTAGATTATGAGCAAGTTGATAAATACGAATGGAAGAAAAAATCACACCAAAATGAGGCAATTGAACATCCCAAGCCTAACTACAAACCAAAATAGGTACATGTTTTTCTTAATAAGTGAAATGAGTACATGTTTTGTATATGTATATATTGATATATGTGTGTATATATGTGTGTGTGTGTGTGTGTGTGTGTGTGTGTGTGTGTGTGTGTGTGTGTGTGTGTGTGTGTGTGTTTTCATAAAACTAGGGATGTCATTGTGACTTAGTTAGCCTAGCTGATGTCCTAGAAAATTTCCTCCTCAAAGATCCCTAATGTCTTATTGGTTGATATATATCAAGCGAGTCTTTTATTGGAAAAACATCCAAAAGGAAACTCTCATCTTATTTAAAGCTTTAAAGATTTATATTTTGGAGCATATCATTGACTACATCATCTATAAATCCTAGGATGCATCCACACTTCAACATTTCAAACAAACATGTGCAACAAGATGTGGATGTTCTAATAATAGACTAATTGAAACCACCTCAACAAATTTACTTTCCAAGGACACGTTTTTATTTTGTTTGTGTGGATCAAATTTTAGTATCAAGGTCCTCTTGTCATCCTTTTCCCAATGTATAGGAGTGTGTACAACCAATTAGTGTGCTCTATTTCATCATCACTAGTTATTATTGTCAACTTTTACATAAATGCAAAGGGTCTAGTGGCCTCATAAGTTGACATGTAATGCTTGCCAAAATACCCTAGAGAAATTTACCAAATAACATGCAAACAGAGATTAATTTTTTTTAGATCTACTAAGGCAACATAAACAACCATCTACACATATGCATCAAACATCCATTAACATGATATACACATCATCTTCATCACATAATTACAAAGCATGATGCATAAGAAAAATCAAACACAATACATCAATAGCATTCCCTATGGTATATCAATGCCAAATTACAAAATCTATTCATAAACTATAAGAATATGATCACTTCTATAACTCATTGCATACTAACTTTATCATTATTCATTCCTTCCATGCATATACATATGATCATCAATAATCCTTTAACATGATTACATCCATTAAGTATGCACATAGTAACCATCCAATTAGGTTCATTTTAAAGCACCAATACCAAATGTTCGTATTCCCAAACACTTATTCATTTCTAGCATCATAATCTAATTCCAATGCAATCTATCACATATCTAATCATTTACATGATACCAAATACATATCAATAAATCCAATACCATTATTTCCATTAATGAATCAATATCCAAGTTACACACGATACATCATTATATTCAGTTATTATATCATCTACCACTTCTCATGAATACAATATCCATTTACATCAAGGAGCATAGCTCTCAAATATAAATACAATTACATTATGAATTATACACATACATATGCCATATGAATCATATACATCAATCTGCTACAAGTATCCATCCATAAAATGAAGCGATAAAGGAATCCATATTCATGCATAAGAGCATCCAATGAAGAACATCCCAATGGAAGAAGACATCAAACCACCTAACCATGTGGAACCATAAGGAACCACCCCCATGCTAGGAGATGACACAATATCCCACTCACACTCTGGATCTAGGCTGACACCTAACAACAAAAGGATACATCACAATACTAACACAAAGATGAAAAACATAAAGCTCAAGTCTACCAATATAAAATCTCCAAAGACAACACATCAAATCAAGATTCAAGGTACACAGACCTACATGTAGGGAAAAGAGTGTCATCACATGCGACAAATGGGAACCTAGGCACCTGTCTCGGGATCTGAGATGCACATGCAGAGCCATCTCAAGCTTGAAGGATTAAGGGAGATTAGTTTACCTAGGTTACCAAGGCCTTCCCAATCCTATCTTGGCTTGCTATGACTAGGAAAGGCAAAGTGGTGACCATAACCTTACTTATCTTATTAAGATGAGCTATTCTACCCAACCCTCAAGAATTATTATTTAGATTATCACTTAATTACAAGGTAAAACTCCCAATGAGATATTCCAACAATCTAGACTCTGGGTAAACCTGGTTGTCTACTCTTCACAACCCTAGTCACTCAATTGGAAGCCTAGTCCCCCTAGCATGCACGTAGAACTTAGGGTGACAACCTTATCATAACCAAGGGCTCTCAATATTTCATAACTGGGTAACTAGGGTAAATCAATCCATGAAATACTCAAGGGACATGAATAACATATGTGAACATAATGGCCTTATAAATAACATGGAACACACATATTTCTTATAAACATAATACTAAAGTAAACTCAACAAGAGCCTAAGAAAATACATCAACAAGGCACACCATCTTGCATAGAACCATACATCAACGAAAGTATATAAATATGATAAAAAAGATAGTCTCGAGACAACTCAAGAACCTAAATGATAGCCTCTAGAAACCCAAAATTCGAAGATAGAAAACTTAGAAAGCTCGAAATAATCAAAACATAGAAGACCAATAGTCTGGTGCTTTTGCTCCGCAGAGCAACACATTTGCTAATTGGAACAACGCCTTTGCAAGGCAATTTAGTGCAAATGACAAATATATTAGTATATATATCAAATTAATTAGTGCCTTCACCAACTTCTTCAACACTCATGCTCCTTAGACTAGTGATTTTGTCTGCTAAAACAATGCATATAACCAATATTCTAGCACCTTTATTTAGAACATTAGCGCAATTGACACAATAACACATTTTACCATAGGACTAACACTTTCAACTCAAAACTACAAAAATAAAATTGTATAGAATTTGACAAGTCCGAGAATCAACAAGGATATGAATAGATGCAAAAATTGGCCCAGTTGAATCAGGATAAAATACCAAAGGCAAGGAAACACAACATATAAAATAGCCCAACATGAATCTCAAATAGGTTTTCTTGAAAGCTCCCACAAAAACCAATCTTCAGTAGAAACGAATCTTCGGTTCAAACACAAGTGAATCCATTCATGGGGATACACAATAAGAGCATTCAAAAACTTCATGACAATTCTCTAGAAAATACAAATACAACAAGCAATATCCCAATAAATATTTCTCTTTAACTATATAAATCATCTCACAACATTAACAATCTCAACCCTACAAACAAACTTTCAAATAGGCATAGAGAAGACAGGCATATGAAAATAAAATGCATAGAGAAGAGCCGCCAACCTAGTTATTGAAGTTATGGAATGACAACTAAATTTGTTGTAGCACAGTAATCTAAAATCCAATCCAAGCAAAAATCCACAGTCCAAAATCTCCAGCAATAAAAATCCTCTCGAATGGCCAACCCCTGTGAAAAATCAAGAAATACAATACATACATTTTAAAACCATGGAAAACATTGGCCAATGAAAATCCTAAATTAAAATATATTTCTTACCAAGCCTTCCCAAAAACCGAGGTAAGATTATAAAATAATATTTAATTAACTTACCCCCAAAATATCCAGCCAATCACAAAACATGGTAGATAGAATAAATTATTATTTAAATAACCCAAGAGGGTAAATAAGGAAATAATAATATAATCATCCAATAATAAATTAAAGCATGGGTACAATTAAATATAAAAGCCCATTAATTAAAAATAACCAAAAGTTATACAATTAAATACTCTAAATAATATTAAAGCCACAACCCAATAATTAAATAAATAACAAATAATCCTTGATAGACAATGATATAAAATCATTAATTTAAATATAAATCCAAAGGATAAATAATAATAATAATTCCTAAACAATAATCACACATTAATATTAGATATTTGTATCAACTATTTCTTTAATTTATTATTATGAACTAAGTAAATCCATTAAAAACTAAGTAAATCCATTAAGTTAATTTAACTAATTAAACTATATAAACCAATTAATTAATTAATAATTAAATCAATCAATAATCACAACACTATAAGGCAATAGGATAACTCAAGAGAATATTTTATGCTAAACAACTGTTGGCAGTGGGCCAATGTCCCTCGCGAGGATTCACGACATGGTTTAACAACCTCTTATGGATTCTATAAGTCTAGTGGTTGTATCAAGCATTGACAAGTCGATCTTTTGGTGCAATGACAACCCTAGCTTGTAAAAAGTGGTATCAGAGCTTGGTCACAAGTTTGAATCATGCAGGCCATGTCAAGTGATGCTATGAGGGGGATTATTGGCAGTGGGTCAGCATCCCTCGTAGGGATTCACGACATTGTTTACCAGTCTCATGTGGATTATATAAGTCTAGTGGTTCTATCATGCATTGATAGGTCGATCTTTTGGTGCAATGACAACCCTAGCTTGTAACAACAACATCTTACACCTAGACACTAAACTGACAAGGGTAATCAACTTAAACCTAGAGTATAAAATATGTTTTCATGTCATCTCCGATCAACTTGCCATTGGGATGAAGAAACACTCAGACTTGTGAAGCCAGGTGGAGTCGATGTCTAGTACTTGCAAACCTGTCATCACCAACACATGTACAACAATATATATATATATATATATATATATATATATATAATAACATATAACATATATCATGAGATAGTAGGACAAGTGAAGGGGAATCACAACGTCATATCATGCTTATGAATGAGTGGTATGACATCATCCATTTCACAACCACAATAGAAGACACTCATAATCAACAAGCACTATCATAGTCATCATCATATCATGAAGTAGGGTTAGTACATAGTATGATACCATCAAATTTCCATATGCAAACATGAATCACACATATAACATGAGTACATATAAAAATCAAACATGAGTCCATCATCATAATAATCTAGAAATGCCATCATCCAAATGTAATCATAATGTCAAATGCAAGCATAATATGTCCAACATCAATAATGAAGCATCCAAATCATAAATAAATTGATAAAAATCTACCAAAATCATCATAAAATAGCCTAAGCTATGCCAATATAATCTATCGATGCACAAATAGGAAAGATGAATTAGGGAGGGGCACTACATGACAACTTAAAAAGAGCTCTCACAATTTGATGCCTTTTATTTGCTAACAATTTGAAGGATGGATATGCAAGATATCCATGGATAGTTATATATGGACATTTTTTGAACAAAACCTTTCCTTCTTGAAGCTTGCACAAGCTACATCTAGATCTTGAAACAAATTCCTCCTTTTTCTTTGTACAAGAGACTTGTACATTGGGAACAATGAGTCCAATGGTCTTTCAGGATCATAAGGGTTAGGATACCATACAGATTTGATCTTTGTAGAATATTTTTTGAATAAATCATTTAATAAAAGTTTGTCAAGAATAAAGGTTTCATTAGATGCACATAATCAAATATGTCCATTGCTTCTATAAGCTAAGAACTTTAGGCTTTATTTTATTAACTTTCCTTTTATAGCTAAAGGGATTGACTACAAGACTTTATAATATTCCTCCAAATTGAACAAAATTCATGCTTAGTTACTCCTTATATAGTTCAACCACAAATTGTAGTAGTCCCAATCGTGGGATGCACCAAGATTGCTAGAAAGAAAAAGGGTAGAAGTGTTTTTTCATAAAAAAACTAGGATTTATAGCTTGGAATAGAAGATATCATTAATATCATGGACTACATACATTTTTGAATCCTTCCACTCACCTACAAGCCCATCACCATGTGAAATCTAAATTTTGAGAGAGTTTGAGTCATTAGGCTACCAATAGAAATTGTGAAGATATTTACAAAGCCTTTTTATGACTTTTAGATTTGTGTGCATTTTGACTATTTTAGCAATTATTACACATCCCTTTCCAAACTCAACAACTATCCCAATTCATTGGAGGAAATTCTCAAATACATTCATGCTCCTCTTACACTAGAAATTACAATCTATAAAAGGAAGGTCATTTAACTTTACATCAATTGATGACCATTTAGTATTGTACAAAAAAGATAAATTAAGAGAATCATACCCTCAGTGGGTTCTTATCCATTTTTCTTCCATGATACTATTTTGAAATCTTTTGGATAGAGATTCATTGTAGACTACAGTCAAATAGTGAATCCACTCTAATAGAAGAACAACTTGATCTTCTCTAATGGGAAAGGAAACTACATACAATAGATCATTATGAGGTTTTAGCATGGGAATGTACACTAATAGCCCATTTCTCATAAAAATACTTAAATTCATCTTCCCTTTCCCCTCTTAGTTTATTGGCATTTGCTTTCATGTAAGCAGGTGACAATGTAATAATCTCTTCTAGAAATTGCATCTTATTATCTTGTGCCACTTTCCTATAGATTCATGCACAAGTTTGGCTTTGCCACTACTTACTATGGATCCAAAATCACTATTTATAGGAAATTCAATGCACAAAGTGAGTATCTAGATTGAATCCATATAACCATTAAAAGACAAAAAATTGAGCCCCACAAATTATGAATTCTCTACTTCTAGGTGCCTTAACTTCTTGCAAAATCTACTTCTTAAAACTTGAAATAGAAAGTTTAGTGATATTAGCATATCGATCTAGCTATTCATGATATATTTACTATTTATAATAGAGCAAACTCTTCATGACCATTTGTATCTCCCTTTTCTCCTTCCCTCCATCTTAGGATCCTTCCCTCTCTCTCTCATACACCTCTTTAGGTATATGCCTAAAGGCATAATCAAATTATTATTCCCAATGTAATGTCTTAGCTAAGTCCTCCAACAAAAAGCTCATTAAGATAATCAAGTGAAAAATTGAAGACAATATGAGGTCTTGGCATAGAAAATTGAAGACAACCTTATGGATCAATAGAATCACACCCAAGAGGGCTATTGGTAACTCCCCCTTCATGTTAGTCTATGGAAAAGTGTTCAGGATTTCACTTTCATTAGAGTTACCCTCTCTTGAATTAGTACATCGGATAGGGTTAACAAAAAATGATGTTATATCAATCAGGCTAACTAAGATAATGGATCTAAAAGACATTAGAAATCTCTCTTGAATTAGTACATTGATGCAAGAGCATCATTACACAAACTTATCTTGTCTTAGTTGTTTGTTTTGATTGGTTAACATTCAGTTTAAAATTAGTTTGGGGCTTGTTTGGAATAGTTATGAATAGAAGATGGTTGGTAGAGTTGAAGAAAAAGGTGGACATAATGATAGTTGACAATTAGTGGAGATAACAAGTGTAGAGCAGAAGAGGCCAAAAGAGGCTGAACAAACAAATGGTCTCAGAACCGAAGAGGCCAAAATTTGGGGCTGAATTAAAAAAGGATGAATAAAAGAATAAGGGGCTAAGTTTGAGGAAAAAGATAGAAAGGAGGAGGCCATATGGAGGAAGGAAGTTAGTTGGAAAATATGGACTAGCTCTGACCCAGTGGTAGTTGAGCAGAAGGTTCATCGCATAAGGAAGATAATTAATGAAGGAAGATTGAAACAATGGAGTTGTAGATATGTCTGAAGAGAAGAGGGCTAGAAATGTTGAGCAAACAAAGTAAAGAAAGATCCATGAGAATGAGTCCTATGGCAGAGATTGAAGAAGTGATTGGGGGAAGAGGGGATAATAGATTAAGGAACTAACCTATGATTGTAAGCATTGATATGGAGGTTGAATGAATAAATAAATACTTGTTGGTTATTTTCTGAATTTATGTTTATCACAGTGATGTTGTTGGTCCATGTAATTTATTGGTTACTATTGTTTCAATTAAAACCACAATCATATGTGTAATACTTTGAAAACTATCTTTTTAAACTATGAAGTTCCTGTCACCACTGGACAAGTGGTTTGGTTGAGAAGGTTAATATGTTCTTATTTTCTATCTCTAATATATCTATTACATAATTAGGTTGTTCGATGCTCTATTTTTGTCACTATTTTGACAGGAAGTCCATTGTCACTGGTTAATTTCTTGAACTTCCTATTATTATGTCTTGTGTGTTGAATGAGTGTTGGGAGACCAGCAGGCCACCCCCATCATTTGGTATTAGAGCCCAAAATATCTAGGCAAGGAAAATTGATTATAGTCATTGACCATGGAGATTTCAATTTGATATTCATAGATTTGGGTTTGTAGACTTGAGCATGACAGTTTGACATATGAGGAGGAAGAAAATGGTTACCAAAAGACTAGGAAGATAAAAGGAGAAAATCCCTAGGTGTGTTATGATGGGGTCAAGAGAAAGAAATATACAACAACATTCTGGAAGAGAGAGTCTCAAGAAGAGAGACAAAAAGAAAGAAAATTGCAAAAATGAAAGGTGCAGAGTTTGAAAAGGAAATGGCAGATTTGAGAAGAGATACTAAGAATTATATGGAATGGCTTGAGGAGAGAAGCCAAGAATATGTTTGGGTTTGGAAAATGGAAAAGAAGGTAAAGTGGAGCCTATAAAGGAGATTTTCAAGAAAAGAAGAAGGAAAAAGATGACTGTCATGAAGAGAGAAGATAGAAACGGTTCAGAGAGCAGAGAGTTGCTAAGTAAGAATCATGTCAAGGAAGAGGTGAAAGATGTTCTCATTGAGGAGAAAATGAAGGCAAGTAAGAAAGAAGGTGGAGTAGTGCAAGAAGAAGCACTCAAAGGAGGAAGCAACCCAGAAAAGATGGTGTCCATGAAGGAGACACTTTAGGGAGATATGTTGGTCTCTTGTTTTATTGGCTAATGTTGTTTTTAAGTATGTGATTACAAGTATGAGAAACCCAAAAAGGAAGGTAAATAATGAGACCTTGATAATGATGAGAGATGAGGAAAGAGTAGCACCCAAAGAAATAATTGAAGATGAGAAAGAAAGAAGACAAGTTGTAGCGGTATTCCAGGAAGATGCAAAGCACTAGATTGTAGTAGAGGGTCCTTGTGAAGAATATGTAAATAAAGATGAGGTTGATGTTGTTATATACCAGAATGATAAAGAACACTTTGAAGATTCCCTAAAGTATCATAATGTTGTAGAGGATGGCGTGGATGCAAGACAAGATGTATATGAAGTAGGAGAGTTGGAAAGCTCAAAAGTCAATGGTTGAAGAAAATTGGAACAATAGGTGCAAAAGAAGAGAGATGTTGCAGATGAAAAAATTCTTAGAGTGGAGAAATTGATAAGAAGTGAAGACTAGAATAAAGGAGACTCAGGACAACAATTTAGTGCAGAGGTAAGTAGTAATGAGAGTGTTGATTTTGATTATAAAGGTGGAACAAAGTGTATAGATATGTTAGTTAAAGAGGAGAACATAAAAGAGTTTCCAAATCTTGGTTGGGATCATGGTTATAGGGTACCACATTGGCAAAGGAAACTAGTTGGTGAGAGACAAGAGTTAAAGTGCAAGGAGAAAGGTGATTGTGTTGAATTTTATGACACTGAACAGGCCCATCAGATGAAAGGCATGACAAATTTTAAGGGTAAGCGAGAACATAAGGTAAGATGTGAAGAAAGGAAACATAAAGAAGATGTTGCAAGACAAGAGTTAGACAATGGGTTAAAGAGAACAAGTGCAAACATAAAAAGACATCAACCTAGAATTAAGGAAAACAAAGTATGGGTAGCCAAGCATGTGAGAGTTGAAAGTGGTCTTGTAGGATATGAAGGTGGAGAAACACTTCAAGTAAATGGGAGATGTGAAGAGAAGAATGAGTTTTTGGGTGTAAAAGAGATAGAATTTGTGAAAGGAACATGTCTTATGGAGGGCATGGAAGGAATAAATGAAGATGAGAAGATAAGGGTGATAGTGACTACAAATGAAGAAATAAAGGAGGTAGTAGTATTTGCAGAATTTGGAGGAATTATAGGAACTTGTGAAGGTCTTATGGTGGGAAAAGATCATAGAGGAGAGACTACAATTAATAGAGTAGACTTGATGGAAAAGGTTGTAGCTAAGACAGAGGTTGTCAAAAATGTCGAAGATAAAGAGGTAATATTTCAATTCTTAGACGGTGTTGATGTTTTTGAGTCTTTGGATGAAGTTGGTGGAAGGAAGAGTTCAAAGGAAGAAGATGAGAAGAATGTGGCACTGAATAATCAAGATGACATTTATGAATGGGAAATGAGTCTATGAAGGTTTGTAGATGAAAACTAAATGTGAAGAAGATGATACAAGGAAAAGAGAAAAACCAAACAAGGGCAGATTGAAGAGTTCAGAAAGCACCGTGGCAAGTTTGTGAAAGAGATTAACAATAGAATGGAGAGTAAAAAGGAACATGTAGAAAAGAATTTGGAACGAAGGTTCAAACAGAAAAAGAAGACAACAGAAGCATGTACTATGCAGAATGAAAGTAAAGATTCAGACAATGGGGTGTATGTGAAGATGATACTTATGGAGAAACCATTGGGGTAGCAGTAGAAGTCAAAAGAATGCTTGGTGGAGAAGATACAAATGACAATACAGAAGTAGAAGTTAGTGTAGTAGATATTATAAATATTGAAGGTAATCAAATTGTTGACAAAGACATGGAAAAGATAGAATTGGAAGGACCAGTAAACCATAATAGTATGGATGATTTGTGGGAACAATTTTCAGCTATAGAGGAAGAGTAGATAGGAAAACTAGAAGGCATGCAGTCCAAGAAGACAATGAAGGGTATGAAAAAGAAGGTTGCAATAGAAACTAAAGAAGTTGTAGAAGCAACAGAGGGAGGATGTGGAATAGTATGTGTGGATTTTGTGATTCATGAGAAGGAACATGAAGCAGGAAATAATTTATTGTTGCAGAAGTTAGGTATGGTGGTCGAGTGGCTAGAAAAGATGATGGATACAGAGGCTGTGCATGAGAATGAAATGGAAAATGCAGTGGTAGAAAATATTTCTTAAGTTGTAAGGAAAATGTATGTGGTGAGTGACCTTGGTGACATGGAAATTTCTAATTTCCATCTATTTATTTTTGATTTTTTGTATGTGGATGAAAGGATGCAAAGAGATTGGAGAAGGCTGGTAGACACTAGAGTTAACTTCAAAAGCGCATAGTGGAGGAGTGGCCAACAATGTTGGATGAATGTGGAAGATGAGTTAGAGTGAAGTTGGAAGAAGCAAAAGAAATAATTAAGCGAAGGAGGAGTGGATTGTTACTCCCATGTGCAAGATCACATGCTTTTTTTTTCTTGTCTTGGGGAGTCTGATGCAGGATCATCATTACACAATATTATCTTGTCTTAGTTGTTTATTTTGATTGGTTAACATTCAGTTTGAAATTAGTTTGGGGCCCATTTGGAACAATTATGAATGGAAGATGGTTGGCAGGGTTGAAGAAAAAGGTGGACATAATTATAGTAGATAGTTGGTGGAGATAACGAGTGTACAGTGGAAGAGGCCAAAAGAGGCCGAACGAACAAATGGTCTCAAAAACAAAGAGGCCAAAATTTGGGGCCAAATAAGCAGAGGATGAATAAAAGAGTAGGGATCCGAGTTTGAGGAAAAAGATAGAAAGGGGGAGGCTATATGGAGGAAGGAAGTCGGTGGGCAAATATGGGCCAACTTTGACCTAGTGGTAGTCGAGAAGAAGGTTCATCATAGAAGGACGAGTATTGATGAAGGAATATTGAAACATTGGAGTTGTAGATATGTCTGAAGAGAAGAGGGCTACAAACATTGAGAAGATAGAATAAAGGAAGATCCACGAGAATGAATCTTGTGCTAGAGATTGCAAAAGCGACTAAGGGAAGAGGGGCTATTACATTAAGGAAATATCCTATGATTATAATCATTGATATGGAGGCTGAATGAATAAATAAATGCTTGTTGGTTATTGTTTGAATTTATGTTTATCCAAGTTCTACTATTTGTCCACATGATTTAGTGGTTATTATAATTTCAATTGAGGCCACAATTGTATGTGTAATAATTTGAGAACTATCTTTTTAAACTATGAATTTGTTGTCACCACTGGACAAGTGGTTTGAGTGAGAAGATTAATCTATTCTTAGTTTCTATCTCGAATATATCTGCAACAAAATTAGGTTGTTCACTTCTTTGTTCTTGTAACCATTTTGACAGGAAGTCCATAGTCACTGGTTAATTTCCTAAACTTCCTATCATAATGTCCTATTTGTTGAATGAATGTTAAGAGACTTGCGGGTTCCCCCCATCATACATCAACTAAGATTAGCAGAAAATGATGTTATATCAATCAAGATAGCTGAGCTATTGGGGCTAGAAGAGATTATAAATCAAGCTATGCATATGCTTGAGGTTCATCAAGCACCTATTAAAAGAACTTTAGACAAGAAGTTTACAAACAGGATCTTCAAAGATGGAGATCTAGTGCTCAAACGAGATGCAAATATAGCCAAAGTAGGACAACACTCCAAATTTGATATTATCTAGAGTGGTCCATATGTTATTACCAAGTACAAGGAGGGTAATGCATTTCATGTCTTTAGGATGGATGGTGAAGTTCTTTTGATTCCAATGAGTCGAATCCACCTATAACCTTACTTCTTAGGACGGTTTGAGATCTTTCATATAAATGTTAGATATTTATTATTTTCCTTTTAAGATGTGCTCGTGCACAGGCTTCTTCCCTCTAGGGGATTGTAAGTTTTAATGGTTTTAGCATTTGGTTTCTATGTAAAAGAGTTTTCAATAAGAATGGATGGAGGAGTTTCATAAGATTAAGGTTCAAGTTTGACTCTATGCCCAATGCATTGATAGGTCTTCTAGGTCCTATGTTTAACGTGCAAAATATTTCAAAAGTGACCAAAATACTGACATTTTATGCCCCATGGGTTTCTATTTATGTCTTTGCAATCTAGGGTTCTTTTGTTTGGTAAGGCTAAAACTCTTTCTTTTCCCCTTTAGCTCAAAACCCTTGTTTTCCAAGATAGAATTGTATTCTATTTTGTGGCTGACTTTATATAAGTAGTTGTTGGTTGTTTTATTATAACTTATGCCTACCTTTTATGTTAGGTCTCCAACCCCTTGCTCGTAGCTCTTTACCTATTAGTCTGGCAAGATATTTTGAGTTATCCACATAACTTATTATCTTATCTCCTAGGACATGAATTTCTACATGTGCACACTAAGTCTTTAAGTTATGTCTTTCTCATGACACATGCAAGGGACTTAATCCCTTTACTCAAGCCTCAAAGGTGGATGAGGAAGCACTTATGTGACCTTAGCTTGACCAAGTTGAGATTCATTTATTAGCTCTTTACATCCTTGTAGGGGGATATCTTACCTTCTATTTAATAGTTGGGGGCCTACGGGGAGGTTAATAGGTGTGACAACTAGAAGGATACCTTACTATTATCTTCTTGTGTAGTGAGGATCACAAGGCACCAAGATTATCATTCTAAGTACACTTGCAAGACGTAAGTGGATAGAACTCATCAACATTGTAGGGTTGTGGGATGCTAACATGTGGTAGGACAATGCTCTTTCAAAAGAAAAAGTTACATAAATTCACCACTAGAGTACACCTACCGTTGATCTATGTGGTCAATGGTTGTATTGTAAACTTTCTTTATAAGGTATTTCAAGCCACCTTTGCCATCTGATTTTGCACCGATTTGTTGATCAATGAACAACATTCAAATAACAATGATTAGGTGAGGGATTCCATATGCCTCAACATTGAAGACAAATTTAATGCTCAAACCACCCCAGTGAAATTCTCCTTGATCCTATAAATGTATAGAGCATCAATAACTCTACACCTTAACCTAAAAAAGCAAGATCAAATCAAACCATGCCCAATTATTACTATAGGTGTTCATTTCTTTGATAGAAAGATGTGATAAAGACCTAGAACAACTCAAATTGTATAGGTTATCATCCTTCAATTGCTTCTACATTAATGGAATCCATCTTTTGCCTCAAAAGGACCATAGATAAACAATAAGATTTGATTGCTCCTAAATTGTCTTCATTACTAATCCTAGTAGTGTTAGAGTTCAAACTTAAACTGCACTATTTTAATTATGCCTGATCTATATAGGAAACATTTGCAACATTTTTAAGGGTTATCCCCTCATTTATCTTATAAATATCGATCTTTTGTGTCTATAAACTAGCCTTGCCTCTACATCAACAAAATCACTACTTTACTGTTACACCCCATTGTGATATTACTATTTACTGTTACTTGTTTTAGTTAAAATGATTTAACATGTGAATATGTTTTGAATATATATATCTTGATTAGGAATCAAATGAATGATTATGCAATAAATATGATATTTTGAATATGAAATATATGATGAATATATATGTTTTATAACATCTGACTAGTGTTGTGATGTATATATATATATATATACATATATTAATATATATGTATATCAAATATATGAATTGGGTTGCATATGATAGCATACCAAATAATGGTAATGCTAGTAATTATTTTTATCAAGAGTATCGAGTTATATTTTAATAACATGCTTTCATATTAGTTATACCATGTAGTGGTGATGATATGTTTTCCACAAAACCACTGTGGAAGGAGGGAGAAGGTGTTGGACATTGCTGTTGCTAGGATATGTTGTCATTAATGTCAACATATTCCTGTGATTTATTGCTCTGATGATTGCAAACTGGTTCATTGGGATTATGGTTTGGTGTATGGAGTATTTCTAGTGTCATTATATCTTTCTGTATTGGTTTTAATTATCCAAGAAGCTTAATTGATCATATCATATGATCTGATTTGCAGTTTGGATTTTCTGATCAATGCTTTGCAGAGTTCAGTATTTCCTCCGGTATATTCCAGTGTGATCAGATCCTGAGCTGATATTTTGGGAGATTGTTTAGAATGGTCTTGCATATCTTCATTTCAGATGGTTCATGATTTGGTGCTCTACAAGTTATCTTTCTTCATAATAGTTGCTAATGTTTGAGCGTTCTTGAGTTTCAGACGTTGACAAATGAAGAGTTGATAAGTCATGGTGGTGTAGTTGTTACTAATGATTCTAACATTTTTGTTGGTGTTTCCTAATTATGTCCTATTTGTTTTTATGATTTGAATTGATTCTTGTGCAAGTTGTTGATAATTTTGGTAATCCGATGACGTTCTTTGTGTTATGCGGCATCTCTAGTGGTGTAGCATGTTGCAGTTGATCTTGGCATGATTTTTGGTGGTGTTGCGTGTTTGGAGATTTGAATTAGGTCCATGCTATGTCATGAATATTGTTGTCACAAAACTTTGCACCCTTGATGACCCAAGAAACCTTGGTCATCAACCTTGTGAAACATGGAATCAACCTCTCAAGTGTGGGACCTTACTTAATGTGAGGTTGAGTCTCCAGAGAAGGCCGACTTCTTATTTAATCCGAATGTAAAGTGTTGGACCAACCCAACACTTGATAAAACTAATCTATGATATGATAGGGAAAAGGGAGAGAGAGAAGGGTTGCATGAAAGAAGGGAAAAGGGTTTGGACCCAGCCTAAAATGATGATCTCCCCTGCCTATAGCTGCACAAGACATCAATAAAACTGCCCAAAGATGCACAAGTTCCTATTTAAGTCTAGCTTTCTAAGACTGAGTCAAGGTTGGAATTATTAACAATGGAAGAGGAACATACAATATTCTCAGATGCCACTCTAAGAGGAGTCAACACTATCACACATGCTGAGAAAATAAGAAAAAGATGTATTCATGCAAACAAGTAAGAAAATACACACATTTGCATAAATAGAAACTAGGTGAGACAAGCAAATTCTATTAGTGTAGAGACAAGGAAAATTTTACAAGTATAGAGAGACATAAGCCTTCTACAAAAGAAAAAAGAGGGAGAAGATCTGTTGGTTCCCAAACAGGATTTACGCTAACAGATGTAGCAACCAAGTTTCTCTTTCAATTATTTATGGAGGAGCCAACTCCAATACTCAATAATCTCCAGTACTTGGACCAATTGACAAGGATTTTGAAAAATCCTTCTGAACTTTGGGCTCTACAAAACTTGGGAGGGTGATCCCTTAGCAAATTTATAAACTCTAAACCACAATTTCAAACAACGCTACAACAAAGAAGATAGTCTCATACAAAAGGTTCAACACAAAGGGAGAATGTTGTAGGAATGACTAATTCCGCAGTGATCCTCAACCAATTGGAGCATGAGATGACAATGAACATACATAAGAATGGAAATATAATCATTATTTATCAAGAAATATCAAGCCAAAGATGACTCAGACAAAATACTGATAACAAGAGCAATATTTAGCCTAGATTAGTACCTTATCCCATTGGGAAATTGAACTCATAGAGTGCATAATAATATTTGACAGAATGTTTCCCTAGTATATAGATCTAAGATATTATTGCCTTACAATAGTATCTTATTTATAACCAAACCTAAAACTTTTTATCGAAATCCTTGGACAAGTCCTATCAATCTGCAATTCTATTCAAGCATTTAATTAATCCATTAAATTAGAGCATAAAACATAAACTACACACACCACAATAGTGAGATAAATGAAATGAAACCCTTGATTAATTTCATTTGAAATATGACATAATTGTACATTAGAGAGAAATAGATCCAACTTTTGTTCTTTTAAATTCAATTACCAGTTTTGCCAAAAAAAATACATTCCAAGAATTCAACAACTTCACATAATTTGCCTTTTTGCCAGTCATTTTGTAAGCTGTTTCAAGTAGGTCTGGATGCTTTTTGATGAACTATTTTATGCTCCTATGTTAAAGGTTTTGGGTCCTTAAAACCTATTTTTCATATTAATCAGAACAACTTCACAGAATTTGACATTGAACTATCTATCTATTTGCTTTGTATCAAACAACAAAATATTCTAAACTTAACCTATGACTCTTTACCAATGCTCTCTCTGGAACCAAAAATTCTAGAAACCAGAAAAAGACCCTTAAACATAGCCCTGAATTCCCTTTTACAAAAACAAGGGAGTGAACAAGTTGTTAGTACCAACCTGTGTCGAGAGGGGAGGGGTGAATCAACACTTAAATTTTCACAATTTAACTTTTATCTTAAAACTACATTCATCTAAAATCCAACAATATACTTAATCATTGAAGTAAAATATGCAAGCATGAAAAGTTGACACTGACACCAAGGAGTTATCTCATGGAAATTGAAAAGGGAGAAAACCATGGTGTGAGTAGGAACTCATAAAATTTGTACTCTTCTGAAGCCATCCCTGTTAGGAGATTACAAAGACACTATTAGGTGCCACCCGACTAAGGGATTTTGATCAAGGCTGGTTAGTGCCTTTACCCTATTAAAGGTAGCCTAATTAGAGGACTTAGAACATCAATTAAGATGTACAATAATGACCTATTAAATCCCACCCGGTTAAGGGATTTATATTGTAGTTGTTAGAAAGCAACAAATGAATGATCTGCTGAATTAGCTACTGATAGCTTGATAAGATCTCAATATGCCTCACACTTAATAAATACCAGTTGTGTCTTCTCTACACAACACCGGTTTCCTTCTTACACCTTTGACTCTTCACTCAGCTGGTAACCTATCCCTCGGCCTTGCACTCTATCGATCATCAGACCTTCGACTCTGCACTCTATCGGTCCCCTGACCTTCGGCTCTGCACTCTGTCGGTCCTCTGATCTTTGGCTCTACACTCTACTGATTCACTATCTCTTGAATCTGTACTTAGTCGATCTACCTCAAACACACTCTACTGTGCTAATGCCTTTTATAACTTCCTCTCTCTTTTCTCTTCACTTTGGATCGCCTTCAAAAAATTCTCCTTGTTGCAAGTTTTATGATCAAAACTTTTTGAATGAACTTCAAGAATACTTTATACATTTTCTACCGACACCTTCAGACATTCCCTCAATCAAACCAATCATGGATTTTGGAAGATTTAAAATTCAAAATATCCCACTCTACTCTGCGCACCTTACAAAAATTTTACCAAGTGTTCACCCAATTCTGCCACTGCATCTCCCAATGATAGAAACTTCTGAGTTGTGTTCAGCCAAATAAGTGCGAACCAAAAAATCCGCATGTAATCATGCTTGACTACATGATAAATAAAATTTGACCTTACCAAAATATGATTTGGCATAGATACAAGCTCACCAACTCATCCTTTGCCACCACAACTGAATAACTGATCACTACTCTGAGATTTATGGTGATCACCTATCTTCCTTTTGTCATACTGGTGTACTGATATGCCACTACACTTCTATTTTACCGGTTCATCCTTTGATTGCCGGTTTGTTGTGCTAGCACCAAGTCTCTTCCCCTGTTTATCAATGAGTTACCGGTTTGTTAGAACAAACAAGGTTTCTTGCGTGAGTCACCTTTTGTGACTTCACCATCACCAAAGTGACTGATCTTTTTGAATGATAGACTGGTTGGCTTAGTTTATCTTTCCTTGAGTTGAATGAACCTTTGATCCTTCATACCAATGTTGTTTTGATGTATTATAAGTCATCACTTTTGCTTACTGAAAAGAAACACCACTCTACCTATACCACTTCACCGGTTAGTGTCTTCATTGGTAAGTGTTGGACATCAATGACAAAACTTAGCACTGTTAGGGGTCCCATAGATACTGAGAGGGGGGGGGTGAATCA
Source organism: Cryptomeria japonica (assembly GCF_030272615.1). Classification (NCBI taxonomy): domain Eukaryota; kingdom Viridiplantae; phylum Streptophyta; class Pinopsida; order Cupressales; family Cupressaceae; genus Cryptomeria; species Cryptomeria japonica. The sequence goes on along the minus strand of NC_081405.1, from coordinate 357,875,649 downwards.
GTATCTAACCTGTAATAAGAATTTCTTAAGTTAAAACATGCAAAACATAATATAATAGTGTACTAGTATGCAAGAAATAATGCAATAAATAGAATCAAGAACATCCACATGAAAAGTACACCATAACACAAGATGTTTAATGAGGAAACCTAGTGTGGGAAAAACCTCAGTGGGATTTGTGACCCACAATATTCACTCACTAGCCAATAAGAGAATATTACTTACAATAGGGGCTTGCACATGCAGGAAGGCCAACTGCCTAGAGCTCACTGCTAAATGGGAAGTCACACTGACTTACAATAAGGATTATACTAATCCAATAACTTGTACTGCTTTACAATAGCATCTTCAATGCCAGATTCAGTACCGGTTCCTACTCTATTCTTTACATATACCCTTGACCTATATTTCGCATATTAGGTCTGCCTAATAATTTCTTTATGCCCTTTCATCACTTCTACAAATGTCTACAATGATCTCCTTTATATACAAGAGTCATTTTACAATTTTCCAAGTTGGCTTACAATAATAAACAAAATAGTACATAACAAAAATCCTGTCGGCCTCTGTGCTAGTATACTTTCTTTCTTTTGTGCCGGTGTCGGTGTAGAGTGTTCTGCTGATGTCGATGCACTATCTTGTCGGTGTAATGCTTTGCCGATATAATGTCTTGCCGGTGCTATAGGATTGCAAGGTTGCCATCAATGACAAAACCTTCAATCACATACAATGTCTCATTGGAGTGTCCATATGCCAATAAGCACGTATACCGGTTGTCTAGATTGACTGGTTTTGTCAATGCCATAAATCCAACAATCTCCCCCTTTGGCATTGATGGAAAACAATTCGAACTCTGGCTAATTAGATGCATGTTTATTCATCTCTGTACCAGTCTAGTCATTCTACCCTAAGTGATGAATATCTCCCCCTATCACTAATATCTGCCAATGCTCAAGCACTCTAAACATATCTCCCCCTTTGACAACAATTCCAAAGACTCCTTTCTGAACACTTACAAGACTGCTCCCCCTAACCGGAGTAGTCCACAGTCATCAATCTAGTTGTTTTTTTTTAAATAAGAACTTGAAATCATACTAGATTGATGTAGAACCCTGTTTGCTTACTTTACTGAATGGAGGGGCATAACCCCCAACTTACCTCTGAGATAGTCAAATGTGTATTTCTGTAGTGGCTTGGTGAAGATATCAACCACCTACTCTTTTAACATCACTTCCATTTCTTTAACTTGTTCCCTTAGTGATATTTCATGGCCATATGCTTCATTTTGGAGTGCATCACCGGGTTCTTGGATATGTCAATGGCACTGGTGTTGTCACAATGAATCAGTACCGGTCCAACCACTTTTTCTTGTATTCCTTCCAACAATTGCTTGATCCAAACCATATGTGTGTAGTTGATTGTAACAACTACATACTCAGCCTCAGCTATGGATTGAGATATGTAGTTTTGTTTCTTACTTGTCCAAGATACAATCCCGTCTCTGAGAAAAAATTCACCTCCACTGGTGCTTTTCCTGTCATCAATGTTTCCAACCCAATCTGAATCAGTGAAGACACTTAAACTGAAGTCTCCTTTGTGTGGATACTAGAGACCATACTCATCAATCCCCTTTAGGTATCTGAATATTCTTTTGACTGCCATCATGTAAGTCTCTTTCGGGTTTGCAGAAAATCTGGCAACCAAGCCAACAACTTGTGCTATGTCCGATCTACTATGGACTACATACTGTAACTTACCGATTATGGAATGATAAAGTGTCTCATTTACTTCTTCAACCTCATCATGTTTAGATAGCTTGCAACCTATAACCATTGGAGTTCCAATAGGTTTGCAATCTTCCATTCCAAAAGTTTTCAGAATTTCTCTTATGTACTTAGTCTGACTGATGAAGATGCCATTCTTTAATTGAGATACTTGCAGGCCAATAAAGAACTTTATCTCACCAATCATTGACATCTCCAATTCTTGCTACATTTGTTCTGCAAAGCTTCTACTCATCTCATCATCTCCCCCAAAGATGATGTCATCTACAAAGATCTTAGCAATTAGGTGTTTTCCTTCAGCTCCATTCTTCAGATAGGTTATTGTTATCACTAGTTTTTTTGAACTCTATGCTTAGCAGATATGAGTGTAACCTCTCATACCAAGATCTTGGTGCTTGTTTCAGCCCATACAGATCCTTTTGCAACTTGCATACCATATTTCTCCCATCTTCATATGCAAACCCTTTCGGTTGTTCTATGTATACATCTTCTTCTAGCACCCCATTTAAGAATGCTGATTTGACATCCATTTGGTAAGCTTTAAACATTTTGTAAGAAGCATAGGGAAGCAAAATTTTGACCCCTTCCAGCCTAGCTATCGGTGTGAATGTTTCTCCATAGTCCAAACCTTCTTCTTGAGCATATCCCTTACAAACAAATCTTGCCTTGTTTCTTATCACCTTATCGGTTTCATCCATCTTATTTTTGAACACCCACTTGGTGCCTATTACATTTTTATTTTCTGGCCTAGGAAATAGAGTCCATGTATCATTTTTCTCTATTTGCTCCAGTTCTTCTTCCATGGCTTTGACCGAGTGATCATATTTTAGAGCCTCCTTTTCTATTTTGGGCTCAAAAATTGAGAGCATACACCCATTCTCTCTTTCTCTTCTTCTGGTTAGAACTCCTGCATCCTTTTTGATGGGGAGGTTTACTCAAAGAGATTCAATCCTTTATCAAAGGGTAGTCAAGTGTTGTCTTAGTGGTCTCCCTTCCATTATTCTCTGGTATATCAATCAAATTAGGAAGCCAAACTTTCTAGGAGTGCTCCCAATCAAGATGTGCTCACTCGTTGCTTAGACATGGTTGAGATTCAGAAGGGTAAATCCAACCTTACACTATCAAACTCCTAACAAATGCTTACAGAGGTTGTAGTAAATGTTCATGAGGTTTTCCAAGGCCAATCAATTAGTTTTGAGTTTGGGTTTGGTCCATTTCCCCATCGCTCCTTCCTTTCCCTATTTTCTAGGCCTAGTAGCCCTAAAGCCCCAATTAGCCCTTCCTAACCGATTTTTGTGGATTTTCTCACAATTTTCCTAAAGACCCACACAAAATATTTAGTGATCTGAGTACCCTTTTGGAATTAATTTACAATTTATTAAATGAGAAATCTCAGTCTAACCTACGAAACTCGAGAATGACTTGTTTTAAGGGGTTTAAGGTTCTTTTTGGTCTTCTCTCAAGGGTTTGGTGTCTTCCTTGATCTTCCACACCTCCAAACTCTCACATATTCTTTACCACACCCCACTTGCTCATTCCAAACACTGCAACTCCAACCCTGCTCATCCATGCAAGCATTTGCATAATTTCACTCATTTCCTAACCGTGCTACGACTTAGCTTGCCTAGGAAATGATGCTCATTGGCCTTTCAATGATGTCCAAATGAAAATAAAGACTATGTATAGTGTACAAAGGTTCCATGTCTTGAGTCCCAAGGGTTATTGAGAAGAACTCAAAGGGCTTCAAGCTGGAACCATGTTTGGGCCTCTCAAACCCTTACTCAGGCCGAGAGCTTACAAAATTAAGAACTTAATTCAAACCTACAAAAAAACTAACCAAAATGCTTCCTGAGCACTACAAGAACATGTATAAAACAATGATCAAAGAACATCAATGCAATCAATCCGTGAAGTATGAACTGCTGCTCTAATTCTTGGAAAACACAAGGTAAAAACTTGAAAAATGGTCTTCAAATTGTATTAAGTTCTCCTTCAGGCGTTCACCAACCTCATTAAATTCATTCTTAGGGCATTTATATGCCATTTATATGCTCAAGAAAATTGATTGATCCATGTCTAAGGAATGTCCACTCTACTGTCCCATCTTTCCCACATCTCTGAGCTCCAAAACACCTCTAGGATGAATGCCATACACAATCTCAAAAGGGCTTTTACCGGTGGACCTATTCACACTGTCATTGTAGGCAAACTCAGATTGATGGATAATCTGATCTCAAGCTTTCCCATACTCTTTTTTCAGGCATCCAATAAGGTTTCCAAGTGTTCTATTGACCATGTTAGTTTGGCCATCCATTTGGGGATGATAGGCCAAACTGAAAGACAAATTAGTACCCAATCTCTGCCACAAAGTCTTCCAAAAATGACCAATAAAATTTGCATCCCTGTTTGACACAATGCTAATAGGTAAACCATGGATTCTAATAGCCCCCTTGAAAAAAAAGTGAGCAATGTGACTAGCATCATGAGTGACCTTACTTGAAATAAAATGAGCCATCTTACTAAATCTATCTACCACAACATAGATGCTATCATAACCTGATTTGGTTTTAGGCAAACCAAAAACAAAATCCATACTCACACACTCCCATGGCTGGTTGGGGATAGGTAAAGGCTGATAAAGACCAACATTGGAAGATGTATCCTTAGCTCTTTGGCAAACCACACATTGCTCCACATATCTCCTGATATCTTTTTGCATTTTAGGCTAATAGTAGAATCTTTGGACAAGTTCCAAAGCCTTGTTCAAACCAAAATTTCCACTCAAGCATCCATTGTGCTTTTCTTGCATCAAGTTTTCTCTCATAGACCCTTTAGGCACACATAGCTGTCCTCCCTTGAACAAAAGGCCATCTTGCAAGGTGTAATCTTCATATTCACTATGAAAATGGTTTCCAAACTCTTGGCAAACCTTGTAGGCAGTAAAAAAGTCTTCATCTTCTTCATACAAATTCTTGAAGCTATCCACTCCAATTCTTTTGAGCTGCACTTCTTGCACTGTTAGTAACCTCCTACTCAATGCATCAACTACCTTATTACATTGTCCTTTCTTGTGTTTAATGGTAAAGGTATATGACTGCAAATACTCTACCCATTTAATATGCCTATGGTTTAACTTTTCTTGAGAATTAAGAAAGCTAAGAGCTTGATCATCAGTGTAAACCACAAATTCCTTAGGCAACAAATAATGCCTCCATTTCCTAAGAGATTGGACAAGTGCATACTGTAGACACATAAAAATTTCCATTAATTTGTCCTCATTTAATTTCAAATTTCTCTAAACATCAGGCGAGTCCTTATTATTACACATTATTTCCATTACACTATTATTTCTCCATAATTCATTATTCATAATTTCCCTCTTTTATTATATTATTATTAATATCTCATCATTTATCTATTAAATAAAACATTACATCATATTGATGCATACACCTTCATGCATTCACCTTATATACATTTCTCTATTTATTTAATAAAACCCTTTAATATCCCCTCCTACCACTTACTATTTCCCGTTTACCACTCATCTTGGATTATCCCATATTCATCCAACATGAACTCGCTCGGAGAAAATCTATTTAAACAAGGCCCCCTCTCTTATTTGGGTATCTCATCTTTATGCGTCGAACTAATGTCAGTTTTCATCCCATTATCTTGACATCTTATCTATTATCTTTGCATTCTCAAATCTCCATTTCCTCATAGCTTTTTGCATAAGTGCTTCTGAGAGAAAATATATTAAATGTGAAAGCTTGAGGAGGAGTGCAATGGAGTAGAGTTTGATAGCATGCATGTGTATTTTTAGTTTAGATTTCAATTTACATGTGTGTGTTTTGCAAGTACTTCATTGTTGGATGTTGGAAGATTGAATCTTGTATTCAATCCTTTTCCTCCATCTACATTTGGCACGCCTAGTGGGACAACCAATGTCCTTTTGTTAATCCAGTTTTCATCTGATAGAAGCAATTTATCTATGCTTTGTAGGTCATGAATGCATTTCCTTAAATGATTTATGTGCTTATCCATGATATAAAAGGTTCACATGCCTTTCCTATGTGCCCATGGTTTGATACTATGGAAGTAATGATGGCAAAAGGTTGTGGTATTGCGTTTGAAAATTTTACTGCATTCTTGACAAAATCCATTTTGAGCGTATTTGCAGTCATTATTTGATGGTTTTCAAAAAAACTCTTTTAGCAAATTGAGTTTGTGCATTGATTGCAAACATAACTTTTCATCAAAAGATATTTTCTTCACAACATACTATTGAATGCATTTTCTATAACTTGCAATAGTTTGATTTCAGGAAATGGCAATGCCTTGAAACATTCTTCCAAATACATTTGTAGATTTGAAACACTTAGCATGATTAATGTGATTCATGTTGCATTCAAAGTGATCAAATCTACATTTAACCTGATTCATTCGCTATCTTTGTAGCCTTTTCAAATAGTCTGGACACCTTTTCAATCTAGTTTTGGTGCTTGGCTTGGAGTTTTTGAAAAAAAAAAAAACATGTGCATTTACTACCATTGATGTATTCCATAAGACCATTTCTTTGAGGAATTTCTAAAAATAGTTCATACATTTAGGCTTCCATCGAGCAAACGAAGTAGAGGCAACAACACATTTGGTCTATCCTCCCCATTTTTTTTGACATGCAAAATCAGTCTGCACAAAAAACAGTTTCTGCCCGAGGCATTTTCCTTTTACTATTCACAACAAATTCATTTTGGGCATACCATGAAATCATTCTCTATTTTCTTTCATTTCCCACGTGAGTATTTGTTAAGATTTTAAGTTCTTATTTTAAAAGCATATCTTTTAGTTTAGTTTCATATGTAGTCTTTGTTGGAAGTTGAAGTCCAACGGACTCCTTCCTTGTTTGCCGCCAAAACTCTTGGCTATTTATATTCTCTTTGCTTGCTCTTTAAGAGTTGATTGTAATTCATTAATAAAGGTTAATTTCTATAGCTGAATGCAGCTGTGTATATGTAAATCATATTGGTGAATAATAGAGTGATTCCCCTGCTTCAAGTGTGGATGTAGGCAATTGCCGAACCATGATAAATCTGTGTGTCTCATTGTTTGTGTTGTGTATTATTAATTCTATTTATCTACTATTTTCAATTTGATTTCTTCATTCTAACAATTGGTATCAGAGCGAGGTTAGATCACTGTTTAGATTTTGGTGTTTGAATTTCCAGAATCATGGAAGAATCAAAGATAGAGAAGTTCTCCGATCAGAGCTTCAGATTATGGAAAGTGCAAATGGAGTCTTTGCTAATAAAGCAAGACCTTTCACTCGTGCTTGAAGGGAAAGCAAAGAAACCAGCTGGGATGGCTGATGAAGATTGGGAAAAATTGGACAAGAAGGCGAGAGCGACAATTTTTCTCTCACTGTCCAATAATGTTCTCTTCAATGTCATGGGTGATGCAACAACAAAAGAAGTATGGGATAGACTCTCAGCCATGTATGAAATGGCTTCGACTGCAAATAAAGTTTTTATTATGAAGTGCTTGTACAAACTGAAAATGAAGGAAGGTTGTGCTATGGCAAACAACATCAATGAATTCAATACATTGATTAGTCAAGTGACTTTGGTGGGGATGACACAAGATGATGAAAGAAAGGCTATTTTATTATTGTGTTCTTTACCAAGCAGCTGGGATGGTGTTGTAACAACAGTTAGCACATCTATATCCGGTAAAAATAAGTTAGTTTTTAATGATGTAGTAGCTACTGTTCTTAGCAAGGATTTGAGAAGAAAGAATGATGAACCTTCATCTGGTGAAGCCTTAATGGTGGTCAACACTGATAATAGAGGTAGAAGTCATAATAGAGGCAAAAATAATTACCATAGACATTCAAAATCAGCAAAGAGATCAAAGTCTAGAAATAGAAATGGTGAATGTTGGTTTTGTGGCAAAGCTGGTCATGTGAAAAAGGATTGCAGAAATTTCAAAAGAGCACAAGAGAGAGTGCAGGACAGCGAAGCAAATACAGTTTATGATAAAGATGATAGTGTTTTAATCCTTTCAACAACCAACACTACTCCGGATTCATGGGTGCTTGATTCCGGTGCCTCCTATCATGCTACCTCATGTCTTGAAGCATTCATTAACTACCATGAAGGTCATTTTGACAATGTTTTCTTAGGAGATAACAAAGATTGTGAAATTATAGGCAAAGGGGATGTATTGCTGCCATTAGAAGGTGGTAAAATATGGCTGCTCAAAGATGTTTTCCATGTCCCAAAATTGAAGCGGAATTTGATATTCATTGGACAACTCTTTGGTCAAGGTCTTAATGTTAATTTTCTCTTGGATACATGGAAAGTAACACATGGTACCATGTTGATTGCAAATGGTAACAAAGTGGGAAGCCTATACATATTTAAGACTCATGGTGAAGTGGGAGCTGCAATGGTGATTGAGGACAGCAAAGTGGATCTTTGGCATCAAAGACTTGGGCACATTAGCAAGAAAGGTCTCCATGTTATGCATACAATAAATCAGCTATTGGGCCTCAAGCTTGTTGACTTAGCCTTTTGTGAACATTGCCTCTATGGCAAACAAAAGAGAGTCAGTTTTTTGAAAGGTGGGTGTGACACAAAGACAACACCACTAGAGCTTGTATACTCAGATGTTTTTGGACTAACCGAGGTAACCTCCATTGGAGGAGCTAACTATTTTGTAACATTTCTTGATGATTGTACAAGAAAAGTTTGGATTTATATGCTTTCTAGGAAGTGTTTTCAAAATTTAAAATTTTCAAGGCATTAGTTGAAAATCAGATTGGGCATAGGATTAAATGCTTACAAACTGATAACGATGGGGAATTTTGTTCACATGAATTTGATAATTTTTGTGCTGATAATGGGATTAGAAGAATCAAGGTTGTTCCTTTCACTCCTCAAGAAAATGGTGCAGCCAAGAGGATGAATAGAACAATCCTTGAGAAGGCACAATGTATGTTGTCTAATGCAGGTTTAGGCAAAGATTTTTGGGCATAAGCATGTAACACAACAGTGTATTTAATTAACTAAAGTCCATCATCTAAATTGGATTTTGGTATTCCGGAAGAGGAATGGCAAGGGAAGAGGATTTCATATTCGCATCTTCATGTGTTTGGATGTGAAGCCTTCTCGCATATACCCAAAGAAAAGCAAATGAAATTGGATCCAAAGTCGCTAAAATTTATCTTTGTGGGGTATGGAGAAGAGCAGTTTGGGTTCAGAATGTGGGATCTAGTTCACAAAAAGATTCTTCGTAGCAGGGATGTAGTTTTCCATGAAACCTCTTTTCCCGCACTACAAGATGCAAATAAATTAGAGACATAATATGTCCCTATGTTTCTATTTTAGAATTTGACTACCAGTGCTCTGCCTCTAGTCTCTCATTCAGTGGGAGCTCCTATGACATCTACATCTATTGAATACAATTCTCAGACTGAGAATGAAGAAGGGAGTGATGAAAATGTTTGGTCTTCTTATCATTTTGAAATTGGGGGTCTGCAAAACAGAGCAAATCCTCCCCAAAATAGCAATGATGTCACAAGAAATTTGGAGGAACCACGGTGGTCTAAAATTCCACCAGTTACTACACATCATATAACACTCCATCCATCACACTCTGCACATTGTGATCCACTCTCCTCATGGTATGCTGTGCAGTCCACACACCCTCCTCCACGATAGCCTCCCCAAGCACCTACCTCCTCTCACTCCTTGTGTGAGCTCCTTGCAACTTCTTCCCACTCCTCATGTGACCTGCACTCCCTACACACTCCCCGTGACCACCCAACAGCTCCCTCTCCTTCTCCATAGGCCCACTCCCTAGCGCTCCTCGCTTGCAAACCACTCCACGGGGCCCCTGCAAACTTCTCCTCTACAGTCCCACCGTGGAGTCATCCTCCAAAGAAAATCATGGAGGATGCCACCATGGCTCCCCACTCCCTGCACTCCCAACAATCCCAGGCTATAGGAGCTACTGCCTTGGCACCCCATCCTTTGCACACTTGCCAAAGATAGGTCATGGCAAGAAAATATGTGGGTACATCCTGCTGTGATCTGCGTGCAACTCACATGGATAAAAATCCACAAGTTTTTTATTATCTCGCAGACAGAGACATTACCAGACTCACAAATAGAGTCAATTTAGGGAACATAAATAGAGACAATGGGAGAGATATGAGTGTGCATAAACAGAGCTGAACCTTCTTTTCTCATCTCTGATCAAATAGAGCTTGCAACATACAAAGAGGCTTGTAAAAATGCAGATCGTGATAACTGGCATGCTGTAATGTGCAAAGAAATGGATGAACTAGTGAGAAATTAGACATGGGAATTGGTGCCACTTCCGCCTGACAGAAAGGCATTAAGAAATAAATGGGTATACAAACTAAAAGATGAAGCCGATGGTCACAAAAGATTTCGAGCAAGACTGGTTGTAAAGGGATATGCTCAACAGCAAGACCTCGACTTTAAAGAAATTTTCTAGCCAGTAGTTAAAATGACTACCATCTGAGTAGTATTGGGATTAGTTGCAGCATGGGATCTTGAACTTGAATAGTTGGATGTGAAGACGACATTTCTCCATGGCGATCTTGATGAGGAACTATTTATGCATCAGCCGGAAGGGTTCATTAAAAAGGGGTAGGAACACCTTTATTGCAGATTGAAACGCAGTTTGTATGGGCTTAAGAAAGCCCCCTGGCAATGGTATCTTAAATTTGACAAGTTCATGATTGATCACAAGTTTACTCATAGTGAGTCTGATCCTTGTATCTATTACAAGAAGCTTCCTAATGGTGAATTTATCATTATTCTCCTTTATGTGGATGATATGCCGGTAGCCGGCACAAGCATGAGGATTGTGAGTTAACTTAAAACTCACTTAGCAAAGGAATTTTCCATGAAAGATTTAGGGGCAGCAAAGAAGATCCTAGGAATGACTATTTTTCGGGATAGAAAAAAGAGAGAACTCAAACTATCTCAGCAAGACTACATTAAAAAATTCTTGGACAGATTTGGTATGGCAGATGCTAAGTCTGTTTGTGTACCTTTAGCCTCTCATTTTCAATTATCTTCTCAATTGTGTACTAAAACACAAGAAGATAAGGAGTTTATGGATAAAATTCCATACAAAACTGCAGTTCGAAGCCTCATGTATGCTATGGTGTCTACTCGACCGAACGTTGCTCATGTCGTGGGTTTGGTGAGTAAATTTATGGCTAATCTATGAAAATCACATTAGGAGGCGGTTAAGTATATCTTGAGGTATCTCAAAGGTACTTCTGATTTTTGTTTATGGTTTGGAAAGGACAAGGTAGTTTTGCAAGGGTTTATTGATTCTAATTTTGCCAGTGACTTAGACAAAAGAAAGTCTACTTCTGGTTATGATTTCACATTTGTCGGGGCAGTGATTAGTTGGGCTTCACTTAATCAACCACGGAAGAAGAATACATAGCTCTTTCTGAGGGAGCAAAAGAGATGGTATGGCTGCAACTCTTGTTCAACGAGTTGGGTTTGAAGCAATTAGATTTTGGTTTGTTTTGTGATAATAGTAGTGCAATTTTTATGACTAAACAGACATCTCAGCCATAGTCAAAACATGTTGATGTTCGCCATATGGTCGAAGAAGGCAAGTTTCATGTGGATAAGATTCATACCGACCTGAATCCAGCTGATGTGCTCACTAAAGTGGTTAAGTGGGAGAAGTTCAATTTCTGCCAAGCTTCTCTTGGCCTTTCCAATAACTAATAGTAGAACTGAGTGGGGGAATCTACTTGTTGCAGTAGTTCATTGGCCTTTAGTGGGAGATTGTTGGAAGTTGAAGTCCAACGGACTCCTTCCTTGTTTGCCGCCAAAACTCTTGTCTATTCATATTCTCTTTGCTTTCTCTTTAAGAGCTGATTGTAATTCATTAATAAAGGTTAATTGCTATAGCTGAATGCAACTGTGTATATGTAAACCAAATTGGTGAATAATAGAGTGATTCCCCTGTTTCAAGTGTGGATGTAGGCAATTGCCGAACCATGATAAATTTGCATGTCTCATTGTTTGTGTTGTGTATTGTTAATTTTGTTTATCTGCTGTTTTCAATTCGATTTCTTCATTCTAACAGTCTTGATTTTTATTTTTAGCTTTTAGTTTTTATCTTTTAATTTAGTTTATATTTTAGATTAAATTAGTTTTTTATTAGATTAGATTTTAGTTAAGTTTAGATTAAATTAGTTTTTAATTAGATTAGATTTTTAGTTAAGTTTAGATTAAATTAGTTTTTAATTACATTAGATTTTTAGTTAAGTTTAGATTAAATTAGTTTTTAATTAGATTATATTTTTAGTTAAGTTTAGATTAAATTAGTTTTTAATTAGATTAGATTTTAGTTAAGTTTAGATTAAATTAGTTTTTAATTAGATTAGATTTTTAGTTAAGTTTTCATTAAATTAGTTTTTAATTAGTTTAGATTTTAATTGAGTTTTGATTGAATTAGTTTTTGATTAGTTTAGATTTTTTAATTAGTACTTAGTTTAGATTTTTTTAATTTTTTTTTTTAATTGTAAATTAGTTTAGATTTTTTAAATTGTTAAATAGTTTATATTTTTTAAGTTGTTAGTTGTTCATTATTGGGTGTGATTTTTTTTTTAGTGTGATTGTTTTGATTTTGGGGATTAATCTTTTGACTTTTTTGTCTTGTGCAGGGCATCAATTTTTGTGTGTTAAAGACATAATTTTGGAAACTACTATTGTCATTTTGATGCAGGACACATGATGGTGGTTTGAAATAGATTGTCTAATTTTTTTAGCTTAGATCACATTTCAAATTGGTGCTTTAAAATTAACCAGTGTCTTTTGTGTCTTGAGAAATAGGCTCTTTTTGTTTTACCTTTTAGAGGGCTTGCCTCCCGAGAAGCCCTTAAGGCTTGGTGAGAGGGAACGACCCAAGTGGTAATGGGATAAAGCCAAGCTCTTCCGAACTGCTATAAATAAATGTGTTTGTGACAAAAGTTGCAAGCAATGGGTGCTCATTAGTTCATACCAATGACATGTCTCCCCATAAACCCTATAGAGCACAACCTCTATAGGTTGGGAGCCTTCCTTAACAGAGCGTACGTCACCACATGTATAGCCACTCAAACAGATGCCCTTACTAGACACCTTTTATATTAGAATCCAAAAACCTTCTAGATGTTGACGTAGGAGGTCGGACCTCTGAAACGGCTCACATTCTTATGGTTCTTAGTAGAGATACAAAGTTCACCACGAGGAGTTTTCATGTGGACTGATTATTGGCTTCCTTAGAGAAGTGAGTGCCGAGGGTGGAGCCAGTGGGGTCAAGCATCTAAGTATTCACTCTGAATTGCGTAGCTTGGAGTAACCCCCCAAGTGAGATTCAACAACTATTGTCATGGCCAGCCTTAGGATTGTGTTTGAATGTGTTTCTATTGCAAAATCAAACAAACATTTTGTCTGACGTGTTTTCTAAGTGTGTACAAAACAAACAAAAAAAAATCATAATCAACACCACACTTGAAACTAAAACCTTGCAAAACAACATTAAAACATTAAACTTGTGTTCTCAAAAAAATCATTTCAAATCTCTTGAGACAACATTTTTTGAGTTCTGATCTTTTAGGTCCTCACATAGTCACGTCATTCTATCTTTCCATTCTTTTTAGGTCCTTACATCTTGCATACCACCATTAGGTTATACCCTTCTATAATTCCCTTAGATCATACCCATAATCTTTGCATAGCGTTTCCATCATTCCTTTAGGATATAACCTTAGACCTTGCATAAGTGCCTTAGGTCATTTCATCATTGATCCTAGCATTTCATTATTATTTGCATACCAAAATCCAAAAAAAAAATAAATCCAATCAAACCCCCCCCAAAAAACATTGCTTTCACTTATGATTTCTTGTCTTAGGTCTAACATCAACTTTCGATCATTAATCACCCTTATCACTTGAGGTGCATCTTCCTTGAGTTAGGGAACCTATCAATGTCTTTGAGTTGGTATTTTGCTCAGAGTTCATCATCTCCTATCATAGCATTCCCTCTCTTTGATCACTTATCCTTGTGTCTATCCATCATAGCACAACTCAAACCTCACATTGCAAATATTTTCAGACCTAGAGTATCCTTAGTCTTTGCATCAAACATCCTCATATCTCATTAGGGTTTAGCTGCACATAACTTTTCTATCATATAGATCACATTTTGCATCAAATCTTTAGCACATTCACATCTCAATCATTTCACATAGATTACATTTTTTCATTCATCCTTATCACATCCTAATCTCACTCATATCATATAGTTCCGCTTTGCACTTTAGGGTTTGCATCATACCTAGAGTCTCATACATTGTCCTAGGTCAAATATCAAAACTATCATAAATCTCCATGGCTACCTTGGCCCAACAAATTCAAGATCTCAAGAGAGAAATATATGACATTCAAGTCCAACAAAAGGATTCAATGACTCCTCTTGAGATACAATTTCATAATATTAGGAACAACAAACTTCAAGGAATGCTAAAATGATTACATACGGTGGAACAACAAGTAATTGGAAATCAAAAGCTAAATCCTGAACAAGATCCCATGACTCCTTCACTAAGACAACAAGACATTTCTTCTAAGTATCCCCTAGATAGACAGTTTACACCATTGGGGTAATCTATTGAGTCAGCTTTGGAAGAGCTTCTTGAGAACAATCTTATCATATTGCCTAACAAGACCACATGGGGATGTTAATTTTTGAGTAATTACTGTGCATATCATAGACATAACAAACATAAGAGTTTTTTCTTTTGTCCAAGAAAAACAGAGTGGTGGAAGCGGGAGCAGCTGGCGGTAATGGGCGAACTCAAATTTCAAATTCTCAGCAAGGCGGGAACCCTGGTTCCAATGGTGGGAGTGGCTAGATCAATGTTGTTGGTCCCATAGGTGATAAGGATAAGCCTCCAGACATCTTAGAGGATGTTGTTGACTTACAGTCTGATGGTACTCTACCAGAGGAGATAGCGGGTTCATCTAGGCTTCTGGGGGAAGGGTCCAATGGGGGGCCCATTCCACGTGATGACTCTGTTGACAGTGGAAGGGAAAAAAAGAAATGGTCTTCCCTTTTTGGAACCAAACCAACTGGTAAATCCTCCCTACCTCCTGTTAAGAACATTTCTGACCCTTCTGGTGGTAAGTTCGCTATCTCTATCCCTGACCAGGTTCTAGACCATAATATCAATAGTATGTCAAACTCCTTAGTAGGGAAATTTATGGGTTCACATCCTAATATTGAAGTTGTCAGGGCTTTTGTTAAATGAAAATGGGTCCTCAAGGGAAATATTGAAATATTGACTTTACCTAAAGGCCTTCTGTCTTTTTCTTTTTCATGCAAAGAAGATAAGGTTAAGATTCTATGTGGGAGCCCCTGGATGGTAGGAAAGATAGCTCTGGTCCTTAGAAAATGGCATCCAAACCTAAACATGAATGATTCTCTCCTGGCGCAAGTTCCAGTCTGGATAAAGCTTCCAGGATTGCCTCTTGAATATTGGGCGAAAAGTATTTTCTGTGGAATAGCAAGCTCCTTTGGCGAGTTGCTCTCAATAGACCCAGTCAGTTCTTCAAAAAGAAGACTAACTCATGCAAGGTTTTGTGTAGGAGTAGCCCCTGATGCAGATATGTCAGAATAGATAGACCTAGTTTCAAAGCTGGGAACTTGGAAACAACACATCGAATATGAATATATCCCTTTTGCATGCTTCCACTATAAAAAAGCAAGTCATTGGACAAAATCCTACCCAAACAAGCCAAAGGTGGAACCTAAGCAGCCTAAACCCCAGATTGAAAATCAAAAGTTGCCAAAGAAAATGGTGTGGCAAGTTAAAAACCTAGAGAATAAGGAAGAAAATTCCAATCGCTTTAATCCTTTGGGGGAAAAGAAGGAAGTCACTTCAAATCCTATCTCTAGTCCCTCAACCCAGGAAGTAGTGAGAAATGAACCAACCAAAGTTAGCCCCTTGGGTACAACTCAAAAAAAGGAAATGAAAGATCAGAATGATCCTTCAAATGAGATAGTTGAAGTGGTTGCTGACACTTATGAAGGCAAGGAACTAGAAGCAAAATATTACCAACATGAGGAAGGAGAGATCCTTGACCCCCAAGAAGAAAGGATTGATTCTTCTCTAGCCATGCCAAGTTTTGAAATTCAAGAAGCCCAAAAATGTGCAATTTTGGGTATGAACCTCTCAGACTCAGAACAGAGCTCAAGAATAGTGAACAATGTTTCAACTGATTCCAAAACTCCTAACTGGGGCAATGAAGAAGAAATCTCCAAAATCCTCAACAACCTAGAAGCAGCTCTTGTGATAGAAACTGAATGGAAGCAACCAAAATACAAGAATAAGAAAGGATCTACTCCCTTGACTTCTCTACTAAGGAAATCCAACATAATAGCTCAAGTTGATGTGGGGTATATTTCCTCTTCCCCAGGACAGCCCTCTAACCACAAAGTAAGAGACAAGGAGGCCAGCAAGAACATTACAGATGGAACCCAAAAGACTCTCAAGGAGCTGGGAATTGGTAAGTAGCTATGAAGATAATCTCTTGGAATATTAGGGGACTCAATAATCCCCATAAACATGATATTATTAGGAATATGATAAGGGATAGTAATCCTGACATTTTTCTAATTCAAGAAACCAAAATGAGTAGAGAAAAAGTTGAATCTTTGAAGTTCTTAAAAAATGGTAATGTTAGTGGTGGCAGCTCCGAAGGTGCTTCTGGAGGCATTGCTACCATCTGGAACCTTAACACAGTTAAAGGTCAGGTCATAATTCAGGACAATAATTTCTCTTGTATCAAATTTGAGCATTTAAAAGATGGCACTTCATGGGTTCTTACTAACATTTATGCTCCTAATACCTTAAAGGCCAGAAACTCTTTTTGGAAAAAAATCATTCAGGCTAGGGACACATTCAAAAATCTTAGTTGGACGGTTATGGGAGACTTCAATACTCCTTTGAGAGAGGAGGAAAAATTTGGAGGCCGTCCTCCTCAATTGGAAAGTAGGATGGCCCTCATGGATTTTATTAATTCTCAGGCTCTTAATGACTTGGAAATACAGGGTTGCAATTACACTTGGACTAACTGGAAGAACTGGTAATGACCTTATCCAAGTGCATCTTGATAGGACTCTCATCTCTGATGACTGGTATAGTCAGTACTTATGTTCTTTGTCGGTCCACATTCGGGTTGGATCTGATCATTTCCCTATCACCTTCATTGCTGACTCAATCAATAGAAGGAGAAACTTTCCCTTCAAATTTGAAAAAATGTGGACCCTCCACCTTGAAATCAAAAGAAATATTCAGAAATGGTGGAGCATTCAAGTTGAGGGAACGACTATGTTTAAAGTTGTCAAGAAGCTCAAAAGTGTGAAGGACAATATATGACTCTGGAACAAAACCAGTTTTGGAAATATATTTGAGGCTAAGAGTAAAATTCAGAAAGACCTTAAAGAAATACAGGATCAGATCCATAAGGATGGTTTCAGTACTGTGTCTATTGCTGATGAAAATGAGACTCTCAAAAAATACCATGATATTATTGCCATAGAGGAAACATTCTGGAAGCAGAGATCGAGATGCATTTGGCTTAAGGAAGGAGATAGGAATACAAGATTCTTCCATATGTCGACTATCAAGCATAAAGCAGTTAATAGGGTGAACAAGCTAGTAGTGGAAAATGGAGAGTTGGTCAAGGAGGATGAAATAAGGAATGAAGCTAAGAGGTATTTCTCGGACCTACTCAAGACGGACCACAATCTGGATGCTGAAGCGCAATCCTCTTTTCTCCAGAACATTCCTTGTCTCATTGATGCTCAAAAGAATGCTTCCCTCTCCTCCATTCCCTCTAACTCAGAAATTAAAAATGCTATTTTTTCCTTTGATGGTAACAAAGCACCTAGCCCAGACGGCTTCCCAATGTTCTTTTTTCAAGATTTTTGGGAGATTGTTGGAATTGATGTATCCAATGGGGTTAAGGAATTTTTTGGGGCTAGAAAACTCTTGAAAGAAATCAATGGTACTTTTATTTCTCTCATCCCCAAGACTCAAGGTGCTGATTCTTTGGATAAATTCAGACCTATTAGCCTCTGTAATTCTTTTAACAAGATTATTTCCAAGGTCCTAACTCTAGAATTTTGTTTGTCCTTCCCACCTTAATTAAACACTAGCAAAATGGGTTTGTTCCTGGAAGACAAATTCTTGATTCCATTATTACGGTCCATGAGAACATTCACTCTCTTGTCAGATCAAAGAAGTAGGGTCTCATCCTAAAGCTTGATCTCTCCAAAGCCTATGACAGGGTTGACTGGTCTTTACTTCAGAAATTCCTCACTTATTTTGGGTTTTCCTCTAGAGTTGTCGACCTTTTCTCCCAACTTACCACCTCTTCTACTTTTGTTGTTCTTATCAATGGTTCTCCATCTAATTTTTTCCAAGCTTCTAGAGGTCTTAGGCACGGAGATCCTATCTCCCCCATTCTCTTCATTATTATGGCAGAATGCTTTGGAAGGACCATGGAAAAAATGGTGTTGCAAGGCTCTTTTAAGGGCTTCCAACCATCCTCTGTTGACCTTATCTATTCCTACCAGTAGTTTGTTGATGATACTATTATTATGGGAGAATCAAGTATTTCAGAAGCTAAAGTTTTGAAGAGCACCCTTTGTAAATTTGCCTCTACTTTGGGTCAGCTTATCAACTAGGCTAAAAGTGAAGTCTTTTTCATTAATACTCTAGAGAGAAGACAACCGAGGATCGACAGAATCCTAAAGTGTAGGATTGCTGACCTTCCTTCTACCTACCTTGGTCTCCCCATGGGAATTACCCCTCCTGATCCCTTTTGGAGTTCTCTAGTGGACAAATTTCATAAAAAACTTGCTGGTTGGAAAGGGGCCCTCTTAAGTCAAACTGGCAAGCTCTAACTCCTTAAGGCTACTCTTCAAAGTATTCCAACTTATGCTCTTAGTCTTTTCATATTCTAGTTAAGTATGGTGAAGCAATCGAGAAAATTCAAAGAAGATTCCTATGGTCTAGGGCTGAGGATAAGAAAAGAATGTCTTTGGTGGCCTGGGACTAGGTCTGTAGGCCGAAAAGCAAAGGAGGTCTGGGCCTCAGGAGGATTCATACTTTAAATGAAGCTCTTCTATCCAAACAAGTTTGGAGAATGTTTCATTCTGATTCTAAATGGTGCAAAATTTGGTGAAGTAAGTACTCTCTTTTGTCCTCCTCTCTCTCCTCTTTTATCAATTCGGATCTCAGTATTAATGGATCCCACATTTGGAATCATGCCTCTAAATGTAAAGAAGGTATAGCTAAAGGAGTGATATGGAAACTTGGAAATGGTAGGAAAGTAAAATTCTAGGAGGATCCCTGGCTTTTTGATAAACCTTTAATGGACTTCAATGAATGGCCCCCCCATGCTCCCTCTTATATTAGATCTTTTGGCTCCTTAGTTGCTAAGTACTGGGATGGTAATGAATGGTAGAACATTGAAAGTATCCACCCTAGCCTTTCTAAGCTCAAGATCCATCTATTTACGGTATGGCTGAATAATGAAGAGGATTCCCTGATTTAGTAACATGATCCCAAAGGTACTTTATCTATGTCTTCTATGTATTATGTCCTTCCCCCCCCTCCTATTAACCCTTATTGGTCTAAAGCTTGGATTAAGGGTCTTACCCTCAAAATTAATTTTTTCTTTTGGACTATCCTCCAAAATAAGATCCTGACCCTTGACAACCTCAAAGGTAGAGGTTTTTCCCTCCCCAATAGATGTGTGTTGTGCCTTCAAGAGCAAGAGTCTATGGACCACCTTGCTCTCCACTGTTCCTTCTCAGCCTCTATTTGGGAAAGCTTCCTGAAGAGCTTTAGTATTTCTTGGGTGTTTCCTAATAACATCAGAGATATGTTCTCCTCCTAGAATATTCAATTGAATAACTCTTTTTTGAGATGTTTGTGGCAGCTCTCTCTTCCTCACATCTTGTGGGGTCTATGGAAAGAAAGAAATCACCGAATCTTTAGGGATGTCTCCCTCAATCAAGATATTGTGTTCTAGAAAATTCAATGGTCTATTTAGGAAAATATAGGGATCATTGAGGGTCCTTGTTACTCGAACAACTCACTGGAATCAAATATCTTAAGGGTATGGAATATGAAGATCATTGATGGTCCTAATCTCAACCACAATAAAAGGCTTGAAGCTAATTGGCAAACCCCTCCTCAAGGTTGGCTTAAAGTTAATTTTGACGGTGCTACCAAAGGTAACTCATGTCCTTCAGGTTGTGGAGCTATTCTCAGAGATCATAGAGGAATTTGCAAGGAAATGGTTGCTATCCTTATTGGAACCCAAACCAACCATAAAGTTGAAGCAATGGCAGCTCTTCAAGGCATCATCCTAGCCAAAAAATGGAAATGCTCCTATCTATGGATAGAAGGGGATTCAAATAATATAATAAAGTGCCTTAATGGGACTACAAAACCTTCATGGTTGATTCACAACATAATCACCTCTGCTATTGACATTATTAGCACCTTTAAAAAATGCCATATCTCCCACATCTACCGGGAGGCCAACGACTCTGCTAACTGGGCTGCCAATGAGGTGGTTAAAAGTGAGGCAATTACCACGTGGATGAGTGAATGCGGACTGCCCAAAGATGTCAGACAAATAATTAGTAATGAGCGATATAGAAGCACTCCAAAGACTCTTGATGGATAGGATAATTATGAAAAGTACTGATGTGAGTACTTCGAGTTATTTTAATAATGATAAAACTCATTATAACATCAATGCCATAAAATCTCATGCTTTTTGGGTAAGTGTTATAGTTCCGAAAAGCTCTTTGTTTTATTAGCTCTGCAAGTTTCAAAATTTGGCTGTGAGTAGCGACAACATGGGCAGAAGTAGGAGGCGATATGAACCAAGTAGCTGTACAGAATGGAAACAAAAGGAAGAGGTTTGGGGTATTCTATAGAAGGGTGGTCTCTCAAATTTCATGGAGAGACTCCACGACCAGGATGGTATGGTAACCAGTCTTTTCTGCAAGAATTGGAAGAAGGGCATGTTAAAAATGGGCAATCAAATGGTTGAAATCGATGAAGATTTAATTGTTCAAGCCACGGGCCTCACTAGGGAAGGTTGCAACTTCTACAAAGATAGGAAGGTCAGTAGGGAAGCTATTGAAAGGTACCCGATAACTAAGAAAGAGAAAAAATGACTGGTAAAGTTGAGCAAAACCTACTACCTACCTAGGGCTTTTGCCAAACCCTGGCGGGAGATTCTCTTTGTTTTAATGCATTATATCACTCTAGATGGTAGGTTCATGAAAGTTTATGGGTATCACTTTGTTCTGTTGAATCACTTTAGGCATAATGATAAGGTTAATTTCCCTTATTTCCTTCTTTGTTCGATGAATGCATCCCTTAAGGCCTACAAAGAGAACCCACTAGGTGATACTGCTTTGCACCAAGGCCTAATGGTCCTAATTTATGACCATTTAAAGGCCAATCAAATTGCTTGGATGCAGCCCTCTATGGATTCTGAGGAAGAGATGTTTGATTCTACCTTTTCTGGGGAGGATGAATCCAATAATGATTCTTCATCTGATACAAAGGATAGTTCTGATGTCTCAGAGTATGAAAGTGGGAAGAAGAGGAAATATAGAAAAACAAGACTCTCTTCATCCAAGGGCAAAAAGCCTCAAAACAAACCCCTAATAAAAATCTCTTTGGAAGAGGAGGACTCAGATGACTCTAAGAAGGAGAACCCTAAAGGGCTATTGAAGAAGAAAACAAAAAACCATACCCAGACCCAGAAAAAGAACAAGAAAAAAGAGGAGACTGGCAAGTTACCGGAAGCTAACAAGCAAGAAAGGACCCTGGAAGCTGAGTACAACTTGGAAAAGGAGACCATGGAAGAGACTCTCAGGGCTACCGACACTATTTCTGCCCTCTACATCCCCAAAGAAGAATAGGTTACCCCTGGAAAAGCTGCTCCCATATCTGGCCCTCCTCCCGAGGGTTTGCATGGTTTCATGGAAACAATGGAGTGGCTCATTAATGGTTACAAGAAAGTTGTGGATGAATATAAAAAACTCTATAACATAATCTTGATTTTGGAAACCATTAATACTGGGGAGGGGAATACAATGGCCAACTATATTAAGGACCTGAAAAATACCATTACCAAAGTTGAAGACATTAGAGATGCTTTCAACCCCAGGTTTGAGAAGATTGAAAAGGAGATGCAGGACAGGAAAAGCCTTGCAAACACTAGCAAAAAAACCCTCTCGGACACTATTACCAAAGTTGAAAAAATTGAGGAGTGCCTGAAGAACATCACTGAATAGAGCCTAAGTATCCTGAAGATCTCAGCCAACAACACCCACACCCTCATCAGCAAGTTGGATGATGATAAGGAAATCTAGGACTTAGACCTAGAAGCTGAAGGATAGGGGAAGCTCAAGGTCCCAGAACCTGCACCAAAGGCAAGAGGAAGGAAAAAAAACCGAACAAGGATCTAGAAGACCTGAAAGCTGTTGGGGCCACCTATGATGAACTGGTGATAAAGGCGGAGGATCTGCTAAAGAAAATTGTTGTGTAGCGCCCTCCCTGTTTCTTTGCTATTTTTTGTTGTTAAGCTGTTCTTTCTGTTAGCTAGTCTTTTGGCCAGTCTTTATGTATGTAGACTTTGTTGCACTATTATTCTCGGTGCTCTTTCTCTATCTTGACTGTAAAGGTTTCGGGTCCTAAAAACCTATTTTTTAATTAATCAGAACAAACATAAGAGTTTAGATTGCATGGAATAAAAATATAAGATTCAAGACCTCCTTGATAATGGTATCATTGAAATTGAAGATCCCAATGACTCATCTATAGAGAAACAAGGTAATACTCCTAAGCATGATCAAATTAATACACTCTAGCAAGGCTCCATATGTGGCCTCCATCTCTTCCACGATGCCTTCATCTCCTAAAAAATCTTAGAAACAATCCAGACCATCTCCTTCAAACAATGAACCTAGTGGTGAAACTTCTCATGTTGACCCTCAAGGTCTATCCACAGTACAAATTCAAGCTAATCTTTTTTTTCATAAAAATCCTTTATACAATTTAGATATCTTAGATCCTATGCCATCATACACTCCAATTCCAATCATACCCACTCCAGAAGGCCCTATCCAAAATGCTTCCCCATCATGCAAAAACATGAACAACTTCTAAGAATCTCCCATACATATTGAAAACACTACCCCTTCCTTAGAAGTGGCTCCATGTCAAGAGGATAATCTGAATAATGAAGAAACAAGTCCTATCATAAATCAAGATCAAGACACCAAAACTCTCCAAACCCATCCAATGGTTGAAAAAGATCTTACCTCCCTAGAATCCCAGGATGATCCCCTTATACCTTCCCATTTCTTCCAAGATGACCCCCTTCCATCTTAAGAGCAAAGCATCCTTCCATATCCCATTCCTAGTCCACTTCCTAAGCAAGATCATGATGCCTCTTCCACCTTTTGAATTGATCCTATTCAAAATGAAGAGTCAAACACCCTTCCTACTCTATCCAATGGTCATCTTCCATGTCAAGATCAAAGTATCCCTTTATTCCTTTGTCATAATTCTCCATGTTTTCGTTAAGAGTCTATCATGCCCATAAAGTCCTCTCATGATCCTATCATCCCTTGCAAGCCACCTCCACCTCCACCTCAAAATGAACTTGCGTCTAGCATGAAAAGTATGAAGAAACCATTTGTTAAAAAGATCTTCCAAAGCATGCATTATCGAAGAAAAGGGTTAGACATCCATGAACATGGTATATTAGAACCCCCTAATATAAAAGAAAATCTTGATTATACTGGCTACATTGCTCACTCTCAAGATGTTGGTATCCCTCATAAATCCTACATTTCTTGAGTTAAATCCAACTACATGCCTTCCCCTTCACCCCTTCCATCTATTTTAGGTCCCTATATCCCTCCATCCCTTATGCGATATCAACAAAGGCACACATCTTTGAGCACCTTCCATCAATCCAAAATACCTTCATATCATTCCTATCCATCTACACACTATTTTCCTTCCCCAAGCAATTTGGATGCCAAGCATAGAAGTCATGAGTCAAACAATCCACATGAATTTAAGGATCAACATGTCCCATCTAATAAACATGTAAAAACAAAGAAAAATGTGATTCAAAAAGAAAAAGAGACATACAAAAGGCCACAAAGGCCCATTGAGCAAAACAAAGAAATTTCAAAAACCATATATGTTCCTAAGGTGCTTATTCAAGCAATGCATTTCAAGGAACTACAAAAGAAAGAAATTTCTAAAAGGCCACAAAGGCCCACAAAGAAAGAAGAAAAGTCAAAATATGTATGGATTCCTAAGTCTTACATCGAGGCAATACATTCTCAAGTATCACAAAAAGTGAAAAATCAAGAACCATGTGGATTCCCAAGTCACTTGTATAGGACTTGCACACTAAAGAAAAATCAAAATTGGCATTCAATTTTGCTACCCCAACTTCTCCCACATCCACTATCCTAAAACCTATTTCACCTCCTTCATCCATTTTGTCTCCTTGAGTCCTAAAATCTACATCAACCTTTCCATCAAAATCACAAACTCTGAAATCCACTATTCCTCCACCAGTCCACCACCCCTCAAGGTGTGTGCCAATGTTGATCTTGCTAGCATTTACATCCAACCATGCACAATTATTCCAACATCCCATCCATTATCCAACACATATGTTCTATCCCTCCATCCCTCTTATCCAATCCTTTGCATAAATCCTTATAACCTTTTCATCTTATCATCCATTTCATCTCCCTTTACCATCACCCTGTCGACATCTTTGAGCATATCTTCAATAGCCATGGATCGATATAGAACAAATTTCAACAATTCAAAAAAGGTAAAAAAAAATGAAAGAAAGAAGTCAAAATGAAAAAAAAGTGATAAATAAAAAAAATAAAAATAAAAATTCGTCCATTGGTGAAAACCTGTGATGGGCTTCACCTAGCTTGCTCACACTTCACCTAGTTGGTGTTGCTCAATTCCACTAACCTCCCCAGGTATAGCTATGCTCCAATACCTCCAAGTCCTTCTTAATCTCTTCTAGGGATTTCTCTTTTCCAATCTCAATTTGTTTGCAACAAGTGTTTAACTAGGAACCCAACCATTACCAAGTGACTTCCATATGTTCATTCTTGTTGTCTTGACTTCAACTTGTCAATTTCACCCCCATACTATTGTGAGTTGTTGTAGAGGTGTGGAGGTAACATATACCATGGAATGAAATCCATTAGGGTCTATTTGTGGTTTGCATTCATTATCTTTCTTACTGATTTCACCATTTTGCCTAGAAATAGGGCTACAAGGAATGAGCCCCTATTAGGCCTCCAAAATCCGATTTTCAAGGGTTTTGAGGAAAATGGTCCAAAAGACCCTACAAAAGGTTTTTTTTTCTTCAATCATTCACCTATCCCCAAGATATTTTTGTGGTTTTGGTTTCCCAGCTTGCCGTATAATGCCCTAACCCAAAAAGTGAGGGTTTGCTAGGGTTTCTAGGCCTTTAACTAACAGTGAGTGGTCAAGTTTGTGAAATTGGAATCAAAAGGTCTTTTAGAGGATTATCCTTGTAGTGGAAAATCTATATGGACCTTATGAACCTCTCCAAATGATTTGGTTGTGGTTTTGTGTTCACCTCTGCACTATGCATTCAAATTTCACCTTGTCTTCTCTAGCTAGGTTGCTCTTGGACTCGCCTAGAATAAGGTGGTAACCATGTCAATCTTCACTTCCAAAACTTCTCCATACATATGTACACTTTAAAATAGTTTTCCTTCAATTTCCTAATAGGTCGTGATGTTAGCACAGAGGGATTTTATGGGGCAACCATTTTACATAAAAGTGCTATTTACAAGCCAAAACTGGCTGATTGAAATCAAAACAATGAAAACACCAACACACACTAACTACAAAGATTGAAATGAAAAAAATTACTCTTAAATACACCAAAGAAACTCAATCCATAACTGGATCAATGGATTCAATCCATTTGCACTCACATTGTAAGCAAAATAAGCCAAAAACAATGATAACAACTCGAAAATGAGTAGTTTTAGATTGTCAATCACACAAAAACAAACTTTCAACCTTTGTAACTATGAAAGAGGAGGTTTAAATAGTCTTCCCCAAGTGTGGAGGCATTATATGGCATTGTACTATCCCTAACTCCACCGCTAAGCTCCTTTAGGACAAAAGTTGTCATGACAACTTTTACAACTTTTCACTTTTTCCTTTGCCAACCTATGAAACCTATTTCAAGTCATTACTCATGAATTTTTAAATATTCCCAAGACTATTCTAAACCTCTCTAATTCTCATACCAAGTTATGCCACTTTTGACCATTAAGAAGGCCAATTTGCTACTCAAACTACTACTTATTCACAAAGTGCAAACCTAGGAAGAAAACCAACTCAACTGGGCCTACACTTGACTCAAAAAAATATCACACACACTCCTTGGACCCTCCTGGAGTTCTTATTAGGAACTTGACTTGGCTAAGATCAGTACAAGCAAAAAATGGATAAGGACTATGAGCCTAAGTCCTAAGTGCTCCTGCACCAACCTAGCAAATAGGTACCTTGGGCAAGTACCATGATGAAAACCTGGCAAACATGCATCATGCATAATTCATTGTCCTTTTTCACTATTCACTAGGGGCAAGTTTGATCCATGTGCATCCATCTACTATCCCTCATCATTCATTATCCCTCATTCACTCTATATCCATCCATATCCCTTTTTCCACCTTTCACCTTGACAAGGGTAAGGATCTTTATAGGCTTTTGTGTGTCCTATCTATTGCACTTGATCCACACCCTTAAGCTCCCATCCATTATTTTGTCCATTTCTTGCTTCCATCCATCATTACCCCCTTTTGATCTTTCTTATCATAGCTTCCTCCTATCCAAATCTATCTCTTGATCTTGATCAAAATTAAGGATATAAAATGCAAAAAAATCTCTTGACATGTCCATTCCTTTGGATCACATGACATTCATTACACCTATCCTAGCTTTACATTACTGTATCTGGTCCCTATTCTTGGATTAAAAATGTTATCCTATTGTGGTATAGTATTTGAAAATTGCATAAGCTTCCTCCATCATTCACTTATCCATTTCTATCCCATTCGTTTATTCACTCGCTCAAAATCCCTTTTACCTGGCTAGACACTAGGGGCAAACACTTAAAAAAAATTCATAAAATGTCTTGAAAAAAATCATAAAAATTGTAAAATGTCCAGAAAAAACCTTAAAATCATTAAATGTCCTGGAAAAATCTTAAAAATCATTAAATGTCCTGGAAAAAATCTTAAAAATCATAAAATGTTTTGGAAAAATCTTAAAAATCATAAAATGTCTTGAAAAAATCATAAAAATCACAAAATCTCCTGAAAAAACCTTGAAAATCATAAAAATCCAAAAACATGTAATAAACATTGCGATGACACAAAACACTTAAGACAAGCATGCAACTTTGGAACTTGAACGGACTCATGATAGGACATG
The DNA here is from genome assembly GCF_030272615.1 of Cryptomeria japonica. NCBI lineage: Eukaryota > Viridiplantae > Streptophyta > Pinopsida > Cupressales > Cupressaceae > Cryptomeria > Cryptomeria japonica. Next base: position 357,848,181 of record NC_081405.1, on the reverse strand, counting down.
ACTTAAATTGAGCAAACAGAATAAAATCTGATCAACTTATACACCTGAACCCATCAACTGTGAAAAAAAATCATTCGGCATGCAACATATTGTTTGCTTATTTTCTTTTGATTGTTTCTGATTTTCTCTTTTGGTGACATGTCTTTTAGCTTTTCCGAGATGTCTTTGACTAGAGATTTTATCTCCAGGATGTCTTTGACTAGAAAGGTGAGGATGGGGCATGTTCACTTGTTTGCTGCTTGCAGGATGTTCCTTAGGAATATGATGACACATCCTAGGACATGATCGCTTAAGATCATCGAGGACATATTGGTCTGATACACACCGAGACATTCCTTTACTATTAGATATGTTTACTTTCTCACAATTGGAGTGCGTGATTCATTTGGGTCTAATTCATATCCTGATGACTTTTTGCCTTTTTCTATAATAAGCTCGATGATGATACAAGCATTTAAAAAGAACAAGAATTCTCATCACTCAATTCTTTTTTATTTTTCTCATCACTTTTCTCTTCTGATCCTCCTTTTCATCTATCTTTTTCATCATTTCTTTCATCATCTTCTTCATTCTTCTTATTGCAGTCAGATCGATTAAACACTTTATCTAACTGATGCAATGTCTTTGAATCTTTAATCTCTTTATCAACCAACTTTCTTCGTGCAATCTCAATGTCCCTGGAGTCAATCAATCAATCAATCAATCATTGGATCACCTTATCTTGCACTCGCATCAATCCCTATCAGCTTAGTTAGCTTATCAACTTGGCTATACTATTCATTTCCATCAATTTATCAGTTACACCTCATCAACTATGCATTTCCATCAAATGTACATCTCAAATTAATTACTTGTGCAATATCAATCATCCAATCTTCTCTCCATGATCTATTGAGAGACCAATCTCCATCAATCTATTCGATCAATCTCTCAAGGGGGTATAACTAATCAATCATCATCATCCTTACCAGAACACCTCTGGGGCATGTATCGGTTGATCATTTTTCTTTGAAACAATGCGATAGGTTGCAATGTCTCAAAGAGGGGCAAAATGTAGACACATAAAAATTTCCATTAATTTGTCCTCATTTAATTTCAAATTTCTCTGAACATCGAACAAGTCCTTATTATTACACTATCATTTCTCCACAATTCATTATTCATAACATCCATCTTTTATTATATTATTATTAATATCTCATCATTTATCTATTAAATTTATTAAATAAAACATTACATCATATTCATGTATACACCTTCATGCATTCACCTTATATACATTTCTCTATTTATTTAATAAAACCCTTTAATATCCCATCCTAGCACTTACCATTTCCTATTTACCACTCATCTTCCCTATACCACTCATATTAATCCCACAACATGAACTCGCTTGGAGAAAATCTATTTAAACAAAGCCTCCTCTCTTATTTGGGTATCTCATCTTTATGCATCGAACTTATGTCAGTTTGCATGCCATTATCTTGACATCTTATCTACTATCTTTAAATTCTCAAATCTCTATTTCCTCATAGCTTTTTGCATAAGTGCTTCTGAGTGCAAATATATTAAATGTGAAATCTTGAGGAATAGGAGTGCAATGGAGTAGTGTTTGATAGCATGCATGTGTGTTTTTAGTTTAGATTTCAATTTACATGTGTGTGTTTTGCAGGTACTTCATTGTTGGATATTGGAAGACTGAATCTTATATTCAATCCATTTCCTCCATCTACACATACAATTCCAAATCATAGGAGGAATACCTTTTCTTTCCATCATTGAGCTTCTCACTAAAAAAGGCAACCGGTCTATTGTCTTGGCTTAAAATCGCTTCAATTGCTATGTTTCTTGCATCACATTCAATAGCGAAGAGCTTGTCAAAGCTTGGTAGGATGAGTACCAGTTGAGTAGCCACCTTTTTCTTCAAGAGATCAAATCCTCTTTGTGCTTCCTTTGTCCATACAAACTTGGTTCTCATACCTCTCTTGATTGTCTCAAGCATGGGTGCATAGATTTCACAAAACCCTCTTATGAACTTTCTATAAAACTAAGCCAAGCCATGAAAACTTCTTACTTCACTTGCCATCTTAGGTGTAGGCCAACTGATTATGGCTTCCACCTTAGAGGTATCCATCTTGAAATCACCTCTTGAGACTACAAACCCAAGATACACCAACTCCTCTTTCATAAACTCACATTTCTCCAAATTGATGGTTAATTTCTCATCACATAGTTTACTCAATACAATTTCTATATGCTTAATATGCTCATCTTTAAACTTTCTAAAAATTAAGATCTCATCTAAGTAAACAACAACAAATTTACCAATGTAGTCCTTGAGTACTTAATTCATGAGTCTCATGAATGTTCTAGGAGCATTTGTGAGTCCAAATGGCATAACAAGCCATTCATAGAATCCTTTTGTGGTCTTGAAGGCTATCTTCCATTCACCACCCTCCTTTATTCTAATTTGGTGGTAACCAATCTTGAGATCTATCTTGGTGAAGTATTCAGCACCTCCCAAACAATTCATCAAGTCTTCAATTCTTTGGATGGGAAATCTATACTTGATAGTAATCCAGTTTATGGCTCTAGAATAAGTGCTAAGTCTCCAAGTACCTCCCTTCTTTGGAGCCAAAATGATAGGTACTGCACATGGGCTGATGCTCTTTCTGATTAGTCCATTGTCTAAGAGTTCTTGTATTTTCTTGGCCATCTCCTTGTTCTGATCTGGTGTCATTTTATAAGCTGCCTTATTGAGCAATGAAGCTCCAAGTATGAAATCAATTTAGTGACTTATGTCACATTGAGGAGGCAATGTAGTTGGTGTTCCATCACTAATGATGGCTTTAAACTGATTTAGAACCTACTGCACTTCTTTAGGAATGCACACCTTCTTCTCTTTGCTATCTTCTTTTGGCTTTACAACAATGGCAAACCCCACTCCTTCTACCTCCTTGAGTGTGTTGATGAAATCTTTCTCACCAACTAGTAGCACATTATAACCTTTGGATCTACCCTCTACTTGGTCTCCTATGGACTAGATTCTGTAGGTGGTTCCATCCTTTTGGAAGGTATAAGCATTCTTCTCTCCATGGTGTATTACTTTTCTATCAAACTGCCATGGCCTACCTAGGAGTAGGTGGCAAGCATCCATGGGCAAAATATCAATAAGATTTTGTCTTTGTAACCTCCTATAGTGAACTCCACCCAAGTTTGTTCATTTACAAGAACATGCTACCCCTTGTTGAGCCATGTAAATCTATAGGGATCACTATGTGGTATTCTTGGCAAATTGAGCTTACTCACCACTTCCTCTGACACTATGCTATCTATGGATCTTGAATCCACCACCACTCTACATACCTTTCCCATGATCTTGCATTTTATTCTAAACAAGGATCTCCTTTGGCTAGGTTACTCCTTAGCCAGTTATTTAATCAAGACTCTTCTTATCATGAGGTTCTCTCCAACCTTTGAATCCAAACTCACTTCTAATTCTTTCATGTTTGCTGCATCCTCTTTAGCATAATTTACTCTCCTCCCACCTCCTTGAGATGAACAAGACTTCTCAGGGAATTTATAGGCCCCATGTCCAAGTTGATATTAATTGTAGCACTTCATGGTGGAAAATAGGACCCTCTTCTTGATCCACTAGACCTTCCTCTACTAGAGTTGCTAGATCTCCTTCCTCTATAGTTGTTCCCTTTCCTCTATAGCTTCTCTTGCTATTGGAATCCCCACTTTTTTCAACCAACTTGGATTCCCCTTGGGACCTTTGGTCTACACTTCTTCCACCAAAGCTACCTCTCTGACCTCTACCATCTCTTCCCCTACCTTTGCCTCTATTTCTTTGTTCTTGTTTCTTCTTGCTCTTTTCTTCCACCTTCAGTACCAATTGGTTGCACTTATGCACGATATTAGGGCATAACAAAATTAATTCATCTTGAATGTTCCATCTCAAGCCATTCAAGTATCTGGCTACCTTGATGCTCTCATCCTCTACCACCTTGGATCTCAGACACAACTTCTGAAATTCCTCAGTGTAGCTGCTCACGTCCAAGTCTCTTTGTCTCAAATTTTGTCTCCTCTTGTGCAACTAGATCTCATAATCTTCAAGGATGTATGCTTCTTTCACCTTGGCTAACATGCCTTTCCAAGTGGCTGTAGGGTTCTTACCCTCTTTTTGCCTATGTTCTAGGATAAATTTCCACCAAGTCAAGGCTTCTCCTCTCAATCTAGACTTGGTCACCTTCAACTTTTGTGCCTACTGATTCCATCACATTCAAAGTGATTCTCCAATCCCTCTATCCATTCCAGGACTACCTCAAGCTTCATTTTTCCACAAAAAAGTGGCACCCCTTCCAGGGATTTTCCTTCTAAGAATTTGATTTCTTTAAGGAAAGGTTCTTCAGGAAGAATAGGGTTCGGTTTAGGTCATGTTCTATCCTGTTCTACAACTTCTTTACCCTTCCCTTCATTGACCTTAATTGTCAATTTCTCAGTTTTGTCTTCAACTGCATCTAGTTTGCTCTCCATTTGTAGTAATCTTTCAATGAGGAGCTTATTTTCTTTCTCTTGATCTTCTACCTTCTTGGATGGCTCTACATTGGTCACCATCCTTAGACTATTCTCTCCTATTGATTAAGTGTCTGTCATGTACTGGCTTCTTCCCAAATCTTGGTTGCTCTGATACCACTACAATGAGGAGGTTTACTCAATGAGAGTCAATCCTTTATCAAAGGGAAATCAGGTGTTTTCTTAGTGGGCTCCCTTCCATTGTTCTCTAATCTATCAATCAAATGAGGAATCCAAACTCTCTAGGAGTGCTCCCAATCAAGATGTGCTCACTAGTTGCTTAGGCATGGTTAAGATTCACAAGGGTAAATCCAACCTTACACTATCAAACTCCTAACAAATGTTTGTAGAGGTTGTAGTAAATGTTCATGAGGTTTTCCAAGGCCAATCAACTAGTTTTGAGGTTGGGTTTGATCCATTTCCCCATCGCTCCTTCCTTTCCCTATTTTCTCAGCCTAGTAGCCCTAGAGCCCCAATTAGGCCTACCTAACCGGTTTTTGTGGATTTTATCACAATTTTACCAAATACCCACATGAACTCTTTGGTGATCTGAGTACCCTTTTGGAATTACTTTACAAATTATGAAATGACAAATCTTAGTCGGACCGTACAAGTACAAAACTTGAGAATGGCTTGTTTTAAGGGGTTTTGGGTTGTTTTTTTATCTTATTTCAAGGGTTTGGTGTCTTCCTTGATCTGCAACACCTCCAAACTCTCACATATGATCTACCACACCCCACTTTCTCATTCCAAACACTTTGCAACTCCAACCCTACTCATCCCTGCAAGCATTTGCATAAATTCACTCATTTCCTAATTGGGCTATGATTGAGTTCATCTAGGAAATGATGCTCATTGGCCTTTCAATGACCTCCAAATGAAAATAAAGACTATGTACACTGTACAAAGGTTCCATGGCTCGAGTACCAAGGGTTATTGAGAAGAACTCAAAGGACTTCAAGCTAGAACCATGTTTGTGCCTCTCAAACCCTTACTTAGGCCGAGAGCTTACAAAATTAAGAACTCAATTCAAAATTGGAACAAAAATAACCAAAGTGCTTCCTGAGAACTACAAGAACATGTATAAAACAATGATCAAAGAACAACAATGCAATCAATCCACGAAGTACAGACTGCTGCTCTAATTCTTGGAAAACACAAGGTAAAAACTTGAAAAACGGTCTTCAAATTGTATAAAGTTCTCCTTCAGGCGTTCACCAACCTCATTACATTCATGCTCAGGGAATTTATATGAAATTTGTTCCCTAACTAACCCTTTGCTCAAAATTGCTAAAAGTTGCTGACCGTTGCAAAAAGTTGTCAAGCAACTTTGACAAGTTTTGCCAAAAAGTGCATTTTTGCATTACATGCTTTGTTTCCTTTTCTAGACCATCTAGGATGCCTAAAAACCACTACTTTAACATGTCCCAATTCTAAACAAGGCTTTTCAAGAAATTTTACATCAAAATGCATAATTATGCCATTTTAGGCTTACAAGCCAAAATTGAGCAAATGCATGGTCCTATGGACATCCAACCTACCAAAGCATATCAGAAACATATGAGGACCTATGAGAAGAATATTATTCAACATACAAAACCAAACTATGAACAAATTCACCAAAATTAAGAAATTGCACTCAAAACTAGGTGCTCCTGCACCACTTGTCATCAATGATATTTTCTGCAGAGTGATTATTTCTGACATATTTAGCCAATATCGGTTCACTCATCAGAGCTTCTTCTACCAGTTGTGTAGGTTCTACTTCACAGGCTTCTTCATTAGCCATTTTAATAGGATCTTCTTCAGTAGGTTCCACCGGTACATTGTACTCAAACCCTTTATAGTCCTTCGATTCACTCTTACCGCCCTGTTCATTTTTCTCAGAGTACTCATTTACTTTGACATTTGCACTTTCCACAATCTTATTAGTTCATTTGTTTAAACACTAGTATGCCTTTCTCTTTGTTGAGTAACCTAAGAAGATTCCTTCATCACTCTTGGGATCAAATTTTCTAGTGTACTCGTCCCTTTTGATATGGCACTTGCTTCTAAATACTTTGAAATAACAAACATTAGGTGAGTATCCACTCCATAATTCATAGGGAGTTTTGTTTGTCCCCTTCTTTTCCTTTATCCAGTTTAAAGTGTATACAATAGTGCTTATTACTTCTCTCCAAAAGATATGTGGGATTTCCTTCTATATAATTAGAGTCCTTGTACAATCAATAAGAGTTCTGTTTCTTCTTTCACCAACTCCATTCTACTGAGGTGTTATGGGTGTTGACATTTGTCTCATGATTCCGTGTTCCTCATAGTGGTTAATGAACTCTTGAGAGGTGAACTATCCTCCTCTGTTTGATCTTAGGCACTTCAGATTCTTACCAATTCCTCTTTCTACTTGAGCCTTAAACACCTTAAACATGTGAAAAGCTTCAAATTTTTCCTTCAAGAACACAACCCACATCATTCTTGAGAAGTCATCCACAAATAACATAAAATACCGGTCTCCATAGAAACTCTTGGTTCTCATGGGACCACACAGGTATGTGTGAACTAAGTCTAGCACACTTTTTGATGAGAATGCTTTCCTGCTAAAACTAAACCCGATCAACTTTCCTAGTTGACACTCCTTGCACATAGCATTTACAGGTTTTACTATGTCAGGCATACCTTTGATAGATTTTGCCTTACTGACTTTAGCTATGCTATTAAAATTAACATGACATAATCTTTTATGCCACAACCAGGTGTCTTCTACCTTAGCCACTAGACAATTATTTATGGTGATGTCTAGATGAAACAAATTGCCTCTTGATTGTTTACTAGTTGCATTTAGACTTCCAGATTTGTCAATTATTTTACATATCCCTTCATTGAACTCTAACCGATATCCCTTATTGTTAAGTTGTGCAACACTTAACAAGTTATATTTTAATCCTTCTACCCAATAGACATCATCACAATTTGTCTTATCATTCAAGGCTATAGACCCCTTACCTTTTACTGCACAAGGGGCATCATTTCTGAACCTCACTGTTCCTCCATTGCAATCCTCCATGCTGAGGAATTTGTTTCTGTCATATCAGTCATGTGGTGAGTGCAGCCACTATCGATCACCCATTCTTCACATTGGTTTGTGCTAGAAATCAATGTCATATCTCCTTCCTCTGTGCTTTCCTCTTTGACTACGACAAATGCAATTCCATCTCCGTCATATCCATCCAATTCTTCATCAGTGACTTCTTCTTCTGCAAGATAACATTCCTTCTTGCTCTTGTCCCTATAACTTCAGAAATTATCCTTCCTATCTCTATCATTGTCAGGGCATCTTGAAGCAATATGACCTATCTTATTATAGGAGAAGCACTTTAAGGATAGTTTCCCTTTGTATTTTCCTTTACCTCTTGGCAATATTCTTGCCAATAGAGCTTCAATTTCATCTTGCTCCTATTCCTTAGAGAGAATATTGTCACTCTCATGGGAATGACCGGTTCTAGTAGTAGAGATACTACCACTTTCTTTCCTTCTCCTTGTGGATGCATGCATCATGGATATTTTGAAAGCAGCATCAATCATTGGTACGCTATTGTCATAATTGCTCAATTCAAAAGCCATCAACTTACCGATCAGTGAGTCAAGAGTTACATTGACTTTTCTGAAGGATGTAAGTTCCTAGATAGAAGAGACCCTTATGGCAGATTGTGGTATCAGAGTTCTCAAGATTTTGCTAACCACGTCATCCTCCTCAAGCTTTCCTCCTACACTTTTAATAGATTTTACTACATCCTTTATACTCTTACTATACTGCTCTATGTTTTCACTTTCCTGCATTCTCATCTCATCATATTTTCCTCTTAGACTATCTAGTTTGGCCTTTTGAACATGGGGATCTCCCCCATAGACTATCTTCAACTTATTCCATATCTAAAAAAGCTGATTTCAAATCTTGTACCTCAGCAAATTCATTATCTGAAAGAGTGATAACAATCAGATCCATAGCAATAGTATTATCTTGTCTTTCCTTGATCTAGTCTAGAGTAATAGTCCCTAAAGGTTCATTGTACTTAGTGATCACATGATTCCAATATTGTTCACCTAGGGATCTTAGATAGAGTTTCATTCTTCCACACCATAAGGTGTAATTCTCCTTAGAGAACTTAGGACCCTCCTTACGCATCATCTTGGATATCTCCCTACGCCGGTTAATATTCTTTTGAATCTAGGGACCTGATGCTCTGATACCAATTGTTAGTCCCAACTGGTGCTGAGAGGGGAGGGGTGAATTAACACAATCAAATTTTCACAATTTAACTTTTATCTTAAAACTACATTCATCTAAAATCCAACAATATACTTAATCACTTAAGTAAAATATGCAAACATGAAAAGTTGATAGTGACACCAAGGAGTTATCTCATGGAAACCCAAAAGGGAGAAAACCACAGTGTGAGTAGGAACTCACCAAATTTGTACTCTTCTGAAGTACGCCCTATTAGGAGCCATCCCTATTAGGAGATTACAAAGACACTATTAGGTGCCACTTGATTAAGGGATTTTGATCAAGGCCATTCAGTGCCTTTACCCTATTAAAGGTATCCTGGTTAGAGGACTTAGAATATCAGTTAAGATGTCACCTAGTTAAGGGATTTTATAATAAGGACCTATTAAAGTCCACCTAGTTAAGGGATTTATGTTGTAGTTGTTAGAAAGCAATAGATGGATGATCTGCTAAATTAGCTACTGATAGCTTGATCATATCTTAATATGCCTCACACTCAATACACACTAGTTTCCTTCTTACACCTTTGACTCTTTAATTAGTCGGTCACCTATCCCTCGGTCCTGCACTCTATCGATCCTCAGACCTTCGGCTCTACACTCTGCTAATCCCCTGACCTTCATCTTTGCACTCTGTTGGTCCTCTGATCTTCAGCTCTGAACTCTACCAGTTCACTATCTCTCAACTTTGCCCTTAGTCAATCTACCTCAAACACACTCTACTATGCTAATACCTTTTAGCACTTCCTCTCTGTCTACTCTTCACTTTGGATTGCCTTCAACAAATTATCCTTATTGTAAGTTTCATGATCAAAACTTTCTGAATGAACTTCAAGAAAACTTTATACATTTCCTGTTGACACCTTCAGGCATTCCCTCAATCAAACCAATCATGTATTTTAGAAGATTTCAAATTCAAAATCTCCCACTCTTTCTTTGTGCACCTTACAACAATTTCCCCAAGTGTTCACCCAATTCTGCTACCGCATCTCCCAAAGATAGAAACTTCTGAGTCATGTTCAGCCAAATACGTGCAAACCAGAAAATCTGCATGTAATCATGCTTGAATGCATAATAACTGAAAGTTGAGCTTACCAAAATATGATTTGGCATAGACACAAAATCACCAACTCATCCTTTGCCACTACAACTGAATAACCGATCACCACTCTGATATTTATGGTGATCACCTATCTTCCTTATATCATACCAGTGTACTGGTATGCCACTGCACTTCTATATTTTTGGTTCATCCTTTGATTGTCGGTTTGTTGTGCTAGCACCAAGTCTCTTCCCCTATTTACTAATGAGTTACCGGTCTGTTAGAACAAACAAGTTTTCTTATCCGAGTCACCTTTTGTGACTTCACCATCACCAAAGTGACCGATCTTCCTGAATGATAGACCGGTTGGCTCAGTTTATCTTTCCTTGAATTGAATGAACCTTTCATCATTCAATAGAAATGTTGTTTTGATGTATTGTAAGTCATCACTTTTTCTTATTGAAAAGTAACACCACTCTACCTATACCACTTCACCGGTTAGTGTCTTCATCGGTAAGTGTTGGACATCAATGACAAACCTTAGCACATATACCAGTTCTCTAGATTGACTAGTTTTGTTCAATGCCAACAATCCAACATAAGCTACATGCCTAAGAAACACACATCACAAGCTAATTTGACCACTTGTGATTCTTGTTACAATAATATTCCTTGGTGGCAAAAAATATCCTAACTGTCTCTTGAAGTATTCTTCATTCTTGGCCTTCTTATAAATTGCCAAAGATGATGCTGGTACTGGCTCATAACACTCTGGATTCATTTCTCAAGGTAATAATAGCTACAAGATCACAAAACTAGGAACTGAGTTGTTACTTCTGATAGTAAGTGGCTAATTGTCTCTTTTTACCAAGTGGCTTCCCTCTCAAAAGTTTTAAAAAATGTGCATGTATTGATGATCTTATCCAAACTGTCCTCAAGCATATTTGTATCAAGGTTATCACATATTAATTCTACTTGAGAATTAATTACTTTCTCTGCCTTCTCTTTCCATGACTGCAATTGATTAAAATCTCCATTCTCTTCCACAATCCCAGGCAACAATGCATCTTGCAATTCATTGAAACCTTTCATCAATTCTCTAATTTTCTTCTCTAGATTCTCTAGCAGAGTCTGAAATTCTTGTAATAACTTTACCAACAAATAGGTGTTGAACACAATGTACCACTCAGAGGGGGTGAATCTATGGTTCCTAAATTATTTTCCTTTTAAAAGAACCTTAAAATACTGTTTATCACCCTAAGCACTAAACAATCAAACTAGTAAGAAAAATATGGATATCAAAAGAGGAAAACACACAAATTCAACCCACAACACTAGATGTATGAGGAAAGCCCAATATGGGAAAAGCCTTGGTGAAAAATGTTTCTAGAGTCTACTACTCCAATCTAGCCTCACAAGTGAAACAATGGATTACAATGATTTAAAGCACCAACCCAAGGAGCAACAACCCTTGCACCAAGCTCCAACTTAGTGATGTATAATGAAATAAAATTTTGATATAGTTATAGCACCTAGTTACAAATGAGTTCTGCAACACCTGAAAAATAGATTTCTGTCAGTTAACAACCTTCTCTTCTTCACTGGTTCTCACATTGCCAGATATCAAATTACTCTCTCTGATCACTCACCGATTACTCCTAGCCTCTCTTCTATCTCCCTCAGCCTCACACCACACTATATCATGCTCAGATTCCTTCTTGACCAATCAAACCTTACTAGTTAGCTTAACTGTTAGACCTGCAACAATTTATCAATTACTCTATCTCTACTTGTTAGACTCTCTCACCGGTTTGCCTACTAACTCACTTTGCAAATTTCTTAGAAAAAACCTAAGGAAGATGATATTTCTCCTTTCTCAATCTCTCTTCTCTCTCACTCTTCACATCAAGCATCAACTGATTTCAGTCTTGAGCTCACATATTTATCTTCTAGGGTTCACACCAAAACAATATTCAAATAGTGTCGTGTTAGGTTTTTCCTTCACCAACTTAATCCGTATTGGATTTGATCTGATCTACTTTTCTAGAGAGATGATTTGCATGTCATCAATCAACACTGCCAAAACCTCGCATGCCAATGTGTATTTTCTATATCTAGAGGTCTGCACCATGCTTTTCTGCATTTCTCTACCACACGCCATTAATGGCTTTGCTATTTATTTTAGGGAATGGGTATGAAGATCAGATCTTCTTGCAAGATAATTTTAATCACTTGCCAACTTGTCTTCCTCAAGCCACAATCTTCTGCCATCCTCCCATGACTTGCGGGTTCTTCATAAAGCCAACCTTCTTCTTGACTATTACGTTGATGCATACTTCATCGACCTGTGCATGATCACTACCTGGCTTCTAGCTATCATATTTGTTGACATCCTCCTCTACTCGGTTTGCCATGTTAGTTTGACATTCTTTGTTGACCAAGATTGACTACTAGTTCAACTCACCTTATCAGTATAACCTAACTCCACCCGTAGGCCTTCATACCTGCAAACCTCTACTCTATCAATGGATCAGCTTGGCCTTCCATCTAACATGTTGTTCCTACTACTCAGTCCATTTACCAACAACATTAACCTTCTATGAGTATACCAGTTTACATTCTCTAGTTCTTCTTTTGTTTTCTTTCTTGATTGCCTTACTGGTAAGCCTTCTTTACCGATAGATGATGCATTTCTTGTGTACCGGTAACCTACCTTCTATCCGCTTATACACATATGGATTGACATCATCATGTCTTACTTCTCCTATACTGGTCACCACTTCTTACTCACCAATGACCATGACAAACCAGTTGATATCAATGATAACTTAATGCCAATAATGCCATTAATAGGTTGGTTGAAGTTCTTGAGGCTTATCAGCATGAAAGTTGGAATCCATGAACATTATTTTTAGTTTATTATCTCTATGCACCCATTTACCAAATAATGGTGCATCTACCTCTTGATCCCTATCAAAATTATTTATGGCTTCAAACAACAAATAATATAATGAATGAATACTATGCAACCTACTGTCAATATTCTCATTCAAATGGCTTAGAACTATATTCACTATCTCTTTCTTTTCTAAGACACCTCTTTCCTTTGTGTCCTTTATTTGGTGCTCCAATTCCTTTATTTTCTCAAGCATCTAAGCCTTGGTTGGATAAAATGAAAATGTAGGCTCCTCAATAATTGGTTCCAATGTAGAAATAGAGGGTTGAATTACAACTAGAGACTTAGGATCTAACTCAGTGGGGGCAGCTGAAGACATTTTAGATGTTGAGGAAAAATCAAGAGGAGCTTCTAATTGCTTATGCTGCAATAGTTAAACTGTAGTTTCCAATTCAATATTCTTCTATTGAACCTTATTATACTTTAAAAACATGTGTTCATATTTTCTTTGGTATTCCTCTCTATCTAGCTTTTCTTTCTTAGTTGTTTCCTGTGCCAACCTTGCTACATTCACTGTTTAGTTAGTTGCTTCCACCATCGAAGTCTCTGAAGCTCTTATTATAATCAGTCTTCCCCTCAAAGAGTGAGTCACCTTGCAATTTTTTTTAGTTAAGCCCTTGTCTTGTTTAAAATTCGTTGGCTCAATCCCCAATCCACTTGTAAATAGTTTCTAAATTCTTAGCGTTAAGTTTCAAAGGTCTGCTTGAACCTCATGAACCCCTCGAAACCATCTTGAAAAGAGTTCATAGTGTTCATTTAGGTTCCTCTGGTTCTAGGTAGTGTCTAAGACATTTTCAGGCTAACATTCACTTAAGTGTTTTGCAGCAACTCTATTTCATGGTCGTGGGTGATGTTTCGTATACTCTTTCTCCCAATTGTGAACTGTTTGAACTTAGTTCAAACAGTTAAGTGATGTTCAACATGTTCGATGAAGTTCAAAAGGCCAGCGACAATCAACAAAGTTAATATTTTTAAAAGGAAATCTCCTTGGCGTAGCGTATGGCTTGAACTACCTGAACCCTCATGAAGTCAGTTCAAATTGTTCATGCATGTTCAAATTAGGTGGGTGCCATAGACTAAATGATGTGATGGTGCATTTATTGCCAAGTGTGATGAAGATCTGACCATATCTCGAGTGACATCAACCTGCCGAGTTTTGAAGGCAAGTAATCATTTTTGGGAATGGGCAATTATGTCGAGAGTGCCATCGTGCATTTAATACACACGCATGATGTCAAATGCCAATGCTTGGAACATTTGAGTTGACAACCAAAACTAATGCACTAAATGAGCTTTTGTCACTTCATTTGCTACAAGGTATGAAGTGATTAATTTTTTAAACCTGTTCTTCATTGCTGCGGAGTGTTTGATAGAAGTTTTGTATGCTGGTAGTCATTCGATTGGTTTAAAATATGAAGGTGAGTTTTGATTCCTATCTTCTCCAGTGATTTTTAGTGACACAGACATGAAAGGAGAGAATCTAGAGGTCTTGAAGGAAAGGGCATTTAAATATATTGATGGTTTTTTTGGTTTAGAAATTCTAAGTAGTGGCCTGATAGAGGATGCAACCTTTCCTCCTACCATTCCTTGCCCAGAATTAGTTAGGGAGTGCATTGCAAGGTATGCCCCTATCTCTGAAACTATCAAGAGGGACAATGGTGAAACCCTCCTTGCGATTAATAGGGAAGTCATTTCTTCTATTTTTAAATTGCCCGACTATAAGTTCTCAAATTTTTCCCGTGCCCAATCAGTCACTGAGTTCAATGCAGGCAAAATTGGACAACAAAATAATATAGCAAAGCACTGGTTGAGAGTTCCTCAGAGGGGTGGCTCCAGGTTACCTAAATATCCCAACAAAAATCACATGCTTCCCAACATCCATGATGTTATATTATTGTTACACCAAGTTAGAGGTTCAGCTGAGGCCTACAGCCTTGATGACTAGATCTACTGTTATGTGCAACTAGTGTTGGAAGGAAAGAAATTCCTTGACTGGGCAGAGCTTATTGCTAATTCCATGAGGGAACAACTATGCATGGAAAAGAAGTTCGAGAAAAATTTCTTTATGTCTTCATATTTGATATATTGTCTAGCATGTGTCAAAGAAATAATGGGAATTCCTAGGCAACTTGTTGAAGGGGATGTTTCTGTATACGACTTTTATCCCATGCTGCAAAAAGATATTGCATTGCAATATTTTAGGAGAGTGCATAATGCTTTCTTGGGAGACTTATGTTATGAATTGAAGAACATGAAATATAAGAGGATGTCTGAAGATGCTTAGACCCTAGTGAAAAGATATGGTAGTTTATTTGTTCAGTTTTCTCATTTCAGTTATATAAGGGTAGGTGGTTTTGAAGAAGAGCCTTCAAACTTCCTCGTTTTTGTTCAGATTGTTTTGTCTTTGATGAGATTTGTAGGCAGTTGTTTACTATAATTAAGAAAGCTCAACCCAAAGATAAATGGGAGAATCATTTCCTTGTTCAATTGGGCATTTTATCTTGTAGTTCAATGTCAGATGCGTTGAGCATAGGAGCTGACTTGAACAATTTTAATTTTCAACTATATCATGAAAGAAAGGGTTATGATAATAAAGGTTTCTCATGGAGTCTTGGTTTCATGCTGCACATTCCTACCCCACACTCGGAGGAATTTTGGGAAGATTGTTGTGATGAGCTTGAAGTGTTCAAAAGAGCAAATATGAGAATGGTTTTGGAATAGGTAGTTTCACTGCAGGCGAAACTTGATATAAGTGGGATCGAAGAGGATTATCTATAGTTATTTGAACCTGAGTATCAAGATCAAACTAAACTTGAAACATCCTACATTAACTAGGATGTGGAAGAGGAAAATGATATACAACTCAGAACAAAAAGAGTCTTAGAGAGAACTACAGATTGGGTTAATAAGAAAACAACAATGAAGTCAGGCATCAAGATTGGTCCTCCAAGAGATAATGTGGTTTCTCTACGTTCCCCAAAACACTTTTCTAACACCACTTCTATGCCTTTCCATGCAAGTAAAAATAAGAAGTCATATCGCACCAAGAACGAGCCTAATCCTACTTTGAACTTTCCTACTCCTTGATACACAAGGTCACAAAGTGTTGCACAGAAGAAAATGGACCAGGTCAGAGACATAGAGGTGAAAGACAAGATCCTTGATACTCAGATTTTTGAGGTCAAGACCTTGATAGTGACATTGTCAACACCATGGATTCTCATGCAATCACTATAGCCATGACACTGCCACCGAAAGTAACTGGAGGAACAACTAGTTCAAGCACAACTCCCAAATGGTTAACTACATTAGTAAGAAAAACACGGAGCTCGATGCTAGTGTTTATCCCAATTCAAGACATGGTGGTGAAATACATGGAGAAAGGGCCTAAAAAGAAGAAGTTCAAAACAACCACCAGGTTGGACACTGATGAAAAAACTGGGAGATGGGTTGCTGAAATCGCTTCCTATAATCCCAATGAAGAAAGTAAAGAAATAAATGTAGAAGATTTTGAGATCACCAAAGTGGATCTCAGAAACATGAGCAAGAATTCTGATAACTACCTTTTCAATGTGATGGTTAAGAAGATGCTCACTAGGTCAGAGAAAGATGGGCAAGAGAAAAGAGAACTAAAATGGCATATCAAGATTCTAGCTTAATTCATTGATAGCATAAGCTATTTTGGAGCACTTCCCATATCACAACCTTCAGAAAATTTTGAACCCACTTCACCAGAGAATAATAAACTGATGAATCAAGTTCAGCGAGCCAAGAACATCGTAGGGGCCATAGAGAAATGGATTGAAGGGGTGATTATAGATGACAAAAAATATATTATAGATTCTCAGAAGCTATGTGATGAAATGCAAAACCTCACTGCAGAGATCCAAAATCAGATTGTGGCATGGGAAAAGGAAGAGCATAAATGGGAAAATGTATTATCCATGTTCACCAAGATAGAAAAATATGGAGTCACAAAGTTTTTAGTAGAAAATGCAATTAAATTGGTAACTAATGAGTGCCAACTCTTCGTATTGAAGAAGACTATAGCGTCGTGGGTAATTACATTCAAGTCTATGATCTTTGATGCCAAGGCCTCTATTTATGAGCTTTAGGAACTTCAGTGTAGCTTGATTAATGATAATAAAGTGGTTAACCCAGACCATGATTGGCAACTAGGACTTTGTGGGCAGAATACACAGGACACAGTAAAGGCATTTAAGCTGCACATGGAGAAAGTTAAGGCCAAAGGCAACTTTACTTCTGAAGATATAACACAAATCACCCAAATTGAGTCCATGACGTTCATTAGTAACGATCAGTTACCTAAGCATGTCGAGAAAATGGTGAAACACAGGTGGGAAAAGGAAGCCACAAAAGCGAAGATCAATGCCATAAAGAATCCGAGTCAGTCTATAATTCAAGAGCTTGCAACCACCCATGATGCATGGAAACATGGAGGAGGGGATGACACTGGAGATGAGGCATAATGTGATGCTTAAGCTTTGTTTTTATTTTTATATGCTTTTTAAACCTTGCAATGACTTCGGGACATCTGTCCCCTAAATACTCTGTTGTTTTTTTTAACTGTTTCAGAGGAGGTCAGGTTTTTAGGGAGACCTCCTCCATTCTTCAAGAGAATTCTATAAGATTAGATGAAATAGATTTAGAAAGGGGTTAGAAAGGGAGACAGGGATTTTAGAAATTTTTTGTTTTGTCTGAAGGAAGTGATCAGTTTTTCCAGAATCTGAAATTGGAAAGAACTTATGTATGTATCTTTATGTCTTTGTTGCATGGATTATATATATAAAGATCATATGCATTTTGAGGTGGAAAATCTGAGTTTGAATCTATGGAGTAGTTTTTGTTTTCAAATATTAATCCAATCAAAATGTCTATGATTACCTTTCTGATGATGAATGTTGTTATTAATCTGGGGCTTCTTTCTATGTTGTTTAGAAGGATATTTGTTTGAAAGGAGACTTTATTGCTCTTGTTTATTTTAATGAAGTGTTGAGTCGGTGTTATTGAACTTTGTTTCGATTACTTCGGATTTTCATAGTGAAGTATCTTGAAGAATGTTTTTTCTAAAATATTTGTAAATTACTCGCCTCTCATCTAAGAGTGAAGTAGGTAGCCTTATGTGCTTTCAGGTTAAAAGCATATCAGTTTTATTTAGTTAGATTATTCCCTGAATAACTAATGGAGGGAGCTATACCTATCTAAAATTCAGAGGGAAGTGATGTATGTCACACTTACCCAACTATTTAGTTGAACTTTTGTCTTTTAAAGAGGGTAACAGAGTTTCAAATCAATTCAATTAAAAGAAAGACAAAACCTTTTCACTAACAAATTTTTGGTGACTCTCCTGGGGATATCATCAACATTCAATAGATCAGTATGTTATAAGAAATAACACTGGATTCTCATCCATATACTAGATCACAAAGGAGAGAGGGAGTTGTTGATAACTTTTTTGAAGAACTACAAGGGTTCTCATTTTGTACAAATTTCACTCCCAAGAGGAAGGCTAAAAGCAGACCTTCTTCCCCTAGTAAAAATGCTCCAAAATTACATCTCTCTTCTAGCAATTGGCAAACATTAATGCTTTTTGGAATTCAAGCCCCTCCTCTTGTAACTATTTTCCCTGTTTCAATCATGGCCCAACAATGGGGTGCTACCGTTGGCCCTCTTGCTCTTAGTGCTCATAATCCTCTCCCCAAAGGGGCTAGGGATGTTTTACCTAAGTTTAATGGAGATGGGAAAATCTCAGTTGAGGAACAATTGAACTCCTTTAATGTAGCGACTGGGATACTGGCTGTGCAACACGAAGATGTGGTTATTAGGCTTTTCGCTCAAACTCTTACTGAGGGAGCAACAGATTGGTTCAATCATCTATAGGCAAGATCTATAACTAATTGGCTAACAATGAAAACTACTTTTGAGAAATGGTTCAAGAGCATTGATGATGAGCACTCACTTTTGGCTCAGCTCACACAATTAAAGAAGAAGATTCATGAGCCAATGAGAGATTATGTGGCTAGGTATAATAAGATTATTCACAAAATTCCCCAGGCTAAAAGAACAACTACTGATAACCAACAATGTTTCTTTACCAACTCTATGCCTCCTGATGTTGGTTTCCATCTCAGAAGAAATAGGCCAGTTAATCTTGATACTACATAGAACCAAGCTATAGAGCTTGAAGATGATTTAATAATAGCAGGGAAGTGGAGAAAAGATGTGCAAATTCATCAAGGACAATCTCAAGCTTCCACTTCTTCGACTGATCCAGTTGTCCAAAGATTAGTCAATGATATGATTGCCTTGAAGAGGCAAATTCCAAAAACTAGAGGTTCTTACCCACAACCCTATCAAGATATAAGTTGGAAACAACCAAACCATCACAATTATGGGTGAGCTTTGCAACTCCTTGTTGGCTCACAAAGATTGCAAATAGAAGGTCCTCCTGATAAAGGTTCTATGTGCTCTTTTCATCTCACTTCAAGTCATGATGGGAGTTCTTGTCTTGATATGATAAGGCATGTTCAAATGGGAAGCACAAAGGATGAACTCGGCAAATTCACTAAAGCAGAGAAGATTCAAGAAGTACTTGGTGACTCTGGATCATTTTACCTTGAATATGAATCAGATTCAGAAAGAGGTGGTAATATTTTGGTAACTCTTGAAGACCCTACATGTGCAATCCTTACAAGGAATCAATGAACCTCCCAACCTACTCCTTTTGCAAACTCTACTGGAACTAATTTCAAGGGTAAGGGTCGTGCAAGTAATGATTCTCCCTTTCATGCAAAGACTCCTGAAGTTAAGATTTTACAAAGAAATACTAAAAGTAAAAATACTTCTTCTCCTTCATCCTCTTTTGACATAATTCAATTTTGCAAAGCCTCAACTATCCAACTTTCCACCACCAAATATTTGAAACTGAACCCGAGGGAATTAGACAAGTTGGTCAAATATGTAAAAGGAGATCCTTCCTCAGAGCCCTCAGTGCATAAGTGTGTGGTTGATAATGATTTGTTTGTTGCTGGAAAACCTACGTCTACTTCTTGCCCTCCCACTAATTTGATTAATCCATGTGCCTTTTACAATGCTGAAGATAAGCTCGATACTGAAGTTCTGAAACCTAGATGAATTGACCATGTTCTTAAAAGAAAGGAAGAATCAACTCCAAGATTTGAGGGCAGTTTTGCAACGTTGTCGAGAACATGGTATCTCCTTGAATCCAAAAAAGTTAGTATTCTATGTAACCAAAGGCAAGCTATTGGGGCATATTGTTTGGAAGGAAGGTGTCAAGATTGATACTGAAAGATTTAATGAAATCCAACACCTCAGCCTCCCTTCAAATAGGACTGGAGTAAGGTTATTTTTCGCTCAAGTAAATTTCCTAAGATGGTTTGTACCTGAATTTGCAGAAGCTACTAAGCATATTATTAGTTTGTTGAGTGAGAGGTACCCTTTTAATCGGACTAATGAAGCTAAGGAGGCTTTTGAAAAGATTAAGAGTTCAGCTGCCAATGCACCAACCCTCATCAACCCAGATTTTAAAAAGGATTTTATAATATACTGTTATGCCTCAGAACATACAATGTCGGGACTATTGCTACAGGTAGATGGATCTGGGACTGAAGCGCCCATAGCATTCATGAGCGTCCCTCTTAAGAAACATGAACTTAAGTATTCGCTCTCAGAGAAGAAAACCTTCACCATGGTTAAAGTTGTAAAACAATTCCAGTATTATATTCTGCATTCTCACTCTGTGGTTTTTGTTTTGGATTCTGTAGTAAAATGCATTTTGACTTAGCAGGAAGTTGGGCTTAACAAAAGAGCAATATGGGTAACCAAAATTTAGGAATATGATTTGGATATTTGTCCTACAAAGATGGTTAAAGGACAGGGTTTATGCAAATTAATTATAGAAAATAAGGTGGAAACAGATGAAGAGGTACCATTGACTCTGCTTGTAGGGTTGCAGGATACATGGCTTTCTGATGTGGCTTATTACCTGACCTATGGTAGTTGCTCGTGTAATTTGTCAACTAAAGAACAAAGGAATCTCAAATTAAAAGCAGCTAAGTATGTTATCTGGCAGGATGTTTTGTATAAAAAAGGCTTGGATGGTACCTATCTAAGACGTAGATAAACCATAAGCTTCTAGAAGTTTATCATGATGAAACCTGCAGTGGACATTTCTCATCCTCAGTAACCACTTTTAAGATTTTAAAAAATTGTTTTTATTGGCCTGGTATGTTCTGTGATGCATATATTTATGTTAAGGGATGTGAAAAATGTCAACTCTTTTCTAGAAAACCATAGTTAGCTGCTCTACCTTTGAAACCTATGGTAATAGATGAACCTTTCAGACAATGGGGTATTTATTTTGTAGGCCCAATAAATCCTCATTCTAGTGCTAGCCATATGTATATTCTGACAATAACATATTATTTTACTAAGTGGGTGGAGGCTATCCCCATTGAGAAGGCGAACTCAGAGGTAGTATGTGATTTTCTCACAGATTGCATTTTAGTCCATTTTGGGGTCCCTCAGAAGATTGTTGCCGATAATGCATCATATTTCTCTTATGAGGAATTGACCATGTTCTATTATGAACATCAAACTACTCTTTCACACTCCTCTAATTACTTCCCACAAGGTAATGAGTTGGCATAATCAAGCAACAAGAACTTGGTAGTAATCATGAAGAAGTTAGTTGATGATAATGCCCAAAACTCCCACAAAAAGTTATATGAAGCCTTAAGGGCAGATAGAATTACCCCTAAAAGAGAAATTGGAATGACACCTTATGAATTGGTGTCTGGAATTGGTGCAAAGGTTTCTTTACCTCTGGAATTGGCAGCAGTGAAGCTTCAAACTACAATTGAGGACTCCTTCTTCCAAAATGCTCTAGAAAAGAGAGTCATGTATTTGATGAAGTTGGAAGAAGAAAGAGAGATGTTAGTGGATAGAATTACTGAACATTAGAACAGGGTGAAGAAAATATTCGATATAAGAGCTCGACGAAGAGGGTTACTCAAAGGGGATGAAGTACTATTGTGGGACAAGAGAAGAGAACCAAAGGGTGCCCATGGCAAATTTGATTCATTGTGGAAAGGTTCATTCAAGATCCATGAAGTAGTGGGACCGAAAGACCTGAAGCTCTATAAACTTTGAAATCTGTGATCAAGAGTTCAAGTACATAATAGATTAGTTGTTTGTTTTTGTCTTTTTGGTGTGTGTCCTTTTGTCTCCATTCTATTTTGATGTGCAAACCAGAGATTTAGAGTTCTTTGCACTTTTCACAAAATGCAATCCCTAGTCAGAGCCAATGCTACCTTGTCATTCATCCCTCATAACGAGAGTGAGTCACCTTGCAAATTTTTTAGTTGAGATCTTGTCTTGTTTAAAATTTGTTGGCTCAATCCCTAATCTGCTTGTAAATCATTTCTAAATTCTTAGCGTTAATTTTCAAAGGTCTTCTTGAACCTCAAGAACCCCTCGAACCATCTTAAAAAGAGTTCATAGTGTTTATTTAGGTACTGTAGGTTCTAGGTTGTGTCTAAGACATTTTCAGGCTAACATTCACTTAAGTGTTTTTCAGCAGCTCTATTCCATGGTCATGGGTGATGTTTTGTATACTCTTTCTCTAGACTGTGAACTATTTGAACTTAGTTCAAACAGTTCAGTGATTTTCAACATGTTCGATGAAGTTCAAAAGGCTAACGACAATCAACAAAGCTAATCTTTTTAAAAGGAAATCTCCTTGGTGCAACGTATTCCTTGAACTACATGAACCCTCATGAAGTCAGTTCAAATTGTTCATGTATGTTCAAATCAGGTGGGTCCCATAGACTAAACCACGTGATGGTGCATTTATTGCCAAGTGTGATGAAGATCTGACCATATCTCGGGCGACGTCAAACTACCGAGTTTTGAAAGCAAGTAATCATTTTTGGGAATGGGCAGTTATGCTGAGAGTACCATTATGCATTCAATACACATGCATGATGTCAAATCCCAATGCTCAACACATTTGAGTTGATGGCCAAAATTAATGCACTAAATGAGCTTTTGTCACTTCATTTGCTATAAGGTATGAAGTGGTTAATTTTGAAACCTATTATTCATTGTTGTGGAGTATTTGATAGAAGTTTTGTCTGCTGGTAGTTGTTCGATTGGTTTTGACTAGGAAGGTGAGTTTTGATTCCTATCTTCTCTAGTGATTTTTAGCTGTTTTTCTCTCTAGTAACAAAATTGCTAGGAGAAATAAGGGTTGTTTTTTATGAATTATGAAGTCCACTCTGCACCTTTTCAGAAATATTTTCAGTCTTGCTTGAATAGAACCCATTGTCAGTGACACATACTTGAAAGGAGAGAATCTAGAGGTCTTGAAGGAAAGGGTATTTAAAAATATTGGTGGTTCTTTTGGTTTAGAAATTCTCAGTAGTGTCTTGATAGAGGCGGTAGCCTTTCCTCCTGCTATTCCTTGCCCAAAAATTAGTTAGGGAGTGCATTGCAAGGTATGACCCTATCTCTAAAAATATCAAGAGGGACAATGGTGAAACCCTCCTTGTGATTAATAGGGAAGTCATTTCTTCTATTTTTAAATTGCTTGATTATAAGTTCTCAAATTTTTTTCCCACCCAATCAGTCACTGAATTCAATGTAGACAAAACTGGACACCAGAACAATATAGCGAAGCACTGGTTGAGAGTTCCTTAGAGGGGTGGCTCTAGGTTACCTAAATATCCCAACAAAAATCACATGCTTCCCCACATCCATGATGTTATGTTGTTGTTACACCAAGTTAGAGGTTCAACTAAGGTCTACAACTTTGATGACTGGAGTTACTGTTATGTACAACTGGTGTTGGAAGGAAAGCAGTTCCTTGACCGGACAGAGCTTATTGCTGATTCCATGAGGGAACAGCTGAGCATGGCAAAGAAGTTCAAGCAAAATTTCTTTATGTCTTCATATTTGATATATTGTCTGGCATGTGTCAAAGAAATAATGGGAATTCCTAGGCAACTTGTTGAAGGGGATGTTTCTGTATATGAATTTTATCCCATGCTGCAAAAAGATAATGCATTGCAAGATTTTAGGAGAGTGCATAATGCTTTCTTGGGAGACTTATGTTATGAATTAAAGAACACAAAATCTAAGAGGATGTCTAAAGATGCTCAGACCCTAGTGAAAAGATATGGTAGTTTCTTTGTTCAGTTTCCTCATTTCTGTTATATAAGGGTAGGTGGTTTTGAAGAAGAGCCTTTTAGACTTCCTCATTTTTGTTCAGATTGTTTTGTCCTTGCTGAGATTTGTAGGTAGTTTTCTACTATAATTAAGAAAGCTCAACCCAAAGATAAATGGGAGGATCATTTCCCTGTTCAATTGGGCATTTTATCTTGTAGTTCAATGTCAGATGAGTTGAGCATAGGAGCTGACTTGAACAATTTTAATTTTTAACTGTATCATGAAAGGAAGGGTTATGATAATAAAGGTTTCTCACAGAGTCTTGGTTTGATGTCGCACCTTCCTATCCCACACTTGGAGGAATTTTGGAAAGATTGTTGTGATGAGCTTGAAGTGTTTGAAAGAGAAAATATGAGAATGGTTTTGGAACAGGTAGTTTCACTGCAAGTGAAACTTGATATAAGTGGGATCGAAGAGGATTATCTGGAGTTATTTGAACCTGGGTATCAAGATCAAAATGAACCTAAAATATCCTACATTAATTGGGATGTGGAAGAGGAAGATGATATACAGCTTAGAACAAAAAGAGTCTCAAAGAGAATTGTAGATTGGGTTAATAAGAAAAGAGCGATGAAATCAGGCATCAAGATTAGTCCTCCAAGAGATAATGTGGTTTCTCTACGTTCCCCAAAATGCTTTTCTAACACCACTTCTATGACTGTCCATGCAGGTAAAAATAAGAGGTCATCTCACACCAAGAATGAGCCTAATCCTACTTTGAACTTTCCTACTCCTTGATACACAAGGTCACGGAGTGTTGCACAAAAGAAAATGGACCAGGTCAAAGACATAGAGGTGAAAGACAAGATCCTTGACACTCAGATTTTTGAGGTTGAGGAACTTGATAGTGACATTGTCAACACTATGGATTCTCATGCAATAACTGTAGCCATGACACCACCACCTAAAGTAACTAGAGGATTGACTAGTTCAAGCACAACTCCCAAATGGTTAACTACTTTAGTAAGCAAAAAATGGAGCTCGATCCCAGTGTCTATCCCAATTCAGGACATGGTGGTGAAATACATGGAGAAAGGGCCTAAACAAAAGAAGTTCAAAACAACCACTAGGTTCCATGGACGTTGATGAAAAGACCGAGAGATGGATTACTGTAATCACTTCCTATAAACCCAAGGAAGAAAGTAAAGAAATAAATCCAGAAGATTTTGAGGTCACCGAAGTGGATCTCGGAAACATGAGTAGGGATTATGATAACCACCTTTTCAATTTGATGGCTAAGAAGATGCTCACCAGGTTAGAGAAAGATGGGCATAAGAAAAGAGAACCGAAATGAAATGTCAAGATTATAGCTCAATTCATTGATAGCATAGGTTGTTTTGGAGCACTTCCCATATCACAAGCTTCAAAAAGTTTTGATCCCACTTCACTAGAGAACAAGAAACTGATAAATCAAGTTCAACGAGCCAAGAGAATCACAGGGGCCCTAGAGAAATGGATTGAAGGGGTGATCAGAGATGGCAAAAAATATATTACAAATTCTTGGAAGTTATGCGATGAAATGCAAAACCTCACTGCGGAATCCAGAATCAGATTGTGCCATGGGAAAAGGAAGAGCATAAATGGGAAAATGTATTACCCATGTTCACCAAGATAGAAAAATATGGAGTCACAAAGTTTTTAGTAGAAAATTCAATTAAATTGGTAACTGATGAGTGCCAGCTCTTCGTATTGAAGAAGACTATAGCGTCGTGGGTAATTACATTCAAGTCTATGATATTTGATGCAAAGGCCTCTGTTTACGAGCTTCAAGAACTTCTGTGTAGCTTGGTTAATGATAATAAAGTGGTTAACCTAGACCATGATTGGCAACTAGGACTTTGTGGGCTGAATACATAGGACACGGTAAAGGCATTTAAGCTACACATGGAGAAAGTTAAGGCCAAAGGCAACTTTACTTATGAAGATATAACACAAATCACCCAAATTGAGTCCATGATGTTCATTAGTAATGATCACTTACCTAAGAATGTCGAGAAAATGGTGAAACACAGGTGGGAAAAGGAAGCCACAAAAGCGAAGATCAATGCCATAAAGAATCTGAGTCAGTCTATAATTCAAGAGCTTGCAACCACCCATGATGCCTAGAAACATGGAGGAGGGGATGACGATGGAGATGAGGCATAATGTGATGCTTAAGCTTTTTTTTTATTTTTATATGCTTTTTAAACCTTGCAATGACTTTGGGACATCTATCCCCTAAATACTCTATTGGTTTTTATAACTATTTCAGAGGAGGTCGGGTTTTTAGGGAGACCTCCTCTATTCTTCAAGAGACTTCTATAAGACTAGATGAAATAGATTTAGAAAGGGTTAGAAAGGGAGACAGGGATTTTAGAATTTTTTTTTTCGTTTGAAGGAAGTGATCAGTTTTTCCAGAATCTGAAATTGGAAAGAACTTATGTGTGCATCTTTATGTCTTTTTTGCATGGAATATACATATAAAAATCATATGCATTTTGAGGTGGAAAATCTTCGAGTTTGAATCCGTAGAGTAGTGTTTCTTTTCAAATATTAATCCAATCAAAATACCTATGATTACCTTTCTGATGATGAATGTTGTTATTAATTTGGGGCTTCTTTCTATGTTGTTTAGAAGGATATTTGTTTGAAAGGAGACTTTATTTCTCTTGTTTATTTTAATGAAGTGCTGAGTCGGTGTTATTGAACTTTGTTTTGATTACTTCTGATTTTCATGTTGAAGCATCTTGAAGAATGTTTTTTCTAAAATATTTGTAAATTACTCACCTCTCATCTAAGAATGAAGTAGGCAGCCTTACGTGCTTTCACGTTAAAAGCATATCAGTTTCATTTAGTTAGATTATTCCCTAAATAACTAATGAGGGAGCTGTACCTATCTAAAATTCAGAGGGAAGTGATGTATGTCACACTTACCCAACTATTTAGTTGAACTTTTGTCTTTCAAAGAGGGTAATGAAGTTTCAAATCAATTCAATTAAAAGAAAGACAAAACCTATTCACTAACACCATCAAATAATCCATTTTCTTATAAAATGGTTTGAATTTTATCAACGAATCATACTTTGGGTCCAATCTATGGACTTTATCAAGAAAATTCTTATAAGCCATCCATCTTTCTTTTCAGACCTATTTTTTATCCAAATCAAACTTATTCCTGATCAAGTCTTCTAGAAAATCAAAATAATGAGGCACTTGGGTTCCTTTAATTCTTTTTTTAAACATTGCATAAAAATCCTTTGGGTCACTGTGCCTCTTTATGCTGACTCTCAAGCAAATAAGGAGAAATAACCTTTTGAAAATGGACCCATCCTCCTTTAAGAATTACAAAATATGAGATTATAGTGTAATCAGGGAAAAATGTGCCTTTACCTCTTCTTGTTAGCTCATCTTCATGTATGTAGCCCAATTGCCACACAACTTCTGAAAATCCTAACCTAAGTGGAACACTAAAAGGAAATATATGTGGCTTTCTATGAAAACCATATACTCAAATAACTATATTCATAGAATATAGAATGACATCCCCCCCATTATGCTCAAGCTTCAATTCTGGCCTTCTTTTCATTGACCTCAAAAAATCATGCAACTCGACTAGAATTCTTGGTGGATTTAGTATCAACTAAGCCCTAAGTCTGGATGCAAAGCAATTGTCAAATATTACATAGCTTGCATCCTTTTGTTAGTTCAGATACTTGATGTAAAGTACATATGCCAATAGCTAACAAGATGAGAGGGGGGGTGAATCATACAAACTTAAACTTCCATAAAATCAATAGATTCAACCTCGGTAACTTATACTTTAGCAACTTAACCAAAAATTGTTAAACATGCAAACTTAAGAACACATAATCATAACAACACTCATAACACCAAATTTATCATGGAAACCTAAATAGGGAAAAACTACTGTGGGATTTTGGACCCACTAAGAAATATACTCTTCTAGAGTATGCTCGGTTAAAAGCAAATCCTGTTAAAGATTACAAACACATTGCTAGATGTGACCTAGTTAAGGGATTTCCCTCAGATCTGTTAGGATCTTCACTTTGTTAGAAGTGACCTTGTTAAAGGATTTCAAACACTCACTTAGAATGTTACCTTGCTAGAGGGTTTACATATAAGACTGTTAAGTCCACTTGATTAAGAGATTTTCTGTCACTTACAAAATAATAGTAATAAAATCTATCTGCAACTTCACATCTAAAATGCTAAAGCAAATTCTTATTTGCTCAAAACAATCTAGTCATAGGACTTATCTTGTCCCTCTGTTGGGCTCTCTACTATGTTATTCAAATAGGTCTTCAAGCTTCTATGCTCGGTAATCACTATGTAGCATCCCTATGCATACACTTGCCCGCATACATTGTTTATCAACAATTCCTTATTTATAAACAATTGCTAACCACTAAATCTCCTTGATCACATTTCCCATGATCAATCTTGGCCATCAGATCTTCAAACTTGACTAGGTTCAATGTATCCTTCCGATTTGAAAATTTCTTACCTTACCTTGGGACTTGCATTCCCTTCTTGGAACTTGCATAAGGTTATTGCGGTTCAATCTGCACTGTAGATCTTTCTGCCATTTTTCCTTTACCATAGATCCTTAACAAACTTCATACATGACATACCAATCATTTATACATTTCTAGCTAATCGTTATCCTTCATTAAATAATGCTTTTATCCATCCCATGCACACTGTCATAACTCAGTTGTAACTCGGCAACTACTAAACTTTACTCGGTAGACATTTTGCCTTCATTAACCGATATCGATAACCTTAGGGTTTACCGACTAGGTTCCTTGCTCGGTAACATAGTATAGTATTAACCTTACAATCAACAACATATGTAGGATATCAAAACAATCTAAACATCATGATCTCATCATTGTCTAACTTGATAATAGTTGCCCATTGAATAACTTATTCCTCCCTTTATTCATCACATTCTTTTTGTGTCTTTTACCGACATCTTAATTCTCTTCTAATCAATCTTTTGAAGATATGGCAACATCATACTAAATTAGATAATCAATTTCTTAACATCAATAACAAAATAATGTTATAAAGATAGTTATCATCCTTCTTTAGTTATATCAATAATCTTCAACAACCTTCTCAATATCCTTATTGAATATCAACAATCTTTCTTACTGTAATGCCAACAATCTCCCCCTTTGGCATTGATTGCAAAACCAACAATTAAATGGTAGTACCAACAAGATATTCAAATTGATTCGGATTTAGATTGTTGTTAGACTTCTCCTCTTATCCTTGATTTGTTGTCTTCTGAAGTTTTCTCCATTTTCAATAGGCTTCTGAGTTGTTGACTTGCATTTAGTCTTCTTCATTTTGCAATCTACTCTCCCTGTCATTAGTCCTCTGTTATTTCCATTATTCAGGGCTTTATCATGCAGTCAACCATTTAGTCTTCCCCCCCTTTGAAAACAATGCCAAAAAGTAAAAGAACTAAATCATGATTTCTTCCCCTGTGAAGTGATTTGCCTTGCAGTGTAACATCTCAGTCTCAATCAGATCAACTTGTCTCTATTCATTTTTTGCACACCTTTAGGTGACCTCCTAAAGTACGTAAATCAACATCAATCCACACATAATATTTTGTAGATTCATTGAATTGATGCTTTCACTAAAATCAGTCAGTGAGTAGAAGATAGCGGTAGGACCCCTAACTTGCTTCTGAGATACTCAAAAGTGTCCCTTGGCAGTGGCTTTGTGAAGATGTCTGCTAATTGCTCCTTTGAACTAATATATTCCAGCACAACTTTCTTCTCTTGAACTTCTTCTCTGAGATAGTGATACTTTATAGATATATGCTTTGTCTTAGAATGCATCACTAGATTCTTTGAAATGTTAATGGCACTAGTATTATCACAGAATATAGTTACTAGCTTGGTAACTTTCTCATTTATACCTTCCAACAGTTGTTTGATCCATGCTATATTGGTACAATTCAATGTTGCAACAACATATTCAGCTTCTGTTGTAGATTGAGAAATACATCCTTGTTTCTTGCTAAGCCAACTTACTAGTCTTTCTCCCAAAAAGAAAGCTCCACTGCTTGTGCTTTTCCTATCATCTATGTTTCCTGCCCAATCAACATCAGTATAAACTTTTAAATCAAAATTATTTCTCTTTTCATATACTAAGCCATAATCTTCCATACCTCTCAGGTATCTAAAAATCCTCTTGATTGTTGTCATATGAGTTTCCTTAGGATCTGTAGAGAATCTTGCTACAATACCTACTACATGTGCTATATCTGGTCTACTATGCACAACATATTGCAATTTTCCAATCATAGATCGGTAAAGTGTCTCATCAACAGATGCAGATTCATCATTCTTTGGTAATTTACAATTAGTAGTCATAGGAGTACTTACTAGTTTAGAATCCTCCATTCCAAATTTCTTCAAGATTTCCTTTATGTACTTGGATTGAGTAATGAAAATCTCATATTTCATTTGTGATATCTGTAAACCTATAAAATACATTATCTCACCAATTAGTGACATCTCAAATTCTTTGCACATTTCATTTCCAAAGTTCTTGCATAAGGAGTCATTACCACAAAATATAATGTCATCAACAAATATGGCTGAGATCAATATTCCATTGTCCTCATCTTTCTTCATGTACATATTGTTGTTTTCACTTGTCCTTATAAAACCAATCTTGATTAAATAAGAGTGCAATCTTTCATACCATGCTCTAGGTGCTTGTTTTAGAGCATATAAAGCTTTGTTCAGTTTGCATACTTGATCTTTACTCTTGTCTTCAACAAATCCTTTAGGTTGTTCAATGAAAACTTCTTCTTCTAGTATACCATTCAAAAATGCAGATTTAACATCCATTTGATATACCTATAAATTTTTGAAAGTAGCATATGCCAACAATGTTCTTACTCCCTAAAGTCTAGCCACAGGTGCAAAAGTTTCACCATAATCTATTCCTTCTTCTTGAGCATAACCTTTGCAAACTAGTCTTGCTTTGTTGCGAATGACCTCACCTTTTTCATCCACTTAGTACTGATTATATTTTTGTCCTTTGGTCTTGGGATTAGTGTCCATGTGTCATTCTTCTTGATTTGATCAATTTCTTTTGTCATAGCATTTACCCAATCTTCACTATTAAATGCCTCTTTCACTATTCTCGATTCAAATTCAGAAATCAGAAATGTGTTCAGTCTCAATTTGTTTCTTGTCATCACTGGATCATCTTTATCTCCTATAATCTGACTTGATGCATGATGTCTTCTGACATATTTGGCTAATATAGGCTTGGTAGGTTCTGTATGATCTTCTTCATCACTCGGTAACTGGACATTATCTTCATTTTCTTCAGCAATATTCTCGGTAGGACTTCTCGGTTGAACATAAACAAATTCTTCATAATCTTTTGGTTCTTTGAATTTCCTTCATCATTTCTTTCTGCAAATTCATCAATTTTCACATTTTCACTTTCCACTATTTTGTTAGATAATTTGATCAGACATTTAAATGCTTTACTTCTAGAAGAACAACCAAGAAATGTTCCTTCTTCACTTTTCTAATCAAACTTTCTATTTCTGTCATCTTTGTAAACATAGCGTCTACTTCCAAAGATTTTAAAGTAACTTACATTAGGTTTCTTGTCATACCAGATCTCATATGGTGTCTTCATAGTTCCTTTCTTCAGCTGAACTCGGTTCAGGGTGTAAACTGCAGTGTTGATTGCTTCTCTCCAAAATGTTTGAGGTACCCTCTTTTCTATCATCAAGGTTCTTGCACAATCCACAATTGATCTGTTTCTTCTCTCAGCTATCCCATTTTGTTGGGGTGTTCTTGGTGCAGATACTTGCCTCTTTATACCATGATCATTGCAGTATAAGTTAAATTCATCAGAAGTGAATTCTCCTCCTCTATCAGATCTAAGACATTTAAGTTGTCTTCCTGTTTCATTTTCAACTCTTGCCTTGTACCATTTGAACATTTGAGAAGCTTCTAATTTTTCTTTTAAAAACATAACTGACATCATCCTTGAGTAATCATCCACAAATAATATGAAATATTTATCACCATAATAACTTTGAACTTTCATAGGACCACAAAGATCAGTGTGTACTAGATCTAAAATTCCTTTAGAAGTGTAGGACTTACTTGTAAAGCTTGATCTTTTCATATTACCCATCTGGCATCCTCGACACATAGCATTCTCTGGTTTTTCAAGACTCGTTAGACCTCTTACTTGGTGCTTCTTACTTATTTTGATTAGATTATCAAAATTTACATGACAAAACCTTTTATGCCATAACCAGGTATCATCTATCTTTGCATAAAGAAACTTGTTTCGAGTTGAGTCAAGATGAAATGCATTACGTTTTGTTTGTGTCCTGGTAGTAGCTAACTTTCCATGTTTGTCATGAACTTTGACAATTCCTTTCTGAAATTCTATTCGGTATCTTGTATTGTTTAGCTATGCTACACTCAACGAGTTGTATTTCAATCCTTCAACCTAGTATACATCATCAATTAGCATTGTCAAGAAGTGTTATACATCCTTTACCTTTCACCGGACATGGTGCATCATTACCAAAGCTTACATAGCCTCCATCATAGTCTTCTAATTTAACAAACTTGTGTTTATCACCTATCATATGATGTGAGCATCCACTATCTATGATCCAAGAATCATTATTATTTATGTGAGATATTAGGGATTTTTCTTCTTACCTTTCTTCATCAGATCCATCTTTAATAGCCACATAAACAACTTCCTTAGTATCGGTTTCATCAGATTTGTCATCATTGGATTCCTCATCTGCTACTAGACATGTCTTTCTATCTCTCCTTCTGAAGTCTCGGTGTCCTCTGTATTGGTTATCTTTCTACCTGTTATCTTAGTATTCTCTCTTTTCACTAGATTCTTTGTCAGTGCAGTTAGAAGACATATGTCCTATTTTATCACAATTGAAACATTTTAAAGGTAGCTTTCCTTTATACTTACCTTTTCCTCTCGGCAACCTTCTGGCTAATAATGTTTCAAATTCTTCTTGCTTCTTGATTTCCTCATAGAGTTTGTGCACTTTTTCCATGTTCATGCGAAATCTTTCACTTGCTCCACTGTGATCTCCTTTAGAGTACTTACTCATTCTATCATTGTAATCATCAGATTCACCGATATGAAAAGAACTAAATGCAGATTCTATTTTATTTACTGAAGACCCACTGTTATCAAAATTACTTAACTCAAATGCATGTAACTTACCAATAGTAGCATCTAAAGAAACTGGCATGTTAGGTACAGATCTCAATTCATTGATTGCAGAGACTTGAATAGCATAAGCTGGTAAAAGGGTTCTCAACAACTTACTTGTTATATCCTTTTCTTCAATAGTTCTGCCTACTCCTTTAATTTGATTGACAATCTCCTTTAGCCTTGTACTGTATTGGGTTATGTTCTCACCTTCATTCATCCTCATGGATTCAAGTTGTCCTCTTAGACTATCTAATTTTTCTCTTTGAACATGTTCATCACCTCCATACACATGTGAGCTTAATCCACATTGCTTTTGCATCATTGCAACATTCTAGATTATTAAACTTTGAGTCGGTCAATGCTGATGTTATTTCAATCATAGCTTGAATATGTTCTTTCTTTGCTTTAATCTCTTCCAAGGTCATAGGGTCAGTTCTCAGTGTAATGTAATCATTATCCAGATAATATGTTGCATATTCTCCAATTCCTGATAAATGTAGCTTCATCCTTTTCTGCCATGTGGAGAAACTTGACTTGTTCAGCTTTGGTGCATCCCTTTTATACATCTTTGGATCTTTGCCTCAAGTACCTTTAAACTTTTTCTTTCAGAGTCCTTAGCTCTAATACCAATTGTTAGCTCTGATACTTGATGTAAAGTACATATGCCAATAGCTAACAAGATGAGAAGGGGGGGGGTGAATCATACAAACTTAAACTTCCATAAAATCAATAGATTCAACCTCGGTAACTTATACTTTAGCAACTAAACCAAAAACTGTTAAACATGCAAAATTAAGAACACATAATCATAACAACACTCATAACACCAGATTTAACATGGAAACCCAAATAGGGAAAAACCATTGTGGGATTTAGGACCCACTAAGAAATATACTCTTCTAGAGTATGCTCGGTTAAAAGCAAATTTTGTTAAAGATTACAAACACATTGCTAGATGTGACCCGGTTAAGGGATTTCCCTCAGATCTGTTAGGATCTTCACTTTGTTAGAAGTGACCTTGTTAAAGGATTTCAAACACTCACTTAGAATGTTACCTTGCTAGAGGGTTTACATATAAGACTGTTAAATCCACTCGATTAAGAGATTTTCTGTCACTTACAAAATAACAGTAATAAAATCTATCTGCAACTTCACATCTAAAATGCTAAAGCAGATTCTTATTTTCTCAAAACAATTTAGTCATAGGACTTATCTTGTCCCTCTGTTGGGCTCTCTACTCTATTATTCAAACAGGTCTTCAAGCTTCTATGCTTGGTAATCACTATGCAGCATCCCTGTGCATACACTTGCCCGCATACATTTTTAATCAACAATTCCTTATTTATAAACAATTGCTAACCGCTAAATCTCCTTGATCACATTTCCCATGATCAATCTTGGCCATCAGATCTTCAAACTTGACTAGGTTCAATGTATCCTTTAGATCTGAAAATGTTTTACCTTACCTAGGGACTTGCATTCCCTTCTTGGAACTTGCATAAGGTTATGCTGAAGGAGAGAAGACACCATGCCAGCACTGGAGCACTTGCCTTACATCCCCCTATAGCTCCTTCTCTTTTAGTTGGCCAAAATTTAAACTATTTCCACTGACCTCTAACAAATAAGATATTAAAGACCCTTTTTAACATTTGTTTTGGCCACTCACTCTGTAACACATGGCAGCTCTGGGACAGATGGCAGCTTCCCGCAATGCCGCAATGAAAAGGACAATTAACAAAAGTCTTAGCGGCATTGCAGGGACACTTAGCAAGGACTAGAGAACACTTAGGTAATAAAAGATAGACTGTGGGAAGCCTAAGTCGGGAACCAAGACCTAAGAAAAGTTAAAAATTAAAAGTGATCAGGGTATAAAATAAAAACCTAGAGACATAACATGTGTTGGCATGTTCGGCATAACTGATGAAGATGAGATGATGGTGGATGACTGTATCGATAGAGGAAGATGACATGATCAATTATTTATATTGTCAGTGATGGCAACCCAGTTCAATTGATGTTTAATGATGTTTATAGTTGGTTTTCGATGATTGACTTGATGGCTAAGTGATTTGGTCTACTAGAGTAAGAGTTTGACAATTTGATAGAGTTTACCGACAAGACTGCGAATTAGGATCTTAATTTGTAAAGCAAATAAGTTTTGATGGAATCAGGTGATTGGCAATGTTTGGTGACTTGTGGTTTGATACATAAGCTTTTATGATGGATTTTAGTATGTAATCAGAACCACATCCTATGATGGTTATTGGAAGGCATGTTTTGAATTTTTGATGAAGTTTTTCTAGGGTTTAAGAAGGGTTTAGGGATCAGTAAGAATTATCTTAATTGGTAATGATTTTTGGTTTGGTGGTGATCTACATCAAGTTCACGTGTTGATGATAATGTGACACAAACCACTTAATGAGTTTGAAAGATGTTTTGGCGCGTTTGGAGAACAATTTTCTTGGGAATGTGCAAAGTGCTCAGTGGAATGTGCTAAGGGTTTTACTTGTACCAGATCAACTTGCTGTGATGATTTATGATCATTCAACGACCAATACTCATTTATAACTAATTGTAATGATCCCTATGATGATCTGTAATGAGTTGTAAAGATCTATGATGATCTATGTAGTAATTCTTAGGGTTTTGATGCTGACCTAGTTGTAAAAGTTATTTATGTTGGTAAGGTTTGTTGGCATATGGACACTCCAATGAGACATTATGTATGATTGAAGGTTTTGTCATTGATGGCAACCTTGCAATCCTATGGCACCGGCAAGACATTATACCAGCAAAACATTACTCAGGCAACCTTGCAATCCTATGGCACCGGCAAGACATTATACCGGCAAAGCATTACTCAGGCAACCTTGTAATCCTATGGCACCGACAAGACATTATACCGGCAAAGCATTACTCAGGCAACCTTGTAATCCTATGGCATTGAC
Organism: Cryptomeria japonica; assembly: GCF_030272615.1. Taxonomy (NCBI): domain Eukaryota; kingdom Viridiplantae; phylum Streptophyta; class Pinopsida; order Cupressales; family Cupressaceae; genus Cryptomeria; species Cryptomeria japonica. Next base: position 357,811,850 of record NC_081405.1, on the reverse strand, counting down.
AAAACATTACTCAGACAACCTTGCAATCCTATGGCACCAGCAAGACATTATACTGACAAAGCATTACTCAGACAACCTTGCAATCCTATGGCACCAGCAAAGACATTATACTGGCAAAGCATTACTCAAACAAGGTAGTGCACCAACATCAGCAAGACCAATCTACATCGGCATCGGCATAGAAGATATACACCGGCACAAAGGCCGACAGGATTTTTGATATGTAATATTTTGTTTATTATTGTAAGCCAACTTGGTAAATTGTAAAATGACTCTTGTATATAAAAGAGATCATTGTAGTCATTTGTAGGATATGGATGTGAAGCATAAATAAATTATAAGGCTGATCTAATGTGTGAATTGTAGGTCAAGGATATATGTAAAGAACAAAGCAAGAACCGGTACTAAATCTGGCATTGAAGATGCTATTGTAAAGCAGTACAAAATATTGGATTTGTGTAAATCCTCATTGTAAGTTAGTGTGACTTCTTATTGAGCAGTGAGCTCTAGGCAGTTGGCCTTCCTGCATGTGCAGGCCCCTATTGTAAGTAATATTCTCTTATTGGCCAGTAAGTGAATATTGTGGGTCTCAAATCCCACCGAGGTTTTTCCCACACCGGGTTTCCTCGTTAAACATCTTGTGTTATGGTGTTCTTTTCATGTGGATGTTTTTGATTCTGTTATTTGTATTAATTCTTGCATACCGGTATACTGTTACTTTATGTTCTGCCTATTCAATTTTAAGAAAATATCATTACCGATTAGATACTGATTTACCCCCCCCTCTCAGTATCTATGGGAACCCTAACAATTGGTATCAGAGCCTGGTCCTCTATTTTCAGAAGCCTAACAGCTTGAGGAAGATCTTGACACCGGTAAAGATGGAAAATCTGATGAAGCAACTTGAAGGAGCTCTTACTGACTATGATGCAGAGAAGTTATAAAATATGAAATTAGAAAATGATTTAAAAGCAGCTCAGGACATTATTCAGGCACTTCAAGAAAATCTTACCATTACAAGAAACAAGAGAAGAGAACTTTGTGAAAAATTGCAAAATGAGAATGATGAAAAGGAATCACTAAATGATATGATAAGCAAATTGAAACAAGAGATCATGACAACAAAAAATGAAATGCAGGATATGACTATGAGATTTTGCAAAGAGATTGAGGACAGAAAGAAGAATGAAGAAGAACTGACTAGAAGATTAAGTGATGCAACAAATGAGAACACAAGACTTAGCTATGAAAATGACATGTTGAAGACATATCTGATGCATACTCAGAATGACTCAAATGAACTAATGAGACAAAAAGAGATCTTGGAAAGGGAATTGGAAACTGCAAATCAACACAAAGAAAAATTCAAGAAAATCTCAGAAGAACTTGGTACCTTATTGAAGAATCAAAAACCCAAAGGTGACACTTCTGGAATTGGATTTGAAGTTGGAGAAAGCTCCGGTACTGCAAATAACCAGGATCACAACAAACTGGTAAGACCTAATACTTACAAATTAAATGGAAAATGCTTTAACTGTAATAAATATGGTCATAGGGCAAATGAATGTAGATCTAGGAATTATCAGAACATCAATCCTCCCATCGGTCAATGCACCAAATGCAACAAAATTGGTCATAACTATGAAAATTGCAGAATGAATGTAAGATGTTATGTTTGTGGAAGATTTGGTCATTTATCAAATAAATGCAGAACACAAACCGACATAGGTTATGGGAAATCTATTCAAAAAAATAATGTAACTTGTTATGCATGTAACAAGATTGGTCATATTGCTAAATTTTGTAGAAGTAAAGGTACACTGGTAGATAACAAAAGTACTAGCTTGAAAGGTAAGGAAAAGGTTGAAGAGGTTAAGCAAGAATTTTCAAAACAATGGATTAGAAAAGGTGATCTAAATATTGGGGTTACTCCTCCACTGGTAGAACCAACAAATGCTTCACCGACAGGACAATATGATGCTCCACCAGTAGGACATAGCAACGCTCCACCGACAGGATGTTTTTAATCAAATTGAAGAAAATTATCTTGAGGGTTTGGCAATCAAATGACACATGTGCTATTATTCCCTCGGTTAGAGAAAAGAAGTTGAAAATCCTTCATTACTGGAAAATAAAGTTGAGCTAATACATTACCGACAAGAAATTAATGTGGTAGGTAGAAGAAAAGAATTTATAAAATAAAGTTTTTGGTTCCATTTCATTTCACCATGAATTCAAACTTTCAGAGAGTGCGAAGATTTCTGAGCTAAGGCATTCCGAGCAAAGAGGTAAAGCACTTCAGCAATCAATCCATCCAAAGGCAGAAAAAGGTATTTATCATCATGGCATCCTCCTCTACACCTGAATTCATAGCAAACCCTATAGTAGTCGAGGTTATAAAATGACCTAGGCTCGTGTTTCAGCTAGTTCCTGAGGTAGCTAAGAAGGATGACAACACAGGTGCTTTTTCCCAAATTTCAAAGGGTGTTGTTTATGGAGAAGATCCTAGAATGTATATTCATTGCAACATAGAGGAATTAGGTGATGAGGAAATTAAAAACATGTATAGGTCTGTTATATGTGACAATGCCGAAAATGTGAAACCTGAACATAAAATTGTTGAAACCCTAGGATTCACTGAAATCCTCTGCATTCTTGAATTTCCCAAGGAAGTGGTTAGGATAGTTCTAAGCAGGGTACATGGCTCATTCTTTTGGCTTGACTCAGTGCATAAAATTACAAAGGTAGCTGTGAAAGCAGTAACAGGGTTACCTTCCACCAATAGCAGACCCGACAAAACCAAGAAGGTCTCCAATGACTTGGTAACAAACTTAACTGGTGCAACATCCGACAAGAGATCATTGAGGGTTAATGATGTGACCGATACAAATGTTAGATTTGTTAGCATGATTCTAGGTTACAAAGCAACTCATGCTAATAGGCTTAACTTAGTTTCTAGTTTATGCGTAAAGAGTGCTTATGACATGGTTAAGGACAATGTAAAAATTGATATCTGCGAATGGTTAAAGGATGAGTTAATTGACAATTTAGAAAAAATCAAGAAGGATAAGAAAGAAACCCTTAGATTTGGAAATTTACTTGTATGCTTAATGCTACATATAACCAAACAGGCTCCCAGTATAGGGTACAAGGATTTTGGATTCGACATACTGGTAGGAAAACAATTGTCTGACTTATTCAACAACATGGGTGAAAACAGAGAAAAGAATATCAATGAGTATTTTCAAGCACTAAAGGTCAGAATGAATAAAAGAATCAGAATATTACAAGAAATTGTCAACAAATACAAGGATGATATATGCTTTGTGATAAAAAAGGATGAGATTTGGATGGAAGCAGTCATCCCAAGAACAATCTGGGTTACAGAGATGGGGTATGAAACAGATGACCACATAGTGGAAACTTATGCCAAAGCACTTCTGGAAGCCCCCAATGAACCAAAGGAAGAAGTATTTGGTAGTGCTGAGACCATCGAAAGTCAAATTCAATCTAAAAAAAGAGTAAAGAAAGTTGAGGCATTTGTGAGGAAAGGAACCAAGCAAGAAAAAGCCATAAAGGAAGATGTACGAAAGAAAACTGGCATAATAGAAGATGAGTTGGCAGCCCAACAACCTGAAACTCATCTATCACCGGTAGATACTTCCTCAGAAGGAGATATGCCAGCAACTTTTAAAAGAGTTGTTAAGAAAAGAGACCCCTCACCGGTAACCACTCCTTCACCTAGAAGGACAAGACAAAAGCAACAAGCTGTGAGGTCTCCAGTCAAGAATGCCACACCTAAGAAAAAGCTGACCCCCATAAAGAAGAAGAAGACAAACACTGACTTGGCCCCTTTTGACATATTACTGAATGAGATCACAGAGGAAGGTAAATTGAAAAACATAGGGAAAATCTATGACACCCTATCAGATGATGAGAAAGGACAAGTCGAGGAGAGTGTTATATTACACATGGACATGTATGATGCAAGTTTTAAATGAAATTCCTGATGAATTATATAAAAGACTTGAGGCCAGAAGGCAAGGAATAGTTGAGTTGGATAAGAAAATTAAAATAGAAAAATTACTTGTAGTATACCCAGTCAACTCACCTAAGGAAATTGATGATCTGATAGCTCAGGCCAACTGGATAGTTTTTTCCACTGCACACCGGCAAATATCACTAATAGCAGGTAGAGTTACTGAAGTTTCAAAGGAAACAGAAGATGGTTGGGATACATTCTTGGTTGAAAAAGAAAAACAAGAAGAATATAGGAATCCCAAGCCCATTTTGGTATATCAAAAGGACAAAGGGAAAGGTAAAGTTGGTGGACCACCAAGTATCAAGATTAGAGACAACTTACCCCCACCTCCTTTAAATACTCCACCGGTAAAAACAACAACTGTAGAAGATCAACCGACAGCTAAGAGCATGGACACAGAGGATAATAATCCTAATCTGAAGTCCTATTGTAGCTAGGAAATCGGAAATCATCAAAGCAAATATCAATAATAGCTCAATCACAAAAGCAGATTGCAATGATCAATCCTAACACACTCAATAAAGACATGAAAATGAAACATTCAAAACTAAAGACTATGCAAACCAAATGTAGATCTAAATGCTTCCTTCATGCGGCTCCATTATCCTTCTTTCTTATCCAAATAGCCTTTGTTTGTGGATCTCACCTTCAAGTGCACACACATGAGATGAAAGCAAGTAGACAAGATATTGGCGCAAGAGTACTCGAAGTGTGATTGATTTGACAAAGTGATTAGAAATTCGATAATCTGATTATTAGATTGATAATGTGATTCGACAAAGTGATTATTTGAAAATGCGATCAATTGGGGGTCTTTGATTGAAGAAATTCATCCAATTTATAGACAAATTGGAGAAATGACCAAATTAGCATGATTCAATTCAAATGGAAATTGTAAATCAAAAATGTCAATTATGACAAATTATGACAAATTATGACAAATTATGCACTTTCTATGCAAAATTGATTGATTGATAATTTATGACAAAATTATGACAAATTTCTATGTCAAAATTGATTGATTGTCAATTATGACAAATTGAAATGTCATTCCCATGAAATTAGGAGAAAAATAGGAGAAAATTGAATTAGAAATTAGAAAATTAGAAAATTAGAAAAGAGGAAAATTAGGAATTAAGAAATTAGGTGAATTAATTAATAATTTGTCATTTATTAATTAATTCACAAAAAGAGGAATAATTAGCCAATTAAATGATCATTTAATTGTGATGAGAAGACTTAGGATAAATAAATAATTTATTAATCCTAAAGGGAAAAATGACAAACAAGGTTAAATGATTAAATCATGAAACCCTAGAAGATGAATTAGCAATGCAAAGATGACAATTAGGTCTTGATGAAAGATAATTGATATCGATTTGATTCTGATTAACAAAGGACCAATGTGATAAATGATTTAATTGATAAATGCACCAATTGATGAGGAACAATGACAAATTGATCCAAATTGACATAATTGAGATAGACAACGGTCGATGGCAAATTAATCGCAAAATGACAAAATTGACAAGAGAACAAGAATCGATGACAAAATAGATTGCAAGATGACAAGATTGAAAATGACCACGATCGATGACAAATCAATTGCCAGATGACAAGATTGATAAGAGGAAACAACCCTAATTAGGATTGACGATGTCCAAAATGATGACAAACGAGCACGCACATTGATACGACAGGATAAGATCGATCAAAATCATGACTGGAGAGTGTTGTCGACAAGACCAAATTTGAGGGCGAGACGAATGAAGAATGCAGAAGAAAGACTCGATGCTCGCAAATGATAAAAACCAAGTGTGTGACATAGGAGAAATGTTAATGCGACACAAAAACCCTAAAATAAGGCAATGCGCAAATGTTAAAGTATGACTTCGCAAGCGTTGACCATTTTTAGGTGTCTACATTTTGCCCCTCTTTGAGACAATGCGATTTTAAGCGTTGTTTCAAAGAAAAGTAATGAAAATGCCCCAGACAACAACAATGACATATGCATGCCCCCTCAAGGAATTGGCCGGAAACATCCAGAAAAGAGGCCAATTGATCGATAAGAATGATAGAAAATGATAGGATCAAACGAACTGCCAAGACTGATGGAAGAAATGTTAGTAAGCAAAAATTAGACAGAGGATAGGTAGAGATGAAGAAAAACTTGCTTTCACAAATGCACATAAGTAGGTGAGAACCTTTATTTATTTTAGCAAAGCGGATGCAAAGCATCATGGCATTGAAGGCCAGAGCTGAAATGCAACCCTTTTTTGCAAAAGACAGACACATCGCAAACAAACAGTAATCACAACCAAAAAAGAAAAGGACCATGAACCATCCCGGTCACTCTAAATCACTCAATGACATCATCGAGAAACATAGGAACATGATCAAAGCCAAAGATAAATCAGTAAAAAGATAAGATGCACAAATTCCAACAAGTCAAACAAACATCTTGATCTTCATTGTCAAAAGTTGAAAGTGCTGATAGGGCGATCATGCTGTCTGGTTTCAGGACATGCGGTACCCCATCTAAGATAGGACACAGTTTGGTTTCGAGTATGCCACACCCTGTATAAGACTCATGATAGTGTGCCAAGGACAAATAAATTTGTGGTTGATTGATATGACAAGTGCGATCAGTTTGAATATCTGGTTTGATTGAAAAGTTCATCTGTTTAAGCGTGATTTCATTAAAGCATAGTGTATGATTGCGTGTCATTGGAGGGATGCTCAACGATCTGTCTATGCACAAAGGGATCATTTATGTTTTTCTTTTTGAGATTTTACAATTTTTGTTTGTTTGTTTTGTGTTCATCTTTTCAGGACTTTATTTGACTTTGTAGGGAGTTTTTCAGGACATTTTTCAATTTTGTTGAATTATTTTAGGACATTTTTCAATTTTTGTTTTGAATTATTTTAGGACATTTTTCAATTTTTTGAATTATTTCAGGACATTTTTCAATTTTTTAGAGATTTGTTCAGGACATTATTTGATGTTTTTATGATTTTGCCCTCAATGTCTAGCAAGGCAAGGAATATGACAGATGAATAAATAGGCTTTCTAAAATGATGGTGGATAGAGAGAAGACAAAGGCCTTTTATTATGGAGACAATACGGATGCAATTTTCAAGGGCTATGGCATGATGGGACAAGAGACTAGATATGATAATGTAAAGCAGGAACATGGCATGAGGGACATGTCAAGAGGTTTTGAAACCATGTTTAAATTTTGCATCCTTATTACAGAACAAGATCAAGGAATGAAAAAGAGTGTATGGATAGTGATAAGATATGGATAAGATAAGCAAGACCAAGAATGGATAAGGGACATGGACTGAAGGTCAGGATTGGCTAAGGGATAGTGGCAGAAAGTTGCAATAAGCTATGGAATATGGATGAAAGGTTATAATAAGCAAATGGATAAAGACCAAAAGTTATGATGGACTAAAAGCTAAAAACAAGATGAATGATGCTCATGAAGATCCTCAGCCTTGTCAAGATCAAAGGTGGAAAGGGAAACTGGACATGAGGGATGATAGGATATGAAGGGTAATGATAGGGGTTTGGAAGGACAATGAAGGGCAATAGGCTATGAAGGAGGAAACCTGCCCCCAAGTGTGGTGTGCAAGAAGTTCATAGATTATGCATGATGCCTGTTTGCCAGGTTTTCATCACGGTACTTGCCCAAGGCACCTGTTTGCCAGGTTTTCACCAGTGGACGAATTATTTTTTCTTTATTTTTTTTCTTTTTTTTTTTTGGTTTGTATTTTGACTTTTTCAATAGAAGACAGACACATGATAGAGGATTGAAGAAGGACTCAAGTGTCTTTTTGTTTGGATAGAAGCCTTGAAAAACAATGGACCATGACCTTTAAAAGCATGATCAAAGACGTTGGTAGGATAAGGACATGGAAAATGAGATGAAACTAAGGCAAGGATTTATGCAAAGGATTGGACCAAAGGGATTGAAGGATGGAAAATATGAATTGGATAATGGATAGGGTATTGGAAGAATTGTGCTTGAGTGGATGGAAATGTTGGCAAGATCGACATTGGCACACACCTTGAGGGGTGATGGACTGATGGAGGAAGAGTGGGTTTTGGATATGGAGATTTTGATGAAAGAATAGCTATGGATTTTGGGGCATAAGGGCCCAAAATGGATGAAGAAGGTGATGGAGGAACAAATTTGAGAGGGTTGGATGGAGGAATAGCAACTTTGGATGCCAAGTTGGATGTTTCTTTAGGCTTTTGTGCTTCAAGGAGACGCTTAGGGATCCACATGGTTTTTGATTTTTCATCTTTTGTGGTTCCTTGGAGTGCATTGCTTGCACAAGGGATTTAGGAACCCATATATATTTTGACTTTGCTTTATTTTTCTCAGTGGGCGTTTGTGGCCTTTTGGATATTTCTTTTTCTTTATAGATCAATTTGTTCTTTGTTTTGACATGTTGATTAAATTGGACATGTTGATCCTTGAATACATGTGGATTGCTAGACTTATGACGTTTATACTTGGCATCCAAATTGCTTGGAGGGGGAAAGGAATGCATGGATGGATATGAATGAAATGGAGTTATTTTGGATGGATGAAATTTACTCAAGGATGTGTGCCTTTGCTAACCTTGCATAGAGGATGCAGGGATATAAGGACCTAAGATGGATGGAAGGTATGATGGGGAAGGTGTATGTTTTGATTTTGATGGAGGGATACCAACGTCTTGAGGAATTTCACTGAGGCCATGACCCTTAATATTTTCTTTAACATGAAGGGATGCTTGCTTATGGAGATCTACTCCTTTGCCTTTATGAATATCTTGACTTGTAGGATACTCTTTTCTTTGGGAAGAAGACGCGAGTCCATTATGAGGTGGATATGAGATGAGAGAAATAATGAGATCTTGAAGTGGATCGGATTGCACCAAAGTGGAAGAACCAATTGTGCATGTCGAGGGTTCATGAACATCTTGCACTGACATGTTAGAATCATGAGGGGGATTAGGATTGTGAGGGGGGCTAGGATTGTGTAGTGGACATGGTTCAATGACAGGCTCTTCAAGAGATGGAATGGGAGAAATAATGGGATCATCAAAAGAAATACGATCTTGGAGTGTATATGGAGCATTAAGACAAGGAGATGGAGGAACAAAAGGATCTTGTGGAGGATTTAAAGGAATAATTTGATCTTGACAAGGAGGAAGATCATTGGAATCCTCTTTAAAGGTGTTTTTCTCTTGACTTTCAATGGGATCATCAGAAAGGATGGAAAGGATATCTTGATCTTTCTCAGGAAGTGGAATGTCAATGGGATTTGAAAGGACATTGTGTTCATGAAATGGAAGGGGATCGTTTGGGATTGGATGGACTGGGATATCTTGATCTTTCCCGGGGAATGGAGTGTCAATAGGACTTTGGATAGGATGGACAAGAATAGGGGAATCATCATGAGTGTCTGGGAAGATGAGATCCTGGTCAACAATTGGATGGGATGATAAGGTTTCAAGATCTTGATCTTGATCTGTTTCAAGACATGTTTTTGCATGCTCTAAATTATCCTCTTGACATGGGGTTGGACTTTGGATATGCATGGAGGATTCTGACAAGGGATCAATGTTTTGGCATGAAGGAAATGCACTTTGAACATTTGTGATGGATTCTAGCAAGGAATCAATGCTTGAACATGAGGAAGGACTTTGAATGGGGTCCTCTAAAATAGGTAATGGCAATAAAGTGCATGGTGGCATTGGGTCTTGTATTTCTGAAATATGACAAGCATGTGCATCATGAATTGGATTATCTTGGCAATCAATTATGGATAGCCCTTGGATAATTGCATCCTTGGGTGTATTGTTTGATGAGGACAATATGGAAGGTTCTTGTGAAACTTCTAGAGGTGTAGGGATAGATGCCACTGGAGAGTCAATTTGCTTGTGGGCGGATGAGGCATTGCTAGACATAAGTGTATTATCTTGATCTTCTTCAAAGAACTCACTTGGTAGGTTCCTTAAGATCCTTGCAATAAAGCCACCTTTCTTTCTAGGTCTTGACATAGTTGTATTTGTATTTTGAACTTGTTTTTGGTTTGATGTCATGTTTTGATATTGGACTTGGTTCAATTGTTCCGACATGTTTAAAACTTGGCTTGGTGTGTGTTGCAACCTTTGTTTTTGAATGTTTGGTTGTTGTTGTTCACATTGATATGTTGATTGAACTTGTTGATATTCCTGTTGTTCACCAAAAGTGATAACCCAAGACACCTGCAAATCTATCTATGAGATAGCCAATCTCAATCAATGAAACACTTCAGGGCTGGGACAACATAACATAGGATCCTAATGATCCTCCTGCACTTCAGGTTCTGCTAGACCTAGGGGGGACACCCTTTTGATGCATTGAATTCAACAATCACAAACATAAGACTACATCAACAATGAGCAAACAAACCATTCCACAAGCTCACCAAATTAGGTAACATGTACAGATGGGCTGGATCTTATACAAATAATAGGTGAAATAGAGCTTTGGAAGGATAGAACATTAACCCCTAAACATAAAGGGAAATAGATTTATCTTTTAAATTGTTTGATCTGAAAGACATCCCCAAACTTGTAAGATCAGTACCTTATCCAAGGGCAACAAAGTCACACATCAAACTATAAATGAAACCTTATACTGCAAATCCATCTTCATTATTAAATATTTATGCATTTAATGCCTTACATAAATGCATTACTCAGCTCACTCACAGAAAATATCAAATCCAGACACTATATTCCATTATTCATGATTTATTACAGAATTTAAATTCTTCCTTGAAGAATCCCTGCAAACAATCACAATTACCTCCTTGAGATAACAAATATCATCCTCCTTAAGGATCTGATCTGAATATAATGAAAATACAAATCCAGAGACAACTTCTGTGTGAATTTGTACATGCCTTACATACACAAGAACCTACAGCTAAGAACACCTATAGCAAAGAATCGAACTCCATTACTGAAAGGATAACCCTTCTCTGTACAATCTGGAAGAATACTCAGAATTGGAAGCCATGAAAAAATGGAGCCATTCTCCAAATTTCTGGAACCCCTACAACTGAGAAGAATGGGGAATAAAAAGATGAGGGAAGAAAAACAAATCTGCAACTGAATTGCCAAGTGTCCCTTCTCTAACTGAATTTCGTTTCCATGAAAATTGCATCCAAAATATCCCACATTTGCCAAAATTAACCTCATAGTCGGATTCCTCACTCCAAGAGCTTTCTGAAAACATATAACACTTTATACTTTGGCCCAAAATTGAGCCTTGGGCGAATTAATCCTCAACATGGACCCATCATTTAAATTTTTCGAATTTCTCTATAGTTTAAACTATATCATTTATTCATTTAAAATTTGATTTTTGCCTCCATATGTGCTCTGACGCCTTGCCACGTGGTGGGGTCTGATTGGCTGATGGGGTCTACTGGGTGCCACCTGGGATGACACCTCATCTTTTGCCACTTGTCAGCCACGTCATCGCCACTGGGCTGCTTGCTTGTATGCCACGTCATCGCCACTGGGTGCCACCTCACCGGGACCCGCCTGCTAGACCGCTGACTGTACCCACCACTTGTGTGCCACATGGATGGCTCTCGTTCACTTTCGCTATTTCGCAGGGTTTAAACTACGTGCATCTCCCTTCACGAAATAGCACGAGCCGTTGATCTCTCTCGAACTTGCTCGCTCGTTAACCCGACCTTCATCTGCAAAATTTTGCCTGTTTTCCTCGGGAAGCATGCCTGCGTGGGGTCCACTTGGTCTTCATCTAGTCAACTCCTCCATCACCTCGGGAAGTGTGCTCATGCGTGGGCCCGCCTTGGGCGCCCATGGGCACCTTGTGTCAAAAGCCTTTATGGCTTAGACATATTACTATTGTGCAGATTTGGTTATAAACATTTAAAAAAAACACTTCCCAGTCAATGTGGGATAATGCGATTAAGCCTGGGACTGCATTTTTTGAAGGTTTTCAGCTGAGTGCATCCGCCTGGAAGTTTGAAACACCTTCCAAACACCATGCAAAGGAGGAAACGGGCAAAGGTTGTGGATTTCATGCTTTACATCATTGCATAACACATCGCCAATCTTCATTTGGTTTATGGTTTCAATCTCCCCCCTTTGCATATCACATGAAATGCTGGGAATGTGACTGGCATTTTGCATTTGCCATTGAATTTGATTGTGTGTTGTTTGCTACTGCTGGAGGTTTATTTGTTGAAGTTTAAACTTTCCTTTCTTCCACCATATGTTTTAATGCCTCTTTCCAACAATCACGTGGGAATGGAGTTGCTACTTTATTTATGCTGAAGGAGAGAAGACACCATGCCAGCACTGGAGCACTTTTCTTACATCCCCCTGTAGCTCCTTCTCCATTCACATTGCATGGAAGACAACATTAATCTAGGCAAATATGCCAATGGAAATTGCATTGGTATTTGTTGTGAATAAACCATCGCTGGGAGGGGTCTCTTTGTTTGATTTGAACTTTGAATTTTATTTCAAACTGTTGTCTTCACATGCCACACACATGGAGAACAGTAAATGTTTGCAATGGTTGTTATTTATTGAAATCCAACCCAGCATTTGCCATTAACATTTCATATTGCTGAAACTTGTTTTAAACTTCTTTTGCCAGCTAACACATGAGAAAAAAGGGGAGTGTGAACTGTTTGTACTTAATTGAATGTCTCCTTGAAAGTCGCTGGTCTGCTGGTATTAATTCGATCTGCCTTAGATCACAATCAACTTTGAAATCTAAATGGTTGAATTGATCTCCTTGGGTCTCTTTTATATGTTGGTGAATCAATTTGTGTCCTTTCAAATGATGACTCTTGACATCATTCCCTCCTAGCCGACTTATAGATCAAACATCAAAGGGTGCAATTTGAATCTTTGTAATTTATTTGAATGTTTGAAGTATGAGAGCAAAAATTTGCACCTCATAGGGACAAACTTGTCCTTTCTTTTTGTTATTCCTTATTTGACTTCACATCAAATTTGCCTGACAAGCTGCTATCTTGCATTTATCAAAATCTTCTACACCTTGCAATTGAATTTGCTTTAGAACTCCATTTTAATTATCCTCCACCAGCTGAATTACATTTGCTTGGATTTCATTTGCTCTTTTAAACGCTACACCAATCGCCAAAACACATTTGGCTAAATGTTTCAAAAAACCTTCTCAAAACACATCCCATTTACTTTGTACTCACATGCCAATTGCATCACAATCCACATTTAAATATTCTAAAATTCCTCAATAAACAAAGTTGCCAATAAAATAATACGGCACAGGCATGATCCAGGTCGGGCCCCAAAGTGGGTCCGACTAAAAAAAAATTCGTTTCCAAGCAACTGGCCTCTGGAATGCTTCACGGACCTCAAACATACCTCCAGAAATGATCGGCATCGTTTTCGGATCATAAAATTGCATTTTGCATCCTTCAGGCAATTACGCCACAATTTTCACATTTAATCGCGAAGACGTAATTTTCAAACCTATCAAAACACCTTTCTGGAGCTCGCCATCTGACAGGCGTGTACTCTGATATACAAGGATGACATCTACCAAACGGTTTCTCAAGACGAGTCCCGAGCGAAGAGATATTAATTTCCGAAAATGGCCAACTGGCTTTGTCGACACTACAGACCTAATGAAGTCAATGTTCTGGCAACACATGATGCCTTTCTCAAAAATATCAAACAACCTCCGTAGGCTCTCAAATTCGGAACATAGGTACCTTTAAGTACATATTAAATCTTTGAATTCTCTGTTCAATCACCCGACTGACAGGATGAGAATGGCACGCACACAAAAATGGCTACATTAACTGATATAACACTGGAAGTGCGGATAACTGAAATTGATGGCAAAATGAGCTCTTTTGAAAACCGATCAAACGGATTGGTAGAGGCTTGAAATTTGAAACGTAGCTCACCATTTATACCAACATTATCCCAGAACAAACATTTTGACATGACGCTTACTGAGGTAACTTTTACACTTATGCGAAATAGGGCTTCAACTAGCTATCGAAACAGGGACTTGCCAAACCACACAAATTGCAAACAAATTTGGCTTTAAAAACTGAGCAAATGGATTTGTTAGGACTTGAAATTTTGTAGACTGACTCATGTTTATGCGAAGAATTGAATCCACTTTGAATTTATCCATGATAATCAACAGGGCAAAATATGTAATCGCTCAAAGTAGGCTACTCAATAAAATTTGCATTTGTGCCTAAAATGCACTTCTAGCTCACCCTTCAAACTGGGTACCTCATAAACTTATCCAAAATGAATTCTGAAAGTTGCACATCACTGAATAGGCCAAATGAAATGTGTAGGACATGAATCCCGAGCCTTACCCTCTGAAAATCAACTGCTCCCATTTTACCCTCTCGCAAACTAGGCCCTTCAAACTGACTCGTTTAGATACGCAGAGCAAATTTTTGGATTGGCCCTCTAAACTTGACTCAATTTTAATCAGTCCCAACAATTCCACCATTGGTTGAATTATTTGTTGACATTGTATAGTTGGTTGGACATATTGTTGAAATTGGACCATTGGTTGTGTTGGTTGTAAATGTTGGACCATTGGTTGTGTCTGTTGGAAATGTTTGAGCTGTTGAACAATTGGTTGTGATGGTTGAAAATCTGATTGATAGTAAACACCTTCTTGTTCTTGATGTGAAGGCACATAATGTTGTTGTCTCTTTTCTTGAAATTGTTTCATCATCTCTATTTGTGAGAGGAGAGCTGGTATGTCTGATCGTTCGATAAGAGATCTTACATCAATTGGCTCAATATTTGGATTTCGACCTGGAAATTTTTGAAACATTTTGGACATTTGTGATCTATTCTTCGCAATATTTTTCACTCTTTGTTCCAATATCTCATTTTCTTGAGCTAGCCTCTCCTCTAGTTTTTGTATTTGGAGATTTGTTTCATCATAAAAAGTTTGATCAATGTTGCTTTGTTGTTGGGTTGGATAGAATTGTGATTGCATTGTCGGTTGATATGTCGAACTTTGTTGCATCATTGGTGCTTGGAACCTTGTTTCAATAGACATGTCACTATGCAAATGCAATATTTTTGGAATTTTTCAAGGATAATGTATGATATGCAACTAAATGCAAACTAGATAGACGAGCATGCAATCTATGTTTTTGGTTGTTTTTCAAGATTTTGACAAACTTTTGAAATGCAAATCTAAAAAGAGACCCTTAGGAAATTGAAATGATGTCTAGACCTCAAAGGACAAAAGGACCAAGTGACAAAATGACAAAATGACAATGTCTCCCCTATATGCTTGGATACTAAGCTAGGTTTGACCAAATGAAAATAATGACAAAAATAGAAAAGGTTTGATAAGGTCTAGACCTCCTAACAATGACTTAGGGTTTATCAAAGATTTGGATTACTCAAGTATGACAAAACCTAGTTTTGGCACTATATGCAAATGGACAATTACTATGCAAGTGACCCTAATATGATATGATAATGACCTAAACTTAATGAAGAGACCTAGGGTATGCAATGTATGACAATGGTATTACTCTAATGCAAGAGGACACATGCAAATGGATGACCCTTATTGATATGCAAAGGAGTATGACTTAGGTGAAACCTAACCTTGGTACTTGACAATGAACTTTGCAAAATGCAACCTAGGATGAACCTAAATGTAAGTGACATGAATGTTGAGACAAGATTTTGAACAATATTTGATAACCATGTTTGAAGGTGTATTTGAATTTTGTTGGATGAAATACGCTTGTTGTGTTTAACCTTGTTTTGAATCAATTTATCTTGTTTTTGAAATGAGATGCAATTCAACTTTTGACAAGTAAAGAAGACAAGATATTTTAACATAGACTCAAGACAATCATGCTCATTCACACATTTCTTATGGTAGGCAAGGACAATATGTACTTGAGAGGTAGACTTGTTATGGGATTCAAGGAGAATACATAGATGCTTGACCCCACGGGCTCCCCTCCATGACACTCACTTCTCAGGGCAACCAAGCATCAGTCCCCATGGAAATCTCCCCATGGCGAACTTAGTATCTCTTCCAAGTATCCGAACTTGTCCTTCTCAAGCAACTAGAAGGATTTTTGACTTCTAAATACAAGGTGTTTAGTCAGGATTCTGTTAAGCGTTACTCCTTGATTTCACGCAAGCGTGATTGAGACATTAAGCCTATCAAGATACCAAACAAATGTAGTCATGCAAGCATGATTTAGACCGTGAGGTCCTACTTAGATGTTGATATGAGAAAGAGTTCAAGGGTCATCACTTCCCAAGTAACTGCAATTCCCACGTAACCTTTCCTTCAAAGCTTTCGCTCATCAGGTATTTTTTTATAGTGAGTTAGAATGCCAAGGTATTCTAGCCATACTCACTTTGGGTCATTCCCTTCTCATGATTATCACTTGCTTGCAAAAGAAAATGGTCGGGAAGGCAGGCCCTCTAAAGGTGACACACAATCAAAGACATGAGCATGGTATTGAAGATCTGGATTTCTGATCACCCTAAGAAGGATGAGAGCATACTCTCCTACTCCAATGTCAAACTCAACAATCAAATCAAGCATAGATTCATTCCATCCTATTTAGAAATCATACTAGGTGCCTAAACATTAATTGCAAACATAAAGTTTAGTTGTAGTCCAAGGCAACCTGCAAAACCCAAGTTAGAAGTTTGAAATGTTTAGTGTTTGACTATCGAACCTACACAAAAATGTGTTAGTAGTTTCATTTGTTTGTCTTTGCCATGCGTATGCTAAGGTTATACATAGAGAATTAGTACCAACAAAACCAAAAAAGCAGAAACAGAATGCAAAAGAAAACAACTTGAAAGTGAAAAACACTGTCTTTTACCTCTATTTCTGGACTTTACACAGGCGCAGAAGTCTTGACACAGGTGCAGAAGTCATGACACAGGTGCAGATTGTCTTTGACACAGGCGCAGAATGCATAACATAGGCGCAAAATGCTTGACACAGGCGCAAAAGTTCCCAGAAAGTCTTGCACTACCCTGTTTCTTGGGTTTTTGACTTGCAAATCAACTCAAAAGCACTCAAAAACACAGTTAAGGAGTTAGATGGTTAGTGTTCACGTCGGGTTCACCAATTAATGTAGCTAGGAAATCGGAAATCATCAAAGCAAATATCAATAATAGCTCAATCACAAAAGCAGATTGCAATGATCAATCCTAACACACTCAATAAAGACATGAAAATGAAACATTCAAAACTAAAGACTATGCAAACCAAATGTAGATCTAAATGCTTCCTTCATGCGGCTCCATTGTCCTTCTTTCTTCTCCAAATAGCCTTTGTTTGTGGATCTCACCTTCAAGTGCACACACATGAGATGAAAGCAAGTAGACAAGATATTGGCGCAAGAGTACTCGAAGTGTGATTGATTTGACAAAGTGATTAGAAATTCGATAATCTGATTATTAGATTGATAATGTGATTCGACAAAGTGATTATTTGAAAATGCGATCAATTGGGGGTCTTTGATTGAAGAAATTCACCCAATTTATAGACAAATTGGAGAAATGACCAAATTAGCATGATTCAATTCAAATGGAAATTGTAAATCAAAAATGTCAATTATGACAAATTATGACAAATTATGCACTTTCTATGCAAAATTGATTGATTGATAATTTATGACAAAATTATGACAAATTTCTATGTCAAAATTGATTGATTGTCAATTATGACAAATTATGACAAATTGAAATGTCATTCCCATGAAATTAGGAGAAAAATAGGAGAAAATTGAATTAGAAATTAGAAAATTAGAAAATTAGAAAAAGAGGAAAATTAGGAATTAAGAAATTAGGTGAATTAATTAATAATTTGTCATTTATTAATTAATTCACAAAAAGAGGAATAATTAGCCAATTAAATGATCATTTAATTGTGATGAGAAGACTTAGGATAAATAAATAATTTATTAATCCTAAAGGGAAAAATGACAAACAAGGTTAAATGATTAAATCATGAAACCCTAGAAGATGAATTAGCAATGCAAAGATGACAATTAGGTCTTGATGAAAGATAATTGATATCGATTTGATTTTGATTAACAAAGGACCAATGTGATAAATGATTTAATTGATAAATGCACCAATTGATGAGGAACAATGACAAATTGATCCAAATTGACATAATTGAGACAGACAACCGTCGATGGCAAATTAATCACAAAATGACAAAATTGACAAGAGAACAAGAATCAATGACAAAATAGATTGCAAGATGACAAGATTGAAAATGACCATGATCGATGACAAATCAATCGCCAGATGACAAGATTGATAAGAGGACACAACCCTAATTAGGATTGACGATGTCCAAAATGATGACAAACAAGCACGCACATTGATACGACAGGATAAGATCGATCAAAATCATGACTAGAGAGTGTTGTCGACAAGACCAAATTTGAGAGCGAGATGAATGAAGAATGCAGAAGAAAGACTCGATGCTCGCAAATGATAAAAACCAAGTGCGTGACACAGAAGAAATGTTAATGTGACACAAAAACCCTAAAATTAGGCAATGCGCAAATGTTAAAGTATGACTTCGCAAGTGTTGACCATTTTTAGGTGTCTACACCTATATACTGTGAATATTGATACTCAGAAAATCAACATAGTGGTAGATAAGGATACAACAAATAAATCAGAAAACAAAGAGCAACTGGCAATAGAAAACAAAGAGCAACTTGCAGCAGATTCAGAGAAAAAGATGGAATCTGGAACACAAATAGAGCAACCAATAGAGTTAAAGGCTCCAGAATAGATGCCACCGGTAAGAAATGATGCAGGAAAACCAGAGCTTAAAGAGATGGAGACAGAAATAGACCTACCAGAGGTCAATACTAGCATGGTCACTTCCACCGGCACTCAGTTTGTTGGGTCACCATCAAATGTAACAGAGGTATTTCTCGAATCTATCAAGAAAATAACTGATTATAGCTCACAAACCTATAAAGCGATAGATGATTCAATTCCAGTTTTGAACTAAATAGCTCCCAATTGTAATATAGCCAACAAAGATTCTTTAGGCCAGTTGGATACACTTTGTAAATATATTTCTGGAAATTTTGAGCAAACAAAGGTAGAAACTATAAAAGAAAATGTAGAAAAAGAGAAACATAAATTCTTTGAGGAAGGAATAAATAAGTGTAATTGGGAATTTGACACACTTCTACTGAAAGTGTGCAATTTATTGAAAGAGTACAAAACTCTGTACAAAGACACCTATAAGATAAACTTTTTGACCATGGATGTAGACAAAAAGATGAGCAAGGTGCAGGAAGAGATCAATAAACTTGCTGATAATTTTGTTAACTCACCCAATACATTATCAGTTTTTGAGGAAAAGATAGCAAATTTTGAGGAAGAATTGCTCAAATTAGAAAGAGAGAAAGAGAAAATAATAAACAAGGCAAAATTCTTAAGATCTAAACTAAGTCCAAGATTGGAATATTTAGCATCTCTGTAGAAGGAAATCTCAGAGGCACTAACATAGGGTAGCAAAACACCAACAGAGCACTTGCAACATCTCACTGGTACAGTATATAGAACAGAGATAGCAATAAAGGAGAGCAAGAAGTTTATGGATGACATAAACTTAATTTTGGGAGATATTCTTCAGATAATAACTACCCAACTACAAGGTTGAGGTTATGAATTGGTACAACTACAAAATCTACTAACCTTTGTCATTGATGCCAAAGGGGGAGTAGTAGATGAGAAAATTCAAAGCACAGGGATCACATGCTCAGGGGGAGCTCTCACATTTTTGGATATCTTTTTCAAATTTCTCATGAGTGTTGCCATCAATGCCAAAGGGGGAGATTGATGGCATATGGACACTCCAATGAGACATTGTGTGTGATTGAAGGTTTTGTCATTGATGGAAACCTTACAATCCTATGGCACCAGCAAGACATTATACCGACAAAACATTACTCAGGCAACCTTGCAATCCTATGACATCGACAAGACATTATACCGGCAAAGCATTACTCAGGCAACCTTGCAATCCTATGGCACCGGCAAAACATTACTCAAGCAACCTTGTAATCTTATGGCACCGACAAGACATTATATCGGCAAAGCATTACTCAGGCAACCTTGCAATCCTATGGCACCGACAAAGACATTATACTAGCAAAGCATTACTCAAGCAAGACAGTGCACCGGCATCAACAAGATCAATCTACACTAGCACCGGCACAGAAGATATACACCGACACAGAAGGAAATATGTATACCGGCACAAAGGCCGACAGGATTTTTGATATGTAATATTTTGTTTATTATTGTAAGCTGACTTGGCAAATTGTAAAATGACTCTTGTATATGAAAGAGATCATTGTAGTCATTTGTAGGATATGGATGTGAAGCATAAATAAATTATAAGGCAGATCTAATGTGCGAATTGTAGGTCAAGGGTATATGTAAAGAACAAAGCAAGAACCGATACTGAATCTGGCATTGAAGATGCTATTGTAAAGCAGTATAGAATATTGGATTTGTGTAAATCCTCATTGTAAGTCAGTGTGACTTCTTATTGAGCAGTGAGCTCTAGGCAGTTGGCCTTCCTGCATGTGCAGGCCCCTATTGTAAGTAATATTCTCTTATTGGCCAGTAAGTGAATATTGTGGGTCTCAAATCCCACTGAGGTTTTTCGCACACCAGGTTTCCTCGTTAAACATCTTGTGTTATGGTGTTCTTTTCATGTGGATGTTTTTGATTCTGTTATTTGCATTAATTCTTGCATACCAGTATACTGTTACTTTATGTTCTGCATATTCAGTTTTAAGAAAATATCATTACCGGTTAGATACTGATTCACCCCCCCTTCTCAGTATCTATGGGAACCCTAACAAGGTTGATGTCTTGAAGTGTTGGTGATTTTGAGAAGTGTGAGAAAATGAACCAGTGTGTGTGAGAAGATCCGCCAGAGAGATGCAAACTTAGAACTTAATTGGATCTGATCAAGCAAGCAATAGAGTTGTATACACATATCATTCACTGTTGCTCTCTAACAATTACAACAGCTAAAATCCCTTAACCGGGTAGGTCCTAGCAAGCCTGACATTGTAAAATCCCCTAACAAGGTAACTCAATATTTGAGTTCTAAATCCTCTTGCTAAGTTGATCCTAATAGATCAAAGCTTCTAACAAGGCTGAGGTAAATCTCTTGACCGGGTGACTCCTAATAGGGCATCATTGTAAGCCTCTAACTAGGCTTGGATCCTAATAGGGTGCATTCTGAAAGAGTGCAAAATATTTGTGATTACCAATTCCCACTATGGTTTTTCCCTATTTGGGTTTCTACGTGAAAAACCTGGTGTTCATGTATGGTATGCTTTTCTTGTGATGTTCATGTTTTATTTTTGATAACCGGTAAAGACAATTTATGTTTTTTTATAAGAGATCTTAAAGTGGTTATGGGTATTGATGATTATATGATTGATGAAGAATTCTGATCAATTAATAAGTTGGTAACTATGTTTGTTGATCTGATATTGAATTGATGGTTGATCTGATTAACAAGTTTGCATAAGAGGAAATGATTATCTAGATCTGATAAGGAAATCTGTTATGAAGATTTGGTTTAAGTGTTGAATGTTTTTGTTAGGTCCGAGAGACAATTGAGAGGGGGGGGGGGTTGAATCGGTTGTCTATAAATTTTAATCCAAATATAACTTAATCAAACTTAATGCTTAATGGTAGTAAACCAAACTTTAATGCTGGTAGACAGTTTAGCAGTTAATTATAGTACTAGTAAAGTTTAATGCATGCAACAGAAAGACAAATAAAATCCACAACACATTACACAAATATTCAAACGTGGAAACCCTATAAGGGAAAAAACTACAGTGGGAAACCTTACCCACAATCAGAGGATACTACTGCAGATAATATGTGTGTACAATATGGAGTCTACACATGCAGAAAGGCCAACTGCCTAGAGCTCACTGCTCAATCACAAGATGGGAGTCACATTGACTACAATTGGATGGTTAAATCCAATGATAATGTACTGCTCAAAATGGCATCTTCATATGTTGGATTCAATACCGATTAAGCTCTAATTATCCTCTCAATACCTTCCTTGAATCTTCAAATGATGTCTGCATGTATAGCTCTGCTTATTTTCGCACTTCCTTACATTCCCATATCAATCTCAAAATGAGATCTTACATATATATCGAAACCTAAGACCAAATGTGTAGGTCGGCTTACAAAGAATATTACAATAAAATCAATTACAAATAAATCAATATGTGATGCATCATATCGGCCCAATGCATTTACAATAATAATAAATCATCTCCATAATGTGCCATGCTAATCTGGAATAGATGTTCTTGCTGGTGCATATCCTAGACCTATTTGCGGGTAATAGCAAATATGCAAACTTGATTAGATCAATAACCAAATCTCCAAAACCAAGTGAGAAAATAATATCTTTGACATAACCAAGTAATCTCCAAGAAATTCCAAGTGCCGATGAACAATATATCCTGCAAGTGAACTAGATACCGCTGACTGTGCATAAGTCACTGAACATGCCGGTGTACATAACCAAAGATCTCCAAGTGTTGATAAGTGTTAACAAGTGTTGACATCAATGACAAAACCAATCCAACACATCCAAAATACCAACAGTTTTCAGATCTAAGATAAGTCTATTTTGGTGTTGAAAGTTTTTTCAATTTTTGTTAATATTGATTCACCACCTCTTAGTATTAACCGGATCCTCTAGGTTATCAATTGGTATCAGAGAATTGGTCCTCTGTATGTAGATATCCTAACAACTTGAGGGAAAGATTCTGTGAAAGATGATGAAGAAGGAGGGTCCCAAGTTTACCAAGGACAACTACCGGATATGGAGTGATCAGATGAAGATCTACATTAAAGGAATGGGTTCACAGTACTGGAATCATATGGTAACCAAGTATGTTTCTCCTACTACTAGTCCCTTGACACCGATTGAGCTCAAAGAACAATAGGAAAACATTTAGGCTCTTGAAGCAATTGTAAGTACTCTGTCAAACTCTAAATTTATTGATGTTCATGGATTAGAAACTGCAAATGAAGTATGGGAGAAATTAAATTTAATCTATGGAAGAGAGTCTGAGAGGAAAATTTGATGATATGAAAATGGTTGACGGTGAGAACATAACTCAATATGGAAAATAGATTAAGGAAGTTGTAGGTGGAATAAAGAGTGCCAGAGGTAAGATTAAAGATGATAATTTTGTTAGAAAAATGCTTAGAACTATTTTACCATAATATTCTATTAGAGTGTCTACTATTCAAGAATTGAGATCCATTTCAAAAGATAAAGTTGTCATTGATTCTTTAATTGGAAAGTTAATTGCATTTGAACTTAACAGTTTTGATAATAGTGTTTCCAAACCTTTTGAATCTGCCTTTAAGGCTTCAATAATTGGTACATCAACAAGGAAAGGAAAATATGTTTGTCTTAATCATGACTGTAGGTCTAGTCATGGTGGTAGCAAAGGTGATGGTGATGGTGAAGGTCACCTGATGGAACTTGAGGCATTAATAGCTAGAAGATTACCCAGAGGAACATGTAAATATAAAGGTAAATTACCCTTGAAGTGTTTCTCTTGTAGTAAGATTGGACACATAGCTGCTAACTCCCCTAACATTGATAAGAAAGATAAGTGTATGAGATTAAAAGGAAAAAACAAGGAGCATTGTTATGTTGCAATAGATGAAGGTGTCACCGATAATGAATCAAAAGAAGATGACAATGAGGAGATAGTATTTTTTGCTATGAAGGAGGATCTAACTGATGAGAAGGCTTTGGTGTCTCATATGGATAACAATGATGAATGGATAATAAATAGTGGTTGCTCACACCACATGACCGGTGACAAAAGTAAGTTCCTATCCCTTGAAGAGATTGATGGAGGTGTTGTAAGATTTGGTAATAACTCTCCATGCATGGTTAAAGGTAAAGGATCAATTTCATTAAATGGGAAGAGTAATGTAGATGATGTCTTTTAGTTTGAAGGACTAAAACATAACCTCTTGAATGTTGGACAACTTAATGATAAGGGACATCTACTTGAATTCAAAAGTCGAGTGTGTAGGATTCTTGGAAATAATGGAGAATTGATTGCTACTGGGAAGCATACTAGAGGTAATTTATTTCATCTGAATACTAATGTAAATGATTGTTTGGTGGCAGATATTGAAGACAACTGGTTGTGGCACAAGAGATTTTGTCATGTCAATTTTGACAATTTGATTAAAGTTAGTAAGTCAAGTATTGTTAGAGGTTTGCCCCATCTTGTGAAACCGGACAATGTGTTATGCAAGGATTGTTAGATGGGTAAGATGACCTCTGCAGCCTTCAAGAGTAAGTTTTTTTCTTTAGAGAATATTCTTGATTTGGTTCATACTGATCTTTGTGGTCATATGAGGACTAAGAGATATTTTGGTGATAAGTATTTTATGATCTTTACTGATGATTATTCCAAAATGATGTGGGCAACTTTTTTGAGAGAAAAGTTTGAGGATTTTAGTAAGTTTAAAGCATTTAAAGCTCTTGTTGAGAAAGATACCAGGAAGAATCTAAAATGTTTGAGATCTGACTGGGGAGGTGAATTTACTTATGATGAGTTTGTGAAGTTCTATGATGAAAAAGGAATTAAGAGGCAGATGTCAACTCCTATAACTCCACAACAAAATGGGATAGCAAAGAGAATGAATAGAATAGTTGTTGAAGCTACTAGAACCATGTTGATTCAAGCTGAAGTACCAAAGATGTTTTGGAGAGAACCAGTCAGCACTGCTACCTAAACTTTGAACTGGGTACTTGTCAAAAAAGGTAATAACAAAACACCTTATGAATTATGGCATGAGAAGACACCTAGTGTAAGCTATTTCAAAATTTTGGGAGTAAATGTTATATTAAGAGAGATGATTACATTGAAAATTTGATGCTAAGTGTGATGAAGGCATTTTTTTTGGTTACTCTTCAAAGAGTAAGGCATTTAAATGTTATAACAAGAGAACTAAGAAGATCATTCAGAGTTATAATGTGAAGATAGATGATCTCCTTGAGAAATATGGTGAGTCTAGTAGATCTGATCCTGAGAAAGATGAAGAAAGACATGTTCATAGAACCGGAAGTGCAAAAGACTGATGAGCAAAATGTTGCAGAAATAGGTGCTCAATCGGTAAATGCAGAGAGCAATGAAGAAATGAAGAACATGAAGCAAAAAGCACAACACTAGAACCAATTATTCTAAGGTATGTCAGGTTAAATTACTCAGGAGAACAAATAATTGGAGATAAAAATGTTGGAGTACAAACAAAGAGGAAACTCAGAGAAAATTCTTGTCTGATTTCTACTATTGAGCCGAAAACAATAAGAGAGACATTAAAGGATGATCACTGGATTAGTGAAACGAATGAGGAGTTAGATTAAATAGAGAAGAACAAGACATGGACACTTGTTCCCAGACTAGAAGACAAGAATGTGATTGGAACCAAATGGGTTTTAAGAAACAAGTTAAATGAAGAAGGAAAGGTTGTGAGAAATAAAGCAAGATTGGTTTGTAAAGGCTATGTACAAGAAGAAGGAGAAGGTTATGGTGAAACCTTTGCACCTGTGGTGAGATTGGAAAGAGTAAGAATGCTACTTGCTTATGTTGCATTTAAAGGATTTAAAGTCTATAAGATGGATGTTAAATCAGCTTTTCTCAATGACATCCTTGAAGAAGTATACATAGAACAACCAGATGGATTTTCTTTGTTTGAAGACAAAGATATGGTTTGAAAACTACATAAGGCACTATATGGATTGAAGCAAGAACCAAGAGTATGGTTTGAAAGGTTGCATGGACACCTAATCAAGATAGGATTCCAACGTACCAATGAGGACAATAACATATATCTAAAGACTGGTGGAGAGAAAGTATTGATAGCTGAAGTATTTGTGGATGACATTATCTTTGGTGGTAATGATGACTTAAGTATGGATTTTGTTGAGGAGACAAAAAAGAAATTTGAGATGTCTCTTATTGGAGAGATTAAATTTTTTATTGGGTTGCAGGTCCAGCAGTTGGATGGTGGAATTTTTATTTGTCAAAGTAAGTATGTCAAAGAGGCGTTGAAAACATTTGGCATGGAAGATTGTAAATTGGTTGGTACTCCGATGGTGATAGGATACAAGTTGTCTAAGAAAGATGACTCACCATCTGTGGATGAGAAAAAATATAGGTCTATGATTGGTAAATTGTATTATGTCGTTCATAGTAGACAAGATATTGCACATGCTATTGGATTCCTGCATGGACAAGTAAGAAGCAAACTTGTGTTTCTCAGTCAACAATAAAGGTAGAGTATGTTGCAACATCAATGAATTGCACATAGACAATCTGGATGAGACATGTGCTTGAAGGATTCAAATTTGATATGTCTGAACTGGTAACTATTTACTGTGATAATACTAACGCAATCAATATTTCAAAAAATCCTGTGTTACATGCAAGAACAAAGCACATAGAATTAAAATATCATTTTCTAAGGGAAAGAGTACAGGAAAAACAAGTCTACATGGAGTATGTGACAAGAAAAGAGTAGCTAGCAGATATTTTCATAAAACTGTTGCCGAAGACAACCTTTGAGTATCTCAGAGGTAAATTAGGGGTCAGACCCCTACTAAAACAAAACTAGAATGTAGGATGCATTAATTCAGTGGGCTTCTGGACCATTTTTCACTTTGGATTGATGAGATGTAGGCTATTCCATAGGGAGAGCAACTTAGATGTGTTTGCAGACATGTTGAAGACAACAACTGCAACATACTTTATGATTTGTGATGCTTATGCACCTTTGAAATTATTTTCAAAGGGGGAGAAGAAATATGATTAAGAGAAGACATATGATCAGTTGGAGTAGATATAGTGTAACTGACAAATGAGTTGCAACAGAGAAGAGAAGAGTTGCATAGAAGGTCCACAATAGAGCAAAACAATATGAGTTGAGTATGTTGATATTTAGTGTTTCCATCAATGCCAAAGGGGGATATTGTTGCCATGTTTGGTATAACTGATGAAGATGAGATGATGGTGGATGACTGTACTAGTGGAGGAAGATGACATGATCAGTTATTTATATTGTCATTGATGGCAACCAGGTTCAATTTATGGTTAATGATGTTTACAGTTTGTTTTTGATAATTGACTTGTTGGCTAAGTGATTTTGTCTAACAGAGTAAGAGTTTGATAGTTTGACAGAGTTTACCAACAATATTGCGAATTAGGACTTTAACCAGTAAAGCAGATAAGTTTTGATGGAATCAGGTGATTGGCGATGTTTGGTGACTTGTGGTTTGATACATAAGATTTTATGATGGATTTAAGTATGCAACTAGAACCACATCCTATGATGGTTATTGGAAGGCATGTTTTGAATTTCTGATGTAAGTTTTGCCAGGGTTTAAGAAGGGTTTAAGGACCGGCAAAGAATTGTCTTAACCGGTAATGATTTTTGGTTTGGCGGTGTGTTGGGACTCATTAAATTTGAGTCAACTTTTGAGGCCCAATTCAAATTTTTTCTTTGCATTTCCAAATGAGTCAGTTTGAATGGCCTAGTTAGAGAGAAGGCAAAGTGGAGCCAGTTGATTTTCAGCGGGTTAGGCTCGGGATTCATATCCTACACCTTTCATTTGGCCTATTCAATGATGTGTAACTTTCAGAATTTAGTTTGGATAAATTTGTGAGGTACCCATTTTGAGGGGTGAGCTGAAAGTACATTTTAGGCACAAATGCATATTTTATTGAGTAGCCTACTTTGGGTATTTTCATCTTTTACCCTGTTGATTTTAATGAAGAAATTCAAAATGGATTCAATTCTATGCATAAATTTGAATGAGCTTGCAAATTTTCAAGTCCTAATGAATCCATTTGCTCAGTTTTTAGAGCCAAATCTGTTTGCAGTTTGTGTGGTTTGACTAGTCCCTATTTTGACAGCTAGTCGGAGCCATGTTTTGCATAAGTATAAAATTTACCTCACTGAGTGTTATGCCAAAATGTTTGTTCTATGATAATGTTGGTATAAATGACAAGCTATGTTTCAAATTTCAAGCCTTTGCCAATCCGTTTGATCGGTTTTCAAAAGGGTTCATTGAGCTATCTTTTTTCAGTTATCCGTTCTTTCAGTGTTATATCAGTTAATGTAGCCATTTTCATGAGTGCACCATTTTCACCCAGTCAGGATTTTGGTCAAAATAAGAATCCAAATATTTAGTATGTACTTCAAGGTACCTATGTTTCAAATTTGAGGGCCTACGGAGGTCGTTTGATATTTTTGAGAAAGGTATCATGTGTTGCCAGAACATTGACTTCATCAGGTCCATAGTGTCGACAAAGCCAGTTGGTCATTTTTGCCGATTAATATCTCTTCGCTTGGGACTCATCTTGAGAAACCATTTGGTAGATTTCATCCTTGTATATCAGAGTACATGCTTGTCAGATGGCGAGTTCTAGAAAGGTGTTTTGACCACTTTGAAAATTACGTCTTCGCGATTAAATGCGAAAATGTCGTGTAATTGCCTGAAGGTTGCAAAATTCAGTTTTATGATCCAAAAATGATGTCGATCATTTCTAGAGGTGTGTTTAAGGTTCCTGAAGCATTTCAGAGGTTAGTTGCATGAAAATGATTTTTTTTTTTAGTCAAACCCACTTTGGGCCCGACCTGGCTCATGCCCGCGCATTATTTTTTGTGGCAGAATGTTCTAAATTTCACGACATTTTAACTCCCTGGAGATAATAAAGAAAAGTGATTGATGCTATGGCTTACTCAAAGTTGAATACGCCACATTGGTATATTAGAGATTCCAATCTTTTCCAGACTTAAGGAATGGTGCTTGTAGCTTTTCAGAGCGGTACATAATGAAGGATGCGAGGGACTATTTGGATATGCTCAGATGATAGGGAGGTCTTATAAGATTTTAAGAATCTTCAACAAATGAAATCTAAGCAAATGTAATTAAGCTAGTAAAGAGCATGAAATGTTTTAAGCAATTGCAATTTGGCAGGTGTATTGCCAAAGACTCCCATTCAGCATAGCATACCATTTTATAAACTTCGAAGCAATTGCCATTTTGTTTTCCCTATTGTGTGTGTGGCATTGGAAAGTACCCAAATGTGTTGAAACCCCAATGCAGTATGAAACGGTATTCAAAACTAAAACTCCCTCTCTGCACTATGGTGGTAAGAGGTAGCATTAATGTCTGCTAACAAATGCAAAAATGCAGCAACGAATTCCTCCTCACGTGGTCTCCCCAATTCTCCTTGTTATGCGTGGTTTTTGAGCAGCAGTTTTAAAGTTTAAAGAATTTGCAAGCACCATTCATCCTCCCCTACATTGGAAATGGAGAATGCTATTGAAAGAGCATTCAAAAAACTTCAGAAAATGTAATGTGGATGATGGAAATGGCATATAGAACATCTAGCAACTCCAATCGTGGGCCATGAAAACCTCTAGGCCATTTCAAAACTAGCGTACCCCTCTCCCACGTGGAAACCTGTGATGAGTGAGCTGATGGTAAGAAGGAATTGAGGGCATTGAAGCAAGTTTCTGCAAATGATATTTGGCAAGGCAAGATGCCACAGACTTCCCCTTTGCATGGATGGCCATAAAGGCAGCATTAAAGCCTCAATGTAGAGGCATTGCCAAGTCAAAATGTTGTTCTCCTCCTGCGTGGCATGTGAGAGGATAGAGTTTTCAAATAAAATGAAATTAGCAAGCACAAACACTAGCAAAGAGGGAGAAGAGGAATAAGTTTTAAAATAAATGCAACCTACAGATGCAAACAACAATCACACCCTCCCTCCATGTGAGACTTTAACAAATACAAATGGCAGTTTAAAATAGAAGTCTTCCCTTCCTCTGCGTGGAGTGGTTTAGATTGCAGAATCTTCAAACAAGTTTTGACAGGTGCTGGGTGTTGAATCCCTTGCGTGGAGTATGGAGGATGGCAAAGCAAATACAAATGCAACAGTCAAGTATTCCCCTCCTTCGTTGTGGTGCATGGCATAGTGAAAAGCCATAGGGAAACAATCAAACAAATCTAAATGGCAAATAAATCCAAGTTCCCTCTATGGCATAGTGAAGGAGGCAACAAAATTAAGTTTCAGTATATGCATTTGGCGCCATTAAAGTCTTGGAAAACCTTAGGAAAATGCAATACTAGGTTTGAAGCTTTAGTCCCACATTGGTGGTGGGAGAGAAACTTTTGGTATTTATATCTAAGACCTTACCCATCTAATATGTCAAAGCCTTAAGGGCTTTTGACGGACGGTTCCCGTTGGGTGCCCAAGCGGACCCCACGCACATGGGAATAGATCCCAAGGTGACTGAGGAGCTAACAAATGGTGACATGTGGACCCCACGCAGGCACAAATCCCGAGGCAAGCGGGCAAATTTTGTAGAGAAGGGCTGGCTTAACCAGTGAGTAGGTTGCAAAGGATCCAACGAAGCGCATTGATTCGCATGCCAAAGATGCTCGCTAGTTAA
Source organism: Cryptomeria japonica (assembly GCF_030272615.1). Lineage (NCBI taxonomy): Eukaryota > Viridiplantae > Streptophyta > Pinopsida > Cupressales > Cupressaceae > Cryptomeria > Cryptomeria japonica. The sequence continues at coordinate 357,781,150 of NC_081405.1, read as the reverse complement.
ACCCTATGAAACAATGAAAAGAGGTAAAGATCATGCAGGTTCCAGCTGATCCGACGGTGTGTGCGACTTCGCAAAGGTGAGATGCACGTGAGATAAGGGCTGCGAAATGGTAAAAGGCCTAGGGCAAAAATGCAGTGAGTTAAAGATCGAGCAAGTCTGATGAAGATCAACGACTCGTGTGACTACATGACCCAAAGATGCACAAAAATCACCCATTGCGGAATGGCGAAAGCCAGGTGGCACATAGGTGGAAGGTCCAGTCAGTGGTCCAGCAGGCAAGCCCCAATGAGGTGGTAGTCTAGTGGCATGTAGGTGGAGCTTAGGTGGTGATGACATGGTGCTGAGGTGGCCGACAAGCAAGCGGACATGTGGTAGAGTGATGAGGTGTCATCTGAGGTGGCACCCAGTGGACCCTGCAAACCAATCAGAGATCACCATGTGGTAGGGTGTCAGGTCAAAAGGAGACCAAAAATCATAGTTAAATGCAGATTAAATAAATAGTTCAGACTATATTAAAAAATTGAAAAATTTAAATGATGTGCACATAACATGATTAATTTGCCCAGAGGTCCATTTTTGGTCAAAATGGCAAGTATCATATATCATTGGAAAGCTCTCAAGATGAGGAATGGAGTTATCAAGAATGTTTCAACAAAGATCAGATCTTTTGAGAGAATTTTCCATGGGAAAGAAGAAGAAAGTGATTTCAATTGGAAAAGAGACATTTGGCAATTTTGGTTGCAGACCTAATTTTTCCCTCCTCTTCATATTTCCAATTTTTTCTCATTTGTAAGGGTTTCAGAATTCTCTAAGAGTGGCTCTAGTTTTCATGGATTCCAATTTTTAGTTCTCTTCAAGATTGTACAGGGCAGGGCTTTTCTTTCAGTGATAGAGTATCTTCTTGCTGTAAATGTGTTTGTTGCAGGTCATGTATGTGTAAGGCATATACATAGTTTATTGGATTGTCTCTAAGCATTGTTTGTCTTCAATAAATCTAATCTTCAAGGGAGTTTGGGTTTGTCCTCTCAAGTGGGAGTGTAAGGGTTGTTTTCAGGTACTCTTCAAGGAAGAGTTTAAATTCTATGAGCAATCATTTAGGATTTAGGATAATGTTTAGATATGTATGATCCTCTTTCTGAATTTAGAATGTATTAATGTCAAGCATTAAAACGGGGATATCTTTCTTAATAAATTGGATTTACAATAGAGGTGTTCATTTTTCAGTTTGATGTATGACTCTATTACCCTTAGATAAGGTACTGATCTTACAGATTTTGGGGTTTTCTCAAGGATTTAAAATCAAAAAATTAGAATATCTACCTTTAATTTTATGTTTGTAATGTTAGTTTGTTCTATCTATCTCAGGATTCAAACATTATTGAGTTGCAAGTGTGGATCTAGCCCATCTACAGTAACCTCTTAGTTTTTGAAACTTTTGAGATCCATCTGCTTTTGTTGATGTAGTCTTGTGTCTAATGGGTTTGATTAAATGCATCACAGGTACACCCACCTAGGTTTTGTAGAGCCTGAAGAGTAGAAGGATTTAGGTCCTTGTTATGTTGTCCAAGCCTTGAAGTGTTTCATTGATTGAGATTAGCTAACTCATAGATAGATTTGCAAGTGTTCTTGGGTTAACCAGATTTGGTGAACAACACGGTGATCTACATCAAGTTCGCGTGTTGATGATAAAGCGACACAAACCGCGTGATGAGTTTGAAAGATATTTTGGTGCATTTGGAGAATGATTTTTTTGGAAATATGCAAAGTTCTTAGAGAAATGTGCTAAGGGTTTGACTTTGTACCAGATCGACTTGCTGTGACGATTTATGATCATTCAATGACCGATATTGATTTGTAATTGATTGTAATGATCCTTATAATGATCTGTAATGAGTTGTAAAAATCTATGATGATCTATGTAGTAAGTCTTAGGGTTTTGATGCCGACCTAGTTGTAAATGTTTTTTATGTTAGCAAGGTTGATGTCTTGAAGTGTCAGTGATTTTGAGAAGTGTGAGAAGCCAAACCAGTGTGTGTGAGAAGATCTACCAGAGAGATGCAAACTTAGAACTTAATTGGATCTGATCAAGCAAGTAGTAGAGTGCTATACACAAATCATTCAATATTGTACTCTAACAATTACAACAACTAAAATCCCTTAACCGGGTAGGCCCTAACATGCCTCACATTGTAAAATCCCCTAATAGAGTGACTCAATATCTGAGTTTAAAATCCTCTTGCAAGGTTGATCCTAATAGATCAAAGCTTCTAACAAGGTTGAGGTAAATCCCTTAACTAGGCGACTCCTAATAGGGCATCATTGTAAATTCCCACACTGGATTTTCCCTATTTGGGTTTCCATGTGAAAAACATGGTGTTCATGTGTGGTATGTTTTCCTTGTGATGTTCATGTTTTATTTCTAATAAACGGTAAAGATAGTTTATGTTCATTTATCAGAGATCTTAAAATGGTTATCGGTATTGATGATTATATGATTGATGAAGCATTCCGATCAGTTAATAATTTGGTAACTGTGTTTGGTGATCTGATATTGAATTGATGGCTGATCTAATTAATAAGTTTGCATAAGAGGAAATGATTATGTAGATCTAATAAGGAAATTTGTTATGAAGATTTGGTTTAAGTGTTGAATGTTTTTAGATCTGAAATAAGTCTTTTTTGGTGTTGAAAGTTTCAGTTTTGTTAATACTAATTCACCCCCCTCTCAGTATTAACCGGATCCTCTAGGTTTATCAACATGGCACTGCCAATGAATTAATGACCCATAGTCACTTTTAAACCCAAAAAGGCAATGATCAAATAGAACAACTAAGGGCTCGATAAACAAAGGCTTATAAAATGAAGGAGCACCCTAAGCCCTAAGCCCTAAGCCATAAAAGGTACATCAGAGACCCAATTTAGCCAGAGATAAAAAAAATTTACCAGTTGAACAAAAAAATTTCAAGACAAATTTTAAGGTCCTATCAAGATCCTTTCAAAATGTTACAAAATTGCCTTTATAGTTGGCATAACTTAGATGATTACATTTGATAAAACCCTAATCCCACCCGGTTAGGTTAAAAAAATATCAGAGAGGGGAGAAGATCAGATCGATAGATTTTTAGGTATGCTGCAACTAGCCTTAGAGTGTCCTTTGCCTCTAGAGAAATAAAATCCCTATGCAGATGCACTGGATGGCATCTTTGTGGGTACCTGCAAAGACAAAAGTCTTTGAACTACATTAAAGAAGGGGTTGCATTTGGAATCGGTAACAGACATCATGTATGGAGTAATGGTGAGCAAATAAGGTGGTTGGACAAAAATTACGTCCAAAATCAGGCACCGACCAAGCAAGATGAAGACCTCGACCATCAGGTCGACAACCACCCCTAATAGAGAATTCAAACTCCAATGACCACTAAGAAAATTGAAATTCAACCATTGATCAAGAGATCTTACACGCAGATGGACGTGCGAGATCTTTCTATGTAAGCACACTCAAAAGCCCAATCGAAGATTAAAACATCACTGTTGGATCGGGCTTTATGAAGCTCCAATGATCATGGATTGCTAACATGGCTCCCTTGTTCCATACCTCTTCATCATGTTTGACCACCAATTGGCCTTTCATTCTTATCTCGCAATGTCTCTATGGGTCTATCTTTACCTTGCGGGATAAGGGTAAGCCTGTTGTGTTTGTTGATTCTTATCCCGCGACCTCTCTCCACTCTTTGTTCTACCTCGCAGTATAAGCCATGTAGTGTTTTTTCCTCTCTTTCTTATCCTGCAACCTTTCTTTTCATGCGACTTCACCTCATGGGATAAGAATCCTTCGATTTGGTCTTCTTTGTTTGCTTATCCCATGACATCACATTGTGTTATGTTTTACCCTGCCAGATAAGGGTCTTTGAATTTTACCTTTGTTTCCTTATCTCACGGGGCCTTTTTAATGATCTTTTCTTGGTGTGGGATAAGGAAGGGAACCACATGTTGTCTATTTCCTTATCCCACGAGCGCTCTTTGTGTCCCCTTGTCTTCCACAGGATAAGGGAAAAACCCTTTGCTTTACCTCGCTAACTGGGGCCCACCACACCTTAGTTATCCTTATCCCATGGCACTTATGCATTGTTCTTTTCAGCTCGTGGGATAATGGGGAAATCCCTTTATCTTTGTGGTTTCTTATCTCACACAACCCTATCCTGCAAGACCACCTAGACTCCATGTTGTTCTTTGATGTCGATTGGGACTCGCCTTGGTGCCAAATAACATGCTACAAACTGAGGCAGTCAATAACACGACTTGGTTCAATAACATGACCCGTTATTGACACATCATATAACCCTCGTGTTATATGATGGAAAAACTATGAAGAAGTAATTAAGTTTACTGAGATCAATAACATGACATGTTATCGGTATTGACTAACATGTAATGTTAGCCACACTGAAATCCTAGATCTAAGCTCTGCTAAGGTTGGCACAAAAATTGCCAACATTTATGGTGACTCGGAGGCGGTGACAAGCCTGCTTGGCACATTGATCAGTAGCCATATAAAGTCCATTGGGCGCAGAGTCAAGGCCTAAAACAAAAAATAAATCTCTACCCCTACAACCTAGATTACAAAATTTCTGCCATATGGAAAAGCAGAGTGTGTGTCGCATGCTGAAATTCATTAAATGTAAATGAAATAGGAATGAAAGGGAAATCACGAATCCCTATCCTAATTGGAATTCAAACAAACAAACAATGAAATAATGCTAAACAAGAAACAAGAATATAAGATATATCAATCAATTCCCCCTATTCCAAGACTGTATATAGCTTCCATTGTTCTTCTCCTCTTTGTGGTATGGTGGGTATTAGATATCGCACTGGCAACCTACAATTGACACAAATATTCAAAGTTTGTGATTGTTGAAAATGGAGATTCAATGCTCAATTTATAGATTTTTGGAGAAGAATTGAATGAAAGGTGGAACATATTGATCAAGAGGTGGAACTCAAGTGAGCTCACATGCTGATTGATAGTTGAACTGTTGAATTGGAGGTGAAACATAATAGTTTGAATAGATTAAATAGGTCAACTGATTGAGAAAAAGATGACTGAGGGATGAAAAAGGGTGATTGGAGGAAATAATGAGGAGGAGATAGTTAATTGATTGAAAGATGATTGAAAGCTTTATTTAGAAAAGGCTAACTAAAAGATAGAAATAGGAATTGAAGAGATAATTGATTTAATTAATTAATAGATTGAATTAATTAATTTAGCATGTGCTTGAACTTTGACTTGGGTTTTCAATTTGATTTTTGCATGAGATTTAATTCAAATATTGAATTTATTTTAAATTCAATTTATTATTTGAATATATTTAAAACTTGACTTTGATTTTCAATTTGATTTTTGAAATCATGCACATGTATTTGAAATTAGAAATTAAATTAAATTAGAAGAGTTTAAAAATTAAATGAAATTAGATTAAATTAGAAGAATAAATTAGTTAATTAAATAATTCAAGAAACTATTTAATTATTTAGAAATAGATTTTAATTAAATAAGATTATTTGAATTAAAGGAATTAAATCACAATTAAATAAATAATAAATATTTAATTAATATTTAGAAAAGGGTTAATGATTAATTGAATAAAGATAGAAATTGAGAATTAATTTTTAAATTATAAAGATTATTTAAATTGGGGAATTAATCAAAATTAATTAAATAATAAAGATTTAATTAACATTAGAAAATGGTTAAATGATTAAATGATGATAGAATTGAAATAGAAATAATTAGTAAGATGATGAGGAAATATGAAATTAGAAGAATAAGATTAATTAACTTAATTACATAATTAAAGAATTATTTAATCAATTAAAGGAATAATTAGTACATGATCAATGAGACATTTTTAGGTGTCTATATTTTCCCCTCTTTGAGACAAAGTTGACATGACGTTGTTTCAAAGAAAATGAAAAAATTATGCCCCAGTATGCCTTGGTACCATTGTATAGTGTAAATATGCCCCCTCGGAAAAGGTGGTAGAAAAATTCAGAAATTGAGACCATATTTTCGATATCGGTGGAATGAGCAATCATGTGAAGTTTCGTGCAATTTTGAGATCTTTTGAGTAGCCTACGAGTTGTTTGAAGTTGACATGGACCACGAGCGTCGGAGTGGGAAAAAAACCCTAATCTTGAGCTATAAATAGAGAATTTAGCTTTTCATTTGCTCATTTGCATTGTGGTGAGTTCTTGGAGACCCTTGTGAGTTTTTTGCTTTCCTGTGAGTATTTGATCATCATGGTTGGCTATAGGGCATGAGTGCACTTGTTTGATCGAGTACGTTCTTATCAAAGACCTCTGGGGACTGACGACATGGTATGTTTTTAAATTTTTGCCTATTTTTGCAATTTTTTCAAAAACATTTCAGTGGTTTAATTTTTAGTCATCATGCATATGCTTGTCAATTTTCACGCATTAGTACAAGCATCACACAAACACTTTAAATGTACCGCAAAAGCTTAAGTGTCACGCATAGATGCTTAGTGTTACACATTCGCTTATCTGTTCATGCATAAGTTATACATGTTATGCATTCGTTGCAATTGTTACACAAACATTAATTGTATTGCAATAGTGTTAAATGTTACGCATAAGTATTTAACTTTACGCATTCATTGTTAATTGAAGTTTTTGTCATGCATTTGATATTTTTTTGTGATCGCATTATCCAATATCTGAGATTTTTAATATTTTCTCAGTGCAAGAGAATATTGGAGTGTTATACTACCGACATAGTAGACCCAGTGGACTTGATCTTCAAGCCGATTTAATTGATGAGGTGATTGCACATATCTGACATCTTGGATTATATCATGTTTTACATTTGCTAGAGGTTACGACCAACATGGTCTTGATTACAAATTTAGTAGAGCGGTGGCATTCCGAGACATGTTCCTTCCATCTTCCTACTGGTGAGGCATTCATTACCTCAGAGGATGTTTGGCATATACTGCATATTCCCATTCATGGTGCGAGAGTTGTATATGATCATGATGATGGCGTTGCTGGATTGTGTGCCATTTTTGAGTGTGAGGAGAAGGATTTACAGATCAGTGGTCATTATGATATCCCTTGGGCTCACTTGGACTATGATGATCTTACTATAGTATTATGAAGTATCGTAGGTGGTTTGTTGATTCCTGATAGACGAGGTCATGAATTTCCAGTTGGATAGGGTAGAGTGCTCCATGATATGATTGTTCATCATCGAGTATGTACTTGGGGTCCTTGTCTATTAGCCATGATTTATTATCAGATGCATGACATTGTATACCTAGTATATCGATCAATTAGTTGTGGTATGACATTGCTCTAGACCTGGGCGTGGGAGTATATTTCTATCTCGAGGCCAGTTATTCATGTTGACTTGCAGCCTAATGAGCCCTATGCATACATATACACCCCTAGTATTAGACATAGGGGTTCGGGTAACACCTTGTACTGGTGACATCAGCTTGATATCTTGCAGCATTTCATTTGGAGACCATATTTAGATTGCCCCATTTGGGCAGATGATGCACAACACTTGCCTTTCTGTAGACATTAGAGATATCTTATTGGGAGGACCATTGAGACTCAAAGGATTATTGAGATGTCTCTTCCAGGATGGGTACTCAGATAGTTTGGGGAGGTACAGGTGACACCTGTTGTTATAGCATACTTTGTTCATGTTTCTTGTGAGGTTTTTGATTGGGGTGTATGCATACAGCCACATGTGGTGGGTACCAAGTTTGATGCTCTTCAGGAATTATAGTGGGGTTGGAGTGTAGTGCAATAGATCCAAGGACTACTCCTTAGTATGATGCATGGTGGGCCAGACATAGGCCTATTCCACTGACTGATCCGACTATTCCAATCACAACGCAAAAGATACGCCATCCTAGATAGTGACTGAGGATCGACATGGGGGAGAGGAGGGGAGATGACAAAGGAGAGGAGGGCGGAGGGGGAGAGGAGGGTGGAGGAGATGAGGACGTAGACATTGGTGGAGACACCAAGTCTATGAGTAGAGGGGATTACAATTATTCTTCAGAGTCATCGAGCAATGAGGATGAGGATGATGATGATATGCTAGAGCTAGAGGACGTGCCTTCTATAGAGGGGGAAGGAGGACAAGGTGGTGATGGAGATGAGGATTATCCATAGATTCTCAGAGAGTGGATTCGAAGTCTTGATGATGAGGTCGCTAGATGAGATGTTGAGCGAGAGGCATACCGCAGAGACTACGGTGCACTAGAGACTGATAGGGATCATCTCCAAAGAGAGAGATGAGGTGGCCAGGAGAGCTTAGGTCACCATGGATGCATACGATCAGTTATTTGGGCTAGTGATAGAGGCATGTAGCCAGGCAAATAGATATTTTGTTTCTTCACAGGAGGCTATTTATTATCAATAGGCTTATATGAGAGCTATTCCTAAGGGTCAAAGGGAGACTAGTTTTAGTACCTTTATGGGGAGAAGATCGATTTGATCTACCTCTCAATGAACTAGCAGTGGAGGAGTCATGGGTCCACCTCGACATACTGGGGTAGGATCTAGTAGGTAGGATCCACCTGTTGACGAAGGTAGTGTTGGTTGAGACATTGAGATCATGTTATCTAAGCCTTTGGCCTTGTTTGTGACTATTATATTCAGACACATTACCATTTTTGAGTTATATATATATGATATGCAGTTTTTTGGCGGCGATCTATTATGCTTTGTTTTCCATGTATGTTGTATGATGCTATGAGTTGTGTGATACATATCTATATGATTTGTAAAGGCTTTTTATGAATCTAAGGGTTTCTACATGATTTATGAAGGTAATGATGAATGTGTTGGGACCTATAAAATTCTGAGGGTTTGAGATGCCCATTTAAAATAGGACATCTGCATCATCCCCTGCGTGAGGTAAAAGGAAAACACTTAAAACCTACAGGAAAATTCTTCTAGCAAGTGTATCGCCAAATCCCTTGCATCACACATGGGAAGCAAAGAAACTCAAAGCAAATGCAATCAGCTTGTGCAAAAGAAATTTTGACTGGGGCGCCAAAGAGGTTTTTAAAAGGCTAGAGAAACTTCCATGTAAATGATGCCGGGCATAAACATTTATCCCAGATTGATAGTGCAAGGGAAGTTTAAATATTTAAAAGCATGGTCGCATATATCCTTAGTGTCAAATTTTATGGGCTTTTGGCAAGTGGCCAAATAAGGAAGTGGTGGCCCCCCCACATGCGCACGTGTCTCAAAGCGACCAAATTTTGTAGTAAAAGGGCAAATTAGTAGACGAGCAAGTTGCAGATGATCGGACGACTATCGCTATACCACTATGCGAAAGTGCTTGACTGTTAATCACCATGACTTGGCAATTGATGAGGTGGCAGACAAGTGGTAGACACGTGGTGACATCATGGCATAAGAGAGAGCCACTCAGAGAGGCTAAAGATCGAGCAGATCGCTTAGATACAATGAGAGATCTGAGGAAGATCAATGATGGAGTGAAATTCTGGGGCTATCCATGACTGTCACTGTACTGCAGTTGTGAAGTGCTTGGAATGAATACCCTCATGATAGGTGGCGCCGAGGTGGACTCTGAGAAAATCATAAGGTACCATGTGGTGACATGCAACAGAATAGGTGGCATGCCACTCAAGGTGCCTTATCAAGCAAACCTTGGCCATGATGAATCTCTAAATGGTTTCACCGAAGGCTTGATTCCATCGACATAGAGCATGTCGAAGAAATCAAAGCTAGTCTTGCCAATAAAAAGGGCATCAATGAAACTATAGGTTTGATGACACTTGTAAATGGCTCACTGAGAGAGCTTTTTTGCTGAAAGATTGATGTCGAACAAAGCAAAGGAGGTGGTGGGTCCGGTGGCACCGAGGTGGTGGATGAGGCCATGCTTAGGTGGATCAAGTGGTGAACCATAGCCTGACACTTGGCAGGTCCAACAGATAGGTGATGCCCTGGTAGATCTCAGAAGGAATCAAGGGGTGCCACATGGTGACACACGGCAGAAGGGAGTAGATTAGCCAAGGTAAAGAGTCAGGAAGATTAGGGATGATCGGATGGTGATGCGAAAGATCTAACAACGGTCTCTATACCGTGATGGAAAGAAGCTTGATAGTCATCCCACATGACATAGTGACCAGTGAGGTGGTAGTTGAGGTTGCAGTCTAGGTGGAGATTAGGTAGATCTGCGGGTGAAATGGAAGCTAACACATGGCAGGGGTCTACAGACAAGCAAAATAGATAAGGGGCCCGCTCTGAAGGTTAGAATGGTTAAGGATCGAGTAGGTTTCTTCAAATCCGATGATTGTCGCTATACTACAATGTAGAGTTGTGTGATGTTTATCCATCGTGACTTGGCAACTAGGTGGTGGGACCCATTGGGAGGAAGTGGCTTAGGTGAATCAATGAGCATGTGGGTCCGAGGCAAATCAGAGACAAGGAAGTGGTGGGTCTGGCCGTGCTTAGGTGGCAGGATAGGTGGAGTCCAAAGGGACTCACGAGCCAATCTGGAGGTGACATGTGGCTAAGATCTATGCGGGAAATTACAAGTTTAAATGTAATTCAGACTATAGTGGAAAAAGAGAAATTAACGACTGGTTGGTTGGAAGGGCCTGAGAGATTAATTCGCCTGGCTGGTTATTTTTTGCCCAAATATAGATGTATCGTATATCGTTGGAAAGCTCTTGATCCGAGGAATCCATTTATGTAGTCAGGTGTAACCCATGGCAAATATTTTTGGGGAATTTACCTCGAGATATCAGAATTTATTTTTCAATTAGAAAGATAAGATTTTCTGCAGGCCAAGTGTGTGGGCGGCTAATGCAAAAGATTTGGCAGTTTCCATTGTTAGAGATGAAATCTGATTTTATTCTCTTCCTATTTATTTTGAGTTTCTTCTCATTATAAGGGTTCTAGATTTTTGTGAGCAAGGCTCCTTAATCTTGGTTTCCAATTCTAAGCTTTTCCAAGTTTGTAATATAATGTTTTCTTCCAAGTAATGGAATATATTTTCTTGTTGTAGTTGTTTCTTGTTTCAGATTTATATGTATGTAAGGCATGCATAAATTTGCACAAAGTTGGCCCTGGATGTCTATTTCTTTGTTACAAATTAAATCCTCAAGGAGGCTAGAGTTTGTCATCTCAAGGAGATTGTTGTGATTGTGTGCAGGCATTCTTCAAGGAAGAATTTAAACTCTCTAATCAATCATAGATGATAGGATATATTTTTCAAGATTTGATGATTTTGTGAGTGAGCTGAGTAATGCATTTTTGTAAGGCATTAATGCAGGGACATTTAATAATGAAGGTGGATTTGCAATGGAGGTTTTCATTTATAGTTTGATGTATGACTCCATGCCCTTGGATAAGGCACCGGTCTTGTAGATTCCGGGGATTCTTAGAGAGTTTTAATAATGAAGTATCTATTTACTTTCATGTTTGTAGTTTTAGTTTGTTCCACCTATCTCATGGTTCAACTTAGTTGAGATGTCAATGTAGATCTAGCCCATCTGCAGTAACCTCCTAGTTGTTTAATGTTAGGACTTGGAGGCAACTGAGAGGGGGAGGGGGGTGAATCAGTTGCCTATTAATTTCAACCCAAATATAACTTAATCAAACTTGATGCATAATACCGCTAAACTAAACTTAATGTTGGTTGATAGTTTAACAGTTAATAACAATACCAGTGAAAATTAATGCATGAAATAGAAAGAGAAATAACATCGACAACACATAACACATATATTTGTATGTGGAAACCTTGTAAGGGAAAAAATCACGGTGGGAAACCTTACCCACAATTAGATGATACTATTGCAGATAGTATGTGTGTACAAATGGGGTCTGCACATGTTGAAAGGCCAACTGCCTAGAGCTCACTACTCAATCATAAGATTGGAGTCACACTGACTACAATTGGATGGTTAAATCCAATGATAATATATTGCTCAAAATAACATCTTCATATGTTGGATTTAGTACCGGTTAAGCTTTGATTATCTCCTTCATACCTTCCTTGAATCTTCAAATGATGTCTGCGTGAGTAGCTTTGCTTATATTTGCATATAGCAAATATCATAACTTTACCATACCATATTAAATTAAACTCACAAATCAGATCTTACATATATACCAAAACCTATGACCAAATGTGTAGGTCGGCTCACTAAGATTATTACAATTAAATCAATTACAAATGAACCAATATGCGATGCATCATGTTGACTCAATGCATTTACAATAATAACCAATCAATAAACCATCTCCATAATGTGTTGTGCTGATCTGGAATAGATAATGCATGCCAGTCCATAACCTAGACCAATTTACCGGTAACAACAAATATGCCAACTTGATTAGACCAATAACTAAATCTCCAAAACCAGGTGTCCAAACCATGTCTTAGATATAATGAAGTAATCTCCAGATGATAATAGATGATCCTTAGTGTTGGTGAATAATATAACTTGTCGGTGAACCAGATACCGGTGACTATGCATAAGTCACTGAACTTGCTGGTGAACATAACCAAAGATCTCCAAATGATAAGTTTTGATAAGTGTTGACAAGTGCTGACATCAATGACAAAACCAATGCAACACATCCATAATACCAACAATCTCCCCCTTTGGCATTTTATGGCAACACAAGATGGAAAAACATCTAAGTGCCAAAGTCAAAATGTCAAAAACCAAAAACCAACAATCTTTTGAAGAGATCAATTACCAGAAATCAAAATACAGATGCAAAGAGTAACAATCTCTCCCCAAAGGATAATGTGTTTTTCCATAGATATCTCTCCCCCTTTGACATCAAATGCAAAAGAAATACAAAAACCAGATACAACCAGTTCATATAACTAATTACAAATACCAACTACTCCCCCTGAGAAGTAGCTCTCCTTCATCAAAGCTGGAAAAAGGTTTTTCTGTTAATTTTTGTCGGTTTGATGCCAATCTCCAACTTTCTAAGCCTCTACCAGTGAGGGTATTACCCCAAGCTTCTCTCTAAGATATTCAAAAGTTTCCTTAGGCAAAGGCTTAGTAAAGATATCTACAATCTACTCTTCAGTATTCACATAAACCAATTTCACTTCTTTTGCTTCAACATTCTCTTTTGAAAAATTGAATTTGATAGAAACATGTTTAGTTTTACAGTGAAATACCAAATTCTTAGATATATTAATTGCTGCCATATTATCACAATAAATAATTATAGGTTCTTTGCATTTGACCTTTATGTCCTTCAACATTTACTTAATCCATAATACCTGAGTACAATTAGTCGCTACTGCAACATGTTCTGATTCAGCTATTGATAATGATGTACAACTCTATTTCCTGCTCAACCATGAAATCAATCTGCTACCAAGAAAGATTGCTCCGCCGATGGTGCTCTTTTTTTCATCTACATCTCCTGCCCAATTAGCATTGGTGTATGCACATAAATTAAAAATTTCATCTTTAGGATACCATAAACAAAGATTTGTTGTGCCTTGTAAATACTGGAAAATCCTTTTCACTGCTGATTCATGATTCTCTTTAGGATTACTTTGAAATCTTGAAACAATACATACTACATTCATAATATCAGGTCTTGTTTGTGCCAAATAAGTAAACAACAAATTATAGATTTATATTTTGTCAGATTAACAGGTGTTGAATCATGCTTCAATGATAGTTTATCAGTTGTAGTCATAGGAGTACTTACCTGTTTAGAGTTTTCCATACCAAATTTCTTTAGTAGTTCCTTCAAGTACTTTGATTGACATATGGATATACCTTTATCAGTCTATGAAATCTGCAATCCTAAAAAGAATTTTATCTCCCTAATCATAGACATTTCAAATTTTTCTTGCATCTTATTAGAAAAGTCTTTACACAATCCATCTTCTCCTCCAAAAATGATATCATCAACAAAAACTTCAATAACCAAGATGTCATCATTAGTCACTTTGAAATATAAGTTGATGTCACCATCACCTTTAGTGTAACCAAGCTTCAAAAGATATTTTTCCAATCTAGTATACCAAGCTCTAGGAGCTTGCTTCAATCCATATAAAGCTTTCCTTAACCTGCAAACCATATATTTGTCTTTTGTCAAAGAAAATCCATTAGGGTGTTCAATGTAAACTTCCTCTTCGAGATCACCATTCAGAAATGCACATTTAACATCCATTTGATATACTTTATAGTTCTTGTGTGCTGCAAATGCTAGAAATAGTCTAACTGCCTCAATTCTAGCTACTGGTGCAAAGGTTTCATTATAATCAATTCCTTCTTTCTATGAATATCCCTTACACACTAATCTTGCTTTGTTTCTGATTACCTTACCATCTTCATTAAGTTTATTTCTGAATACCCATTTAGTTCCAATTACATTTTTGTTTTTAGGTCGGGGAACCAATGTCCATGTGTTATTCTTTTCAATTTATTCCAATTCATCTTCCATAGCCTTAATCCAATGTTTATCTTCATATGCCTCATGAATTGATGTTGGTTCAATTTGAGAAATTAAGCATACCTCTTCATTTGCCAATCTTCCTCTAGTCATAACTCCTTGATACTTATTCTCAATTATCTGACTTTCAGAGTGATTCAGTCTAACATACCTAGGTGTATTCACTTGCCGATGTTCTTTAGTCAATGTGGAATTCTTTGATGATGTCAGTGTGACTGGATCAACATTCTATACCAATGTATTCTGTATAGGTTCATTTGTGATTATCTCAATTGCCGGTTCAGAGTCCATAGAACTTTAATCTCTTCTAAACTATTCATCAATCTTCACATTTGCACTCTCAATGTTTTTCTGCAATCTTTTATTAAAACATCTATATGCCTTGCTCTTAGATGACTAACCAAGAAATATTCCTTCATCACTTCTAGGATAAAATTTACCAACATACTCATCTCTCCTAATGTAACATTTTCTTCCAAATATTCAAAAATATTTAAGAGTAGGAGTATTACCAAACCATAGTTCATGAGGGGTCTTACCAGTTTCACCTTTGATGTGAACTCTAATAAATGTGTAAACCACTGTATTCAGTGCTTCTCTCTAATACACATGAGGTAGGTTTGCCTCTGATATCATGCTTCTAGTTACATCTAGAATAGTTATGTTCTTCCTTTCTACAACTCCATTCTGTTGGGGTGTCTAGGTGCTGATAGTTGTCTTCTGATTCCATTCACTTCATAGAATGTATTAAATTCCTTAGATGTGAATTCACCTCCTTGATCTGATCTTAAACATTTGATTTTCTTACCGGTTTCATTCTCTACCATTTCCTTGAATAGTTTGAATTTCCCAAAAGCTTCTGATTTCTCCCTGAGAAAAGTAACCCAATACATTCTATAATAGTCATCAATGATTAGCATAAAATTTTTATCTCCTTATAGACTTCTATTTCTTGCCAAACCACATAAATCAGTATGAATTTAATTAGGAACATTATTGGATTTCTTTGGAATACTATTAAAAGTCATTCTAACTTGCTTTCCAAATTGACATTCCTTACATACCGAATTGTGAGGTTTTACAATCTTAGCTAAATCCCTTGTTGCCTTAGTTGTACTGATCTTAACGATGCAATCAAAATTCACATGACAAAGTCTCTTATGCCATAACCGACTTTCATCAATATGTGCAATCAAGCATGTCTTCTCATTGTTATTCAAATGAAAGATATTACCTCTAGTCTGATTACTGGTTGCAATTTCCAAACCAGTTCTGTTCAAGATTTTGCATTTACCATTCTTGAATTGTAGCTGAAATCCTTTTTCAACTAATTGACCAAAACTCACAAGATTATGCTTCAAACCTTCAACATAATAAACATTGTCAGTATTGTGCTTACCATCAAAAGATATAGTGCATTTTCCTCTAATCAAACAAGTTTTATCATCCCCAAATATTACTAGACCTCTATTGTATTCCTGAAAAGTTAAGAATTTACTTTTATCACCAGTCATATGATGTGAACATCTGGAATCAATGATCCATTCATTCTTTTCTTCAATTTTAGGTGCCAGGGCCTACTCTACTGGTTGTACAATAGTTTCCAGTTGATTTTCTATTATAGCAACAAAAGCCCATCCATTGTCTTCCAGTTCTTTATCAAAATCATCAGTAACTCCTTCATCATCATAGTAACATGATTTGTCTCTATTCTCCTTAAATTTGTATCTTTGATATTCAGGGTTAGGCTTATATGTTCTTTTAGCTTCTTCTCTTAATCTTGCATATCTATCAGAACACCTAGATGCCATATGACCAATTTTATTGTAGTTAAAACATTTAAATAGTGCTTTACCTTCATACTTACTTCCAATTGGACCTTTAGATATTCTTCTTGCAAATAGTGCTTCAAGTTCTTCCAGTTCTTCATTTTCCTTTCTGATGTCTTCAAGTTCTCTTGCATAAAGTTCTTTCCAATCAGATTTCTCAGATGATAATGATGATGCTATAGATGATGATGATTCTTTGAAGACTATGTTGTCTTCAAAATCTGATTCACTTCAACATCCTTATAATGATATGATAACTCTGTGCAGAAGAGATATTAAAGAGAAGGAAACTTCTAGGACAACATATGACAAGGTTTGATTTAACCTTCTACACTTCAGACCTACTGAAAGTCCAGGTGGGTATACCTTTGTGAACTAAATTCACACTTTTAAAAAATAAATCCACAACAAACTAGTCTAGAAAACGAGTGGATCTAATCACCTTAAAACTATCTGAAACAAAGGAATGGGAATTGTACTCATATTTAGTATTTGACCTACAAAATATGTAATAGACAACCTTGATCTATACTAGTGCCTTATTCAAGGTCATAGAGTCATCTAAGTTCAAACAATACTCTCACAATCAAATATCTATACATATCCCATTAGTTTGGCTTCTGTAGATCCCTATATATGCCTAACACACATAAGAATTTATTCATACCAAATTAAACTATGCTCATCAAGATTCAAAATATCTCACAAGGAATTTACTCGTAGAAGTGATTCCTGCATATTTAATTCCCTTCCTGAAGAGAAAAGCTAAGAAACATATCTACTGAAAGTTGCCTTACAACCCCTATTCAAACGAAATAACCCTGGATTATTTAGAATGAAATAGTAAACACTTGCAAACACATTTGAAGACAACACAAAGTTTTAACTCAAAACCAATGGTCTGTATATTGATATTTTCTTCAAAAAAGTATTACGAGAAACCTTCGAATATTCTCCATTAAAACTTGGAAAAGCTCAGATAAATTTCTACAGTGTTTTCTTACAATTCTTTGCGATCATTTTTCTACTAGTCCTGGTATCCATTTATAACAACATGGATGCACATAGCTTCAGACTTTCCTAGGAGAATTTGTTACAATCATTTCTTCTCAAGAAGAAGTTACAAAATCTTTTACAAATACGGTTACAAGTCCTTTTCAACCTCCGCAACTTCTTCTACTTATTGTCCAGTTGCAACCTCTTCTATCGGTTCTACATCCTTTATGGCATATTTTCTTGTCCACTCATTGTATAGATCATCAGCTTGCCATGCAAAGTTAATCACTTTTGCTTTTGCCTTGGCTAACCTTTTCCAGGAATTCCTCATTTTGTTAACCTCTGAATTGAGAAAACCATAATGAGATTTGATTCTTTGTATCTCCTCAATTGTTACAACAAAGAAGGAAGCATCTTCTAAGCTAGTAATTCCTTTTATTCTAGCTGACAATTTGGCTTCTAATTCCTTAAGCCATACTTTTTTGTCCTTCAATTGTTTAGGGCTAACAAAACCTCCTGGGAGCAATTCAAAAACCTGATCAGTGCACTCCTTCTTGTACAAATTGATCTTCCTATCAGCATTATCAATTCCTTCTGCTAATTTTACTAGATCCTTTGTGGTGTCACAAGTGGATTTGATGATAGGATCAGCCCCCGCTTCATCATAGGATACACAAATAAGCTCCAAATCCTGCCCTCTGGGCTTCCACTTGTCAAAAATAGGCATTAAAATGGCCTTATCTCCATTAAGCTCATTCCACATATCTAGAATCTTGCTCATGTTATTATACAATAATGAGGCCCCTATGGTGTCAGCAAAACTTAAAATTGTAGCCCTTACTCTTTCCTCATATTTCTTTGCATATAGGACTTGAGCCTGTTTTAAATCCTCCAACTCCTGAGGAGTAATCTCGACCAATTGAGAGCCAGAAGGTGCTGGAGATGGTGGGAGCTCAATGATGGGGCTGGTAGGTGGAGGTCTTGTAGGAGAAGAGGAGATCATCAATGTTGAAGACTCACCTTGATGGTACTATCCTGCCAACTGGCTTTGTAGCTTGGCAATGATGCTATCTTTACCCCTTACCTCTTCCTTGGCACTATTATAGGCTTTTAAAACTATCTTTAGCTTAACTTGGAGATCTACCTTTTACTTGGCCTCCCTTTCTGCCACTGCAACACTAAACTTTGCAGTTTCTAGCACAGTGCTAGCACCTTCCACTACCCCAGTGCTCTACACTCTTTTTACTATCATTCCACCAAGGTAACTTGACCCTGGGGTGTCCTTATTTCTCTTATTCTCATCTATTTTAAGAGACCACATGACCAGTGTAGCATTGTCTTTGCTGAAAGTGACCCCCTCCATAGGTTTGGTCTCTATTCTTACTGCCTCTAGTACCAAGGCATCTGCTATATCCCAATTGGGGAGAATGAGTACCCCAGCCTATGCCACCATGTCTCTTCCCTGCTCAGGAGTGATGGTCTTAAACTCATCAATCATTTCTTACTTTATTTCCTCCTCCACAAGAGCTGGATCTTTGTGGGGCTGCTCACCTTTTCTCTTTTCACACCTTGCATTATACTTGTCAATGTTTTGCTTCCACACAAACTGCATGAATGCTCCTGAAGTAACAAAGTTATTGTCAGCCAAGAAATCTTCACTGACCTACTTAATCTCAGGATCCCACTCCTGGCCCTTAAACTCATTAGTAGTGATGTTCATTTTAGTAGTAGGGGACTCTTCTGGCATTCCCTCTTCCACTTCATCATATGTATATGCTATCTCTCCAAGGCTACCTAACTGTAATAGTTGCTCAGCTACTGCCTGTTCATCTCCTATATGGATAGGGGATTGAGAGGGAGAGTACAAGGGTTCATCAGATTGTATTTCTTTTCCCACTCTCTATTTCTTTGGGCTATCTTGAATGTCAATGACATCCTGTATCTTCCTCTTCCCCTTTGAAGTAGAGGGCTCCCCTATTGTAGGCATCAACACACTATAATTGGACTTCTTATGCAACATGTAGTTACTAAGAGGGATTGCTCTGGTTGATGCAGACCTACTTAGAACCAGTCTTGCTTTCTCAGGGTTGTTTTTAATTACAACCTCCCTCTTTTCTTTCAATGTCTGCATCACATCCTCAAAACAAGGAATTAGAAACTTTATCTTCTCCTCAAAAGGGTGGAAGCTAGACAATGGGTCATAGCTAGTATCAAATTGATGTACAAAATCTAAGGCCTTTTTATAAGCCACCCACTTTTCCTTCCTCAACTCTTGCTCATCTAGATCAAACTCATTCCTAATGAGGTCTTCAGGAAACTGGAACTGGTGGGGTTTACCTCTGCATATTGCCCTTTTTCTAAACATTCCATTGAAGAAGTCTTCAGGGTCAGCACACTGGGAGACTACAGTTGACAAATGATATGGTTGAAGGAAATCTCCAAAACACTTCCAACCTCCTTTAACTATCACAAATTGGTGTGCTATGGTAACTGTAGGGAAAATGGTCCCTTTACCTCTACGTGTTAACTCTGCCTCTTGCACACCACTAATCTGCTTGAGGATCTCTACAATTCCCACTTTAAGAGGGACCTGATAGGGTAACAAAAATGGAGTGCCTGTGAAACCATATACTCTGAAAACTGTGAAGACAAGGTATAAGTAAATATCACCCCAATTGTGAACAATTTTTATATTTTCTGCAAACTCTTTTGGCCTAATAAATTCCAAAAGAACCTTGGGGACTCTTGGATTCTCCGAACAGAGGAGAATCCTAATCTTAGATGCAAAATACTTATCAAGCTTTAAGAAGCTTGCATCTTCTCTGTCCCATGACAACATTGTACTCCATAACTGCATTGGCATCTTTTCTCCATCTTTCTCTTTTACAAGATCCATTCCACTTGCGAAATAATCACCACCCTTGAATAAAAATAAATGCATGAGGGAATACCATCGAAAAGGCCTATCTACCTTCCCATTCTTTATTCCTATTAATCCTTCATGGATAGCATCAATGATAAAGGAAGCATAATCAAAAGTCACTGCAAGAGAAGGATTCAAGATTTGAGCAATCATTAACATGTAATGAGTGGGCATATTTGCCTGAGCATCCTCTCCTAAAATTTGGCAGAGTGACCAGTAAAATCCCTTAGCCCTAAGGGTGAACAAGTTTAATGAGAAGGGCTCTTCAATGTTGGGTCCTACAACTGTCAACCCACCTATCTTCACAAAGAATTCTTTAAGAGGACCATTTCTTAGGTGGTTCCTCTGCACACTGTATACTTGAGATAGTGATTTGAAATTAATAGGTTCTAGAAAATTGGTAAACTCACTAAGCCCAAAAGCATTTTTGAACTCCTCATTATTTATTTCAATGAGGATTTTTCCATTTATATCCCTAATACTTCTTGTGACTGGATCATAATTGAGTGCAAGTTGAGTTAGGAGATCCACATCCATGAATACTTCTGGAACTACCAATTTTCCCACAACTAACTCCCAGATACTGTTCTATGGGGCTGAGGAGTTTCTCATGCCAAATCCAACCTTGAATAACCCTAACCCAAACAACCCAACCTGTGAGTCTCTCAGCCAGTTACCTTTATCGTACAATCCCTCCCCTATTTTTAGGCGAGGAGCTCTTGGCACAAGTTCTTTTATCTTTGCAGCCACATTAGTTGACAATGTCAACTGTTCAAGGAAATCATCACAAATAGCCCTTTCCTGGTAATTAACTTTTCTTGAGAATTACCCCCAATTGTTCTATGACAAATCAAGACCTTAATTAAAACACATTTCTAAGTGATTGCCAAACAAGAGTATAAGAGAACCTGTTTTTGCTTGAAGGAATCCGCTCTACAACTGAATAAATTTGTTCTGTATTTGAAGAAAATAGCTCTGCAACTACTTCTCTGCAACAATTCTTTAGAGTGATACCTTGATTCAATTGATACAAGATCATATATGGTACTTAGGCTCTTAACTACGACATTGATACTGCATGCTTCGGCTGTCCCTTCAGAATTGAATTCATGAAAAAATTCAAAATTTTCGCTCCAACGGGTCACAACACACCTGCACATTTTTTCCTTCCGCTCTTTTGCCATTTTGCAAAGCATAACCTTCAAGCAATTTCGTCAAATGAAATCATGCCAACCATCCAATTAAATGGAACTTAATCAGTCTTTACACTATCTTAACATCTCTGCCCTTGCATCGGGCCCCACCTCTTTTTGCCACTTCATAGGCTTTAACCCACGAGCACTTTTCTTTCACGGAGCTATGCCAAGCGTTAGATGGGACTCTAACCACTTGGCCTTTAACTCTTACTGGGACTGTCAGCCTTTTTCACTAACCGCGCCTTATCTTGATGGCTAATGGTTTTTCGCTATTTCGCATAACTTAACTTGCTTTCAACTTTGGGCCATGAAACAACATGAAGCGTTGGATCAATCCTAAGATGACCATCCTTTAAGCGAGACCTTTATGCTTGCATCACTTACCCACTCTCCGATTGGTTCCCAAATACCACATGGCACTCAGCCATTAGCCTTGGAAAACTCTTTGAGTTTAGTTCAGAGTCAGCCACGTGTTCTATTTCCCTTATAAGTGCTGGTTACACCTTGGCGAGCCCTCAATCTCTTTCAAAACCATGTGTCAATCGACACGTCACCATCTAGCATCACACCGAGAAGAATCTTCTTTTCTCTTTCACTATTTTGCGAAGCATATCCCTCAGTTGGTTCACAGTCACAAAACAACGTGAGCCCTTGGATCAAATCAGAGTTGATCCCCTTTTACCTTCATGCTTTATCTATTCTTCGGGGCCCAAAAACCTTTTGTTGTTTCGCTGGTTTTAAAACATAAGCATTTTACCTTCGTGAATACATGCGGACCGTTAGATTATATTTGACTTGCTCGATGCGTAACAACTTAACTGAATCCAGTAGACGTGGGCCCTCTGATTAAACATTATCCACCTAGCATCTAGTCATTTTTGAACTGACATGTCAACCTTTTATTCACTAAGAGGAAACATCAGATTCCACCTCATCCTTGCCATCTAGATTTGCTAAGTCACTTTCATGCGCTGTGACATAAGTCATCCTTTTGGACCCACCTTTTAAGCCTTAGATCTGACTTGCTGACTATTTTGACTTTCAGCCACGTGTCTTTATCTGATTTGCCATCTCAACCAACTGGACTGCCTGCTTGGAGCGCCATGTCATTTCACTACTTTGTGAAAGCTAACTGTCGAGCACCTTCCTCCTATGAAGCTGCGCTAACTGTCGGATCAGATTAGACTTGTGCATCTGTTATGCTCCTATTAAAACCCCTTTCTTGGGCCAGAAACCTTTTCCCTGCTTCGCAGAACATAACATGTGAGCATCTACCAGCCATGAAACAACGCTAACCATTGATCTCTCTTGAACTTGATCACCTTTTAGCCGTTTGAAAAGTCTTCGCTGCAGGGTCCCACCAAACCTTTTCGCCATTTCACGAAAGGTAACTTACTTGCTGGTTTTGGTTGCGAATCAATGCCAGCCATTAGATCTTGAGAAAGATGGAGTCTCGTTAAACCTGACCAAATGCGCACCATTGAACATGCTTTTCCTTTCACCATTTCGCAAGACTTAAAACACTCACAACTTCACCTAACGAAATGGTGAAAGCCGTAGATCCATCTGAGAGCTACATGACATTTACAGGGCCTGACAACATTAGAAGGAAAAAGACATAAGGCATAAATTTTTATGATTAATCAACAACCGCCTAGGTAAATGATAAGGGGGAACACTTCATATGACCCCAAGACCCATTACTTAAGTGAATTAAAGTAATGCAGGAATAGAAACTAGAGGGTTTTAGTCAAACATTAGAGCAATTTAAAACCAAAAACCCTAAACCCTTAAAGACTTAACACAGATTTAAAGAAGTTAATAGTGTGCTTAACTCAAAATTTAAAAAACTTAGCCAATTATGGGAAAAGAAAACCCATTTCTCAAACAGTGATAACAGACTAAAATCTATCTTAATTGTAGCAATAGGACCAAATTACTCAAGCTCAAAAGATGAAAGTTTTCCAACCAAAGTATCTCTAGATACAGATGTATTAGGCATTGTTCTCAATTCATTAATAGCAATTACTTTCATTTTGTATGCTGGTGGCAATGCTCTTAAAACTTTAGAAATAATCTCATCTTCACTTAAGGATCCTCCACAACATTGTATACCCAAAAAAAAATTATTAACTCTTTCCATAAAAGAAAAAAATCTTTCATCTTCTTCCATTTTTCAGATTTTCATACCTGACTTGAAAGCATTCCAGTTTTGCAATTTTGGCAGTGGTATCACCTTCATTTAATGCCTCCAATTTATCCCAAATAGCTTTAGCAGTAGATCGGTCTGATAATCCCATGATTTTCTGATCTGACAATGCGCTTAAAGCTGCTTCTCTTGCTTTGCAATCATTCTCCTGATCTTTAGCCAAGTTAGGTGGATTAGGTTGACTCTATGTAGGACCAACATAGCCATTCTTTGTAACATCCCATATGTCTCTTCCAATGTAATGTAGATGTGTCTCCATTCTGATCTTCCATATACCATAGTTAGCTCCATCAAGTTTTGGATTGTCCTTCCTGAAATAGTTATTTGCCATAGAATCTCCTCAAGCTGTTAAACTTCTGCAAAAAGAGGACATAGCTCTGACACCAATTGTTAGGACTTGGAGGCAACTGAGAGGGGTGGGGGGTGAATCAGTTGTCTATTAATTTCAACCCAAATATAACTTAATCAAACTTGATATATAATACTGGTAAACCAAACTTAATGTTGGTTGATAGTTTAACAGTTAATAACAATGCCAGTGAAACTTAATGCATGGAACATAAAGAGAAATAACATCCACAACACATAACACATATATTTGTATGTGGAAACCCTATAAGGGGAAAAAACATGGTGGGAAACCTTACCCACAATCAGATGATACTACTGCATATAGTATGTGTGTACAAATGGGGTTTGCAGATGCAGAAAGGCCAACTACCTAGAGCTCATTGCTCAATCACAAGATGGGAGTCACACTGACTACAATTGGATGGTTAAATCCAATGATAATGTACTACTCAAAATAGCATCTTCATATGCTAGATTCAGTACTGGTTAAGCTCTGATTATCTCCTACATACCTTCCTTGAATCTTCAAATGATGTTTATGTGAGTAGCTTTGCTTATATTCACATATACCGAATATCACAACCTTACCATACCATATTACATAGTCTCACAAATGAGATCTTACATATATACCAAAACCTAAGACCAAATGTGTAGGTCAGCTCACTAAGAATATTACAATTAAATCAATTACAAATGAATCAATATGAGATGCATCATGTCGGCTCTATGCATTTACAATAATAAACAATCAATAAACCATCTCCATAATGTGTCATGCTGATCTAGAATAGATAAGGCATGCTGGTCCATAACCTAGACCAATTTGCCAGTAACAACAAATATGCGAACTCGATTAGACTAATAACCAAATCTCCAAAACGAAGTGTCCAAACCATGTCTTCGACATAAAAAAGTAATCTCCAGATGATAAGAGATCATCCTCACTGTCGGTGAACAATATAACCTGCTGGTGAACCAGATACCGGTGAGTGTGCATAAGTCACTGAACTTGCTAGTGAACATAACCAAAGATATCGAAATGATAAGTGCTAATAAGTGTTGGCAAGTGTTGACATCAATGACAAAACCAATGCAACACATCCATAATACCAACATTTAAGCCTTGTGAGATCTATCTACTTTTATTGATGTTGGCATATGTGTGTAATGGTCTGAATCAATGCATCAAAGGTACACCCACCTAGGTTTTGCAGAGCCTGAAGAGTAGAATGATTCATATCCTTCTTATGTTGTCCAAGTCCTGAAATGTTTCATACATTGAAATTGGCTATTTCATAGATAGATTGCAGGTGAACTTGGTTTGCTTATTTTTTAGAACAACATAATGAATGGTTTAATGGTTTCTATATGATTTACATGAATGATGCTTATGAATGCAATGGTTATTAAATGCAATTTAAACTAGATGAATGCAATTTTAAAACTATATGGATGCATTTTTAACTATATGGATGCACTTAAAACTATATGGATGCAATTTATTTTTTGTATGATAATACCAAAATATTATTTTAACTCAGATGTACCTTGAAGAAATGTTAGTAAGATGCAAGAAAGAGGAAGATGATGAAAGAATAATGTTAGATGATAGAAAATGATTTAGAAAAAGATGAGAAATCAACAAACTATCAAAAAACAAATGAGATGAGAATGAGAATGACTGATTCACGAACTTGTGCCATTATTTATTGCACAACATATATTCATCACTAAGCCTTATTATTGAACAATGAAGCTTAGAATATCAGGGTATAAGGAAACAAGATGTGAAGATAATCTTATTGAAGAAACAAAAACGTAGTAGACAAGGTGTGAACCCTTCCATTATGGGAAATACACTAGGGGTCGAGGTATGTGTGACATTCACTAGCTAAATGCGCCTATCGCAGACACCCACTAGAGAAATTTACCTAGAAATTCATCATTTCACACCACAAACAACAAACAAAGAAAAAGATGATGCCCATCATGGCTCCTTTAGTCACTTGTGGACATCCTTGTGTAGCATAGGAACATGATCTATTGCCAAATGATAAAAGATAAAGACTGACCCAGATAAAATTCAACAGCTATACTAACCATGTGCCTTCGTTCTCAGTTGCTTGATGTGATGGTTGGTAATGTCTAATCTTAGAAAGTTGCAGATCCCATTTAAGGCTGACATGTCTGATTTCGAGTGTATCCTCTTATGTTTAAGACAAGATAATGATCGCTTGATATGGATATGATACAATTGATAAGACAATTTGATCAGTTGATTGCAAATGTTTGACTGGGTAGTTGTATCCTTTGTTAACTTTGTGCGAAGTGTTTGTTGGATATCTGCTAGGGTATTTGTTTCTTGCAAGACATTTTATTGCAAGTTTTTTGATTGGTTTTTTATTCTTTTTGGATTGATTTTGTGGATCGATATTTGAATGTTTTTGGTTGATTTTTTCAGGACATTATATGGATGTTTTTGGTATGTTTTTTTGTTTTGGATTTATTTTTTCAGGATTGTATTTGAATGTTTTTTGGATTTTATGTTTTTCACTATTTTTGATTTTTCACGTTTTTCAATGTTTTTTGGATTTTGTGTTTTTCACTGTTTTTGGATTTTTTCAGGATCGTATATGCTTTTTAGGATATTTCCATATATGCCCCCAATGTGCAAACATGTATGACATGATGATCTACAGAATGCATGTGGAGACAATGAATTTTTTACATGACCTATGTTAATGCAATATGTATGATGAAGATGCATTTTCTATTCGAACAAGGATGATTGTGTTTGTTTAGCATGTTGTAATACACCAATTGAATTGGAGGTACAAAACATTTCATAGATAAGCAGTCAATCGATCCTTAACATCCCTTGGAACATCCAAATTAACACACTTAGTGACTAGGATTTACAAATGGAGACGCGAAAAACTTCCCCATTGGTTCTTGAAACTTTGATCTTCTTTTGCCCATGTGTGTGCAAATGAGTTAATTCCCGCTCTTGTGTTCACTAAAGATCCTTAGCATCCTATATGACTAGCTAAATGGATTATCCTAACTTCAAAATAATCCTGAATAGAGCCTCACTACCAGCAAGGTTTTAGAGCTCCGACGAGGTTATAGACTGTAATTTCTCAAATATTGCTTCATTTCTAGCAAGCGTTCATAGCCTTGATGGAGTTACTCGCATGTTCCCATAGTCAATATTTTTTTCACACTTTGCATGCGTGATATTTCAGTTATATATCATTGCTCTTTTGTCTTGAGATGAATATTTGACATAGCATTTTTTCTTTTTTTTCATATTTTCTTTCCTTGACTTGTAAGTAATGAAACCTACTTGGGTGTGGCGATTACAATGGTGCTGAATTAGAATTTTAGATTTTTTGACTAGTCATATGATCAACTGGGTGTCTTAAATGAATTAGAGATTTTGTTAATGTGTTTGAGATATAGCAATTGATAGATTTTGGGTTAACAAGTCTCAAATAGTGAAATCACTATCCAACCATAAGAAAATCATCATCACAAGGTAATGTTAAAAATGTATGACCTTAGGACCTCAAAGACTTCATGTCCAAATATCTAAGAAAGGAGATGACCCTTGTTTCTCTTGAATGCAAAAAAATGATAAACTTGGACATTTGCCTTGTTTTATTGATGCTCATATATGCAAATGCATAAATTTTGCGAATGCAATGCACTTGAAAAAGAAACTATATGTGATGTAGTGATTTGAATAAAATGAGATGCAATACAGAAAGTAAAACCTAAACTAACCTAGCCCTTACATATAATATCATTTAAGGTTCTTGTTGTTCATGGATCTCCCTCCATGGTAGTCAAATTGTAAGCTCCATTTCTTATAACCCTTGTTATGATAAAAGGACCAAGCTAGTTAGGTTCAAACTTCCTTGGCTTTTCTCATTCTACTAGGTTCTTTTGATTCTCCTTGAGAACTAGATCTCCCATTTCAAAATTTCTTGGGTGTACTCGTTTATTGTAAATCCTTCTTAATCTGTTTTGGTAACCTTACAAATTATTTAAAGTAGTTTGTCTCTTTTCATCGAGTGTTTCAAGCTCTTGTAATCTTGCAACCGATAGTCTTCCTCTGATATGGTATTTTTTAAGGAGACTCTTAAAGATAGTAGTTCTATTTCAATAGGTAGTATCTCTTCTATACCATAGACCAAGGGATATGGTGTTTCCCCCGTAGGGGTGCATACTCCTATTTTGTAAGCCCAAAGAGCGATATTTACCTGGAGATGCCAGTTTCGTCCTGTATCATAGACAACTTTCTTTAGGATCTTAAATATTGTCTTGTTTGTTGCCTCTGCTTGTCCATTGCTTTGTGCATGATATGGTGTTGCAAATCTCTATTGAATTTAAATTTTTTCACACAATTATCTCATTTCTTGATTTTTGAATGGATGTCCATTGTTTGTCACTATGCACATTGGAATCCTGTACTGACAGATAATGTAATTAAGCATGAACTTTTCTATTTGCTTACTAGTGGTGTATGTAAGGGGGATTGCCTCTACCCATTTATTAAAATACTCAGTAGCCGTTAAGATGAATTTCTGCCCATTGGAAGAAGTAGGATTGACTTTACCAACTAGATCTAACCCCCATTGTGAAAATGGCCATGGTGATGTAATAGGTTGAAGATCCTGTGCCAGTGCATGAATGAGGTCTCCATGCATTTGACATTGTTTATATTTTTGTACATATTTATTGGCATACTTTTCCATAGTTGGCCAATATTTATCCCATTCTTAACAATTTCTTTGATAGTGACGGGCCACTTTGATGCACCCCAAAAATTCTATCGTGTACCTCCTTTAGGGCAATTTGTGCTTCTCTTTAATCAAGACATCGAAGAAGGGTTCCATCAAAGCCCTTTCTATACAATGTGTCAGCAATAATAGTGTGTCAGGATGCCTGAAGAATAAGAGTTTTCTTTTGATTTCTAGACAAATCAGGAGACATATACTGAGTATGTAAGTATGTGTATATCTCATTATACCACAGGGATTCTAGACCCACTATTTCACATACATATTCTAATGAGGGAATCTCATATACCGGTATCATCAATTGTTCTACAATAAACTCAAACTGAGTTTCATTATTAGGCATATTTAGTAGAGACCCTACTATAGCCATGGCATTGGCTTCCTTGTTTTGTATCCTTGGAATCTATTCAAAAGTGATGTTACTGAAATGTTCTTTGTAATCTTCTACTATTTGTTTATAAGGCAACAATTTATCATCTTTTGTGTTATAGTCATCATTGACTTGATTTACAATTAGTTGTGAGTCACAATAGACTTGTAATTATTTTATCCTCCGCTATACAACGGTATGAAGTCCTGTGATGAGAGCTTCACATTCATCTATATTGTTCGTACATGGCAAATTTATTCTGAATGACTTAAGGATAGAATCACCTTGAGGGGTGATGGAAATAATCCCAGCTCCAACTCCATGATTTGTATAGGACCCATGAAAGTATAATTTCCACATGGTATATGTTGCCAATGTAAACACAGTTTCATCAGGAAAGTCTATAAGTAGTGGGTGACTGTCTTGCAAGGGAGCCTCTGTGGTGCAGGGCACCTAGCAATCCAAGAATGTAAGCTTTGATTTTATTTTAGTTTTGTGTGTAATGTGTGATGTAATAATGGACCAACCATTGAGGACTCTATAGAGACATGGTTGAGTTGTCCAAATTTTGGTTTGAGTCAATTGTGCTCAGGATACTATTAACCTGAGAAGTAAGATGCTTAGGTAGTTCACAAGAAAAAAAATCTAGATGAATATATTCATAAAATAGGAGTCAATTGAGTTGTGTTTAGGTATTGTAAGGTGTGTGGGGACCTTCAAGAGTCTTAGAATGCAATAGAATGCAAAATTGCATCCTAGAGCAAAAGTTGTCAAAAGTTGTTGAGCAACATTTTGCAATTTCTTGCAAAAGTTGCATTTTTTGCTATGGGTGTTAGGTAGTTGGTTGAAACAACTAAAATAGTGGATATAAGCCAAATTTCACTTTATTGTATGGGTTGGAGGATTGGAAATGCAAGAGAAATTTTTTGGTTTGTGAAGCAATCTTATTTCCACCGGTTTTGGATAGTTTTGTCTTGTTTTCATTGCTTGTATGGTCTAGTATGAACTAGATGGTGTAGAATCATTTCTATATTGTATGTTCATTGTATTTTCTTTCAATAAGGTTGATTTGCAGGTTTTATTGTTCTAGGTTGAAAAGATTTCTCTCATTCTTTGCAACTAGGAGCAAAACCCTTGCAAGTAGGGTTTAAGAGCAAGAAATGGCTCTAGCCTAGGCATTCTTTGACAACACTTGTTGAAATCATTAAGAATGATAGGTTATGGTATGTACATAGTTTTGGAATAGGGTGTGTGATGTTGCAGGTCTAGGAGGAGGAGAAACAATGAAGACCTAGGCTCACTGCTAAGAGTAGGTGAGTTAGGACAGTAAACAAAGTGTGATTTGTGAGCACTTGGATATTGATGCAAGCCCAAGTGGCATATGTATGGAAAGCCCTCAAAGTTTCCTTGAAGGTTCCCAAGTTGTTTAGAGTAGGAGTTTTGACTGGTGAAAGGTTCTAGACCAATTTTGTCAATCCATCGATTAATCCTAAAACCCCACAAATTAGGATAACCCAGATGCACGTTTCTAGTATTGCCTATAACTTCAAAAAGGGTATCTAAATCCATGATTTATTCCTAGGCTTGTTCGGGACTTTTACAAATTAAACCCCAAAAACTGCTTAAGGAGGGCTTATACAATTAGGCCTATTTAGGTGTCGGTAGAGACCTAGAAGGCTTGAGCAACCATGGTGATATAGTTGGTGAGTCTTAAACTACAAAACACAATGAAGACACCTTATTAATGCATTAGGAAACCATAAGAAGAGTTGGTGTGTTAAGATCCTAGCAAGAGTGGTTGGAGCCCAGGAGTGGTGAGTGTGAGTAACTAAGGTGGCAAGCTCAAGTGGAGGAGTTGATTGTCTAGAAACCATTGGCTATACTTGGGAGGCAAGTCAAGAAGGTTCAGTCCTTGGAGGTCTCATTGTCATTACCCTTACCAAGTTCCATAGGAAGGACTTGAGTAGTAGTAGGGTTGAGTAGGACAAGTCACTCAAGAAGGTGAAACAAACAAGGCTCCAAGACTCTTTGCATCAGAGTGGTATTAGAGCCATTCTTTGAAAGATTTGGTGTATATCAGATTGTGAAGAATCAGAAGCAAGTTCAATGCCTCCAAAGGAAATGACTCTAGAAGCCATCTAGCAGATGGTGGCAAAAATGATAAAAGGATTGAAGGATGCAGAAGGAACTAGAGGAACTAGAGAGGTAAAGAAGGAGAAGGGAAAGGTTAAGACATAATGGGGTAATGATTCCGATGAGGAAGTGGAAGATGGAGAGGAACCAACATCAGTTTCTATGCCTCAAGACTAAAATTTATTCCTAGATGCAATCAAATCCATTTCTAAGGACAATTTGGATGGATTACCCACATATGGAGGAAACCTCAATGGAGAAGAGTTTCTAGATTGGATAGAAGCTCTCAAAAATAATTTTGATTACAAAAAGGTAGCATAAGAGAAAAGAGTTAATGTGGCCAAATCAAGAATGAGAGGATCAACATTGGTTTGGTGGAATATGATGCAAGAAGAAAGGATACAAGAGGGCAAAAAGAAGATAACTTCATGGGAGCATATGGAGATCAAACTTAAGGTACAATTCCTTCCAGGAGATTATGAAGTTCAAATTCAAAGAGACTGCAATATCTGAAATAAAGGGAGTTAGATGTCAATGCATACACTAAAGAGTTCCATAAGCTTAGTTTGAGGGCTAGGAAGCATGAGAATGAGGTGGAGAAGTTGCTAGGTATATGAATGGCCTTAGACAGAATATACAATATGAAATAAGTATCCTCACACTAGACACTATCCATAAGTGTTTTTAGTTGGCCCAAAAGGCAGAAGAGAAGATCAAAATGAGGAGTGAGAAAAATTAGAAATATAGCGGAGGAAAGAATTACAGAGGTAGAGGGAACTTTGATACAGGGCAACAATCACCAAGAAGTGAAGATTAGCAAGGCCAAGAAGGCAGTGGAGACTCTTAGAGAGCCGCATTTAGAAGATCATATAGAGGAAGGAACAATTTTAGGGGCATGTTTGGAAACTCAGGTAGAGGAAATACAGTTTTCACTAGTAGGTGTTATCATTGCAATCAAGTTGGGCATACCATTAGTAAGTGCTCGGGAAAAGCCTCAAGCTCCACAAGTTCATACATGGGGGAAATAAGAACTCAATTGTTGCAAGAGGAGGACACTCAGAGTGTAACTTATTCAATCAACAAAGTAGGCCTAGTGGCAGAGGGAGAAAATTTGATGATGAGGAGAAAAATGCTCAAGATACCCCAAGCTCAAGAGCCACCAGAAAGGAAAATATTGTTTAGGACCACTTGTAGGTCACATGGAAAGATTTGTAAAGTGATTGTAGAATTGGGTTCCACTAAGAATATTGTCTCAATTGAAATGGGGTGGACAAAATCAAACTAAAAACATTACCTCACCTCACACCCTACAAAATGTCATGGCTCAACTGGGGTCAACATGTATTGGTTGATGAACAAGAATGGGTGGATTTTAAAATTGGTGAGTACAAGGATAGGTTATTATTTGACATATTGCCTATGGATGCTTATCATTTGTTGTTGGGCCGTCCATGGCAGTATGATGTGAAAGCTTCTTATGATGGGGAGAAGAACAACTATCTTATCACCAAGAATGGGAAAAATTATCAAATGGATCCACTAGCTGAACCAAAGGAAGAAAAAAAAATAGGCTCAAGTGTGATGCTGATGAGTGGAAATTTTTTTCTCAAAGTGTTGAAACAAGAAGGACATCAAGGCCATGCTATAGTATTGAAACTTAGTGAAGAAGCTAAGGCAAATCCAATGAGTGAAGTGCCTCAAGAGGTGCAAGAACTACTCAAACATTATGTAGAAGTTATAGGGGATGACTTACCTTATTCTTTGCCTCCGATGAGAGATGTAAATCATCAAACAGACTTAATATCACGGGCCAATCTAGCAAACAAAGCTACCTACAAAATGACACCTAGTCAAAATGAAGGGATCGAAAAACAAGTGCAAGAACTCTTAGACAAAGGGTTTATTAAGAAGAGTTTGATTCCATGTGTTGTTCCTACTATGTTAGTTCCTAAGAAGGGAGGAAAATGGAGAATGTGCATGGACTCCAGAGCAATCAACAAGATTACTATAAGGTATCGGTTTCCCATGCCAAGGATTGAAGACCTATTAGACAATCTAGGATGTGCAAGCTACTTCACCAAGGTGGACTTAAAGTCTGTTTACCATCAAATCAGAATTAGACCTAGAGATGAAGGGAACACAACCTTTAGAACCAATGCAGGCCTATATGAGTGGTTGGTAATGCCATTTGGCCTCACCAATGCACCTAGTACCTTCCAAAGGCTCATGAATAAGTCTTAGTTGAGTTTATTGGTAGATTTGTAATTGTATATCTTCATGACATTCTGATCTACAACAGGTTCAAGGAGGAACACGTCAAGAATTTGGAGATGGTTTTGAAGAAGTTGAAGGAGGCTCAACTCAATATTAACCTTGAAAAATGTGAGTTTTTGAAAACAGAGCTGGTATACCTTGGTTTTGTTATTTCTCATGGATGTGTAAAAATGGATCCAAGTAAGGTAGAAGCAATAATTAATTGGCCTATTGTCATGCCCAAAATTTTGGGCAAGAACGAGATAATTTTTTTTTTTAAATCACAACTTAATAACATTAAATGTTGCTAATACAAGACGCACTATCAAGTTTTGTCTTAACTATGTTTAAGTAAACTTTAACCCCTAACTCAAGTAAGAAAAAATAATATTTAATTTAAATGTGGAATACTAAAATGATTATTTATTATCTCATCAATCTTTAATCAATAAATTAATTGAACGAAAAATCTCTAAATTAATTGACAAAGATAATATTGCTCACCAATAACCATTAATTACTTTCAGGAACTAATTAAATTAGTCCTAGGGTTTGGTTTATAAATGTCTATATTTTATTTTAACAATAATTAAAATGTGCTTAAACTAAATCGACTGAAGGGTCAATTAAATTCATATTGAAATTTGTCCTATAAAGTTTAATCTCAATTACCTATATCTAGGTGGACTAAAAATATTTCCCATAATCAAATAACTAACAACAGAATTAAATTTCCTAAATGATTAACTCCAATATAATTTAAAATTTAAGGCTTCATATTTAATTGTTTATTTAACATATATAAATTATGAATGTTAAATAAACCAATTAAATTAAATTCAAATTTATACATCTATAGCTTAAAAATACATATATATATATATATACATATATATATATATATGTATGTATATATATATATATATATGTATGTATATATTTATAAATATACATATGAATATATATATATATATATATATATGTATATGTATATATATGAATATATATACATATACATATAGATATATGTATATATATATATATATATATCTGTATATATGTATATACATATATATCTATATGCATATATATATGTATATACATATATCTATATGTATATATATATATATTTTTGCATATATATATATACATATATCTATTAAATACCTATATATTTATATGTGAGGACAATACCCTTTTTTTTTAAAACATACATTATTAACAAATATCCATTTAACCTAACTAAAATGTTATTAAAATGATCCCTCTCAAACTCTATTTCTCTTCCATTCTATTATCTTGCTCTAACCCTATTTTCGGGTTAGGGCTTAACTATGATTTTATCGTTATATTTTTTTTTGAAGTGTGTGTGTGTGTGTGTTTGATTGTGTAGGTTCTAGAGGCAGCTTCCATGGCGGATACGACGGAGGAGAGGAGGAGCAGAGGCGGGTTAGTGGAGCGTCGGGCGGGGACCTTCCCGGGTGCGACTGGGTTTCCCCACAGTGGCAGCCGGGCGCCGCCCACTGTGAGGAAACACAGTGGCGGGGCTGGGCCCCTCCACTGCAGTTGCCCACAGTGGCGGCCTCCGTGCCACCCACTGTGGGAAGCCACAGTGGTGGCCCGCGCCACCACCGGCCCACTGTGCTTACACACAATGGATTCGGCCCTTTTCCCCCCAAAACCCTAGGTTTTAAAAAAATGCTTTTCCTCTATTTTTTTTTGTTTATTATTTTTTTATATAAAAATATAATTATATATATATATCTATATATATATATTTATATATACATAATTATATTATATATAGAAATATATTTTAATATAAATATAAATATATATATATATATATACATATTTTGGATACGCATTAGATTTAGGGCTAAATTTTCTTTTAAGCAAATATATATTATTTTTTTCTTTTAAAAAAAAACATAGAACAGATTATTAATAATCCTCATATTTAAATCAGGGTCTTTTTTTTTTTTCCTTTGTTTTAAATTCCAAGTTGCTATAATCTGAGATGAATTATTTAACCTTAGATTTATTTTAAACAATGACAGAATTCAATATTTAAACATCTAAATAAAAAAAGATATTAATTAAATTAGATAGGCTATTTAACTTTGGATTTATATATTCTGCAAATAAGTAAATGATTGACAAAGTTCAATAAATATAATCAGCAACTATATAAATGACAGAGTTTAATAAGATATATTCAGCAACTACATTAACCTAGATTATTTTAATTAAACTTAGAGATATGCATGAGGAAATAAACTGAACATTAAATTTCAAAGTGACATTCATGCAATCATTAAACTTTTAAGAACAATACAAGCTTAAATCCCAATAGAATTATTTCATTTATGCAATAATAAATTAACAGAAATAATGCATTTATTTAAGACATTTTTAGAATTACATTATAGTCATTATTACATTCCCAAACTAGTCCCTCATTTCTATTAAATGAGGACTTCAATTAAAATAGATACATTTTCTTTTCAAAGTAATTACAACAAATAGTTTCCCTTTCACATTGCTACAACTTCAGATATAAAATATTCCATTTCCAACTCTTTTCTGCAACCTGTTATTCACCAAAAGTGATAACCCAAGTATACCTACAAATCTATCTATGAGATAGCCAATCTCAATCAATGAAACACCTCATGGCTTGGACAACATGACAAGGATATGAATCCTTCTACTCTTTAGGCTCAGCAAAACCTAGGCGGGTATACCTTTGATGCATTTAATCAGACCTATTACACACAAGACTGCATCAATCAAAAGCAGATGGATCTCAAAAGGTTCAAAAACTAGGAGGTTACTGCAGATGGGCTAGATCTGCACTTGCAACTCAAAATTTTTGAATCATGAGACAGAGGGACACTTCCACATAACATAAAACATAAAAGATATTCTGATTTTGGATTTTTGAATGATGTTCTGACAACCCTTCAATGTTACAAAAGACCAGTGCCTTATCTAGGCCAAAGAGTCATGCATAAAACTAGAAGAGAAATCTCAGATGCAATTTCTTTTCAACATTATATTTCCATGTATCAATGCCTTACATTAATACAATCTTCTGCTCTGTCACAAAACCATACTTTTATATATATATATATATATATATGCATTCAAAATCATTAATGTTGGGTTTTAGGATTTAAATCCTTCCTTGAAGAATACCCAAAAGACAAACATTACACTCTTAGAGGAATCTAAAAGAGACAACTCAAATTATCCTTGATAATATGAAATTATATGAATCTGAGTACTTTTGGAGACAATTTCATGGAAACTCACACATGCCTTGCATATGTATGAACTTGCAAACTGAAACTAAACCTACAGTAAAGACAACATTGAAAACATAGAAGAACACACTATCATTTGCATTTGAAAAAGATTCCATCACTGAAACCTGCAATTTCGGATTTCTCCCTTGGAGAAAATCTCTCTAAAACTGGAACCCCTACAAAATGAGAAGAATTGGGAATAAAAAGAGGAGGGAAGAAAATCAAATCTGCAACTAAAATTGCCAAATATCTCCTCTCTAACTGAATTTCACTCTTATGGAAACTGCTCTCAAAATATCCCACATTTGTCAAAATTAACTCCATAATCGGACTCCTCATTCTGAAAGCTTTTCAAAAACATATAACACTTTATATTTTGCCCACAAAATGAGCCCTGTGCAAATTAATTCCCCATTTGTGCACATCATTTAAATTTTTCATTTATTTGATATAGTTTGCACTATGTAATTAACTGATTTTAATTTTGATTTTTGCTCTGATTGTGCCCTGACGCTTTTCCACGTGGTGGGACCTAATTGGTCGATGGGGTCCACTAGGCACCACCTCAGATGAAACCTCGTCACTCTGCCACGTGTTCACTACATCACCGCCACTTGTCTCTCCACCTATCGCCATCTATGCACCACATCACTGCCACTGGACGGGACCTACTTGCTGGACACCTAACTGTGCCTGCCACATCATCACCACCTAGCTCTCACCATTTTGTACTTTGCCTTTCACCATTTCACAGCCTCTATCTTGCATGCATCTTTCCTTCACAAAGCAGCGCGAGCCGTTGATCTCCATCTAACATGCATGTTCTTAAACCCACTGCATTTTCAGAAATCCTTTTCGCCATTTCACAGGGTTTAACTGGCGAGCAATTTGGCCTGTGAATCAACGTGCTTCGTCGAATCATCTCGGACTTGCTCACTAGTTAAGCCAGCCCTTCTCTGCAAAATTTCCCCATTTGCCTCGAGAAGCGTGCCTATGTAAGGTCCACCTAGTTGCCGCTCAATCACCTCCTCCATCACCTGGAGATCCATGCCCACGCGTGGGCCCACCTTGGGCACCCATAGGCACCATCCGTCAAAAGCCTAGAGGCTTTGACATATTAGATGTGTGTGGATTTGCTTATAAACATTAAAAAATACCACTTCCCAGTGAATGTGGGATATTGTGTTTTGCCTGGCATTGTGTATGCTGGAGCTTTTTCTGAGACTTTAATGGCGATTTTCCTGCATTTGATTGAAAGTGTTGATCTTGTCCGGCCCTTATAGTGAATGCTACTGCAAGGATATCCTTCTGAGAAACACCCTGGGAAATCAAAGAAGCAAAATCCGATGACAAAGAACCAATGTTCTTCCCGATCCACCATTTTAATGTGGATTCTCTTTTTCCGCAGTGTTAAATTCAGGGGGAGGACTGACTGGTAGAGAAGACAACACTTGCCACAAGACATTCTTAGAGCTTTGTTGTTGCTTCATATTACCTTAGGTTTCAACGCCTTCTCCAATGACATGTAAAGGGTCCACACAAGGAAGGAGAATGACAATTTTCATTTGCCATTTGCATTCGCTGAAGATTTTCTATATGGCCCCTTCTTCATCATTCACCAGGGAGTGTTGCAGATTGCCATGTTTCAGATGCCTTATGTTTTAAACACTTTGAAAACTTCCATATTCCTTCTCCACCACCCAAGCAAGGGGGAAACTTTTGTTTGCATCTGGAGTTTTGCATTCCTTTTCACATGCCACGCAGAGGATTAAAACCATTTGCAAAGGATTAAAACCAACGTAGTCACTTCCATGCAGTAAACTTCCATGCAGAGTGCATTGACCATGTTGTGTAGGATGCATTACACCTATTTTTTTTTAAAAAAAAAAATCAGAAGTCTCTTTCAAAACCCACGCCACACACCAATGGAGGGAGATGGGAAGGTACGTAAGGGAGGAGGCTACTAGAAATTTGTTCGCACTTGTTGTCTCTGCAGTCTCTTCTTCAACCACACAGTCTGGCAAATTTGCATTTGCTTGAAAGTCTCTTTTAACACGCTCCACACTGCCCTCCTAACTCACTCCACGCGGAGCAATGAAGGGTTATAATGTATAGCATGACACTGAAAATGGCCAGCCATGAAGGTTGAGCTTTGCAGCATTATGACCATTACACCTTTGTCGGGGCAGACACTTGACCCATTTTCAAGTTGTGTGCACTCACAGAACAATACATATCAGATTTAGAGAAAAAAAAGCTTGAGTGATGGTGCCACATCATTCCTTCAAACTAATTCAGCAATCCCAACTTTATTGCTTCCAAAATCAAACATAGTGATGCATTGGCTGTAGATCATTCACCAATTTTAAGAATGTAGTGCTCTGGTGTGAGGCCAAATTCGTCCCCAATTGTAAAGGAAATAGTTAGCATGCTCGACATTTTGTCACAATAGTTTCCTCCCTCCTGGTTTTACTTTATATTTAAAACATATAGACATATAGTTCAAGATATCAATTTAAATCTTGATTCAAAAACCTTGGGAAACTATAAGTCAGGTCGGGCCCCAAAGTGGGTCTGACTAAAATTTTTTTTGTTTCCATTCAACTGACCTTTGAAATGACTCAAGGACCTCAAACATACCTTTGGAAATAATCGACATCAATTTCGGATCATCAGACTGAATTTTGCAACCTTCAGGCAATTACGCCGCACTTTCTCATTTAATTGCGAAGACGTAATTTTCAAACCTGTCAAAACACCTTTTTGGATCTCGCCATCTGACAGGCGTGTACTCTAATATACAAGGATGACTTCTACCAAACGGTTTCTCAAGACGAGTCCTGAGCGAAGAGATATTAATCAGCGAAAAATGACAAACTGGCTTTGTCGGCACTGTGGACCTGACGAAGTCAATGTTCTAGCAACACATGACGCCTCTCTCAAAAATATCAAATGACCTCCGTAGGCCCTCAAATTTGAAACATAGGTACCTTAAAGTACATATTGAAACTTGAAATTCTCAGTTTGATCAATAGACTGACAGGATGCAAATGGTGCACTCATGAAAATGGCTACATTAACTGATATAACACTAAAAGTATAGAAGACTGAAAATGATAGCTAAATGAACCTTTTTGCAAACTGACTAAATAGATTAGTAGGAGCCTGAAACTGGAAACATAACTCTTCATTTATATCAGCATTAACCCAGAACAAACATTATAATGTGACGCTTACTGAGGCAACTTTTACACTTATGTGAAACAGGGCTCCGACTAGTTGTTGAAACAGGGACTAGTCAAACCATACAAACTGCAAACGGATTTGACTTAAAAAAGTGAGCAAACGGATTCATCAAGACTTGAAATTTTGCAGACTGACTCACATTTATGCATACAATTGAATCCATTTTGAATTTCTCCATGACGATCAACAAGGCAAAAGATGTAATCGCTCAAAGTAGGCTACTCAATAAAAATTGCATTTGTGCCTAAAATGCACTTTCAGCTCACCCCTCAAACTAGGTACCTGGTAAACTTATCCAAACTGAATTTCAAAAGTTCCACATCACTGAATAGGCCAAATGAAAGGTGTAGGACATTAATCCCGAGCCTTACCCTCTGAAAATCAATCGGCTCCATTTACCCCCTCACAAATTAGGCATTCAAACTGACTCATTTAGGTACTTTTCTGACATGCAGAGCAAAATTTTGAAATGGTCCTCTAAACTTGACTCAATTATAATTAGTCCCAATAATGGCTCTGACTGGGGATGGTTGATTGCAAGATCAACACAAGAACATAGAATCTTTGGTTAAGCAGACCACTAAAAAATGGATCATTCTTCTCTTCTCATCTCATTTCAAAAAATAGGGTTTCCTTATTCTACCCAAACAGCAGGGCACTTTATTGAAAACCACACAACTGAAGCAAAGCAACTATACAAAATTTACAAACATGCTTAAAATTGAATAAATTGCTTGATCAATCTTAGCATTTACCTCTGTCAAAAATTTGATTCTCATCACTTGATACCATGATCCAAACAAAGGCACTTTTCAATAACAGGTGAGCATAATCCTTATAATCAACATCTATTGTCTCATTACTATAACAGCTGGTGTGCATACCTCTTGTCTAATTTTGAACTTTGTGATCACACACTATTTGAACAAAAATAAAACCATGAGATAACTCACCATAAAGGCGTTCCCACAAGCTGCCATACACTTCACTATCCCACTCAACTCTATCATTTGTAAGGACATCATCATGTTGAACTTGAAAAATAAAACACTCATTTTCAACATTGCAATTCCTATCAGCACATATCTTATTATCATTTAAATTTATAGAATGAGGGGCATTACTAATCAACTGATGCAAACAAGAAACATACATGTTACAATCTGGACGTGACACTTCACTATGCTGATCACACCCCATACTATCCTTGTTTATCAAACTCAAAACGTCTACATTCTCAACATCCCATTCATGGAAAAGAATGCATACCTCTGGCTGAAGCAAATCCTCAGCTAACTCTTTTTCTTTTAGGCTTACATCCACCTAAAACACTTTCATTTGTGGTTTTAAATGATCATCATATAACCCATGCCTCTTACCTTCATCAT
The DNA here is from genome assembly GCF_030272615.1 of Cryptomeria japonica. NCBI lineage: Eukaryota > Viridiplantae > Streptophyta > Pinopsida > Cupressales > Cupressaceae > Cryptomeria > Cryptomeria japonica. Next base: position 357,739,620 of record NC_081405.1, on the reverse strand, counting down.
GAAATAATTTTTTACAACCCATGCTATTGCTGTTTGGAATTTCATCAGTATTATGGACTAGTTCATCATTTACAACATTTGGCTGATCAGTTATTTCTTCATACAAAGGGTTAGAAACAAAATGAAGAATCCCCTTATGAACATTATGGCACTAAAGTGTCTCGTCTATATCTATATCAACATTGAATAAAACGTTAGTAAAATTGCTAAAGACACCATCCATCTGATCATCATAATCATCTTCATCAAGCAAAGAAGAAATTGACACTTGGCTGGAACAATCCTCAGTGTTCCATGTTCCACATTCATGAGATTTTACCCTATGACCATCATTTTGAAAATCAAGATAGTCATACTTATCTTGCCACCACTGATCTTCTTCACCAATAGAACACTCGTCATTAGCCAAAGAATGAAAATGAACATCGCTGCAATTTACTTCATCAGATAAGTTTTCAGCATGTTCACTAAAATTTTCTGTCATAAAACCATCTGTTAGATCAGCATGTTGTTCATCAAGTATACAAACATTCTGTTCACAGTCCTTTTCCTAAGAATCCTCTTCACTATATTTCAGAAGGTCTTCATCAATAGCTCAAAGGCTCTCCAATATCCGAACCTTCTTATCCACAACCTCAAGAGCTTTCTTAAGTTCTAAAATCTTTTGGACTTGCATTGCACTTGGTTGTTCCATTTGAGATTCCGTAAAAATTTGTCCATCCATGTGTGCTATATTTTCATTGCAATCATGTGCACCCTTGAAATTTTCTAAATTAACCTTGTGCATAACTTTCAAGATAGAAAGATCATCAACATGATTACAAGAAGTAAAATCTGAAGTGAAATCTAAAAATACATTTACTTCATCCTCAACACAAGTGACATTATCAATGTTTAAGTGAGGTTCAACTATTGTTTGCACTAAACAATTCACATTTTCATCATATTGCACATTTTCACTTGCACAAATAGCGACACTTGGTAATCCCTTTGTATTTGGTATTTGAACATCAAATACATCAACAACATGTAAAGATTGATAGTCATCACCATCATTATTTTCATTAATGTTATCCTGGAGAAATGCATGATTCACTTGGTAATTGGCAGCCAGCCACATAATCAACATAACCGACATACAAATCAAATGGTACATATCCCTTGTATATATCTATCTCTATATCAACATTTTCACAACATTGCACACTAATCATTCCATCATTACTGTGAGAGACAACCGGCATTAACAGCAGAGGTTCTTGACTCTCATTTAAATCTAAAACACATGCATCAAACAAACCATTCGGAACTGCAAAGCTTGATGCACTTGGATACGGAATGAATTGCTGAGTCTCACCTGGTATTTCACCATTGAAGGTACTATGACAAGAAACCACAGCAGACACAAACCTCTTAGCTATCCCAAATTTCAAATTATTTTCCATGTCCATAGCTGTGTTAAAAGCTTCATACAAGGTTTTGGGTTCTTTGTTTCTCACTAGGAAACCCATCTTCTTACCAAAAGCACTCATATAAACGTCCAAACATACTTTATCATCAAGTTTATACTTTCTGGAAATTTTGGACAAAGCTTGTGAAAATCTAATATTAAATGTTGGTACCAATTCCTCTTCCCTAATTTGTATATAAGTGAATTCTTTCAGCAAGTCGGAATCACTCACCTTTTCATCGAATTGATCCATGAAATCTAAAACCAATTCTTCCCATGAGGTAATAGAATTCACTGGCAAAAAAGAGAACCAATCTCTTGCATCCTCTTTCAATGACTGAATAAAAAATTTCATGCATACATCTTCTTGGAAAATTTCAAACTCTCCTATCAAATCTGAAAATCTTTTAACATGTTGACATGCTGATTCCAATTTCTTCCCACTGAATATGGGCAAATACTTTCTGATTTCTGTGGGTATGGGATTTGGGTAACCCGGAATACCTTCAAAGTTTAGAGCAGCATAATACTTCATACTGAAACTCTTCCTATTACATGGTTGGGACATTTCAATAGGCATGGTCATATGTGGATAAGATTGGGGCTGAAAAAATTCACTACACATTTCTTCCTTACTTCCACAAATGATTATATAACTTTAGATAAAAACTTCAAGCAAGTATCCTTATATTGAAACTATTTCACAACATTGCTTGACACAGAGCTTTTCCAAATTTGCATACTACAATAGAATATATATGCTGGACATTTCAGCAGAATGGATATGCAAATTAATTTATGATTCCTCTATTTTCCCTCTTTACTAGTGCTATTCACTAAATGGGAAAACTACATTACACATTCAGAATTTCAGAACAAACATCTTTGCATTTGAAACCTCTCAAAATACCTGGAGATTGGTAGCTGTAAGACTTGTAGATCTGGAGATTTACTTCACACTTTAGCACTGTCTTTTACATCAAAGTCGCCACCTCTTGCATAGAGGATATTTTGAATAGCAGAACGCCATCCAACACTTATTTAATTCTTTGTTTCTCTTTCAATCTTGCTGCAATCAACACCCTTCCAAGATATTTAACACTAGTATGAACCACAGAGTCACCACCCAATAAGGAATTGGGGAAAAATTCACACATAGCTGCAATAGCTTCTTACAACTTTGAACAAATACAATTTACTGTTACCTTTCATAAAATATAGCATGAAACTTATGGATACTTGCAGATCCAGAACAAGGAACACTTTCTAACTCATAAATTCACTTTCACACTCTGTGCATACACAATGGACAGACTGGCTGGATATGAAATTGATAGAATGAAGGATACATTCAACTTCTGACCTCATCAATCAAACATTCAGATCCATTATTTCCCCAGCAGAGTCACCATTTTTGTTGTTCATCAAAAGTGATAACCCAAGTATACCTACAAATCTATCTATGAGATAGCCAATCTCTATCAATGAAACACCTCAGGGCTTGGACAACATGACAAGGATATGAATCCTTCTACTCTTTAGGCTCTGCAAAACCTAGGCGGGTATACCTTTGATGCATTTAATCAGACCTATTACACACAAGACCGCATCAATCAAAAGCAGATGAATCTCAAAAGGTTCAAAAACTAGGAGGTTACTGCAGATGGGCTAGATCCACACTTGCAACTCAACATTTTTGAATCATGAGATGGAGGGACACTTCCACATAACATAAAACATAAAAGATATTCTAATTTTGGATTTTTAAATGATGTTCTGACAACCCTTCAATGTTACAAAAGACCAGTGCCTTATCTAGGCCATAGAGTCATGCATAAAACTAGAAGATAAATCTCAGATGCAAGTTCTTTTCAACATTAAATTTTCATGTATCAATGTCTTACATCAATACAATCCTCTGCTCTATCACAAAACCATATATATATATATATTGGCTATATATATATATATATCCAATATGCATTCAAAATCATTAATGCTGAGTTTTAGGATTTAAATCCTTCCTTGAAGAATACCCAAATGACAAACATTACACTCTTAGACAAATCTAAAAGAGACAACTCAGATTATCCTTGATAATATGAAATTATATGAATTTGAGTACATTTTGGAGACAATTTCATGGAAACTCACACATGTCTTGCATATGTGTGAGCTTGCAAACTGAAACTAAACCTATAGTAAAGACAACACTGAAAACATAGAAGAACACACTGTCATTTGCATTGACAAAAAGATGCCATCACTAGAACCTACAATTTCGGATTTCTCCCTTGGAGAAAATCTCTCTAAAACTGGAACCCCTACAAAATGAGAAGAATTGGGAATAAAAAGAGGAGGGAAGAAAATCAAATCTGCAACTGAAATTGCCAAATATCTCCTCTCTAACTGAATTTCACTCTCATGGAAAATTCTCTCGAAATATCTCACATTTGTCAAATTTAACTCCATAATCGAATTCCTCATTCCGAGAGCTTTCCGAAAACATATAACACTTCATATTTTGCCCACAAAATGAGCCTTGGGCAAATTAATTCCCCATTTGTGCACATCATTTAAATTTTTCATTTATTTGATATAGTTTGCACTATGTAATTAACTGATTTTAATTTTGATTTTTGCTCTGATTATGCCCTGACGCTTTGCCACATGACGGGACCTGATTGATTGATGGGGTCCACTAGGCACCACCTTGGATGACACCTCCTCACTCCGCCACATGTCCGCTACATCACTACCACTTGTCTGTCCACCTGTCGCCATCTATGCGCCACATCACCGCCACTGGATGGGACCTACCTGTTGGACGCCTGACTGTGCCTGCCATGTCATCACCACTTGGCTCTCACCATTTTGTACTTCGCCTTTCGCCATTTCGCGGCCTCTACCTCGCATGCATCTTTCCTTTGCGAAGCAACACAAGCCGTTGATCTCCATCTAACATGCACGTTCTTTAACCCACTACATTTTCGGAAATCCTTTTCGCCATTTCACAGGGTTTAACTAGCGAGCAACTTCGCCCTGTGAATCAACACGCTTCGTCGGATCATCTTGAACTTGCTCACTAGTTAAGCCGACCCTTCTTTGCAAAATTCATCCGTCTGCCTCGGGAAGCATGCCTGTGTGGGGTCCACCTGGTTGCCGCTTAGTCACCTCCTCTGTTGCCTTGGGATCCATGCCCACACGTGGGCCCACCTTGGGCGCCCATAGGCACCGTCCGTCAAAAGCCCATAGGCTTTGACATATTAGATGTGTGTGGATTTGCTTATAAACATTAAAAAATACCACTTCCCAATGAATGTGGGATATTGTGTTTTACCTGGCACTGTGTATGTTGGAGCTTTTTCTGAGACTTTAATGGTGATTTTCCTGCATTTGATCAAAAGTGTTGATCTTGTCCGACCCTTATAGTGAATGCTACTGCAAGGATATCCTTTTGAGAAACACCCTGGGAAATCAAAGAACCAATGTTCTTCCCAATCCACCATTTTAATGTGGATTCTCTTTCTCTGCAGCATTAAATTTGGGGGGAGGAGTGACTAGTAGAGAAGACAACACTTGCCACAAGACATTCTTAGAGCTTTGTTGTTGCTTCATATTACCTCAGGTTTCAATGTCTTCTCCAACGGCATGTATAGGGTCCAAGCAAGGAAGGAGAATGGCAATTTTCATTTGCCATTTGCATTCGCTGAAGAGTTTCTATATGGCCCCTTCTTCCTCATTCACCAGGGAGTGCTGTAGATTGCCATGTTTCAGATGCCTTATGTTTTAAACACTTTGAAAACTTCCATATTCCTTCTCCCCCATCCACACAGGGGGAAACTTCTGTTTGCATCTGGAGTTTTGCATTCCTTTTCACATGCCACACAGAGGATTAAAACCATTTGCAAAGGTTTAAAACCAATGTTGTCACTTCCATGCAGCAAACTTCCACGCAGAGTGCATTGACCATGTTGTGGAGGATGCATTACACCTATTTTAAAAAAAAATAAAATTAGAAGTCTCTTTCAAAACCCACACCACACACCAAGGGAGGGAGATGGGAAGGTACACAAGGGAGGAGGCTGCTAGAAATTTGTTTGCACTTGTTGTTTCTGCAATCTCTTCTTGAACCATGCAGTCTGGAAAATTTGTATTTGCTTGAAAGTCTCTTTTCACATGCTCCACATTGCCATCCTAACTCACTCCACACAGAGCAATGAAGGACTATAATGTATAGCATGAGACTGAAAACGACCAGCCATGAAGGTTGAGCTTTGCAGCATTGTGACCATTGCACCTTTGTCGGGGCAAACACTTGACCCATTTTCAAGTTGTGCCCACTCACAGAACAATACATATTAGATTTAGAGAAAAAAAAGCTTGAGTGATGGTGCCACATCATTCCTTCAAACTACTTCAGCAATCCCAACTTTATTGCTTCCAAAATCAAACACAATGATGCATTGGCTGCAGATCATTCACCAATTTTAAGAATGTAGTGTTCTGGTGTGAGGCCAAATTCATCCCCAATTGTAAAGGAAATAGTTAGCATGCTTGACATTTTGTCACAATAGTTTCCTCCCTCCTGGTTTTACTTTATATTTAAAACATATAAACATATAGTTCAAGATATCAATTTAAATCTTGATTCAAAAACCTCGGGAAACTACAAGTCAGGTCGGGCCCCAAAGTGGGTCCGACTAAAAAAAATTTAGTTTCCATTAAAATGACCTTTGAAATGACTCAAGGACCTCAAACATACCTCTGGAAATGATCAACATCATTTTCGGATCATCAGACTGAATTTTGCAACCTTCAGGCAATTATGCCACACTTTTGCATTTAATCACGAAGACGTAATTTTGAAACCTGTCAAAACACCTTTCTGGATCTCGCTGTCTGACAGGCGTGTACTCTGATATACAAGGATGACTTCTTCCAAATGGTTTCTCAAGATGAGTCCTGAGCGAAGAGATATTAATCGGCGAAAATGACAAACTGGCTTTGTCAGCACTGCGGACTTGACAAAGTCAATGTTCTGGTAACACATGATGCCTTTCTCAAAAATATCAAACGACCTCCATAGGCCCTCAAATTTGATACATAGGTACCTTAAAGTACATATTGAAACTTGGAATTCTCAGTTTGATCACCAGATTGATAGGATGCAAATGGTGCGATCATGAAAATGGCTACATTAACTGATATAACACTGAAAGTACAGAAGACTGAAAATGATAGCTAAATGAACCTTTTTTGCAAATCGACTAAACAGATTAGTAGGAGCTTGAAACTGGAAACATAACTCATCATTTATATCAGCATTAACCTAGAACAAACATTATGATGTGATTCTTACTAAGGCAACTTTTACACTTATGCGAAACAGGGCTTTAACTAGTTGTCGAAACAGGGACTAGTCAAACCACACAAACTGCAAATGGATTTGACTTCAAAAACTAAGCAAACGGATTCGTCAAGACTTGAAATTTTGTAGACTAACTCACATTTGTGTATAAAATTGAATCAATTTTTAATTTCTCCATGACGATCAACAGAGCAAAAGATGTAATCACTCAAAGTAGGCTACTCAATAAAAACTGCATTTGTGCCTAAAATGCACTTTCAGCTCACCCCTCAAACTGGGTACCTGGTAAACTTATCCAAACTGAATTTTAAAAGTTGCACATCACTGAATAGGCCAAATGAAAGGTGTAGGGCATGAATCCCAAGCCTTACCATTTGAAAATCAACCGGCTCCATTTACCCTTTCACAAACTAGGCATTCAAACTGACTCATTTAGGTACTTTTTTGACATGCAGAGCAAAATTTTGAAATGGGCCTCTAAACATGACTCAATTTTAATTAGGCCCAGCACAACCAAATAAATCCAACAACTTCTACTTGTCCCTTTTTTTTTTTTCTTCCAACAACCTGCAAATAAATCATAGGCTTTCACCATGGAGTGCTCACCTCCCAGCCTAGGCTTACTAGAAGCCACCCCCGAGCTTGGAGAACCAAGACCTAGATAGGTTACACACATGTAAACACAACAAGTAGGGGAAAACAATCACAACAACATATTCCCAACCAAGGCTACACTTCACCATGCAATGTGATGTCTTTTCAAGGGTGGTAGTGGACCAAATACCTTGAGGAGACTACAAGACTGGTAGAACACAAAGCCACCTCATGGAAACCAAATATATATCATAAGTAAAATAACCCCACATCCTTATGCCCCCCAAGGTATTCATGCCATATTTCCCTCCTTATGACCCCCAAATGCATAAACATGCCATGCATCAAGGGTCACAAATATATCCCTTGAGATCACTCGAGGGCTGTCAAACTTCTACTACCCACAAGACCATCCTCTCTCCCAAGAGTAGGAGGTTTTGGTTACTCCCAAAGCACAGAAAAAAAATAAATACAAGAAGTAAAATATAGAACACAAAATAATTTTCACAAGGGGAAAATACAAGAAAACCAACCTTTACATACAAGCAAATCTTTTCAACATAACATGCGACGTGAAAGAAACACAAGGATAAGTTAAACCAACCTTCAACCTACCCAAGGGTATGGTAGAACTAGTTTGAGGATGAGCAGCCCAAATTCACAAATCTTCCTTCCACATTTAGCCAAAAATTTCGAATCTAAAAACCAAACTTTTCAAAATGCATAGTCTCCAAAAATGGAGAGTGGGTGATTACCTACAAAATCTCTCATTCTTGCCTAAGAATACCTCAATGAGAGTTCTCATAGGTTTCTAAAATTGAAAAAGGAAAAAGTAAGAAAAAGATCAAAAATGATCTCTCATCAAAAGGGAAGGTTATCTAACCCAGATGATGCCTTCTAAATCCAATTTTCGCACATCTTAGAAAACTCACTTTTTGGGATGACTAAACAGTCACATGGGAGTAGACACATGCCTAAAAATGCTCCTAACCCTTAGGTATACCTTATGGGCTTTAGGAAACACCTTTAAACTACCCCTAGGAGTCCAGTTAACCCCTTTTAAACCCATCTAAAGTTAACTTTCGGGTCAAACATAAGTTCACCACCCCAAAGATTCTCTACCCAAGGAAAATATATAACCACATTAAATTATTTGAAACAGCTATGGTTAAACAACTCCCTTCAAGAGACAAGTCAAAATTCAAGACATAAATCAACACGTGTCAAGTGACACAATAAAATACATTGCAAAATTACACATGGAAATTGTCTCTTGTTGGATTTAAATAAATCAATAATAAAATTTAACACACATGCATCATTCACTATTACAAATAAAATACGATACATACAAGGTGTTGTCTCTTCAAATAGACAACCCTTGGCTTTACGAACGTACATAGGTCTAGGTTTGGTTCTCCATAATATTTCCATGGTCACATGGATAATTTTCTTGCGCATCTCAATTACACATTAGTAATTCTAGATAACCTCATATAATATAAAACACATGAATAAGAATACATATTAAACACTTCGCATACAAATTTACATTTAAACAAATCAGTATATCTTATATCCAAATTAATCCACATAAGCAATTATCATAATCCACATAATTTTGATCCATACATAAAACATGTATTCCTATTTCTATCATCATAGTAAAGTCCTACAAATCCAATAATGACATACATCATCTCAAATTTATCCTATTCTAGAATCATATAGAGTTCTATATCATTAAGCATATAAATAAAGCATCCATATATATCAATGTTATCCAAATCATGAAATCATATAAGTTCTAAATCCATAATGGATAAAATAAAGCATCCATAATAGTCTCGACATGAAAATCACTGAAATGCTAGGATGAGTCGGGGTAGGGCCTCACACCCTCCCCCTCTAGGCATGAACTTCCTCCTGGAGTTCATAAAAATGATGAGGGTACTATGATCTCATACATGTTGAGTCCTCCCATGAAGTTGTAACCTCATCATAGCAATCTCACTAGACCCTAACGTGGTCCAGCTCTCGATGTCGAAGGGCCAGCGTCCGGCGTGCCAAAATGCGAATGGGCTCCAAAGCTAGGTGCCCATCCGACTCCACCTGCAAGGCATCCCAATCTAAAATATGAGACTCATCATAGATATACTTCCTCAAAACTGATACATGAAACACATCGTGGATGCGTGATAGGCTAGGTGGGAATGCTAAATGGTAGGCAACTGGTCCTATCCTCTCAAGGATCTCAAATGGTCCTACAAAGTGAGGTGCAAGCTTAGAACCCTTTCCGTAACAAATTGGACTCTTATGCGGCCGCACTCTCAAGAAGACTCTGTCTCCAACCAAGTAGCTACAATCTATCCTCTTCGCATCTGCATATTTCTTCTATCTATCTTGTGCCTCTCTAAGACGTTGCCTAATCAAATCCACCTGCTATTCCATATCCTGAACTATCTCAGGACCAATAGCAACTCTATCCTCCATGCGGTCCCAACTCAACGGTGTCCTGCAAGGCCTACCGTATAATGCCTGATAGGGTGGCATCCCCAAAGAAGTGTGATGCCCATTGTTATAGGCAAACTCCAATAAGGGAAGGTACTCTTCCCATCTGGTCTGATGATCCATGACGTACATGCAAAGCATATCCTCTAACACCTGGTTAACCGACTCTGTCTGACCATCCATTTCAGGATGATAGGCTATACTGAAGTTGAGCTTAGTGCCCATAGCTACCTGTAATGCCTTCCAAAAGGAAGAAGTGAAGAGGGAATCCCTGCCAGAAATAATCTCGCATGGAACGCCATGAAGTCTGACAATGTCTCACAAGAACACCTTTGCTACTGCTGGTGTTGTGAAGGTAGTCTGAATTGGTAAAAAATGGGCCACTTTGGTCAACTTGTCAACTGTCACCAAGATGGCATCATGGCAACGAGATGACATAGGAAGACCAATGATGAAATCCATGGATATAGTATCCCACTTCCACTCTGGTATAGCATGAGACTAGAGCAACCCACCTAGATGGCGGTGCTCTGCCTTGACTCTCTAACACTCAAGACATCGAGCTACTAACTCGGCAATGAGCTGTTGCATTCTTGCCCAATGATATAACTATCTCAAGTCAGCATGCATCTTCTTAACTCCAAGACATGTTGCATAAGGAGCTCTATGAGCCTCTATGACAATGAATTCTCGCAATCCCTCGGAAGAAGGTACATAGATGCGCCCTCTATGGCGTAATAGTCCATCGGACTCCAAAGATTAATCCACATATTTCCCTTCTAGAGTATCCTAAGATCATATCACCTGACAAACCTCTAAATACCATCCATCCTCTAGCAACTATTGTAGTATACGATCTCTCAAATCTGTGCCCATAGATATGGTGTATACCTCGTGACATCTCCTACTCAAAGCATCTGCAACTGCATTTTCTTTCCCTTTGATGTAGTGAACGTCAAAATTATACTTGCACAAGAACTCCATCCATCTCCTCTGACGTGCATTAAGGTTCGACTGAGTGAATATGTACTGAAGGCTCTGATGGTCTGAATGAAGCTCAAAATGATGACCCAAAAGAAAGTGTCTCCACCTCACAAGTGCATGCACTACTGCTGCAAGCTCAAGGTCATGAGTAGGGTAGTTAAGCTCATGAGTCTTAAGTTTCCTAGACTCAAAAGCTATAGCCCTACCATCCTACATAAGGACTGCTCCTAAACCCTCTAGGGAAGCATCTGTGTAAACCATAAAGTCAGCTGAGGGATCTGGTACTACAAGGATAGGTGCGCTAGTAAGTTCCTTTTTGAGTTCCTGAAAGGCCCTCTTGCACTTCTCTGTCCATTCAAATTTCTTCCCTTTACACTGAAGAGAAGTAATAGGATGTGCGACTCTAGAGAATCCCTCAACAAAGCATTGGTAATAACCTGCTAAGCCCATGAAGCTCCTGACCTCTGTCACACTGGTTGGTGTTAGCCAATCCATAATAACTCTGATCTTGGATGGGTCTACTGAGATCCCATCATCGGAAATAACGTGCCCAAGGTACTTGACCTCTGATAAAAAGAAAGCACACTTTGACAAACTGCCAAACAATTGATTGTCCCTCAAACACTGTAAAACCTATCTCAGGTGCTCCTCATGCTCCTTCTCATTCCAAGAATATATCAATATGTCATCAAGGAACACAATCACAAAATGGTCAAGAAATGTGTGGAACACCCCATTCATGAGGCTCATGAAAACAACTGGAGCACTCGTAAGACCAAATGGAACCATGGTGAACTCATAGTGGCCATATCTAGTGCAAAATGCGGTCTTGTGGATATCGCTTTCCACTATCCTCAGCTGATGATATCCTGACTTCAGATCAATTTTGGAAAATACTTTGGCACCCTGAAGTTGGTCGAATAAATCATCAATCCTAGGTAGGGGATATCGGTTCTCAATGGTTACTTTGTTCAACTGACGATAATCCATGCATAATCGAAGAGATCCGTCGTTCTTCTTCACGAAGATGACAGGTGCACCCCAAGGGGATACGCTAGGATGAATGTGACCCTTCTCTAGGAGTTCCTCAAGCTGCATCTTGAGCTCATTAAGCTCATTTGTGGTCATCCTATAAGGTGCTCTTGAAACTGGCTCAGCTCCTAGTACAAGGTCTCTATGAAAGTCAATCTCTCTACGAGGCAACATTCCAGGTAGCTCTGAAGGAAACATGTCTGAATATCCCTTAAGGATAGGATGGTCATCAATCAATGTTTCCTTTTCATCCTCTTCCCCTCTATCACTGATGGTGATGGCAAATAATTGACATCCCTTTCATATGCTCCGCTTAAGCTACATTGTGGAAATCATACGAAGAGACACGCGTCTCTGAATCCCAGTGATTACTATGGGCAAACCATTATCATCTTCACACTCAATTTCTTTCAGACGGAAATCCATCTTGGCTCTATGGGCATAAAGCCAATCTATGCCAAGTACGATACCATATGATCCAAGTGGTGTAACTCTAAGGTCTACTAAGGTGGTGGTATTGCCAATCTGAAGTTGACATGCCCTAACCTTTGATTCTACTGACACTCTAGCCCTTGAAGCTAACTCCACTTCCCAACTAACACCTTGTCTATTTGCCACTAGCCTGCAATGCTCCACAACCAATGGAGATATAAAGGAGTCAGTAGCTCTTGAATCAAATAATATAGATACACTGTTACCTCTGATCATACCTGCAACCTCAATGACTATGGCCTAGTGCTCTGCCTGGCAGTTGTCAACTACTGCAAAGACTCTATGGGACCTGCCCATATCTCCAATTGTAGGCTCTGATGCTACCATCCTCTGATTCCCTGCCATCTGACCCTGAGGACACTCTCTCACCATGTGCCCCATGGCTCCACATGTGAAACAAGCATCGCATGCCTGAAACTGGATGCCCTGAGGCCTAGAGAAAGACTGTCCCCCTATCCTACTAGAACCATTATACCCACCCCTGGAGGACTGCTGAGTCCTCACCAGAGGTGTGTAAGGAACCTGAGATCACGGATCTCACCTCTGACCCTGAGACTACCATTGCTTGGGCTTTGTGCCCTGTTGATTCTATGGAGGCCTTTGCCTCTAGTTTTGTTGCGACTATGGCAGAGGAGGGGGTTTGGAGAATCCTGATGTGTGCCTATTATTACCCTTCCAATGGGGTTTTTGAAACCCATATTTCTAGGGTATAGGGTTTCGATTCTGGAACCGATCCCTTGTATCTTGTGGCCTGACCTGAATCTCCTCTGCTATCAAATCCTTCTCCACGGCAACCCGAAGGCTCCCTAGAGTAGACATCCTCACTGGTCTTGCTATGTTGGCATTCAGCCCTCTGATGAAATGGTTGACGAGAAGTTTCTTGTCCTTTAGGTAGTCCACATATGGCAAGAGCTCAAAAAATTTGCTCTCATACTAGGTCACTGAGAGACCCTTCTGCTGGAGGTCATGGAACTCGTCTATCCTATGCTATCTATAATGCTCTAATAAGTACCTCTCCTTGAACCTCTCTATAAAAATCTCCCATGTGAGGGTATCAACAACTAAACCACACTTGTATTCCTCCTGTCTCCACGATGTGGAGGCTATTTCTCTCAATAGGTGGACTGCTACACGTGCCTTTAGATTGCTCTCATAAGAGCATAATGCAAAGCACCTATCAAGGCTCAATAGCCAAGCCTCAGCTTCTACCCCGTCGGTAGATCCCCCAAAAGATGGTGGTTGGAGGCACATAACCTCTCTGATTAGATCCCCTGGATCCCGACGTGATCTCTCATAATACACTGGCTTTGCCACTGGAGGTGGTCCTAGTAGGTGAACGGACTCGAGCTCATGCCTAGCCTGACTCTCTACGGGATTAGGAGGTGGACTCCTACTTCATTCCCTATCTACCGACCTATGGCTCCCTGAGTTCTGATTTTCAACATGACGATCCTCTGCTGGAAACCTATCCTAGACTATTCCTATCAGGTTTTGGAGTGCCTCTAAGATACCTCGGTTTGGGTCAACCAACTGTTTGGGAGGAGCCTTTGGGTTCACTTCTGGAACCGATTCCTCCCTATCGACCTCTTCGCATGCTATGCATACACGCCTTGGTCCCCTTCCGCGCTTACGAGCTTGTTGTGTAGTCAGAGGCATCCTAATGTGAAAGAATAAAATAAAATGAATAAAATAAATAAATTTTTGGGAGAATATTTAATTATTAAATTTAAATATCATAGAAAATTGATATAATATAATATATTAAATAATTAAAGTGAAACGTAATGAAGAAAGGTTCCTAGTGTTGGAAACCTTGCTCTGATACCAAAATGTCATGCCCAAACTTTTGGGCAAGAACGAGATAAATTTTATTTTTTAAATCACAACTTAATAACATTAAACGTTGCTAATACGAGACGCACTATCAAGTTTTGTCTTAACTATGTTTGAGTTAACTTTAACCCCTAACTCAAGTAAGCAAAAATAATATTTAATTTAAATGTGAAATACTAAAATGATTATTTATTATCTCATCAATCTTTAATCAATAAATTAATTTAACCAAAAATCTCTGAATTAATTGACAAAGATAATATTGCTCACCAATAACCATTAATTACTTTTAAGAAGTAATTAAATTAGTCCTAGCGTTTGGTTTATAAATGTCTATATTTCATTTTAACAATAATTAAAATGTGCTTAAACTAAATCGATTGAAGGGTCAATTAAATTCATATTGAAATTTGTCCTATAAAGTTTAATCTCGAATACCTATATCTAGGTGGACTAAAAATATTTCCCATAGTCAAATAAACAGAATTAAATTTCCTAAATTATTAACTCCAATATTAATTTAAAATTTAAGACTTCATATTTAATTGTTTATTTAACATATATAAATTATGAATGTTAAATAAACCAATTAAATTAAAGTCAAATTTATACATCCATAGCTTAAACTATATATATATACATACATACATACATACATTTATATATATATATATATATATGTATGTATACATACACACACACACACACACACACACACACACACACATATATATATATACATTTATATATATATATATATATATATATATGTATATATATACATATGAATGTATATGTATATGTATATGTACATATACATATACATATACATATACATAAATACATACATACATACACACACACACACACACACACACACACACACACACACACACACACACAGAGATATATATATATATATATATATATATATATATATATATATATATATATATATATATATATATATATATATTAAACACCTATTTATTTATATGTGAGGATAATCCCCCCTTTTTTTAAAAACATACATTATTAACAAATACCCATTTAACCTAACTAAAATGTTATAAAAATGATCCCTCTCAAACCCTATTTTTCTTCCATTCTATTATCTTGCTCTAACCCTATTTTTGGGTTAGGGCTTAACTATGATTTTATCCTTATATTTTTTTTTGAAGTGTTTGTGTGTGAGTTTGATTGTGTAGGTTCTAGAGGTGGTGGCCATGGCAGATATGACGGAGGAGAGGAGGAGTGGAGGTGGGTTCATGGAGCACCAGGCGGGGACCTTCCCGGGAGCCATTAGGTTTCCCCACAGTGGCGGCCGAGTGCCGCCCACTATGAGGAACACACAGTGGCGGGGCTAGGCCCTTCCACTGCGGTTGCCCATAGTGGCGGCCTTCGTGCCGTCCACTGTGGGAAGCCACAGTGGTGGCCCGAGCCACCGCCGACCCACTATGCTTACACATAGTGGGTTTGGCCCTTTTCCCCCCGAAACCCTAGGTTTAAAAAAAAATGCTTTTCCTCTATTTTTTTTTGTTTATTATTTTTTTATATAAAAATATAATTATATATATATATATATATAATTATATTATATATAGAAATATATTTTAATATAAATATAAATATTTATTTAAATACATATATTTTAAATATATATATATATGTGTGTGTGTGTGTGTGTATTGAATACTTATTAGATTTAGGGCTAAATTTTCTTTTAAGCAAATATATATTATTTTTTTTCTTTAAAAAAAAAATATAGAATAGATTATTAATAATCCTCAGATTTAAATCAGGGTCTTATTTTTTTTTTCCTTTGTTTTAAATTCCAAGTTGCTATAATCTGAGATAAATTATTTAACCTTAGATTTATTTTAAACAATGACAGACTTCAATATTTAAACAACATCTAAATTAAAAAGATATTAATTAAATTAGATAGGCTATTTAACTTTGGATTTATATATTCTGCAAATAAGTAAATTATTGAGAGAGTTCAATAAATCTAATCAGCAACTATATAAATGATAGAGTTTAATAAGATATATTCAGCAACTACATTAACCTAGATTATTTTAATTAAACTTAGAGATATGCATGAGGAAATAAACCGAACATTAAATTTCAAAGTGACATTGATGCAATCATTAAACTTTTAAGAACAATACAAGCTTAAATCCCAACAGAATTATTTCATTTATGCAATAATAAATTAACAGAAATAATGCATTTATTTAAGGCATTTTTAGAATTACATTATAGTCATTATTACATTAGGGTGAAATACCCAAACTAGTCCCTCATTTCTATTAAATGAGGACTTCAATTAAAATAGATACATTTTCTTTTCAAAGTAATTACAACAAATAGTTTCCCTTTCACATTGCTACAACTTCAGATATAAAATATTCCATTTCCAAATCTTTTCTGCAACCAAATAAATCCAGCAACTTCTACTTGTCCTTTTTTTTTTTCTTCCAACAACTTGCAAATAAATCATAGGCTATGACCATGGAGTGCTCACCGCCCAGCCTAGGCTTTCTAGAAGCCACCCCCGAGCTTGGAGAACCAAGCCCTAGACAGGTTACACACATGCAAACAAAACAAGTAGAGGAAAACAATCACAACAACATATTCCCAACCAAGGCTACACTTCACCACACAATGTGATGTCTTTTCAAGGATGGTAGTGGACCAAATACCCTGAGGAGACTGCAAGATTGGTAGAACACAAAGCCACCTCATGGCAACCAAAGATATATCATAAGTAAAATAACCCCACATCCTTATGCCCCCAAGGGCATTCATGCCATATTTCCCTCCTTATGACCCCCAAATGCATAAACAGGCCATGCAGCAAGGGTCACAAATATATCCCTTGAGATCACTCTCAGAACGAGAGCCTCTCACTCAAGGGCTTTCAAACTTCTACCACCCACAAGACCATCCTCTCTCCCAAGAGTAGGAGGTCTTGGTTACTCCCAAAGCACAAAAAAAAAATACATACAAGAAGTAAAATATAGAACACAAAATAATTTTAACAAAGGGAAAATACAAGAAAACCAACCTTTACATACAAGCAAATATTTTCAACATAACATGCAATGTGAAAGAAACACAAGGAGAAGTTAAACCAACCTTCAACCTACCCAAGGGTATGCTAGAACTAGTTTGAGGATGAGCAGCCCAAATCCACAAATCTTCCTTCCACACTTAGCCAAAAATTTTGAATCCAAAAACCAAACTTTTCAAAATGCATAGTCTCCAAAAATGGAGAGTGGGTGATTACCCACAAAATCTCTCATTCTTGCCTAAGGAGACCTCAGTGAGAGTTCTCATAGGTTTCTAAAATTGAAAAAGGAAAAAGTAAGAAAAATATCAAAAAGGATCTCTCATCAAAAGGGAAGGTTATCTAACCCAGATGATGCCTTCTAAATCCAATTTTCGCATATATTAGAAAACTCACTTTTTGGGATGACTAAACAGTCACATGGGAGTAGATACATGCCTAAAAATGCTCCTAACCCTTAGGTATACCTTATGGGCTTTTGGAAACACCTTTAAACTACCCCTAAGAGTCCATTTAATCCCTTTTAAACCCATCTAAAGTTAACTTTCGGGTCAAACCTAAGTTGACCACCCCAAAGATTCTCTACCCAAGGAAAATATATAACCACATTAAAATTTTTTAAAAAGCTATGGTTAAACAACTCCCTTCAAGAGACAAGTCAAAATTCAAGACATAAATCAACACGTGTCAAGTGACACAATAAAATACATTACAAAATTACACATGGAAGTTGTCTCTTGTTGGATTTAAATAAATCAATAATAAAATTTAACACACATGCATCATTCACTATTACAAATAAAATACAATACATACGGGGTGTTGTCACTCCAAATAGACAACCCCTAGCTTTACGAACGTACATAGGTCTAGGTTTGGTTCTCCATAATGTTTCCATGGTCACATGGATAATTTTCCCATGCATCTCAATTACACATTACTAATTCCAAATAATCTCATATAATATTAAACACATGAATAAGAATACACATCAAACACTTCGCATACAAATTTACATTTAAACAAATCAATATATCTTATATCCAAATAAATCCACATAAGCAATTATCATAATCCACATAATTTTGATCCATACATAAAACATGCATTCCTATTTCTATCGTCATAGTAAAGTCTTGCAAATCCAATAATGACATACATCATCTCAAATTTATCCTATTCTAGAATCATATAGAGTTCTATATCATAAAGCATATAAATAAAGCATCCATATATATCAATGTTATCCAAATCATAAAATCATATACGTTCTAAATCCATAATGCATAAAATAGAGCATCCATAATAGTCTCGACATGAAATCACTGAAATACTAGGATGAGTCAGGGTAGGGCCTCACACCTATCCCTAGGGGTATAAGTGAAGTTAGAATCTTTCATGGAATGGCATCTTTTTATAGGAAGTTTGTGAGAAACTTTAGCCATGTTTGTGCTCTTATTCTCAATACTATTAAAGGAGGGAATAAATGTCACTTTAATTGGACAGAGGAAGCCAATAAGGAGTTTGAGATGTTGAAAACCAAGATATCAGAGTTGTCAACCCTTAGATTGCCTGATTTCAATCAGTTGTTTACAGTAGAATGTGATGCAAGCCAAAGGGCAGTAGGGGTAGTTTTAAGAGAAGAGGGACATCCTATAGCTTTCTTCTCAGATAAGTTAAATGAAGCTAAGCAAAGGTACACAACATATGACTTGGAGTTGTATGCAATGGTCCAAGCATTGAAAAAATGGCATCACTACTTGCTGCCCAAAGAATTTGTAGTCTTCAGTGACAACCATGCCCTTAGTTTTCTCAATGGGCAAGAGAAGTTGAACCAAAGACACCTAAAGTAGGTTGAGTACCTACAATATTATACATTCACTATTAAACACAAGAAAGGGATAGGAAACAAAGTTGTTGATGCACTAAGTAGGAGAATCACGACCATGCAGGAGATTCAATTGCAAAGTGTGGGTTTGAGTGAGTTAAAAGACCTCTACAAGGATGATAAGGATTTTGCAGAGATATATAATGTTTGTACTGATTTTTCTAATACCTTACATGCCTCTTATTCATAATACATGGTACAAGAGGTTTTTCTATTCAAAGGTCATCTTATTTGCATACCTCAATGTTCTATGAGACAAAATATTATTCAAGAGAAGCATCAAGGGGGTCTAGGAGGTCATTTTGGCATTGATAAGACTTTGGTGCAGGTTGGTAGGTTTTATTTTTGGCCCAAATTGCAATCAGAAGTGAGAAGGTTTGTAGAGCAATGTACCATCTACCAAAGATAAAAAGGAACCTCAAGTAATGCAGGTCTATATCAACCCTTGGTCATACCTTAGAGGCCTTGGGAATGTCTGAGCATGGATTTTGTGTTAGGCTTTCCTAGGAAACCAAGAGGATTTGATAGTGTGTATGTGGTAGTAGATAGGTTCAAAAAAATGGCACATTTCATACCTTGCAAGAGTACCAATGATGCCACCTATATTGCAGGTCTCTTCTTCAAGGAGATAGTCAAAATTCATGGTCTTCCAATTAGCATTGTGAGTGATAGAGATGTGAAGTTTTTGAGCCACTTTTGGAGGACACTATGGAGGAAGTTGGGCACCAAATTATCTTTTTCATCTACCTATCATCCTCAATCAGATGGTCAGATAGAGGTAGTTAATCAGTCATTGGGTAATTTTCTAAGATGTCTTACCAAGCAACATGGGCAAACTTGGGATCTAGTACTTGGACAAGCAAATTATGCATATAATGACTCAGTGAACCGTAGAACCGGTAAAATTCCTTTTGAGATAGTGTATGGATTCCATCCTAGGGGAATATTAGAGCTCAGACATCTCAATATAATGGCACCCAAGAGTGCACAAGGGGAGAACTTTGCAGAAGGCATTAAAGAGGTGCATGATAAGGTAAAGCAATCCTTACAACAAAAATTCAAGTAGTATAAGGTTCAAGCTGATAAAACAAGGAGGAAGCTACAATTTCAGGTGGGAGACTTAGTGCTGGCATACCTCAGGAAGGAGAGACTTCTGAAAGGGCAGCCTATCAATCTCATGATGAAGAAAATTGGACCTCTCAAGGTGGTGCACAAGTATGGGCAGAATTACTATGAGGTTGAACTTCCACCTACCTTGGGGATATCTCCTATCTTTAATTTATGTGATCTCTATCCATACAAGGGAGAGTCACCAAAAAATCAGAAAGACATGCCATCATCGATTCATGAAGATTGGGTAAAGGATTTGCCACCTAGTCAATCGGTTGAGTTAGAGAGTATCTTGGATACCAAGATAGTTAAAAAGACAAGGAAGGGAGTTTAAAAGAACTATCTTGTTAAGTGGAAAGGGTTACCAAATTCACATTCCATGTGGATGTTAGAGGCCGATATACTTCAACATGGGGTGGAGATTTCAAACCTTATAACTCAAAGGACTTGAGTTCTTTGACCCAGGGGAGTATGGTATAGGGAACCTAGCACTCCAAGAATGTAATCTCTGATTTTATTTTAGTTTTGTGTGTAATGTGTTATGTAATAATGAACCAACCATTGACGACTTTGTAGAGCAATGGTTGAGTTGTCCAAATTTTGGTTTGAGTCAATTGTGCTCAGGATGCTGTTAACTTGAGAAGTGAGATGCTTAGGTAGTTCACAGGCAAAATAATCCAGATGAATATGTTCATGAACTAGGAGTGAATTGAGTTGTGTTTAGGTATTTTAAGGTTGTTGGGGACCTTCAAGAGTCAATAGAATGCAAAATTGCATCTTGGAGCAGAAGTTGTCAAAAGTTGTTGAGCAACATTTTGCAATTTCTTGTAAAAGTTGCATTTTTGGCTATGGGCATTAGGTAGCTAGCTGAATCGACTAAACTAGTGGATATAAGCTAAATTTCACTTCATTGTATGGGTTGGAGGATTGGAGATGCAAGAGCAAGTTTTTGGTTTGTGAAACAATCTTGTTTCCACCGGTTTTGGATAGTTTTGTCTTGTTTTCATTGCTTGTACGGTCCAGTACAGACCATATGGTGTAAAATCATTTCTATCTTGTATGTTCATTGTATTTTCTTTCAATAAGGTTGATTTGTAGGTTTGATTGTTCCAGGTTGTAAAGATTTCTCTCATTCTTTGCAACTAGGAGCAAAACCCTTGCAAGTAGGGTTTAAGAGCAAGAAATGGCTCTAGCCTAGGCATTCTTTGATGGTACTTGTTGAAATAGTTAAGAATGCTAGATTAGGGTCTGTACATATTTTTGGAATAGGGTGTGTTATGTTGAAGGTCCAGGAGGAGGAGAAACAATGAAGACCTAGGCTCATCGCTGGGAGTAGATGAGTTGGGACAATAAGAAAAGTGTGATATGTGAGCACTTGGAGATTGATACAGGCCCTAGTGGCATATTTATGGAAAGACCTTAGAGTTTCCTTGAAGGTTCCCAAGGTTTTTCGAGAAGGAGTTTTGACCGCTGAAAGGTTCTAGACCAATTTTGTCAATCCATCAGTTAAGCCTAAAACCCCACAAATTAGTGCATAATTGGAAACCACACCTTTACAGATAACCCAGATGCACCTTTCTATTATTGTCTATAACTTCCAAAAGGGTATCTGAATCCATGATTTATTACTAGGCTTGTTTGGGACATTTTCAAATTAAACCCCCAAAACCGCTTAAGGAGGGCTAATGCAATTAGGCCTATTTAGGTGCCGATAGAGACCTATAAGGCTTGATTAACCATGATGATGGATTTGGTGAGTCTTAAACTACAAAAAACAATGAAGACACCTTATTAATGCATTGGGAAACCATAAGAAGAGTTGGTGTGTTAAGATCCTTGCAGGAGTGGTTGGAGCCCAGGAGAGGTGAGTGTGAGTAACTGAGGTGACAACCTCAAGTGGAGGAGTTGATTATCCAGAAACCATTTTCTATACCTAAGAGGCAATTCAAGAAGGTTCAAACCTTGGAGGTCTCATTGTAATAACCCTTACCAAGTGCCATAGGAAGGACTTGAGTAGTAGTAGGGTAGAGTAGGACAAGTCACTCAAGAAGGTGAAACAAACAAGGCTCCAAGACTCTTTGCATCACTCTGCTAACTGATCTGCTATAATCTTCCCTTTGATTGACTTTCTATCCACATACTCTATATCAAACTCACTTAAAATCATGACCCACCTAGCCAATCTTCTAGTCAATGTTGCTTTGCTTAACAAATATTTGAGTGGATCAAAACGTGTGATGAATTGGACATTGTGACTCAGCATTTAATGTCTAAGTTTCTGAGATGTGAAAATCACTGCTAGAGATGGTCATTCTATAGGAGTGTAATTAAGCTCATATCCAATTAAGGTTCTACTTATATAGTAGATTGCTCTATCCTTTCCTTGATCATCATGTTGTTCCAATAAGGCTCGTAAAGATGAGTTTGTTGCTGATATATATAGTAATAGGGGCTTTCCTTGAGTAGGTGGAACTAATACTAGAGTATTCAGAAGATAATCCTTTAAATCTTGGAAAGCTTCTTGGCACTGTTCTATCCATTTGAAAGTAACTCCTTTTCTAAGTAAATATTGAAATGGATGACATTTATCTACTAGTTGTGCTATGAACCTTCTTATAGAGTGTAGTCTTCCTTGTAGCCCTCTTAACTACTTAAGTGTTGATGGAGGTTGCATATCCATAATTTCTTTGACCTTTGCAATATCTACTTCAATTCCTTTGTTAGACACAATAAATCCTAAAAGTTTTCCCACTATTACACCAAACACACACTTTTTTGGGTTTAACCTGACATTGTACTGCTCTAATCAATCAAATATCTTTGTAAGGACTTCAAGGTGACCTTCTCTTGTTTGTGATTTAGTTAGTGGATCATCCACATAATATTCCATGATATTGTGGATCATGTCATGAAATAGTGTCATCATAACCATTTGATATGTTTCTCCTGCATTCTTAAGACCAAACGACATGACGTTCCAATAGTATGTTCCCCATGGATAGGTAAATTTCATCTTGTGTTGATCTTCTGGTGCAATCCTGATCTAGTTGGGTAATGGGAAATCATCCTTAGGACATGCTTTGTTTAGATCTCAAAAGTCGGTATAGATTCTTATGCCTCTAGTGGGCTTAGTCATAGGTACTAGATTGGATATCCATTCTGCATAGTCAATAGGTTGAATGAAGCCCACATCTAGAAGCTTTTGGAGTTATATTTTGACCAGTAATGCAATATGTGGATGCATATTTCTTATCTTTTGTTTATATGGTTTAATTCCTAGTAGAAATGGTAAATGATGTAACACCAATTCTGGATCTAAGCCTAACATATCTTCATAGGACCAAGCAAAATTGATAGGGAGTTGTTTGAAAAACTATACGAATTTATCCCCTACTTCCTGGTTTAAAGATTTTGCTAAGTGGATATTGTGTACAACTTCTCCTTCTTCTATATTTACTTCTTCAGTTTCTTCCATGTGTAATGATAAATTCTGTTTTTCAATAGGGAGGTTGTCTAACTCACTCTTGCCATTGTGATTACTTTAATCCATATCTTCTGTTACAAAGGCACTTGCCTCTCCAAAGTATGTTGTTCTATCCAGGTCTACAAAAAATCCTACCTTGTGATCACCTTGTGGAAATCCTTCTCAGACACTAAGGAATTCTGTAATAGCTTCATCGTTCTCAAACCAATCTAGAGTTGGTTTTCCTTCTCATCCCCAATCAATCAAATGTGAGTGTACAAGGGGTAATTCATTACTCCCTTCTATTATAACAAGTTCTGATAGCATGCATACTAGGTTATTTGAGTGAGTTGGTATATTTTCATCATCTATAGGTGATTTGTGATACTCTATCATGTCAATTGTTCATGGGCTGGAATCATAATCAGATAAGAATTCATAGTCATGAGAATTTGTTTCACTTTCTATGTATTTTTAGCTTTTGAGGTTGTATCACTTATCTCCTCTTGTTCTTGCATCTGATTTTTTTGTATATTTGCAAGCCTCCTTTGTATGGGGGTCACCCTTCTTAAACCTGGTATAAGTCGTTGTAGTCTTTCTTCATCTAATTCATTGGGTGGAGCTTGAGTTGTTTCTCTTGGAAAAAGTATTGACAACAACCAAGGATTAGGATCATTTACTGGTGCTAAGCCTATGTCTTTTACCATATTTTCTCGTGTATATGTTTCAGATATTGTATTGTTGGGTGAATCAGTGCTAGGTTCTTGTAGAAGTTGTCTCATATCTTCACCATCTGATTCTGTACTAGGCGATGTTGGTAATTTCTTTCTTGTCATAGATGAAGAGGGAAACACTTGTGTTGACAACTAACTTTGAGATATGTACTCTGATGGTAGCCTTGGTCTGTTTCAGTATATCTAGTGTATGTTGTCTTACTTCCATTATATTTGGGTAAAAGTACAAAGCTGTGTCACACTTTCATAAAGGAAATGGTCAATGCTGATTCAAATTTTTAAAGTAAATCAATAGAAATTGAAATATTTGTTTTTAATTTTGAAATGATGTAAACTGATAAAATTTATATTCTTTTGTCTATTTTATGCTTGTAATTTTAACAAAATTTTAAAAAATTATTTGAATGTAGTTTTTTATAATGTAAACATTATAATTTAGTTGTTGATAAAATGTTGAAATTGAAGTTACACAAGGCACCACACTTTATCTAGTAAATTTTACTTTTTTTTCATCAAATTTTTTGTGTATATTGATAACTTGAAACTTTAGTGCATGGATATAATTTTTACTATTTTTTATAAATATATTTTTTTCAATAAATTTGAAAAGTTGTGTGTGCTGAAATATAACTCTTTCCAATTCCCACCAACTTTTTTCTTATTTATTTATCCAAATTAGAAAATAATTATATCACCTTGACATAGATTCCTTTCTCTACTACATCATATTTTTTAAAAAAGAATTAAATAAATTTTAGCATTTTTCCTTAACAAGATAATCAACCTTATATTTTAGTGTTGATGACCTACTTTCAATAAAAATAAAATATAAAATATAAAAACTAATTAAAATATTAAAAGATATATATTTTGGAAAATTTAGTTATAGATCTATAAAAGGGTATTTTTACATTTCAAAAAAAATATTATTTATAAGAGTAGGAGTTGTTGAAACATCGAGTTTTTTTATTTTTTATTTTTTTGGGTAATTAGACCCAAAATCGTATAAAATATAAATCTAGTAGACACATCCAATTGGAAAAGTTATGGTCCATATATAACTTAGCTATAATGAATCCATATAGACCATATGTTTGACTAAAATTAACTTTTAGTTAGAATTACTTAAACTCACTTGTGCTGATAAGTTAGCCTAAAACGTGACACAATTTTGTGATTTTACCCATTTGGTACATGTTTATATCCTAACCCTCAATTCTTTGGATTGTGGTTTGGTACAACGGATTCTAATCTTCCTTGGTTTTACAATCCCAAGCTTGTGGTACCATCATACCCATGTTTTTGTAGCATCTTGAATCCATTGCCATACTGATCTAAAGGTAACTTGGGTATTGTCATGTCATCTTCTTCTTTGTATATCCAGTGATTGACATCTTCATTCAGAGATTTTTCTTATAAATATACCCACCTAATGAAAGAGCATGGATCTAAGTATCTGACTATTTCTTTTCCTTTGTCTTGTTTCATTACTATGTTTTGAGGTTTCCCAAAAGACCTAGGAGAAAGAGACAACTATTTTCCATTTGAGGTACTTGAAATAGAGTATTCCCCACAACCAATATCTTTAATATGTAAAGATGATGTTGTGGGCACATTCTTCTGTATTTTTGTGATTGTTAATGACTCCATTTGTGTAGTGAGGGGTGCTTCTTGATTATGGGTACCTAGTTATCTACACTTGCCTTTAAGGGATTACAGTGTTGGAATGGATTTAGGTCACCCTTTATATTGATTTCAATGCCATTGTACGGGAATTTAACACATTGATGAAATATTGATGGTACAAATTGCATGGTGTGAATCCATGGGCGACCGAATAACACATTGTACCCTAGTTCTCTATCCAACACTTGGAAAGTAACCTCTGTTGTTATAGGCCCTATTTGTATGTAATGCCCCGCCAGGAAACCCCTAAGGGTTTAAATTAAAAACACTCAAATAGAGTGTAAATTTTTTTTTATAATAATTATTTAGAGTGTTAATGAAAAGTTACATTATTAAGATAAATTGAAGTTAACTCAATTCATTATTAGGCATGACATTAAAATACATTGGAGTTATCTGTCAACTTAGCTATCATAGCGGAAGGCTCAACAATCCTAAGAGGTTTCCCAACGCGATTACCTAACCTTACACCTAACTCAACTTGCGTCATTAGATCCATTAAATTGGATATCTTACTTACGAGATAATGCATAGATCTAGATTACATATGTGTTCATAGATATGACATCTTAAATTTTTTGGAGGCGTACATTTACTTTGGTGGTTAGGAGGCCATTGAGGAGTCATTTACTCAATGCACTTAATTTCATAATTACGTTAAGAGGGCCCCCAAAAGGGTTCATGTGTTTAATGTGATGAAGTCCACTCCTTGGTTTTGTGGTATCCATTCACAATTGATTTCATCCTTTAATGTTTTAAAAATATGCCTAATGAGATTCATTCGTTCGGGTTAGACTACGTTCAATATAACGAGGATTCCTTCATTTGATCTTAAAATATTCACCCACATTTGATACCTCCTTTAAAATATTAAACAGTGTGGTTAATAAGATAAATTTGTTTCTTTCGGATTAAACTTTCATGAGTAGAGTGAGGGCTCTTCATTTGTTATCATGCGTAGCCTACTAATGAGTTGAAGTTCTATTATGAAAGGTAAAATATGAGTAGCCATAGGATACATTTGATGTTTTAGAAATAATACTACTAGATGGCTAGAATCATTACATGAAAAATGTATTTGAGCCACAAGAGTTCATCCTTTAACTTTATGATATAGTTAGGAAGATAATATTTAACATTTCAAGATTGAAGTAATTAGATCATAATGACGTTCTTCTATTCGGATTAAAATACAATTATCTTTTTGCATATCTCTTGTTTTGTTCTCTTCTTGTTAAATGATCTTAAAATGAGAGAGATACTTTTACTAGGATTTAATGTTTAAACAACAAATCAATTACTTTTCCATTTTAGTTTAATTTTAGCAATCATGAGGGGTTCCTTTATAAGGGATTAAAAATATGGATATCTAATTGAGTCCACACGAATATCAAATTAATCTGATGAGGGTTAATGGTTATGATTAAAGAGTGAACTAACTTAACAAATCATCCAATGCAATGAAGCAAAATTAACATGGCGTAAATTTCATTCACTAAGGCAAAAGGATAGATGTTGATATGATGTTCAACCTTTAGATTTCAATCTAGGAATGGTGACATAAATTTTAACTTTGTTTCCTTTTTACATCCATTCCATTTATATACTTAATAACAAGTTAATCCAATAAAGAAAACTAGCAAGGTTCCTTCCATTATTACTACGTTCATTTAACCTTATCAAAATACTCCTTTCCACAACTCTAATTACAATATTTTAAATGCTTGCCATAACCATGATTCACCAAGTTTTATGAACTTAAATAACTACATTTATCCATCTGAAAAATGTTATACATTTAAATTTGAATTCATTTAATTTACACTTTACACTAAGCAAGAATACAACCATCAAGATAATTTAAAACATAAACAAAGTACGCTATAAACATCGCATGACACAGAATATGATCTCGGAGTTCACCCCGGATGGGCTACATCTCCGGGTCTGCTCAACTGCAAGACCCTTTTGGTATTTAATATAGTTAAGGTTACATAATTACATGTCTTTACAATCTTGCCACTTAGGCGATTACAATCAATATACAACAGACACTTCGGACATTAATTACATAATGATCCCTTTTGTAACGGATCCTACTAAGTACATCAAGTAAAAAGGGCAAGGATTCCTTAATAGGTGGTACCTTAAATGGGGTCTAGACCGACGTTGGATAGACCAAGGAAAACAGATGACGGGGACCCCACAAAATTTCCCAAATTAATAAGTCATGCTCAAGCGTTGTCGGGTAAATTTAACACTTTCTCAAGCTGACCTAAACGTCTAACCAAATTAAATAACCCTCAGATACCTACTAATGATAAGATGGTTTTACAAAGATAATCCATCCCCCTTTCTATCTACAAAAGGGGTATCTTATTACTATAAAGGAACAAAAAAAATAAACTAAGAGTAAATAAAGAAATGAGACAACCGTTCCCAAGCTAGATTAAGCTTAAATGCACATCTCAACATTCGTGAAATAATAGAACCCATTTCCATGATATTCTTAGGAAGGTAAAATCCATAAAAGTCATCAAGTATATATATATATACATCCTAGTAGACGTTACCTATATAACATATATTTTAACATACCCATTTATCCTCTTTTTTTTTTTAACATTTAAAAAAGAAAATCATAACTAACTACAATGCACATTCAGTTTTTAATATAACATGCTGCTTATAACATCTTGATATTAGTAAGCATTTTTTTTTTTGATTGTAAATGAGGTGAGACGAACTGAAACCGTTCTTCTTTTTTCTAAACTCACAAAAAAAAACTAATTTAATATCTGTAAATCAACAACGAACAAAACAAAAAAAAACAAATTCCAAACGGTTGTTTACGGCCAACCCTAGCCGAAGGGATCCGCGGGCGGCGCTCGCGGCAGTGCCCGCAGGTGCCGCGGTGCCCTGCGGCCACCGCGGCCCCTGCGGCCACCGCCGTGAGCCGCAGGTCTCTGCGAAGGCGAGCGGGGGAAATAAGGGGAAGCCGAGCGTGGTAAGGGGGGGGTGCATGGGGAAAGGGGGAGGAGGAGCGGGTGGAGCTCCGCTCCCCGCCTTCCAACCCCAAACCCTCAGTCAATGCATACGCCTAGGCCAATACAACAAAAAAAAACACACGCCCCAGCTCGCATCAAAATGAAAATATATGTATTTTTTTAAAAAGAACACACGGGTCCAAAAACCAGAGAGAAAAGACCAAAACGCCTATCACAAGTATGTAAAAAGAATTTTGAACAATAAAAAAAAACGCACAGGCTTAAATTTATAAGTTCTTTCTAAATGAACTGTGTTTTGGTATCCATTTACCTGGTGATTTCATTCTTCTTCAAACACAAATGGGGTTTTCCAATACCCAAACAACATAAGGGAATAACACAAAATGCATATGTAGTCACAACCATTACTTCTTTTTTTGTTCCTTTCCAGAATAGCCAAAACATCAAAAATGGGGATAGATTTCCAAGTAACAGTCAAGGTTTTCCTCCAAACACATTTCTTATGGTTTTTTAAATGCAAATACAAAATACACAAGAGACCTACCTCCATTTGCATTCCTGACCTGAATTTGAAGTAGAGCTTCAGCCACTCCAAGCAAGCAAGAAAACTCCATTCTTTTCTTCCCAAACCATGTTTTTCCACCCAAAAAATGACCAAAAAGCCAAGAACCCCCAAAATGTCTCCAAAACTAGGTTAAAAGAAAAAGCCCTAATTTTTTGCCCTAATTTCAATTTCGAATTTAGGGTTTTATTTCTAAAATACAATAAATGAAAATCCAAATAGGAATCATTCATTCCCTCCTTGTTCATTTTTCTTTTAAAATTTAAAAGCTTCTATTTCATATTCAACTCTAATTTAATTTACTGAAAATCAAACTTTTATATTTTATCAACTATACAAGTAAGAAGAAATAATTTCTTTTAAAAAATAATAATTTTCCCTTTTCCCTCCAAATGCGAAAATGCGTAATTTATTGCTATCTCCCAAATGTCTTTAAATTTTTCCTTTCCAAAAACGCATAATCTCATTAAATTCATTATTTTAAAATTAGCTATTAAATTAACTCGCTACAACATAATAAAGCGATATTTTTAAATAAATGACTAATCTAATGCAAGAGTTTAATTTATTCTAATTTCTCGACTACAAATGCATAAAAGTTACAAATGCATAAATGAGCACACTAACCTCAGTTAAATACCTTAAACTTGCTACATTAATAATTTAAGGCAAATCTCTTTAATTACTGATTAATCGTATAAAGAAGCTACCTATTTAAATTCCTATATCACTATTGTGTACGCCTACTCATTAATTTTGAATTTAATACTTAGGATAACAAACCTCACTTACCTCGCGCAAGGCACGCAAATTGAGGTAGTCCTCCAAATCTCTCGACACGCATCCCAATGAAAAACAAGCTCCATGAATCCACACACGATGCTCACCTAACCATGGCTAAGGCAAGACGAGCGTTATATGACCACTAATTCCGAATTCAAAAGATGAAAGAGCATACTCAACCTTGCAAGTTCCAAAGGAGGTGAACCTTGCCCTAAGCGGTGTTGTACCTGCAATCTCCTGCACCCATGAACTCATACAAGCATGCATATACATATACATATTCAATGAAGACGTTAGCTTGAGATTTATCTCAAGGGTTAGGGAACAATTGCATTTACACGAAAATCGATGCAAAAGCACAATAATAAGTATGCACAATTTATTTATATTATCTAAACTACACATTGCATATCGGTTAATCTACCATTCGAGAATGCCACATAGGAAGTCAATCAAGGTTAAATGGGTTTTAAAAGTCCGACTAGGGTATGGGCATTACATTCTCCCCCCCTAGGTTCCGACTTACTCCTGGAAGTCGCAAAGTTAAACGGAAGTCCTGCAACACTTATTAGTTCTTAGACTCAATTAACAATTATCAATTTGCACAAACAACTATTTTGTCAACAATTTAAAACATTATTCACCAATAAAAACGCATCTAACATCATTCACACCTTCAAACATTCTATAATATACACTCAATCATAGCAAGGATACGAGACTTTTCCCTTTTTATTTCACCAAATTTAAAGCAATTAAAATATATAAGCACAGTTATCATACTCATTTATCAAACAAGACATGAAAATATGCTCTCAAGGTCAATTTCTCTCACCAATTCATCTCTTTCACAAAACTTTATCACATAGGACTAGCTTCACATATCAATTTTACAACCAAGTTAACTTTTCAACATATAAGAACAACATAAGAACTCAATTGTTTACACTTTTCAGACATACAAGAACTTTTCCAATGACTATGCCCCATAACATAGTGACAAGTTAATACCATTTAATCCATGATTACACATAATTTCCATCCACAAGACTGGTTTGCACAACACAATAGGCCACATGTGAGCATGTCAAATGCTCGGTCAAAGGTAACATATATGATCCACATCTTAATGCCTGCTCTCAGAATAAATACATGATCAACAAATATCCAACATCTCACTCGAGGGCTTGATGGTGATAGGGTACACCATAGCGGTGCTTCCTTCCATACAAGTCCCTCGTGAATATCCCTTGTTGTGTAAGGTGTTTAGCCTCCAAGAGATAGTCACCACTCATAGGTAGGTAGTGGATCTTAGCTGTTTCCACAGCCTCACATACCTCCATCCTCAAGGTTCCTTGCATCTACTTCCTCGTATACACTCATCCAAGCCCATCTCCTACGTTCTTGGAGAGGAATTCACATTACAACACAAGACCAGCATACGAAAACAACAAGGATAAACTGGTTTAGCCACTAAAGTACAAAAGATTAAAGATAATAATTGTCAATTCCAACAATAAAACAAGAAAATAATTTCCGGATTTGCAACATCAAAGCAAGTAAGATCAAGATCGCAAGATCGTGGCTAAACTGTCAAGGTCAAAGTAAAATAAATTGCTGGCCCACAAGAAAATAAATAAATAAATAAATAAAGGAAATTCATAAGTGCACATTACATCACTATGTGACTAATAGCTAGCCACCAATGAGGAAGGAAGGAACAATCGTCTAGCTATCCTAGTAGCTCATCATGTGGTGTGGCCAAGTCACACACCCGCATGGCATGGCAGTGTGCACCTCGGCATCACCCCGCATCACGTCGCCACGTGGCATGGCTCTACCCTATACCTATTGGTAGGCCACATGGCAATGTCTACTACATCCTGCATCGTGTCTCAGCACGGCATGGCAATACTCCAAGCGGACAAAGCACGCAATGGACGTATCCCGCATGGCGGTGTACCCCGCGGATAAGGCACGTGCTGGTCACACTCCGCATAGCGATGTTCCTCTCAGGATACTCGCCGTAAGCCAGAGGTATACATGGCTAAGGTCTACCCATAAGTCTACCAACACTAGCTAGTTGGTAACTTATGTAGAACAATAACATGCCTCTCATGAAGACAAGGCAACAAATGCTCCAATATGTAAGAAAGTACCACGCCTCTCATGAAGACAAGGCAACAAATGCTCCAATGGAATCCAACAATATGCTCAAAAACTGTCATCTATATGCTCAAGATAAAGGATAGGAATAAGGCTAGCACACATGAACCTCATAAATCGGTTCATCACAAGGGGAAGTATTGAGTACACCTATGTTATAGTTTCGTTACAAAACCATGCTTTTCCTCGAAATAGGGAAGCTAAAGTCGCTTCGCGTCGACATTACTCGTACGCTATTCATACTATTTCAAGGAACGGTGACTACTACTACTACCCCCTCACATACTGACTTATCAACAACCTGTGGGTTGGCACTCAGTAAGGAAACAAATAAGCAACATCACATAGATAGGTATGGTTTCCCATACTCATAAACAAACATATTCCCCATGGTTGATTACTTCACCATCCCATGGGCACACAAATCAAGTACGGGTTTTCTCACAACACTCACAGAATAGCACAATTACTGGTTTAGTCACATTTACAGGGAGTACTTTACATTATGCTAACATATACTTAAGGGAAGTTTCAATTATTCTTTACACATGAATCACCAAACGAAGTTTACTCTAGATCCACATTCTGAAATTTCTCAACAATTCAAATTTACACAAAGAAATAACATCATTCTGATATCTTTCTCAATCTTCCCTAAGCATTTTCATTCACATTATTAACTATGCAATTTCCCTTTTCAAGATGAAAAACTTTCCCCTTTCGATTAGAAGCCCAAAGCATCATAAAATTTCATATGCATTATAAGAATTTCTTTAAATCACTGCTTTCCAAATAGTATTTCAAAAAAAAACAAAAAAAACAACAATTCTTATATTTTAGACAAGAGGAGGAAGAGAGTTGGAAAATTAGCTATTACCTACGAATACACAAGAATTTCAAAATCACACCATATGCTCGGATATAAGTTTATCATTTGAGTGCACGGTTTTCATTTTGCTATCTTTTAGGAAAGTGCCAAAACATCCTAACATGACATTTCTAATCTTTATTGTTGCACTATAATGTTCTAGTTTTCCGGACAAGAATTCAAACAACCAATTTTCTTTTGTAATACAAGTCTTCTAATGCACAATCACTATTCGTAATACGTTACAATACAATAATACCTCAAATTTAACATGGAAACTTCATAGTATGATAAGGAGGTAAATAGAGAGCTATCTACTAGATTTTACACATTTAGTGCATGCAATTCCACAAGTCTTTTATTTACTCCTTTCGAAACATAATAAGGCAATTATCTAATTTCCAAAACAAGTTAAATGGTGCGTCATTTAATAGGTCCTAATCACACTAATTGAATAAGCACATAAAACAATCCTTCGAGAAGCACATCAAATTTACTCTTGAAGCTACTACAGTATGCCCTCTTTGGTATTCTTTTCACATCAAGCAATTTGCACAAAGTCAACTATACGCATTTGAAGCACCTTAAGATGAAATTTGATTATATTACTCCTACCAAGCACATGGAGCCCCCTTTAATGCAACCATACAATTTTCTATCATTAACCAAAAATTAACTCCTAAATCAATCCTTTTAACAATCTAAAGCACAAAAACGTTATGAAGCTCACACAAGGCTCAAGAAATATCATCCTTTCTCTTGCAATCAGAAAACTTAACTAAGAGGTATCTACACATATCAATTCATTTTAATTTACTTAGAGAAAGAGAAAAGAAGATGAGTCATAATCACTCAATGTACTACATGATAAGCATTAACATTTGCCATACTAGTCTTTCATGTGGACAATCATTAAGGTAGATCAAAACCATAAACAAGCTCGTTTCATACTTTTAGATTCAAGATATTAACAACTCACCCAGATGGATTAGTCAAAAGAGTAAAACAAGGCAAGAACGAAGGTACATACGAATCCTTTTCAAGGTAAGAAAAATCGTAGACCAAGACCTCAATAGGTAAACAAAACACCCATAATCATTCACAAAACACCCACATCAAGAAGGTGAAAATAAGGTGTGAACGCACACGTTACACACAAGTAGGGTTTGTTAAATCACACCCTCACATCAAGGTGGGCAAGCGCACAACATAAGGTAGACCCACACACACCAACTAAGAGCACAAGTGAAACCAGAGATCCCAGTGTTGCAACATGGGCTCTGATACCAAGTGTAATGCCCCGCCAGGAAACCCCTAAGGGTTTAAATTAAAAACACTCAAATAGAGTGTAAATTTTTTTTTATAATAATTATTTAGAGCGTTAATGAAAAGTTACATTATTAAGATAAATTGAAGTTAACTCAATTCATTATTAGGCACGACATTAAAATACATTGGAGTTATCTGTCAACTTAGCTATCATAGCGGAAGGCTCAACAATCCTAAGAGGTTTCCCAACGCGATTACCTAACCTTACACCTAACTCAACTTGCGTCATTAGATCCATTAAATTGGATATCTTACTTACGAGATAATGCATAGATCTAGATTACATATGTGTTCATAGATATGACATCTTAAATTTTTTGGAGGCGTACATTTACTTTGGTGGTTAGGAGGCCATTGAGGAGTCATTTACTCAATGCACTTAATTTCATAATTACGTTAAGAGGGCCCCCAAAAGGGTTCATGTGTTTAATGTGATGAAGTCCACTCCTTGGTTTTGTGGTATCCATTCACAATTGATTTCATCCTTTAATGTTTTAAAAATATGCCTAATGAGATTCATTCGTTCGGGTTAGACTACATTCAATATAATGAGGATTCCTTCATTTGATCTTAAAATATTCACCCACATTTGATACCTCCTTTAAAATATTAAACAGTGTGGTTAATAAGATAAATTTGTTTCTTTCGGATTAAACTTCCATGAGTAGAGTGAGGGCTCTTCATTTGTTATCATGCGTAGCCTACTAATGAGTTGAAGTTCTATTATGAAAGGTAAAATATGAGTAGCCATAGGATACATTTGATGTTTTAGAAATAATACTACTAGATGGCTAGAATCATTACATGAAAAATGTATTTGAGCCACAAGAGTTCATCCTTTAACTTTATGATATAGTTAGGAAGATAATATTTAACATTTCAAGATTGAAGTAATTAGATCATAATGACGTTCTTCTATTCGGATTAAAATACAATTATCTTTTTGCATATCTCTTGTTTTGTTCTCTTCTTGTTAAATGATCTTAAAATGAGAGAGATACTTTTACTAGGATTTAATGTTTAAACAACAAATCAATTACTTTTCCATTTTAGTTTAATTTTAGCAATCATGAGGGGTTCCTTTATAAGGGATTAAAAATATGGATATCTAATTGAGTCCACACGAATATCAAATTAATCTGATGAGGGTTAATGGTTATGATTAAAGAGTGAACTAACTTAACAAATCATCCAATGCAATGAAGCAAAATTAACATGGCGTAAATTTCATTCACTAAGGCAAAAGGATAGATGTTGATATGATGTTCAACCTTTAGATTTCAATCTAGGAATGGTGACATAAATTTTAACTTTGTTTCCTTTTTACATCCATTCCATTTATATACTTAATAACAAGTTAATCCAATAAAGAAAACTAGCAAGGTTCCTTCCATTATTACTACGTTCATTTAACCTTATCAAAATACTCCTTTCCACAACTCTAATTACAATATTTTAAATGCTTGCCATAACCATGATTCACCAAGTTTTATGAACTTAAATAACTACATTTATCCATCTGAAAAATGTTATACATTTAAATTTGAATTCATTTAATTTACACTTTACACTAAGCAAGAATACAACCATCAAGATAATTTAAAACATAAACAAAGTACGCTATAAACATCGCATGACACAGAATATGATCTCGGAGTTCACCCCGGATGGGCTACATCTCCGGGTCTGCTCAACTGCAAGACCCTTTTGGTATTTAATATAGTTAAGGTTACATAATTACATGTCTTTACAATCTTGCCACTTAGGCGATTACAATCAATATACAACAGACACTTCGGACATTAATTACATAATGATCCCTTTTGTAACGGATCCTACTAAGTACATCAAGTAAAAAGGGCAAGGATTCCTTAACAGGTGGTACCTTAAATGGGGTCTAGACCGACGTTGGATAGACCAAGGAAAACAGATGACGGGGACCCCACAAAATTTCCCAAATTAATAAGTCATGCTCAAGCGTTGTCGGGTAAATTTAACACTTTCTCAAGCTGACCTAAACGTCTAACCAAATTAAATAACCCTCAGATACCTACTAATGATAAGATGGTTTTACAAAGATAATCCAGCCCCCTTTCTATCTACACAAGGGGTATCTTATTACTATAAAGGAACAAAAAAAATAAACTAAGAGTAAATAAAGAAATGAGACAACCGTTCCCAAGCTAGATTAAGCTTAAATGCACATCTCAACATTCGTGAAATAATAGAACCCATTTCCATGATATTCTTAGGAAGGTAAAATCCATAAAAGTCATCAAGTATATATATATATACATCCTAGTAGACGTTACCTATATAACATATATTTTAACATACCCATTTATCCTCTTTTTTTTTTTAACATTTAAAAAAGAAAATCATAACTAACTACAATGCACATTCAGTTTTTAATATAACATGCTGCTTATAACATCTTGATATTAGTAAGCATTTTTTTTTTTGATTGTAAATGAGGTGAGACGAACTGAAACCGTTCTTCTTTTTTCTAAACTCACAAAAAAAAACTAATTTAATATCTGTAAATCAACAACGAACAAAACAAAAAAAAAAAAATTCCAAACGGTTGTTTACGGCCAACCCTAGCCGAAGGGATCCGCGGGCGGCGCTCACGGCGGTGCCCGCAGGTGCCGCGGTGCCCTGCGGCCACCGCGGCCCCTGCGGCCACCGCCGTGAGCCGCAGGTCTCTGCGAAGGCGAGCAGGGGAAATAAGGGGAAGCCGAGCGTGGTAAGGGGGGGGCGCATGGGGAAAGGGGGAGGAGGAGCGGGTGGAGCTCCGCTCCCCGCCTTCCAACCCCAAACCCTCAGTCAATGCATACGCCTAGGCCAATACAACAAAAAAAAACACACGCCCCAGCTCGCATCAAAATGAAAATATATGTATTTTTTTAAAAAGAACACACGGGTCCAAAAACCAGAGAGAAAAGACCAAAACGCCTATCACAAGTATGTAAAAAGAATTTTGAACAATAAAAAAAAACGCACAGGCTTAAATTTATAAGTTCTTTCTAAATGGACTGTGTTTTGGTATCCATTTACCTGGCGATTTCATTCTTCTTCAAACACAAATGGGGTTTTCCAATACCCAAACAACATAAGGGAATAACACAAAATGCATATGTAGTCACAACCATTACTTCTTTTTTTGTTCCTTTTCAGAATAGCCAAAACATCAAAAATGGGGATAGATTTCCAAGTAACAGTCAAGGTTTTCCTCCAAACACATTTCTTATGGTTTTTTAAATGCAAATACAAAATACACAAGAGACCTACCTCCATTTGCATTCCTGACCTGAATTTGAAGTAGAGCTTCAGCCACTCCAGGCAAGCAAGAAAACTCCATTCTTTTCTTCCCAAACCATGTTTTTCCACCCAAAAAATGACCAAAAAACCAAGAACCCCCAAAATGTCTCCAAAACTAGGTTAAAAGAAAAAGCCCTAATTTTTTGCCCTAATTTCAATTTCGAATTTAGGGTTTTATTTCTAAAATACAATAAATGAAAATCCAAATGGGAATCATTCATTCCCTCCTTGTTCATTTTTCTTTTAAAATTTAAAAGCTTCTATTTCATATTCAACTCTAATTTAATTTACTGAAAATCAAACTTTTATATTTTATCAACTATACAAGTAAGAAGAAATAATTTCTTTTAAATAATAATAATTTTCCCTTTTCCCTCCAAATGCGAAAATGCGTAATTTATTGCTATCTCCCAAATGTCTTTAAATTTTTCCTTTCCAAAAACGCATAATCTCATTAAATTCATTATTTTAAAATTAGCTATTAAATTAACTCGCTACAACATAATAAAGCGATATTTTTAAATAAATGACTAATCTAATGCAAGAGTTTAATTTATTCTAATTTCTCGACTACAAATGCATAAAAGTTACAAATGCATAAATGAGCACACTAACCTCAGTTAAATACCTTAAACTTGCTACATTAATAATTTAAAGCAAATCTCTTTAATTACTGATTAATCGTATAAAGAAGCTACCTATTTAAATTCCTATATCACTATTGTGTACACCTACTCATTAATTTTGAATTTAATACTTAGGATAACAAACCTCACTTACCTCGCGCAAGGCATGCAAATCGAGGTAGTCCTCCAAATCTCTCGACACGCATCCCAATGAAAAACAAGCTCCATGAATCCACGCACGATGCTCACCTAACCATGGCTAAGGCAAGACGAGCGTTATATGACCACTAATTCCGAATTCAAAAGATGAAAGAGCATACTCAACCTTGCAAGTTCCAAAGGAGGTGAACCTTGCCCTAAGCGGTGTTGTACCTGCAATCTCCTGCACCCATGAACTCATACAAGCATGCATATACATATACATATTCAATGAAGGCGTTAGCTCGAGATTTATCTCAAGGGTTAGGGAACAATTGCATTTACACGAAAATTGATGCAAAAGCACAATAATAAGTATGCACAATTTATTTATATTATCTAAACTACACATTGCATATCGGTTAATCTACCATTCGAGAATGCCACATAGGAAGTCAATCAAGGTTAAACGGGTTTTAAAAGTCCGACTAGGGTATGGGCATTACATTGTACTAGTAGCGTAACTATACCTTTTGAGGGATGCTCTTCATCATCATATGCTTTGATGTTTGTTATTTTTGAAGGATCAATATGAAGCTCAAAATATCCCAATGCCTTAACTAGCTTTAATGTACAAATGTTGAGAACGGATCCTCCATCTATAAGTACTCTTTTGATTATTCTCTTATGTATGTAAGCTTTTAGATGTAGTGGGTCATTATGGAGAAGTCTATCACTAGGAATATCTTGTTCTGTGAATGCAATACGAGTACCCTGTGCCAAATTACCTACCATGGATTGGAAGGCATTTTCATCTATATCTCTATCAACTATTGAATCTTGAAGTGCTTTGTCTAGGATAGCTTTATGAGATGGTCATATACACAATAGTTCAAAGAGTGATATCTATGCTCGGTGCTGTCAAAAGCACCAAAATATGATGAAGACAAGAATCTTTGTCTTATGTATTGGGGGAATGAAGAACCGTTTCATTTGGGATGGTTTGAAGATGAAATTATAGCACATATCATGGATGTAAGACTTGCACATGATTACTATAGGAAGGGATATGACATAAACCTTGATAACATAACATATGTTATAGATAGTTCCTTCACAAGAGATGATATCGTGGCTACAATCATGATAACTCCCAAAGATAGAGACTATGCAGTAGTTACTCACATATCTAAAGTAACTTTACAAGGAGTGATTACAGTGTTGGAATGGATTTGGGTCACCCTTTATATTGATTTCAATGCCATTGTATGAGAATTTAGCACATTGATGAAATATTGATGGTACAACTTGCATGGTGTCAATCCATGGGTGACCCAATAACACGTTGTACCCTAGTTCTCTGTCCAACACTTGGAAAGTAACCTCTGTTGTTATAGGCCCTACTTGCACTAGTAGCGTAACTATACCTTTTGAGGGATGCTCTTCATCATCATATGCTTTGATGTTTATTATTTTTGAAGGATCAATATGAAGCTCAGAATATCCAATGCCTTAACTAGCTTTAATGTATAAATGTTGAGACTGAATCCTCCATCTATAAGTACTCTTTTGATTATTCTCTTATGCATGCAAGCTTCTAGATGTAGCCGCTAATGGATAATTCTATCACTAGGAATATCATGTTCTGTGAATGCAATACGGGTACCCTGTGGCAAATTCCCCACCATGGATTGGAAGGCATTTTCATCTATATCTCTATCAACTATTGAATCTTGAAGTGCTTTGTCCAAGATAGCTTTATGAGTTGGTGATATACACAATAGTTCAAAGAGTGATATCTGTGCTAGGGTTTTCTTGAGTTGCTCAACAATATTATAGGTCCCTATTGTTGGTGGTGGGTTTGATGGTACTCCTTGTAAAGTTACTATAGATATGTGAGTAACTACTGCATAGTCTCTATCATTGGGAGTTATCATGATTGTAGCCATGGTATCATCTCTTGTGAAGGAATTGTCTATAACATATGTTGTGTTATCAAGGTTTATGTCATATCCCTTCCTATAGTCATCATGTGCAAGTTTGACATCCATGATATGTGCTATAAGTTCATCCTCAAACCATCCCAAATGAAATGGTTCTTCATACCCCCTGTCTATAAGACAAAGATTCTTGTCTTCATCATATTTCGGTGCTTCTGACAGCATGCAAATTTGGTTATCATCATTGTAAGTCTCTTGGTATTGCTTGTAAACACCTAAAATTAATATTTAATTAATTTAAGCCTATCAACATAATTAATTGACTTAATTGTGTTATCCTTATCCTTCTCAGTGTTAATTAAATCTAATTTAATTAATTCTATCACTATTGTCCAATAATTAATTTATCAAATAAATAAATTATTCCCCTATTCCTCTAAAGTCATCTCAATAATTATTTCCTCTAAACCCACTCAATTAATTAATTCTAATTAATTAACCTTGTCATGTGATTCCTACAAATCACTTTTCCTAATCTCACTCGACCTAATTAATCCTTCTAGAATCTCTCATAATCATGCTTATCATTATCCCTCAATTTTTTATTCCCACTCATGTCACATCAACATTGAGTTTCTCAAAGAAATTCAAATTTATTTGAATCCTTCAATGCATCCTTATTTTGGAATTTTTAATTCCTCATGTTTGAAATTCAAATTTCTACCCCCTTTTCCCAAGGAATTTTATATTCTTGTTTATTTTCCCAAGGCACCCTTGATCCATGCCTTCTATTTCAAATCAATCTCAACCCTTCATGATCAAATCAATCTTGGCCCTCCATTGGCCTCCTCCAATCTATAAATTGGGGCCTCTTCTCCTCACACATCCACTTCCTCTATAGCATTCTCATGCTATTCACTTTCCATTCTATTCTCTTCTATCTTATCCTTATCATGTTGTCATAATTTCTCAATCCCAATCTATTCAAAATCCTTC
Source organism: Cryptomeria japonica (assembly GCF_030272615.1). Classification (NCBI taxonomy): domain Eukaryota; kingdom Viridiplantae; phylum Streptophyta; class Pinopsida; order Cupressales; family Cupressaceae; genus Cryptomeria; species Cryptomeria japonica. The sequence continues at coordinate 357,697,659 of NC_081405.1, read as the reverse complement.
ATAATCCCAAACTCAAGTCCATTTCCTAATCCAAACCTATCTTATTGAGCACAAGGAGAGAATTCCACATTCACTCCATCTCTCTCCAACTCTCCATTAGTCAAACTTTGGAGCTAGAAAAGTTTGTGGAGGCGACGAGGACAAGGAATAGTTACTTGCAATGGGAGCTTCATGAGTATATTCCATTTATGTTGTTTTGTTTTCATGATGTTCTTGTTTAATCTTTCTTGATATCTCATTTTAAATAGTTTTTTATTTTATTGAATATTAATCATGCACCAACCATTTTATAGTGAGACATTTTGGCACGTCCGGTGGGACCCACATCCCTAAATCTAACGTTTATTTTGAGTTTTTGTGAGTTTTCAAGTTGTAGGTATCGTTACAGTGTGAGCATCTGGAAATTGGTGCAACTGGTTCAGGTTTAGCGCAAGTGATAGGGTTTTTAGCGCGAACGCACGAGCTTTAGCACAAGTGCTGGAAATTTTAATTTCTTCACCCACCTTTTCTGCAGGACTGCCAATTAGCACGACGAATTTTCAGGAACTAACTTATATTGTTTTAACGTGGGCGCCCGACAATAGCACATTTGTTCACATCAGCGTGGCTGTTTGTATTTCTTCTATTTGTTATTTTTCTAATATGCTATCATTTATCATGACCGCTCATGCATTAGCACGACTATCTACTAATCAAAGCGGCCATAGGAATAATAAAAAAACCCAAAAAAATAAAAAAAAATTTCTATTTGTTTGCCATATCTTCCTTGTCTTCACTCCATTTTCCTCTAAACTTCACTAGAACCCCCACAATTTCATTTTGTACATTTTCTTTCCTTGAGGACCTTATCCCAAATTCTACTTTTTGAAACCCAAAATCCCACATTTCTCTATTTTTAGGATTTGCCATAACTTCTTCCAGTTTTATCCAATCACCTCCAAATTTTGCCACAATGTTTATCTGCAATTTTTGTTCCTTTGTCCCTCTTGGACAATTTTTTTCCATTCCTTCATCTCTCTTCTACAATCCCCATTTTATGCTTTCTTATCCCTTAGAAAGTGTCAAAAACCTAATCAAACCCCAATTATCTATCAAATTTTCCCCCAAATCCACATTTTTCTTTAGTAGAAAAGTTTTTATTCTTGTTTTTCTACTCATTCCCAAAAAACAAAAAAAAAATTATCCTTTTTTTGGTCTTTTGCAGGGCGCTTGTCGGAGACTTCATTTTTAAACTACTAATCAAGTGGTTTTGCAAGTTGCCTAGGAGGTTCAAGAAAACATTTTGTTTCTTTTATTAGGCACCTAGATCTAATTAGGGGGTAAAATAATCTTGTATTTTCCTTGTTTTGAAGAGTCAAAGGGTAGGAGAGTATGCTCTTGCCTATCTAGGCAATTAGAAATCTAGACCCCTTTGGTCTTTTCTAGGTTTATTTCATGTTTACCCTTAGTGGGCCTGCCCTTTCGAGTTTCTCTTAGAGCTGGTGAGAGGGGAATGACCCAAGTGAGTACACCTACACCCGAGGTTCCCAACTCACTATAATAAATAGGCCATTGAGATCAAAATAATCAATGGTTGGGGATATTTGAGAGTTCACTCTCATATTAGGTTCTTAGTAGGATCCTAGAGATCTCAATGACACTTGTGTGACTACTAAGTTCTTGGTGCTTCATTGGGCTATAGACCTCAATTGGGCTTGCACATCTATGAAGGGTAGTTCCTAACAAGAAGCCATACTAAACACCTTGTGCATAGTGGCCAAAAATCTTCTAGTCATTGGTGCAGGAGGCCAGAGCTCCAAAACTGCCCAAATTTTTACGGCCCTTAGTAGAGACACAAAGTTTGCCATTAGGATTTTTCATGGGAATCGATGCTTGGCTGCCTCAGAGAAGTGAGTGTCGTGGAGGGGAGCTAGTGGGGTCAAGCATCTAAGTTTCCACTCTGGGTAAGCATACCTAGGAAACCAATTGGGATCCATTGACTATTGTCCTTGATAGCCATAGGATATGTTGTGAAGGAGCATGAGTGTCTTTTGAGTCTAATTTTTTTTACCATTGTGTTTTCTTTACTTGACATCTCTTGCCAAGTCCATCCCCCACAACCAATCAATCCTCCCTCTTTCTAAATTCCATCTTGTCATCATCAAATCTTTAATCCATTTCTATCTATCCAACAAATTCTCCAATCCCCATTCCACTTTCATCCACTCAAATAATCATCCTCCCTCAACCAATTGTTTTTGTCCAAGTCATTCATCTGACTTTGGGTAGCCTCCCCCTTTGTTCTTCCTATTATCTATCCATTCTTCTATAATCATTCTCCCTCTAATCCAATCAATCAAATCCATCCATCTTCCTAATCTAGTTATCCAATCCTCCATCAAGTAATCATCCAATCCTTTAATCCAATCAAATCCAATTCATCATCAATTCCCATCTAGGTCCTAATCCAAGGAATAATCCAATCAAGTCCTAATCCAAGGACCCATTCCAATCAAATTAAGTCCTAATCCAAGGACCCATTCCAATCAAGCCAAGTCCTAATCCAAGGACCAATCGAATCAAACCAATTCCAATCCAAATCTAATCCAATCCAAATCTAATCAAATATAATCCATCATCATTCAAAGACAAGTCCTAATCCTCATCTTCATTTAACATCATCTTCATAATCTTTCTCCTCCACAACATATTCATCCAATACCAATCTAATCCTTCATTCTCAACATGACTACCCAAAATTTCAAACTTGGTATGAGAAGATTCTCATGGAAGTTCATGAACCTACCTACCAAGTCAATCTCATAATCTCTCATCCACCTATCATACCTTCATCCATTCCATCTCAACACATTGCACCTAATCCCAATCTATACCATATCTCTTATCCTTCCTCTACCTTCGACAAGGGAAATCCATCTTATTCCCCATCCATATCTCCATATTATCCCTCATCCGTATATATGCCTTTATCTCCCCCCCCAATATACATCCCAATCGCCATCCTTCTATAATGCATTCATTACCTCTACTCCCCATCCAAATGCTTTACTCCATATTCCTCCAAACATTAATCCTAATACCCCAATCCATTATCCTAATCCTCCATCCAATCCCAATCCTCTATCTAATCCTAATCCTCCAAAATCCATATTGTCCACATCCTCCAAATCCAACATCCATAATATTATCCAAGACATGTTAGCAAAGGAAACAAAATCCCCACCTTGAAGCAAAGTGGCCAAGTCTCCTCAAGCCCTCCATCCACCCCAATCACCTTCACCTAAAAACAAATCTCAATCCTTTGCACTTCATGATACCCCCATTTCCCCACCTACTCACATCAAAGCTTCCATATCTTCCTCCATCACACAATTCCCACAACTCAAAACACACCAAAAGCTTTTTTGAAAGCATTCTAGCATAATATACTCTCCATCTCATGATGCATCTACCTCTACTCCATCTAATGGCATTCAATCCAATTCCTTTCATGATCATATGATTCCTCTATCCAACCCTCTCCCTCCATCACATGATCCTCTTCCATCTCATGATCCAGTCACCCCTCCCACTCCATCTCATGATACCCCTCCTAGTCAAGATCAAATTATCCCTTTATCTCCGTGTCATGACCCCAATCCATCTAAAGATCCTAATCTTCCTTCCACATCTCATCCCCCACAAAATGGACTCGCATCTCATTTCCAAAATAACAAGGGTCCTCAAGCTAATTCTCAAGATGTTGGTACATCCACTATTCCTCTTAAATCCAATTTTTCTTCATACAAATCAAAATCCTATTATCCCCCATCATCCACATCAATTTTGGGACCCTATATTCCAAAGCTAAATCCCCATTCCTTCCATCCATTTTGGGTCCTTGTTGGCATTATGTGAACCAATATGAGGACATAATGATATTGTATGTTGTCATTGATGTCAATATGTGATATGAATAGAGAATCGGCATATGTGAGAACCTGTATATATGCCAAAGTAAAGTGGCATATTTGTTCTAGGTGAACTGGCACATGGAAGCATTGTATGACTATCGATTGGTAGGTAGTTTCCACTTCAGGATTTCCGGTTGGAGTATCTCAAGCTTGTGTGACTCAACTGGTGATCTTTATGTGATGAAGTTAGCATGATAACGAAGAACAGATAATGTTGCCACGTAAGCCTTGTGCGCTTGAAGGATCTTGCATAAAGAAGAGTGTTCCTATCTAACTCGGAAATGTATGAAGTCTATAAACAGTGATAACGTGTGATGGGTTATCAGCCACCATGAAATCGGTGGAAAATGAATGATGGAGAATGTCTTGAGATTAGATCAAGATTTTTGCATTCAATACAGTATGATCAATGGTCAAGATTGAATCGTTTGAATTCCTTAACCTAATAGGTCTAGGGTTTAGGGTTTATGCCACTGACCTATCTATTGTCCTATAAGGTTGATGTTGTGATTCTTTCAGAAGTTGTTGGCAAAAGTTGTGTGTGAGTATCCAAGAGAAGGGATACGTGATTCTTGCCAGACCAGAGAAGAGAAGTGATACCTGCAGAGTGTAAGTGTAGAAGGTGAAGAGGAGCTTAAGAGGATCTGCATTGGCATTGAGTGTTGTTACCAGATCATTGTAATACCTATTGATCTCTAACCACCTCAATAGTTGGAAAATCCCCTAATAGGGTAGCCTTAACAGGCTTGCTGTAAATCCCTTAATAGGGTAACTCAAAGTTAGTGAGATATGGAAAGCTAGAGAGTTCTGGAAATCCTTTAACTATTGAGTTCTGGAAATCCTCTAACAAGGTAGCCTATAACAAGGTTTAACCCTTAACCGGGTATTGTAGCCATCCCTTAACAGGTTGATCCCTAACAAGATCGATTCCTAACATAACCTATTGTATCTGTCTTTAACATGACAAGGCTCCTAATAGAGTGGAATTCCAAAGAGTTCAACAATAAGCTTGTGGGTATTCATCCCCACCGTGGTTTTTCCCAGTTGGATTTCCACGTGAAAAATATGTGTGTCATGTGTGATGCTTTTATCTTGTGATGCTTTGTTATTGCCTATTAAGCATATGATGGTTCTGTGTTTTATGCCTATCAATAAAACATGTTGAACTAGTTGTTGTGAAGATATGATGATAGATTACATGTTCATACATAAGGGTGAAATGGTAGTGTAGTTTTGAGTTGAGTGGAAAGCTAAGTGAGTATCCGGTTTATGATTGTTTTAGTTGTTCTGGGTTTTACTGGTTGCACTCTATTTCAAACCGGTGTCACTATTTGCCATTCATTTGGATTAATTGTTGTTGAACTGGTTTAGGTTTGTATTTTGTCTGTAATGATTCACCCCCCCTCTCAGTACCGGTTTGGTACTATTCATTCATCATTGAGTTATCAATTGGTATCATAGAATCCTGTAGGTCCTCTATGTTGTAAGCTTAACCGCTTGAGGGAAAGATCCTGTTGTAATGATGAAGAGGGAAGGTCCAAAGTTTAACAAGGAAAATTTCAGTATATGGAAAGACAGAATGAAGATATTCATCAGAAGCATGGGTGCTCAACACTGGAGCTATGTTGAGAATCCCTATGTTGTCCCTATAGGTACTCTCACCGATGATCAAAAGAGAGAGATATGGGAGAATGGGCAAGCCATGGAAGCCCTAATCAGTAGTTTATCTGATATTGAGTTCATTGATGTCCAAGATAAGGTAAATCCCAAAGAGGTATGGGATGCTCTTGAAAATATCTATGGAGGTGATGAGCATGTAAAACAAGCTAAGGAAGAAATCCTTAGAGGAAAGTTTGAAGAAATGTGAATGGTTGAAGGTGAAACCATTAAACAGTATGGTATTAGAATCAAAACTGTTGTTGGAGATATCAAGAGTGCAGGTGGTAGAATAGAAGACTCCACTATGGTAAGCAAAGTCCTGAGATCTCTATTACCGGTCTATGTAATAAGGGTTGCTACTATTCAGGAGCTGAGATCAATAGACAAGACTAAGGTATCCTTGGACTCCATCATAGTCAAGTTGACAGCCTATGAGCTAAATAGTTTTGATGGTAGTGTTTAAAAGACTGAATCAACTTTTAAAGCCTTTGCTATACCATCCAGAAAAGGAAAAGAAGCTAGCATGAGAAGACAAATAAGAGAAATAGATGATGAGGAGATTCCGATGGCATTTGAAGATCTCCTTGCCAGGAAGCTTCCTAAAGGAACCGATAAATACAAAGGTAAGCTACCATTGAAATGCTTTTCTTGTAACCGGATAGGACATATTGCTATAAACTGTCCTAATGGTGATAACAAGGACAAACCGGAAAGGTTCAGGAAATTCAAAGGAGGAAACCGGAGAATCTATTTTGTGGCAGTTGATGAAGGTGTCACAAATGAAGAATCAGAGGATGAAGAAAATGAAGATATTGTGTTTATTGCTATCAAAGAAGATGTGTTAGACAAGAAGGCTCTTGTCTCCCGATTTGATAATTCCAATGAGTGGATCATTGATAGTGGTTGTTCTCACCATATGACTGGTGACCGGAGCAAGTTTCTATCCTTGGAGGAGTATGATGGTGGTGTGGTTCGCTTTGGCAATGATGCACCATGCATGGTCAAAGGCAGAGGGTCCATCTCTCTAAATGGCAAGAGTAGTGTTGACAATGTGTACTAGGTTGATGGTCTCAGACACAAACTTCTGAGTGTTGCCCAGTTGAATGACAGTGGCCTCACTCTAGAATTCAATAATGGAGTTAGCAGAATCAAAGGAAAAGATGGTGAATTGGTGGCCATCGGCATGCAGACCAAAGGTAACCTATTTCATCTGAATGCAAATATAAGTACATGTCTTATGGCTAAATTTGATGATAGCTAGATATGGCATGGGAGACTCTGCCATGTAAACTTTGATAACATTGTAAAGGCTAGTAAGATCAAGGCAATTAGAGGGTTGCTAGTGCTAAGAAAACTGGATAATAGCTTGTGCAGAGAATGTCAATTGGGGAAAATGTCTTCCTCAACCTTTAAAGGTAAATCTTTCACTACTAACAACTTGCTTGACATTGTACATATTGCTTGTGTGGTCCTATGAAAACTAGGAGTGTGCAGGGTGATAGGTACTTCATGATTCTCACTGATGACTACTCAAGAATGATGTGGGTCACATTCTTGAAAGACAAGTCTGAAGTCTTTGTATAGTTTAAAGCTTTCAGAGCATTAGTGGAGAAGGAGAGTGGTAAAAGGATCAAGTGCCTAACAATTGATCGAGGGGAATTCACTTCCGGTGAATTCAACAAGTACTATGAAGAAAATGGCATCAAGAGGCAATTATCTGCCCCCCGAAATCCACAGTAGAATGGCCTAGTAGAGAAGAATAACTGGACTATGGTTGAAGTAGCTAGAACCATGTTGATTCAAGGAAAGGTAGCTCACGCCTTTTGGAGAGAAGCGGTAAGCACTACAGTCTACACAATGAACCGGGTACTCATCAAGAAAGGTAAGGATAAAACTCCTTATGAGTACTAGACCGGTAAGACACCTATGTTTAGCTACTTTAGAGTGTTTGGTAGCAAATGTTACATCAAGAGGATTGAACACCAGAGCAAATTTGATGAAAAATGTGATGAGGGAATATTCCTAGGATATTCCACCAAGAGAAAAGCTCTCAAGTGTTTCAACAACAGGACTCAGAGAATTATGGAAAGCATCAATGTAAGAGTTGATGAAACCTCTAAGAAAACTGAGGAAACTGGTAGTGTGCAAGTGGTAAGTGAACCGATTGCAACCTTCTAAGAACTGATTGTCAGTCAATCGAGTCCCAACAATAGTGTTCCTACACTAGCAGATGTAGATGTTGATACTGATGGAGATGAGGATGAAGAAGAAAAGCAAGAGGAATCTATCAAGACCATTCCTCGGTATGTCAAGCTGAATCACAATCCTAAGCAGATCATAGGAGATAAGAATGTAGGAATCCTTACAAGAAGAAAAGTCAGAGAAAACTCATGTATGATCTTTGAATTCAGGCATAAAACATTCAAAGAGGCACATAAGGATGAAGGCTGGATCAAGGCAATGGAAGAGGAACTTGACCAAATAGAGAAAAATGGTACATGGTCCTTGGTACCCAGACCGAAGCACAAAAATGTCATTGGTACCAAATGGGTCTTCAGAAATAAGCTGAATGAGGATGGCATAATGATTAGAAACAAAGCCAGATTGGTGTGCAAAGGATATGCCCAAGAAGAAGGAGAAGACTATGGAGAAACCTTTGCTCCTATAGCCAGATTGGAAGGAATTCATATGCTTCTTGCATATGAAGCTTTTAAAGGCTTCAAAGTATATCAAATGGATGTAAAATCAGCATTCCTAAATGGTGTACTTGAAGAGGAGGTGTATATTGAGCCACCAGATGGGTTTGTTCTATCTGAAGATAGTGGCATGGTATGTAGGCTACATAAAGCCTTATATGGTCTAAAGCAAGCACCTAGGGCATGGTATGAGTGCCTACATTCCCATCTTGTGAAGATTGGATTTGAGAGAACAAGTGAAGATAGCAATATCTACTTGAATTCTGAAGGAGATCAGATCCTGATCTGTGAGGTATTCGTTGATGACATTATCTTTGGTGGAGATGACAAGATGAGTCATGAGTTTGCAGATGAGATGATGAAAGAGTTTGAGATGTCACTCATAGGGGAGATTAAGTTCTTCATTGGACTATAGATCCAATAGACGAAGGATGGAATCTTTATCACTCAGTCCAAGTATGCCAAAGAGGTGTTGAAGACCTTTGGCATGGAAGATAGAAAACTGGTTGGTACATCGATGGTGACCGGTTGTAAACTATCCAAAGAGGATGACTCAGCATTGGTTGATGAGAAGGAATACCGATCAATGATTGGTAAATTGCATTATGTAGTACATAGCAGACCGGATATTGCACATGCAGTTGGCATTACTGCAAGGTTCCAAAAAAGTCCAAGAGAATCTCACTTGGTTGCAGTCAAGCGGATTCTTAGGTATCTGAAGGGAACTATTGACTATGGATTGTGGTACCCATACAACAATGATTTCAACCTGAAAGTATTTACAGATGCTGATTGGGTAGGTAATGTGGATGACTGGAAAAGCACAACCGATGGTGCATTCTTTCTTGGTGGTAGACTGGTCTCATGGATGAGTAAGAAGCAGAGTTGTATCTCTCAGTCTATAGCGAAAGCGGAGTATGTTGTAGCCTTCATGAACTGCACTTAGACAATTTGGATGAAGCATGTATTGAAAGGCTTCAAAGTTCCTATATCGGAAATGGTAAGTATATTTTGTGATAATACTAGTGCAATTAATATCTCCAAGAATCTGGTTTTACATTCTAGAACCAAGCACTTTGAGCTTAAGTATCATTTCTTGAGGGAAAAGGTTCAGAACAAAGAGATTGCACTAGAGCATGTGTCCAGTAAGGAGCAGCTAGTAGACATATTCACCAAACCTCTCCCAAAGACTACATTTACACACTTAAGAGGTGAATAAGGGGTATTTCCCCTTCAAGTGATGAACTAAAAGCATATGCTCCACATCAGTCCGGTATTGCATAGTCAAATTTATTTTGGATTGATGTGTTGAAGGATGCTACTCCTCAGGGGGAGCAACATAATGGAACAAGGAAGCTTGTGCCTCCACTTTGGCATTGTTGTCAAAGGGGGAGAAGATGTGAAGCGAAGAAGATATCTACAGAAGTTGAGAGAAAAGATGTGAAGCAGAGAGATATCTTTGTATATTGCCATCAATGCCAAAGGGGGAGATTGTTGGCATTATGTGAATCAGTATGAGGACATAATGATATTGTATGTTGTCATTGATGTCTATATGTGATATGAAGAGAGAACCGACATATGTGAGAACCGATATATATGCCAAAGTAAAGCGGTATATTTGTTCTAGGTGAACCAGCACATGGAAGCATTGTATGACTACCGGTTGGTAGGTAGTTTCCACTTCAGGATTTTTGGTTGGAGTATCTCAAGCCTGTGCGACTCAATCAGTGATCTTTATGTGATGAAGTTAGCATGATAACGAAGAACATATAGTGTTGCCATGTAAGCCTTGTGCACGTGAAGGATCTTGCATAAAGAAGAGTGTTCCTATCTACCTCAGGAATGTGCGTAGTTTGTAAACAATGATAACGTGTGATGGGTTATCAGCCACCATGAAATCGGTGGAAAATGAACGATGGAGAATGTCTTGAGATTGGATCAAGATTGTTGCATTCAATATAGTATGATCAATGGTCAAGATTGAACCGTTTGAATTCCTTAAGCTAACAGGTCTAGGGTTTAGGGTTTATGCCACTGACCTATCTATTGTCCTATAAGGTCAATGTTGTGATTCTTTCAGAAGTTGTTGGCAAAAGTTGTGTGTGAGTATCCAAGAGAAGGGATATGTGATTCTTGCTAGACTAGAGGAGAGAAGTGATACCTGCTGAGTGTAAGTGCAAAAGGTGAAGAGGAGCTTAAGCAGATCTGCATTGGCATTGAGTGTTGTTACCAGATCATTGTAATACCTATTGATCTCTAACCACCTCAACAGTTGGAAAATCCTCTAACAGGGTAGCCTTAACCGACTTGCTGTAAATCCCTTAACAGGGTAACTCAAAGTTATTGAGATCTATAAAGCTAGAGAGCTCTGGAAATCCTTTAGGTATTGAGTTCTGGAAATGCTCTAACAAGGTAACCTATAACAAGGTTTAACCCTTAACCAGGTATTGCAACCATCCCTTAACTAGGTGGTCCCTAACAGGATCAGTTTCTAACAGAACCTATTGTATCTATCTTTAACATGACAAGGCTCCTAACAGAGCAGACTTCCAAAGAGTTCAAGAACAAGCTTGTGGGTATTCATCCCCACTATGGTTTTTCCCAGTTGGATTTCCATGTGAAAAATATGTGTGTCATGTGTGATGCTTTTATCTTGTGATGCTTTGTTATTGCCTGTTAAGCATATGATGGTTCTATGTTTTATGCCTATCAATAAAACATGTTGAACTAGCTATTGTGAAGATATGATGAGAGATTATCTATTCATACATAAGGGTGAAATGGTAGTGTATTTTTGAGTTGAGTGGAAAGCTAAGTGAGTAACCGGTTTATGATTGTTTTAGTTGTTCTAGGTTTTACCTGTTGCACTCTATTTCAAACTGGTGTCACTATTTTCCAGTCATTTGGAGTAATTTCTGTTGAACCGGTTTAGGTTTGTATTTTGTCTGTACTGATTCAACCCCCCCCTCTCAGTCCCGGTTTGGTACTATTCATTCATCATTGAGTTATCAGTCCTTACATCCCTCCATCCACTATCCTGAAGCAAGATTAACAAAGCCACACATCATTGAATTCCTCCCATCATGCTCCTTCCATCATCCCACCATCCATAAAATCCTTAAGTCATTCATCCTCATGCACACATCCCATTGCTATTGGAAGCAATTTGGATGCCCAATCTAAAAGGAATAAAGTTCAAAATCCACAAAAATAAAAGGATCAACATTTCCCCTCAAAACAACATGCTCAAAAGAAGAATGTGATTTGAAAGAAAGAAAAATAAAAAAGGCCACAAAGGCCCTGAAAGAAAATATCAAAAACTATGTGGATTCCCAAAGAGACAATGCATCCCAAAGCAAAATCAAAATTGGCATCCAAACTTACTAATCCAAAAGCTCCATCCATTCATAAGTCCTCCAATCCTCCTCCATCTAACACTCCTCCATCTTCAAAATCCATTTTGGGTCCTTATGTCCCAAAATCCACCATCCCAACTCCATCATCCCCTTCTTCTATTTTGGGTTGTCATTTCCCAAAATCCACACTTTATCCGTCATATAATTCAAAACACTACCCCACTACTCCACCACCCTTCAAGGTGTGTGCCAATATTGATCTTCCACAAATTCTTCAAACCCCATCCATTATCCACCATCCACTTTTCACAATCCTATTCTATTAGTCCAATCCTTTCCAAATCCTTATCTTCCATCCCCTATCCATTTCATCTCCCCAATTATTGTTACCAACATCTATGAGCATACCTCTAGTTCAAAGAAATACTAAGGGATACCATCTATGGAACTAGATGCTTGAGTCCCCCCTTCCTCTTTCATGCATCCACTATCTTTCATATCCACTCATCCTCATTTTTATCCATCCAAACTATTCTAAAAATTCAAAATCAAAAAAATCAAAAAAATCAAGAAAAATGCAAAAAAAAATTAAAATAAAATAAAATAAAATAAAACAAAAAAAAGTCAAGAAAAATCATTTTATCTAATGGTGAAAACCACTTCTTGTGGTGCCTTGGGTAAGTACCATGATGAAAACTTAGCAAACAAGTGTCATGTGTAATCCCCTCATCCCCTTGCACTCTACACTTGGGGGCAAGCTTCATCCATGCAATCCTCATATCCATCTATATCCTATCTAAGTCCATTCTTCTTTCCTATCTTTGATCTTGAATATCCTATCCATATCCTCCATCTCATATCCCTCTTTTAGCATTGTGTTGTCATTGATGTTAACTAGTATAGGAGTACCTACTGGCATGAGAGATGTATGTGCAACACTGTCAAGATGGAGTATAGGTTGAGATATATTGGATATCACCTTGTGTTGTAGAACACTAGCAAGGTAATGAAGATGACCCCGGAGAGTCACTGATACATGGGTTAGTTCCTGACTTGTATAGATGAGATGGTAAGGTGATCAATACTATTACACTATATCACTGGTAAGGAAAGGATGACCAAGGTGTTTGAGCAGTTGTTTGTGATGAAGAGGCAGAATGTTACCTGAATCACATCAACACTGGAGGAGAAGAACGAACAAGTATTATGCTATAAGGTTGCAAGACAACAGATCTCCCACCTGATGAAGATGAAGTTGCCATATGAAAAGATGATTGATAGTGAATGTGCCCACACTGGATCACATGTTCCTGTTTGAAGAAATGTTGCACAAACAAGGGAGTCAAATGAGAACACTGCAACATGTAGAAAGCAAGATGCCACTCCACAGGTAAGTGGAACTTATCTCCAGGTATGCATGGTGTGCATCATGACTCTTTGAGATAAGAGAGAAGAGGTAAAGGCATGTTGAAATGCCGGTACAGAAGGAATATGATGTGTTTGTCATCTTGACAAATTGGTTGTGATATCGTCCTAGCTAATTAAGGAGAAGGCAAGGTTGAGCAAATGCAAATAGAGGAAGTGGCTTGACTGAAGATGGTGTCTGGTGAAGGTTGATAACAGAGTATCATCAAGAAGGTTTTAGCGGTATGTAAGTCAACCAGTAATATGTGCAAGGTGCAGATGCAAATGTCTTCCCACCTTGTGGGAATGAGCATGCTCAAGAAAGACATGTCCGATGACTGATCAAGGTGTTCCACTAATAGTTCAATAGAGTGCAGACATGATAAAATAACTCATAGAGTGTGAGATACTTGCAAGGTTTGTATACTAGCAGAGAAGAGAAACTAGTAGAAGTGTTTGGTTGGTGATCCTATCTGGACCGACATGAAGAGCCAAGCTAGCAGTTGGTCAACATGGATGCCACTTGGAGTCGAGGTGGCAAACCTGCATTTGGATAAAGATGGAATATACACCGACATGGTAGTTGCAAGGTTGGTCGACATTAGTGGAAGGTCCCACAAATCATGGGACATGTTGCAGAGCTGTTGCAGGGGCTTGAGGCTCAAGGTCTAGAGGACAACTATGATCCAACTAAGAGTGATTGAGGAGATTGAGGTGGAGGAAAGAAACAGTAGAACCAAATCTTGGTGTTGGACCAAGAGACCAGGTGATAGGGTAAAAAACAGATCACTAGAGATGGAAGGTGTGATCTAGGAGGTGCGTAAATGGCAGAGTTGTGTAACTGGCAATCTAGAAGATCAAATCAAATAGGATCTGATTGGATTTGGTTTGCCTTGAGAATGGTGAAGAAACCCTAACCACCTAGAATTTGAATTAGCTTTTAGTGGGAGAACTAGTCTATAAATATGAAGGCAAAAGACATTGTTAGGTGCTGCTGCTGAAGAGAAGAAATGCATTGTTCTATTGCAAAGTGACTAAGTGTTACTTCTGCATGTGAGAGTAAATCAGCCAAGTGCTCAAAGAGTATCTAAACAAGAGGGAGAGTGAAGAATAGAACCGGTAGTGGTTATACCGATAAAGAAAAAGTGAAGAGTGTCGAAGAGAAGGTAGATGGTGAACCAGTAGAGTTTAGCACTGGTAAAGTGCAAAGTAGTGAGGAGGAGATACTATAGAGAAGAAGAGCAGAAGAAGTGTACCAATAGGGCTTACCGACAGAGAAGCAATAGGTGTGAGTAGCAAGAGAAGTGAGTCGGTGTTACAGAGAAGGTATCTCACTGACATAGTAAGGTATATGAAATGGTTGCAAGATTTACTTGTAACAAGATAACTACTTTTGTATTTGAAGTTTACTTTAAGAACACTAAGTTGTAGCTCGATGTAGGGGTTGTAGCTCCTTTGGGTTGTAGCCCATAAAGTCAAGGGTTGGTGCTCCTTGGGTAGGTTCCCTAAAGTCGAGGGTTGTAGCCCATAAAATCAGGGGTTGGTACCCTAAACTTTGTAATAGTGTTTTCATTGTGAGGCTGGATTGGAGCAGTAGTCTCCAGTAGCATTGCTCACTGATGTTTTTCCTATCTTGGGTTTTCCTCATATATATTGGTGTTATGTGACATCCCTTGTGTGATTGCTCTTGTGTAGGTCTCCCTACTAACTGGTAAGTTTTCATAGAGTTAGATCTATTAACCGGTATGCTCACAGAGGACAACAAAAGACAAAAGTTTGAGAACCACTGATTCACCCCCCCCTCTAAGTGGTGCATTATGTCTAACATCCTCATCCTATTAAAATAAATCCTCCATTATTATCTTTTGGCATGATCATATAGAGGAAAAATAATGTATATGCAAGCATACTTTGGAGCATTCAAGCCTTAATCCTCTACCATCCATAACCACTACACATTATCCTTCCACCTCATACATATTTATCCACCATCCTTGCATCCTTAATTCCACTACCTCTAGAATGGGGCATTGCACTCCTTTGCAACATAGTCCTTGGATATCCATCACCCTACCCTCCAGTCCTCCATATCCTATACATATCCATCCACTCCATCCATCTGTCTACTATCCAAACAATAACTCCATCCTTCCATTCATCCATCCTCTTACCAATCCTTTGTTCTCCCTTGTCATTGGTTCCACCAAATCAAATCCTATCCACCAATCCACCCCATCCTATCCAATTTCTAATCCAGTCCTATCTCATCCAATCATATACTCCATCTCTTCCAATTTAATCAATAATCCCATCCTCAATCCAATCCTATTCAATCATCCATCCCCCTTTTCATCCTATCTAATAATTTATCCTTCTTCCAATACTATCCAATCCATCAAATTGAGCTTTTCCTCATCAAACTGAGCTTTCCCATATTTAGCTTACATTGACTTGTTCCAAATCCAAACACCAGTCCATACTATGCTAATCAAATCCAAGTGGCAATCCTCTCATCTATAGACCTTGCACATCCAACTTGTATTTTTTTAATCATCAACCAATCCACCACTCTGCCCATTGGGATGAATCCTTCCCATGTATGGTAGTTCAACTAAATCCATCACCTTCCCATTGGGATGTCTCCTTCCCTAGTCTGGCAATTTATCCAAATCCATGTCCTACTCTTGGCAAGACATTTCAGTTTTTCATGTGCATGTTGTTTGCATGCTTGATCTTTTCGCTTTGTTTTCATCTTGTGTCCTAGGACTGTACTTGTTCAAGACTACCTTGATCATCCTATATCTTGGTATGTCTTGGCTGGTGTATAATGGGGCATAGTTTTCATGGTATGGTGTGTTTGAAGGTCTTCCTTGTACAAACTGACAACCCTCCATTAGTGTTTATCAACACTTGCATAATTTTATGCAAGGCATTCCTATTTGACTGGGTGTCAGTCCATGCCTTAGATCTTCATATCATCTTGGTTCTTATAATTAGTGGTGTAGACTATCCATGGCAATATCAAATCTAGGTTTGCTCTCTATAATTTCTCAACAAGAAATCCAATCCATTTATCATTTCTTTTTCTCATTTCACTCACAACACTCCAACCCATCCTAGTTCCCTTTTTCATTATTTTCATCCTTTCATTGCCTATTCTTCTAATTCATTTTGAGAGCACACCCGTGTTCTTCAAACTTGCATTTCCTCTTGAGGGGGCATACCACTGCTTCCTCTTCATCCTTCCTCCTCATCATTCCACTACTTCCTCATCTCATGATTGGGGCATCATGCTACTAGTCCTTATCCTTTTCTTCATCTCATGACTGGGGCATCATGCTACTAGTCCTTATCCTTTTCTTCATCTCATAATTGGGGCATCATGCTACTAGTTCTTATCCTTTTCTTACACTATATTTTATTCTTCTTTGATATAACATCATTTCACGACACTGTATCAAAGAGGGGCAAAATGTAGACACCTAAAATTAATATTTAATTAATTTAAGCCTATCAACATAATTAATTGACTTAATTGTGTTATCCTTCTTCTCAGTGTTAATTAAATCTAATTTAATTTTTTCTCTCACTATTGTTCAATAACTAATTTATCAAATAAATTAATTATTCCCCTATTCTTCTAAATTCATCTCAATAATTATTTCCTCTAAACCCACTCAGTTAATTAATTCTAATTAATTAACCTAGTCATGTGATTCCTACAAATCACTTTCCCTAATCCCACTCAACCAAATTAATCCTTCTAGAATCTCTCATAATCATGCTTATCATTATCCCTCAAGTTTTAACTCCACTCATGTCACATAGACATTGAGTCTCTCAAAGAAATTCAAATTTATTTGAATCCCTCAATGCATCCTTATTTTGGAATTTTTAATTCCTCATGTTTGAAATTCAAATTTCACCCCCCTTTTCCTAAGGAATTTTATAGTCTTGTTTATTTTCCCAAGGCACCCTTGATCCTTTCTTCTATTTCAAATCAATCTCAACCCTTCATGATCAAATCAATCTTGGACCTCCATTGGCCTCCTCCAATCTATAAATTGGAGCCTCTTCTCCTCACAGATCCACTTCCTCTATAGCATTCTCATGCTGCTCACTTTGCATTCTATTCTCTTCTATCTTATCCTTATCATGTCCTCATAATTCCTCAATACCAATCTATTCAAAATCCTTCATAATCCCAAAATCAAGTCCATATCCTAATCCAAACCTATATTGTTAAGAACAAGGAGAGCAATCCCCATTAACTCCATCTCTCTCCAACTCTCCATTAATCAAACTTTGGAGCTAGCAAAGTTTGTGGAGGAAAGGAGGACAAGGAAGAGTTACTTGCAATGGGAACTTCATGAGTATATTCCATTTATGTTGTTTTGTTTTCATGATTTTCTTGTTTAATCTTTCTTGATACCTCATTTTAAATGGTTTTTGGTTTTATTGAATATTAATCATGCACCAACCATTATATAATGAGACATTTCTCATCATTATTGAGTGCTTCTTGTGAATCATCATTTATTAAATCTCTTGAGCTAATGGCATAAATAGTGTAGTCATATGAGACTTTTGTGTAGTTAGTAAGATTATCTTGTGTTCCTGATGTAGATGCCTTCCCTTTGTTATGTTTGACAAATGGATCCTTAAAGATGCTATGATTCGTGTTTGCTGAAGTTTTTTTGGTGTCAATTTTGATGTCACCTTGATCGATCATGTCTTGGATTAAGTTTTTTAATTTATAGAAATTTGTAGTTTTGTGACCTTTAGTAGGATGATATTGACAGAAACCACTATCATTCCACCATGTAGGTTTGAAAGGACCTGGTTCATATACTCTTACTTCTAGAAAAGTGATCATGTTTGTCTGTATCAACTTTCTTAACGTTGATTCAATAGGTTCCCCTAGAGGTGTGTAATTCCTTTTTGGAGCATTAACCCTCAGAAATTTTGTGTTCATAGTTTGCACAATTCTTACATTTGTTGATACAATATTATTCTATTCAGTATAGCCTGTGTTGGTGTGCTATCGTTTATTGTTGAGGATGATGCACTTGATTGAGAATTCATGTTTGAAATGAAATTTGTTTGTTTGTATAAATTTGGGTGCATTCTGAGGAAAAGTTGAGGTCATCGCTTGCGTTTGTGTCATATGTGGTATTTGACTACTGTTTGGACCTAAAGTATTTCCTAATGGTAAGATTGTTATGATATCAAAATCTTTAGGTAATTTGGCCCAATTTTGTAATAACAACGAGAGATATTTGTCCCTATCATTATGTATAAGAGCATCTAAGATCATAAGGACATGTGGGTCCTATTGAGATGATTCAATCTCTTCGCATGTTAAATTTTGTTGTAGTTCATGTATTGTGGGTATTTCTTGAGGATTTGACTATTGACTAGTTGATATGTCCATTGTCCAAGTTGGATTTATTGACAGGTCGCTGTTTGGGTCCATATTATTTTTTGCCTTTTGTGACCTTGTGACAGGCATTTAAGACTTCTATATGAGGATGGTTTGGAACATAATGCAAGATGAAAATAATACAAGACTCTAGACCTAAATATGGAATATGCAACACTAGAACATACTCTCTATTGAGGATTTTGACGTGAGACTTGTTGAGTATTTCGAGATTTCTGCAACGCAAGTTTTCCAAGCTCTTCTCTTAGAAGTTTTGCAGAAATTTCTCTATCAATTCTAAGGGTAATTTTATACTATATTTCACTCATACTGAACTCCTATATAATGAGTTGTGTTTCTCTTTAATTTCCAGGCAAAGTTGCTCAAACCATTAATGATTTCTCATTGACTACTTTTTGGCACTAAATTAGGTTGCTCAAAGGGGAGCAAACCATCACCTGGGAGACCCATTAGGACACATGCTGTGACTTTCAAGGATGATTATGCAAATGATGATGGACTAAGATAAATGTATATGAGGTCTAGACAAGGACTTAAATCTAAGGATGTATATGAGGACGATAATGAGGATGTAAATAAGGACTATGCAACTTATAAGGATGAAAATAAGGACGTAAATGAAGACTATGCAACTTCTAAGGATGATAATAAGGATGTAAATAAGGACTATGCAAGTTCTAAGGATGATACTAAGGACGCAAATGAAGACTATGAAAAGACTATGCAAGGACTAAGGACAATAATATGGATGTAAATGAGGACTGTGAGGACTATGCAAGTTCTAAGGACGATAATAAGGATGTAAATGAGGACTATGAGGACTATGCAAGGATTGCCTATGGTCACAAATATGTAAAATTTTGAGTTTGTAGGATTGTCTGATGTTTCAAGATGGACTTCATTTCCAATAATTCTATGTGTAGGACAAGTTTGTTGTTTTCCAAATCTGAGAACACTTGTTTGAAGATAAGTATAGCTGAGTGAACTGTGTTCTGACCAACTTTGAGAATTTAGAGATATGTAAGATAGGGCCTGAAATAGCCCAAAAAACTAACTCAATACTAGTCTAGTACAACGATACATAAAAAAGTATAGAATACAATATTAGGCTGGAAAAATGACACCATTCAATGAGGCCCCCGTAGCAAATACCAAAACAAGACAAACAAATAGAGAGTCTGACAGCACTAGCTCCACTCCACGACACACACTTCTCGAGCATGCCAGTCTCTCATACCCCAAAGATCTAAAGATCTTATCACCCAGAGATTTATGTCCCATAATGCAAGGTACATGAGGGGTATCTATGGGGTACGATCCGAACTCCTGAAATCACTAAATGTAGGATTTGGGCTACTAAGTTGGTTCTTATTGTAAAATTTTGAGGGGTCCTGATCCAATGATAGATTCTTATAGAAATCCACTTCAGCCTTTAGTTGAGCTTATCAGTGCAGGGAAGGCCCCCAAATACGTCGAATTCACTCAACACTCTAGCCACTTGACCAGTATATTTATATAGCAGCTCGAAAAACCCACTCGAGAGTACGCTGGGAGAGATGATATCCCTAATGCATCCCAATTTGAACTACCTCTATGGGGTGAAGAAATCCCCAGTCAAAGATACTCCTCACTACTAAAATGAATAATTTAGGCATTTTTATCACCTTCTCCCTTTCTCCTGAGACCCCGAAGGTGGGTGGAAAGGTAGTTGATGCAATAGTAGGTCCACCCCAAACATAATAAAAGTTCTTTCCCTTAAGAAAAAATGAAATTTGAGTTATTCTATTGAGCATCCTGATTCATGTTTATTTTAAAACCCAAATTTAGGTGTGAGATACACATGCGCTTGTCAATTTTAAAACACCAAACTGAAATGTGAATGCATGCATGCCAATTTTAACCATCGTTTATTTTAAACCCAAAACTGAAGTGTGATAACATGCATGTCCATTTTAACCATTGTTTAATTAAACCCAAAACTAAAGTGTGAGAGCATGAGTATTTATTATTCAGTAATAATCCCATCCTCTTTGTAAATTTTCCACATGCTACAAATAGATAATCAACAATCCAATAAAACCCACAAAAAATAGAAAACTAAACTATAAAAAATACAAATGCGTAATGATACCTGATCGATTGCGTGATATTGCATGACCAATTGCATAATTTTGTCAGAGTGATTGCGTAATTATAGTAGAATGATTGCATGATCTTAATAGAGCGATTGTGTGATCTTAACAGAGTGACTGCGTAATACACAAATAGACCAAACAAAAAATAAAAAAGAAAGCTAATTTTGATTTGGAACCTGTAAAACAGATTGTGATGCCCTAGCAAGATCTGTCATCATCCATTCTATGTTAAGAAAATCATATTTTATTCTATACAAGAGAACTAGGCTATTGTATCTGTTGATGGCTGGTTGATCCTCTAGATCTCGTATCTTCTTTTATGCCTTTAGGCTTTGCTGATAGCGTCTGACTTGTCTTCTTTGTTCCTTTGTCCTCCTAGCACCTAAAATTTTGAATTGTACCTTACATGCCATAAAATGTCATAATTAAGTATGGAATAAATGTAAACCATATTCAAATTTACCTAATATCATACATAATTTAATAGAACAAAGAGCAGGAAAAAAGAATATCAGATAAACAAATATAGAAATAATGCCGACGAATGCGTGATCCTAACAGAGTGATTGCATGACACTATAAAGGTTTTTGCGTAATGGGTTCCACATGAATGTGTGACCCTATGTGATCAATTACATGAGCCTGTCTATGACATTGCATGATTCAAAATTTGTTCTGCAATCCGTACAAACCTGCAAAGAAATTAAAATTTTTGTATGATCTGCAAAATCACACAGAAGAAAAATAAGGTTAAATTGTTGTTAGTTCACATCAGGTTCAACAAAATGTCACATGCTAAAATTCATTAAATATAAATCAAACAGGAATGAAAGGGAAATCATGAATCCCTATCCTAATTAGAATTCAAACAAACAAACAATGAAATAATGCTAAACAAGAAATAGGAATATAAGATATATCAATCAATTCCCCCTATTCCAAGACTGCATATAACTTCCATTGCTCTTCTCCTCTTTGTGGTATGGTGGCTCTCAGATATCGCACTGGCAATCTACAATTGACCAAAAGATTCAAATTTCATGATTGTTGAAAATGGAGATTGAATGCTCAATTTATAGATTTTGGGAGAAGAATTGAATGAAAGGTGGAACAAATTGATCAAGAGGTGAAACTTAGGTGAGTTCACATGTTGATTGATAGTTGAACTACTGAATTGAAGGTGAAACAAAATAGATTGAATAGATTAACTGAGTCAACTGATTGAGAAAAAGTTGACTGAGGGATGCAAAAGGGTGACTTGGAGGAAATAAAGAGGAGGAGATAGTTAACTGATTGAAAGCTAATTGAAAGTTGATTGAAAGCTTTATTTAGAAAAAGTTAACTGAAAGATAGAAATAGGAATTGAAGAGATAATTGGTTTAATTAATTAATTGATTGGATTAATTAATTTAGCATGTGCTTGAACTTTGACGGGTTTTCAATTTGATTTTTGCATGAGATTTAATTCAAATATTGAATTTATTTTAAATTCAATTTATTATTTGAATATATTTAGAACTTGACTTTGATTTTCAATTTGATTTTTGAAATCATGCACATGTATTTGAAATTAGAAGAAAAATTAAATGAAATTAGAATAATTTAGAAATTAAATGAAATTAGATTAAATTAGAAGAATATGAAATAAGAAGAATAAATGAGTTAATTAAATAATTCAAGAAACTATTTAATTATTTAGAAATGGATTTTAATTAAATAATAAAGATTATTTGAATTAAAGGAATTAAATCAAAATTAATTAAATAATTAATATTTAATTAATATTTAGAAAAGGGTTAGATTATGTTAGAAAACATAAAACCCTAACCCTATTTTAAAAATAATAAAAATGGCAGAGTCGGCTCTGCAAAAACGGTTGGAAGTTAGTGGCGGAGTAGGGCAAAACACAGGTAAACTGAATGGGTGGTGAGGTTCGGAGGGAGATGAAATGGTGGTGGACCTTAGGGAGGAACTCAAAGAGGATAGTCAGCTCTGGGAAAAACACGTTGTGATTGCAAGGATCATTAGCCTTAATTGGTCAAGGAAAAATATTATACTCTGGGTGGCAGATAGTTGGGGAGACCACGTGGCTATCAAATTTATCCCGAGGGGATTCTTGGTGGTTATCTTTGAAAACCAATCGGACAGAGATCACATCCTCAACCAGGAGAATTGGTTTGCAAAAAAGCATGTGGTGTACTTGCAACCATGGATACCTAACTTTTACCCAATCCCTCTGGTAGTGTATTCAAGCTTGATATGGGTCAATATGTATAATCTACCAATAGAATACTAGGGAGATTCTTACCTGGAGAAGATCAATAGGATATTGGGAACGATATTAGAAATTGATTTCGATGATGAGGAAGATTTATGTAAGTTGGTCAAAATAAAATTTTCTACAGTTAAAAAAATCCTAGAGTATTTCCGCTTACAAACTGCAAATGGATTTTGGAGACAATGGTTAGAAACCAAAAAAGAGAGGAGACATTGCTCCAGATGTGGCAGCAAGTCGTACGCTATTGAGAATTGTAGATTGTTTGTTAGGAAGGCTAGGAATCCCATCAGAAAACCAGAGCAATAGTGGAGGAAGAAACTGAAAAAAATGGTTATGGTTTCAGTTGTAGAGAGAGATGAATTTAAATCTCATAGGCAACAATAAAAGGAAGGAAACTCTCTCGCGGATAATAGAGGAGAAGCATCGGTAACAGAGATTAGGATTGCTGATGTGATTCCTTCTTCAATTGAAGGTGAAGGGTCCTATAGAGAAGCAGTGATAGGATCCAAGGAAGGAGGGGTAATTTCATCATCCCTAGAACTTTAAACATTAGTAAAGGCTTATCAGACACTGAATTTGAACTAGATAAGGATTTGGATGAGGATTTATACCAAGAGGATGCATTGGAAAATGTTGATCCGAGATGCATCAGTCAATCAACGAACATCCTTTTGGGCAAGGCCAAAGGATCAAGAGGCAGGAGAAGCAACCGCCAAAAGAGAGAAGAATGTACTAAGGAAAAAGGCATTGTCAGTGTTTTTGATTTCATGAGAAAATCTAGGGGAGAAGGCTTCTCCCTTAGCAAAAGATGAAGATCACTACGTGGAATGTCAGGGATCTACCGAATCCTGACAAAAGATGCTTGGTAAAATGAGCATTATTTAGAAGTAGAAATGATATAATCACCTTTCAGGAAAAGAAGATGGACAAAGAGAAGGTGAATAGCTTCATCAATTCTTACAAGGACTAGGAAGGCATCTTTCAAGAAGCCACAAGGGCCGCTAGTGGGCTAGGAGTTATCTCGAATCCTTCTCAGGTTAGAGTAACTCTACTGGAGAAAGTAGATCATTGGATGTTATGCACAATAAACACTTTTAAGTATAACTTAAATTTCCCTTTAATAAATGTCTACGGTCCAACAAAAACAATAGAAAAATCTAAGGTATGGCAGGTTCTCACAAAAAAAAATTTGGAAATAGGGAACGATAAGATAGTAGTGGTTGGTGATTTTAATGCCTTGCTTGATTTGGATGAGAAAAAGGGAGGCTTGAGAATGTCAAATAAGATTATGGAAGATTTCAAAAATTTTGTAATGCAGAACCAATTGATGGATGTAGTTTGAAAGAATGGAACCTTCACCTGGACTAACAGAAGAGTAAATTTTGGCCACATTTCGGAAAGATTAGATAGACACCTCATTGGAGAATCTTTGTTGGAGTCATCTTTCTAGGTAGAAGCACTCATTATTCCTATATCCCTTTCAGATCACTTCCTAGTAGAACTCAAATTGAGTGAGGTTCTAACCAAAGGAAGTAGTAGTTTTAAATTCTTAAGTATGTGGTGGTGAGATTCAGAGTTCACTTCGCATCTTTAGCAATGGTGGATAGAAAGTAACGCTTTTAGGGGTTCACCGAGATTTTATTTCATAAAAAGATTAAAGTTTCTAAGAGAGAAGATTAAAAAATGGAATAGAGAATCATTCAAGAACATCTTCGCAGAAAGAATTATAATTGAGGAGGAATTAAATATAATAAATTTGACCACTATCATCTCTGGGATGAAAAATGATGCATACCACAAAGAAGTTTCCCTCAAGCAAGAATTGGCAGACATTCTACTGAGAGAAGAATTTTATGCTTTGGATTAAAGAGGGAGACACAAATACAAAATTATTCCATGCATCAGTAAAATCTCATAGGATCAAGAATAGAATCACCATGATCACTAATCTTGAAGGTAAGTTACACTCTTCCTCGGAAGCCATTGAGGAGGCAGTAGTGGATTTCTTCAAAAATCTACTTGGGGATGCAGTGGAACAAAACTTGCAGTCTCACCCGTTAGCAGACATAATACCAAACGTGATTTTAGAGGAAGATAATAGAACATTATGCTACCCTTTCTTGCTCGATGAAGGTAGAAAGGTGGTCTTTGATCAACACCCAAATAAATCTCTGGGTCCAGACCAATTCACAATGGAATTTTATCAGAAATGCTGGGGATTCATGGGGAATGACATACTCCAAATTGTGGAAGACTTTAGAAAATAGGGGAAGTTTGTCAAAGAGATCAATCACACTAACATTGCATTGATCCTGAAGAATCAAGACTGCTCTTCTATTGTGGACTTCAGGCCAATTTCACTATGTAATTCCCTCTACAAAATCATCTCCAAGGCAATGCTCAATAGACTTAAACCAATCCTGAAGAAAATAATTTCACCAGAGTAGCATGGCCTCACCCCAGGGTGTGAAATCATGGACAACGTCATTATGGCAGTCGAAACTATCCACTCAATGCATTCTTCCAAATTTCAAGGTATGATTGTTAAACTAGATGTTTCCAAGGCTTACGATCGTGTAAAGTGGAGTTTTTTAATAGAGGTCCTTAGGAAATTCGACTTTGATGAAAAATGGTTGAGATGCATAGTCCACTATATTTCAATTGTATATTTCTCAATTATTGTTAATGGCTCCACGTGTGGTTTTTTCCAAGCTTCTAACGGGCTATGACAAGGAGATCCTTTGTCACCCTTCCTTTTTGTTCTTATGGAAGAATTGCTTGGCAGGCAAATTCAAAGAAAGGTCAGGCAAGGCCTTTGGAAAGGATTCTCTATCCACAAAAGCTTGAATTTGGTATCCCACTCCCAATTTGCAGATGACACCATCCTCTTCAGCACTGCTTTGGAAAGAGAAGCTCAGGTCATCTGCAGTATTCTTGAAGTATACGAAAAAGAATCAAGGCAGAGTATGAACAAGCAAAAGTCCTAGATTTACTTCCTCAATACTAGTAAGAGAATTCAGGAGAAAATAGTAAGTGTGCTGCACTTCGGCCAAGGCAATTTCCCGATTCAGTACCTTGGGGTTCCCCTCTATGCAGGCAAAGTGGATAATAGGCTTTGGGAAGAAGTTGTCAACAAATACAAAGCCAAAACAACCTTATGGAAGAACAAATGGCTATTATAGGTGGGGCGGATCCAGATGATCAAATTGGTGCTATTCACCATCCCAATTTATTACATGTCATGTTACAGGGCTCCAAATAAGGCATTGTCGACAATGGATGGTTTGCTAAAAATATTCATTTGGGAAGGATCGAAGGAAGGAAAAAAGATCTCATTGATCAACTAGGAAACAATTTTCATGCTCAAAGAAGAAGGTGGAGCGGGCCTGAGAAAGATGAATTTACAGAATTTGGTGCTGGGAGCAAAGTTGGCATGGAAGATGTGTAACTGTCCTAACAAAGGCTAGTGCAAGGTAATGTATCATAAATACTTGCATTCAAACAAGCTGAAAAGAATTTTCACCATTGCGAATTCGATAGGAGGGTCTCCCCTTTGGAAGTTCATATGGGAGAGCAAGAGGATCATTACTGAACACTTTTCATGGAGAATAGGTGATGATCATAAGGCAAAATGCTAGAGGGACTCATGGAACAATGACAAAGCATTAGTAGATGAAATTGATGACCAAGACAGGATAAATGAGATGGAAGCAACTATGAGCGTGAGGGCTGCAGATTATGTTCAAGAAGATTGTCACCCAAACTCTCCAATAAGATGGAAAAGGTTCAAAAATGCTCAGAATGCAAATAGTGCAAAGGTGGTCAACATTCTCCAAAGAAGAAATATCTATCTAATAGCTGAAAAAGACACCCTAATCTAGAACGCTTCTAAATCAAGGAATTATAAGGTTAACCTAGGATATGAACTACAAAGAAAGAGGCAAAAAGATGGTGATTGGCCGACTACCTTATGTTGGGACAAATGGGTGCTACCTAAAGCGGGGGCTTTTCTTTGGATTGCTCTGCACGGAAAAATTCTTACAAGTGACAGATTGAAGTTAATTGGTATAAAGGGGCCCAGCAGATGTTGTCTCTGCAAAAATGAGGAAGAATCAGTAGACCATTTATTATACAATTGTCCTTTCTCTAGGAAGTGTTGAGATTGGTTGCGGCTACAACTTCAGAACTATATGGTTTATAATGGTTCTTTCAAAGATTTCATTCTTGCTTGGCTGATAGGGGGCAAATCCTCAAAATGGGGAAGCTTGTGGATTTCAAGCCCTTCACTGGTGGTCTGGCACATGTGGAAGGAGAAAAATAGAAAGATTTTCAGGGAAGAAGAGTTGGAGGTTAATATCTTGATCAATAAAATTCAAGGGGCCATAGAAGAAACAATCAATTGCAAGATCTTCGGGAGTAAATATAAATATTACTCAAAGTGTGATATGGAAATGGAGCAAGTTTGGAAGCTTAAACAAAGTAGTGGCCACACCCAAGGAGTCAAATCACTAGAGCGAAGAAAGGTCACATGGAAGCCTCCCCCTATCGGATGGAAAAAATTGAACTTCGATGGAGTTAGCAAAGGAAACCCAGGATTATCGGGCTATGAAGTGGTTGTCAGAGATGAGGGAAACCTTATTGGGGAGTATGTGGCCAAGTGGGATTTATTTCCAACAATATTGCAGAAATCATCACTTTAGAGGAAGGACTTAAATGGGTGAGTGCTAATGGAATAACAAAGGTGGTGATTGAAGGAGACTCAAAAGTGATTCTTAATGGAATCACCAACTATCATTTCATAAACTGGCGGTTGGACACTTGGATCCCAATAATTTATGGTTATCTTAAAAAATTTAAGGATTACCATGTTCAGCATATCTTCTATGAAGGCAACCAAGTTGCGAACCTTCTTGCTAATCACGAGATGGCTAAAAATTTTCCGATTGTCTTGTCTCCTGCAAATGAAGTTAACAGAGATCTTTAGCAGAGATTATTAGAGGACAATGCTCACATCCCAAAGTTGAGAATAGGATGATCAGTAGGCCACTTTTGTTCCAAGGATAAGAGAAGGTACACTCTTATCTAGCTGCTCATGCGGGCTGGTAGAAGAATCCTTGACAACACATCCTACTTTTGATATCCTGTGAGAGAGAGAAGAAAGGGTTAGATAGGACCTAGAGGGTTCTAGAAATAGTTGATCTTTTTATAGCTAAGAGAAGCTAGCTTGGAGAGGTGCATTCAGAATAGGCAAGATGGTTCATAGGTTCGGTCTAAGTTGCATCTGCCATGAGGAGACACTGGAAGCCCAATGCAAATGCCTATTTGATATAGACATCAAAGGCCATAATGATATTCAAGGATTTCTCGATGATGCATTCAGTGAGGAGCAGCACTGGTGTGACGACTTTGTATACAAGATCATCTTATGCCTATTGGTGGATGTTTTACCATCAAAGGAAGCCTGCATGGAGAAACTGGTGGGATTCGTAAGGGAAGAAGATATGGAAGCCGTGGGGGGAGTGGTGTTGGAGGTGGAAGAGGAATGGGCCAGCATACTTGGCTCATATTTCAATCCCCTGGTCTTTCTCTCTGATGTGGAGTGTTTGGACCCTAAGGATGAAATCTGGCTTGTTGTCGAAGCTCTCCAAATGAGGAAGGAGAAATTTATGGCTGAGGCATGGGACATTTTCAGAGTGGGAGTCATGAATGCAGATATGGGGCCTTTCAGAAGGATGATGATGAAGGAAGACAGATGGCTGTCAGAAGGGAATATCGACAAGGTGGCGACCATAGGCATGTGTGTGGCCACCATTCTTAGGCTTATGTAATACACAATATATAAATTGTAATTTTTTTTTAAGTTTGATGTAATTTTCTTTGAAGTTTGTTGTAAGTTGATTTGAAAATTTTGTTATGTAAGACTCTTTCGGATTAATATAGGGCGCTATCCCCATCTTGATAACACTTGCTGATAAAAAAAATAAAAAATAGAAAAGGGTTAATGATTAATTGAATAAAGATAGAAATTGAGAATTAATTTATTTAAATAATAATGATTATTTAAATTGGGGAATTAATCAGAATTAATTAAATAATAAATATTTAATTAACATTAGAAAATGGTTAAATGATTAAATGATGATAGAATTGAAATATAAATATTTAGTAAGATGATGAGGAAATATGAAATTAGAAGAATAAGATTAATTAACTTAATTACATAATTAAATAATTATTAATCAATTAGAGGAATAATTAGTACATAATCAATGAGAGATTTAAAGGTGTCTACAGTGTGCACATGCACTTCTTGGAAGAAAAAAACTGCAAATGAAATACAATGTGCCAAAGCACTTGGAGGAAAAGAAATCCTACACTACCCTACTCTAACCAATCAACTGGAAACTATTAAACAAAACCATTCATAGGCTAGTTAAAGTAGCTTCCCTCCCTAAACAAGGAGGGGTGATTTACATGGCTATGGAACAAAACATAAAGCTAGAAAAGTGAAGGCAAAACCATGAACAGTTGGTTCCTGCAACCTAGAAATAAAAATACATACCCCACTTTGTTGATCAGACACACTACTGGACTGAGATACATTCATGACCTAGGTATGTGGTTGTACAACTTCCTTCTTGGCCTCAATCTTGGAGAGATATTTGATTGGGTGACCCCTTGATATGTCAAAGGATGAGCTCTCTCTATTAGCCTGCTCTTGCTCAACAACCTCCATCATCAAAATATAATCATGTTGACCAGATTGCTCCCCTCCTAAGGGGATAAACTCAACTTCATTGAGGTTGGCACAAAAAGTGTCAATTATATTTGAGAACATGTGGAGATTAGGGTCAAGATCAAACTTTACATCTGCCACATGTTCTACCTCAACCTCATCATCAAAATTAGAGAAAAGAAAATCTTCTCTCTCAATCAACTCTAATTCATGTTCTTGTTCACCTTGGACAACCACCTCACGCAAATTATCTTGACTTTAAAAAATCTTAAAGTCCTCATTTGATTTCTCATGGATCTGCATAGGACAAGGCAAAAAAGTGTCCAAACCTGAACAAAAGCCTTCCAATTCATCCCAAAAAGAATCCCCCTTCAACTCCTCCTCACTCTTAAAATACAAGGGATTGACTTGGGTGTTGTTGTAGATCTCTTGAGGGATTGAAAAAATGGGAGTGGGAGTAGAACTGATTTCTCCCAATATCCCATAGTCACTAGGACTAACTTCTTCAAGAGTAGGCCCCTCCTATAGAGAATAAACCACTGGCTCAGAAGAAGGAAGATTTTATTCATCTTCAATAAAGGAGGGAAGATGATCAAAATTGATCAAAGATTCCTTGTTGCATTCTTCTTTCTTGGTGTCCAAATGTTGCAAACTATCTTCTGCTTGCTCCTCTAGCACCTCAGGTTCCACCGTGATAGCAGGCCACTTGTCAAATATGTGGGGAGGATGAGTTCCATCTTCCCTCCAAATAACACATCCATCCTTGCAAATACAAATCTCAACAGGGCTAGAGTACTAAGGGATTTGAAAGATAGGCTCCTCCACATCCAAAGCTGGCATCCTAAAGCTCTCTTGGATAGGCTTAGTGTAAGTGTGGATCTTCTCAAGGACAAGCTCCTCAAAAGATCTAGGAGGGATCTGCTATCTGAAACTTGGAAATCTTCTTTTTAGGGGGGAGCAGAAGCCTTTGTCTGCATGATTCTGATCTCAAGGGCCACCAACTGTCTGATCTCTTCCTCCCTGATAGAAGCAAGTTGCTTTGAAAAAAAGGCCTCATGTGTTGTTGAGCCTCCAGCTCTTGTTGTAGTTGTAGTTGAGCTTGATAAGAAAGCTCCTCTTGTTGTTGTTGTTATTGGTAAAATGCCTCATCCTGCTGCTATTCCTAGAGTTGTTTCTTGATCTCATCAAGCTACCTTCTGTAATCCATCATGGGGTCTTGCATCCTATTTACCATTTTGGCCATACTGGATTCTAAAAAAATGGTCACCTCACACAATTGAGACTGATCAAGAGGTAGAGAAGGGGTGGGAGGGGGGTAAACATTTGGAAAATACCCACCTGCTACTGGAGCAAAAGTACTATTTGGGTTAAAACTAGGAGAAGTCCTAGTTTGTTCCTATTGGTAGGGTGGGGAGGGCTGATTGGCATTTTCACAAAATGGAGGTGCATAGAAATTGCACCCATCATATGTGCTCATATTAAAAGCATTAAAAAGATAACCATTGTTAACATAAAATGCTAAAAAGGCAAAAGATCTGCCTTACCAAAAAGAAAGGGTGAGATACCAAGGTTACAAAAATGGCTTTGAAGTGAGTTACTTGAAGAATGGTTTCCTCCAAAGGCATGAAACTAAAGAATGCACCAAGTCTTCAGATTTTTTGAGCATTAGACTACTTCACCAATAGATTTCATCTTTGAGAGTCGCCAAGTATGTGACTTGTTGCCTCCAAAGAATGAGTTGCTGATCCACACACCAAGATTAGCAAAGATATGACCAAGTGACTAAGAGTTTGTACCCCCGATGGCCATCTATGAACTGAAAGTCCAACAGTCCTACTGATCGTGCCAAAAATAGTTGTCACCAAATTTTTCACCCTTGATAACCCAAGTAACCTTGGTCATCAACCTTGTGAAACATTGAATTAACCTCTCAAGTGTGGGACCTTGCTAAATGTGAGGTTAAGTCTCTAGAGAAGGTCGACTTCCTATTCAATATAAATGCAAAGTGTTGGATCAACCCAACATTTGATAAAACTAATTTATGATATGATAGGGAAAATGGAGAGAGAGAAGGTTTGCATGAAAGAAGGGAAAATGGTTTGCACCCAGACTGAAATGATGATCTCCCCTGCCTATAGCTGCACAAAACATCAATAAAATTGCCTAAAGACACACAAGTTCCTATCTAAGTCCATCTTTATAAGACTAAGTCAAGGTTAGAATTATTAACAATGGTAGAGGAACAAACAATGTTCTTATATGCCACTCTAAGAGGAGTCAACACTATCACACTTGCTGAGAAAACAAGAAAAAGATGTATTCATACAAATAGGTAAGAAAATACACACATTTGCATAAATTGAAACTAGGTGAGACAAGAAAATTCTATTAGTGTAGAGGCAAGGAAAATTTTACAAGTGTAGAGATACATAAGCCTTTTGTAAAAGAAAAAAGATGGAGAAGATCCTTTCAAAATGTTACAAAATTTCTTTTATAGTTCAGGCATAACTCCGATGGTGTACTGCAACTAGCTTGAGAGCATCCTCTACCTCTGAAGAAACAAAATCCTTGCATAGAAGGAGGAAAATATCTATGCAGATGCATTGGATGGTGTCTCTATGGGTACCTACAAAGCCAAAAGTCTCCGAACTGCATTGATGAAATGAGGGTTATGTTGGTGCCCAAAACCACAGATTGGAAAACCCAAAGACTTGCCAAATCATCAAGCAGGGCAATCAACTTTGGCCAACGAATAGGGATAGTCAAAGACTAAATCCCTCTACACTTTAGGCTCCACTAAACCTAGGCAGGTGTACCTCACACTCTCAAGCACAAAAGAGATTATTTAAAGTGGATTTAGGCCTTTTAGCAAATTACAAACTAACAAATTATTGTCAGCAATTATGCTTTATTATGTGCTTTAAATAAATGCCTTTGAAAAGAAATGATTGTGAATGTATATTGAAAATGAGATTGCTTTTAGGACGTAAAAGACATATGCATAGATCAGTTCATATAGGATTTGGGAAGAATGTTTTTTTTGTCAAGGACCTTGAATGCATATAGATCAAAACCTTGAAAAATCAATAATAGAACAGTGCCTCTATCTAGGGATATATATGACACTTTTTGGACATAATATCTTATCAACTCAAGAGATAATTTCTCATCAACTATGAAGGTTCAATATGTGTTACACAAACAATAAGAACTCAATCTTTCACTTAATGCAACAACATGTGATTCACATCATAGAAAATCTATAAATAGATTTATCAAGAGGACAAAGATAACTCATCAACACAAAAGTGTACAAAATATTTGGAAAAATAGATAGTGAACCTTGTATATTAATCTTTAGGAAATAATTGCATACATAAGCTACACTTGTAAATACTTTATTTCAGTTTGCTTGCACAAAATGATACTTCTTCTTCCTATAGACTTCTCTAATACAAAATGATATTCAATCCTTACAACATTATGTTGTTCTTATGACTCTCCCCACCATATATTTATTTTTTAACCACTTAAATATGTGGTTTAATGGGCATCATACCCCTTTTGGGGTGAAAATTCACCATTTTACATTAAAATTAACAAAACCCTTTGAAATTAATATGCAAACTACTTAGTCAATAACCTTTCTTTAAGCTATCTTTTGGGTTTTTGTTTGGTCGGCTGCCTTATACTTCAGATATGAATCTAAAAAAAAAAAATTGGTAGTAGAAAACATCCACTTCTAAAATGGGTCTTCATCAGATTTGATATTTGCATACATTTCATTCCAAGTCAACATCTTCTTTCATGCAAGTCGAAATAATAGGCTTTTCAACCTTCTTACGGTCTTTTGTATGGTCTATAGCCAAAAACACATTTTACAGATCTAATATTTTTACTAAATCTTGGAAACTTGATTTTCTGAAATGGGTATTTCTTATATTTTCCTGTTTTATTCAATTTAATTCTCTATTCATATCATTTTTTCTATAGATCAAAAACACTAGCCTTTCATGGGGTCCATTGGAATGAATTTCTGCATATCCTCCTTTACTCTAGTTGTTAAAATCATTAATCATTCATTATTTCTCATTTCATGAAGTGACCACCATTTTTAATAGTAGGGTGCTTGAAATTATTTGGAAATTTGAAGCCCCAACAATGGCTCTATCTGGGGATGTATGCCCCTTGCAGGCATAGTAAGAATCTAATTTTCTCTAGTAGAGTAGACCATTTCTAGTCACCTCCCTTTTGCAGATTATGTTAAAAGTGCATCTGGTGGCCCCTAGGTCCCAAAAACATGGACACTCATTTTTCATGGATCAAACACCTGGTTCTCATCATGCAAAATTATTCCAGTTTGACACATATCATCAACCAATTCAATTTCATCGTAAAGCTTATCAATTTTCATATTTTCATGTATTCCATATATGTTATAATATATTTTATTTTTGTCTTGATATTCCATGATAAAAGAATCACAACAATCTCCTTTTGTTTTCACCACATAGGGCATCAAACTTTTATAAATCGTTATATCATTTGATTTATAAAGTTTTATCTTTTGAGACTTTCTAATATTTTTAAATATCACATTATCTCTCCTTACTTTATGGACACGCTCCAAATCATCTCCAACATATTTCTCTTTACCCCTCCTTCTTTAATTTACCTTATTGGAAATCAAATTCCTCTGAACCATCATGCTTTTATCCTTATAAGGGTTTTTCCTTTGAAATACTCCTATATTTGGAAATACATCAATATTCATCCCTATTTTATAGGGTTTCTCCATTTCTCCTGAGAGATGTTGGCTTTCAACCTTTATTTCCTTGTTGTGATTAGGTGAAATCATACTAACAATATCAACATCAAAATTGGGAGAATTGTTTTTTTCTTTGTTACTCCCCTATGTGATTGATGTAAACCTAAAGTCAAAAATTCATACTTAGGCTTACTTTTCAATTGTACCTTTTGTTGGAGAGATATATTATTTGGAAACCCTAAAATTTTCTCATGAACATTTTCTTTTATTTTAGAAAAATTTATATCACCAATTTTATTTGTCCGAGTGTGCTTTGGAGAATGCAACTTTTCTGATCCATAACAATGATAGTTTTGATACTTAAAGATAAGTACAAATGCTTAGCTAATAAGATGAGAGGGGGGGGGTGAATCATACAAACTTAATCTTACATTAAAAACATCAGATTCAACCTCGGTAACATATACTTCAGTAATATAACCAAAACTACTAAACATGCAAACTCAAATGCATATAAACATCATAACACTCATAACACCAGATTTAACGTGGAAACCCAAATAGGGAAAATTCACTGTGGAATTTTGGACCCACTAAGAAATATACTCTTCTGGAGTATGCTTAGTTAAAAGCAAATCCTGTTAAAGATTACAAACACATTGCTAGATGTGACCCAATTAAGGGATTTCCCTCAGATCTGTTAGGATCTTCACCTTGTTAGAAGTGACCTTTTTAAAGGATTTCAAACACTCAATCAGAATGTCACCTTGCTAGAGGGTTTTAAAAATAAGACTATTAAGTCCACTCGGTTAAGAGATTTTCTATTACTTCACTAAATAACAGTAATAAAATCTATCTGCAACTTCACATCTAAAATGCTAAAGCAGATTCTTATTTTCTCAATACAATATAGACATAGAACTAATCTTGTCCATCTGCTGGGCTCTATACTTTGTTATTCAAAACAGATCTCCAAGATTCTGTGCTCGATAATCACTATGTAGCATCCCTGTGCATACACTTGCCCGCATACATTGTTTATCAGCATTTCCCTATTTATAAACAATTCACCAACCACTTAATCTCCTTGATCACATTTCCCATGATCAATCATAGCCATCAGATCTTCAAACTTTGTCCAGGTTCAATGTATCCTTCCATTTGAAAATGTTTTACCCTGCCTCAGAACTTGCAAACATTTCTTGGAACTTGTGCTAGGGTATTGCGGTTCAATCTAAGCTGTAGATCTTCTTGCCAATTTTCCTTTGCCATAGATTCTTTAACAAACTTCATTCACGACATACCAATCATTTAGTCATAGCCAGCTCATCAGCTTCCATAATTAAATAATGCATGTAATCATTTAATGTATTCTGTTACAACTCGGTTACAACTCGGTGAATACTAAACTTCACTCAGTAGACATTTTGCCTTCATTAACCTATAGAAATAACCTTACGGTTTACCGACTAGGTTCTTTGCTCGGTAACATAGTATAGTATTAACATTTCAATCAATAACATATGTAGGATATCAAAACAATCTAATCATCATGATCTCATCATTGTCTAGCTCGGTAATAGTTGCCCATTGAATAACTTATTTCTCCCCTTATTCATCATATTCTTTCTGTGTCTTTTACCGACATCTTTATACTCATCAAATCATACTTCTCAAGATATGGCAACATCATACTGAATTAGAAAATCAATTTCTTGGCATCAATGAGAAAATAATAATATTAAGATAGTAAACATCCTTAATCTGTTATATCCATAATCATCAACAACCTTCTCAATATCCTTATTAAAATGCCAACAATCTCTCCTTGTTTGTTATAAAGCCAAATGCCAATAATCTCCCCCTTTGGCATTGATGGCAAAACCAATTGATTTGACCTAATTGATTCGGATTGCTATGAGATTCTGAAATGCTGAGATGCTCTCTTTCTGTCATCAGAATTCTCCCCCATACATTAGTCTTCTCCTCTTTCTTTTCTGCTTTTCTCCAGTCTTCTCCTGTCTTCTCCTCCAGTCTTCTCCCCCTTTGACAACAATGCCAAAAAGTAAAGAACTTAAAACATAATTTCTTCCTATATGAAATGATTTTTTGCTATTATGTGTCTACTTTAGTCTTGGTCAGAGCATTTATGTCTTCAATTCTTGTTCCATGTATTATTTCCTATATTGTTTCCTGCACACTTTTAGAAAACATCCTAAAGTGTGTAAATCAGCATCAACTCCTAAAAGATATTCTGTAGAGTCATTGAATTGATGCTTTCACCAAACTCAGTCAGTGAGTAGAAGATAGGGGTAGGACCCCTAACTTACCTCTGAGATACTCAAAAATGTCCCTTGGTAGTGGCTTGGTGAAGATATATGCTATTTGTTCCTTTGTGCTAACATACTCCAACACCACTTTCTTCTCTTGAGCTTCTTCTCTAAGATAATGATATTTGATAGAGATGTGCTTTGTCTTAGAGTGCATAACAGATTCTTTGAAATGTTAATGGCACTGGTATTGTCACAGAATATAGTTACTAGCTTAGTAACTTTCTCATTTATACCTGTAGACACCCAAAAATGGTCAACGCTTGCGAGGTCATACTTTAACATTTGCGCATTGCCTCATTTTAGGTTTTTGCGTCGCATTAACATTTCTCCTATGTCACGCACTTGGTCTTTATCATTTGCAAACATTGAGTCATTCTTCTACATTCTTCAATCATCTCGTCTTCGAATTTGGTCTTGTCGACAACATTATCCAGTCATGATTTTGATCAATTTTACTCTGTCGCATCAATGTGCGTATCAATTTGTCATCGTTTAATGCGTTAGAAAGGTATTCAATTTTGATAGTTTTTATAAATCAGATCATCTGTGTTTTGGATTTTGGTACTAATTGTTGGTGCAGGATCTTGGCGTACGCATGACAAAGACTACAAATCAAACTACTAACATGTGTTATGCAGATTCGATGGTCAAAGACAACAAATCAAACATCTAACTTGGATTTTATAGGTTGCCTTGGAGAAACAACCAAATTGTGTGTTTGAGATTTTTAATTAGACACTTAGTGATTTATAAATAGGTGGAAATGAACCCTTGTTTGCTTTGTTTTTTAAGTATGACATTGGAGTAGGAGAGTATGCTCTCATCCTTCATAGGGTGATCAGAAATCCAGATCTTCGATACCATGCTTGTCTTGTTGATTGTTTGTCTTCATTAGAGGGCCTGCCTTCTCGACCACTTTGCTTTAGCAAGCAAGTGATAATCGTGAGAAGGGAATGACCCAAAGTGAGTACGGCTAGAATTCCTTGGCATTCTAACTCACTATAAAAAAATACCTGATGGGCGAAAGCTTTGAAGGAAGTGTTACGTGGGAATTGCAGTTACTTGGGAAGTGATGACCCTTGAACTCTTTCTCATATCAACATCTAAGTAGGGCCTCTTGGTCTAAATCACGCTTGCGTGACTACATTTGTTTGGTATCTTGATGGGCTTAATGTCTCAATCATGCTTGCATGACATCAAGGAGTAATGCTTAACAGAAATCCTTACTACACACCTTGTTTTTAGAGGCCAAAAACCCTTCTAGTTGCTTGAGAAGGACAAATTCGGATACTTGGAAGAGATACTAAGTTCGCCATGGGGAGATTCCATGGGGACTGATGCTTGGCTGCCCTGAGAAGTGAGTGCCGTGGAGGGGAGCCCGTGGGGTCAAGCATCTATGTATTCTCCTTGAATCTCATAATGAGTCTACCTCTCAAGTACCTAATGTCTTTGCCTACCATAAGAAA
The DNA here is from genome assembly GCF_030272615.1 of Cryptomeria japonica. Classification (NCBI taxonomy): domain Eukaryota; kingdom Viridiplantae; phylum Streptophyta; class Pinopsida; order Cupressales; family Cupressaceae; genus Cryptomeria; species Cryptomeria japonica. Next base: position 357,659,429 of record NC_081405.1, on the reverse strand, counting down.
TGTGGAAATGAGCATGAGTGTCTTGAGTCTAAGTTATAACATCTTGTATTCTTTGATTGTCAAAAGTTGAATGTTATCCCATTTCAAGAGCAAAGAAAATTGATCTAACATAAGATTTAAACACAAGAGACATTCATCCAACAAAAGTTCAACAAGATTCAAAGATTATCTTCTTCAAGCATGGTTGTCCAACATTGGTCAAAAACTTGTTTCAACTCTTATGTCACTTGCATTTAGGTTCATCCTAGTTTGCATTTTGCAAGTTCATTATCAAGTATCAAGGTTAGGTTTCATCTAAGTTATACTCTTTTGCATATCAATAAAAGTCATCCATTTGCATATGTCCTCTTGCATTAAAGTCATACCATTGTCATACATTTGCATTTGCATATCCCAAGTCTCTTCATTAAGCCTAAGTCTTTATCATATCATATTAAGATCATTTGCATATTAATTATCCTTTTGCATATAGTATCAAACCTAGGTCTTGTCATACTTGAGCAATCCAAATCTTTGGTAAACCCTAAGTCATTGTTAAGAAGTCTAGACCTCATCAAGTCTTTTGTCCTTTTTGTCATCAATATCATTTTGTCAAACCTAGCTTAGTATCCAAGCATATAGGGGAGACATTGTCATCTTGTCCTTTGTCAATTAAGTCCTTTTGTCCTTTGAGGTCTAGACATCATTTCAATTTCCTAAGGGTCCATCTCTTAGATTTGCATTTCAAAAGTTTGTCAAAATCTTCAAAAACACCAAAAACATAGATTGCATTTTCATATATTTAGTTAGCATTTAGTTGCATATCATATATTGTCTTTGAAAAATTCCAAAAACATTTCATTTGCATAAGTGAAATGCCTGTTGAAACAAGATCACAATCTAAGAAGATGGGAGAACCAATGTACCAACCCATGGACAACATAGCCAATTCGCAATCTCAAACTAGCCAACCAGTGCAAGTTGAAGCTTCATCAAACACATCTCTACCACCATATGGCACGGTACAACTTGGACCACCACCATTATACGAACCAGTGTTTGTACCTATGAAACCAGGACATGGGAGTGTTCCACCAACTCCAAGAGGAAATGCACCTTTCGATTGGAATCAGTCCAGCTTGCAACAGGAAATACAAACATTGTATGAAGAACCAACTCTCTCACAAGGATTTGGTTCAGATCAAGGCATTCACCAAGAAACAAATCCAAATGTCCAACCAGACTCTTCATCCGATTTTGATGTCTCCGATGATGTTGTTATGTACCTTAAGGATCCAAAGTTGACAAAAAAGATGGATAAATTCTTGAATAAGCTCTTTAAGAGGTTCCCACAAAAATATCTTGACATGATGAGTAATATGACCTCCTCAAGTAAGCAAATTAATGTGCAAAAACAACAAGGCGATGAGTTGTTAAGTTTCTCTCCGCATCCAAATGAAGAACATGTGCAACAAGAAACCCAACCCACCTTGATGAGTAAACGTGCTTCAAAGGCATTGACAGTGACTATTCCTCAAAAGTCCACATTCAAAATAATAAACAATCCATTGTTTAATGCAACACCTTTAACACCAGATCAAATGAAGGCCACACAAATGTTGATGACAGGTGTCCCTCAACAAGAAGTGATTCCTCGAATACCAAAAAGTGGACCCAAATCTAAGATGCAAGAAAGCTTTACGATTGGAATGTCTGATCTTACAAATGTTCAAATTGCCTTTCCTTCATGCCAAAGCATTAATCCCTTGCCAAAATCCCCCATGCATATTCAAAGTCCAACTCCATGTCAAGAGGGTAATTCAGAGCATAAAGAAATGTGTCCTAAAGAAACATGTCCTAAAGCAAATCAAGATCAAGATCCTGAAACCTTATCATCCCATCCAATTGTTGACCAGGATCCCATTTCCCCAGACACTCACAATGATTCCCCTATTCTTGTCCATCCTACCCAAAGTCCTATTAACACTCCATTCCTTGAGAAAGATCAAGATATCCCAGTCCATCCAATCCCAAACGATCCCCTTCCATTTCATGAACACAATGCCCTTTCAAATCCCATTGACATTCCACTTCCTGAGAAAGATCAAGATATCCCTTCCATCCTTTCCGATGATCCCATTAAAAGTCAAGAGCAAAGCACCTTTGAAGAGGATTCCAATGATCTTCCTCCTTGTCAAGATCAAACTATTCTTCCAAATTCGTTTCCAACACAAGACCCTATCATTCCTTCAGATCCTCCACAAGATCCACTTGTTCCTCCATCTCCTCCACAAGATCCACTTGTTCCTCCATCTCCTTGTCCTAATCCAACATATCCACTCCAAGATCGCATTTCTTTTGACGATCCCATTATTTCTCCCATTCCATCTCTTGAAGAGCCTATCATTGAACCTAGTCCCCCTCATGATCCTGATACCCCTCATGATCCTAATCCCCCTCATGATTCTAACATGGCAGTGCAAGATGTTCATGAACCCCTGACATTAACAATGGGTTCTTCCACTTTGGTCCAATCCGATCCACTTCAAGATCTCATTATTTCTCTCATATCACATCCACCTCATAATGAACTCTCGTCTTCTTCCCAAAGAAAAGAGTATCCTATTAGTCAAAATATTGATAAAGGCAAAGGGGTAGATCTCCATAAGCAAGAACCCTTCCATATCAAAGAAAATATTAAGGGTCATGGCCTCAATAAAATCACTCAAGGCGTTGGTATCCCTTCAAAGTCAAAATCCAAATGTCCACCTTCCCCATCATCGCTTCCATCCATTCTAGGTCCCTATATCCCTCCATCTCCTATGCAACATCAGCAAAGGCACACATCTTGGAGAACCTTCCATCCATCCCACATGCCTCCATATCATTCCCATCCACACAGACATTCATTCCCTCTTCCAAGCAATTTGAATGCCAAGTACAAGCATAAAAGTTGTAAGTCTAGAAATCCACATGTATTCAAGGATCAACATGTCCAATATAATCGACATGTCAAAACAAAGAACAAATTGATCTATAAAGAAAAAGAAAAATCAAAAAGGCCACAAAGGCCCACTGAGCAAAATAAAGCAAAGTCAAAATCTATATGGGTTCCTAAATCCCTTGTGCAAGTAATGCACTCCAAGGAACCACAAAAGCATGAAAAATCGAAAACCATGTGGATTCCCAAAAAGCTCCTAGAAGCACAGAGAGAAACATCAAACTTGGCATCCAAAATTGCTATTTCTCCATCCAAACCTTCCAAGTCTATTCCTTCATCACCTTCTTCATCCATTTTGGGCCCTTATGTCCCAAAATCCCTAGCTATTCCTCCATCCAAATCTCACAATCTGAGATCCATTTTTCCTCCATCAGTCCATCACCCCTCAAGGTGTGTGCCAATGTCGATCTTGCCTTCATTTTCATCCACTCAAGCCCAGTTCTTCCAATACCCTATCCATTATCCAATGCATATTTTCCATCCTTCCATCCCTTTGATCCAATCCTTTGCGTAAATCCTGGCCTTAGTGTCATCTCATTTTCCATGTCTTTATCCTACCAACATCTTTGAGCATACTTTTAAAGGTCATGGTCTATTCTTTTCAAGGCTACTATCCAAATAAAAAGACGCTTGAGTCCTTCTTCCATCCCCTATCATGTGTCTATCATCTATTGAAAAAGTCAAAATCCAAAAAAAAATTAAAAAAAAGACAAAAAAAAAGAAAAGAAAAAGTAAAGAAAAATAATTCGTCCACTGGTGAAAACCTGGCAAACAGGCGCCTTGGGCAAGTACCGTGATGAAAACCTGGCAAACAGGCGTCATGCATAATTTATGAACTTCTTGCACACCACACTTGGGGGCAGATTTCCTCCTTCATATCCTTTTGTCCTTCATTGTTGCATTATCCTATCGAACCCATGTCATTACCCTTCATATCCTATTGTCACTCATGTCCAGTTTTCCTTTCCACCTTTGATCTTGACAAGGCTGAGAATAATCATGAGCATCACGCATCTTGTTTGCAGCTTTTAGTCCATCATAGCTTTTGGTCATTTATCCATTTGCTTATTATCATCTTTCATCCATATTCCCTAGCTTATTGCGACTTTCTGCCACCATCATGTATCCTATCCCAACCTTCAGTCCATGTCCTTTATCCATTCTTGGTCTTGCTTATCCTATCCATCTCTTATCACTATCCATACACTCTTTTTCATTCCTTGATCTTGATCTGACGTAAGGACGTGAAATGCAAAATTTAAACATGGTTTCAAAAACCTCTTGACATGTCCCTCATGCCATGTTCCTGCTTTACATTATCATATCCAGTCTCTTGTCCCATCACGCCATAGCCCTTGAAACTTGTATCCGTATTGTCTCCATCATAAAAGGCCTTTGTCTTCCCTCTATCCACCATCATTTCAGCAAGCCTATTTATCCGTTTGTCATATTCCTTGCCTTGCTAGACACTGGGGGCAAAATTTGAAAAAAATTCATAAAAATTGAAAAAATGTCATGAAAAAATTTATAAAAATTGAAAAATGTCATGAAAAAATTTATAAAAATTGAAAAAAAAAAAAAAAAATCCATAAAAATCGAATAATGTCCTAAACAAATCCATAAAAATCGAATAATGTCCTGAAAAAATCCATAAAAATCGAATAATGTCCTAAAAAAAATCCATAAAAATCGAATAATGTCCTAAAAAAATCCATAAAAATCGAATAATGTCCTAAAAAAAATCCATAAAAATCTTAAAATGTCCTGAAAAAATTCCAAAAAAAATCTTAAAAAGTCCTGAAAAAATTCATAAAAATCTTAAAAAGTCCTGAAAAAATTCCAAAAAAAAATTTCAAAAATGTCCTAAAAAAATTCCAAAAAAATCTTAACATGTCCTGAAAAAAATTCGTAAAAATTGAATAATGTCCTGAAAAAATCTTTAAAAAATTGAAAAATGTCATCAACAAAATTCATAAAAATCATATAAAGTCCTGAAAAAATTGAAAACACAAAAAAATTGTAAAACTTCAAAAACAAAACAAACATTCTGCAATAAAGTATTCCCTTTGTGCATCGACAACTTACTGCATATACGTCCAACAATTTGCAATCAAACATTGTGCTTTAACTGAAACCACGCATTAACAGATGAACTTTTTCAACTCAAATCAAGCATTCAAACTGATCCAAATTGTCTTATCAATCCAATATCCGCATTAAAAATCATTTTCCTTCTTCCTATTATCATGGGTCTTATACAGGGTGTGGTATACTCGAAACCAGACTGTGTCCTGTCTTAGACGGGGTATCACATTTCCTGAAACCAGACAGCATGATCGTCCTATCAGCACGTTCAACTTTTGACAATGAAGATCAAGATGTTTGTTTGATTTGCTTGAATTGGTGAGTCTTATCTTTTTATTGATTTATCTTTGGCTTCGATCATGTTCCTATGTTGCTCGATGAGGTCACTGAGTGATTTAGAGTGACCGGGATGGCTCATGGTCTCTTTCTTTGATTGTGATTGTCGTTTGTCTATGTTGTGTCTGTCTTTCGCAAATTGGGTTGCATTTCAGCTCTGGCCTTCAATGCCATGATGCTACGCATCCATTTTGCTAAATAAAAATAAAGGTTCTCACCTACAAAGTGCATTACTGAAAGCAAGTTTTCATCATCTCTAACTGTCTTCTGTCTCATTTCTTACTAACACTTCTTCCATCCGGTCGGCTAGTCAGTTCGGTCTAGTGCTCTGATATCCACGCACATATGCTGCATCCTGCATCCATTTGGTTAGTACATTTGCATTCCATCACATATTACATCAAGCATTTTATCCATTTCATATTATAAATGCATCAAAAATACATAAAAATACATCCATACATGTCCATACACAATGCATAAGTCATCCATTCATGAAAAATAACATAAGTCATCACATATTGCATCCCATCATATCGATGCATATCATATCACATATCATAATAATGTCAGAGTACAAAATCGGACTGTCTCTCCTAAGTATGGCCCGCAGGCTGACTACATAATGTCAAGCTACATAATGTCCACTGTCTGTCATATGGAGCACGTGCCTCTGTCACTGGGTGCTCCCTCTGTCCTCCTCATCCCTGCCATGTCTCGCAGATGATGTCCCTCCTGGTCCTGGCTGTGGTACTCTCATCGATCCACTCACTCCTATGCTGCTCAATGTCCTCCGAGAGCGTGACCTGCTCTCTGTCCTCGATCGTGCCTGATATGAAGGTGCTCTCCGCTCCGGTGGAACTGCACCCTCATATAATGTCCTCCAGTACAGTCTCTCCTCGCTGGTCTCTACTAGCATCTGTGCCATCTCCCTTGCACTGGCATCCCTAATCGATCCAATGAACTCAGCGACTCTCTGTCCCTCTCGCTGTGCCTGAGCTATGGCTGTATCCCGAGCCTCTGTGAGTCTGGCTCCTCATCTTCCTCACCACACATCGCTGCTCATACTCGGCCGCCATAGTCTCCCACCGAATCTCCCTCTCGACAATGTCTAGATCCTCTGCATCACAATCGGGGCATCATTTTGTCAGTTTTAGGGTTTGTTCCTACAGGTTGCATGTCTTCATTTTCATGATCAAATCAGGGTGTTTTCATCCACATTACCCTATCCTACCCTTCCCCCCCCCTGTTCGGTCATTTGCATGCAGTTTCACCTCAAAACTAGGGTTTTTTTGACAACTTGCGCCTGTGTTGGAGAAACTTGCGCCTGTGTTAGATGAATTGCGCTTGTGTATTCATACACAAGCGCAGAACTCCTTACACAAGCGCAGGTTTAGACCACACAAGCGCAGGAGTTCATTTTGGTATCCTCTGTGGGCCCCGCAATGTCCCGTAAGCCATCAAAATTCATGAAATCCAAAACATGGGTTTTCGAGATACATACCGCTGCTCCTGCATCCTCCGGTCGTCTGAATGTGCATACATGTTCTCCAAGGTGATCCGCCGTTGGAATGTTCGCCATCTGTCTGCAAGTGTCCTTGTCTAGAGAAACAAATCCTCCTCTTTCGCTAGTGCAAATGAGTCATTTTCACCCTCTTGGTCCCATTTATAGCTCTTTGTCATTGCATAGATGGACGTGCATCCTCTCCATCTTATGTTGGTCGCGGTCTTGTGCACATTAAATTGATTGTCTGTCATGCATCCGATCTCCGATTGTCGGTCCGTTCGATCCTGTCATTTTTATCAATCAATTGGCCTCTTTTCCGCATGCTTCCGGCCAATTCCTCGAGGGGGCATGCATATGTCATTATCATTGTCTGGGGCATTTTTCTTATTGTTCTTTGAAACAACGCTCAGAATCGCATTGTCTCAAAGAGGGGCAAAATGTAGACACCCAAAAATGGTCAACGCTTGCGAGGTCATACTTTAACATTTGCGCATTGCCTCATTTTAGGTTTTTGCGTCGCATTAACATTTCTCCTATGTCACGCACTTGGTCTTTATCATTTGCAAACATTGAGTCATTCTTCTACATTCTTCAATCATCTCGTCTTTGAATTTGGTCTTGTCGACAACATTATCCAGTCATGATTTTGATCAATTTTACTCTGTCGCATCAATGTGCGTATCAATTTGTCATCGATCGTTGTCCTCTTATCAATCTTGTCGATTTATCATCAATCCTTCAATCTTGTCGTTTTACGATCAATTTGTCATTGATCGTGGTCATGTCTAATCTTGTCATCTTGCAATCTATTTTGTCAATTTTGTCATTTTGCAATCAATTTTGCTATCGATCATTGTCTGTCTCAATTATGTCAAGTTGGATCAATTTGTCATTGTTCCTTGTCAATTGGCGCATCTATCAATCAAATCATTCTGTCGCATTGGTCCTTTATCAATTCAAAATCATGACATTAATTATCTCTAATCAAGACCTAATTGTCATCTTCGCATTTCTAATTCGTCTTCTAGGGTTTTATGATTTGGTCATTTAACCTAATTTGCCATTTCTTCCTCTAGGATTACTAAATTATTTATTAATCCTAAGTCTTCTTATTACAATTAAATCTTTATTTAATTGGCTAATTATTCCTCTTTGTGAATTGATTAATAAATGAAAAATTATTAATTAATTCACTAATTTTCCTAAATCCTATTTTTCATCAATTTCTAATTCCAATTTCCTAATTTGTCATCAATTTCAATTTCCTAATTTTCAAATTTCTAATTCTTTTTCCCTCCTAATTCATCTCCTAATTCTATGGGAGTGGCATTTCAATTTGTCATGAAATTGTCATAATTGATTTAATCAATCAATTTTGACATGAAATGTGTCATAATCAATCAATCAAAATTGTGCATGGAAAGTGCATAATTTGCATAATTTGTCATAATTAACATATTGATTTGCAATTTCCATTTGAATTGCATCATGCCAATCTTGTCACTTCTCCAATTTCTCTATAAATTGGATAATTTTTCTTCAATCAGCCCCTTCGAATCCTTGAATCTTAACCCTTCAATTGCTTCTTGAAATCCGAATTGCTGTCAAACTATCAAATTTTAGTTCTAGTACTCTTGAGCTTTTTGCTTTCAATTGTGTGAGCACTTGTAGGTGAGATCCACAAAACTATTGAAGAGGAAAGAACAACAATGGAGCCGCATGGAAGGAGTATTCAATCTTGAATCTGGTTTGCATAATGTTTTCTTTGAATGCTTCATTTTCATACCTCTATTGAATGTGCATTGTGATTAGGTTCATTTCAATGAGTATTTCTTTGATTAAGCTATCATATCTTGTGTTGTGATTGATATACTTATCTTGTGATGAATCCTAATTTCTATGCGACAATACCTTCTAGCAGTTGTTTCATCCATGCTATGTTGGTGCAATTTAATGTTGTAGCAACATATTTAGCTTCTGCTATTGACTATGAAACACATCCTTGTTTCTTGCTAAGCCAACTCACTAGTCTTTCTCCTAAAAAGAAAGCTCCTCCACTTGTGCTTTTTCTATCATCAATGTTGCCTGCCCAATCAGCATCAGTATAAACTTTTAAATCAAAATCATTCATTTTCTGATATACTAAGCCATAATCCTTAGTTCCTTTCAAGTATCTAAAAATTCTCTTGATTGTTGTCATGTGTGTTTCCTTAGGATCTGCAGAGAATCTTGCAACTATACCTACTGCATGTGTTATGTCTGGCCTACTGTGAACAACATATTGCAACTTTCCAATCATGGATCGGTAAAGTGTCTCATCAACAGATGCAGATTCATCATTCTTTGATAGTTTATAGTTGGTAGTCATAGGAGTACTTACTAGTTTTGAATCCTCCATTCCAAATTTCTTCAAGATTTCCTTTATGTACTTGGATTGAATAATGAAAATCTCATCTTTCATTTGCAGTATTTGTAAACCTATAAAATACTTTATCTCACTGATTAATGACATCTCAAATTCTTTCCTTATTTCATTTCCAACGTTCTTACATAGAGAGTCATTTCCACAAAATATAATATCATCAACAAATATGGCTGAGATCAGTATTCCATTTTCATCATTCTTCATGTAAATATTATTGTTTTCACTTATTCTTATAAAACCAATCTTGATTAAATAAGAGTGCAATCTTTCATACCATGCTCTCGGTGCTTGCTTCAGACCATATAAAGCTTTGTTCAATTTACATACCTGATCTTTATTATTGTCTTCAACAAATCCTTTAGGTTGTTCAATAAAAACTTCTTCTTCTAATATACCATTCAGAAATGCAGATTTGACATCCATTTGATATACCTTGAAATTCTTGTAAGCAGCATATGCCAACAATGTTCTTACTCCTTCAAGTCTTGCTATAGGTGCAAAAGTTTCACCATAATCAATTCCTTCTTCTTGGACATAACCTTTGCAAACTAGTCTTTCTTTATTTCGAATGACCTCTCCTTTTTCATTCAGCTTGTTTCTGAAAATCCATTTTGTACCGATTACATTTTTGTCCTTCGGTCTTGGGACTAGTGTCCATGTGTCATTCTTCTTGATTTGATCAATCTCTTCTATTATAGAATTTATCCAATCTTCACTGTTAAATGCCTCTTTCACTATTCTTAGTTCAAATTCAGATATCAGACATGTGTTCTGTCTCAGTTTGTTCCTTGTCGTCACTGGATCATCCTTAGCTCCTATAATCTAACTTGGTGCATGATGTCTTCTGACATATTTGGCTAATACAGGCTCGGTAGACTCTGTATGTTCTTCTTCATCACTCGATAACTGGATATTTTCTTCATTTTCTTCTGCAGGTTTCTCGGTAGGACTTGTTGGTTGAACATAGACAAATTCATCATAATCTTCTGGTTCCTTGGAATTTCCTTTATCATTTCTTTCTACAAATTCATCAATTTTCACATTTGCACTTTCTATTATTTTGTTAGATGATTTGATCAGACATTTAAATGCTTTACTACTAGAAAAATAACCAAGAAATGTTCCTTCTTCACTTTTCTGATCAAACTTTCCATTTCTATCATCCTTGTGTACATAGCATCTACTTCCAATGATTTTAAAATAACTTATATTAGGTTTCTTGTCATACTAGATTTCATATGGTGTCTTCAAAGTACCTTCTTTCGGTTGTACTCGGTTCAAGGTGTAAACTACAGTGCTTATTGCTTCTCTCCAAAATGTTTGTCGCACTTTCTTTTCAATCATCAGGGTTCTGGCACAATCCACAATAGATCCGTTTCCTCTCTCAGCTATTCCATTTTTTTGTGGAGTTCTCGGTGCAGAGACTTGTCTTTTTATACCATGATCATTGCAAAATAAGTTGAACTCATCAAATGTGAACCCTCCTCCTCTATCTAATCTAAGACATTTTAGTTGTCTTCCTATTTCATTTTCAACTCTTGCCTTGTACCATTTAAACATTTGAAAAGATTCTAATTTTTCTTTTAAAAACATTACTGACATCATCCTTGAGTAATCATCCATAAATAATATAAAGTATTTATCAGCATAATAACTTTGAACTTTCATATGACCACAAAGATCAGTGTGCACAAGATCTAAAATTCCCTTAGAAGTGTAAGACTTACTTGTAAAGCTTGATCTTATCATTTTATCCATCTGGCATCCTCGGCACATAGCATTCTCAGGTTTTTCAAGACTCGGTAGACCTCTTACTCGGTGCTTCTTTCTTATTTTGATCAGATTATCAAAATTTACATGACAAAACCTTTTATGCCATAACCAGGTATCATCTATCTTTGCATACAAACATTTATTCCAAGTTGAGTCAAGGTGAAATGTGTTACCTTTTGTTTGTGTCCCGGTAGCAGCTACCTTTCCATGCTTGTCATGAACTTTGACAATTCCTTTCTAAAATTCTATTTGGTATCTTGTATTGTTTAGCTGTGCTACACTCAACAAATTGTATTTCAAACCTTCAACCCAATAAACATCATTGCATCTTGCATTGTCAAGAAGTTTTATGGATCTTTTACCTCTTACAGGACATGGTGCATCATTACCAAATCTTACATAGCCTCCATCATAGTCTTATAACATAACAAACTTATGTTTATCACCTGTCATGTGATGTGAGCATCCACTATCTATGATACAAGAATCATTGGTACTTATGTGAGATATAAGGGCTTTTTCTTCATACCTTTATGCATCTGATCCATCTTTGATAGCCACATAAACTACTTCCTCTGTATCAGTTTCATCTGATTTATCATCATTGGATTCCTCATCGGCTATTAAGCATGACTTTCTATCTCTTCTTTTAAAGTCTCGGTATCCTCTGTAATGATTATCTTTCTATCTATCATCTCGGTAATCTCTCTTTTTAGTAGAATCTTTGTCAGGACAGTTAGAAGCCATATGTCCTATCTTATCACAATTGAAACATTTCAAAGGTAGTTTTCCTTTATACTTACCTTTACCTCTTAGTAACCTTCTAGCTAATAGTGCTTCAAACTCTTCTTGCTTTCTGATTTCCTCATACAATTTGTGTACTTCCTTCATGTTCTTGCAAAATCTTTCACTTGCTCCACTGTGATCCCCTTTAGTGTACTTGCTCATTCTATCATTGTATTCATCAGATTCACTAATATGAAAAGAACTAAATACATATTCAACTTTATTTACCGATGACCCACTATTATCAAAGTTACTTAACTCAAATGCATGTAGCTTACCAATAGTATCATCTAAAGAAACTGGCATATTAGGTACAAACCTCAATTCATTGATTGCAGAGACTCGGATTGCATAAGCCGATAGAAGGGTTCTTAAAAACTTACTTGTTATATCCTTTTCTTCAATAGTTCCACTTGCTCCTTTGATTTTATTGACAATCTCTTTTAGTTTTGTACTGTATTGGGTTATGTTCTCACCTTCATTCATCTTCATAGATTCAAGTTGTCCTCTTAGACTATCCCACATTGCCTTTGCATCATTGCAACCTTCTAGATCATTAAACTCTGAATCGGTCAATGAAGATGTTATTTCAATCATTGCTTGGATATGTTCTTGCTTTGCTTTTATCTCTTCCATAGTCAATGGATAGGTGCTTGGTGTGATGAAATCATTCTCCAAATAATATACACCATATTCTCTAGCTCCTGATAGGTGCAGCTTCATCCTTTTCTACCATGTAGAGAAACTTGACTTGTTCAGCTTCGATGCATCCCTCTTATACATCTTTGGATCTTTTCCTCAAGTACCTTTAAAATTTTCCTTCCAGAGTCCAAAGCTCTGATACCAATTGATAGTTATGATACTTAAAGATAAGTACACATGCCTAGCTAACAAGATGAGGGGGGGGGTGAATCATACAAACTTAATCTTTTATAAAAATATTAGATTCAACCTCGGTAACATATACTTCAGTAATATAACCAAAACTACTAAACATGCAAACTCAAAAGCATATAAACATCATAACACTCATAACACCAAATTTAACATGGAAATCCAAATAGGGAAAAACCACTGTGGGATTTCGGACCCACTAAGAAATATACTCTTCTAGAGTATGCTCGGTTAAAAGCAAATCCTATTAAAGACTACAAACACATTGCTAGATGTGACCTGGTTAAGGGATCTCCCTCAGATCTATTAGTATCTTCACCTTGTTAGAACTGACCTTGTTAAAGGATTTCAAACACTCAATCAGAATGTCACCTTGCTAGAGGGTTTTAAAAATAAGACTGTTAAGTCCACTCGGTTAAGAGATTTTTTGTCACTTAACAAAATAACCGTAATAAAATCTATCTGCAACTTCACATCAAAAAATTGCTAAAGAAGATTCTTATTTGCTCAATATAATATGGACATAGAACTAATCTTGTCCATCTACTGGGCTCTATACTCTATTATTCAAAATAGATATCCAAGCTTCTATGCTTAGTAATCACTATGTAGCATCCCTGTGCATACACTTGCCCACATACATTGTTTATCAGCAGTTCCCTATTTATAAACAATTCGCCAACCACTTAATCTCCTTGATCACATTTCCCATGATCAATCATAGCCATCAGATCTTTAAACTTTTTCCAGGTTCAATGTATCCTTCGATCTGAAAACATTTTACCCTGCCTCGGAACTTGCATACATTTCTTAGAACTTGTACTAGGGTATTGCGGTTCAATCTAAGCTGTAGATCTTCCTGCTGATTTTCCTTTGCCATATATTCTTTAACAAACTTCATTCACGACATACTAATCATTTAATCATAGCTAGCTCATCAGCTTCCTTCATTAAATAATGCATGCAATCATTTAATATATTCTGTTATAGCTCGGTTACAATTTGATGAATACTAAACTTCACTCGGTAGACATTCTGCCTTCATTAACCAATAGCGATAACCTTAGGGTTTTCCAACTAGGTTCCTTAGGGTTTACCGACTAGGTTCTTTGCTTGGTAACATAGTATAGTATTGACCTTTCAATCAATAACATATGTAGGATATCAAAACAATCTAATCATCATGATCTCATCATTGTCTAGCTCGGTAATAGTTGCATATTGATTAACTTATTTCTCCCCTTATTCATCATATTCTTTCTGTGTCTTTTACCGACATCTTTATACTCATCAAATCATACTTCTCAAGATATGGCAACATTATACTGAATTAGAAAATCAATTTCTTGACATCAATGACAAAATAATAATATTAAGACAGTAAACATCCTTAATCAATTATATCTATAATCATCAACAACCTTCTCAATATCCTTATTGAAATGCCAACAATCTCTCCTTGTCTGTTATAATGCCAAATGCCAACAAACAATGCTCTTAATTATCCTCATTGTTATTTATGTCATTTCTCAATAAGATCTCCTGATCATCTCGAGATATTTCTTGTTCTTCATATAGTGGATTTGAAAACACAAAGATCTTTGTTAGACATACTCTGGTAGTATGTCATTTCATCATTTATATCTACATTATTATAAAGAGGATTTGTAAAACATTTAAAATGATCTTGATAGTTATATGACACTTCAATTTTTTGGTCATCATATGTGCTCTCACTATCATTAATGTATTTATTAGAGAAATAGGAGCACTCATCACATACAGTTTTTTTCCGAATGACAACCATCCTTTGTCATGTCATCACATAATTGATTTAAAAAAGATTTGAACCTATTTCCAGATGCATGTGCACATTCTATTGGTTGTCCATGACACGCCTCTTTTTCCTTTGCTGCATTTCTCTGATACTCTCTATCTAGAAGATCTGAAATTTGTTCACTATTGAGCACACAATCTTCCTTTTGATATTACATGTTGTCTATTTCCACACAAGTCTCATCAACAATGGATTTTTCTTCAATCCAATCCAAACTTCCCTCTTCATTAGGGTTTTGTGTTCCCTCTGTAGATCTCATCCTGCATCCATTATCTTCTACAACAATTTCATCATGTAGATACCTGAGAAAACTATACAACTGAGAGTCATACCCTAACTTATATATTTTATTTAATAACTCATAAAATGGAGGCTTGACATCTAAAGTTATCTCCTGATAAATATTGAACATCCTCATGAAGAAATTTACTGCATATTCATCTTCTTAAATTTTATATTTAAAAATTCATCCAAGGGAGATGCATAGAATTCTATTTCCATAGTGTATTCTTGGTCTTCCTCTAGCTCATAGCACATGCTTCCTTCTTCACCTGCACTATGAAACACATCAAGGAACCATTGCTCCAACTCCCTCCATAATGAGATGCGCTATGTAGGGAGTGATTCATAGGCTTCTCTTGCATTATCCTTCAATGTCCTAATGAATAACTTCATCATATGATCTTCTGCATAAATCTCATAATCCTTTACAAATGTATAAAATGAGCCCAAATGATCAAGTGCTAATTCATCATATTCCCCATGTAATTTTGGTACAAGTTGTGAAAGCTTAGGTAACAAATTGTTTGGGATACATTAAAAGCTTTTGAGATTGAATGGCCTGATGCCATCTAGAATAAATTGTTTTCTTTGAAACATTATAAACCAAAATTGCTATTTCTTTCAAAAAGGAAAATTTTCATCTCCTTCTAGATCTTCTCCCTCAATAAAGTCACCAACTAAAATAGATCTTTCTATGTAGAATAGATTCGCCACCTCCTATGGAGGAAAATATTACTTATTGATCTCCTGAGTTCTTCTTCCAGTAGAGCACACCTTAATAGAGGTTCTGGAATTGAAATTTTGTAGAAAACTCCCCAGCAGAGTCGCCATTCTATTGTGTGACTCAGATGGGGAAAACAAAAATTATAAAATCTTCAATGAAAAAAACACTAGAGCTTCTAGGTGAATGTCAAACTGTGTATGACAACTCCCCAGCAGAGTCGCCAATCTATTGGTGCCCAAAACCACAGATTGGAAAACCCAAAAACTTGCCAAATCCTCAAGTAGTCCAATCAGCCTTGGCCAATGAACAGGGATAGTCAAAGACTAAATCCCTCTGCACTTTAGGCTCCAATAAACCTAGGTGGGTGTACCTTAAACTCTCAAGCACAAAAGAGATTATTTAAAGTGGATTTAAGACTTTAGCAAATTACAAACTGGCAAATTGTTGTTTGTAATTATGCTTTATTATGTGCTTTAAATAAATGTCTTTGAAAAGAAATGATTATGAATGTATATTGAAAATGAGATTGTTTTCAGGAGCTAAAAGACATATGCATAGACCAATTCATATAGGATTTGGGAAGAATGTTTTTCTGTCAAGGAGCTTGAATGCATACAGATCAAAACCTTGAAAAATCAATAACAAACCAGTGCCTCTATCCAGGGATATTTATGACACTTTATGGACAGAATATCTTATCAACTCAAGAGATAATTTCTCATCAACTATGAAGGTTCAGTATGTGTTACACAAACAATAAGAACTCAATATTTCACTTAATGCAACAACATGTGACTCACATCATAACAAATCTATAAACAGATTTATCAAGAGGACAAAGATAACTCATCAACACAAAAGTGTACACAATATTTAGAAAATAGATAGTGAACCTTGTATATTAATCTTCAAGAAATAATTGCATACATAAGCTACACTTGTAAATACTTCATTACAGATTGCTTACACAAAATGATACTTCTTCCTATAGACTTCTCTAATGCAAAATGATATTCAATCCTTATAGCATTATGTTGTTCTTATGACTCTCCCCACCATATATACATTTTTTTACCACTTATATATGTGGTTGAATGGGCATTATACCCCTTTAGGGGTGAAAAGTCGCCATTTTACATTAAAAGTAACAAAACCCTTTAAAATTAATATGTAAACTAGTTAGTCAATAACCTTTCTTTAAGCTATCTTTTGGTTTTTTTTTTGGTCGACTACTTTATACTTTAGATACAAATCTGAATTTTTTTGTGGTCATGAGAAACATCCACTTCTAAAATGGGTCTTCATCAGATTTGATATTTGCATACATTTTCATTCCAAGTTGACATCTTCTTTCATGTAGGTCAAAATAATAGGCTTTTCAACCTTCTTACGGTCTTCTGTATGGTCTACAGCCAAAAACACATTGTATGGATCTAATATTTTTACTAGAGCTTGTAACCTTGATTTTCTGAAATGGGTATTTCTTATATTTTCATGTTTCATTCATTTTAATTCTCTATTCATATCATTTTTTCTACAGATCAAAAACACTAGTCTTTCATGGGGTCCATTGGAATTAATTTATTCATATCCTCCTTTACTCTAGTTGTTCAAATCATTAATCATCCATTATGTGTCATTTCCATGAAGTGACCACCATTTTTAATAGTAGGGTTCTTGAAATTATTTGTAAATTTGAAGCCCCAATAGGTTGCATCTGGAATCAGCAGTAGACGATATTTTTGGAGTAATGGCGAGCAAATATGGTGGTTGTACAAAAATCGGGTCCAAAATCGAGCACCGATCAAGCAAAATGAAGACCTTGACCATCGAGTCGAAAACCACCCCTGATAGAGCATTCAAACTCCAATGACCATCGAGAAAATTGAAATTCAATCATTGATCAAGAGATTTCGTACACAGATGGATGCACGAGATCTCGCCATGTAAGCGAGCTCAAAAGCCAAATCGAAGATTAAACATTATTGTTGGATCGAGCTTTATGAAGATCCAACAATCATGGATTTCTGACATGGCACCCTAGGTCCATGTCTCCTCACCATGTTTGAGCACTGAGAGACCTTGTGTTCTTATCCCACAGCATCTCTGCGGGTCTATCTTTACCTCACAAGATAATGGTAAGCCTATTGCCTTTGTTTATTCTTATCCCGCGACCTCTCTCCACTCTTTGTTCTACCTTGTGGGGATAAGCCATGCAAATTTTTTTCCTTTCTTTCTTATCCCATGACCTTTCTTTTCATGCATCTTCACCTCATGGGAGACACATCCTTCACTTTTGTCTTCTTTGTTTTCATATCCCACAACATCACATTGTGTTCCATTTTACCCTATAGGATAAGGGTCTCTGAATTTTACCTTTGTTTCCTTATCCCGCAGGACCTTTTGAATGATCTTTTCTCGACGCAAGATAAGGAAGGGAACTAAATGTTGTCTATTTACTTATCTTGTGAGAACTCTTTGTGTCCCCTTGTCCTCCACGGGATAAGGGAAAATCCCTTTGCTTTACCTCATTGACTGGGGCCCGCCACACCTTAGTTATCCTTATCCCGTGGCACTTATGCACTATTATTTTCAGCTCACGAGATAATGGGGAAACCCATTTAGCTTTGTGGTTTCTTATCCCACACAACCTTATCCCATGAGACCACCTAGACTTCATGTTGTTCTTTCATTTTGACTGGGACTCACCTTGGTGCCAAATAACACATTGCAAACTAAGGCGGTCAATAACATAACTCGTTATTGACATGAGATGTTGACGCAACCTATGAGGCATGGGGGTCAATAAAACTCATGTTATTGACACATTATATAACCCTCATGTTATACGACTCTACAAAACTCTGAAGAAGCAGCTAACTCTACTGAGACCGATAACATGACATGTTATTGGTATTGACTAAGACAAAATGTTAGCCACATTGAAATCCTGGATCTGAGCTCTTCTAAGGTTGGCTAACAAATTGCCAACAAATATCATTAATGCAATTTTGTAATTATGAGTTGAGGGTTTAGCTGACCTTGTTGTCAAGGTTGATGAATTGTATAAATAGGTGATAGAGTCATGTAATTTAGGTATCGAGGTTATTTCTGCATTATCAGAGAGTGGTGTATGTGCGAGCAAGGATTTATCTTTTGGTGTGGTGTATTGAGAAAAGATCAATGTTGCTGAGAAGACAATTATGCTTAATTAGAATTGTCATTAGGAATTAGAAAATGCTATTATTGTAGTTCATTCCTTTCGGATTGTAGTCTGAATCTTGTTGTAAGTCAGTGAGACTTCCTCGATGGTTGTAGCCTTTTGGGTTATTGTATTTTGATCAAGTGCGCTCTAGACAATGTGCCTGAATGTTGGTGCATTCCCCATTGTAATATTTACACATACTACTACAGAGTATCATGTTATTGTGGGTAGGTTCCCACCATGGTTTTTGCCTTAGCCGAGTTTTCCAAGTAAAAATCTTGGTGTTGTGTGTTGTGCTTTCAATTTGTCTATCTTTGTTGTTGTTGTTGTAGTTTTGAGCTTAATTTTTTGGATTTGGTGAAAACTGATTCACCCCCCCTCTCAGTTTTCCTTCATTGTTGTTTCCAACAATTGGTATCAAAGCTAGATCATCTGGAAGAAGCTTAATAGTTTGAGGAGATCCAGGATGGAAAATAGAATTGGAGGTGTTATTTGTAAGAAGGAGAGTCTGAGATTTGATGGAAGTAACTATGCTATATGGAAGAACCAGATGGAAGTGCACTTGAGATGTCTTGGAGAAGATTATTGGAAGATTACAAAGAATGCCTCCAGTTCCTCTTAATGGACCAGTTACTGTGGATGAGATCAAGGAAGCTGAACATAACATCAGAGCTAAGGAAGTATTGCTAAGCGCCTTGATTGATTTAGAGATGGCTGATGTAATTGGACTTCTAACTACACATGAGATTTGGGAGAAGCTTGAGACCCTGTATGAAGGAGAAAAAATGTGAAAGTTGCTAAGCTACACAGTTTGAAAGGGAAATGTGAGATGCTTAAGATGGGAGAAGATGAGAACACAAACACCTTTATGGCTAAGGTAAATGACCTTGTCCTAGGTATCATATGTGTTGGTGGAACCTTTGAATAATATGAAATTATTGCTAAATTGCAAGTATCATTGCCTCCTTCTTACAAACATAAGGTAGCAACTATTGATGAGATCTAGAGTGTGACTACAGTAACAAGAGATATGCTTGTTGGAAATTTTTTTTGCATTTGAACTGAGCAAATTTGCTAAATCACATGGAAAGTCTGGGACGACATTTAGAGAATCTATATCTGAAAAGCAAAAATATGATCCTGATGAATGTATAATATCTAGATATGAAAGAGAGAGAAGAGAGATGGAAGAGAAAGAAAGAGAATCGGATGAGCTTGAAGCATTGATTGTCGAGAGACTACCTAAGGGAGTAGGTAAGTATGATGGAAAATTGCCTCTGAAATGTTTCTCTTGCAATAAGATAGGACATTTTTCTTCTAGATGCCCAGAGAGAATATCTAAGTATGATATGCATGATAAATATGATAAGAATAACAAGAATGATAGATATGAGAAGCATGAGAAGTATGATAAGCCTTATAGACCTAATAGGAAGCATAAGCATCAGAATAACTATTTTCAATTACTATTGATGAAGGTGTTACATATGAAGAATCAAAAGGAGATGAAGTTGTGTTTATTGCCATTAAAGAAGATGGACAGATACCTATTGATTCCACAAGCTGCACTATTGAGGAAAAAGCTTTAGCTGCTAAAGTTGAAGAAAAAGATGAATGGGTGATTGACATCAGTTGTTCACATCATATGACCGGTGATAAAACAAAATTTGTGAGTATGGAAAGGTATGATGGTGGAATAGTGAGATTTCAAGATGACAAATCTTATGTGATCTATGGTAGAGTTTCTATTTCATTTGATGGTAAGCATAACATTGATGATGTCTTGTATGTTGAAGGTTTGAAGTATAATCTTTAAAGTGTTGGATAAATGGTGGAAAAAGGCTATGATTTACAATTCAAGAATGGTAAATGCAAGATCCTAAATGCCTTCAGTATAGAGATTGCATCTATAACAAGGACTAAAGGTAATATCTTTCTTTTGAATGCTAGTGAGAAAAGTTGTTTGATTGCTCAAATTGATGAAAGTTAGTTGTGGCATAGGAAAATGTGTCACGTTAACTTTGACTCAATGATTAAGATCAGTTCTATTCAAGTTGTTAGAGATCTACCTAAGATTGTTAAGCTTGCTAATCTAGTATGTAAATAATGTCAAATGGGTAAGCAAACAAGAATTTCTTTCAAGAGTAAGCAGTATACATCTGATGGATTGCTAGGTCTTGTTCATACTGACCTATGTGGACCTACAAACGTTAGAATTATACAAGGAGACAAATATTTTATGTTAGTAATTGATGATTATTCTAGGATGATTTGGGTTGTCTTTTTGAAGGGTAAATCTGAAGCATTAGACAAATTCAAGATATTCAAAGAAAAAGTTGAGACAGAGATAGGACTGAAGGTGAAATGCCTGAGATCTAACAAAGTGGGAGAATTTTGTTCTGGTGAGTTTGATTCATTATGTGAGAAGCATGGGATTATAAGACAATTATCTGCTCCTAGAACCCCATAGCAGAATGGAGTTGTTGAAAGAAAGAACAAGACTATTTTGGATGCTACAAGGACTATGTTGATTGAAGGGAATGTTCTGAAGATCTATTAGAGAGAATTTGTTAGCACTATTGTTTACACATTCAACCTTCATATTAAAGGTGATACCATAAGACTCCTTGTGAGCTATGGTTTGGTCATGTTCCTACTGTGAGATATTTCATAATCTTTGGAAGCAAGTGTTATATTAAGAGATATGATGACATAGGAAAGTTTGATGCAAGAAGTGATGAAGGAATTTTCTTGGGATATTCAACAAAGAGCACAGCCTATCAGTGCTACAATAAGAGACTAAGAAAGATAGTGGAAAGTGCAAATGTGAAGGTGGATGAGAACCATGGAAAAGAGATTAGAGCATGCAGATATGTTGATGGTCAGCACATTGTTCTAAATCCTATTCAGATTGAAGAATTACATAAAAATGATCTAGTAGAGATAATTAATCTAGATGTTGTTGTTGCCAATGGAGAGGTGCAGGAACTTGAAAATCAAAATAATCAAAAGACTCCGAGTATGTAAGATTGAATCACTCTAAAAATCATATTATTGGAGATAAAAATAGAGGTGTGATGACTAGAAGAAGGCTAGCTATTGAAGAGGTATGTTTGATTTCCAAAATTGAACCCAAAGATGTTGTTGAAGCTTACAAATATGAAAACTGGATAAGGGATATGGAAGAAGAATTGAATTAGATTGAAAAGAATAACACATGGGAACTTGTGCCTAGACCTAAAGATAAGAATTTTATTGGTACTAAATGGGTATTCAGGAATAAATTGAGTGAAGTTGGTGAAGTTGTTAGAAATAAAGCAAGATTGGTATGCAAAGGATATTCATAGAAATAAGGAATTGATTATGAGGAGACTTTTTCTCTGGTAGCCAGACTTGAAGTTGTTAACTATTGCTTGCATATGCTGATTATAAAGATTTCAAGGTTATCAGATGGATGTCAAGTCACCTTTTCCTGAATGGTGATCTTGAGGAAGAAGTATACATTGAGCAACTTGATGGATTTTCATTATCAGATTATGGAGACATGGTATGTAAACTAAAGAAAACTCTTTATAGATTGAAACAAGCCCCTAGAGCCTGGTATGCTAGATTGGATAAGTACTTGCTGAAATTAGGATTTAATAAAGGTACCGCTGATAGAAATCTATATTTTAAGATTGAGAATGATAATATCTTGATTGTTGAATTCTTTGTTGATGATATTATCTTTGTAGGAAATGATGACTTGAGCATGAAGTTTGCTAGTGATATGCAAAAAGAATTTGAGATGTCTATGATAGGTGAGATAAAAAAATTCTTAGTTTTGTAGATTTTGTAGACTGGAAAAGGTGTTTTTATATCTCAAACTAAATATGTGAAGGAATTGTTGAAGATGTTTGGGTTAGATGACTCCAAACTGATTGGAACTCCTATGGTGACTAGCTGCAAATTATCTAAAAATCATGAATCTTTGAAATCTAATTAGAGTTTGCAAAAATATTTGGTTGGTGGACTACTATATCTTACTTAGAATAGGCCTAACATTATGTATACTGTATGCATGTCTGGTAGATATCAAGTTGATCTGAAAGAGAGTCATGTCACTACTGTAAAGAGGATATTCAAATAATTGAATGGAATTATGGATTATGGTTTGTGATATCCGAGGAATGATGATTTTTTGGAATCCAAGAACACTAAGAGGAGGGGGTGAATTAGTGTTCTACCAAAAATTTCAAATTTAACCTTATTAAAACATGCATTCACCAACTGGTATACCAATATACATAGAATTGAAAAAAGTAAAGCAACCAATAAGCCAATCACACAAATGAATACCATAACACAAAGAATTATATGTGGAAAACCTCAAAGAGGAAAAACCATGGTGGGATTGGTGACCCACAATATCAATCCACTGTCCATATGAAGAGATATTACAAAATATAGGGGCTTGCACTTGCAGAAAGGCTTACAGCCTAGAGCACACTACTCAATCACAAAAGGAGCCTCACTGACTACATACAAATCTAGACTATAATCCAAAGAAATGATTGAACTGCAATGATAGCATCTTATATGCCTGAATAATGTTCTGGTTAAGCTCTATCTGTTCTGGTCTGAAACCCCTAAAACCTTACTAGAATACCCTCTTACATAAATATTCTCACATACATGATCTCTCTTATATATTTCACATCTCTATTACATTCCATAAACTTACATATCCATATCCTTTCCTATATACAAAATGATCTAATCAATTGACCTATATACCCCTTTACAATCCATCATGCCTTATGTCAGCTTACAAAGATAATTACAATATGAATATACATGTCGCTTCAATAACATAAACACAAAAATATCCACTAGTACAAAAACAACAATATATGACTAAATAAACTACAAAAAATTGTAGATAAATGACTACATTTGGTCACATGACCACTGGTTGTTTTGATTGATCAATTTGGTCATTGATGTGGTCATTGATTTGGTCATTGATTTAGTCATATATTTAGTCACTAATTTAGTCATATATTTAATCACTAGTTTAATCATTGATTGTTGTTATCTGGTCATTTATTTAGTCATGATAGTCACTAATTTAGTCATATATTTAATCATTAGTTTAGTCATTGATTGTTGTTATCTGGTCATTTATTTAGTCATGATAGTCACTAGTTTAGTCATATATTTATTCACTAATTTAGTCATATATTTAATCATTAATTTAGTCATTGATTTTTGTTATCTGGTCATTTATTTAGTCATATATTTAGTCATTAATTTAGTCATTAATTTAATCTTTTTTTTTTGATAAAAATGGCAAAGCCATTAAACTTTTATGAATATTAAGTTATTTACAACTGGATCAAAAGGGCATTGTAGCTAGGAAATTTGGAAATCATCAAAGCAAATAGAAACATTAGTCATAGCTCAATCACAAAAGCAGATTGCAATGATCAACCCTAACACACTCAATAGAGACATGAAAAGCAAAACATTCAAAACTAAAGACTAAGCAAACTAGATACAGATTCGAATGTCTCCTTCATGTGGCTCCATTGTCCTTCTTTGTTCTCCAAATAGCCTTTGTTTGTGGATCTCACCTTCAAGTGCACACACATGAGATGAAAGCAAGTAAATAAGATATTGGCGCAAGAGTACTCGAAGTGTGATTGATTTGACAAAGTGATTAGAAATTCGATAATCTGATTATTAGATTCAGATTGAAGAAAATTCATCCAATTTATAGATAAATTGGAGAAATGATCAAATTAGCATGATTCAATTCAAATGGAAATTGCAAATCAATATGACAAATTATGACAAATTATGACAAATTATGACAAATTTGCACTTTCTATGCAAAATTGATTGATTGATAATTTATGACAAAATTATGACAACTTTCTATGTCAAAATTGATTGATTGTCAATTATGACAAATTATGACAAATTGAAATGTCATTCCCATGAAATTAGGAGAAAAATAGGAGAAAATTGAATTAGAAATTAGAAAATTAGAAAATTAGAAAAGGAGGAAAATTAGGAATTAAGAAATTAGGTGAATTAATTAATAATTTGTCATTTATTAATTAATTCACAAAAAGAGGAATAATTAGCCAATTAAATGAACATTTAATTGCGATGAGAAGACTTAGGATAAATAAATAATTTATTAATCTTAAAGGGAAAAATGACAAACAAGGTTAAATGATTAAATCACAAAACCCTAGAAGATGAATTAGCAATGCAAGAATGACAATTAGGTCTTGACAAAGAATAATTGATATCAATTTGATCATGATTTACAAAGGACCAATGTGATAAATGATTTGATTGATAAATGCGCCAATTGACAAGGAACAATGACTAATTGATCCAAATTGACATAATTGAGACAGACAATGATTGATGGAAGATTGATCACAAAATGACAAAATTGACAAGATGACAAAATAGATTGCAAGACGACAAGATTGAAAATGACCACGATCGATGACAAATCGATCGCAAAATGACAAGATTGAACATGACAACGATCGATGACAAATCAATCGCAAAACGACAAGATTGAAAATGATAAGGATAGATGACAAATCGATCACTAGATGAAAAGATTGATAAGAGGACAAAACCCTAATTAGGATTGGCGATGTCCAAAATGATGACAAATTAGCGCGCACATTGATATGACAAGATAAGATTGACCAAAATCATGACTGAGGATTATTGTCGACAAGACCAAATTCGAAAGCGAGATAAATGAAGAAATGCAGAAAAAAGACTCGATGCTCGCAAATGATAAAGACCAAGTGCATGACATAGGAGAAATGTTAATGCGACACAAAAACCTAAAATGAGGCAATGCACAAATGTTAAAGTATGATTCTGCAAGCATTGACCATTTTTAGGTGTCTACATTTTGCCCCTCTTTGAGACAATGCGATTTTAAGCATTGTTTCAAAGAACAATAATGAAAATGCCCCAGACAATGACAATGACATATGTATGCCCCCTCGAGGAATTGGTCGGAAACATGCAGAAAATAGGCCAATTGATTGATAAAAATGATAGGATCGAATGGACTGACAATCGGATATCGGATGCATGAAGGACAAGCAATTAAAGATGCAAAAGAGCATGACCAACATAAGATGGAGAGGGTGCACGTCCATCTATGCACTGACAAAGATCTATAAATGAGACCAAGAGAGTGAAAATTGCTCATTTGCACTAGCCCAAGAGGAGAATTTGTTGCCCTAGAAAAGGACACTTGCAGAAAGATGGCAAACATTCAAAGGGAAGATCACCTCGAAGAACATGTACACACGTATAGACGACCGGACGACGCGGGAGTAGTGGTATGTATCTCAAAAACCCATGTTTTCAATTTTATGAATTTGACTTGCTTGCAGGACATTGCGGGGCCCACAGGGGATGCAGAAAGGGACTCCTGCGCTTGTGTAGGGTGAATCCTGCACTTGTGTAGGGTCTTCTATGCTTGTGTAGGGAGACACAGGTGCAGGTTACATGACATAGGCACAGGACTCATCACACAGGCACAATTGTGCAGTGTAAACCCTAATTTTGGTCAAAACAGCATGCAAATGATCCGGAAAGGGGGGATAAGGGTAGGATAGGTCAGAATAGCTTAGAAAAACCCTAATTTGTGGATGAAAATGAGGAAATGCAACCCGCAGGAGCAAACCCTAAAACTGACAAAATATGCCCCAATTATGATGCAGAGTTGACAGTATCCATTGATCACACGGGAGAACCGACCTGACTGCTTCATGCTATGACATAGACTCAAGAGCACGGACAAAGATACATTAGCAGGACTTGGGATATACTATATTACATTCATGCCCAAGACTAGGGCAAACACAGGACTGCCTACCACATTGGCAGAGTGATGGCATTCGGAGACCTCCTCCTTCCATCTGGCGACTGTAGAGGTGACTGTGACATTGGAGGATGTATGGCGTATCCTCCACATTCTGATTCATGGAGAGATGGTAGAGTATGACCCAGTGACAGGGAGGGACGCGTTGTGTAGATTATTTGAGAGCGATGCAAATGATCTAGATATTATAGAGAGGGAGATTGGCTGGGAGACTATGGCATCAGAGTATGATCGACGATATGTGGTGATAGCATGCCTACTAGCAAGAGATAGATGAGGACATGGATTCCCTATTGGATGGGGAAGAGTGCTAGAGTGGATGGTGACAGAGGGGACAGTGTATGCATGGGGACCATGTGTACTGGCTATGCTATATTTTTAGTTGCATCAGATAGCATATCAGGGAGTGCAGACATTGAGCTGTGGAGTCACATTGCTACAGGTATGGGCATTTGAGCACATAGCCATATGTCAACCGATTACAGAGAGACAGGTAGTACCACATCGACCATATGTGTACTGCTATGGGGAAGCACTGAGATAGGATCCTTTTGGATACATATTATATTGGTGACACAAGCTAGACAGACTGAGAGAGTTCACATGGAGGCCATATCATGATTGCCCGGGATGGTCAGATGATAGTGAGGAGTTATCGTATTGCAGACAGGAGAGGTACCTGATTGGGCGACCAGTGAATCGCCAGACAGTGATTGAGTTGTACCTGCCAGAGAGAGTCAGATGATAGTTTGGAGAGAGGCAGGATGTACCCAAGAGGACTGCACACTTTGCCCAATCTCATAGAGAGACGAGTCAATGGGGGAGTATGATTCAGCCACACATAGCATATGCTGACTTCTCACAGCTATAGTAGAGATAGTGGGATTGGAGATCAGATGTAGTGGATGTCAGGATGATAGAGGAGTATGAGAGATGGTTTGCATGATGGGGGCCAGTGCCATTGACAGATCCTGACATTCTAGTACCGAGGAGACAGGAGGACTTCCCACTCACAGGAGAGGAGGAGGGAGATGATGAGGATGATGAGGATGAGGGCAGGGATGAGGAGGATGAGGGGGATGATGAGGATGGAGATGAGGAGGGGGATGATGAGGATGAGCCAGATTCAGGCGAGCATGAGGCATTGTAGGATATACCAATAGAGCCGGAGACAGCTAGGATAGAGGAGATGGAGATGTGCAGGGCTACCATAGCGAGTCAGCATGATCATATTGCAACTTTAGAGAGAGAGCATGAGCAGTTCAGAGTGGAGATAGCCAGACTCACAGCGGCTCAAGATGCAGCAATAGCTCAGGCACAGCGAGAAGAACAGAGAGTCACTGAGTATATTGGGTCGATTCGGGATGCCAGTGCACGGGAGATGGCACAGATGTTGGTAGAGACTAGAGAGGAGATACGCCATTGGAGGACACTATATGAGAGTGCAGTTCCACCAGAGCAAAGAGCAGCTTCATATCGGGCACGATCAAGGACAGAGAGCAGGGCACGCTCTCGGAGGTCATTGAGCAGCATGGGGGTGAGTGGACCTATGAGACCACCACAGCCAGGACTAGGAGGGACATCATCAGCGAGACATGGCAGGGGTGAGGAGGATAGAGGGAGCACCCAGTGACAGAGGCACATGCTCTGGATGACAGACAGTGGACATTTATGTAGTTTGATATTTTATAGTCACCCTGCGGGCCATACTTAGGACAGGCAATCCAATTTTGTACTCTGATATTATGTGGATATATGAAATGATATGCATCGATATGATGGGATGCAATGTGTTATGACTGATGTTATTTTCTATGTATGGATGACTTATGCACTGTTGATGTATTATTGTGGAACATGTATGGATATATATTTTTTATGTGTTTTTGATGCATTTATAATATGAAATGGATAAAATACTTGATATGATGCTTGATGTAATGCAAATGCACTAACCAAGTGGATGGAGGATACAGCTTATGTTTTTGGAGAAATCGGAGCACTAGACCGAACTGACTATCCGAACTGATGGAAGAAATGTTAGTATGAAGAAAATGAGATGGAGGATAGGTAGAGACGAAGAAAAACTTGCTTTCATTAATGCACTTTGTAGGTGAGAACCTTTATTTTAATGTAGCAAAATGGATGCGTAGCATCATGGCATTGAAGGCCAGAGCTGAAATGCAACCCTTTTTTCACAAAAGACAGACACATCGCAGACAAACAGCAATCACAACAAAAAAGAAAGAGACCATGAACCATCCCGGTCACTCTAAATCACTCAGTGACATCATCAAGCAATATAGGAACATGATCGAAAATAAATCAATAAATGATAAGACTCGCTAATTCCAACAAGTCAAACAAACATCTTGATCTTCATTGTCAAAAGCTGAAAGTGTTGATAGGACGATCATGTTGTCTAGTTTCAGGACATGCGGTACCCCCTCTAAGATAGGACATAGTCTGGTTTTGAGTATACCACACCCGGTATAAGACCCATGATAGTAGAGACAAGGACAAATGATTTTGAGGTTGATTGATATGACAATTTTGATCAGTTTGAATGTCTGGTTTGATTGAAAAGTTCATCTGTTTAAGCATGATTTTAGTAAAGCACAGTGTTGGTTGCGAGTTATTGGATGTATGCTCAGTGATCTGTCTTATGCACAAAAGGGATCATTTATTGCAAAATGCTTGTTTTTTGGATTGTAATGTTTTGAAATGTTTTTTTTTGTTCCTTTTTTCAAGACATTTTTCTTTTCTTTTTTTTATGATTTTTTTAGGACTTTATTTGATTTTATTGAATTATTTCAGGACATTTTTTAATTTTTTTGAATTATTTCAGGACATTTTTCAATTTTTTTGAGATTTTTTCAAGACATTTTTCAATTTTTTTAAAAATTATTTCAGGACATTTTTCAATTTTTTTGAATTATTTTAGGACATTTTTCAATTTTTTTTTGAATTATTTCAGGACATTTTTCAATTTTTTTGAATTATTTCAGGACATTTTTCAATTTTTTTGAATTATTTCAAGACATTTTAAATGCAAAAGTTCTAGTGATTGATCATGACAAGGGGAAAGCACCCAATGCACAGCGGAAAGACATATAAAGCGACCAGGACCAAAACATATGCACAAGAAATGGAGTGGGACAATGATGTTGACCAATCATAGGCCTGGAACAGAACATTGGGTCAAGACAAAGATTGACATGATAAACCGGCCGAGAGAAAGCATAGCTTAGAGGTCATGACAGATGACGGAGCAATGATCTCGTCTTACACATGGCGCCTGTTTGCCAGGTTTTCACCAAGGTACTTGCCCAAAGTGCCTGTTTGCCAGGTTTTCATTAAAGGGTGAATCATTTTTCTTTACTCTTTTTTTTTTGTTCTCTTTTTCTTTTTTAATTTTTTTTTTTGGTTGTATTTTTTCACTTTTTTCACTTTTTTTGTATTTTTTAGGATCATATTTGAAGAAGTGCTGATAGAAAACTATGCCCAGTACTTGTGAAGGTGCATGCTATTTACAGGATTGGACAAAGGTTCACCTTCTGGGGTGGCAAGCTGATATGCCCCCGAGCCATATGCTGCAGTTACTATGAAAGGCCCAACCCAATTAGGTTCAAACTTGCCTTTGATGATGTCAGTAGACTGTGCATTCTTGGGGTTTGCCTTTAAAACTAGATCTCCCACTTTGAAGTGTCGCCCTTTGACCTTCTTATTATAAGAGCGATGGAGACGGTTTTGATATGCTTGTAAATGTGTCAAGGCTGTCTGACGTTTCTCATCTAACATCTCAAGCTGATGCAACCAAGAGACTTTGTGTGTCTCATCATCAATCAGGTGTTGCAAGGAAACATGCAAGGAAGGAATCTCCACTTCCAAAGGTAAAATGGCTTTCACACCATACACCAAGGAATAAGGTGTTGCGCTAGTAGGTGTGCGGATAGAAGTGCGATAGGCCCATAGTGCTGGATTCAACTGAACATGCCAATCTTGACCAGTGTCATTGACAACCTTTTTCAGGATCTTGATAATGGTTTTATTTGATGCTTCAGCTTGACCATTCCCCTATGGATAGTATGGACTGGAGAAATAGTGTTGGCTATGAAACTTTTCACAGAGTTCCTTGACATCTTTATTCTTGAAGGGGCGACCATTATCAATGACTATGGAAAGAGGAACCCGATACTAGCATATGATATAATTCAATAGGAAGTTTGAAATTTGCACACCAGTGATATAGGTCATGGGGATAGCCTCGATCCATTTTGTAAAATAATCTATGGCTGTAATGATAAACTTGTGTCCATTTGTAGATGTCGGGTGAATCTTGCCAATAAGATCCAATCCCCATTGAGAAAAGGGCCACGGAGATATGACAGAATGAAGCTCTTGGGCTGGTGCATGAATGTAGTTTCCATGAATCTGACATTTGTAGCACTTCTTAACAAAATTATGAACATCTTTTTCCAGAGTGGGCCAATAATACCCAGCACGAATCAACTTTTTAGCTAAGCTCAAACCATTGAAATGGCCCCCACATATACCATCGTGAACCTCGTGTAAAGCCGTTTGTGCTTCGTTAGAATCCAAACACCTGAGGAGGGTATGGTCAAAAGAATGACTATAAAGGGTGTCAGCAATGATGACATATTTGGCTGTCTGTCAGATGAAGGCTCGACGTTGGTTAGCAGAAAGGTTAGGTGGTAAGGTTTGGGATTTCAAGTATTGATATATATCATTGTACCATGGGGAGTTGGGACCAACAATAACGCACATCACATCTGCTATCGGAATGTCAAAAGAAGGAACAAGCAACTGTTCGACCAAAAATTCACATTTGTCCATAATGTTTGGCATATTTAACATGGAAACAATCATAGCCATCGCATCTGCCGACTTGTTTTGCATTCTTGGAACTTGATTGAAATGGATAGCCATGAATTTTGTCTTGAAGAAGTCTACCATATGCTTATAGGGAATAAGCTTTTCATCTTTTGTTTTGTAGTCATCATTCACTTGTCAGATGACTAATTGAGAATCTCCATAGACTTACAAATGTGTGATACTCCATTGGACTGCTACTCGGAGTCCTATGACTAGTGCTTCATACTCTGCAATGTTATTGGTACAATGGAAAGTGATTCTGTAGGACTTGGGAATAGCATCACCTTGAGGGGTGACAAACAAGATGCCTGGGCTGGACCCGAACTTGGTGTGGGACCCATCAAAGTATAACTTCCATTCATTAGAAGATGTAAGAGAAAAGACTGATTCATCTAGAAAATTGGTCAACATGGGATGATCATCATAAATAGGAGCCTCTGCAAGTTGATCTGCGATGACTTGTCCTTTTATCGCCTTTCGCTTCACATACTCAATGTCAAATTCACTGAGGATCAAAACCCACTTTGCTAGGCAACCTGTCAAAGCTGCTCTACTAAGCAAGTATTTTAGGGGATCAATTTTTGCAACCAGCAATGTTTGGTGATTTATCATATAATGTCAGAGCTTTTGTGTTGCAAACACCACTGCTAAGCATGCCCATTCAATAGTTGAATAATTCAGCTCATAGCCTACTAGTGTCCGGCTGATATAATAAATAGCTCACTCTTTGCCATTCTCATCCTGTTGGGCCAAGAGAACTCCTAGTGCCATTTCAGTTGCAGAAATATACAATATAAATGGCTTTCCTTCTATAGGAGGCATTAGGATAGGTGGCGACAACAAATAGTCTTTGAGAGCGTGAAAAGCTGATTGACATTGCTCAGTCCATTTAAAAGCAACACCTTTATGCAATAGATGCTGGAATGGATGACATTTGTCGTCCAACTAAGCTATAAACTGGTGGATTGATTGGAGCTTTCCTTGCAGACTTCTTAATTGCTGGAGATTGGAAGGTGGAGGCATATCCATTATTGCTTTAACCTTGGCAGGGTCAACCTCAATGCCTCTGTGAGAAACAATGTACCCTAGTAATTTGCCAACTATGACACCAAACACACACTTCTTTGGATTGAGTCTGAGCTTGTATGTCTCCATTCGGTCAAAGATTGGGCCCAAGATGGCTAGATGACTATCTCTTGTGACAGATTTGCATAATAAGTCATCAACTTAGTCCTCCATCAAAGTATGCATGAAATCATGGAAAATTGTCGTCATTGCTCGTTGATATGTTGCGCCGGCATTTTTAAGACCAAAGGGCATCACATTCCAGCAATAGGTACCCCAAGCACAGGTGAATGCTATCTTATGTTGATCTTTAGGAGCAATGCAAATTTGGTTATAGCCGGAGAAACCATCCATTAATGAAAGCATCTCATATCCAGAAGTCATGTCAACTATGATGTCTATGTTTGGCAATGGAAAATCATCTTTAGGGCATGCTTTATTGAGATCCCTAAAATTTGTACAGATTTTGATGCCCCTAGTTACTTTGCTAACTGGTACCAAATTTGAAATCTAGTCTGCATAATCGATGGGTCTGATAAAGCCCACATCCAATAATTTTTTTAGTTCTACCTTGACCTAAAGAGTCACCTGGGGATGCATCTTTCTAAGTTTCTATTTGATAGGCTTGGCATCTACTTTTAATGGAAAATGATGAAGGACTAATTCTAGATCGAGGCCAGGCATATCTGCATAGGACCATGCAAAGCTGATCTTCTTCTCAAGAAAGAAATTGACAAAATCTATCTTTTCCTGTTGTGATAAAGAAGCAGCAAAATGAATGACCTTAGGGTTGTTAGGTGTACCCAAATTAATTTCTTCAGTCATTTCCACGAGCAATGTTGATTTATCTTGACTTGATAGGGGTATGTCCACTCTTCCACCTTTGGGCGCCTCAGAGAGGTTTTCACCCACAGGTACGTCTTTTATTTTTACTTTTGTATGATCAAAGAGTGCCTTACAGTTTTCACTCAAAGATCGATTCTTTTGATTTTTTACTTTTTCTTTTCTTTTTTCATTTTGATGACTAGAAGATGGAGTTGACTCCCCAAAATATGTTGTGGAATTTAGGTCAATAGCAAATCCTACCTTATGAACACCTTGTGGTATGCCTTCCCATAATCCAAGGAATTCTGCAATTGCTTCATCATTTTGAAAACAGTCCAATGTGAGTGGTTCTTGTTGGTCATATTGGATAAGTTGGGGATAGACGAGGGGCATGTCATCATCAGTTGTAAGGAGAGAAAGGGCTGATATGGTAAAGATGTAAACATCTATGGTGTCACTATCCGAACTGCTTGTATCTGATTCAGAGCTTGGATCCCAGAATGACTCTATCCAAGCATGAGGACATGTTTTAGGAAGAGGAGTTATTTCATGTTTGTCTTCCATAGGCAAATTATCAAGGTCAAGGAAAATATTGTCGAGGGCATAGGAGCTAGAAGAAAAGGAACTCCACTCCCATTCATTGGAATCAGTTTCAAGTCGGGTATCCTCAGGTGTTATTTCATCATCAGAGTCACGCCCTTTTTTACATGTGGTCACTTTGGTAGATGAGGATCCAATTCACAATGGTACAAAACCTAACCCTAAAGTTGGAGGTCGCATCTTGGGTATAATAGGTTCTAGCCTTCCATTGTTGTTCAAGCCTAAGCCACTGCAACCATCATATCCTTTCTTCTGCAGCATAGTAAATCCTTTGCCGTATTGTTCCACTAGCAACCTGATAGGTGGGATCTCAGTTGGATCCTTATAAAGCCAATCTATGACATCATCATCTAAAGTTTCTTTGTCAAGCTCACCCCATCTTGTAAATGTAGTGGAAGGCTGATATTGAATAATGACCTTAGGTTCCTTTTGCAATAAATGCGGTTTGCCATATGATTTTGGAGATATTGGTAAATTCCTGATGAGGATTGTTTGATCCATTGAATATTCTCTGCATCCTTGGTCCTGTAACTTCAATTTTCCTTTGACGGCATCTAACAATTCATTAGGATCCACATAGCTATGTGATTTGGCCTCTCTATTGACTAGGACCTGCTGCTAAGGGGTATCCTTTAGAGTAGCACAAAATTGAAATGGATTAGGATCTCCTAGAATTGTTATCTCAGTTCCATTGTAACGATATTTTAAACATTGATGATAAGTGGATGGAACTTCTTTCATTGCATGGATCCATGGACGGACAAGAATCATATTGTAAGGGAGATCAAGGTCCAAGACCTGCAAGAAAGTGTTTTCTGTCACTGGACCGACTTTGATAGGAAATGTAATTATCCCTTTAGATGGGCACTCAGCATCATCATATGCTTTTATTGTTATTCTTCTAGAAACATCAATGTCATTTTCTGTATATCCAAGGCCAATGACCACTCTCAAGGTGCAAATATTAAGACCCACTCCACCATCTATCAAGACTTATCGGATTTTGCAATTATGGACAAAGACTTCTAGGTGCAAAGGGTCATTATGAGGGAGCTTATCAGGTGAGATATTATTGTCAAAAAATGCGACATTTTGGGAAACAGCTAGATGTCCAATCCGGGCTTGAAATTGGTCAACATCAATATCTATCAGGATAGTGGACTTAATTAAAGCTTTATCTAGGACTGCAGGATGCATGGGAGACATTTTCAACAACTCAAGGATTGATATTTGTGTAGGTGTCTTTCCTAGATGATCCAAGAGATTATACTGACTTGCAAGAGTTGGTTTGGAAGGAGCTACAGGAGCTCCTTTCAGGACTATTTTAGATCGACGAGTGGTAACTGCGCAAGAAGGATCTTGTTCCTTTATTCTTAGGGTGGAAACATACTCATTTGACGCGTGAAAACAATTGATGACATTGTTATAACCAGTATTTGCATAATTTGCTGTTTGGGTAGAGTTTGAAGAAGACGCTTTACCCTTGTCATGATCAAGCAAAGGAGTTTTGAAAATAGTATGATCAGTGTTAGAGGTTGCATGGGGTGGATCTACCTCAATTACTCCTTGCTCTAACAAATCTTGAATCATATGTTTCAATTGAAAACACGATGCGGTTTTATGTCCTTTGGATCAATGATACTCACAGTATGCATTATCATTCCACCAATGCAGTTTTACCACTGGTTCTGCCTTGATATCTGGTAGCTTAATAAATTTTGCTTGTATTAATTACTTCATTACCGACTCAATAGGCTCTCCCAATGGTGTAAATTGTCGAGGAGGCCCATCCCTTGATCGGAAAGGTTTGCACTGCTGGCTTTGGAGCTAGCCTTGTTGTTGATTATATTGTTGAAGATGTTGTTGGTATTGCGACTGTTGAGTAACATTGCTCGCTGGTGTTCGATTTTGTTCCATAGTTGACATATTAGGAACACTCAATTTCTTGATTGTGAATGGGAGTTGATTTGCATTCACCACTCTTGCATCAACAACTCCATCATTAGTGACATTATTGTTCTTATACCAAAATCTATTTCTATCCCCTGAATTGTTCATGTTGTCACTGTCTTTGTTAAGCTTAATGATTCCTTTAGCTACAAGAGCAGTTTCAATATTCATCCCTTTCTTAATGAGTTTCTCAATAGTACTGGGACTTTTCAATTTTAGTTCATACATCATTTCTAGGAACAAATTTTGGATAAATAGATTCACTTGTTGTTCTTCAGGTATATCTAGGGAAGAATGACTATACAAGCTTCGCCATTGTTGTAAGAAAGTCACTAATGGTTCACCTTGCTTTTGCTTGGTGTTGCATAAATCTGACATGGTCATGTCACTGTCGATGTTGAATACAAAGTGAGATATAAACTTTTGAGCCAATTCAGACCAAGTCTTTATATTTCCTGGCAGATGCGAATACCAATCCATGGCTTGTCCTGTGAGACTTTGTGCAAATAATCGCATTAAATATGTCTCCTCATAACTCACTTCAGTACATGTCATGAAAAATGCTTGAATGTGATCTTTTGGATTGCCATTCCCTTTATATTTCTCAAAATTAGGTGCCTCAAAATGTTTAGGGAATGGAGGCATGTGTAAGCTCTTGTCAAATGGATTAGGACATAAATCCTGATCTGTATACAACTTCTTTGTTCCTTTAGTTTCCAACGCGTCAACTTGTCGTTGCAATTTCTCAAGTTGTTTTGCAATTGTATTAGATTTTGGAGGTCCATCATTAATCCCGGTGGGTACTCTTTGTCGATACATCGTATTTCCAATCGGTTGTTGATGCACTGAAATGGCCATTTTTGGTGTCTTCAGCATATAATGTTCTTGGTACATCTCTTGTTGTTGTGGTTGTGCCATGCCTTGATATCGACCTTGTTGTTGTGCTTCTTGTAGCCTAGGTTGATATTGCAATTGAGTATGTTGTTTATATTGCACAGGAACCAATTGCGGTTGTGAAGTATGATAGCTTGTTTGCCTTGGCACATATTGAGGCACATGTTGTTGATGCTGACGAGTCAGAATTTGTTGACTTTGTGCCAATTGTTGTCGCGGTGTATATCCCATAATTTGCAAAAAACTTTGTTTAGGTGGTTTTTGTTGTTTCTCCTTAAGATGGGGTATAGCACTTGCATTAACTTGCTGTGTTGTTTGTCCAATCCATTGTGATGGTTGCAAGTTTGCATTAACTTGTAATGGTGCCGAAGGCACTGCAATTTGTTGTCGAATGCGATATTGTTGTTGTTGTACATTTCTTGTTTGCACATTCGATTGTACCTTTTGTATATTACTCAATTGTTGTTGGTGCAAACCACTATCCGTAGTTCTTTGTGTTGCCATTATCGAAGGATCTATTGCAATAGTGTTTGGCAAATATATTGAGCTTAATAGGATATATGAACTTTGTTGCGTCGTGGAATTGTTTTGGACATTGGTGATATCAGGCATTCCAGTCGTGAAGCTTTCTTGCATTTTAGATTTTAATCCAATTTTATGCATATAAGGAACTACTTCTTGTTGAGGGATAGTTGTCAATATTTGTGTGGTCTTTATTTGATCTTGTGTTACAGGTGTTGTGTTGAATAATGGATTATTTATTGTCTCAAATGGTGACTTTTGAGGAATAGTCACTGTCAATGCCTTTGAAGCACGTTTACTCATCAAGGTAGGTTGAGTTGCTTGTTGCGCATTTTCTTCATTTGGATGCGGAGAGAAACTTAATAGCTCACCACCTTGTTGTTTTTGCACATTGATTTGCTCACTTGAAGGGGTCACATTACTCATCATGTTAAGATACTTTTGTGGAAACATCTTAAAGACCTTTTTCAGGAACTTATCCATCTTTTTTGTCAACTTTGGATCTTGAAGGAACATGTCAACATCATCAGAAGCATCAGAATCTAATGAAGAATCTGGTTGGACATTTGGATTCATTTCTTGGTGAATGCCTTGATCTGAACCAAATCCTTGTGAGAGGGTTTGTTCTTCATACAATGTTTGTATTTCATGTTGCAATTTTGGTTGATTCCAATTGAAAGGTGCATTTCCTCTTGGAGTTGGTGGAACACTCCCATGTCTTGGTTTCATAGGTACAAACACTGGTTCATATAATGGAGGTGGTCCAAGTTGAACCATTCCATATGGTGGTAGTGATGTGTTTGATGAACCTTCAATTTGTACTATTTGACTGGTTTGAAATTGCAAATTTGATATGTTGTCAATGGGTTGATATGCTGGTTCACCCATCTTTTTAGATTTTGATCTTGTTACAACAGGCATGTCACTTATGCAAATGCAATATTTTTGAAAGTTTTCAAGGGCAATATATGATATGCAACTAAATGCGAACTAAATGAATGAGAATGCAATCTATGGCAAGAATGCAACCTATGTTTTTGGTTGTTTTTCAAGATTTTGACAAACCTTTTTGGAATGCAAATCTAAGAAAGAGACCCTTAGGAAACTGAAATGATGTCTAGACCTCAAAGAACAAAAGGACCAAGTGACAAAAGGACAAAATGACAAAGTCTCCCCTATATTCTTGGATACTAAGCTAGGTTTGACCAAATGAAAATAATGACATAAAGAGAAAAGGTTTGATAAGGTCTAGACTTCTTAACAATGACTTAGGGTTTATCAAAGATTTGGATTACTCAAGTATGATAAAACCTAGTTTTGACACTATATGCTAAGGGACAATTACTATGCAAGTGACCCTAATATGATATGATAATGACCTAAGCTTAATGAAGAGACTTAGGGTATGCAAATATGAGTGTATGACAATGGTATTACTCTAATGCAAGAGGACACATGCAAATGGATGACCCTAAATCTAAGTGACATGAATGTTGAGACAAGATTTTGAAAAATGTTTGACAACCATGTTTGAAGGTGTTTTGAACCTTGTTGCATGAAATGTTCTTGTGTTTAACCTTGTTTTGAATCAATTTGTCTTGTTTTTGAAATGAGATGCAATTTCAACTTTTGACAAGCAAAGAAGACAAGATATTTCAACTTAGACTCAAGACAATCATGCTCATTCACACATTTCTTATGGTAGGCAAGGACAATAAGTACTTGAGAGGTAGACTCGTTATGAGATTCAAGGAGAATACATAGATGCTTGACCCCACGGGCTCCCCTCCATGGCACTCACTTCTTAGGGCAGCCAAGCATCAGTCCCCATGGAAATCTCCCCATGGCGAACTTAGTATCTCTTCCAAGTATCTAAACTTGTCCTTCTCAAGCAACTAGAAGGATTTTTGGCCTCTAAATACAAGGTGTTTAGTAAGGATTTTTGTTAAGCGTTACTCCTTGATGTCACGCAAGTGTGATTGAGACATTAAGCCCATCAAGATACCAAACAAATGTAGTCGCGCAAGCATGATTTAGACCATGAGGTCCTACTTAGATGTTGATATGAGAAAGAGTTCAAGGGTCATCACTTCCCAAGTAACTGCAATTCCCACATAACCCTTCCTTCAAAGCTTTCGCCCATCAGGTATTTGTTTATAGTGAGTTAGAATGCCAAGGTATTCTAGTTGTACTCACTTTGGGTCATTCCCTTCTCACGATTATCACTTTCTTGCAAAAGCAAATGGTCAGGAAGGTAGGCCCTCTAAAAGTGACAAACAATCAAAGACATGAGCATGGTATTGAAGATCTAGATTTCTGATCACCCTAAGAAGGATGAGAGCATACTCTCCTACTCCAATGTCAAACTCAAAAATCAAATCAATCATAGATTCATTCCATCCTATTTAGAAAGCACTAGGTGCCTAAATATCAATTGCAAACACAAAGTTTAGTTGTAGTCCAAGGCAACCTGCAAAACCCAAGTCAGAAGTTTGATATGTTTAGTCTTTGACTATCGAATCTACATAAAATGTGTTAGTAGTTTCATTTATTGTCTTTGTCATGCGTATGCCAAGGTTCTACACAGAGAATTAGTACCAACAAAACCAAAAAAGTAGAAACAAAATGCAAAAGAAAACAACTTGTAGGTGAAAAACACTGTCTTTTACCTCTATTTCTGGACTTTACACAGGTGCACAACTCTTGACACAGGCACAGAAGTCATGACACGGGCATATATTTTCTTTGACACAGGTGTAGAATGCATAACACAGGTGCAGAATGCTTGACACAGGCGCAAAAGTTCCCAAAAAGCACTGCACTACCCCGTTTCTTGGGTTTTTTGACCTGCAAATCAACTCAAAAGCACTCAAAATCATGATAAGGGGGTTAGTGCACGTCGGGTTCACCAATT
Source organism: Cryptomeria japonica (assembly GCF_030272615.1). Lineage (NCBI taxonomy): Eukaryota > Viridiplantae > Streptophyta > Pinopsida > Cupressales > Cupressaceae > Cryptomeria > Cryptomeria japonica. The sequence goes on along the minus strand of NC_081405.1, from coordinate 357,619,011 downwards.
AATGTAGCTAGGAAATAAGGAAATCATCAAAGAAAATAGAAACATTAGTCATAGCTCAATCACAAAAGCAGATTGCAATGATCAATCCTAACACACTCAATAGAGACATGAAAATCAAAACATTCAAAACTAAAGACTAAGCAAACTAGATGCAGATTCGAATGTCTCCTTCATGCGGCTCCATTGTCCTTTGTTCTCCAAATAGCCTTTGTTTGTGGATCTCACCTTCAAGTGCACACACATGAGATGAAAGAAAGTAAATAAGATATTGGCGCAAGAGTACTCGAAGTGTGATTGATTTGACAAAGTGATTAGAAATTCGATAATCTGATTATTAGATTCAGATTGAAGAAAATTCATCCAATTTACAGATAAATTGGAGAAATGATCAAATTAGCATGATTCAATTCAAATGGAAATTGCAAATCAATATGACAAATTATGACAAATTATGACAAATTTGCACTTTCTATGCAAAATTGATTGATTGATAATTTATGACAAAATTATGACAACTTTCTATGTCAAAATTGATTGATTGTCAATTATGACAAATTATGACAAATTGAAATTCATTCCCATGAAATTAGGAGAAAAATAGGAGAAAATTGAATTAGAAATTAGAAAATTAGAAAATTAGAGAAAGAGGAAAATTAGGAATTAAGAAATTAGGTGAATTAATTAATAATTTGTCATTTATTAATTAATTCACAAAAAGAGGAATAATTAGCCAATTAAATGAACATTTAATTGCGATGAGAAGACTTAGGATAAATAAATAATTTATTAATCCTAAAGGGAAAAATGACAAACAAGGTTAAATGATTAAATCACGAAACCCTAGAAGATGAATTAGCAATGCAAGAATGACAATTAGGTTTTGACAAAGAATAATTGATATCAATTTGATCATGATTTACAAAGGACCAATGTGATAAATGATTTGATTGATAAATGCGCCAATTGACGAGGAACAATGACTAATTGATCCAAATTGACATAATTGAGACAGACAATGATCGATGGCAGATTGATCACAAAATGACAAAATTGACAAGATGACAAAATAGATTGCAAGACGACAAGATTGAAAATGACCATGATCGATGACAAATCGATCGCAAAATGACAAGATCGAACATGACAATGATCGATGACAAATCAATCGCAAAACGACAAGATTGAAAATGACAAGGATTGATGACAAATCGATCACTAGATGACAAGATTGATAAGAGGACAAAACCCTAATTAGGATTGACGATGTCCAAAATGATGACAAATTAGCGCGCACATTGATGCGACAGGATAAGATTGACCAAACTCATGACTGAGGATTATTGTCGACAAGACCAAATTCAAAAGCGAGATAAATGAAGAAATGCAGAAGAAAGACTTGATGCTCGCAAATGATAAAGACCAAGTGCGTGACATAGGAGAAATGTTAATGCGATGCAAAAACCTAAAATGAGGCAATGCGCAAATGTTAAAGTGTGATTCCGCAAGCATTGACCATTTTTAGGTGTCTATAGGCATACCAGCAAGAAATAATTTGAAAGAAAACCTCTAGTTGTAACCCATAAAAAGAAAAGCCAAACTCTACCCAAAATGCCAAAAAACCCATTACATATGAGAGGCCCCACAAGTCAAGATATAGAAAGTCCCCCAATACATATAGAAGTTGAATACATGAAGATCATTATCAACCCTGATACAAGTAACAATTGAGAACAAAAAGTATCAATCATCTAGATGCAGCCCAAAATAGAGACCCAATCAACCCAACAGTCAAGAAGTCAAAAACTAGGAGCTCAAGCTCACTAGAGAAGAATCCCCAACATCCACAAAGGGGAAGATAATCTGCAACGGGATAGAAAATTGGGGAGCATGCAACTATTGGACTCTGAATTTTACAAGATTTGCAACATGTCTGCATAGATCAAATGCTCAATGAGCATCTCCAAAAACTACAATACATGTCTATCCAAAAGTTCATTTGGAAAGAAACTATTTAAAATATGTTTTAATGATACAACAAGAAAAAATTGTATTAGTTTAAGCAACTTATCTCTTACAAAAACCTAGCAAAGCTCTTAATCCTATTATGCAAAGTGTATCAATCATAAATTTATTACTAAATGCATATCTTCTATAAAAAAAACTCAACAACTTGTTTTTCAAATGCCTCAATTCCATTTAGACGACTAGAAATAATCTCTTGTAGCTGCTGATAAGAATAGGGGCCAAAGCACAATCTTTTCATTCCCATATGACTTTCTATAAGTGGAAGCAATTTCTCTAGCAGATCCATTGTGTTTACTATACCTATTATAAATTCCAAATAATAATCAACATCTCAGCAATCCAAATTAAATACAATGCTTTTATTATGATCTCTATAGTAAGTGCAAGGAATAGTTTGAAATTTGTTTACTACTGACTATCAACTAAGAATGGGCTCTAGTCAACCAATCAAATATATTGTATAGATCCTAAAAAGGAGAAATATATGTTTTAGAATTTGGTTATTCTATGGCATATACAAAAATTAGTCCACATGGAACTAAAATATAATTGACATAACTTGCAGAGTTATTGATTAAAAAATAGAACGCTTCTCATTCATTCTCTATTTCTAGCTTGTTTCTCGATATCTACAATTAAATTTTTTAGTTAAGTATAGAATTACCAATTGATTTCTTGTGACAAGAAGATCAAGTTCATCTATAAGTAGAATCTAGGATTGACAATCATTCTTTCTTGTTTGCTTTGATTCTAAGAATCCTTGATTTAGAAATTGAAGGGCTTTTTTCCAGCTTTATGTCTAGTCAATGCCTCATAGAGAACCTGCAAAATAAAGGAAGCAAAAGATATTGATGAACATCAGACTCAATACAATGATAAACACCTTGTTACAAGATTGACACATTGATCACCATTAAGTTATAGATCACATCAATATTTTCAAAGTAGTAGTAGTCTTTTGATTTGTACTAGTTCTTAATATAGCAATCCATTGTTGCATTTATCACTGTCACAAGGGTCTAGCAAGAATGCAATCACTGGGTCATACCAGAACAAGATGCAGATTTAAGAAAAGGACAATCATCCTTGTGAAAGCCTTAGCAAGTTATTGTTGTAGTCATAGTTACATGCAAATTAGTATTGAGATAGGAAGCTAAAAGCCATTCACAGAAAGAATACACAAATGCCATCACAAAATGCAAATTTTCATTTCAAAGAAGGTTTGACATAAAGACAACAACAACATGCATAAAAGAGGGCTCAATCATCAAAAGAATAGTCACATTTTGGCACTCATAAGAGTCTTTTAAATCGTTAGCAAGGTAACATGAAGACAAGATAAATGTTGATGGATCACCCCATGAACAACAAAGCCATCTCTTTGAGCATTTACAGTCATAGGGACAAGTCCCTAGAAAGCACATGACACTGAATACAAAATCATGCATGAAAGGCTAAAATAAAATCTTAGGGGCAGTCATCTTAAGGAAACACAATCATTTCATGAGCACAAGGAATGAAGAGCCTCCAACTATAAAATAACATACATAATAGCCATGAGGGTTTAGGAGCAATGATGATCACAAGATGAAAATACAATCAAGCTACAACTCTAAAAATACAATCAAACTGCCTAAGAATGAATTTAGACTAAGACACAGTAAAGAAGAGCAGTCAAATATGAGCAAACCTTTGTGATGTTAGTATAGAAGATAAGATAATGATTGATAGTCACTATAGAAGTAGTGATGAATAGTTAAAAATGACATTTAAAGAGAAACATCTTCTATCAAAAGAACATACGCAATCATGAGTTGTTGATCACAGTTTGAGTAGAACAGTCACAGTGATGTAAGAAACCAAGGGAAGAATAATTAAGCACAATCCATAATAGTCTTAGACCTAGAGTCCTTTCTCAGTATTGAGATCATGACCATGAGAAGATCAACATCAAAATAAGGAAAGTCCATGTGTAAAGAAGTCTCATCTACAACAATCAATATAATGAAATACAGTGCCCACGGAATCACAAACTTAAGACAAAGACCTTGAAAATAGAAGATCTCAGAGAAGATTGTATCATGTCAAAGAATCACAACCTTTCAATAGGTCAAATATGAGCATGAAGAGTCTCATGAAGAATACAAATCCATATGACTAAAGTACAGTGATATCAATGAGATCAAAGATCAAACAAAGTAACCCTATAAAGTCTGATATTATGCCCAAAGTAGTAGGGAAAAGAATGTACTAAAGGTTGTCAAAGAGGATAGTAGGTCATCTGACAGGTTTACACAGAGCATCACAAAACCTATGAGATACTAAATGAGGAAATGGAAGGAAATAATAATATTTGATTATAATGAAGTAGCCAAAGGCACCTTGAGGCTATAGACATAGATGCACTTGAAGAACACCAATAATAATGACCAAAATCTTATAAGAAATAGTTAAAGATAGTGATATACAAGGAGACAATCACTGTAAACTTCATAGAGCAATCAAAAAGGCCATTTCCTTAGACAATAGGATCAACCCTAAGAGTAGATAAGCATTAACAGTAGTCTATGTCAAGACAAAGAATATCAAGGATTAAGATTATTGATTAAACATAGTAAAGGTCAACCAAACAATGGAGATGATACAATGACTTTAGTGATTTGAAAAACCCAACAATGGAGATTGAGCACTTATTCAACTTCTTCCCTAGGATGAAACCCCTACAAAAAATTGGTTTTAAAGATGATAACCCCCTAGCCAATTTTAGGTAGATTCATACAATATTCATAGGTGTGTTTAAATGTTTAAAATTTTATGGTTGCCAAACTCAAATTTGAATTCAAACCTAGTGACTTAGCTTTTAGGTATGATGTCATTGTCTTTGCATCTCTTTTACATCTTCAAGACTGCTCTTTGTGTCATCATTACACCTTGATCACTTCTCATTTCTTTTGCCAAACTGCCTTAACATGCTTGAGACCTTGGATTTGCATTTAGCTCATTTGGATTGTCTATGAGCATCCTCTGAGGCCTGAATGGGACTACAACATAGAGTGTATTGTAGCATCTAGACTGTCATCTTTGAAGAGATGGACTCTAGCTATAGATTGATGTCAAGTTAATATGTGCCATTATAATTATGTCCACTTTTGTGACCCCTATGACTGTTATTAGTCATTTAAAACCTTAAGACCCTACCACATATCTTTTAATTGATTGAGTTGGATTTAACAATTTACATTGAAATCCTCTCCTCTTTCCCTATAAAAAGAGGCCACATTCATGATTTTCACATATCTTGATCTTGAATGCACATTAATATTGCTTTGACCTTATTCTTGAGTTTTGATCATTGCACCCTAATAAGTCTTAACAGACCTCTATGACAAAGATCTCCCTTTAATGAATGTTGTACAGTTTCTGAATAGATCTTCTTTTATTGATCCATAGATCCTTTTCTCTAAGGATGACTATGTGTTATGAGACAATTATCTCTCTTTTTAAGTGCTTCTTTATGACCTTATTCTCATTGTGTACTAACCAATAATGACTAAAAAGCCTCCATGGTTGGGTCTGTAACAATGATCCTTTCTTTGCATTACTCTTAAGTTGTTCAATATTTGTCCTTGATTTGTTGCTGCATATTCATTTGGAGCTTCTTTTTATTGCCTCTAATACCCTATTAACTACCATACCAATGTTCTCTAATTTGAAGCTTCTCTTTTTGAATGCTTATGTGGTCCTTAATATATTGATGTCTCTTTTTGATGTGACTATGGTTTCATTTCAGTCCTTTTGAAGATGGCTGCTATGCGTTAGGGTATAATGACTGCTTATTCACAAAATGGTTTCTCTTTATACACCTCCATAATTCATTACTTTGAGTCATGCCATTATTTACTGTCATTTCTTAATACCTATGCCATGCTTGTGGAAATAAAAAAGGTCTAAGAAATGAAAAGCCTCATCAACTGCAAAATAAAATTGATCACCATATGTCTGTTCTATAGCTAGATCTTTCTTTATAGTGTTGTAATATCCTTTATGACTACTAAAATGACTTTTTGGAGCAAAAAATATATACTTTCGTCCAATGTTTTTCTTTCTAAGACATAATTAATCTTGAGAACAAAACACTACATTCTACAAAAGCATGTAAAATAACTTCATTCTTATGAAAGATGAAGAGATAGTTTCTATGAGATAAAGTGAACTTGAGCCATATGATGCATGCATGGACTCTTGGCATGATTATTTATGAGTTCCCAGAGAATCACTCCATGTGCAAAAACCTAGCCATGCAACATGTTTGGTATTCAAACTCTTAGGAACACCCTATCTTATGTGCTGGAAAGCTAAGAATGCATTCAATAAAACTTTTCTTCCCAAGATAACTGAAGAATCCCTCATGATTCTCATCTAAAATCTATTTTTAAACTCCTTCTGAAGGTCTTGAGGAAAAATAAAGGCCATGCATAAATATTGTCATGTGAATCTAGGGCTCTTTCCCTTTGAAAGTGTATTCACTCTTTCATACAACTCGAGCCTTCACATCTTGACCATGAGTTAGAACTAATTTTGGGAGTTTTGGAGAATTTAAACAATTTGATCTCCCTCTCAAAGCTTCACCTAAACAAAACCATGCATGATAAATGACCCTTTTGGCATTTTAAATAAAAAGGGTAAAAAGTAAAACTAATATTTATTTTTCAACACTTGACATCATGGTCTAAGACCTTAGAATTGATTTTTTGCCATTCTTTAAAGGGTTTTAAAACCTTCAAAAACCTAAGTCAAAAATAGGCAATAGTAACAACAGTTACAAAATAGTCTTAATTTTTATGTAAAGCCAAAATTTATGCAACTCCAACCTTCTGCATGTATTAAAATTTGATGACTGTTAATTTTCAATGTAATTTGATGGGAAATGTAAAGAGGAAATACTATAGTTGTTTTAATTTTGAATGTAATTTGATGGTCACTATATAATCTCCATTGCACTAGTAAAGTAACTAAATTTCAATACCAAAGTTATGAACAATAATGTAAAATGAAGACAGTCATATTTGACACTCACATAAAATAATAACACATATATTGTAGAAATGTTTTCTGACATTATGTCTCTCTCTATATGTACTATGCACATATATTGTACAAATGTATGCAAAATGTGGATGCATAGAAAATCCATATGAACTAATTTGGAAAATGCCTCAAAGAAAATGAATGTTTGGTTCTAAAGCATGAACTTGCTTTTTGTTTGTAAATGTTGAACTAAAAATGGTACTCACTTGTCTACACCTTTGATTGGTTCTTTCAGAAAGAAAAGAAAACCAGATTCGTTCTCTGGGATAAACATCATTGGATGAATATTCTACTCGTTCAACTCCTATAGCATTGGCTATGGAAGAATTTTTTTTGGAATTATCAGTCATCAAATGAAGCTAGTGAAAAAAATTAAATTGATAGAGAAATCAACATCCCTAAAATATTTGAGTATTAGTGAGAGAATTATTATGTATGATAATAACAATGTGTGCTAATATTCTCACTCTATTAGCAATTCAATAAATAAATTATTTGAATTTCTAAAAAATAACAAACATAAACATAATAATGCACCTAAACATTTGCACTCCAATTGCATAGCATTCTTCTGGGGTGACATTGATGACTTGGGCATTACTCATGTAAGATCATTAACAACATCTTTAATATATATAATTTAAACATTAGAAAACAACTAAATATCAATAAAAATAGTGCACAATACTATAATTTTGTTTTAAATATTAAATTAAAAATGGTACTCACCCTTCTACATCTTTGGCTAGTTCTTTCAATAAGCAAAGAAAATTGGATTGTGATTTTGAATAAGCCTCATCAATTGATAATTCTACTTATTCAGCTCCTATAGCATTGGTTATGCAATAAAAAAATGTTGGAATTAGTAGTTATCAAATGAAGCCGGTGATAGACAATTTATATTGATAAATAAATTAGTATACCTATAGTATTTGAGTATAATTAAAGAATGCTTATATGTGAACTCAATAACATTGTGAGCTAAATTTCTCACTCTATTAGCACTCTAACTACATAGTGTCAACTTACATGATATCCTAAAATCAACAATTTATTTTCTATAAACCAAATGATGCCATTTGATAAAATCCAAAACCAACTTAAACAAAACTAATTTTCTATCAAGATGATATACTAAATTTTAGGTTTGTGGACTTCTGCTAAACTTCTAGAAGAACAATTTTAAAGATCGATACATTTACACCAACACAATTGGAAAGACAAGACCATCATGCATTTACACCAACATTTTTCATTAATTCATTCCTATAATAGTTTTGAACATATCAATTTTTTACATCCTGCACATTTTACCAATCCTATTCACTAACAACTTTTTAGTCAATTAATTCACTTTTACCGATCCTATTCACTGCTCTTCTCAATGAGTAAGACAATGTTTTTTAATCTCTCTTGACATTTACATGAAATTAGCCAAAGAATCCCGTAGATAAAATCAATGTCTGTCAATGTTCATGACCATCCAATATCAGAAGAAGTACCAGAGTCAAATGCAACATCTATATAGTGGAGTCCTTAAGATTCAAGCGTCGATCATTTAGGCCTTACTAGCTCAAATATCAAAATCTATCTTCATATTTTAAGAGTTAAATTCTCTACATCTAACCCATCTCTCTGGCAAAAGCATTACTATTTAACCACTAATTAAATACTTAGAGTTCTTTGGGATATAATTGTGTGAACAAAAAAATAAAAAATCACATAGTTATATCTAGAAGAACTCCTATGCACCATCGTGGACCATAGAAATATCATGTCTCACATAAATTATATGTATTTTGGGACATATTTTGAAGCCTGAAGAAATAACTTTGATATCATGGACCTATAATTCCATAGCCACCCTACAAAAGGTGTGGAGGTTACAATCCACATTAGTACATTGAAGAGTAACGATATTCCCTCCACTGCTATTGCCACCTCCTATATCTATACCAATGCAGTTCGCCATGAGTTGCTATGTAACAAACTCAATGGACCCAAGAATATCTACCAAGGAAATTCTTAATAGGCATGTAATTATTGTTACTGCTTTTATATTTAAGAGGTTTAGTCCCTTCCAATCTCTACTACTATTGCCAACTTTTGCAATAATACCAAAGCCACCTAGCATGATTTTCTAAATTAAATGACTAAACAACTTTAGTAATGCATGTAATTAATTTTATTCTCATTTGTTGTACTTACCTCCATCACAAAATGTGTTTGTTATTAGAAATCCCTACTCTATGACCTCCTATAAAGAATGTAACTACTCTCTCTATTTAGTATTTGTTAATTTATGTGGTCAAAAATATAGTTACCAGGTACAAAAAGTTTAGTTTGGAAAGAAAAGAAAAAGATTTAAAATTTCAGAGTTTCCTACACAGCCCAATTTTGTCCAGATAAATACAAAAACTAAAAATACATTCATATTATATGTATTTCTATAAAACTAAGTATATACATCACACTCACACACATTCAGAACAATTCATGAGCACTATCATGAAATTTAAAAAGTATAGACATGTTTCAGATTTAGAATCTAGATGGATTTTAGTTTTAACTCATTATGTTATTTTCAGTTAAGATTTTTTAGCTAAGATTTTATATTTAAAAAAAATAAAATTATACTTTTTTAGAAGTCTAGGATGGATCAAACTAATTCAAAACACTTGCTCCAAACCTGATTTGAGAAGGATTTGACCAGATATGGTAGCTACTGTAATACCCTAAAAATGGTCATCTAAACCATGGGCCCCTAAATCTTGACAACATCACCAAGGTCCTAACAAAAGGCAATTAAATCAACCTTGAGCACATAATTAATTCTCCAATTATCAAATATCACATGACAAAATCAATTACCCAATATTAATTAAATATTTGTTTAATTAATTGAATCACTCCAAGAATATCATTTTGATCAATTATCCTATTTAATTCATTGAATATCCTAGCATATTTAATTAATTAATATAAATTTGCCATTAAATCATTCAAAAGGAATTAATTACAAAACAAGAGCTGAAAATAAAACAAAACAAAAAGAATTGAATTGAGAGAGAAATCAAACTTGAGATATTATCTCTTGTTCTAAATTAAGAACTTGAATCAGAAAAACAAATAAAAAGCAATTAATTGAAAAATTGAATTAAAACTCAAGGCTTTTCAGAAAAAGAAGTTCAGTTGCATTGAAAAGACCTTTTCTTCAATAAATCAAAGAATTGTATGAAATTATCTATTTTTATCATATATGCATGGAATTAATTAAACCTTATTATTTCCAATTCAACTTGGACTTCTTATCTAAATGCATTTCAATTAAAACTATAATTGGAATCTATCTCAAGCTTAATTGAACTTGATTTCTCAATTATTCTCAATTAATCATAAATTGTGATTTTTCTTGATCTCTTGAGAATTATCTATAAATACAGCCCCCAGCTCTCATTCAACCCTACCCCAGAGAATTTTGAGAACATGCTTGGAGATTATTATCATGCTAATTTCGCTCTGGAGTCATATTATTGCTTGAATTATTCATCCATCTTGCATCCATTTTAGCTTAATATCATGCTCATATAGATTAAATCCTTCGTCTTGGTGTAGTCTAGTCATTGGTATTGCTTATAAAAACCCGAGAGAAATCTTATACTCGCATCTTTTAGAAGGAAATTAGTCACTTTGTAATGGTTTATTTATTCATGCTTATATTTTACTAACCATACATGTAATGACTTAATTGAAGTGTTGTGCCTCTAGCTATCAGACTTATACCACTTTTCACACACACATTTCTGGCACCCACTGCGGGGCAAGAGACTATATATTTTTCCACTCCAAAACTGACCTTTTTATCTTTATTTTATAGATTTTACACTCTTCGGATTTTTCGTACAAGCCTAGATTTCATCCCGTACGAGCCCAGATTTCATCCCGTACGAGCCTAGATTCTGTTTTGTATGAACCCAAATCTTGTCTCGTACGAGTTCGTATTCTGTCGTATGATTCTTGAAATTTCTGGTAAAAGAGAGAAAAAAAAGGAAAATTTCATGATGTTTGTCTTCTGTTCAAATTGATTATTTTGACGACTGACCCTAGTTGTTTATCTGTCTACCTTACAATTTTTTCATAGCCTAATCAGTTTTTTGTAGAATGCTTGTCAAAGAAAATGTCTATCAAAAAAAGATAATATGACTATTGATTCATTGTCTTTGCAGGCTGCCTAAAAAGAATCAACCAAATATCGTGTATTCTTTCAATTCATTTTTAGGCACCTAACTTGGTATATGGTAAATAAACAAATCTGTCTTTTGTGTTTTAGAAAAATCTGAGAGGTAGGAGAGTATTCTCTTATCTTCCTCTAGAAAATAAAAAATCTAGACCCTTGAAGTATTTTCTTAAGATTGATTGCAATATCTTTAGCAGGCCTACCCTCCCGAGGAGCTAATAACTCTTTAGCCATTATGGTCGATGAGAGAGAAATGACCTAAGTGGGAATGACTAAATGCCAAGTACTCCAACCCACTATAAAATAAACGTGATTTGATGAAAATCAAGTCAACAATAATGCTCGAGAATAGCTCTCCTCCATACCTTCGGGTATATTATACCTTGGTTTTCAAGGCTGGGAGACCTCTTAATTGAGTTTATACCTTGACACACCAAATGGACCCCTTACTCAATCCAATCAAAATTAGAAGTTACCCAGTTCATCTCCGAAAGGGGGATAATCATTGTGCAAGAGAGATAGTAACTCTCCCAAGATACTTGTCATTTCGTGCCCCCATTAGCATTTGGAGTCGGCTAATACGATATTGAGAATCCATTACGTGAGACTCATTGATCATATTCCGATTAGCTTTTGGGTGTGTACCTAAGTCTACAAGCAAAGGTTTTCTTTCCTCACCAAATTCCTTAGGGCTTGCATGTTGTGATTGTAATTGCTATTTATACTACATGTTTTCTATGTTTTCATCCCACAAATCTAAAACTGAAATACCAAAATTAGAGAAAACAAGAAACAAACTCAGTGATCAAAAACTCTATCTGTGTCAGAATTAGTCCATCCTTAGTTGAAACTCTGTCTGTGTCAGAATTAGTCCATCCTTAGTCAAAATTCTATCCAAAACTAGTCTATCCTGGTCAAAAATCAGTCTATCTCAAAATTGGTGTAGCGTCGTAAATTGTACGCACTTGCTAAAGTGGTACAATTTCACACCTAGTTTAGCACCCGCCTTGGTGCATTTTGCATTTTGCATTGCATTTCCCCTTTAGCACTTAATTAATTAAATTAATTAGGTCTAAGGTTCTATTTTATCATCTCCCATATCATAAAGTTGGGCCCTTTTCATTAAAGTGTGCCCCTTTCATTTTATTCTTCCAATACATCATTTAATCAAAAACCCTAGTAAGTTCCTATTTTGAACTTGGGGGCTTGATTTCGAGGGTCAAAACATCTCGAAATCAGCTGTAACTTCGGGATTCTCTCTAAAATCATCATATCCGACGGCCCTGAAAATTTGGTGAAAAGTTGTCGGGACCATGGCGCCCGGAGTGCACACGGTCCCAGACATTTTTCCCAAAATTTTAGGAGCGCGATCCAATCATAAAATAAATCTTAACCCCAAGTAATTGGCAGGAGATTCAATCTCTAGGTCAGCCAAAAGTTGAAATTAAGACCTAGGGTTTCATATATAAGAGCTCTCTTTCTTCATTTGAAAGGATGGGAATTTTGGTTTCAGAGACCTTCTATGTAGCAAAAGAGAAGATCTTTGAAGACTTCAACAACATTCAACATCCACCCATCAAGCATTCATCAATTTCATTCATCCATTTAGGGCTTTGAAGACATTGAAGAGCAATAGGGGATCACCGACTGAAGATTGGCTTGTACCCCTCCCTTGGGGTTGGGTATGATTTCATGTTGTTTTCATGTCTTTGCATAAGCCTCATTATATCATTTGTATTCATGCTTTAGATCACTTTGCATCTTGATTTGGAGCATTTACAATATCATTTACAAGCAATTAGGGTTTACTTTCTAGGTTGCTCTAGTTTACTTACTTGCATTTTAGGATCTTGCACGCACACACAAGGTCTGTACACACGCTACTTTTACAATACAACTTGGCTATTCGTGGAGGTGGAAATCACCAAAGTGGGGGTTTGACTAAGGCAAAACCCTATATAGCCGCCTACAATCCTTTTCAGATATAAGTGCAGATTTCAGGATTCGGACAACGCCGCAAGTTGCAGATCCGACGGGAGTAGACTGAGATGGGACAATACACCAAATTGCAGAGCAGAAACCTAGGATAGGGGCATGGGGTGCCTTGGTCCTAACAGGACAAGGGCGCTGGGTGCCCTGGTCCCTAGGACAGGGGCGCTGGGTCCCCTGGTCCCTGGGATAGGGGCGCTGAGTGCCCTGGTCCCTCAGACAACAACAGTTTTTAGCACTTTTCGACAGCTTTCAGGTTGCCAAAAGGAGCAGTTTCAGGTGTAAAATCAGGTCAGTGGCGTATGCACCCCCATCCTGAACATTTCCACTCAGATTTTAACCCTAGGTACACATCTGCATTCTCATTTTATCCTTGTGTTTACAGCTTTTCATCACTTAATCTCAAACTTGCAATCTTGTTACTAGTTCATACTTGCACTATAGGGCTAGTAGTTGAACTTGCATCATTTTATCTATCATTTGCAACAAAGGAATAGAAATCCTAATAGGTAGCCCATGGCTCTCTCTTCCACAAAAAGAAGTAGCCAATTGTGTGATACCTCTAGGCTCTTTCGTATTCCACAAGTGTGTGATTGAAAGTGAGATTAGGGCATGTTTGCTTAGTGTCACTTTTTCCCCAACACATTTTTGGTGAACCCGACGTGAATTCCAATCTTCTCTAATTCCAATTTATGTTTTCAAATTTGAGTGTTTATGCTATTTCAAAATCAAATTTGTATTTACAAGTTTTAATTTCTTGCAAGATTCAAAAAATCTAGAGGAAATTTTTGCTAAAACCCTAATTTTTCAATTCAAAGTTGAACTTGTGGATAGCTTAATTGGGATCAATAATTTCAAATCTGATTTATGAACTCATTTGAATCATAAATTTCATTTTCTAAATCTACATTCTAAGTGCTTTCATTGGTTAAAATTAAACATTTCCTTCTATTTTGCATGTGTTATCATTTGAAAGAGGAAAATTGTTGTCATGATGCATTCATTTGATAATGGGTTAGCTTCCCTTGTTTCAATTTTTCCTTCTCCTAAAGAACCTCCCCCCATCTATAACAACATTTTAGTGCCTAAAAGAGTTGCTACCAATCCCTTTGAGACTCTCCCATGCTCTAAGGATGAAGACTTTAAGAGTGATCTTGACAATTCTCCTAAAATGTGCCCTTCCTATTTAGCTATCCTAGAGGAAGAGAATGATATCATAAACACCTTTCTTAATGTTACTTCACCTTCCCTACATGATGCCTCTCTAAGTGAAAATGTATTGATGGACATTGACTTATTTTCTCCTAAAGTTGGTCCTTCCAATGGGGGCATGTTAGTGCAACAAGAGGTTGTGAACACTTCTTTCGAAGATCTCCTTCCTAAGCATGAATCTTTGGAGAAATATGTTCATGTTCCTCCTAAAAAACACTCCCTTCATGAGGATCCTTTTGTGAAAGAAGATGACATTATCCCTACATTTCCTAGTGATGGCATTTCCTTTTCCAACAAAATTCCCACCAGAGATGATGAATTAATGATAAATGCTTACCCTTCTCCTAAAGTTTTTCTTACCCATAAGCATCCCTTAGAGAAAGAAGATGAAATAATAAGCAATTTCCTTAATTCTCTCTCCCCTAAAGATCATATTGAACATATTTTAAGGAAAGAGGACGAGTTTAACACATCTATTGATGCTCTCTCTCCTAAGGATGAGGAATTAATAAACAATGTTATATCCTCTCCCAAAATTGACAATACTTCAAACGTTCCTTTCAACCACCTCACTATTTAGGATGAACCATTAGAAGAAGGTGTAGATTATTCTCTACCCCATGAGAGAACCCTACCCAAAGGGGATGAAAACTCCCTTGATAGTTTCTCACCTTCCTTGAATCTCAATTATTCTCCCTCTAAAAATAAAGCATCTCCCTCTCCTCAACTTGGTTCTACTCATAAGGAAACCCTAGTTCAAAGCAAGATGGTTAACATCTCTAATCTCCCTCTCAAAAGTGAGACTTCAGAGAGTAATATTGATCCTTCTCCTAGAGAGTTTAATCCCCATGTAGATCCTTCGATGATAGAGGATGATATGACCTTTCCTAGTATTACTTTTCCTACTGGAACATCAATGCCTACCCCTTGTCTCTCTCCTAAAATTGATTTAATCCGTGATAAGATTTTAGTGCAAGAGAAGACTATCAATAATTCTTCCAACACTTTTTTTCATTCCTCTAAACCATCCTCAATCAATTTGATACATGTGAATGAAACACCTAGCAAACCTCTCTTCACTGTCCAAGGTGCTTGTCCTTCTCAAAATTCTCAACCTTTAAATAAGCCTATCTTAGTGGTTCAAGGTGGTTATGCTAATGATTCTTTTTGCACTCCTAAGAAACCTATTATTATTGTGCAAGGAGGTTATTCTACTAAGAGCCCTTATGAGTATGCTAAGCAACTGACTAGAGAGAGTTATAATGCAGTTGCTCATACCTATAACACAAGAAACAATAGGCAACCTAATCCTCCTCTAGCTATCCCAACTTCACTTCCTCCTTCCCAACCTATTCTTCCTCAAGCTCCTCGTATTTCACAAATGCTTAGTAAGGACTATGATCTTATTGAACAACTTAAAACTACTTCGGCAAAGATTTCTATTTGGGATTTAGTTCAAAATTCCCCTGCCTATCATGGGATGTTACAAGATGCTTTAAAAAATTTAGATGTCCCACCTGCAGTGACACCTAATAATAATAATAATAACATGGCTTCCCTGATTGATTCTAAAAGAAAACCCAAAGCTCAAATTGTGTTCACACAAGATGAGTTACCTTCTCATGAAATTCAAAATCAATATGATCCTCTTATGATTGTAGTTATTATCAATGAAAGTGCTATAAGACGAACCCTTGTGGACAATGGATCTGGCCTTAATGTTTGTAGTATTGATTTATTGGACAAGCTTAATGTGGATCATTCTCTCATTAAACGTTCTTCTATTTCTATTTGAGGCTTTGATAATGTTGGCAAAGAATGTTTGGGTATCATAACCTTACCTATTATAGTAGGTCCTGTTACTTTACCTACACCTATTCATGTCATCTCTGGTAATTTGACTTACAATCTTCTATTAGGGAGACCTTGGCTTCATAGTATGCAAGCTGTCCCCTCAACTTTGCATGGGCGAGTCAAATTCATTTATGACAATATAACATACACCTTGCTAGCTGATACTAATCTTCAAGAACCATTACGAACTGGATCTTCTTGTTCAACTACTTCCAATCCTTCTACCACTTCAAATGCATCTACTTCCTTTAAGGATTTTGTCCCCTCTAGTACTCTTGATCCTTCTACTCAATCAGAATCTTCTCCCAAAGATATTTTTTCTCCCGAAAGGCTCTCTTTGTCTAAGCAATTCAATAACAACTTTTGTAGGAGAATATAGAGTGCCTAAGATTGAGAAGGAAAAATCTAAGGAAGAAACTAAAGAGAAGCCCACTTTGTCTAAGCAATTCAGTAACAACTTTGTGGCTACCTCCGATTCAAATAACTCTTCAACATCTTCCTCTAATACAAATAGCACTGAGACCTATGGGGCATCACCATCTCTCTCTAATTTAGCATCCCTTTATGGTCATGGTTTTCACATTTTGGCTAAGAGTGGCTATAGTGGAAATGGTTGTGGCACAAATGAACAAGGAATTAAAGTTCCTTTAGGACATAAAATGCATGAATATTCATTTGGACTTGGATATAATCTTTCTAAGCCCACCAAAGCATCTAAAAAACCATCTCTTAATGTGAATGCTATATTTAGTAGTGATGATGATCTAACTTCAACTAAATCATCTTCTACTTCTATCAACTCTCATTCCCCTCATAAGGAAATTTTGGCGATGAACAAATCTCTTTCTGAATCCCCTCAAATTTCTAAATCCACTCATGAATCTTTATCTCCTATTCATCATAAAGTCCTTTCCCCCAGGGATAAGGCTCTAATAAATTACACTCATCCCTCTTCTAAGATTTCTTGTGACTTTTCTTCTTCAATTTTTATCATTTTATACATGTTTTTGATCTCACTTATAGTTGAGCATTTAGCATGTCATATTCAAATACGTCATTCAATCTATCATGTCTTTAAATAACATTAATGGCTATTATGTTGCTCATCATTATGTGACATTGGTAGCTCATTTAGTGGGGGCTCATTGTCATTCATGATGGTACAATTTCAAGTGCAATCATATTTTTGAAGCAACATAATAGCCTAATTTTCTATGTTATCTCTTGTTCCTATGGGGACATGAGTGATTTCATACATCTCTTCTTTTTATGGTTAAAATTTCCCTTTGGGGTAATAGTGTGGAAATATTGATCATCTTTTCTTTAGAGTCCTCTTTTCCTAGATATGGGAGAAGATGTGTATTCTCTTTCTTATCCTACCCACTTCTTGTGAGGAGCATTTTACATACACTAATGTCTTGCTTGCATGAACTCATGTGGGTATGTAGTACATTTTTCTTATGTCTAAATCTCTCCCTAAAAGATTGTGTAAGTCCTTCTCATTGTCCTTATCCTTGGGAGGCAATGATCTTTCCTTATTTTTATCTAAGGATCCACTTTTTCCTATTTTGTGGATGGTGTGAACTTTATTACTTGATGTTATTCCTTGTATGCATTTGTTGTTGTTTGTTCAAGGATTCTCTCTTACAAGAGGTGTAAGTCCTTGACTACAACCTCTTTTTCACTTGGTAAAATACATCCATAATGAATTCACTCTCCCAATTGGGTTAAAAAGAGCGTCATCCTTCATTAAGAATCACTTTCACTTCTCAGAACCAGAGCACAGACTCTTAGAGCGAGATGTCTCCATTTTTATTTTATGCAAGGTGATTATTCTCGGAACCAGAGCACAGACTCTTAGAGAGAGATGTCACTCTTTTGTACTATACATATATAGGTTGTAGCATACTCGGGCATAGACTCCTATGAGGTGCTTCTAACCTCACTTGCACACACATGCACGAGGTTGAGTGGAACTAGTGGCATAAGGCTAGACTTTCTCACTCTCCTCCCTTACATGGATCACCTAGACAAGATCTAGGGGCGAGAAGTCCATGTTTTCTCTCTCACTATTCTTCTCATGGATCATCAATGTGTGTATTCATGCTTTTTTTTCTTTCTTTTCTTCTCTTTGTATTTTGTTTCCATTTACATCCTTCATCTTGTGTCAGAGAACTCTCAAATCCTCACACTCTTTGTTGTGTTGGAATTGAGATTTAGTCCTCTTTCTTACCAAATGATTCTCCATTAGTTTTTGATCTCATATCAAATCTTCTTGTGAGCATTTGTCATCAATATTCTTTAACAATTCGAAGTGGTAAACATGATACCCTATTTCAACTCACTAAAATTAGCAAGCCAAAATAGGGGGGGGCATATAGCTACCCTCAAATTTTCATCACCTTCTTTAGTAAGCATTAGGTGATTTTGTGATCTAACATGTGGTTTTGTAGGTTGTGGTTCCTAACTGAGTACTGCAGATGCCGCTAGGGGCTTCATCCGACAACTTATGGATATATCCTTTTTCAAATAATGTTTACTTTTCTGTACTTTAGCTTGCATATGCACGTAGTGTTCATATGACCGCTAAAGTGGGGGCTAAATGTAGCATCGTAAATTGTACACACTTGCTAAAGTGGTACAATTTCACACCTAGTTTAGCACCTGCCATGGCGCATTTTGCATTTTGCATTGCATTTCCCCTTTAGCACTTAATTAATTAAATTAATTAGGTCTAAGGTTCTATTTTATCATCTCCCATATCATAAAGTTGGGCCCTTTTCATTAAAGTGTGCCCCTTTCATTTTATTCTTCCAATACATCATTTAATCAAAAACCCTAGTTAGGTCCTATTTTGAACTTGGGGGCTTGATTTCGGGGGTCAAAACATCTCGAAATTAGCTGTAACTTCAGGATTCTCTCTAAAATCATCATATCCGACGGCCCTGAAAATTTGGTGAAAAGTTGTCGGGACCATGGCGCCCGGAGTGCACACGGTCCTGGACATTTTTCCTGAAATTTTAGGAGCGCGATCCAATCATAAAATAAAGCGTAACCCCAAGAAATTGGTGGGAGATTCAATCTCTAGGTCAGCCAAAAGTTGAAATTAAGACCTAGGGTTTCATATATAAGAGCTCTCTTTCTTCATTTGAAAGGATGGGAATTTTGGTTTCAGAGACCTTCTATGCAGTGAAAGAGCAGATCTTTGAAGACTTCAACAATATTCAACATCCACCCATCAAGCATTCATCAATTTCATTCATCCATTTAGGGCTTTGAAGACATTGAAGAGCAATAGGGGATCACCGACTGAAGATTGGCTTGTACCCCTCCCTTGGGGTTGGGTATGATTTCATGTTGTTTTCATGTCTTTGCATAAGCCTCATTATATCATTTGTATTCATGCTTTAGATCACTTTGCATCTTGATTTGGAGCATTTACATTATCATTTACAAGCAATTAGGGTTTACTTTCTAGGTTGCTCTAGTTTGCTTACTTGCATTTTAGGATCTTGCACACACACAAGGTCTGCACACACACTACTTTTACAATACAACTTGGCTATTCGTGGAGGTGGAAATCACCAAAGCGGGGGTTTGACTAAGGCAAAACCCTATATAGCCGCCTACAACCCTTTTCAGATATAAGTGCAGATTTCAAGATTCGGATGATGCCGCAAGTTGCAGATCCAACGGGAGTAGACTGAGACAAGACAATACACCAAATTGTAGAGCAGAAACCCAGGACAGGGGTGTGGGGCGCCCTGGTCCTGACAGGACAAGGGTGCTAGGTGCTCTGGTCCCTCAGACAACAGCAGTTTTCAGCACTTTTCGACAGCTTTCAGGTTGCCAAAAGGAGCAGTTTCAGGTGCAGAATCAGGTCAGTGGCGCATGCACCCCCGTCCTGAACATTTCCACTCAGATTTTAACCCCAGGTACACATCTGCATTCTCATTTTATCCTTGTGTTTACAGTTTTTCATCACTTAATCTCAATCTTGCAATCTTGTTACTAGTTCATACTTGCACTCTAGGGCTAGTAGTTGAACTTGCATCATTTTATCTATCATTTGCAACAAAGGAATAGAAATCCTAATAGGTAGCCTGTGGCTCTCTCTTCAACAAAAAGAAGTAGTGAATTGTGTGATACCTCTAGGCTCTTTCGTATTCCACAAGTGTGTAATTGAAAGTGAGATTAGGGCATGTTTGCTTAGTGTCACTTTTTCCCCAACACAATTGGTCATACTTAGTTACCACACTCAACAGTCAAAAAACTCAAAATTTTTAGTCTCTTCCCTATGAATAGTCATACGAGTCTGGTAAATTGTCATCCTTAATCAAATCTTGTGTCGTACAAGTCTTCTGGTTTGTTGTTTGGCTCTGTATCCTATGTCGTATGAGCTTTTTCATTTGTCGTCTGGAACTAAATTTTGTGTTGTATGAAATAGAACTGCACACAATCTTCCATTGTCCTACACATACCCATCTGTCGTATGGTAAAAGGCAGCAACTCATATGAAATAGAACTATTATCGTCCTGAGGCTATTAAATTGTTGTCCGATCCAGAAAACCCAATCGTATGAATCTTTGGTTTTGTCAGAAAGAACAGTCAAAATTGCCTAAAAACAGTCTACAACGAGCATAAAACTAGTTATCATTACCCAAGGCATAAATAGATTAGAATAGTATACCTCTGCCATTTGCATTACACAATTTGGTCGATCATCTTTCAGCTAGTTCAATCAACTACCTATCAAAAAACCTAAGTTACTTAGATAACATCTTACACACGATAGATCTTTCCTGAAACCAGACTGAATCTTACACTTCTCTTAGAATCGACCTAGATAAATGTCTTATACAGGATAGATCTTTCCTAAAACTAGACAAAATCTCCATTGTTTCTCTCAAACAAATACATTAAACCGAACAAACTAGTTCTGAAATTGATCTTGACCTCTGCATCAAAAACAACTTTAGGTCACAATAATTAATAAAAATGCCTACTCAAACTAGGTTTCTTGTAAGATGGAGGCTAAAGGCAAGGGAATCCCCTTTTCATTAAAATATAATCCATTTTATGAAAGGGACCCTCTTGCTGATGAACCTTCACCATCAAGAATACCAATTTTTGATGAACCCGAATCTCCCACTATACACAAGACAAAAGACAATGATAAAGCTATCCTTAATGCTCACAAAACTAATAATAGTTCCTCATCAAGTGAAGCTGAAGAAGACCCTGAATCTCTGGAAAAAGATATTCTTGACTGTCAAAAAGACAAAGACTTTAGAAAAATGATGAAAGCTATCTTGACTCGAGAGAAGGAAGACTATTTCTTGGAATTAGCAAAACAAGGTGCCAAACTTCCTATTGGATATGACATTCAGACACTTGTCACTAAAAAAGGAAGAATCACCTATTCTCATGGTACACAAACACTTACAAGTCTTACGGACTGAAATCACTGAGCTGAAGAATAAGGATAAATTCTTGAAACAATATTCGTTGGAGACAATATGTCCCTTTCCATTTGACAAAAATCTATACATGCCTCCATTTCCTTCACGGGTTGAGATCCCAAAAATTGACAAATATGATGGTACCTCAGATCCTCAAGATCATGTCAGGGATTTTTGTGTTGCCTATATGGAGTTCATGCATGATCAAACGTACCTCATGTGCCTTTTCCCAAGAAGTTTAGGAGGTCAAGCAATGGAATGGTTCTCAAGTCTACCTAAAGGAATAAAAACTTTCAAAGAACTAATCCAACTATTCTTACAACAATACTCATACAAAATTTGACATCCTATTACCATGATCGAGCTTTGCAACACTAGACAAAAAACAAGAGAACCTTTTCTTACTTTCCTCCAATGCTAGAAGAAGATGTTTTCTAGGTATTCCCGACCTATACCAGACTCTGAGAAAATGGATATATTTGTCAACAATTTGATCCCAGAATTAAAGTATAGTGTCCAAATGCAAGTATACCTGTCATTTAACAAAATGGTAGATAACGCCATTCAAATGGAAGATGTGCTCATAAAGAAGGGGGATATCTCACCTTGGAAAGAAACACGACCAGGATCTAGCTCTAAAGAGATAAACAAGTATTGGAAATTTGGTAAAGACAACAACAAGAATATTGTTAATGATGGAGTAGTAGACACTGTTAAAACCAAATCAAAACCTATAATATTTAACCTGGCTAGTGGCACACAAGCACTCGAAGCTGCTGAAGCTACAATAGATAATCCTCCAAAGAAAACAAAAGAGTGGTTCAAAGAGAAACCCTAGCTTTCTAAGCCTAAGTATGATTTCACTCCTCTTGAAGAAACATATGAGTTTGCTTTCAAAACTCTATTGGCGAATAACCTGATAACACTGTCAAATATTTCCAGGCCATATGATCCAGAGGTTAAACCAAAATGGCAGAGAGAAAATGAGTACTGTGATTATCATAGAAATAAAGGTCATAACACAAATAACTTTATGATACTTAAATATGAGATTCAAGATCTCATAGATGTTGGTAAAATTCACTAATACATTTGGGGTAAAATTTTGACGGAGGTTTCCGACGGACAAGGAGCATTGTGTGAAAATTTGATTTTTTTTTTTAAAAATGCCTGTGTTCATCAGAATTCCAATGACCTCAAGCATTTTATTTAAAAAAAAAAACACAAGGCATTTTCATTTTGAAAGCAAACCGAAGCCGTCTTGCCTCCCTGCCCCTCCCCCCCCCGCCGGAGTGATCTCTGCACAAGCAAGGTAAGAACTCTTTGTTTTTCAATGAAGGCAACTAATTTTTTTTCGCAACTGGTTTTTTTTTTCGAATTAATCCATTTTTTGCATATCCTGCGATCTTAAAATTCCATGAAATGACATCTCTTTGAGGTATTCCATCATACAGTTCACATGCCGTGTGTATGCTACCCCATTTTGCAATTAAAAACCCCTTCAATTATGCTTTGATGCTACCCCATGATTGGAATTGTTGTTGTGTCTTTGGGTTTGGGTGTTCGAGCAACTATTACTTCCTGAAACTATTGCTATCCCACCCTACCTATAGTTTGATAGCTGTACAACCAAAATCGAGAAACCTGCCATTCCATATATGGATGGAAGCTAGAACCGCTAATCCATGAACAGGAAGGTGGGTAAACCATTACCCGGGGATAGATAGAAACTAGATACCAGATGAGGAAACTAGGGGTGGGTGGATATTGGGATTGTGTGTGGTGTTTGAGTTGGGTTTGCGCCTCAGAGTTAGGGTGAGGGCCGAGGAGGGAGGAGAGGATGTGTATGTGAGGGGAATGAGGGAGATTAGTAGTATGAGGTTTAGGGTAGAGATTGGTGATTCCATTTTTAGAGGTTATTGAGGAGGGGAATGTGGGGAATAGGATTAAATAGGTTGTGATTGTGAGAGTGGGTGAATTGGATTAAATAGATTCACCTAAGAGACTAAGCAGATTCACATAATAATAGGTGGATTTTCCTAAAGATGAAGGGATAAGACTTAACAAAAAGAGGACTTAGGATGATGACAAGGAGGATTCATTTAAGGATATGGCATATTAACCTAAGGGATAGCGTATTCTCCCAAGAATATGGAAAAATTATTGATTGGTGGAATGACATACTAGATCAAGGAATCATACAAGGGTAGATTCACCTAAATATAGGGTAAATTCAGCTAAAAGGTTGCCCATGAGATTGTGGTACTGAGTACCTATCTATGGATGGTGTACTTGGATACAAGTATGATGAAACCATGCTTGTGTATGACGAAACAAAGTCTAGATCTCTATTATAGGTCCAACATAATCTCTATTATTTGAGACACCATTTTATTAGCATATCCAATTAGGGTAATTTATGGGTTTAATTATGGATCATGTTGTCTATTTCCATGCACTATTGAACTTATTTGGATGTATTGTGATTATTTTAATTTTGAAGTTATAAATAAATTATTATGTTTGTACCTTAGAAAGGGTAACTCCAATTGATGTTTGGGCAGTTTATTTGAAAACTTATGGCGATTATTGCCCTATGTTATGTAATGGAGTTATTTTTACACTAAGTAATTAACTAGAAAAATGAATTTGTATTGCTGTACAAGTATGATGAAACCATGCTTGTGTGTTTACATGTTTGTGCATCCTATTGAGAACCGACCTCACTGTTGAGGAACTCAATAAATGTGGTGTTAAGTAGAAGAATGGAAAACTCAAGAAGCTATGGTGACATATTGTGGCATTAGTAGGGATTATCTCTATTGACCACATCTTTCAAAGATAGTATCCCCTAGTTCTCCTCATAGAATGGACCATTGGATGGCTCATAGTGGTATCCTATCCTACATTTATCTTGATGGCATTGTCGATAGTTGGTATGTGGTTCTTGGTACGGGTTTCCTCTTACCCTATTATCTTATTTATATCTTTGTTCCAACATGTGGAGATTGATTTTTGTCATGCTATGATGATTTTCATGTTTGCATGTGCTTTGACATTATGCAAATAGATATGATGTCACACCATACTTATGTTTGATATAGTGTAGGTGATGGTTACATGTTGTTGATGGTAGCGATTTGGGTTCAAAGACACAATTCCACACACACACACACAAATATTTGAAGATGCATTTTATATTATTCCTTCTTAGTGGTGATTAGTGTTGGAAGATTTGCACACATGTAGAGAGGAACTCATTTTAGATACAATAGGTTGTGTTTGATAACATATGAATGTGCCTCATGATGTATACATATAACTTGGGTGTGTGACATGCATGCACATTTTTCCATAAGACACATTTCTATGTGGCATGTGCCCTATGCATGTTTTCTTTGTGAGGCACATTGCTATGTGCAATGTGGCCCTAGGTGTGTCTTCTCTATGAGGTGTATTGCCATGATATGTTAGGATTTGTAGTGTGCAGGCCACAAATGCATGCATGAGGGACTATTATTATAGTCATGTTTTTTGGGCATGTAGCCTAGGCATGTCTTCTCCATTAGGTACATGTCCATGCCGTGTGGGAGTTTTTGTGTTCATGCCACAAATTCACACATGAGGGACTATTATTGGAGTCATGATGAATCTTCACTCTATTTAGCCACAATTTCTAGTTGTATAGTTATGTAATGTGCACTTTTAAGGATTGTGAAGTTTTCCTTCAATTATTGATGATCTCTCATCTTTGTTGCATGGGCCAACAATTTTATTTTATCTTGTTTGAATTAGTTTAATCACTATTGTGAGTTTTCTCTATTGTGTAGTTATTGTGGCTATGTTTGATTTGCTATTGGAATTGAACACATTTATTTGACTTATTATTGTTACTATTTTTTCTTTCTTTCAATATTTATGATCTTTGGTAGTTTAGTGAAACTCTTGCTATTTTTAAATGTTGCCTTCTTTGTTGTGATGTGATTCCTCACCAAGATCGACATAGATAACCTTGGATGAGTGTATATAAGGCATCAAACATTGGGAAAATTTGAGGATAGGGGTAAGTGTTTGTTGGATGGGTAGCTACGATCCACTTGTACATTCTTAGTGATTATTGATGGCTATGTCTTGGAGCTGGCTAATCCCATTAAACAAACAAGGGGGAAGTCATACATAATCATATGGATCCTCCCTAGTTGTGTGTGGATTCAAGACAACCATCATTTCATATGGTTCTTGGTTACTTTGTGAGACCATGGCATCCTCTTAGACCAATATGTGAGCCTTGTATTGTTATCCCTGCAATGTGGATGATTAAGTGTATGTTTAAATAAATACTTTGCTTAGAATACTCAAAAATGTCTCTCAGAAAGTCTGCAACAGGCAAACTTTTAGTAAGAATTTGCAGACATAATGCTCAGAAATTCACACAATCAGCTACATTAAATACATTCTCTATTAAGTTCAATGGTTTTGGTTTGATTTGCAATTTTTGTGAAGCTTTTGTACTGAAGTTTCCATAGCCTAATTTTTTTGCCTGTGAAGAAAGACCATGTCAGATAATATCAGCGAAGAACAAAACAAGGAGACAATTGCTAGATTATGGTCTAACTTGAAAAGAAAAGGTGATGGGAAATTTTATTGTCCCTGCAAAATTTGTAAGGGCTTAAAGACTAGAAGACTTCTAATCAAAATAGCTAAGAAACATTGTAGGTAGCATGGTCACATTGAAGGGGGACATGATTATCATCCACTGGTAAGTTGTTCATTATATCATTTTAACAATTTATATACATAAGAAATCACTTGATAATGAGATCATGATACGGTTTATTTATGTATATCAATTTTATATAGGTGGAGCACCCTAGAGCACATGGTATGGATCAACAAAACCCTAAGAATATGGTTTTGGAAGTGGAAGAACATGGAGGTGTGAATATTGAAGCTGAAGATAATGATCCCATGGAAGATGATGATCATGCACTAGAAAACACAATTGAAGATGATGGTACAAATACATTGATCCATAAGGACTGATATGTTGCTCCTTTCAGTGAAGTGTCATAGTTCTTTGGACTGCTCATACCATATTCTAAAATTTTATGAAAACCCTACAATGAATGACTCCTTGACTATCATCGTTGTTTTTATCTTACCATTGTGGATTTGAGTCTTGATCTGACTATATGGCTTCTCTCAATAGAAAACTGTTTAAGGCATTTGTAACTTCTAATCCATGACTTCTCATCAAGCTTTGGCACATTGAGATTGGAACAGGGATCCTATACACCATCACTAAAGGTTATCAACAAGAGAAGATTCAGCTATTGATCCTTTGAACTGATAATTCTTGATTGCCTTTTTGACTCATCGTGCTTTGTAATGGTGATTATCTTATTTATGGCTTGATGGATATTGATCTCTCTCTCACAAGTGTTTCAACTAATCTTTGATGAATAAAAACCCTTCTCTTTTGTTGAGTGCAAATATCATGAATGCATTTATTTTTCTTAACTATCCATAATGAAATTTTCAAATATCTGAGACTACACTTAGGCCTGTTGTCTCTTGATTCTTCATTGGACTGTGGTTTCTTTGATAGTTCTTTGTAGCTTTATCTTTGAATGGTCACTATCTTATTTGTAGCTTTTTATTTCCTTTATGGTGGTAGACCTCATGCAATGTTTTCACCTTTTAAACCAACACTAAACCTTTAGACAACCATCTTCATAGACAATTTGATATCAAATTGTGATACAACATTAATCATTTCACCACTGTTATCAATTATATTTTTGCATGCTTAGTGTCCATGCCTTCATTATGCTTGAGTTGATGACTACTGCAACTTTATTACTGTCAAATTTGCTTCATGATGTCTTGTATGCATATGACATAATGCTAACCTATTTATCAGTGCTATAGACTTTTCACTTTGTGTCATGGCATCCTTTTATCTTTCATCAAGATCTGGGGGTGAAGAAAATAATTATGACACTAAATACCTATGACCTTGCACTATGAACTACCCTTGCACATCTTCTAGAACTTCATGGGCTATGGAAATATTGTGATTTTGACCTTTCATAGCCTTTTGATTCTCTTTTGGGCTGCTAGATGGTTGTCTTTGATCTGACTGTAGACCTTGGTGCTTCATATTTATTGTTCTCTCTTGAAAAGACTTAGATTAGGACCTCTATTCATGCTTTGATAGTGATACTTGACACTGTCATCTCCATATCGTGGTCACTGTCATTCATCAAATCTCATATATTACTGCTCTTAGTGTTATACCTATTAGTTATCCATGTTGAAGACTCTCACACACCTTCTAACACTATCTTAGACTTGGCTTTTTCTATTTAATACAACATAAGACTATAATGAGGCTACTGTGTGTCATTGATTTGACAATTTCTAATGTCTAGTAGATGTCTTTGATTCTCTCAAATTGTTCTTGAAGCTTATATGGCTTGGTTCTGATTCTTATAAGCTTTTAGACTGATTTAGGCACTATGATCTCACTACAAATTTATCATTTATTGGTTGTTCTTTTGTTGATAGTGACATTTATCACTACTTTCATCTGAGGCAATCACTTCTTGACAGTCAAAAGGTTGCCCATCAATTAGTTTTCATTGTCTTTAGCTTCTTGATACCTCTTATTTATTGATAGAGAAACACAATATATTCTTCAATAATCAATCAAACCTACTCAATGTAACCCTATAACTTGTAATTTTCTGTTGTGATTGTCTTTGTGTTTTGAACCATAAAAAAACTCTTATCATTGTCTTTTTAATTCAAAACCCTTCTTCATTACAAGCTCTAAGTAATCTATTCCTTTCTATACTTATGATTATCTATTAATTTTATTCAAGAATTGGGGAAAACCTAGACACTATTATCAATGTCTAAACCTTCTAACAGACTACTCTACTAGTCCTTACTGTCATTGTTATTTTGGTGGAGGCTGGACTATACTTCATTTGAAACAAACAAACCATCCATACAAATCATGCTTTCTCAAAAATGTGAAATCCTAGACTAGAGTAAAGAAGATAGCTAGCCCAGACATGAAATGCTTTGAATGTTCTATACACGTAGCTACTCTTTGTTAGAATTTCCCTTCTAATTTTGCAACATGTCATGGTTCTCCTTCTATGTGGTTGTCATACTGGACCTTTGACTAGAGCTTACCAAACTGAATACTAGGGTTTTCTCCCATCAAAAGTGGAGTCCTCTACCAATGAACTTGAGATCCTCATCTTTACCATAGGTTTATCTTGAATTTTTATTGACCTTAGTTAGAATGGGCATTGAATAGTCTAATAAAATTACCTCCAAAATGTTGAACTCAAACTTCAACTCATGAATTATAAGGCCATGCAATTTTTTATTTCTCTTTTGATGAGAGAGGGTGAGAGGAAGAGATAATAACCTGGAGAGGGTAGAGATAGAGAAGTAGAGAGGGAGAGAAGAAGAGAGGGATGGAGAAAGAGACCTAGAGAGGGGAGAGAGAAGAGAGATAGTAGAGAGGGATAGAGAAGAGAGAAAGTAGAGAAATCTTTTTCTATAAAATTTTTTTTTCCAAAAAATCGGCCTACCGTCAGAATTCTGACTTCAAGGGGTAAAAATTTTGACAGAGGAGTGTCGTCGGATGCACAACATCCTCATCAGAACTCTCATGGGGCCATTAGAATTCCAACATAGGAGTGCCATCGGATGCACAACATCCTCATTGGAATTTTTACCCTTTGATGTTAGAATTCTGATGGAAGGCCGAGATCGCGACGATATTCTTTCTAGGTATGACCATCAATGGTGGCCGTCAGAAAGGTTAGAGAGGATGTCAGAATTATGACGATTACAAGGATAGTCAGACCTTCCGACAAAATGTTTTCAATGGCAATTTTTGTTAGTAGTGTGATGAAATAGCGTCGGAATGATGACAATTTGCCATTGAAATTTTGACCCGAATGTACTAGTGATTGTTGTCAAAAATCACCCGACAAATGCTGATCACAAAGCTTTTAAAGATCCCTTACTAGTCTATGAAAAGGGTGATTCCTCAAAAACCCGAAGGAGGTGCCAAAGTAAACTATACTTATATTAGCAATGACAATGTCATTAACATGATTGAACCTTCCCAATCTAATTATTGTAATGTCATTATAGTTCAAGGTAAACCAAATGAATCACGATATGCAAGAGATCTAACTCATTCTCAAAAGAAAGTTACTCTCTAGGGAGCTAGTTCTTCAAACCCAGTTCAGGCAACGTCAAACACACCAACCTCATCAAACAAGCAAAAAGAATCAACATTGGATAAGTTCAAAAAGCTAACCTCATCATCATCATCTGGATATAACATGTTTGAACAATTGAAAAGGACAAATGCTCAAATCTCAATCTTTGAATTACTGAAACTCTCTTCTGCTCACAAAGAGATCTTAGACAATGCCTTTCTCACCTCTAATGTTCTAAAATATTTAGACATTAATCGGTTCCAGTCTATGGTGGGTCATCTGACTTCACCCCACTATCTGATCTTCTCTTAAGAAGATGACAATTCACTAAATCAACCACATAACTAGCCATTACATATTGAAGCCATGATCCATAAACACAAAGTTAAACATGTTTTGATAGATGGAGGCGCAAGGTCGAATATCTGTACTTACAATTTGCTCACACAACTAGGATTTTCTGAAAATGTCAAAGACCCGACCAAGAAGATAACAATTAAGGCATATGATGAAGAAGAGAGGACCTCTAAAGGTCTAGTGTCATTACCAATCAGGGTGGGACCTATAGAAAGAGATATCATCTTCCAGGTACTTGATCTTCCTTTGTCATACAATATCTTACTGGATAGGCCATGGATTCATGAAATGGGGGCAATTCCATCTACGTACCATCAATGCTTAAAATTTCCTCATAATGGAGTTGAAGTCATTATTCCTGCTGATACAAGTGTACCTTGTAATGCATTAACAAGAGGTGCTGATACCTTTATACCTCATAATAGAGAAGCCCTTGCAAATGAAAGTCTAGAAGCCATGATGAAAGATTTAGAAGACAAATTGAAGATCACCAATACTAGCATGGATGGCTATGAGATAGAACTAGTACTTTCATTGGTCTCTCTCCCTCTGTCATAGAAACAGTTGGGTAAACCATCAGAGATTATGAGAACACATACTTCAGCTTTGAATATCATATACGATGGTCTTTTTGTATAGTCTTCTACTTCTCTCTAGCAAATGAAATAGAAGAAGATGTTGTTCTAAACTGGCTTTATAAGGAAGATACTAAAAACAAAGAAGTATGGCACTATGAGATTTCTCTGACACAGTATTGTCCGGGCTATAAAATAATACAACTCATGGGATATTCAGGCACTGGTCCTCTAGGTAAACATCAAGAAGGTATCATTGAATCGATTCAGCTGCAAATGAAATCACCAAAGGATAAAGCTAGGCTGGGATACAATCCAAAAGAGACACCAAATCAAAAACATCTTTCTAAGGTTAAGTATGACAAAAGGACATCGCCTTTAGCATTACAGGAAACAAACACTCAGCAAAGCCAAAAAGAGCATGTAAAAGAAAAAGAGGAACTACCAATTGAGAGAGAAGAGATGGTCTATACTCAAGCTCCGATGATATTAGCTACAACAACATGAGATATTGAAGCTCCAGAAGATATGAAAGATGAAGTAGAAAGGATTAGAGAATTGTTTGCACCGCTGAAAGTTCTAGTCACATACACTGGTAGGCAACAAATACAAGATTTAGAGACTGATTCAAACAAATATGAATGGGGTCCAGATTACCTCTCAAATGCATCCACTACAAAAAATCCAAAAGAGTCAACTAGTACCATAGAAGGCATTCAAGAACTAATGTGCTTAAAGCTGGAAAAAGAGATAAAAGAAATTAGGCAAAAGAGACAAGCAAACTATGAACAAGGATTAAAAGGAGGAAGGATACCAGAAAGCTTTCCATCTATGTGCCCTTATACTAAGTCAAAACAAACCAGATATTGGGTTACCCAAGAAGAATTAGAAGCTACAGAAGCAAAACCAATCATTAGTCCAAAGGAAGCTGAATGGAGTAGACGACAGGGACTCACAGAACCATCTAGACTATGTCAACAAGTATGTCAGATACAAATGATAAATGAACCAACTCTAGAAGGAACTTGAAACATTAAATATGTAGGAGTTGATACCATACATAAATTTACTCAATCACTTGCAGAAAATTTAGATATGTCATCCAGTGACTTTGGTGACTCTGACAATAGTCCTACTCAAGACAGTACTTACTTAGCTTCTAATTTTGAATCATCTGATATAAATGATGAAAATCTATCTACTGATCTTATCATTGTTGAACCATGGTACGAAGTCCAGTCTGGCATAGAGAACGTTGCTATAAGTATGTCTATCAAATCAAGTCAACTAAGTATTAATGTGCACTTTAATAATCATGTTCTGACTATTCCTGGTCTTGAGACATTTATGCAAGGTATCCTTCTGGAATTTGACTTTTTGATCCTCAGTAGTGATGACAATACTATGAACTCCCTCGAACCTGTCCAAAATTTATCCTTGATACATCCTGAATTGATTGACTATAGTCTACAAGACCAACCCATGAATGTACCTACTTTTGCCAATGACTATACACTTGCCTATTATCTCAATGCAGTTGAACCCATGTACTCTTCCATCAGTGAACAAAGCAAAAACATGACTGAAGCAGATATCAAGTATTTTAGTCGCAAAAGCAAGAAAAATAAAAATAAAAGATTTAATGGTGAAAACCACATTATGGCGGTGTTAGAATCTAAAAAAGAGAAAATAAAGGATGTACCTAAAGGTGAAAACCTCTTTGAGGCACCTGAAGGTGAGATACTTGATACACTACCAAGTCATTTCCAGGAAAGATCTTCCATATTGATCGAACCAACTTAGCCAGTGAACATTAGGAGTTAAGAGATGCCACACATCATTCATATAGCTCAATCAATATCAGCAGAAGAATTGAAGAATTTCACTTATCTATTCTCAAAAAAGAAAATAAAATTTGAATGTACGTACTCAGATATGCCAGGCCTAGATCCTGATCTTATCATGCACCATCTTTCTATCACACCAGGAGTAAAACCAGTTAAATAAAAACTCTGGAAGATGCACCCACATGTGGCACTACTTGTCAAAGCTGAACTAGATAAATTACTAAAAGCTGGATTCATTAGAGCTATAGACTATGCCGAATGGATTTCAAACATAGTACCAGTATCAAAGGCAGATAAAACTATCAGAGTTTGCACTAACTTTAGAGATCTTAACAAAGCTAGTCTGAAGGATGACTTTCCATTATCAAATATTGATATGATAGTTGACATGACTATTGGGTATGAAATGTACTCACTAATGGATGGATTCTTTAGATACAATCAAATAAAAATAGCTTCTGGAGATCAAGAAAGATTTCACCTATGCATGGGGAACCTTTTGCTAGAATGTCATGTCATTTGGGCTAAAGAATGTAGGAGCAACCTATCAAAGAGAAGTCACTACTATATTTCATGATATGATGCATAAGAATATGGAAGATTATGTTGATGACACTTTAGTGAAGACTATGAAGAGATCCACGCATATTCAAGAGCTAGGCCCTATACTAGGAAGAATGGAAAAGTTCAAACTCTGGTTAAATCCAAAAAAGTGTGCATTTGGAGTAACATCAGGTAAACTACTTAGCTACACCATTTCAAAGAAGGGAATCAAGGTAGATCCTAAGAAAGTCCAAGCTATAATAGAAATGTCACCTCCGAAAAACATCAGTCAAATGAGAAGTCTACAGGGATGTCTCCAATCCATCAGACAATTCATCTCTCAATTGGTAGACAAAGCTCAACCTTTCACAAAGGTAATAAGGAAAGGAATAATATACAATTGGGATCAGGAATGTGAGCAAAATCTTTAGCAAATCAAAGAGAACTTGTTGAAACCACCAATACAGATGCCACCAATTCAGGGAAAACCATTAATCTTATACATTTCGGCAACTGATTCATCACTGGGGGCACTTCTAGCACAACTGGATGACAACAAAAAGGAATGATCTATCTATTACATCAATAGGACATTGGTGTCTTATGAAATTAAGTACACTATAATAGAAAAAGAATTCTTGGCATTAGTATTTGCATCACAAAAACTGAGACACTACATGTTGGCACATTCAGTCAAGTTGGTGGCTAAAATTGATCCGCTCAAGTTTCTACTCAACAAAGCAACACTAACAGGAAGATTGGCGAAATGGGTCATGATCATTATAGAGTTTGATATTGAATATGTGGAAAGAAAAGCCATAAAAGGATAGGTAATTTTTGATCAACTTGATGAAGCTCCAATTAAAAACACTCAACCACTGCATATAGAGTTTCCGGATGAATTAATAATGCACCTTACTCAACAACCCTATAAGATGTTCTTCGATGGGTCTTTTACTCAAAATGGTTATGGTGCTGGAATACTATTTATCACTCCTTAGAAATATTCAATCCCAAAGTCTTATAAATTTTGTTCCCTTGCACAAACAACATTGCAGAATATGAAGCTTTGGTAAATGGGATAAAGCTAGCTATTGAATGGAAGGTTCCAGAATTACACATCTATGGAGATTCTCAGCTAATAATAAATCAAATCAATGATACATATCAGACTCGAGATGAGAAACTGATGCCTTATAAGAGAATGGTGGATGAAATCAAGAAGTGTTTTGTTTTTGTATCATTCCAATAGATTCCTAGATCCGCAAACAGAGTAGCAGATGCTATGGCCACCTTGGCATCTATACCTGAGTTACAGGAATCCAATTTTTGGTTTGATTTCCTGGTGGAAGAGTTACGTTACCCAGCCTATGATTCTCCTAGGACCCAAATAGTTTGTTCTATTATTGGACATGACTCATCCCGATGCAACCATATCTACTCCTATTTATGAGACCAAATTATACCTGAAAATCTTACTCGTAATGAGAAAAGGAACTTAACCTGAAATGCTTCACGGTATGTCATCATTGCTAATGATTTGTTTAGGTGAGCTCTGGATGGTAAATTGCTTAGGTGCCTAGAAACTGAAGAATCTAAACATGCATTATCTGAAGTCCATGAAGGTATTTGTGGATCTCATTTGAATGACCTTACTTTAGCTTGGAAACTATTACGGACTGGCTACTATTGGCCTGACATGGAGAAAGATGCTATTAAATTTGCTAAGACTTGTGAAAAATGTTAGCTACATGGAAATCTCATACATGCTCTAGCAAGGGATCTCATACCCTTCATTACACATTGGCCTTTTCAGCAATGGGCCTTTGATCTCATTAGTCAGATATACCCAACATCCTCTAATGGACATAAATTTATCATAACTGCCACTGAGTATTTCACTAAGTAGGTAGAAGTGGTTCCATTCATCAAAGCAACTGGGAAACAAGTAGCTCTCTTCATCCTAAACTATATCATCTGCAGGTATGGGATACCTTCATCTATCATGATAGATAATAGAGGACAATTCAAGAATAAAGACCTAGACGACATTTGTGAGAAATTCAAAATTAAATAACACTGGTCATCAGTATATTACCCTCAAGGTAATGGACAAGTTGAGGCATCTAAAAAAAACCTATTGACTATCTTGCACAGAATAGTGAACAAATCTGGGAAGGATTGGCATCTGCAGCTCAATC
The DNA here is from genome assembly GCF_030272615.1 of Cryptomeria japonica. Taxonomy (NCBI): domain Eukaryota; kingdom Viridiplantae; phylum Streptophyta; class Pinopsida; order Cupressales; family Cupressaceae; genus Cryptomeria; species Cryptomeria japonica. The sequence goes on along the minus strand of NC_081405.1, from coordinate 357,583,365 downwards.
CTACATTATGGACTTACAGAACAAGCATCAAAACACCTACTGGGGCTACACCTTTTTCTCTGGTGTATGGGTCTGAAGCAGTACTACCTATTGAAGTGGAAATACCATCTCTAAGAGTTTCTTTGCAGGGTCTTGTTACTGATGAAGACTATAGGATATCTAGACTGCAAGAACTTGAATTGTTGGATGAGCATCGGCAAGTGGCATTTGATCATCTTAGAGTGTATCAAAAGAGAGTGTCCAAAGGATATAACAAGAAAGTTAGACAAAGAGAATTTTAGGTTGGTGACCTAGTTCTGAGAGAAAATCCTAAAAATCAAAAGTTTCAAGACAACAAAGGGAAGTTTGAACCCAAGTGGTTGGGTCCCTATATGGTTACTATAGTATTTGGCTCTAGTGCCTATCAACTCTCAACATCAGAAGGAGAATAGCTCCGTGAACCGATTAACACCATCCATTTGAATAAATTCTTCATTTAGCATTCTCTGCTCCAGCAACTTTTATAGCTGAAAAAGTCCTGAAAAAAAATCATAAAAATTTGAAAAAAGCCCTGAAAAGACGAAAAAAAATATATAAGAGAAAAAGCCCTAGTGAAAACCTGGCAAACAGGCACCCTGGTAAAACAAAAAAGAATCTCTGCCAAGTAGGTGAAAACCTAGTAAACAGGCGCCTCTTGTACTTGACACTCCATCTATCAACGCAACACTGGCATATCTCGCTTTCATGCATCTTTGCTTTCACTTGTACATATTTCAGTCATGTTTGTGACATCCTGGTTTTTTGGAACCCTCATGACTTGAAACTAATCAATGTCCTAGTCTTAGGTTAATCAACTGAGCACATTACACATCCTAAGTAGTGTCAACCAAGTCATCTATCTGTCAGTGAAACATGGTCATCCACTCTGAGTCAGTCACCTATTTCCTAACTACCTAAGAGTTTTTTATCATTGAGTACACAAGCAAAACAACATAATGGAAAACAATCACTAAAAGGTATGAGCTAAGAATGAAAATTTTATTTGCATGTTGTCTTTTATATTGGTTTTTGATTATTATCCCTCTAAGTAACTCGAGGAGGTCTATCTTGACTAAGAAAAGCAATGATTGGAGTCATAATATTTTCTTTGAATTCTGCTTGTAGGAATGATTCTAATGATCTGGAAACATAAAATTAGCTGGGTGTCTGTGATAAGAGCCTTCACATCAAGGTGAAATTTCCTCACATACCTCAACTCCGCTTATTTGTATGCTACAAGGAGGTCCATATCATTTCTTTATTTGTTTTGAGGGAATTTCTTTATAATGCAATTCAGGTCCCTGGGAAATATGTCCAAGGACATGAACAAAAAAAGGATCATTGCGGACAAGATAATTAAAATTGCACATGAAAGGAAACAGACTCTAACCTGCCTATTATGTTCATTATTCTTGGTGATGAATCTTAAGCATTTTAAATCCAGTGACTAGTCTAGGTTCATTTTGCATATCATCTTGCATTTTGTGAATTTAGAGAGATTTTAGTATGGTAACAATCTCTTTAACTTCTCAATGAGAGATGGAAGTATTATCATTTCTTACGCTAAGTGGTCTCTTTATCATCATTTCTCTGATCGAGTACTTGTGTCTTGAGATGTTTAGCTGCATACATAAACATTTTATATAGATTCATACATTTCATTATCACTCATCTACATTCATCTTATTGCATAGAAAATAAAAAAAGTTGCATTATTCATTATCATCTCATTTACATTCATCTATTTGCACGTGAAAATAAACAAAAACAGACATCCATAATCATTTGCATTACATACTCAAAAGAAATGCATACATATAGCATAAAGCATATAAAATACATCTCATAAATCAATCAACACAAGTACAATGAAGTCAAATCGAATCTTGTATATATATCATATAAGGTCTATGAGTACAAAATGATGTCGAATGACATATACAAACTCCCATCGGAGCAAGAATCATATAGGGTACAAAAAATGGGTATGTCTACAAAAAATATTTGAGCTACAAAAAAGTGTATCTAACTCTCGACCTCTCCCTCAACGTCTGGTGGAGGAGGAGGAGCATGTTGCTCGGGATCCTGACGAGGTGCCCAAGCTCCCTCTCATTGTGCCATATACTACGAGTAGGGAATGACCTGTTGCGCTACAAGAACTGCAACACTATAAGCTACAACATAGTAAGCTGCCCAACTTGTCTGAAGCTATACCTCCTACTGAAGAGTGTCTCGCTCAACTCTCATTGCCGCAACTTAACAATCTCACTCTGCCTTGAGTTCTACAAGATATCGGTCTCACTTTGCTAGCTGAGTCTGAGCAACTATCAATTGTGACTACAGCTCTGCAAGACGTGCTCTCATAGATCACCCTGCATCACTCCCCTACTCTCCACCGCCATCTCCACCTACAACTCCACCCTGCTCCTCCCACTACTATCGAACCTCTCTCAGAGCTACTCGCTCCTCCTCAGCTTCCCCCAATCTTACTCCCACTCTCCCAAGGGATCTGCCCTCACCCCTCTGTTGTCCAACATCAACTGGCACCCTACTACTACTAGCACCAGGATCACCACCTGTCTATATTAGAGCCTCTGCTCTCTATCCCTATCCTTGTCCCTTTACCCATGAAGTAGCATCATCCTCAACATCCTCAATATGAGGATCCTACTCTGCTGGATCTATGAATCGAGGGAAATGATGTTGCTGAAACCAATCCCTGAATTGAGGCAATACTCCTGCATTTGCCACATTGTCTATATAGTCCTACCTCAGCTGTCGAAGACTAGTCATCTCTTGCATGGCCAAGGCATATGATAGCCTCGATGACCAACCATGCCTCTCCTCATTAGCATATCTAGCATATGCTGTAAACTCTTGGGATATCCCCTAAGGCTGGCCATTTTGCCTCATCACCCGTGAAACAACGAATCTCTCAACAATGGTCTGTGATCTCCCGATGAGAGGGCGCGTAACAAAAAGGTCTCCGTGAACAAGCCGCCAGTCATCCCATGGCTCTAAGCCTCTGTATGGTCTCCACACCACAGCCATCAAATCATCAAGCTATCTTCTCCAAAAATTTGTCTTGCCTAGATGGGGCTGTGTAATGTATCTAGCATACCTATATGTCATCGGCTACCTAAGCTCTCTACTATCATCTACAATAGGCCAACATATTGGGATGTGCTCCCAAGCCCAAACTTGTAAAATGAAAACACCAGTGGCCATGCTCTGACCATATCTATATACAATCTCATGCATCTCACGATACATGTGGGCTAGCATACATGAACCCCAACCAAGTCTCTAAGGTGTCTACATTAGTCTCTCAAGCATCCTACCCCATCCACACTGGAAAAACTTCTACCCTCTATCTGGCATCAGAAAACAACCAATAAATCCTACTAAGACACATGCCAGAGGAAAATCCTCACTGTACCTACTCATCATGATGTCCCAACTAATGGAATAGGTCAAAATGTCTGGATCCCTGAATACATGTCTAACTGCCTATAGTCCAAGTAACACTGTGGTATTATAATCCACCTTATCCCCAACAAAAGGGATATGAAGGATCCTATATACATCCTTAGGAGTGATAGTCATCTCCCCCACTAGCAAATGAAATGTGTTATGCTATGAAAGGAAATGCTCAACTAATGCTGTGAGCATTTCGTGATTCACATGGATATCTGGTAGCCCAATGAGGTGAGTCAATCACAACAAATAAATGTGAGCCTGATCAACCTTTGATAACTGACAAACAAGAGTCATACTGGGAGGATGCACACATTTGAAAAGAACAAGAGGTAATCGAACCTGCAAAAACCAACAATGAAGCATTAGAAAACATTCCAAATAAGCCTACAAGAGAAGTAAAACATCATGTAAATCCATCAAAGTCAAGTACAAAATCAAAATTTCAAGTTTACACTTCAAAAAATCTTCACTGTTTCCCAAATGACAAAAGACAGAGGGGTAGCATCTCATACGAGTCAAGATTGACCCTCGTACTAATGAATACTAAGAGGGGGGTGAATTAGTATGCAAAAAATCACTGCACTAAAACACTTACACAGTCTAAAGATAAAATGGTAAAGCAGTCTAACAGTCAAAATGATTACCATACATTCAAACCAAAAAGTGAATAAAGCATTCACCCACAAAAGCAATACAACCATAACACAAGATATTTGACATGGAAACCCAACTGAGAAAAACCACGATGAGATGGAACTCACAAGTCACTATCTGCAGAATAGAAACTAGACCGGTTAAGGTCAGACCAATTAAGGTCTTACACTGTTCTTCACCAGAATAGATCCTGTTAGGAATCTCAATCTCTATTAGGAGATAAGTTCGATTAAAGACTACCTTGTTAGAGGATTTTAGATTCACATGTGTGAACCACCTTGTTAGAGGATTTTATAAAGGCTTTGAGGCCTACCTGGTTAAGGGCTACAGACTTGTCAAAGATGTGAGTAATCAACAAGTGTTTGATCTATCTAATAGCACAAACTACTTGGTTAGATCTAGTATTTCTCACAGCTAATGCATTCCAGCATTACTTTAGTCTTCTCTCTCTCTCTCATAGTTACAACTTGATCTTCTCAGATAAGATCATTCTCAACTTCAACCTTAAACCCTAGCTCGACATCAACCCTTTCAGAAACAACTTAAAACCATAGACATGATGTCCTTTTAAAGGAATTTGATTTCATGTTAGTCAAATAGGATTACATTACAATTTTCTAGGTTCAATGAATCTAGACATACTCAGTAACATGACACAAGAAGCACTGCCAATGTGTCAACACCGTCAAACAATCGGTGGATTGGTAACTCATCACAAAATGTTACCAGTTCATACAAAATACTGGTTGCTGGTTTGAGAAAAATGAAGACTGGTAAGAATGTGTTGTGTCGCTTTTCTCCCTCCTACCACTTGGAATCTACGAATCGCTTGGGGTCGACATGCCGCTTTAGACAAGGAAACACATTCTACAAAATTACCACTAGTCTAAAGACTAGTATACAACATACCGGTTGGAACAAATACCGGTTGAGCACAAGCTCATACATATAAAGGGGTTCTCAATACAAGTGTGTGTCCATCAATGACAATCACAACATAAACAATAGAAATACCAACAATCTCCCCCTTTGGCATTGATGGCAACACTTAGGAAAATAAAATTTTGACATCTAGGTGTTTTACAACAAAAACTTTCCATTAACAAAATTGGTCCCCCTAAGCATATACACTATCCCTTAAACAACATAGTGTATAGAAATTTTGCATATAGAGTATAATCATCAGAGCATATAGCATATATCACAACATATATCAAAATTTCAAAATAGATACTTCTACTCCTATGTCAGAAGATCAAAATTTTAAAACCAAAAACTAGCTATGCTTCTCCCCCTTTGCCAACAATGACAAAGTACTGCTTGAAAAACCCTATTTCCATATATATATATATAAAGTTTATGAAAATAATGAGTAATACTTGTCAAAAACCAATTTATAGTCCTACAAAAATTGTTTCATGGATAGGGACCAAGACTCAAGTAGGGAGGTTTCCACTTCCTTCTCTGTCTGCATCTAGGATACCTGTTCCTCCATGGCATCTACTATGCTTAGTTCCTATGTGACTGTCAGGGCATCCAGGTTTAGATAACACTTTTGAAGAATTTGCAATCATGGAAGTAATACCAGTTGAAGCTCCTACAAATCCCTAGACTGTCTGCTGATATCTTGCTCCATCTTGGCTAACTGGATCTAGAACCGGTGAACGGTTTGCCCATATGCTGCAAAGGAATCATAAGGAGTCTTGAATGTGCCCAAGTAGGACTATAAGTCTGTTTGAAGCTATTGCTTCTTGGCTAGCACATCATCATAGAATAGATGAGGTTGACAAATTTTGCTGAGTAGCAAGTTTCCCTCATCCAAGGCATTCCTTATGTCCTTTTGATCTTTTAGCAGTTCAGTCCTAAGCTCATTCATCTTCTTTACTAGAGCAACATTAAGAGCCTTTTGGTGCTCTTTCTTTACATTGGCCTCTACTGCTTCTTCTAGACTTTGCACCTGATCATCCACTATAGTACATAGAAGTTTGAGTTGTGCTAGTGATGATTTAGTGTCAGGAAGATTAGTACCGAGGATCAAACCGGTAAGTGTGTCTATAGCCGCCTGAATAATATCTTGTTCCCTTTTTCTGTGAATGCTTTCAAGGCATTCTTGGGCAACCTTGATGCTCTGCATAAGCTCAGACTCACTTGCAGATTGGAGATCAATAGGACTCGAGATAGCAGCTGGTTTGGCTTGGCTCCTGGTTGCCTTAGGAGTCTCCATCTATGTGCTCTTCATTGCTTCAATTGTCTTTTTTGCTTCTTCCTTCTTTTTCCTCTCCTTCTCTTCTTTTTCTTTCTCTTCTCTCTTTTTCTTCTCTTCCTCTTCCATCTTCTTCTTGTCTTCCTCTTCTTTCTACTTTTGCTCTGCTTCTACCTTCTTCTTTGCTTCCTCTTCCTTCTTCTTTTGTGCTTCCTCTTTCTTCTTCTTTTGTTCTTCCTCTTCCTTCTTCTTCTTCTCTTCCTCTTCCTTCTTCTTCTTCTCTTCCTCTCCTTCTTTCTCTTTTCTTCCTTATCCTCTTCTTCTTTCTTCTTCCTATCATCTTCTTCCTTCTTCTTTTCTTCATCTTTTCATTTCTCCTCTTCCTCTTTTCTCTTCTCTTCCTCTTTCTTCTTTTGCTCATCTTCATCCCTCTTCTTTTTCTCTTCTTGTTCCTTTGCTGCTTGTTGTGTGTCCTTAGCCTATTCACCACCCTGATCTGCTTGTTTCCCCTGTTCAGTTCCCTCAGAAGGTATGTCCTCAGTGACATCTTCTACATCCAGGGCATCGACATTGATGGTGTCGATTGGTTCTTCCACCAGGTTTCCTTCGTCATCAAAGACCTCATCTGGTTTGGAAATAACCAGTTCCTTTTCCGTTTTGAGGTTGGCCATTCATGCTTTGTGAGAGCTGATAGCATGAGCCATATGCTGATGAGTATCTTTTTCAACATCATCAACTCTCCCCTCCAACAACCAGAGTCTTCTTCTCCTTGTGAAGAAGAGACCTTTATTTTGATCCAGGGCATCAAATAATTATGAATTTGAGAGTTCGGGGAAGTACTGTGCAAAGACTTTTTCCCTAATCTCCTATTCCTTTTCAATGGCAATGCACCATTTATTATCTAATGCATTAAATAATGAATCCAGTGTCTGAGATTTAATCTTTGATGGTGACCAGTCATTTTTACATAAATAAAGAATGATTTCCTGTAGTACTTCATCTTTTTCCTCACTATTAAATTCATCATAATAGTCTACTAAATCATGAAGTAACTTTCTCCTAATATTTTTACTATTCTTTGACAATGTGTCAAAGGTTTGTATGAGGAGATGTCTATATTTACCGGTGCATATGCTGACGGTTCATTCTTCTTCATCTTCTTTGTCTATCTTGCCTTCTTTGGCTGTTCATCAGACTCGGTTTCTTTGGAGTCCAGTTCATTTGCCTTAGTCTTCCTCTTTCTTTCGAAGACTTTTGCTGGTTTTACCTCCGGTTTCTTCTTTGTCGGTGACCGCTTGGTCTCTCTTAGAGTTGCAGTGGTAGCCAGTGCTGATGCTGTAGGCACTGCCTTAGCTTTCTTAGCTGCCGGTTCTTTTCCCTTCTTCACCAATGGTTCTTCAACCGGTGCAATCCTCTCCAAGTAGGTTCCAATCCTCTTAGCCTTTGGATCAAGAGGTGAGGCAATAAGGGTTGAGGCATACCCTTCCAGCATCTCAAACATAACTTCATAGCCCATTGGCTCTACCTCCTCCATTCTAGGCTCAACAGCCTCCATTAAACATTTGTCCACCTGAATAGTGAAACAGATGTCATCTTCGTATTTCTTCACTATGTCACCTGAGATTCTTATCCTCTGACTCATCTTTCTTCTGAACTCATCAAAATATTTGTTCACTACCTCAGGGTAGCCGGTTCCAATGGCTTGTACACTTTCCTTTATCTGCTTGGTTACCGGTTGGTCAAGGGACCACTGGACATCTCTTACACCTGGAAAGTAGCCTTGGAAATAAAAGAACAACCCTACCAGTAGTTGTCCAAACATAAACCTCAGTGAATTGTCCTGTTTGATTGTCTTAAGATTTAACAGGAGTTGCCTCTACATACCGGTGCATAGGTCAAATGATTTATCCTCTTTAATCATTCGGTAAGTGGCATTTACCGCTGTAGCAAATATAGAATTAATTTTGTTGGCTGAGAATGTTCTGTAGCCTATCACCATGCAGGCGTATTTCACTAGATCATCCTTGATAGGATTAACTATCATACCTCATGAATCACTAGTTGAACCAGTGAGCTTGGTCATTTCCATTTTGCTTATCATTCTTAGGGCTGGCACTTCCCCTATGTTGCAGAAACCGGTGACTGCATGAATTGCCTAAGGTGTGATATCATGCACCCTCTCTAGGTACATCTTGTCACCATGGACTTTGCTCAAGATGATCCTGATGTGATCCGCTATGAAGTCTTCCAGAAAATATACTGCATTATGGAGTTTCTTCTTCTCTAAGATATTGAACTCTAGTTTGATCTTTTTGTCCTTGCCACAAAATAGACCTAACTGAGTATGAATAGCTAAAGACCCTAGGTCTTCTATTTTGCAATCAATATAATCAAAAATTCCTTCTTCGACTATGACTCCAGTCGGAACTTGTGACAAAGCATTATATTTAGACTTCCTCTGAATAAAACTTTCTGACTCAATTGATGTACTCAAACTAGTATGACATGCGGAAGCCATTGAAGAGCATTTCAAGAACACGAAAAATACCTTTCAAATGCGAATTTAGGGCTTCCTGATTCTGCTTCACTTCACTCTTTGTTGGATGCCAAATCACCACTTTGTGTTCTCTACTATCGCTTGCAAATTGGATTTGAATCTCTTTCAAGGTTATTCAATTTCTTGAAATCTAAGCTCAAATTGCCTTTTCTTCGCTCTGCACTTGAAAACTTTTCTTCGCTTGAAAATAGATAGTGAGAAATGATTTGAAAAATGCATTTTACATGTCTCTCACCTACCATCATTAATGCTCCTCTATTAGGGCATAAACCCTAATTTGCTTTTTTACCATTTCTGGTCTTCTGCCAAGTGATAGGTATCGCATACTGGTTAAGGTCTTTTACCAGTGTCAACCAGGGGTTCAAAATCATTTCACCATTTGCTCCCCCTAAGCCTTTAAGGCTTAGTTTGTCGGTTCTGATATTTCCACACTAGGCGCAGAAACTGGTTCCTCTTCCGACATTATTGATTTCTTCCTCCATGTTTTCTTCATGTCCCCTTGAACTTTTTCAACATTGATTTTTCCTTCCTGAGTGACTGGTATATCATCAGATATACTTTTTCTGCTTCTACAAAATCTTGCAATGTGACCCGATTTGTTGCAGTGATAGCAAACAAGTCCAGGTGCTCTCCAAGGTCCATTGTACATGTTTCCATTCTCCCTTCTACATGTTGCAATAGTGTGACCATGACCATGATAGATCATATAACTTTCTCTCCATCCAGTTGCCACTTGATGGCCACCGCTTCTTGACTAATGATTGAAAACATTAAACTGGTTGTGGTTCCAGTTCATAAAAGATTCAGGACCAGTTCCTTGGGTCCTCTGAAGATATCTTCCAGTGTTATCCATTATAGACCTACATTAAAATGCTCTATGCCCAAACTTGTTGCATGCATAACAATGACCATTGAACTTATTGGATCTAGGTACATTGTTGATAAAATAAGGAAAATTATTGTAGGCTTTGCTCCTACATACATTGGCAGTGTGTCCTTCTTTAAGATAGTTAAAGCAAACAGGTTTGAATTTTTGCTTACCTTTTCCTTTGAGTGTCGGTTGCTTCTTCGATGCTTCAGCATTTGTTCCTAAGGATTCTCCTTCCTCATGTCCAGAAAAACCAAGACCATTGGTATTCTTGGCCAGTCTAGATGACTCAAGCCTTTGCTCTAGCTTGATAGTACTTTTGCCAAACTTAGCAAGTATTTCCTTTGACTCAAAGAGTTCTTTGGAAATAGCAGTGTTTGTCTCCATTAGACTAGCATTTTCTGAGATGGCTATGTTTAGTTCTCCTTGCATGTCTTCTTTTTCCATTCTGCTCTCATGAAGGCGAGCAGTCAGTGCACTGATCTCTTGTTTCAACTTGGAGATATCATGATCTCTATCTTTTATCCGATCTTCATCTTTTCTCCAGTTCTCAAGCTCTTGACTAAACCTAATAGTCAGTCCTTCCAACTCCTTTCTCATATTGGAGTTTGAATCATTCAATTTATTTACTTCAGCAATCATGGCTTCCATGTTAGCTTCATCTTTAGAACTACTTTTAGATAGTTACATTAGCTTTTCTACATGTTCTCTCCTTTTTGCTTGAGATGCCTTGTATTTGACCATACGACCATCATAGGCTTGCTCAGACTTAGTGAGCTGTTGAGTAAGCTCCCTCATGGTGTATTCCCCCATATCTCTTTCCAAGTGGTTAAACTTATAGAAAGGTAGGCTCTGATACCAATTGATGAATACTAAGAGGGGGGGGGGGGTGAATTAGTATGCCAAAAATCACTGCACTAAAATACTTACACAGTCTAAAGATAAACCGGTAAAGCAGTCTAATAGTCAAACTAGTTACTACACATGCAAACCAAAAAGTGAATAAAGCATTCACCCACAAAAGCAATACAACCATAACACAAGATATTTGATGTGGAAACCCAACTGGGAAAAACCATGGTGAGATGGAACTCACAAGTCACTATCTGTAGAATAGAAACTAGACCGGTTAAGGTCAGACTAGTTAAGGTCTTACAATGTTCTTCACCAGAATAGATCTTGTTAGGAATCTCAGTCTCTATTAGGAGATAAGTTCGATTAAAGACTACCTTGTTAGAGGATTTTAGATTCACATGTGTGAACCACCTTGTTAGAGGATTTTACAAAGGCTTTGAGGCCTACCCAGTTAAGGGCTATAGACTTGTCAAAGATGTGGGTAATCAACAAGTGTTTGATCTATCTAATAGCACAAACTGCTTGGTTAGATCCAGTATTGCTCACAACTAATGCATTCCAACATTACTTCAGTCTTCTCTCTCTCTCTCATAGTTACAACTTGATCTTCTCAGATAAGATCATTTTCAACTTCCACCTTAAACCCTAGCTTGACATTAACCCTTTCAGCAACAACTTAAAACCCTAGACATGATGTCCTTTTAAAGGAATCTGATTTCATGTCGGTCAAATAGGATTACATTACAATTTCCTAGGTTCAATGAATCTAGACATACTCAGTAACATGACACAAGAAGCACCATCAATGTGTCGGCACCGTCAAACAATCGGTGGATTGGTAACTCATCACAAAATGTTACTGGTTCATACAAAATACCAGTTGTTGGTTTGACAAAAATGAAGACTAGTAAGAATGTGTTGTGCCGCTTTGCTCCCTCATACCGCTTGGAATCTATGAACCGCTTGGGGTCGACATGCCGCTTCAGACCGGGAAACACATTCTGCAAAGTTACCACTAGTCTAAAGACTAGTATACAACATACCGGTTGGAACAAATACTGGTTGAGCACAAGCTCATACATATAAAGGGGATCTCAGTACAAGTGTGTGTCCATCAATGACAATCACAACATAAACAATAGAAATGCCAACATGTACAACAAAACATTCCCAAATGACAACTTATTAGACCTCGCATGACAAAATGGTCTTTTTCTAAATGTGTTGTACGACACTCGTACGACACAAGGGTAGGGTCCAAATGAAAAATCTAATTAGCCTTCAAATGACAAAATAAAACTTAACAGTTACTCGTATGAGACAGGATCCTGCCTCGCATGATAAAAAGTGAAAACCGACTTTCAATATGCCAAAAACTTGAAAAATTCAACAAAAAATTCAAAATTGAAAACATGAAGAGGCTTAAGATCGATCACTTACTACTGGCTCATAGTTTTGAGGTCTATTATGACATCTTTGGTGCTCGAATCGATGCTGATGAGTAGGGACCACCATTTTTCTTGCAGAAGGCTTTTTGAATTTTCAAACTTGGAAGGTTAAAATGATTTGAGGATGACACATTTGTCCATATATAGCCAAAACCCCAATTTTTCAACTTGCTCTGATGGACATGAAAATTGTACCCTTAACTAAATCGATCGTTCTAGTTCCATTTTTGGGATTGAAATTCGGGATCATTCTACTAGTCAATTTTGCAAATTTGGACCACTTAGTGCATTTTCAACAACTACTCAAAATTTCTTCAAATCGCACTCAATTTCTCAAGAATCAACGCTGAATCTCAACTCAATATCAATTCTACAAAACAACACCACTCACAATTTCTTCAAATTGCACTCAAATACTAAATCTTGAAAAATTCCTCATAATCAATTTGTGCTCAAATAACTTATCATTGCCAACAATTGCCTATCATCATGTACCCTCCCTATCTTTCAATTTCGCTCGCGAGGGGGCATACAAGTGACCTCAGAACCTCACATCTTCAAAGTCGAGAGAATTTTCAATTCCTCAATACCTCACATCTTCAAAGTCAAGAAAATTTTCAAATTTTTACCAAAAGTCAAGTAAATCTTTTCAACTAAAGAAAATCAATTGCTAGGGGCACATCAGTTTCATCACTTCAAATCAAGCTGATATTTGTCTTCGTTTGAATCAATCTCTTAATGTTAATTAGTTTCATCACTTTTCATCAAGCTGATTATTCATTTAAACTCAATCAAAAGTTTAAAGAGTATCTTTGATTACACGCTCAATCTAAGTAGGTGTACAACTTCATCGCATCGAATCAAGTTGGATAGTTCATATTTTTGCTCATCGTGTCTTGAACCATCAAGTTCAAGATCAATTTTATCTTCACTCACTGTGTCTAGTTCAATCAAGTTCTAGATCACTAAGATCCTCTTCTTGATCGATCGAGTTCAAGTTCGATATCTTTTGCTCTCTATCATTCCTCAGTTCAATCAAGTTTGGGATTGGTATCGCTTTAATCAACTTTGTTCAACTTCATTGCTTCAAATCAAGCTAAACACCTTGCTTTTCATCTATTTCGTGATCAATCAAGTTCAAAACTGGCATCTCCTAGACATCAACTATTCTTTGAACCAATGCATTGCTCACACATTAATTCAAAGAGGGGCAAACGTAATACCCCAAAAGTGGTCATCTAAACCATGGGCCCCTAAATCTCGACAACATCACCAAGGTCCTAACCAAAGGCAATTAAATCAACCTTGAGCACATAATTAATTCTCCAATTATCAAATATCACATGACAAAATCAATTACCCAATATTAATCAAATATTTATTTAATTAATTGAATCACTCCAAGAATATCATTTTGATCAATTATCCTATTTAATTTATTGAATATCCTAGCATATTTAATTAATTAATATAAATTTGCCATTAAATCATGCAAAAGGAATTAATTTATTACAAAAGAGGAATTAATTACAAAGCAGGAGTTGAAAATAAAACAAAACAAAAAGAATTGAATTGAGAGAGAAATCAAACTTGAGATATTACCTCTTGTTCTAAATTAAGAACTTGAAATCAGAAAAACAAATAAAAAGTAATTAATTGAAAAATTGAATTAAAACTCAAAGCTTTTCAGAAAAAAGAAGTTCAGTTGCATTGAAAAGACCTTTTCTTCAATAAATCAAAGAATTGTATGGAATTATCTATTTTTATCACATATGCATGGAATTAATTAAATCTTATTATTTCCAATGCAACTTGGACTTCTTATCCAAATGCATTTCAATTAAAACTATAATTGGAATCTATCTCAAGGTTAACTGAACTTGATTTCTCAATTATTTCAATTAATCCTAAATTGTGCTTTTTCTTGATCTCTTGAGAATTATCTATAAATATAGCCCCCAACTCTCATTTAACCCTACCCCAGAGAATTTTGAGAACATGCTTGGAGATTATTATCACGCTAATTTCGCTCTAGAGTCATCGAGATATTGTATCTTTTCTTGATTATTGCTTGAATTACTCATCCATCTTACATCCATTTTAGCTTAATATCATGCTCATATAGATTAAATCCTTCGTCGTGGTGTATTCTAGTCACTGGTATTGCTTATAAAAATTTGAGAGCAATATTATACTCGCATCTTTTAGAAGGCAATTAGTTGCTTTGTAATGGTTTATTTATTCATGCTTATATTTTACTAACCATACATGTAATGACTTAATTGAAGTGTTGTGCCTACAGCTATCAGACTTATACCACTTTTCACACACACAACTATAGTCAACAATAGCTTTATCGAGTTTCTTATCATTTGACCAGGACACAATTAGGATTTTGTCTGTAGAAAATGCTACCAGACATTTTGTTATACAATTACAAGAATATAAAGCATTGAGTCAAAAAAAAATGGTGATAAGAAAATAACTTAACTCGACTTGAAACCTTCTGTTGTCCCAACTTAAAAGGTTTTTCTTAATTAGTTGTAACTACTAACTGTTCATGCTTAAAATCTAAAAAACCTCAACATTAGTAGGAAAAAATACCCAAATGCTTGAAAACATAAATTTGAACACCAAAGTAGTCTTTGCGCTGCTGCTACAAAAGAAAAATTTCTATTAACAAATGTATAGAAAAATGTAACTACACTTCTAGTCATAGCAACGAGGCTTACCTTACACCCGATGCAACATAAACAATCAAATGAAAGGAAGCATGAGAAACTTCTTGAGTTTGAGTTCAAAACAATATACTATGGAGAGTTGAAGTAGAAGAGGGACTGTCACATATAGATCACACTTTTGCATCAATCTTCGAGGATGAACCAACAACTCCATCTTGCACAAAGATTTTTGGGATAGATGAAAGATGACTGGTGACCTGAATGATTAAAATACTAAAATTTAATAATCTAAGCAACTGATTGGCAATACATGGATTGATAATTTAACTACCACACCATCACTGCACTCAATCTACATAAGGTTTACTCTACAAAAATAATAAAGGTGAATATCGTTATAAGGGAATGAATTATTGATTTTTTGTGTTTTGAGTCTATGTTTTTAGTTTTTTGAAGGTTCAAGGGGCCAATAGCAATGGAAGGGACTACAACATGGGTGAGTTTCACCACATAGTTGAAAGAAATCAGTAAAGAAGTGCAAGTAAGACACCAAGATCTAAGATCAAAGCCTATATACCATTCTTTGGGTTCTAAAACCCATTCAGACAATGAGGATTACAAGAAAGAGGAGACTATGTTGTGTATTGATTCTATTCTTTCGGATGATCTATTGGAAAGAATTATTTCATTTTTGCCCATTGCAAGTGTTTTCTGAGAAGGAATAGTTTGTAAGAGATGGAGATCCATCACACTTTTAGAGAAGTTCCTATGGAAGTGCTACAAAATGCCTGCACAAAAACCTTGGTACTTCATGTTTATGAATTTAGAAGATCCCTCTGGGTTTGCATTTGATCCTATATTGAAAAAATGATATAATTTTAGTCTCCCATGCATAGATACATCAAGTTGGATTGTGGCATCATCATTTGGGCTGGTTTGTTTCATGGACAATACCAACAGGTATCATGTCTATGTTTGTAATCCTATCACCAAGAACTAGTTGAGGTTGCCTCAACCTCCAAAACCAAGAGTTTTATACTATAGTTCTCTAGCCATCACTATGAACAAGTATACTAATACCTATATTATTATCATGGCAAGATCCAAGCAAGTTCCTCATGACTACTTGCAGTGGAATCTCTCAATTGATGTTTATGATTCATTGGATGGGGTATGGGATGGGGTATGGAATAATTCTATTAGTCAAGTGTTGCATGGATAGAGAGGTGGTGATGAAGCAGTGATTTGTAATGGAATTTTGTATTGCTTAATTTATTCCACTTCCATGGTGGGCAACTCAGAAAATAGACATGGACTGATAATTTATGACACTTCCAATGCCTTGTTACAAGTTTTTCCAATCTCCATACCTTTCTCTCTTACTTTTGACCGCTTGATGAATCTCAAGGAGTGGTTAGTGATGGTGGGTGGTATTGGTAGGGTTGATAGGGATAAAAATAATCATTAGTATATTGAAGAGATGCAATCTGCTGGGGAGAGACACGGTTAGGGAAAGAGGGAAAGACATGTCTCTTACACATTCAAGAGATGTAACCATTTGATTTGCAAGGTATAAGTGGTACATTGATTACACTTCATCAATCATTGAATTGGTATTTTATTCTTTTTTGTATTCAGATTGGATAAGCTCTATTGAGCATTTTTTCCTTTGGCATATTCAGGTTGCATAGTTCGAAGGTGATATTCAGAATCGACACTAAAAACTTTGCATATTTCTCAGGTTTAAATCAGAAACAACAATCATCCTACATAATTATAGGTTTAAGGGGAACATTCTGAGAACATTACTCTTCCCATATCAGACACAACATTATAGTAATATTTCTATCTTTGGAAGAAAGTCCATTGCACATATCTCATCAATACATAAGGAAAAACAAAGATCCCAATAACTAGCAGATTGGAACATCTGAGTTGTTACATAAATCCTCATGTATACGTCAAAAAAATCATAAGAGATTGACAACCTTAACTAATCAGAAATTGCACACATTGAAATTGCCATAGGCAACTTCATCTCTTTATCTATTGCATGAGCAAATCGTCATAATTGGAACAATTGGATCATCAATCTGGCTAGTAATTGGAGCATATATTATTGAGCATACATCATATTTATTAGAGATAGCCACTATTCACTTGTCATAATCATATCAAGGAGGCTAACATCATTATTATTATTTTATAAGATCAACTTTACATACTTGAACGATAATCTTACCATTGTGCACCAAGCAGTGGTATATAGAACAAGTCATCTTGTATACATTTAATTGATTGAATCAGAGATAACAGTGATAGTGTCTCATATATTACATCTTTTGCATAACATAAACATTATAAGTGGTATCATAGAGTAACATTATTTGAAATTTTAAGGAAAGAAGTCTCTTGCAATTGATTGATTTAGTTATTGTTCCCTAATTCATAAAGAATAACACAAGGGGAAACTACAACTTACTTCTTGGTGTAGGAGCACCCTTCAAAGGGCTCCCACCATTTGATTTTGATTGTGTTCTTGCTTCTTTAAGAAGCCATTGTATATACAATAAGAGCCATGTGCTCATTGGCCTTAGTTTAGGTCCTTGTTGAGGTCCTAGGGTCATAAGTCAAAGATGAGTTTTTCTTGAAAGTAGAGGGTATGTGTGCCTTTGAGGTGTTTAGGGTCCTTCTTAGCATGGTGTTGTCCTTAGGATAGCCCAATGTGGGCCTAGGAGTCAAGAAAAGCAACATTGAGAAAGTTGCTCAAAAGTTCCAAAAGTTGCATGACAACTTTTCAAAGTTGTCAAGCAACTTTTCCACCTAGTGGTCAAAATATTTAGTGTAGTGTGGAAAACCCTAATATGGGCACACAAACCAAGGAAAGGGTACTATATGTAGTTTCAAACCCTAAGATAATGGGTTGGATGTAATTTGTTGTATGGCCCAAGCAAAGTGACTTGACTGTGACTGCAATTTTAGTTACCAGTCGGCACAAATGGAGTAAGACAAGATCATTAATGAATTGATTTTCAAGCAAAACTATGTTGAGTGTCTTGTATGGTGTATTTACATCCATTGTGAGCTTTTAGATTAGATTTTTTTTTGAAGGTTGTGTGTGTTTGCAAATATTTTGTAAACTTGCTTCTCACTGTCCAGTTTTGGATTGGTTTGTGTCAATGGGTTCATAACTCCATTCCCCATTGTGGAATCACCATGAAACCATGGGGAATAGGAGTACAGACCCTATACAATACTTCAAAGCAAGAAGGACCCTTGAAGATGCAGGGAGTCCATCTAAAGACCCACTCCTAGGCAAGACTGGACAGTGCCTGGCTAGGAAGGGTTAAGTTGCAGAGGTCTTGGAGAGAAAGGAAGGACAAAGGAGGAGGCACCCTTTAGAGGAGTTGTAGAGGGGTGAATGGAGCACAATTGGTGAGAAGGAGGAGCTTCCACCAATCCAGACAAGGTGGTGAAGTCAACAAACCAACACTATGACCCTGGCAGGCCTAAAAACCCTCTTTAAAACCCTTAAAAACCTTAAAATCCACTTAGGACAGTGTACGGACACTTGGAGGCCCAAAACTAGAAAAATGCTTGAGCCCTTGCCAAATGAATAGTAGGTCTTTTAGGAAGTTTCACAAGCATGTGCATCATTTGCAAGAGGGAGCCCTAAAAGTCCGGATAGGAGGCCTAATTGGGCACATTCCTTGTAGCCCAATTTTGTATGAAAAAGACAAAAATGGTGAAATCGGTAAGGAGTTGGATGTTGGAAACCTCTTGGGGGCATATGAGTGGGTGGAAAATCATGTCTTAGACCTATCTTAACCTTTCTAGGACCCAAGAAGGTGAGGTACAAGCTAAACCCTTATTATCCCAAGTAAGGGTTCTTGAATCTCATGAGTAGGTGAGACCTTAGGAGTAGTTTTTCAAGTTGTTGGTGGGTGGATTGGGAAAGGTTAGGGGATTCCACAAGCAGGGGGAGTCCTAGAGACCCTAGGGTGTGGTTAGAACACCTAGTGATCCAAGGAAAGGATCTAAGAGTATAGGCTAGGCTAGTCTATCCCAAACTCCATCCCATTAGATTGGTATCAGAGCAAGTTAAAGATTTGGTGGACCGTGCATGTCTCTATATACTAAAGAATCAGTAGGGGAGAGTGGAATGGTCACTAATGTAGAGCTGGTTAGGGAGGTAGAAGAGAAGGAGAAGAATAGACTTCTTGAAGAAGCTATGAGCGAGATAAGGGATAAGCTGCAAGAAGTGGTGGATCGGAGGACACAAGGACCTTGGGGTGAAGATACCAAGGATAAAGGCAAGAAAACTATAGACATAGATGACATTATACCTGAACTAGATCCCTTGTTCAATGAAGAACCTTTTGTAAATGCTATTAAGTCTTTGAACACCAAATCTTTTAAAGGATTGCCACATTTCAGTGGAAGGATGGACATTGATACTGTCATGGAATGGATTGAGGGTATGGAGAACCACTTTGAGTGTGAGGGAGTGATAGAAGCTCAAAAGGTTAAGGTTTCCAAATCAAGACTAAGGGGAGCAACTTTGACATGGTGGAAGTATCTACAAGAAGAGAGAGTTAGCATTGGGAAGCTACCTATTGCCAATTGGAAGGCCATGGTGAGTAAGATCAAGGAGAACCACTTACCAGAGGATTATGAAGTCCAACTTCATAAGAAGAGATAGGGATTGAAGCAAAAAGACCTTGATGTGACCTCCTACATAAAATAATTTCAAAAGCTTTATCTTAGATCCAAAGTCCAAGAAGATGAATCTATCAAGGTGGCTAGGTATCTAAGCAGCCTAAAGTGGAACATTCAAGAGGAGATAAGCCTATGGACTCCTACCACTATCCAAAAATGTCATCAACTTTCTGCCAAGGTGGAAGAGAGGAACAAAAGAAAAGGATACTCTAATAGCAGGGGTAGAGGCAGAGGTAGAGAACAAATGAATCACCGAGGTGGTTACCAAAGCAAGGCAAATGAGCAAAGGAACCAAGGAGAAGCCAAGTTGACTGAGCATAGCAGTGACGCCAATCTCAGAGGGGGCCATTCTAGAGGAAGAGGTGCACAAGGTGGTCCAAGTAGGGGTAGAGGTACCAGTAGGGGTAAATCCTACTTTGCAACTATGAAATGTTACAATTGTGGTCAATTGGGACACCCAACCTATAGATGCCCTGACAAGCCTACAACATCAAATAGTGGAAAGAGGGTTACTTATGCACATGAAGACACATCAAGTAGCAAGACACATAAGGTGGACCATATTGAATCAGAGATTGGAGAAAATCTAATGTTCAATAGGGTCTTGATAAGATAGCCGGTTAAGAATGAACCTAAGCATAGGAGAGCATTGTTTAGGGTGAGATGTAAGATCTTTGGTAAAGTTTGCAAGGTGATAGTTGATTCAGGGTCAACTGATAACATAATATCAGAGGAGGCAACTAAGAAGGTGAAACTCACAAGGATACCCCACACTAACCCTCACAAGGTGACATGGTTGAATCAAGAGCAAATTGTGCTAGTCAATGAACAGACTTGGGTAGAGTTCTATATTGGAGGATACAAGGATAAGATCCTTTGTGATGTGTTACCCATGGATGCTTGTCACCTATTTCTAGGTAGACCCTAGCAATTTGATAGGAAGGTGATCTATGATGGAGAGGAGAACTCCATTTCCTTCAAGAAGGACAACAAAACCTTTAAGATTCAGCCTTTGACAAAGAATGAAGAGGGAACCTCAAGAACACCTAGTGTCTTATTGGCTACTGGTAAAGAGTTCTTACACTTGATACATGAGGAGGAAAAAATGAGGTGTGCCATCTTTGTGAAGCCAAAGGAGGAGGAAGACAAGTTGTAGGTAGAGGTACCCAAGGAGGTGAAGCAAATGTTACAAGAGTATAAGGACATAGTGAGTGATGGAGCACCTGCAACACTCCCACCAAGAATGTCTATAAGCCATCAAATAGACTTTGTTCCCAGTGAATCCCTACCTAATAAAGCTACATATAAGCTCACACCTGACCAAAACAAGGAGGTGGCAAGGCAAGTGTAGGAGTTGTTGGAACAAGGATTGATCAAGAAGAGCATCAGCCCATGTGCAGTCCCGGTAGTGCTAGCATCAAAGAAGGGAGGCAAGTGGAGACTTTGAATTGATTCAAGGGCAATCAATAGGATCACCATAAGGTATAGGTTTCCTATTCCTATAATAGAGGATTTGATGGAGTGTTTAGGAGGTGCTATGTATTTTACCAAGTTGGACCTTAAAAGTGGTTATCACCAAATTAGAATTAAGGAGGGTGATGAGTGGAAGACCACTGTCAAGACCACAGAAGGGTTGTATGAATGGCTTGTGATGCCATTTGGACTCTCCAATTCCCCAAGCACCTTCATGAGGTTGATGAATGAGGTGTTAAAGGACTTCATAGGTAGGTTTGTGGTGGTGTACCTAGATGACATTCTCATCTATAGCAGAACCAAAGAGGAGCACCTTGACCATTTGAGGTTAGTCTTAGAGAGGTTGCATGAAGAGAAGTTATCAATCAACCTAGAGAAGTGTGACTTCTTGAAGCAAGAGCTAGTCTACTTGGGATTTGTGGTGTCTAAGGGAACCTTGAAGATGGATCCAAGCAAAGTGGAGCCAATCTTGAATTGGCCTACCCCTAGAAGAGGGATTGAAGTTAGGAGTTTCCATGGTTTAGTCCAATTCTATAGAAAGTTTGTGAGGAACTTCAATGGCATATGTGCACCAGTCCTTGACACTATAAAGGGAGGCCTTAAAACTAAGTTCAAATGGACTGAGAAGGTTGATAAAGCATTCCAATTATTGAAGCAAGAAGTAGCCATAAAACCTATAGTACTCCTACCTTCTTTTGAGAAGCTATTCACATTGAAGTGTGATGCAAGTGGAATTGTAGTAGGGGGTGTATTGAGTCAAGAGGGAAGACCTATGGCATTTTTCAATGAGAAGCTCAATGAAGCAAAGAAGAAGTACTTAGCCTATGACCTAGAGTTGTATGCATTAGTTCAATCTCTCAAAAAGTGGAGACATTACCTACTCCCTAAGGAATTTGTGGTGTTCACAGATAACCAGGCTTTGAGTTACATTAATGCTTAAGAGAAGCTTAGCAATAGACATTTGAAATGGATGGAATACCTCCAATCCTTCACCTTCACCATCAAGCATAAAAAAGGGCAACTCAACAAGGTGGCAGATGCTTTAAGTAGGAAGTTGTTGACAGTTCAAGAGTTATAGTTGCAGAGCATAGGAATAGAAGGTTTCAAGGACCTCTATGAAGGAGATGAAGACTTCTCATCAGCATACAGGGTTTGCAAGGAGTTTGAGAATCATTTTCATGGTGAGTATGTAGATTACACTCTCCAAAATGGTCTCTTGTTCAAAGGTAATTAGTTATGTGTACCTAGAGGATCCATGAGGGAAAACCTCATCCAAAAAAAACACAATGGTAGTTTAAGTGGACACTTTGGGGTCAACAAAACCTTGGATTTAGTACAGTGGTACTACCATTGGCCCAAGTTGCTAAGAGATGTGAAAAGGTATGTGGAGCAATGTGGTGTGTGTCAAAGGGCAAAAGGAGGATCAAGTAATGCATATCTCTATCAACCATTACTGGTCCCTAATAGGCCTTAGGAATGTATAAGCATGGACTTTGTAGTAGGACTCCCCAAGATAAAGACAAGAGTGGATAGCATCTATGTGGTAGTAGATAGATTTTCCAAGATGAGTCATTTCGTTCCATGTAGGACTACACATGATGCTAGCTATATTGCACATCTTTTCTTTAAGGATATTGTAAGGATTCATGGACTTCCTTTAAGAATTTTTTCAAATAGGGACAACAAGTTCATGGGCCATTTTCGGCAAACATTATGGAGGAGACTTGGAACTAATCTCTCATTTAGCTCAGCTTACCATCCACAAACTGATGGTCAAACTGAAGTCATTAATAGGGTGTTATGAAATTTGTTGAGGTGTTTAACCAAGGAGTACGGGCAGACATGGGATCTAATCATCCCTCAAGTAGAGTATGCATATAATGACAGTGTAAATAGGACCATTGGAAGAAGTCCAAG
Source organism: Cryptomeria japonica (assembly GCF_030272615.1). Taxonomy (NCBI): domain Eukaryota; kingdom Viridiplantae; phylum Streptophyta; class Pinopsida; order Cupressales; family Cupressaceae; genus Cryptomeria; species Cryptomeria japonica. Next base: position 357,560,492 of record NC_081405.1, on the reverse strand, counting down.
GGGAGTGTGTGAACTTAGGGAACTTGGTCCCATGGAAATGAAGAGTGGGCAAGTAGAGGAATTCACTCAAACCATCAAGGAAGTCCAAGAGTGGGTTAAGAAAGCCATCCTTGAATCCACTAAAAAACTGAAGGCCAAAATGGATGAGAAAAGGAGAGAGGTCTAGGTCAAGGTGGGTGACTATGTGATGGTCCATTTGAGCAAAGCTAGGATGCAAAGTGGTAAGCCTACCAAACTGCAAATGAAGAGGGTAGGACCTTGTAGAATTCTATTAAAATGTGGTGAGAACGCCTACAAGGTTGATCTTCCTTTAGGCTTAGCCATTTCACCAGTCTTCAATGTTGTTGATATGATCATGTACAAGGGTGAGATAGTAGGGCAGTCTGAGAATCAAGCTAAGGTACTACAAGACTTGGATGAGAATGCCTTACCTCAAGTGAAGTAGCCCATAGTACAGGAGATCTTGGAGACAAGGGTGAAGAAGTCTACTAGACACAAGGTCTACATGGAGCACTTGGTGAAATGGGCAGGTCAACCTGTGTCCGAAGCTACTTGGGTTGAGGAGAGCAAGTTCAAGATGCTTGGCATTGATCTAGCTCTTCTCACTCCTCTAATTCCTTAGTTTGTTGCAGAGGGGGAGTGCGGTGCAGGAGAACCCTTCAAAGGGCTCCCACCATTTGATTTTGATTGTGTTCTTGCTTATTTAAGAAGCCAATGTATATACAATAAGAGCCATGTGCTCATTAGTCTTAGTTTAGGTCCTAGTTGAGGTCCTAGGGTCATAAGTCAAAGATAAGTTTTTCTTGAACGTAGAGGGTATGTGTGCCTTTGAGGTGTTTAGGGTCCTTCTTATCATGGTGGTGTCCTTAGGATAGCCCAATGTGGGCCTAGGAGTCAAGAAAAGCAACATTGAGAAAGTTGCTCAAAAGTTGCATGACAACTTTTCAAAGTTGTCAAGCAACTTTTCCACCTAGTGGTCAAAATCTTTAGTGTAGCATGGACAATCCTAATATGGGAACATAGACCAAGGAAAGGGTAGTATATGTAGTTGCAAACCCTAACATAATGGGTTGGATGTCAGTTGTTGTACGGCCCAGGCAAAGTGACTTGACTGTGACTACAATTTTAGTTACCAGTCGGCACAAATGGAGTAAGACAAGATCATTAATGGATTTATTTTCAAGAAAAACTATGTTGAGTGTCTTGTATGGTGTATTTACTTCCATTGTGAGCATTTAGATTAGGTTTTGTTCTGCAGGTTGTGTGTGTTTGTAAATATTTTGTAAACTTGCTTCTCACTATCCAGTTTTGGACTGGTTTGTGTCAATGGGTTCATAACTCCATTCCCCATTGTGGAATCACCATGAAACCATGGGGAATAGGAGTATAGACCTTGTACAATACTTCAAAGCAATCAAGGCCCTTGAAGATGAAGGGAGGCCATCTAAAGACCCACTCCTAGGCAAGACTGGATAGTGCCCGACTAGGAAGGGTTAAGTTGCAGAGGTCTTGGAGAGAAAGGAAGGATAGAGGAGGAGGCACCCTTTGGAGGAGTTGTAAAGGGGTGAATAGAGAACCATTGGTGAGAAGGAGGAGATTCCACCAATCTAGACAAGGTGGTGAAATCAACAAACCAACACTGTGACCCTGGCAGGCCTAAAAACCCTCTTTAAAACCCTTAAAAACCTTAAAATCCACTTAGGGCAGTGTACGGACACTTGGAGGCCCAAAACTAGAAAAATCCTTGAGCCCTTGCCAAATGAATAGCAGGTCTTTTAGGAAGTTTCACAATCATGTGCATCATTTGCAAGAGGGAGCCCTAAAAGTCCGGATAGGAGGCCTAATTGGGCACATTCCTTGTAGCCTTATTTTGTAGGAAAAAGACAAAAATGATGAAATTGGTAAGGAGTTGGATGTTGGAAATGTCTTGGGGGCACATGAGTGGGTGGAAAATTATGTCTTAGACCTGTCCTAACCTTGCTAGGACCCAAGAAGGTGTGGTACAAGCTAAACCCTTATTAGCCCAAGTAAGGGTTCTTGAATCTCATGAGTAGGTGAGACCTTAGGAGTAGTTTTCCAAGTTGTTGGTCGGTGGATTGGGCAAATTCAGGGGATTCCACAAGTAGGGGGAGTCCTAGAGACCCTAGGGTGTGGTTAGAACACCTAGTGATCCAAGGAAAGGATCCAAGAGCATAGGCTAGGCTAGTGTATCCCAAACCCCATCCCATCACTTCTTCAGATTTTAGGGGCACGAAAGTACATCCACAACTTACTTCTTCAGAGTTCAGTGGTAGGGAAGTACATCCGTCATTCGACCTCCTGCTTAACTCAGATGGACCTTCAGCTACTTTCCCTCCTTATATGTACCATATCTCCCTGCCATTAGATGATGACTGGTTGGTTGAAGCTCTAATGAAATCATTACATCTACCCTATATTATATATACATGCAGATGAAGAATATATGAACAGACATAGAAATACTAATATTATATTTTGTATTAATGATCCAGCCAAAACATCATGTATCACAAATTATATTTATATAGAAGATATCTAGGCTACTGGGTAAAATGTTTATGTGAGCCTAAAGGTTCTTCCAAATGTTTATGGTTGTGCTTCTTTGAAGGTGATTACTCATTATGGTTGTGTGTCATATCTTGAAAGTTACAAACTACAATTATTAATATAATATTATTCATTTACAAACTCTTGAATATCTATTTGTAGGTTTTTAGTGGGAAAATTGGTGTGGAAATACCCCAAATCTCCTAAAGCTAACCTTCTTAATTTTGTCTCAACCTTGCAGTGCTTCTAACCATGAGAACAACTATAGTTTGTTTGACATAATTCATGTGAATAATTATAACAAGTTGAGTCAACAGGTTCAATGACCTAGTTTTTGTGCAATACAACCTTTGGCTTCACACAAGAAAGGTCTTGAATCCTTAGAGTTTGAAGAGAAAGCAAAGAAAGGGATCTTTTGAAGCCACAAAGAGTAGTTCTTGAGTTTGTGTACTATGGAAAGGTAATGCCAGTTATTTCATAAGGACTGTGGCAGGCTAGAGTAGTGGACGGATCAAAGAAGGAAATCAAAATAAATTCTTAGAGGGATTTGTTGGGATCAAAGAGTGGAGTTTTTTTCTTATCTTTGAATCATGAATGGTTAACTCCCTCTCAATGCTTGTATGATATTAAGATTTAATCCAAGATTTGTATGATGAAAATGAAAAAAAAGTGTAGTGCTTCCAAGGTTTTGCCATCATAATCATGATCTTTGTTGCACTATTTATGAGGGAATGTGAATGAATGTAAAATTTTGTAGTTTGCTTTACTTTAGGATTTGTGTGTGTCCACATGTGCATGGTATCCCATGTATGATATAATACAATAGCTAGTAAGTTGTATTCTCCAACTGTCATTCAATGGTAAGGACTACAGACTGCAACTAGCTTTGCCAAAGCCTGTGAATTGAAATACAAAGGATACATGTAATTAAAATGATGAATATATTAATTATATGAATCACCAAATTTTATTTTGCTTTTTCCTAAGATCATTTTAACCATAATAGAGTGGTCAAAAAGGTCCCATGCTAAAGCCATAAGTGCAAGGATCAAATATCCAAGAAGGTTGATTATAGAAAGGTGGATGACAATCCATTGATAAGATAGTGAAGAGGACTACAATGGAAGTAGTGCTTATACACATTCAAAAGTCATAGAAACACAATGATTCTATTCATTGTGAAAGTATAACTTAATGATGGTATGGGCATTTACACCAAGAAATGTCTTAGACCTACAAAAATACCACAACAAAATGTAGTCCATAGATATCCCTAGCAAAAGTTCAATAATGCTAGTGATTAAGTGCACATGTCAACCATACTATTGTCACTAAATAAAAACACAAACAAATGAATTTTAAATCACCCAAGTTCATTGCAACAACTCATATATTTCACTGTCACAAGACAACAAACGTATGACTTAACTATGATGGTAGTGACTTGAAGTATATTGAAGACAATAAATACATATAGTTGTTGGTGTGACTATTTATTAAATAAATCATAATTTATTCAAAGTAAATAATTTAGATGAGAAGCAAATAATCTCATTCCATTAAGAAGCAATTGAATTGGACAAGGCAACACTCCCATATTAAGACAAATAATAAAAAGTCTAATCACCCAAAAATATACACAACAATAGATGGCATAGACTAGTTTCCTAAACAAAGAATGGTGATTTTATAATCGAAAGGTAGCACATTTTTTTTCCTTGAGATATGTAGTGACTATACTCCAACCACTCATTCAATAAGATACTCCAATTGTGCACAATTTTAATCAACATAATTCTACTCTGAAGACATATATATGTATAATTTTGGTATCATCAATTACAAAATCTATGAGATCAAATAAGAGTAGATAAGAAATGAATTCCAACTAATATGGTGTATATGATTTTAGTGACAGGCTTGTTTACACCACAATTATTTCTTTCTATAGCTTATACACAAGGCTTACTACTACAATATTCTACCTCTTACAAAATACATTGTATATAATTGATAGAATACACATTTCTACATTTTATAGAATAAATCTTGTTGGATTAGCACAAATCCCAATCACAGGGCACTATTCTTATCAACTTTGGCATGCCATTTACTATTTATTGGTATAATCATTAATACCTTGAAAGCAAAAATGTGCATGCAAGTTTTGAGAAAATAATCCAAGAAAACAATCCATGAAATACAAAAGTGCCCCACTATTGATTTTAGACTGTTTAATGAACTTTCTATTAAAGGATAAGGATAGCTTAATGCAATTTTAGTAGCTTTGTATGGAAATAACTCCACAGTTTCAACCTCTCAAAATAAGGAGAAAAGAGCAATTTAGAGTGGTTTGTATCAATTTTGTTCCTAAAATGAGTTTGATCTGCACCATACATTTTTTAGAGGGTCAAACATGCATTATTGTAAAAGAGTCAGGTTATATGATTGATTTACATTAAAATTGTGGCATCTCATATTTTTATTCATTAATTAATTTAGTATATTGCTCAGAAAGTTTAATGGTTGTTTCAATTTATTTTTTGTCATGTAGATAGTTGCTAGTTTATGAGCCTAAAGTTAGTTAAATAATTCTAGCTTAATACCATATTTCTAGAATCATAAAAATTCAATGGAAATGCCAATGAGATCTAACAAATAGATTACCAACACAAGTGACTTTTGAGAAAGCCATAATGCAAAAAACATCAACATACAAAGCCTTCTAAATTTATTAATAATAGGTGAAAGCTATAAAAGAACATAGACACTTAAGAGGGTAGTCAAATCACATAGATACTATATATTTAAGAGGGTAGCCAAATCACATAAGTTGTTAATATCAAATCATAGAGTAGCAAAATTTTAGGAGGCAATTAATTTGGATAGGGGTTTGTGTCGTGCTCTGTGAAGTGTACATGTATCTGCAAATATAATGCACTCAATAAATCATTACAAGCATGGTTAGAAGATTTAAATCAAAGAAAGACAAAACCATAGCTAATCGACTTATTGCCTCCTAGCAAATGTGAGTATGAAAAATGCTCTCAGATCTTATTATGCATATTCTAGTGACTTGACTACACTTAGATGGAGGATTTGAATGATGAAAATGCATGATCTTAGCAAGAATAACATGATTAAGCTACATGAATAATTGATCTAGCATGATTAAGCTAAGATTTAAGCTAAAATTGAGCATGATAACATTACTAAAACTGATAAACTATAAGCTAGATGTCTATAATAAGAATGCTTGAGCTAAGAATGAGATGGATCAAATGATATGCAAGATTGATATGAAATTGGTACATGAAATTGAATTGGGACCCATATTGCTCCAAAATGAGGTCTATTTATAGAATTTTCCAAGGCTAGGGGTGATGTGGCAAGAACCAATAGTCAAGATTGATCTGAAGATATCAAAGGTTAAATTGGAGGAGGATGGCAAAGGGGGTTGGCTTAAAGGGAACATCTGTCATCTCTATGGTGACAAGTGTCAAGAGGCTTCTAGAAGGAGTTAGATGAAAGGGAACACTTAGTGACAAGTGTCACAAAGGTTCTAGAAGATGTTGGATGAAAAGGGACATGGTGGTAGGTAGAATGGGTTAGGTTTAGGAATGGTTAGGTTTAGGAGTGGTATAAGTTAGGAGAATTTGAATTTAAAAATTCAAATAAGATAATTAATCTCAACAACTCATGATTTTGATTTGTTTTAATTAATTAGGGGATTAGAAGAAATGAATTTGGATGGAGGGAATTAATTAATTTGAATTAATTAATTAAAGGGGTGAAATGAACCTATTTAATAAATCCATGGATTTATTAATAAGTAGATGAAAAGGGAAATTTAATCAAATTACTTAGTGAATTCAAATAAATTGGGGAGGAGGATTAATTAAATAATTGCTTATTTAATTAATTATCTTCAGACCATTTTTAGGTGTATACATTTTGCCCCTCTTTGAAGCGAGGTGTGATGACACGTTGATTCAAAGAATAATCTCATTTTGATGATGGTATTGATTTGATAGGATGCCCCAGCTCTTGATTGCTAAATTTTGGTATGATGGTGTCCCCTCGAGAGATCTATTGAGATAATTGATCTTTGGAGTTTTTGCGAAATTGATATCCTGATAGATTTGATTTGATTTCCGCAACTATGGTTTGATGAAAGTGTGAGTTCTTTGATTGGCTTGATTGCTTAGATTGATAAGACTGAAAAATCTTGATTGATTAGATTCAGTCAGGTTTCAGGAAGGATTCATCCTATATAAGACATGATCAGAACTTCTAGTTTTAGGAAGGATACATCATGTATAAGACATGAATCATAATTGATTAGGTTTGTTTGATTGCTTTGATTTGATAAGGTTGATTAGATAAAGAATTGACATTTTATTGATATCAAGATGCAGAAATATTTGGATAAGCTGATTGTTGATTCTGTTGAGAGAGATAGCCTAAGATTTTTCACTAGGTTGATAATATCATGAGAGAGATGAGTCATCATTCTGATTGCGTATACACTTGTGATGATATTTGATGATTCCTACGATAGATTTAACCTTGAATAAAAGGAGCTTGTAAGATCCCATGCAAGAATGAAATGCAAGCTAAAATGCAAATGAAAATGCAATGGAATGCAAAGCTATGACCAGTCTAATCACTGGATTATTTTGCATTTTTGTCATCATTGAGCTTTTGAAATGTGGGAAGTGAGTGCAAACATCAATGGTATAATTAAACCATGATGACCTGAGCACTTCTTTCCTAGATTTTGATATAGCAAGTTAACACAAGCATCTAGGTATAATTGAACCGAGATGTCCTGAGTGTTGTTTGAGTAAAATAGGTAGTATTAATCATTTCAATATGCAAATCAGAAATATCTTCAATGATATTCTAATGATCATGTCCCGAGACAAATTTGCACATATTAATGATTAATTTTCAGACGGAAGACAAGAAAAATATCATGTTTCATCCTTGTTCCTCTAGTCAATGACATCCTGGAGTCACTTTGAAATCATGATAGCGAAAAGTAATTTATAGAAAAGTTGAACAATCATGTTAAAATAATTATCCAAAAAGATAGTATTCCACTGAAAAGTGTGTGATGTTCTTTGATTGACTTTGTGATAGCTTGATAGTTGATAGTTTGATCTTGTGTTCAATGTTGGATGTGTCTTAGTTTTCACTTGATAAGAATTGTCTAACTATTTTATCTACCTATTTGATTAAGCTCATAATTGATCAAGAGTTTTTGCCCCCAGCTAGGTGTAGGATTTTGCCCCAAGCCTAGAAACAAAGTCATTATGATATATCTAATGATCCAAAACATGGTGAGAGAGAAGTTGCGATGCTTGCATATGTTCAAAGGCTTTATGATGGTTTGTGTTGATGGAAGATGAATGCAAGCAGAAGGATGCATGAACTAATAGATGGAAGAGCTATCAGACAGATAGCGCCTGTTTGCCAGGTTTTTACCATCTGTTTTTATTGCACTTTTTCTGATATTTGATTTTTTTTTCTTTCTTTCTTTTTTTCTACTTTTTCACTTTTTAGGATTTTTTTGATTTTTCATTTTTTTTTTTTTGATTTTTTTGATTTTTCACTTTTTTTGATTTTTTTGATTTTTTACTTTTTTAAATTTTTTTTGCTTTTTCACTTTTTTTTGTTTTTGTTTTTGTTTTTCACTATTTTTGATTTTTTCTTAAGTTTTCAAACATAGAACTTCTTTAGGTGCATGCTATTGATAGGTTCTTCTAGTTGATCTTCATCCTGTGTTGATAGCTGATATGCTCCTGATCCAAATACTACTGTGACCACAAATGGACCTAACTAGTTTGGTTCAAATTTTCCTTTCTTTTCTCGATCTGCCTAGTTGTGTGGATTTTCCTTTAGCACTAGGTCTCCCACTTGAAAGATTCTTGGTTTAACCTTATGGTTATAGATCTGACACATTCTTTACTGATATACCTTTAGATGATCAAAGGCATTTTGTCTTCATTCATGGATTAGTTCTAACTCTTGCAGTCTAGATACTCTTTGTTCTTCATCTGGGATGAGACCTTTTAGTGATACATGTAGAGAGGGTGTCTCTACTTCGATTGGCAAATGGCTTTTGATCCATATACAAGAGAGAAAGGTGTGGCACCTGTCAGTGTGCGGATACTGGTGCGGTAGGCCCAGAGAGCAGGGTTTAGTTGAATATGCCAATCTTTGCCAGCATCATTCACTGTCTTTTTAAGAATTTTCAGGATAGTTTTGTTAGATGCTTCTGCCTACCCATTTCCCTATGGATAATATGGTGTGGAGAATCTATGCTAAATTTTGAACTTCTCACATAGCTCTTGTACATCTTGATTCTTGAATGGTCGCCCTTTATTAGTGATAATGGTCATTGGTATTCCATAGTGACAGATGATATAGTTCAATATAAATGTAGCAATTTGTTTTCCTCTGATGTTGATGAGAGGTACTGCTTCGATCCATTTTGTAAAATATGAACTATAGCTACAAGAAGGATTTATCTTTCCTACTAGATCAAGTCCCCATTGACAAAAAGGCCAAGATGTTGCTAAAGCATGAACTTCTTGTGCTAGTGCATGGATCAAGTTCCCATGGATTTGACATTATTTGCATGTTCTTGCTATTTTAAAAGAATCTCGTTCCATAGTCAGCCAATAATAGCCCAAGCGTATGAGTTTTTTTGAAAGGGTAAGACCACTTGAATGAGTGCCACAAATGCCATTATGGACTTCATGTAAAGTCTTCTTAAATTCTTCTTGTTCGAGACATCGTAAGGGAGTACCATCTAGACCTCGTTTATACAGGGTATTTTTGACGAGAGTCTAATGAGATGATTGGCAAATAAAGTTTCTCTTTTGGTTTTTTGATAAGTTAGGAGGTAAGATGTTGTCTTTCAGGTATGTGTAAGTTTGGCCATAGCAGGAGGAATCATGTCCAATAATTTGCAGATGGTTTGGGAATCAGGACAATTAAAGGTGGGATGAAACAACTCTTCAACCGAGAATTCATAACGCTCTTGATTTTCCTATGTTTGCAATAAAGAAGCAAGTGTAGCCATGGTGTCTGCTACTTTATTGTCATTTCATGGGCTTTGTTCAAAAGTTATTTCTACAAAGTACTTCTTGATATCATCCACTATCTTTTTGTAAGGCATTAGTTTGTCATCTTTTGTTTGTAGTCATCATCGATTTGATTAATGACAAGCTAAGAGTCTCCAAAGACCTGAAGTTGTGTTATGTTCCATTCTATAGCCATTTTGATACCTATTACCAATGCTTCATACTCTATTATATTGTTTGTACATGGAAAGCTTACTTTGTAAAGCTTACTTTGTATGCTTTTGGGATTGTATGCCCTTGTGGTGTGATGAAAAGAATTCTTGCTCCTGATCCATGTTGTGTATATGAACCATCAAAGTATAGTTGCCATGATTTTGTTGTAACTGTTAAGATATTAGCATCAGGAAATTCAATCTGTAGAGGATGATTATCTTGAAGTGGTGTTTCTGCTAGTTGATCTGTGATTACTTGTCCCTTGATAGCTTTTCTATCAACATATTTGATATCAAACTCGCTTAGAATCATGATCCATTTTGCTAGTCGTCCTGTCAATGTGGCTTTGCTGAGCAAATACTTCAGAGGATCAATTTTAGCTATCAACTTGATGGAGTGAGATAGTAGATAGTGTCATAGTTTTTGAGAAGCAAAAACTACTGCCAAGAATGCTTTTTCTATTGATGAATAGTTAACCTCGTATCCCACTAGTGTTCTGCTGATGTAGTAGATGGCTCATTATTTTCCTTCCTTATCCTCTTGTGTGAGAAAAACTCCCAATGATGCTTCGGTAGTTGATACATAGAGTAATAATGGTTTTCCTAGAATTGGTGACATTAGAATAGGTGGTTGCATGAGATATGCCTTGATCTTGTTGAATGCTTCTTCACATTGATGGTCCCATTTGAAATTAACATATTTGTGCAATAGGTGAGTAAATGGTTGACATTTATCTGCTAATTGAGCCACAAATCTTCTGATTGACTGGAGTCTTCCTTGTAGGGATCTTAGTTGACTGATATTCTTGGGAGATGCCATTTCCATGATTTCTTTTACCTTAGTTGGATCTACTTCAATTCCTCTTGCTGAAATAATGTATCCCAATAGCTTTCTTGAAGTAACACCAAATGCACATTTCTTAGGGTTTAGCCTTAGCTTGTATTGTTCTAACCTATCAAAGATCTTTTCTAGTATCTCTATATGTTCTTCTTTGTTGTATGATTTAGCTAACATGTCATCCACAGTCTTCCATGAATGTATGCATCATGTCATGAAATATAGTTGTCATAGCTCTTTGATATGTAGCACCTGTGTTCTTTAATCTAAAAGGCATGACGTTCTAGCAGAAAGTACCCCCTGGGCATGTAAAAGTTGTCTTTTCTTGATCTTCGGGTGCTATTTTGATCTGATTGTATCCAAAGAAACTATCCATTAGAGAAAACATGGAGTGTCCAACAGTTAAATCTACAATGATGTTGATGTTAGGTAAAGGAAAATCATCCTTTGGACATGTGTTATTAAGATCTCTGAAGTCTATGCATATTTGGATGCTTTTATCTGGTTTTGAAATAGGATCAATGTTGGATACCCATTGAGGATATGCTATAGGTCTGATGAATCTGACATCCAGTAATTTCTTTAGTTCTGCTTTGACTAGGAGAGCGATATGTAGATGCATTTTCCTTAACTTCTGTTTGACTGGTTTGGCTCTTGGACTAACATTTAAGTGATGCATAATAAGTTCTGGATCTAACCCTGGCATGTTTGCATAGGACCAAGCAAAATTGATTTGTCATTGTTTGAAGAATTCCACATATTGTTGCATTTCTACCTCTAATAAAGGTGTTGCTAGATGAAGAATCTTTGGTTGCTCTATTGTACCAATGTTAACTTCCTCTGTTGGTTCGATCAAAATGGATGATCTTTCTTGATAGTGCTCAGGTAAAGTGTAAAATATCCCATCTTCCGGCACCTCAAGGAGGTTTTCACCGTTAAATGCATCCTTTGTTTTTACTTTTTCTTTGTCTAATGTTGCCATTAAATGGTTTTCAGCATTAAACCTGATATTCTTTTCTTTATTTTCACTTTTGTGACTAGGAGATTTGGCACCCACTTGACTGGAAGATGTGTTGCTAACATTCCTAGTGAGAGTTGTTATAGGTTTGATTACGTTAAGATATACAGATATAGCATGGTCATTTGGAAAGGTATCAATGGTAGTATGTCCTTCATTTTCCCAATCAATAAGCTCAAGATGGATTAGAGGTACTGGATCTTTAGGTTGGGATGTTTCAAGGGTTTCAAGGGTCATGATGGATGTATCAAAGTTTTCAATATGTGTGTCGATGTCTAGAATGGTACTCTCATTAGAATGACCTCGCATAAGAAGTTCCCGATCATCCTTGGTTAAGTCCAAGCTAGCCAAATGTGATTCTAATTCAAGTGAACTAGTTCCTGACGTTTGTCCTGCATACGTGTGAACTATATCGACTTCTATATCTCCTTCAAAGCATTTTTCTTCAGCTGATTCTTCAGAGTGATAGGAATCCCATTCCCATTCATTAGAATCTGTATCACTTGCATCTGGTAGTCTACAGATTTGGTCATATAGCATTTCTTCTTCTTTTCTGGCTATACTTTTCCTTCTTTCATATTCAACCTCTTCAAGACTGAGATTGAGTTTTGTCAACTTTTCTATGAGTTCTCCTGAACTTATATTAACTTCTTTCTTGTTTTGATTGAGATTTAATGTTGCTTGAGAGATTTTTTTAGTTTGTTTCTCTTGTTGATTTGAAGCTTGCTTCTTTTTCCATTTTGTGTTTGCTTGTGCTTGTTGCTTAACTGATTTTTCTTCCCTTTCAATTGCTAGTTGTTCTTGTCTGTTTTCATATTCCTCTTGTTGTTTACTAAAAGATGTGTCTTTCGGTATAGTGACTTGTCCATACCCTAAACCTGCTTTGTCTGTAGTTTGCTGAGTATGAGGTTGAATAGGTTCTGAGATACCTTGCTTTGTTTTTCCTATAGGGCCTGTCCCAGTATATCCCATCCTTCGAAGAATGTTGAATCCTTTTCCATATTTTTCTATAGGTATTCTGACATTGTTGACCTTTTGTTGAAATTCTTCATCTTTTTATAGCCATTGCAATACATCTTTGTCTTCTATTTCCTCTGATAAGGTTCCAGCACTAATGAATGCTCCATCAAATATCGGAAGATGTTTCATAGTTGGTTGTTGTTTAGAGCTTGATGGTTTTCCCAAGGATTTAGTAGAAAGTGGTAATTGTGATATTGATTATTCTCCATTCCCTCGATCTCTTAATTGCATTTTTTTTCCCATACTTTATAGAATAGAGGCGAATGGATTTTCCTTGGATTGTGTGCTCGAAGATGTTACCTCCCTGTTATGTGGAACAATTACTTCTTGACCCATTTTTAGATTGCTGCAATATTGGAATGGATTTGCATCTACAGATATTGTGATTTCTTGTCCTTCATAGGGAAATTTGACACATTGATGATAGGTTGATGAGATAGCTTGCAATTCATGTATCCATGGTCTCCCTAGGAGCACATTATATGATAGGTCCAACTCTAGAACTTGGCATGTTGTGTCTTTTTGTAGAGGTCCCACTCTGATTGGTAGTATCACAATTCCCTTGGAGGAACATTCTTCTTCATCATAGGCTTTTATAGTGATCCTTTTTCATACATCAACTGCATCTTCTGAATATCCTAAGGCACCAACAAGACTGTGAAGAGAGGGGCCTAAAGACAAATAGAGATGATAGAAGATCTTTGTGTTTGCAACATTGAAGAATCTCTAGGAAAATCATGAAATGAATCAAAAGGATAGTATTTTAAATCAATATCATAGTCACCAAGAGGGAAATGAGATAAGAAGCTCTCATGGAGCCTTGGAAAGGAATGTGTTCACATGACATCAAAAGGCAGTCTCATTGAAGAAGGCAAAGATAAACATGACAACCACACTCATGGGGACAAAAAGATCACATTAAAGAGGCATGTGGATAGTCATACCTGAGTGACCTATAAGATGATTATCATTGAATGTACCATTTATTGGATAGATACATTTGATTATCCATATTTGTTTATTGAGTCAAGACACATGGATAGTAATGAGAAAAATAGTCAAAGATCACAATAGCAGTGAACCAGTCACAACCAATAGAGTGCCACAAGTGAAAGTCAGTCACATTGTAGAATAAAAAGATACAAGAACATGTCATTGAAAAAAATAACCCTAAGGGAAAGGACAAGTGAATAATGAACAATGATACAATTGTAAATAGAGGTATACAAGTTAGCAAGGAATGACAATGTGTTGACATTACTGATATTGGCATAACCGATTAATCTAGTGACCGATATATTAGATGATATTTGTTATTTATGACTAACACTGACTGGTGGAGTGGTGTATCTCAGTAGCAAAGGTGATGGCTTGCAAAAAACATGGAAGCAACATCAGAGATGGATGATCAAGGTTCAATTGGTTCAAGGGAAGACATAATAAGCCAACCAGTCTGTCATTCAAGAAGATCGGTGTTATGGTCATATCTTCAAGTTGGTGATTTTGATGATAATGTAGTCACAAAAGGTGACTTAGGCAAGAAGGCTTGAGGTCCTATTCAAACCAGAACCTCATTGGAAAATAGGAAAAGAGGCTTGATTGAAATACTGCAAACTAGTAGCAAAGGATGAACCGGTAGTAAAGAGCGTAGTGGTATACCGATAGGATGGTGAAGCAGAAGGAAGATAGGTGGTCACTGTAAATCTAGGAGCAGTGATTGGTTACAAAGTTGTGATGGAAAAAGATGAGTTGGTTAGTTTGTGATAAAGCCAAACTAAAGGTTGGTGAAGTCAACCTCAATCATCATGCAGTTAAGACATGATTTCTTGTAGATTTTTTGGTTCGCATTTAAAAGATTGAACTTGACCCAGAAGTCACTATTTTTTGGGGATGCAGTGGGAGATTTGGATGAGTAGTTGGTGGAATTATTATATGGCACACAGAGAAAGAGTGAGAAGATTTTAATTTGAAATCTACCAAGATCTGTGATTGCATTGATTAAGGAAACACTTGAAGGTGATGACATAGGGAGTATAAAGTGTTTTGAGTTCATGCAAAATATTTTGATCGAAAAAATTTGCAAAGTGCAAATCTTGTGAGAGGTGATCCAAGGTGCAAAGTGAAGAGTGAGGAAGTGCTAAGTGATTTAGCATCTTAGAGTGTCTATCTGAAGTAGACCAGCATACTGCATAGCTGAGGGTATGAGTAGAGAACTAATGTAGAGTATAAAATTGATGTAGTGCAAAGCAGACACAACTAGTGCAAACAAAGTATGAGATTCATTGTGATCTGATCAAGCTATTAGTAGCTATTCTAGTACTTCAACTTCCTGTTGCTTTCTAACCATTTCAACTCAAAATCCCTTAACTGGGTGGACTTTAATAGGTCCCTTTGTAAAATCCCTTAACTGAGTGACATCTTAATTGATGATCCTAAGTCCTTTAACAAGGCTACCTCTAATAGGGCAAAGGCACTAATAGGCCTTAAACAAAAACCCTTAACTGGATGGCAACTAACAATGTCTTTGTAATCTCCTGATAGGGATGGCTCCTCATCAGGTGTACTCCAGAAGAGTGCAGATTTTGTGAGTTTCTACTCACACTATGGTTTTCTCCCATTTGGGTTTCCACAAGATAAATCTTGGTGTTCTTTTGTGAATGGTCATGTGTGTGCATGTAGTTTATTAATGCTTTTTATTATGATAACTATTAAGTTTGAATAGAAACTTTGATTAAGGTTAAATCTGATATAATTAGTAAAGTGTTGATTCACCCCTCCCCTCTCAGCACCGGTTGGGATTAATAATTTGTATAAGAGCTCTGGTCCTTAGATTCAAAAGAGCTTAATAGGTTAAGGAAAGATCCAAAATGATGTGAAAGGAGGGCCCTAAGTTCTCTAAGGAGAATTACACTTTATGGTGTGGTAGAATGAAGCTCTACCTAAGAACCCTAGGAGACCAATACTAGAATCATGTGACCATAGAGTACAATGAACCTACAGGGGTTCTCACTATAGATCAGATCAAAGAAAGGCAAGACAACATTGCAACGATGGATGTGATTGCTAGTACTCTATCTGATAATGAGTATGCTAAAGTTCAAGATCTGAAAAATAGCCTATAAGATGTGGAATAAGATGAAGACTGTTTATGGAGGAGATCCTCATGTACTAAAGGCTAATGTAGATAGCTTAAGAGGCAAATTTGATGAGATGAAGATACAAGAAGGAGAAAATATAGAACAATAGAACAAAAGAATAAAGGATGTGGTAAATTCCATCAAAAGTGCTGGAGGAAAGATTGAAGAAGATAATGTGGTCAACAAAATATTGAGAACCTTGCTACCACAATATGCCATAAGGGTTTGTGCAATTCAGGAACTCAGATCTTTGGGAATAGTGAGCATTTCACTTGACTCACTGATTGGTAAGTTAACTACCTTTGAACTAAGAAACTATGATAACAATATGCCAAAGATTGATGCTACCTTCAAAGCTTCCATGATACCTGCACCAACAACGAGAAGAAAAGACACTGAAAACAATTCTACTACAAGAACCGATCATTCTCATGAATGTGACAACCCATTGTCTGAAGAATAGGAACATGATGAGATTGAAGCTTTATTAGCAAGAAGGCTACCAAGAAGAAAATGAAAGTATAAAGGTAAACTTCCCTTGAAGTGTTTCTCTTGCAATAGAGTAGGTCATATTGCATCTAGATGTCCTTACAATGATAGGAAGGATAACTTTAGAAGCTAAAAAGACAAGATCAAGAAGGAGTGCTATATTGCAGAAGGAGTTACTGATGAAGAATCAAAAGGATTTGATGGAGATGGAATTGTATTTGTAGTGGTAAAGGAAGATAACACTAAGGAAAGTGATATGGTATTGATCTCTAGTTCAGACCGGTCTAGAGACTGGGTAATTGATAGTGGTTGCCTTCACCACATGGCTAGTGATAGAAATAAATTCCTCAGCATGGAAGAATATGATGGAGAATTGGTAAGATTTGGCAATAATGCTCCTTGTGCAGTAAAAGGTAAGGGATCTATATCCTTAAATGATGAAACCAATTGTGATTATGTTTACTAGATAGAAGGGCTAAAGTATAGTCTATTAAGTGTTGCACAACTTAACAATAAGAGTTACCGGTTAGAATTCAATGAAGGAATATGCAAAATAAATGATAAATCAGGAAGTCTGATTGCTACCGATAAACAAACTAGAGGCAATCTATTCTACCTAGACTCCAATGTAGTATGTTGCTTAATAGAAAAGGTAGAAGATAGTTAGTTGTGGCACAAGAGATTGTGCCATGTAAATTTTGATAGTATAGCAAAGGTTAGTAAAACAAAGTCTGTCAGAGGCATGCCTAACATTATGAAACCTGAGAGTGCTATGTGTAAAGAATGTCAACTAGGAAAGTTGACCAGATCTAGCTTCAACAAAAAATATTATTCATCTGAGAATGCACTAGACTTAGTGCATACAAATTTGTGTGGTCCTATGAGAACTAATAGTCTATGGGGACCGATACTTCGTGTTGTTTGTAGATGATTTCTCAAGAATGATGTGGGTTGTGTTCTTGAAAGAAAAATATGAACCTTTCACATGTTTAAGGTCTTCAAGGCTCAAGTGGAGAGAGCAATCGGTAAAAGTCTGAAATGTTTGAGATTAGATAGAGGAGGAGAGTTCATCTCTCAAGAGTTCATAAATTAATGTGAAGAACAGGGGATTATGAGATAGATGTCTGCACCGAGAACACCTCAGCAGAATGGGGTTGCTGAAAGAAGAAACAAAACTCTGATTGATTGAGCAAGGACTCTGATGATACAGAAGGATATTCCACATATCTTCTGGAAAGAAGTAGTAAGAACTACTGTGTATACCTTGAACCAGATACAGGTGAAGAAAAGGACAAATAAAACTCCCTATGAATTATGGTGTGGATACTCACCCAATGTGAGATTTTTCAATGTATTTGGAAGTTAGTGCTATATCAAGAGAGATGAGTATTTTAGAAAGTTTGATCCCAAGAGTGATGAAGGAACCTTCTTAGGTTACTCCACAAAGAGTATATCATATTGGTGTTTGAACAAAAGGACCGGTAAGATTGTGGAGAGCGCCAATGTCAGAGTGGATGAGTTCTTTGAGAAAAATGAATAGGATATTAAGAGTGAACCAGAGGATTATCAAGGATTTGAGTACACTATATCGATTGAACCTACTAAAGAGAATCCTATTGTAGCAGCCAATGAGGAGGCATTTGAAGTAGAACCCGCACAACCGGTAGAAGAAACTCCAAGAAATGAACTGGTACTAGCAAGGTATGTCAAAAATAATCACTCTGCTGACAATATCATTGGTGACAAAGATGCGGGAGTATTGACTAGAAGAAGAGAAAGAGAGTACCTATCTGCTCTCCAAAATTGAGCCCAAAACAACATAGGAGGCTCTAAAAGATAAAGATCGAATCAAAGCCATGGAGGAAGAACTAGAGAAAATTGATAAAAATGAAACTTGGGCTCTCATGCCCAGACCGAAGAACAAAAATGTGATAGGCACCAAATGGGTGTTTAGAAAATAAATGGATGAAACCGGTCAAGTAGTAAGAAACAAAGCAATGTTAGTCTGCAAAGGGTATGCACAAGAAGAAGGTTTGGATTATAGAGAGACCTTTGCATCGGTGGCCAAATTGGAAGGGGTCAGAATTTTGCTTACTTATGCTTCTTACAAGAATTTCAAAGTTTACCAAATGGATGTCAAATCGGCATTCTTGAATGGTGTTTTAGAAGAAGTGTACATAGAGAAACCAGAAGGATTTTCTTCAGAAGATGGAAAATATATGGTGTGTAAGCTAAAGAAGGATCTGTATGGAATAAAGCAAGCACCAAGTGCCTACTATGAGAGGTTGCACTCATACCTACTAAGTATAGGACTCATAAGAACTAGTGACAACAATAACTTGTACTTGAAAATTAGAGAAGATGAAAAAAATCTAATTACAAATATTTTTGTAGATGACATCATCTTTGGGGGAGATGATGAGATGAGAAAAGGTTTTACAGATGAAATTAAGAAAGAATTTGAAATGTCCATGATTAGTGAAATAAAATTCTTCATCGGTCTGCAAGTATCTCAGCTAAAGAATGTTATATTCATTAGCCAGACCAAGTACATAAGGGAAATATTAAAGACTTTTGGAATGGAAGATTCCAAACCTATTGTAACTCCAATGGCTATAGGTTGCAAGCTCTCCAAAAATTATGAGGCTAATGAAGTAAACTAGACACTTTACCAATCCATGATCGGTAAGTTGCAGTATACAATACACAGTAGATCGGATATAGCACAAGAAGTTGGCTTGGTTGCTAGATTTGCTGCAAATCCAAAAGAGACTCCTATGGTGGTAGTTAAGAGAATATTTAGATACCTTAAGGGGACTGATGAGTATGGTCTTTGGTATCCACAAGGGAGATTTCAACTTAAGTGTCTTTACTGATGTAGATTGGGAAGGGAACATTGATGATAGAAAGAGCACTAGTGGAGGTGCATTCTTTCTTGGAGATAGGATTGTGTCATGGACAAGAAAGAAAAAAAATTGCTTCTCTCAATCCACAATTGAGGCAGAGTATGTGGCTATTGCAATCAACTGTACACAGGTAGTATGGATCAAGAAGATATTGGAAGGTATCCAAGAAAATGTGACTAAACCTGTGGTGATACACTGTGATAATACAAGTGCTATAAACATATCCAAGAATCCAGTGATGCATTCCAAGACAAAGCATATAGCTATCAAATACCACTACCTTAGGAAATAGGTTCAAGACAAGGAAGTAAGATTGTAGTATATACCAACAAAAGAACAAGTGGCTAATATCTTTACCAAGCTACTACCAAAGGATACCTTTGAATATCTTAGAGGTAAGCTAGGGGTGATACCCCTATCTACATTAAAGTAAGCATAGAAGGGCTCTACATCAATCTGGT
Organism: Cryptomeria japonica; assembly: GCF_030272615.1. Taxonomy (NCBI): domain Eukaryota; kingdom Viridiplantae; phylum Streptophyta; class Pinopsida; order Cupressales; family Cupressaceae; genus Cryptomeria; species Cryptomeria japonica. The sequence goes on along the minus strand of NC_081405.1, from coordinate 357,540,749 downwards.
ATGCTTTCTTTATGAAAAAATTCTAAGACTAGATTGATAAGTGTGGACTACTCTGGTTAGGGGGACCAGTCTTGTCAATGTATTAAAATACATCTTTGGCATTGATGTCAAAGGGGAGATTATTATAGTGTTTGATTATTGTTGAGTAGTGGGCAGAATGTGTGCAGTAGCATTGAGCAGCGGGTTGCTGAAGAAGAGGGTTACTAGAAGTGGTTAGAGTGGTCTGATGAAAATAGAGTATTGCCAGTGTTAGGGGGAGATACTCATTACTCAGAGTAGAAGTAATGACCGATACAAAACTAAAGAAAGAAATGAAGAAAGTACATGCAGGAGAAATTGATAAAAGACAAATTCTTAAGTGTTTCCATCAATGCCAAAGGGGGAGATTGTTGGCATTACTGATATTGACATAACTGGTCAATCCAGTGAACTGGTATATTAGTTGAGATTTGTCATTGATGACTAACACTGACCAGTGTAGTGGTACTGATGGAGTAGTGTATCTCAGTAGCAAAGGTGATGGCTTGCAAAAAAAATGGAAGCATCATTAGAGATAGATGATCAAGGTTCAATCAGTTCAAGGGAAGACAAAATAAGTCAACCGGTTTGTCATTCAAGAAGATCGATGTCAAGGTCAAATCTTCAAGTTGGCAATTCTGATGATAATGTAGTCACAGAAGGTGACTTAGGCAAGAAGTCTTAAGGTCCTATGCAAACCAAAACCTCATTGGAAAATAGAAAAAGATGCTTGATTGAAATACTATGAACCAATAGAAAAGGATGAACTAGTAGTGAACAACGCAGTGGTATATCGGTAGGATGGTGAAGTAGAAGGAAGATAGGTGGTCACCGTAAATCTAGGAGTGGTGATCGGTTACAAAGTTGCAATGTAAAAAGGTGAGTTTGTTAGTTTGTGATAAAACCAAACTAAAGGTTGGTGAAGTCAACCTTAGTCATCATGCAGTTAAGCCATGATTTCTTGTAGATTTTCTGGTTCGCATTTAAAAGACTGAACTCGACCTAGAAATCGCTATTTTTGGGGGATGTAGTGGCAAATTTGGATGAGTAGTTGGTGGAATCGTTGCAAGGTGCACAAAGAAAGAGTGGGAAGATTTAAATTTGAAATCTACCAAGATCTATGATTGCATTGATTAAGGAAACACCTAAAGGTGATGACAAAGGGAGTAAAAAGTGTTTTGAGTTCATGCAAAACATTTTGATTGAAAAATTTGCAAAGTGCAAATCCTATGAGAGGCAATCCAAGGTGCAAAGTGAAGAGTGAGTAAGTGCTAAGTGATTTAGTAGAGAAAAGTGTGTGTGTGTGTGAAGTAGACTAGAAGAGTGCAGAGCCAAGGGTATGAGCAAAGAACCAGTGTAGTGTAGAGCAGACACAACTGGTGCAGATAGAGTATGACATTCATTGTGATCTGATCAAGCTATCAGTAGCTATTCTAGCAGATCAACTTCCTATTGCTTTCTAATCATTTCAACTCAAAATCCCTTAACTGGGTGACATCTTAATTCAAGATCCTAAGCCCTTTAACAAGGCTACCTGTAACAGGGTAAAGGCACTAACAAGCCTTAAAGAAAATCCCTTAATTGGGTGGCACCTAACAATGTCTTTGTAATATCCTAATAGGGATAGCTCCTCACCGAGCATACTCTAGAAGAGTGTAGATTTTGTGAGTTTCTACTCACACCATGGTTTTCTCCCATTTGGGTTTCCATGAGATAAATCTTGGTGTTATTGTGTGAATGGTCATGTGTGTTCATGTAGTTTATTAATGTTGCTTATTCTGATACCTATTAATTTTGAATAAAAAACTTGATTAAGGCTAAATCTGATATAACTGGTAAAGTGTTGATTCACCCCTCCCATCTCAGCACTGGTTGGGACTAACACAATGCCTATCAATGATAACAAAGAATAGCCTATAGTGTCAAGCATTGGTAGCAATTATAGGGCATGACCTTAATAAGCTACAATAAATCAACATTAGAATATGAATGACTGTGTGTGAACCTAAGCAATTCATGTCAATGGTAGAAGTGATAAACCTTTGAGAAAACAATTAAATGAAATGGCTGCTTTGTGATTATTTAAATGGTATCAAAGAGTGGTAATTTTGAATCGTTATCTTGCAAGACAGGTATAGAATTTTAAGCTCCCAACAATCCAATATAAGTCTAGCAAAAAAAAATTTATGTTATCAGAAGCCATTGAGTGAATTTGAAAAAGTAAAGATTGATATCATGGTGGGATTGAAGGGATGATGGTAAAGCAATTCTATCAAATAAATTAGACTTTGAGCTTGACTGGTATATAAAAAATACAAATATTTAGTAACATATACCTTCAAAGCCTATGCCATGCACACTTATATCGTTCAAAAGTATTGGTGAATTTCTAAGTTCAGTTGGCATATGTCTAGAAATTTGCTTCTATATTTTGGATTGAGTGAGTACCTCATTAGCCCTCAGGAGCATAAGAGTGCAACAACATTAAACGTATTGTATTAAAATTTAAATCCCAAGAAAACTATCCTCATATTAGCATTAACCATCTAAGCATAGGGATATCATTTACAGATATAGAGTCAGATCTAGATTCTGACTTTTGATGAAATCAAGACCCAGAGCCATGATGCTAGTGATTCAGTTTCAACATACGTTGAATCACCAGTAGGGGGAATATAGAGAAAGGGTGAGATCAAACAAAAAAGGACACATTGGAAAATTCTATCGATGAGGGCTAAAGTACACCCAGAAATGACTGGACATGTATTTCCAACTATAGTTCTGGCATAAGCCTTTGTTCCAACATTGGCACTCCAGGAAAGATGAGTAAAGGGCCAAAGAAGATTTTGGTTGGGAAATATGAATGTGGATCAAAGAAATACCAATGAGGGAGGTATATAAGTGTAGCATAGGAAATAGGAAATCATCACAAGACAAGATAAATATAGTAGCTCAATCACAAATGCATCCATTGCAATGAATCTATCCTAAGACACACTCAATAGAGACATGAAACAAAAGCATTCAAAAGAAAAGATTATGCAAACCATAGGCAAGATTTGAATACTCCTTCATGCGGCTCCATTGTTCTTCTTTCCTCTCCAAATAGTTGTGGATCTCACCTACAAGTGCACACACAATTGAAAGCAAGTAGATGGGATTTTTGATCAAGAGTACTAGAAGCGTAAATTCGATAGTCTGATTAAGGATTATTAGCTTTGATTGATGAAAATCATCCAATTTATAGAAGAATTGGAGAGATGACAAGATTAGCATGATTCAATTCAAATGGAAATTGCAAATCAATTATGTCAATTATGACAAATTTATGACAAATTATGCACCTTCTATGCAAAATTTGTTGATTGATAATTTATGACAAATTATGACAACTTCTATGTCAAAATTGATTGATTGTCAATTATGACAAATTTATGACAAAATGACATGTCATTTCCATGAATTTAGGAGAGAAATAGGAGGAATTTGAAATTAGGAATTAGAAAATTAGGAAATTAGAGAATTAAAAATTTAGGAATTAAGAAATTGAAAGAAATTAGAAATTAGGTAAATTAATTAATAATCTTTCATTTATTAATTAATTCACAAAGAGGAATAATTAGCCAATTAAATGAACATTTAATTGCAATGAGAAGACTTAGGATAAATAAATAATTTATTAATCCTAAAGGAAGAAATAACACACACAAGGTTAAATGATAAAATCACGAAACCGTAGAAGACGAATTAGGCCTTGATGAAAGATAATTAATTCAATTTGATTCTGATTAACTAAGGACCAATGTGATAAATGATTTGATTGGGAAAATGCGCCAATTGATGAGGAACAATGACAAATTGATCCAAATTGACATATTTGAGACAAACAATGATCAATGACAAATCGATCGCAAAATGACAAGATCAAACAAGATGACAAGAGTTGATGATAAATAGATTGCAAAATGACAGGATTGAAAATGATCACGATCAATGACGAATTGATCACAAAATGAAAAGATCAAACATGACAACGACCAATGACAAATCGATCGTTAAACGACAAGATTGAAGGATTGATGATAAATCAATCACCATATGACAAGATTGATAAGAGGACAACGATCGATGACAAATCGATCGCAAGATTGATAGGAGGAAAAAACCCTAATTAGGATTGACGATGTCCAAAATGATGACAAATAAGCACACACACTGATGCAATAGGATAAGATCGATTAAAATCATTCAATTCAATTCAAATGGAAATTGCAAATCAATTATGTCAATTATGACAAATTTATGACAAATTATACACCTTCTATGCAAAATTTGTTGATTGATAATTTATGACAAATTATGACAACTTCTATGTCAAAATTGATTGATTGTCAATTATGACAAATTTATGACAAATTGACATGTCATTTCCATGAATTTAGGAGAGAAATAGGAGGAATTTGAAATTGGGAATTAGAAAATTAGGAAATTAGAGAATTAAGAATTTAGGAATTAAGAAATTAATAGAAATTAGAAATTAGGTAAATTAATTAATAATCTTTCATTTATTAATTAATTCACAAAGAGGAATAATTAGCCAATTAAATGAACATTTAATTGCAATGAGAAGACTTAGGATAAATAAACAATTTATTAATCCTAAAGGAAGAAATAACACACACAAGGTTAAATGATAAAATCATGAAACCCTAGAAGATGAATTAGCAATGCGAGAATGACAATTAGGTCTTGACAAAGGATAATTGATTTGATCATCATTTGATTTTGAATTGATAAATGACCAATGTGATAAATGATTTGATTGAGAAAATGCGCCAATTGACGAGGAACAATGACAAATTGATCCAAATTGACATATTTGAGACAGACAACGATCGATGACAAATCGATCGCAAAATGACAAGATCGAACAAGATGACAAGAGTTGATGATAAATAGATTGCAAAATGACAGGATTGAAAATGATCACGATCAATGATGAATTGATCACAAAATGACAAGATCAAACATGACAACGACCGATGACAAATCGATCGTTAAACGACAAGATTGAAGGATTGATGATAAATCAATCACCAGATGACAAGATTGATAAGAGGACAATGATCGATGACAAATTGATCGCAAGATTGACAGGAGGACAAAACCCTAATTAGGATTGACGATGTCCAAAATGATGACAAATAAGCACGCACACTGATGCAATAGGATAAGATCGATTAAAATCATGACTGGATAGTGTTGTCGACAAGACCAAATTCGAGAACGAGATAAATGAAGAATGTAGAAGAAAGACTCGATGTTTTCAAATGATAAAAACCAAGTGCAAATCATAGGAGAAATGTTAATGCAACGCAAAAACCTAAAATGAGGCGATGCGCAAATGTTAAAGTATGACTCCGCAAGCGTTGACCATTTTTAGGTGTCTACATTTTGCCCCTCTTTGAGACAATGTGATTTTAAGCATTGTTTCAAAGAACAATAATGAGAATGCCCCAGACAATAATAATGACGTATGCATGCCCCCTCGAGGAATTGGCCGGAAACATGCAGAAAAGAGGCCAATTGATCGATAAAAAGGATAGGATTGAACAGACTGACAATCGGATACCAGATGCATGAAGGAAAAGCAATTGAAGATGCAAAAGACCGCGACCAACATAAGATGGAGAGGATGTACGTCCATCTATGCACTGACAAAGAGCTATAAATGAGACCAAGAGGTTGAAAATTGCTCATTTTCACTAGACAAAGAGGAGAATTAATTGATTTGGACAAGGACACTTGCAGAGAGATGGCAAACATTCCAATGGTGGATCACCTTGGTGAATGCGTACACACATTCAGATGACCGAACAATGCAGGAGCAGCGGTATGGATCTCAAATACCCATGTTTTCAATTTCATGAATTTTAATTGCTTGCGGGACATTGCGGGGCCCACAGGGGATGCAGAAACTGACTTCTGCGCTTGTGTAGGGCAAATCCTGCGCTTGTGTGGGGTCTTCTGCGCTTGTGTAGGGAGACACAAGCGCAGGTTACCTGACACAGGCGCAAGTTACCTAACACAGGCGCAATTGTGCAATGCAAAGCCTAATTTTGGTCAAAATGACATGCAAATGATCCGAAAAGGGGGGATAAGGGTAGGATAGGTCAGATTAGATGAAAAAAACACCCTAATTAGACATGAAAATGAGGAAATGCAATCCGTAGGAGCAAACCCTAATACTAACAAAATATGCCCCAATTTGTGATGCAGAGTCGACAGTATCCGTTGATCACATGGGAGAACCGACCTAATTGCTTCATGCTACGACATAGACTCAGGAGCACAGAGAGAGACACTTTAGCAGGACTTGGGATATACTATGTCACATTCATGCCCGAGATTAGGGCAAACACAGGACTGCTTACTGCATTGGCAGAGCGATGGCATTCAGAGACTTCCTCCTTCCATCTGGCGATTGGAGAGGCGACGATGACACTGGAGGATGTATGGCGTATCCTCCGCATTCTGATTCATGGAGAGATGATAGAGTATGACCTAGTGACAGGGAGAGACGCACCATGTAGATTGTTTGAGTGCGATGCAGATGATCTGGATATCATCGAGAGGGAGATTGGCTGGGAGACGATGGCATCAGAGTATGATCGATGGTATGTGGTGATAGCCGTGGTGATAGCATGTCTACTAGCAAGAGACAGACGAGGACATGGATTCCCTATTGGATGGGGAAGAGTGCTAGAGCGGATGGTGACAGAGGGGACAGTGTATGCATGGGGACCATGTGTACTGGCTATGTTGTATTTTCAGTTGCATCAGATAGCATATCAGGGAGTGCAGACATTGAGCTGTGGAGTCACATTACTACAGGTATGGGCATTTGAGCACATAGCCATATGTCGACCGATCACAGATAGACAGGTAGTACCACACCGACCATATGTGTATTGCTATGGGGGAGCACTGAGACAGGGTCCTTTTGGATACATACTATACTGGCAACATGAGCTAGACCTACTGAGAGAGTTCATATGGAGGCCATATCATGATTGTCTGGGATGGTCAGATGATAGTGAGGAGTTACCATATTGTAGACAGAAGAGGTACCTGATTGGGCGACCAGTGAATCGCCAGAGAGTGATTGAGTTGTACTTGCCAGAGAGAGTCAGATGATAGTTTGGAGAGAGACAGGATGTACCTAGGAGGACTGCACACTTTTCCCGATCTCATAAAGAGACGAGTCAGTGGGGGAGTATGATTCAGCCACACACAGCATATGCAGACTTCTCATAGCTACAACAGAGATAGTGGGATTGGAGATCATATGTGGTAGACGCCGGGATGATAGATGAGTATGAGAGATGGTTTGCACGACGACGGCCAGTGCCATTGATAGATCCGGATATTCCAGTACCGAGGCGACAGGAGGACTTCCCACTCACAGGAGAGGAGGAGGGAGATGATGAGGATGAGGAGGAGGAGGGTGGCGAGGATGAGAACGAGGGGGATGATGAGCAGGAGGCATTGCAGGATATACCCATAGAGCTTGAGATAGCTAGGACAGAGGAGATGGAGATGTATAGGGCTACCATAGCAAGTCAGCAGGATCACATTGAGACTTTAGAGAGACAGCAGGACCAGTTCAGAGCGGAGATAGCTAGACTCACAACGGTTTGAGATGCAGCGATTGCTCAGGAACAGCGAGAGGAATAGAGAGTCACTGAGTATATTGGGTCGATTCGAGATGCCAGTGTACGGGAGCTAGGACAAATGCTTGTAGAGACTGGAGAGGAGATACGCCATTGGAGGACACTATATGAGAGTGCAGTTCCACCAGAGTAGAGAGCACCGTCATATCAGGCACGATCGAGGACAGAGAGTAGGGCATGCTCTCGGAGGTCATTGAGCAGCATGGGGGTGAGTGGACCTATGAGACCACCACAGCCAGGACCAGGGGGAACATCATCCGCAAGACCTTGCAAGGATGAGGAGGACCGAGGGAGCACCCAATGACAGAGGCACATGCTCCTTAGACAGATAGTGGGCATTATGTAGTTTGACATTTTGTAGTCAGCCTACGGGCCATACTTAGGATAGACAGTCCAATTTTGTACTCCGATATTATGTGATAGATGATATGATATGCATCGACATGATGGGATGCAATGTGTTATGACTTATGTTATTTTCCATGTATGGATGACGTATGCATTGTTTATGTACCATTGTGGAACATATATGGATGTATTTTTTATGTGTTTTTGACGCATTTATAATATGAAATGGATAAAATGCTTATAATGCTCAATGTGATGTTTGATGTAATGCAAATGTACTAATCAAATGGATGTAGGATGCAACATATGTGCAGGGAAATCGGAGCACTAAACCAAACTGACTATCCGAACTGACGGAAGAAATGTTAGTAAGAAGAAAATGAGACAGAAGATAGTTAAAGATGAAGAAAACTTGTTTTCAGTAATGCACTTTGTAGGTGAGAACCTTTATTTTTATGTAGCAAAATGGATGCGTAGCATCATGGCATTGAAGGCCAGAGCTGAAATGCAACCCTTTTTGCAAAAGACATACACATCATAGACAAACAACAATCCCAATCAAGAAAAGGACCATGATCCATCCCAGTCACTCTAAATCACTCAGTGACATCATCGAGCAACATAGGAACATGATCGAAGTGAAAGATAAATCAATAAAAAGATAAGATGCACAAATTCCAACAAGTCAAACAAACACCTTGATCTTCGTTGTCAAAAGTGGAAAGTGTTGATAGGACGATCATGCTGTCTGGTTTCAGGACATGTGGTACCCCGTCTAAGATAGGACACAGTCTGGTTTTGAGTATACCACACCTTGTATAAGACCCATGATAGTAGAGACAAGGACAAATGATATTGATGGTGACGGTCGAGTGATATGACAATTCTGATCAGTTTGAATGTCTAGTTTGATTGAAAAAGTTCATCTGTTTATGCGTGATTTCATTAAAGCACAGTGTTTGATTGTGTGTCATTGGAGGGATGCTCAATGATTTGTCTTATGCACAAAAGGGATCCTTTATTGACAAAATGTGTGTTTTTGGAGTTTAATGTTTTTGTGTTCATTTTTTCAGGACTTTTTATGATTTTTAAGGATTTTTTCAGGACATTATGTGATTTTTTTTTATGATTTTTTCAGGACTTTATGTGATTTTTTTGGATTATTTCAGGACTTTTTTCCAATTTTTTTGGATTATTTCAGGACTTTATGTGATTTTTTTGGATTATTTCAGGACTTTTTTCCAATTTTTTTTAATGATTTTTTCAGGACTTTATTCGATTTTTAAGAGATTTTTTTCAGGACATTTTTGAATTTTTAAGAGATTTTTTTTTTCAGGACATTTTTGAATTTTTATGATCTCTAATGACTTTGCCCCCAGTGTCTAACAAGGCAAGGAATATGACAAGTGAATAAAGAGGCTTGCTAAAATGTTGGTGGATAGAGGGAAGACAAAGGCCTTTTTGTATGGAGACAATACAGATGCAATTTTCAAGGGCTATGGCATGATGGGACAAGAGATTGGATATGACAATGTAAAGCAGTGACATGGCATGAGGGACATGTCAAGAGGTTTTTGAAACCATGTTTAAATTTTGCATCCTTATTACAGATCAAGATCAAGGAATGAAAAAGAGTGTATGGATAGTGATAAGATATGGATAGGATAAGCAAGACCAAGAATGAATAAGGGACATGGACCGAAGGTTGGGATAGGCTAAGGGATAGTGGCAGAAGCTAGGGAATATGGATGAAAAGTTATAATGAGCAAATGGATAAATGGCCAAAAGCTATGATGGACTAAAAGCTGCAAATAAGATGCGTGATGCTCATGATGATCATCAGCCTTGTCAAGATCAAAGGTGGAAAGGGAAACTAGACAATAGGATATGAAGGGTAATGACAAGGGTTCGGTAGGATAATGAAGGGCAATAGGATATGAAGGGTAATGACAAGGGTTTGATAGGATAGTGAAGGGCAAAAGGATATGGAGGAAACCTGCCCCCAAGTGTGGAGTGCAAGAAGTTCATAGATTACGCATGACGCCTGTTTGCCAGGTTTTCACCAGTGGACGAATTATTTTTGCTTTATTTTTTTCTTTTGTCTTTTTTTTTCTTTTTTTCACTCTTTTTTTTTTTTTGATTTTTTTTTTGGTATTTTGACTTTTTCAATAGAAGATGGATGCATGATAGGGGATGGAAGAAGGACTCAAGCATCCTTTTGTTTAGATAGTAGCCTTGAAAAAAAATGGACCATGACCGTTAAAAGTATGCTCAAAGACGTTGGTAGGATAAGGACATGGAAAAAGAGATGAAACTAAGGCAAGGATTTATGCAAAGGATTGGATCAAAGGGATGGAAGGATGGAAAATATGCATTGGATAATGGATAGGGTATTAGAAGAATTGTGCTTCAGTGGATGGAGATGAAGGCAAGATCGATATTGGCACACACCTTGAGGGGTGATGGACTGATGGAGGAAAAATGTATTTTGGATATTGAGATTTTGATGGAGGAAAGGCTATGGATTTTGGGACATAAGGGCCCAAAACGGATGAAGAAGGTGATGGAGGAATAGACTTGGAAGGTTTGGATGGAGGAATAGCAATTTTAGATGCCAATTTTGATGTTTCTTTAGGATTTTGTGCTTCAAGGATCCGCTTAGGGATCCACATGGTTTTTGATTTTTCATGCTTTTGTGGTTCCTTGGAGTGCATTGCTTGCACAAGGGATTTAGGAACCCATATATATTTTGACTTTGCTTTATTTTTCTCAGTGGGCCTTTGTGGCCTTTTGGATATTTCTTTTTCTTTATAGATCATATTGTACATGTTGATCCTTGAATACATGTGGATTTTTAGACTTATGACTTTTATACTTGGCATCCAAATTGTTTGGAGGGGGAAAAGAATGCATGGATGGATATGAATGAAATGGAGTTATTTTGGATTGATGAAATTTACTCAAGGATGTGTACCTTTGCCGACCTTGCATACAGGACACAGGAATATAAGGACCTAAGATGGATGGAAGGGATGATGGGGAAGGTGTATGTTTTGATTTTGATGGAGGGATACCAACGCCTTGAGTGTGAGCTTTGTAGCCATGACCATTAGTATATTCTTTGACATGGAGGGGTTCTTTCTCATGAAGGTCTACTCCTTTGCCTTTATGAATATCTTGACTTGTAGGATACTCTTTTCTTTGGGAAGAAGACGTGAGTCCATTATGAGGTGGATATGATATGAGAGAAATAATGAGATCTTGAAGTGGATCGGATTTCATGAAAGTGGAAGAACCCATTATGCATGTCAAGGGTTCATGAACATCTTGCACTGACACATTAGAATCATGAAGGGGATTAGGATCATGAGGGCAATTAGGATCATGTAGTGGACATGGTTCAATGGCAGGCTCTTCAAGAGATGGAATGGAAGAAATAATGGGATCATCAAAAGAAATGCGATCTTGGAGTGTATATGGAGTATTAAGACGTGGAGATGGAGGAACAAGTGGATCTTGTGGAGGATGTGAAGGAATAATTTGGTCTTGACAAGGAGGAAGATCATTGGAATCCTCTTTAAAGGTGCTTTGCTCTTGACTTTCAATGGAATCATCGGAAAGGATGGATGGGATATCTTGAATGTCAATGGGATTTGAAAGGACATTTTGTTCATGAAATGGAAGGGGATCATTTGGGATTGGATGAACTGGGATATCTTGATCTTGCTTGGGGAATGGAGTGTCAATAGGATCTTGGATAGGATGGACAAGAATAGGGGAATCATTGTGAGTGTCTGGGAACATGGGATCTTGGTCAACAATTGGATGGGATGATAAGGTTTCAGGATCTTGATCTTGATCTTGATCTATTTCAAGACACATTTCTTCATGCTCTAAACTATCCTCTTGACATGGGGTTAGACTTTGGATATGCATGGAGGATTCTGGCAAGGAATCAATGTTTTGACATGAAGAAAATGCACTTTGAACATTTGTGATGGATTCTGGCAAGGAATCAATGCTTGAACATGAGGAAGAGGGACTTCGAATGGGGTCCTCTAAAATAGGTAATGGCAATAAAGTGCATGGTGGCATTGGGTCTTGTATTTCTGAAACATGACAAGGATGTGCATCATGAATTGGATTATCGTGGCAATCAATTATGGATAGCTCTTGGATAATTGCATCCTTGGGTGTATTGTTTGATGAGGACAATATAGAAGGTTCTTGTGAAACTTCTAGAGGTGTAGGGATAGATGCCACTGGAGAGTCAATTTGTTTGCGAGGGGATGAGGCATTGCTAGACATAGGTGTATTATGTTGATCTTCCTCAAAGAACTCACTTGGTAATTTCCTTAAGATCATTGCAATAAAGCCACCTTTCTTTCGATCTTTTGAAATAGTTGTATCTGGAATTTGAACTTGTTTGGCAAGGAGTTGGTTCTGGTCTGATGTCATGTTTTGATATTGGACTTGGTTCAATTGTTCCAACATGTTTGAAACTTGGCTTGGTGTGTGTTGCAACCTTTGTTTTTGAATGTTTGGTTGTTGTTGTTGACATTGATATTCCACCATTGGTTGAACCATTTGTTGACATTGTATAGTTGGTTGGACATATTGTTGAAATTGGACCATTGGTTGTGTTGGTTGCATATGTTGGACAATTGGTTGAACCATTGGTTGTGATGGTTGAAAATGTGATTGATAGTAAACACCTTCTTGTTCTTGATGTGAAGGCACATAATGTTGTTGTCTCTTTTCTTGAAATTGTTTCATCATCTCTATTTGGGAGAGGAGAGCTGGTATGTCTGATTGTTCAAGAAGAGATCTTACATCAATTGGCTCAACCTTTGGATTTCGACCTGGAAATTTTTGAAACACTTTGGACATTTGTGATCTATTCTTCGCAATGTTTTTCACTTTTTGTTCCAATATCTCATTTTCTTGAGCTAGCTTCTCCTCTAGTTTTTGTATTTGGAGACTTGTTTCATCATAAAAAGTTTGATCAATATTGCCTTGTTGTTGGGTTGGATAGAATTGTGATTGCATTGTCAGTTGATATGTCAAACTTTGTTGCATCATTGGTGCTTGGAACCTGGTTTCAATAGACATGTCACTATGCAAATGCAATATTTTTGGAATTTTTCAAGAATAATGTATGATATGCAACTAAATGCGAACTAAATGAATGAGAATGCAATCTATGGCAAGAATGCAACCTATGTTTTTTGGTTGTTTTTCAAGATTTTGACAAACATTTTGGAATGCAAATCTAAAAGAGGGACCCTTAGGAAATTGGAATGATATCTAGACCTCAAAGGACAAAAGGACTTAATTGACAAAGGACAAGATGACAATGTCTCCCCTATATGCTTGGATACTAAGCTAGGTTTGATGAAATGATATTGATGACAAAAGGACAAAAGGTTTGATAAGGTCTAGACCTCCTAACAATGACTTAGGGTTTACCAAAGATTCAGATTACTCAAGGATGACAAAACCTAGTTTTGACACTATATGCTAAGGGACAATTAATATGCAAGTGACCCTAATATGATATGATAATGACCTAAGCTTAATGAAGAAACCTAGGGTATGCAAAGTATGAATGTATGATAATGGTATGACTTTAATGCAAGACGGCATATGAAAATGGATGACCCTTATTGATATGCAAAGGAGTATGACTTAGATGAAACCTAACCTTGGTACTTGACAATGACTTTTGCAAGATGCAACCTAGGATGAACCTAAATTTAAGTAACATGCTTGTTGAGACAAGATCTTGAACTATATTTGACAACCATGTTTGAAGGTGTGCTTTGAAGATTTGTTGGACCTTTGTTGGATGAATGTCTCTTGTGTTTAATCTTATGCTTTGAATCAATTGGTTTTGCTTCTTGATATGGGATGCAATTCAACTTTTGACAAGCAAAGAATACAAGATATTGCAACTTAGACTCAAGACAATCATGCTCATTCCCACATTTCTTATGGTAGGCAAAGACATTAGGTACTTGAGAGGTAGACTCATTATGGGATTCAAGGAGAATACATAGATGCTTGACCCCACGGGCTCCCCTCCACGGCACTCACTTCTCAGGGCAGCCAAGCATCAGTCCCCATGGAAATCTCCCCATGGCGAACTTAGTATCTCTTCCAAGTATCTGAATTTGTCCTTCTCAAGCAACTAGAAGGGTTTTTGGCCTCTAAACCAAGGTGTTTAGTAAGGATTTCTGTTAAGCATTACTCCTTGATGTCACGCAAGCGTGATTGAGACATTAAGCCCATCAAGATACCAAACAAATGTAGTCACGCAAGCATGATTTAGACCAAGAGGCCCTACTTAGATGTTGATATGAGAAAGAGTCCAAGGGTCATCACTTCCCAAGTAACTGCAATTCCCACGTAATACTTCCTTCAAAGCTTTCGCTCATCGGGTATTTTTTTATAGTGAGTTAGAATGCCAAGGAATTCTAGCCATAATCACTTTGGGTCATTCCCTTCTCACGATTATCACTTGCTTGCAAAAGCAAAGTGGTCGAGAAGGCAGGCCCTCTAAAGGAGACAAACAATCAAAGACATGAGCATGGTATCGAAGATCTGGATTTCTGATCACCCTAAGAAGGATGAGAGCATACTCTCCTACTCCAATGTCACACTCAACAATCAAAGCACAAACACGTTCATTCTAACCTATTTAAAAATCACTAAGTGCCTAATTAAAAATCACAAACACAAAGTTTGGTTGTTTCTCCAAGGCAACCTGCAAAAACCCGAGTTAGAAGTTTGATTTGTTGTCTTTGGCTATCGATTCTGCATAACACATGTTAGTAGTTTGATTTATTGTCTTTGCCATGCATATGCCAAGATTCTGCACAGATAATTAGTACCAAAATCCAAAGCACAGAAAACAGAATGCAAAAACTAAACAAATTTCAAATAAAACACTGCATTTTTACCCCTGTTCTGGACTTTACATAGGCGCAGAACCCATGACACAGGTGCAGAATGAAGGACACAAGTGCAGAATGTCTTCAACATAGGTGCAAAATGCTCAACACAGGCACAGGATGCAAGACACAAGTGCAGGAGTCTCCAGAAAACCCTACACGACCCTATTTTTGGGTTTTTTGGCCTGCAAATCAACTTGAGAGCACTCGAAACACCATAAAGAGGTTAGAAGGTTAGTGTTCATGTTGGGTTCACCAATTAATGTATCATAAGAAATAGGAAATCATCAGAAGACAAGATAAATATAATAGCTCAATCACAAATGCATCCATTGCAATGAATCTATCCTAAGACACACTCAATAGAGACATGAAACAAAAGCATTCAAAAGCAAAGATTATGCAAACCATAGGCAATATTTGAATACTCCTTCATGTGGCTCCATTGTTCTTCTTTCCTCTCCAAATAGTTGTGGATCTCACCTACAAGTGCACACACAATTGAAAGCAAGTAGATGGGATTTTTGATCAAGAGTACTAGAAGCGTAAATTTGATAGTCTGATTAAGGATTATTAGCTTTGATTGATGAAAATCATCCAATTTATAGAAGAATTGGAGAGATGACAAGATTAGCATGATTCAATTCAAATGGAAATTGCAAATCAATTATGTCAATTATGAAAAATTATGCACCTTCTATGCAAAATTTGTTGATTGATAATTTATGACAAATTATGACAACTTCTATGTCAAAATTGCTTGATTGTCAATTATGACAAATTTATGACAAATTGACATGTCATTTCCATGAATTTAGGAGAGAAATAGGAGGAATTTGAAAATTAGGAAATTAGAGAATTAAGAATTTAGGAATTAAGAAATTGATAGAAATTAGAAATTAGGTAAATTAATTAATAATCTTTCATTTATTAATTAATTCACAAAGAGGAATAATTAGCCAATTAAATGAACATTTAATTGCAATGAGAAGACTTAGGATAAATAAATAATTTATTAATCCTAAAGGAAGAAATAACACACTCAAGGTTAAATAAGATGAATTAGGCCTTGATGAAAGATAATTAATTTGATTTGATTCTGATTAACAAAGGACCAATGTGATAAATGATTTGATTGGGAAAATGCACCAATTGACGAGGAACAATGACAAATTGATCCAAATTGACATATTTGAGACAAACAACGATCGATGACAAATCGATCGCAAAATGACAAGATCGAACAAGATGACAAGAGTTGATGATAAATAGATTGCAAAATGACAGGATTGAAAATGATCATGATCAATGACGAATTGATCACAAAATGACAAGATCAAACATGACAACGACCGATGACAAATCGATCGTTAAATGACAAGATTGAAGGATTGATGATAAATCGATCACCAAATGACAAGATTGATAAGAGGACAACGATCAATGACAAATTGATTGCAAGATTGACAGGAGGACAAAACCCTAATTAGGATTGACGATGTCCAAAATGATGACAAATAAGCACGCACATTGATGCAATAGGATAAGATCGATTAAAATCATGACTGGATAGTGTTGTCGACAAGACCAAATTCGAGAACGAGATAAATGAAGAATGTAGAAGAAAGACTCGATGTTCACAAATGATAAAAACCAAGTGCAAATCATAGGAGAAATGTTAATGAGACGCAAAAACCTAAAACGAGGCGATGCGCAAATGTTAAAGTATGACTCCGCAAGCATTGACCATTTTTAGGTGTCTACAATAAGATAGACTGAATGTAGGCTTTGTTGGCCAGGAATCTGATACAAGTATACATTCTTTTTTGTAAAAAGTAATACTTATACAAAAGATAATTACCCTTGCAGAAGCTCATATATGGATTTTATGCAAATAAGAATAACAATATAGAAAAATTTAATTAGGAAATTTATTGTTAAGACAAATGAACTCTCTCCTAGCTTGTGATAGGCATCAAATTTTATTGATATAATGTATGTCCATAAGAGGTGATTCCTAGTAGAGATGTTAGATGAATTTTGACATTATGAATTTTGACATTAGCAATGTTCATTTTCAGCTCAAAGGCCATGACCTGCTAAAGGGTGAACGTTTGGTGTGTCCTCTTCCTAACTTCAAACTCATCGCAACAATCAACCCAAAAATACACAAAATTTGGCACATGAACTAAATCTTTTCTCAATGTCAGATGGGCGGCAACAAACCTATTAGCATCAAAATTTGCTCTTGGACCACATAATGGAAAATTCAATTTCTTAAATTCAAGTTCCAAGTTCAAGGCATCAGAGACACTACTAAAAAAAAAATAAGTTAATTCAAATTGAAATGAGATACCTGACTAATGTCTAGCTCTATACTTTGTATCAATATTGGCTAGTTGTCTGCATATCTCCATTAAAATCTATCTATCAAACACATATCTAGGCACCCTGTATGGTTTTCCTTCAAAACTCCCTACCCTTAGGAAACTGTATGAAGAAGATGACATAAGTACCAATCAATTGCATTCCTTCATTTGACAATCTTTTATGAATGTTTCCTTTCAATTCATACATCATCCTGCCTAAGAATATGTCATGCAGTTTACGATAATTTTCACAGAAACTTTGTTGTTGAAGATGCAGATGATATTAAAATATTCTCATATTATCTACCCATACTTCATGGTACAAATCAGGCCATGGTCTAACACATGCCAGGCAATACAAAAGATATGGTGACATGTAGAAATTTTTGTTACCAAAGCAACTCAAACCTTCATGCAACTTGTCTGCAATTAATTTTGCCCAGTCAATATATATTTTCTCACCAAAACTAACCTATATGAAGAAGTACATCCAATCTTCCCAATAAAAGGCAATTTGGTTCCCTCTCACTCTGTGAAACAAAATAATTATGTCCATGACTTCTTTGATCAGATGTTCCTGAGTCAATGGACTTGGGAGTTAGGAACCTCCTATTTGAAACTTTAACAACCAATTCCTTGCAATAACATTCCTGTAGAATGATTTATTTTCTGAGAAGAGCACTTGTGACTTACACATCATCAAATCCTCATATTTCTCCTTCTCAGGTATTTTCATAACAACAACAACAACCTCCCAATTAACCCTAAGCAAAACCTCACCATATGCACTTCTTACACATCTCTCAATAGGGTCATATCTATTCATGCATTCTAGAACCATCTCAAGACATGAAACCACTAAAGGGAAAGCTACCACTTCCACTAACCCACTATCCAGAATCCTCTGCATTAGGGGATAGCTACTAGGATTCCTTGCCCTTTCATGGAATTCATCTAGGTCCACTGATGGCCAAAAAGTGTCTCCTAAGTCTAACAAGGTACATGTTGGGATCCAAGAACACTGAGAGGGGGGTGAATTAGTGTTCTGCCGGTAAGATATGATTTTACCCTTTTATAACATACACATATAAACTGCTAAATGAAGAAACATATAACTTGAAGCAAATAAACCATCCACATAAATGAACACCATAACACACAAAATTTATGCATGGAAAATCTCAAAGAGAAAAAACCATGATAGGATTTGTGACCCACAATATCAGTTCACTGGCCATATGAAAGATATTACATAAAATGGGGGCATGCACATGCAGGAAGGCACATTGCCTAGAGCACACTGCTCATCACAAAAGAGTCTCACTGACTACAAGCTTTTGTTAAAATAAAATAGTAATAATGAACTCACAAAATGCATTTGCTATGCCAAAAAGAGTTCTGGTTAAAGTTCTACCTTGTACCAGTTCATGAACCGTGAACACTTCTACAGGTATCTCCTTTCCTCCAAGAATGCTTTCCAAACTATCTACAGATCATTGCATGATATAGAATTTCCATCAAATGATCTACATACATATACTTTGCATTACACAGTCTCCTATATCCTTATTACAATCTATCTCATCTATGCTTATAATGACCTTAACAAACTGACCTATATACCCTTCGCAAAAAATATGCCTTATATCGGCTTACAATGCATTAAAAAAGATATACAATGTTGGCCTTATACAATAATTAAAAAATGATTTTACAAATAAAACTTCCTTTGGGTCCAAGCTTGATGTTGGCTTCACTAAAGTGTTGGATACCAGTGTCGGTGGGGTGCTGGTGTGTTGGTACACAGATTTGTCTTTCCTTATTTGTTTAATCCTAAAGCACTACGGGTCATAAAAAGGCAGACAAAATTTTACCAAATAGTTGGAAAATCATTATATTGATTAACCTCTGAATTAAGGTACAACTCCCTCTAGTAAATATTCGTTCAGCTCCAAATTACATACAATCAATAGAATGCTTTTCACTAGAAAGCACTTAAAGGCAATTGCATACACCAGTCAATACAAAATGAATGCAAGCACTAATCCATATATAACCTTTTATATAAAGCCTATAGACTTTATACGAACACTAAAACAAAATGAAAATCTTATAAAGATGAAATTCGCCAATAGTTTTCTGCACACATAGAAATTATAACAACCCCTTCTTTGAAATAGATTTACACAAAAAATAAACTTCAAATAACAAACACATAGATTTGAAACCAAAGATAGTTGTTAACAAGATTTTGCATTCATCGATGGTCATCCACTTTCTACAAACACAAAATGTTTTTAGCCAATCTTAAAGATAGTCTTTTCAAAAACTTAGTGAACCCAATCAAAGTCATTACAAAACATATTTATAGGTCCCCAGACCCAATAGTTCCTTTTTACCAAAGTAAAATTAACTCATAAGAGTTGAAAGAAAACAACCCTAACTGTATAACCAAAACTACGGAAAATAACTAGACTCGCTGGCAAACAACTGCCAGCAGTGCTAGTCATGTCATCTACTCAGTTCTAGTGTGATCTCTTGGATTGGTGTCTTGGACAGACACCATCACTGCCTTCACCGCGCTCCACTCTTGATGCACTTTTGAAAACTCCTGGATTACAGTTACATGGGGCAAACTGATATGAATTACTCTCTGCTTTCAGAGCTCCTTCTTTCTCTTCACCATCTGCACTTTATCTCTATGGGAATCCAGGTGATCAAGACAAACAATGAGCATTGATTCCACCTTAGAGATCCTCATAAAGTCCTCCACGGACAAGGATTTCTCCATCTTGATTTGTCTGATGTGGCTGCTAAACTGGTTAATCATCTTCGTGGTGTCTTCCAGGGTTTCACTATCTTCTTTAAGTAATTGGACATCCACGCAATGTAAGTCCTTTTGCATGGTCGCCCTTAAGGCCGTTAATTTGCCATGCAGACTGGCTGACTCTTTATAACCCTGTTCAATAATTTGATTGTGCCACTCAATACTCTCCTTACAAATAAACATTACATCCTCATTTAATCCTGACACTTGATTCTCAGCAAGAAAGTTCATTAGACCATAACGCTGAATATCACACATCTGTTTTGAAATCACAACCCACTTAGATTTCTCCTTCTACCATGAGACCAGGTCGGAGTCCAATGCTTTGGTGACCTCATTGGCTTCTTTGAAAATTTGGACCAAATCCATTATGTAATTAGTTGCTTGATGCATGATCAAGGTGAGCCATTCTGAGAAAACCTCAGCAATCATCCTATTTCATTGAACTTCATCGAAGAATTTTTTATTGCTAGGTGATTTTGGACTAAATGGTCCTGAATGTTGGGACAATGGTAATGGGTTGTTCTAAAAAGCATGAATATACTGGGCCATTTGTGTTAAACTTTGTTTCAACTCAGCCTTGTCTTTCTCATCCTTCCAATTATGGGAGATAATTCATTTAGTTGAAGTTTCCAGATGCTTCACATCTACAACTTTGGTTCCAACCCCCAAATCAATTTGTTCAACAGTGTAGTCTACTTCTAAAGTCATGGTAGCATCTTTGTTGGACTTAGGCCTAGCAATGTCTGCAGTCCAATGCTTCGTGCTCTCATCAAATTCATTCATAGCCTCTATTTTTAACTTTTTGAGCTTTCTAGACCTTCCCAGACATTTACTCATAGCGTCCTCCATTGATACTAAAATCAGAACCACATTCCTTTTCCTGGTGATTGAATCACTTAACCATTTTGGTGCAAGAGTCAGTTCTTTTGAAGGCATGGGTAGAAATCCTGCTGAGGATGGTAGTGTGGCATGGTCTATATGAGACTGGATTTCGAGTGTCCTTGGGTCCTGGAAAATAGTATACATGTCAATTGAAACCTTGTCTACTTCAGAAACAAGGGATGTCATCTTGCATAGTGTTTCTTCTACGTCCAAATCCAGAATGAGATGAGAAGTCGACGACTGGAAACTCTTCTTGGACCTTGACCTGGTCACTTGACCAACAATAGAAAGCTCAACCCTAATGTCAAGTTTCTCTTCTTTAATCCTTGTCTATCCTTTTCCTGCATCAGAAATGGGAATGTTAGTCAAAATAGAAGTTTTACTTGTGATACTCCTCTTTCCACTTTTGCTTCTTGAACTGGTTGCTCGTGTCAGATGAAATCGAAAACTCCTAAGCCAATGTTTTTGTCTTGTGCATTACACTGAAGGTGTGTATCAGAATACTATGCCCCATCTTCTTGCTCCAATCCACTTCTGGAAGAGGTTCATCATGGACCCGCTTCAGAAACTCTGAGTCAAGTATGTCTTCATCATCAGTGGTGACACTTGAGGTATCCATGGGAAATTTCATGTCATGAATTTGTTTCAAAGTTAATCTGGACCAACTCCTTCTCCGTACTTCAAATTCATCCCAGCAACCCTCCCAATAATCCTCCAACTAAGGAACATGCTGACCAGGTACCATCTTCTTCACATACTAAGCAATAAAACCTTTACTATCAAGGTTATCCCTTTTCACAAGGGTCTTCAATGAAACCATTTAAATTCCAGTTCAAGATTTAGTGCATCAGAGACCAACCTACAACTATAATGGCCTAAATCAATGGGAAAAATCCCACTTGTGTTGGAGTCCTCACTATAATCTTTTGCGACATAAGCAAGATGTCTAGAAACTTTGATCAAAATGTAGGAGTCTGAAATGTGCCTGGGTATTCTAAAGGGTTCACCTTTAAATCCTCCAACCCTTGGGTAAGTCAAGTGGCTGAACTGTATAAAGAAACTACCATAAATGTTAACAAGTTCAACTGCTTCTGTAGACATTCTTCTATGCAAATTACCCTATAATTCAAAGGTCAGCCTTCCAATGAAAACATCATTCCAATGAAGATAATCATCAACATGCCCTTTCAAAGTTAGACTAGGATGATACTCATAAATTCTCATGCCTTGAACCCATTTTACATGAGACAACCCAGGCCATTCTCTCACACAGGCAAGCATATATAACGAATAAGATGACATATAAAAATTAGGCATTCCTAGATAATTACTCAAACCTTCATGTAACCTTTCTGCAATGACAGTTCCCTAGTCAATGAACTAACTTTTATCCAGAATGACCTGGATGAAGAAATTCATCTAGTCCTCCCAGTAAAAAGAGTGGGAATTACCCTTTACCCTGTTCAATAGTATTACCAAGTCTCGGATTGCAAGAATTAAATGTTCATAGGTTAGAGGTCTCGGTAGCCTTGAGCCACATTTTTGGAATTTTAGGAGCTAGTTCTGTGTGATAAAAGTTCTAGAATACTACTTTTTCTTAGAGAAAACTCTATAGGATTTACCAATGGTCCAATCTTCATAGGGTTCCTGGTGTGGAATTCCCATGGTTGCCATTACCGTCTGTCTATCAATGGACAACAAGAATTCACCATCATTTTTCCTTATGCATCTATTACCCTTGTCATAATGATTCATACATTCTAAGACTAACTCAGAGCAAGGAGAAACTGTGGGAAAGGCGATTGCTTCTAATAATCCGCTTTGTGCTACATCTCTCATCATGGGGTCTATGGCTGAATTCCTTACTCTTTCTAGAAAAACATCTAAATCCAACTGAACTAATGCTATATCACTTAACTCTCATAAAGAGCTTACAAGGGAAGATGAGCTCATCAACCTGGGCAAAATAGGTCTCATGTTTAGTTCGTGGTTTTTCCCAGTTAATTTTAGGCAAAGAAGGAAAGTGGAAATAGAAACAAGTAGCTAACAGAGTACCCAGATCTTTTAAAACAAACTGTAGTAATTTAGAAAGTTATCGAACATACCTTCCTTTGTACTCTGTAAACCCCTATCACAACTTATTTCTCCTCCTTTGAGAACTCCTTCTCAAAATCTTCTCAAGAAAATAATAATCCCAATGAGACAACTACTCAGTTTTAAAGCCGAGAAAATCTTACCCATCATTACTAAAAGTTTCCTTCATTCTCCTTGTTCGTGTGACCTTACGTTGGAATGATTGCGCTGAAGCATGCCTTAAATGTAAAGTCACTTCACTTCTGACATAGTGGATCCTCAAACATACTTGTCATAAATGGTAGATTTCAAATCATTGAAGAAAGAATATTCCTCCCCTCGGCAGTCGTTTATCATGTTCTAAAAGTCTGTGTTGTCACCATGTGGCAAGTCACGTGTCTTTCAAGAAACCTATACATAAAACTTTGAACCTTGTGAAACCATCGCAACATAACACAAACATGACAAATCTTGAACTTTGAACCTTGAACCAAAAAGGTTCAAGTTCATGATTTAGAGAATGCAAAATGTCGACAAGGACTAGCAAGATCAAAAATCGCGTGGGAGGAAAAACATTCAAAACAATGGCCATTGAACTTTGAACCTTGAACCAAAAAGGTTCAATTTCAAGGTTCAAGTTCAACACAGTGAAACTTAACAATGACCAAATTACATGGGCAAAATTTTAAACAAATTTCTCAACCAATGAATTAGACAAGCATTACTTCAAACAAGGATGCATATGGAATGAAAATTTTATATGGGCCCAACACGATGTAACCCTGGATACTCTAATGTTGGTGTCTGTCAGCGAATGCCTCCTAATGCTGGTGTATGCTTCCTTATGAATCTTGTTTCCAAGTTACCATGTTGCCATCAATGACAATATATGAATCCAATGAGTGTCAATTTCCAACAATCTCCCCCTTTGGCATTGATGACAACACTCATGTGAAAAATGGATTCCCTATTGGTTCAACCTGAAGTATGCTCCCCCTGAGAAATACACTCCTTTCTGATATTCTTCCCATATTTTTCTATCTGATATTTTTCACATTATATACACTCCCCCTTTGGCATCAATGCTAATGACCGGCGAAAGAATTGAAAGAATGAATAAGTGCAAATTTCTTTACCGGAGCTTGACCAATTTCAAAATTTCTGAGTAAGCCTTGTCTAGCAACTATAAATATGTATCCCAACCAGTTTTGAAGGTATTAGATATGGATACAAGTCCACTCAGTAAGTGTACAAATGTTTCCTTCTCTTTGACTTTTTCTGGTGTGGGCTTAGCAATCATATCCATACATTCCCTCTTATGTACACCGAGTGAATCCAATATTGGACTCACCAATCCTCTAAGGCTCCTTTCTCTCTGAATGATATTGTCTCTTTCCTTTTCAAAAGAAAAAAATTGGTTCTCCAAAGACAAAATTTGTCCATCGACATATGTTGTTAGTGAGGTTAATCCATCAAAAGAATTTGCAATATTGGAAACCTTATCATGTAACTCCTTTAATCTTCTATCTACATTTACTGTAAGAAATTCTATGTTAAAACATACCCTGTAGATATTTGTACATTGTTTCAAACAATTCTCAGTAAGAATCAATTTTCCTTCAGTTTTCTTCTTCTTTGTTTCAATAAGCTGATGAAAAGCAACTCTCTTAGCCATGGTAAATTTCTCAAGTGCCTGCTAGTCTGAAATTTGTTGCAAAGATTGAAAGTTGTTAGATATATGCTCAATTAATGTCTTAAGCTTGTCGAAAAGGCTTTCTTCATTTTCAATCTTACAATTAGGAATTAGTATGTGCAAAACTATGATTGAGTGATCTATTATTGCTTTATATGCCGATCCCTTCTTTATTAGTTTCTGAGTAGCCATCATCATTAACTCAGTGGGACTCATCTCAGTGATTGATTTCTTCTCAAATTGAGAAGTATCAACTACCAAAACCTTTGCCAAGGAATCAATATTAACTGTCGGTACAATCTCAGTTCCCTTTACCTTATCCTCCTTAGCACCAATGGCTTCGCCACTTGGTGCAGTATCTATTACTGTCGGTGGAGTATTATCCACAATATTGTTCATACCCTGTACATTGCCTTGTTCAAAAGTTTTCTCTATCGGTATTGACTGTACACTCTCCTTTACTACCGGTGGTGTATATACACTTATAGTTACTACTAATTTATTCAAAATTGGAATTGAACTACCCAAAATACCTTTTCCTTTAGATCTATCTAGGATGGTGGAAGTTGTTGCTTTACAAATTCTTCTTGGGAGGTGAGGAAATTAAGATTCTTTTGGAATAATTTGGTCCAACCATCTTTGGTCTCATTTACTACCTCATTTACCTTGCCCATCATTAGGCTTATTTGTTAGGGTTTACTACTAAAAACTATTCTATTTGCAATATCAATGCATCGTTTCATTTTCTCATTGTTTATTGAACCACACATACCCAAAAGTTCCACTTCCTTAATTTCTCTATCCCTCTTGACTGCATCAAGTCTTCTAGCATCTAATTTATTGTATAGTGATAGAGTAATTTCCTTCAAAATTTCTACTAAGGCTTTCTTATATATATATATGTGTGTGTGTGTGTATGTGTGTGTGTGTGTGTGTGTGTGTGTGTGTGTGTGTGTGTGTGTGTGTGTGTGTGTCTCAAAATTGCCTCTTCAATCTCATTCTACTCATTATCCTCTAAATCTTCATAATAAATGGATACATTATTCAAAATCCTATCCTTGCTTATTTCATCAATCAATTCAACATAGTTCATTGTAACCTTACTAGATTCAATAGCATCATCACTCTTCTTCTTCTTGTGGATTGCCAAAGTGGATGTGACTGGTTTCCTCTTCTGAATAGGTTTCCTTGCCAAAGGTGGGGGTACAGTAGGTTTTGTCACTTTTCTCACAAGCTTCCTCCTTGGCTCCACCTTCTTCTCCTCTATCGGAGGCTGGTCAACTTTCTTTCTTTGTACCCTTCTGAATTCTAGAGGTTCATTATCCTCTAGATCAGAGTAAGAAGTGACAGAAGAAATGAAGGTTTCGGGCCTCTTTGCCTCAGGAGCACTAACCATTACCGGTTCCTTTGCCAGTTTGGATCCAAAACCTAGTTGAGTGTCTATCTTATGGATTACATTTTGTACAAATGTAGACATCTTATCAATTTTCTTCTCTCTTCTTTTCTTGTCGAAGCCAATCTTGAATTCAAGAGCATTTTCTTCAGCAGTACCAAAGTGTTTTGTCTTATCATCCAATGGAGCTTCAAGCAACATTTTTGCATAAAGTTAAAAAAATTATATCATCCCTTCATATCCAAGCTCAGTGATCCATATGGTCCTAGGTTCTACTTCCTCCATAAGAGTTTCATCAGTCTTCACCATAAAATAGATATTAGTGGAGTACTTCTCCACAATGTGCTTTGGTATTCTTTCCCTTTATCTCATATTTTCCTAAAATGTTTTGAAATATCTCGAAAGCTTTTCATCCCTTCCAGTACCAAGATTAGTGATTTCTTCCTTGATTTGCATTCCTACTAGTCTGTCATGAGCCCAATGCTTTTTCCCTAGATCGGGTAGCTCATTTATGAAGTATATCATTAAACAAACAATGAGGTTTCCAAACCTAAAAGTTCCTTCCTTAACACTCTTAATCTTTCCAAGATTCAACATTAGTTCACTTCTCAGCCATTCACACAAATCATACTTCTCATTATTCTTTAACATCTAATAAGCAACATGGATGCAAGAACTAGCAACAGAGTTTAATCGACTATATTGAGTTACCTTATAGCTGATTATCATGCTAGAAAATTTCACATCAATGTCCTTGATTGTGCTGACCCTCATAGATCTTCCATCATCGGTTGTGTCGGTGAGCTTCTCAACTGTAGTGGTGGAAATTTTCTTGCCAAGTTCTTGTTCAACTTTGGGTAAGCCAGTGACTACTTGAATTACTTCCTTTATGATCATGTAGGGCTAATCCAGCCAGATGAACTCATTGTGAACCCTTCTTAGAACATATATGATCACCTCATCTTTGAATTCTAGTATGTATAGGATACCGGTTAACCCTAGATCCTCGATGATCTTATATTTCAGCTTCATTGTTCCAAATCTTTCTAGTATCATATATTGATACATGCCCTTTATCTCTTCTGTACCTAGATCCTCCAAGGTGTAGTGAATATATGCCCTTACATCTTTAACATACATCATGCCATTGGTAACCCTAGAGAATGCGCCTGCAGAGTCTTCTTTCTTATCTATCTGGGGAACTTCCTTGAAAATGGGTCTCAACCTATCTTTAACCTCACCAATGGTGGGATTTACAATGAAAGTAGGAGTAGATGATCTGGATGCCATTTCAAATAAATACCTAAAAATGATCGCCAGTGTGAAGATTTGATTGCTTCTCTGATGATTGCTAGAAATCCTCTCAAAATGCCTTTTCTTGCTCTTAATCATGTGGGATTTGCCTTTGCTTCACTCTGGATTGCTTGAATGCTAGGTGAGTGAAAATGAATTCACTTTCTCCTTTTATCATCAAGTAAACCCTAATCCTTCACTTTCATAAATTCTTCGTGATGTACCCTACTGGATGTCGATTTCATAGTCTTATGCTGGGTAAACCTTCATCAATGATTAAGAAAAATCTCCATATCTCTTTTAGATCTCCTCCAGGGAATATGCAAGATTTATAATAGATTTTCCAACCCCTAAGATGTATGCCTTAGTTACCGGTGGAATTTCCTATCAGTGCAAAAATGCTCTATTCAATTGGTGGAGTTATCGGTGTAGACCCATCTCCACTTGGTTCTTCATAATTTCTAACCCATCTCTTCGTGTGATCTTGTTGTATTTCATCTACCTTCTTCTTTCCTTTCTCATTTTCTTTATCATTGCTAACCAGTTGAGTCTTACTTCTGTAGTACTTAGCAATATGACCTATTTTGTTACGTGCATAACATGTAACATTATTCTTTTGAATCGCTTTAACATATCCAGTGTCATTCCTTGACCTACATTGATTAGCCAAATGACAAAACTTTCCACATGCATAACATTCTATATTTATTCTGCAATCTTTTGATTTATGACCATATTTCTTGCAATTTGTGCATTGACTAGGAACATAATTGTAGTTTTGATTTGCTCTATTTCTACATTGTTTATCCATGTGCCAAAATTTATTACAAATAAAGCATCTACCATTGAATTTATAAGCATTATATTGCCTTACTAGTTTCTTCTGGTCTGATAAGTTCTTCATACTAGTTGTCTGATATTCATTTGTAGTACCAAAGCTTTCACCTTGTACAAATCCAAGTCCTCTAGAATCATCTTTGTCTTTTCAATAAGTCATCCAACTGTGCAACACTAATCTTGAATTTTTCTTTATACTCACTTGCAGTAGTCAAATCATCTCTTAGAGTAGTTATTTTTCTTTCAACCTCTTTTTCATTGTTCCGAGAGTGTGCGAAGTTAATTCTCAACAGATTATTCTCATGAGTCAATCTACCACATTCATCAAATTTGTTCTTCAGAGATATAACAAGATTTTATTCCTTCTTTTTTATGTCCTCAATATCTTTTTGATAACCTCATATTTAGGTCCTACATTTCATTCTTCATGAGCATGTTTGCTTGACTCAATTTCTGACATTGTTCCTTAAGTGCATTTTTCTCTTCATCATCCCGGTTTTGCAAAAGTTCCTTTCTCTTAGCTTGAGCAGATGATAACCTTTCTTGCAAGACAAGAATGAATTCATTAGAAGAATTCAATTCATCTTACAATTTTAAATTCTTCATCCTTTCAACATCATAATCCTCAAGAGCCATCTCAAGTTGCTTCTCCATAGCCATGTTCAATGATTCTGGTTTCAATGTCTTCCTCAAGATGTTAAACTTCTTTTGAGGAACTATGCTCTGATACCAATTGTTGGGATCCAAGAGCAATGAGAGTGGGGGAATGAATCAATGTTTTGTTGATAAGATATGATTTTACCCTTTTATAACATACACATATAAACTGGTAAATGAAGAAACATATAACTTGAAGCAATAAACCATCCACATAAATGAACACCATAAGATACATAATTTATATGTGGAAAACCTCAAAGAGGAAAAACAATGGTGGGATTTGTAACCCACAATATCAGTTCACTGGCCATATGAAAGATATTACATAAAAAGGGGGCCTACACATGCAAGAAGACACACTACCTAGAGCACACTGTTCATCACAAAAGAGTCTCACTAAATACAAGCTTCTGCTAAAATAAAATAGTAATGATGAACTCACAAAATGCATCTTCTATGCTAAAAAGAGTTTCGGTTAAAGTTCTTCTATGTACCAGTTCATAAACCCTGGACACTTCTACCGGTATCTCCTTTTCTCCAAGAATGCTTTCCAAACTATCTACAGATCATTGCATGATATAAAATTCACATACAAATGATCTACATACATATACTTCACATTACATAGCCTCCTATATCCTTATTACAATCTATCTCATCTATGTTTA
Organism: Cryptomeria japonica; assembly: GCF_030272615.1. NCBI lineage: Eukaryota > Viridiplantae > Streptophyta > Pinopsida > Cupressales > Cupressaceae > Cryptomeria > Cryptomeria japonica. The sequence goes on along the minus strand of NC_081405.1, from coordinate 357,510,999 downwards.
CAATGACCTTAACAAACTAACCTATATACCCATCACAAACAATATGCCTTATGTCGGCTTACAATGCATTACAAAAGATATACAATGTCGGCCTTATACAATAATTATAAAATGATTTTACAAATAAAAATTATTTCAGTTCCAAGCCTTATGTCGGTTACATTGAAGTGTTGGATGTCGGTGCCAGTGCCAGTGCCGGTGTAACCCTGGATACTCCAATGTCAGTGTCTATCAGTGAATGCCTCCTAATGTCAGTGTATGCTAGTGTATGCTTCCTTATGAATCTTGTTGCCATGTTGCCATCAATGACAACATATGAATCCAATGAGTGTCAATTGCCAATAGTACAAACTAACCAGGACTTCTGGTCTATCTTGGGCAATTTAGGTCTCATTTTCAATTTACCAACAGAAAGAAAACACAACAAGGGAGATGAACTGAACCAACTAAACAACCAAGAAAAGCTTTGAATTTAAGAAATCATAGGTATGAGAAGAATGTTTTTAACTCACCTTTCATGCAGAGCTCAGAATCCAAAGAGACAAGAACAAAAAATATCGCCTGTGCAAATCCTCTTACTTACCAAATTAGGCAAGTATTTCTTTTTTTTTTAAAATAAAGCAAATCTTGAGAATAGGCTTGAAAATCGGTCACATGATATAATGTAATCATAACTGCATTCTTATATGTGCCAAATTATTCTGAAAAGACTTAATTATGACAAATCATTAATTACAAGTCTTTTCCCACCAATTTTTCTAGAAATAATTATTTTCAAGTATGGCTCTTCATCGCGATGCATTCCCTCAAAGTCCAACTTTTAAATCCAAAATGTTCCCTCCATGCTGATGCTTCATCATTTTTATGTCCTCCACTTTTATGTCTAAAGTTAATCAATCGTTGAACTTTGAACTTTGAACACTCTGAGAAGTAGTTCAAAAGAATAGTATAAGGACAAACCAAGACAAAGACAACACAAGGCCACGTCTTACGTGTGACAAAGACATGATTTAGACAAGACTCAACTTTCTCAACTTTGAACTTGAACCTTGAACTTAAGAAAAGGTTCAATAGTTCAAGTTCAATAACAATTGACCTAAGATCATTAGCTTTTAAACTAGAACAAAGCCACGATACAACATGCTCTACTTGAACTTGAACCTTGAACTTTTGAAAAGGTTCAATGGAGAGGTTCAGTTCAAGACAAAATATAATAAGATGAAACCCAATAATTACACAAACCTAGATTAAATAACACTCCTTATTTTAAATAACATGAGAACAAAAATATACCTGAGAAAAAAAATGAGGGTAACAGGGTGCTTGAAATCAAAAGATATAAAATAAATTATAATAGAATTTTGTCTAATAGCATTTGTATCTAAGCTAATATTGCCTTACAATATTTCTTATCTGTAATTCCAACCCAAATTGTTTATCAAATCCCTAAACAAACCCTATCACTCTGCAATTTTGTTTTAGCATTTAATTGATCCCTTAGATCAAAGTATAAATGAAAACTACATACATCATAACAATGCATTGAATGAAATATATTCTTGATTATATTTCATTCAAAAGAATATAGAATTGTACAATGGAGAGAAATAGATCAGAATTGTACTTCTATTAAATAAATTTTGCTATTTCTATCATAAAACAATTTACATATAACTCCTTATAGAACATACAAAAATTTGACACAAGACTCTTATATATTGCTCTGCAAAATCTTTACAATTCGCTCACTCCCACCTAAAACTTGTTGGAATCCAAAAACATTGAGAGGGGGGGGGGAGGGGGGTGAATTAGTGTTCTACCGATAATGTTAGTTTTGAACTTATTACTTATCAACCGATTAATAGTAAATAAAATTAAAGTGCATATATCAAATAACACATAGCAAGGAAACACCATAACACCAAGATTTATACGTGGAAAACCCTACAAAGGGAAAAACCACGGTGGGGCTGACACAAGACTTATATATTTCTTTGCAAAATCTTTACAATTTTCTCACTCCCACCTAAAAAATTGGTACAGTAACCTATGACTCTAAATTTTAGAAAAAACTAAGTACAAAGATCAAATTCAAAACCCCGTCTCTTGGCCTTGAATTCCCTTTTATAGAAAATAAGGGACTAAACAAGCTACGGGCTAGAGGAGAGACCTATCATTCAGAAATGACCGGTTACCCATATTTTTGTTATTAAATATTCCTCTTAAAGAATGTCACAACCAACACCATATATTTGCAACTAATTCATCTTGACACTTTATGCATTTTATCCCCTTTTGTTGCTATCGATGAAGATCTTAGACTGGCCCACCTTGTTGTTGCTCATGTCCAAAAAGAAACTACTACAAAGAATTCTAGGTGTGCTACCGAAAAGTTCAGGATGACTTGGAAATAGGGTAGGCCAATGTGTATGATCCTCTACTTCTACACTTCTTTGTCCATATTCACCTGCGTGACCTTCACTTTATGAACCTCTAAGTTATCCGAATAGACAATGAGCATTGATTTAATCCTTGCTACCTTTGAAAAGTCATCGCTAGTCAAGAATTTTGTAGTCTGAATGGAATGGACTCTTTCTTGAAAGAATTTAATCATGTTTGCAACCTCCTCAATCACCTTGTCTCCCTCCTTCATGAGTTGGATATCAATATATTTAAGGTCTTTCTATATAGTGTCAATCAAGTTAGTCAGTCCTCTGAGTAGCCTAGTCGACTCTTCATGGCCCTGCCAAATGATTGAATTGTGTCATTCCACGCTTTTCTTTGACATGTATAACACATTATCATCTAGGTTCTCCACTGATTTCTCAGCTAGGAACTTCATCACTCCATACTTTTGGACATTATTAATTTGTGTGAGAATCGCTACCCACTTAATCCTTTATTTTTCCCAGGCGACCGTCTCCAGCTCAATCTCTTTACTCACAGTCTCTGCATCCTTATAAACCTTAACCAGATTAATAATATATTTTGATCCTTGTTGAATTATTAGGTCTAGCCATTTGTTAAACATCTTTGTCACTACCTTGTTCCTTTGAACTTGATCAAGAATCTTCTAGTTTGGTGGAGACTTAGGGTCAAATGACACTGGTATCTGTGACAATGGTTGAGGATCTGGGTTGTGAATAGCATTGATGTATTTTGCCATTTGTGTGACCATTTGCTTCATTTCTCTCTTGTCTTTTTCATCTTTCTAAGTCCTTGAGATTATCCTCTTTGTATAGGATTCCAGATGTTTTACATCTATGGCCCTTGATGCAACCCCCAAATATATTTTCTCCACAATAAAATTTTCCTCTATGGCCTTATCTGCGTCTCTCCCAGGAATGGGCTTGGCCACTTCCATTGTCTAGTGTCCTATTCTATTATCCACATCAAGCATTGCTTGTGCTTTGAGCTTTTTGGGCTTTAATGCTTTTCCTAAGCATTTACTAACCATGTCCTCTAGTGGAATGGTGACCAGAACCACGCTCCTCTTCTTTCCAATGGCAGCTTCTAGCCATCTTGGTGCATTAGTAGGTTCTTTAGGTGGTGGGGTGATCTGTGCATCTGGGGAGGTAATGATTACCAGGGTATTCATGGGATCCTATTGAATTTCCACTTCTTCATTTGTATCCATTTCTTGCATCTCGGGCTTGCTTTGATCCTGTGAGTTCATTGTTTGTTTAGGCTCTTCACTGGGGTCTAAGTCCACCATGACCTATTGCAGGACAAGCTCCCTACCCTTCTTTTTACTTCTTGACTGAGTTACTTGGGTAGTTGTAAGACCAGATGACGATGACCTCCTTGACCTTCTTGGCGGTATTTTCTGTACAGTGGGCTTTGAGACACCTGCAACATCAGCAATTTCATTAGTGGCAGAAATAGGAGATTGACTCACGATGTATGAATCACTTCTTGATTCGTGTGGAGACATATAAGGACCCTCCTTGAATTTCAGTTTCCTCAACATTCTTTCTATTCTCTTAACAACATTGAAGGTCCTTCTTTGGATGCTATCATCTTCTTTTTTGTTCCAGTCAATTTCTGGAATCGGTTTCCCTTCAATCTTAGTACCAAACTCAAGATCCAAGACATCTTCCTCTATATCTTCTAATACAACCGATGTATTAATTGGGAGCCTCAAGATAGCTATCGGTCATAAAGTGAATCTCGACCACAACCTCTTTCTCACTTCATGCTCATCCTTGCAATTTTCCCAATAATCCTTTATCTAAGGTTCATGGCAGAAAAGGCTATCTATATTAAGGTTCTCCCTTGCATAAACTTTGCTATCAAATCTTTTCCTAGCCACATATGGCTGCAGGTTCATCCTTTTGAACTTCGGTTCCAGATTCAAGGCATCTCATACTGATTTGCAATTGTAATACCCAAGTTCAACGGGAAAAACCACCCTGGATTCACCCTTTTCCCCTAATCATTTATCTATATAAGCCAACTGCCTGCTCACTTCTGTAAGCACATAGCTATCAAAGGTGTACCTGGGTAATCAAAATGGTTGGACTTCAAAACCACCTACCCGTATGTAAGTAAACCATGGAGATTGGATAAAGAAACTCCCAAAAATACTCACAAATTCCATAGCCTCAACGGACATTCTCTTGTTGGCATCACCCTAAAGTTCAAAGGCCAGTTTTCCCACAAAGACTCCATTCCATTTATCAATTTGTTCAACATATCTTTGTTGTTGCAAAAAAGGGTAATAATTGTAAACCCTCATTCCATCAATCCAGGGTTCATTGGGTAATCCAAGACAATCTCTTGTGCAAGTTAAAATATAAAATAGGTAACAAAACATGTAAAACCCAGTCATTCCCACAAAATTGCTTAGTCCTTCGTGAAGTCTCTCCGCAATTACCTGAGACCAATCCAGAATTTTGTCACTAGTTAGAACCACTTGGATGAAAAATTACATCCAGTCCTCCCAGTAGAAGGAGTGTGAATTCCCCTTTACTCTGTTCAAAAGCACAATAATGTCCCACACCTCTATGATGAGGTGTTCTCTGGTTAGGGGTTTTGGTAATCATGATCCTCCTTTCTAAACCCTCAAGAGCCAATTTCTTGCAATTACACTTTTGTACTTGCTCTTCTTCTTAGAGAAATAGGTGTATGAATTTCCAATGGTCCAATCCTCATACTCCTCTTTATGCGGAATACCCATTGTCACCATCATCATTTCCCTATTAATAATGACTAACACCTCACCATCACTGATCTGATATATCTATCCTCAGAGTCATATCTGTTCATGTAGGCCAACACTAAATCTGGACACGACACAATGAGCGGGAATGCAACAGCTTCCACAAGACAACTCTTAACTAGCTTCTCCATTAATGAACCAGCTTGAGGCTTCTTAGTCCTTTCAAGGAAATTCCCCAAATCTACATGAATTAAGGAGGTGTCATCCATTTCTGGCAAGATACTCACTAAACATGAGGTTTGACCAAGCTTTGGCAACATTGGCCTCATTTTAACTATCTATTCCCTTAACCAAGAAATTTTAACAGCAATACACTATGCTACCCCAACAATTTTCAGATTTTCCCCTTTTCTACACTGATAAAACTTAAGTACACAAAGAAACACAACTTTAGGAGAAAACAAGTGAACTTACCCGATAACACCATGAAAACTAGAAAATTCTTCCCGAGAACAGAGCTAGATTTACCTTCGGTGCCTCTAATTTATTGAAGTATAACAACTATGACCTTCCTAAATATGGAAATAAACTCATACATTTTTCCTTTAATCAGATGGGTAAATATCTATAGGGCCACACATGCTTCATCATGATTTACCCAAGCGTGTAAAGTAACGGTGAAATGACAAACCTAACACCTTCTTAATTATCCATCACTTCTACATAGGCAATTTGATGTTTGCATGATTACTTTCCACATTTAGAATTTCAAAAAGCCAAATAAGGGAATATTCCTTCTTGCCACTTTTATATCCACTAGAAAGCTTTCGAGTTAGTTTTGAAATGAACCTATGAACCTTGAACCACTTGAACAAAAGGTTCAATGGTTCAAGTTCACTTAAGAAATATAACGGTAACGGGCGGCACATAAACAACACCGAGAATGAGCAGCAAAAGAAAAGGACTATCTAAAGTGAACCTTGAATATTTTGAACCACTTGAAATTTGGTTCAAGGTTTAAGTCCACATATCAACTCAACATAAAAACACTCATGCTCATCATATAACAATACATTTATGTGACTCACTAAAAGGCATTTCGAATCTTGAGCTTTGAACCTCTTGAAATTTGGTTCAATGGGTTCAAAACTTCAATGACCAAAAATAAAAGAATGCGCTTGTTGACATGGTGACAAAGACCAAAACAACTTTCTTTTTAAATTGCGCTTTGAACCTTGAACCATATGAACCTTTTGACAAAAGAGTTCAACGGTTCAAGTACGAGGAGAACAAACGACCCGACGAAAGCAAAGGCACAAAAGGCAACCCGCGAATTGGAATATTAAAAAGGAAAAAACTTATAGGTTGACTAACATCAGCTTTGATTGGGGACTAGAACTGTGAAGGAACTAGAAATGAACTCCAGAATCTCTAGTTTCGCATGCCAGACTTTATTCAAAGAGACAAACATACTAAACCAAAACGACACACAAACACAAAATAACTAAACAATATGTATAAAAACTACGAGGGAATCTTGTTTACAGTTGATATAATTTCAATTCTTGACCATTGTAAGTTAAAGGAAGAATAGTACCATCTAGATATGCAAGTTTAAAAGAATTCAGTCCTTTTACCTCATGAATCAAGAATGGTCCCTTCCAGAGCAACTCAAACTTAACATATTCTCCCTTAGGTTCTCTTCTTTTGTCCCAGAGCAGTACCTGATCACCGAGCATTAACTTTCAAGGGATTTTTCACTTGTTGAATATTCTTTTTACCCTCATTTGATGTTCTATTATCCAGTCCACTAGTTTATCCCTTTCTTCATCAATCTTTGTCAGGTGCATGATTCGCTTTTGTAAAGAACTCTGGAAGTAAGCATCTTCAATAACTATTTGGAGTTTGGTGGCTACCAACTCTAAAGGAAGTGCTACCTAAGTGCCAACACCATAGACCAATTCAAATGGAGACATCCCAATTGCTCTCTTTGGTGATGTACGGTCAGCCCAAAGAGCTTCATATAGTTTCTTATGCCAATCCTTAAAATTCTCACTTACTAATTTTTTCATGATATTAATGTGGTTTTTGTTACTAGATTCAGCCTCACCATTTCCCTGAGGATAATAATCAGATGAGATAACAAGATAGATTCAATGATCAAAGCAAAACAAAGAAATTTCAGTAGAGGAGAACTTGGTAGCATTGTCTTCTACAATTTTTAATGGGACTCCAAATCGAACTAAGATGTTCTCCTTTAGAAAATTACAAACAATCTCCAAGGTTGTCTTTCATACTAAAATGGCCTCAACCCATTTAGTAAAATAGTCTGTGGTTGTTAAAATATGAGTGTGACCAGCACTAGAGGTTGGTGTCAAGGGACCAATAAAATCTAGACCCCACTACTTGAAAGGTTCATCCACAACCATGGGTCAGAGTGGTAATGCTACGAGCTGAGGTTGACCGGCGAACAACTTGCATTTTTCACACCTGGCCACCCATGCATATGCATCCCTGAACATTCCTAGCCAATAATAGCGATTCCTCAAGATCTTGTAGGCACTTACTATCGAAGAGAAATAACCTCAATAGGCTTCATCGTGGAATGTTTTCAAAAGAGACTCCTAGAGAAATTTATCAACACATCTTAAGAAGGTTCCATCTAATCCCCTTTTATATAGTACATCATTAAACATGACATACTTAGCAGCTTTCAGTTTGAGGTTCCTCTTCTCCTTCACATAAAAGTGTTCTGGGAAATCTCCATATGTCAAGTAATATGCTACATCTGCAAACCAGGAATCTTGTAGAGAAACAAATAGAACTAAAGGCAATTCCTTTGTCACTTCCTCCTTACTTTTAGCAATCAGCTTGCACAAACCTTTCCCCCTCACCAATTTTGTGGGTCTAATGTCTAAATTGAACTCCTAAATTTTTGCTACCCAAGAAGCTCTTTCATTCATCGCTATGTCTTGTTGCGTTAGAATTCTCTTGACTACCAAACGAGGCACATAAACCACAGCGTGTGAATGGAGAATATAATACCTAAACTATTTCATCGCCTTCATAACCACATATGCTTGCTTTTCCATTATTGAATATTTAAGTTCATGCTTTTTTAGAGGTATTCTCATGAATGATATAGGGACATAATCATTATCATCATTCTCCTATAACAAAATCCCTAACATAGTGTGCTCTGAGGCATAGCAGTAGATGAAAAAATCTTTATTGAAATTAGGATTAACCAAGATAGGTGCCTGACCAATAGCATCCTTTATTGAGGTGAATGCTTTCTTCTCTTCCTCACTCCATTTGAAAGATTGTTTCTCACTCGTCAAATTTACAATATATCTAGTGGTCTCAGCAAAGTCTAGGATAAAACTTTGAAGAAAATTCACCTACTCGAAGAAGGATCTAATGACATTCCTACTTGACGTCAGAGTTAATTGTTCAATTGCTCTTACCTTTTCAGGATCTATTTTCACCCCTTCTTTGGAAACAATATGCCCGAGCAACTTACCTTTTGTGACTCCAAACACTAATTTCTTGGGGTTCAAGGATACCCCATGCTCATGACACCTCTACAACACTTGCCTCAGGTCTTGAAGGTGATGCTTTCTTCTTTTTCAAAACACTATCAAATCATCCAGATATACAACAATGATCTTATCCTTTAGGTGGCCAAAAGACAAGTCCATAGCCTACTGAAATGTTGCTCCTGCATTAATCAAACCGAAGGGCATCCGGTTAAATGCAAATGCACCCCAGGCAATAATAAAGGTAGTTTTGTGTTGATCAACTTCCTAATCACTGATCTGATTATATCCCAAAAATCCATCAAGCATGGACATCATCTCCGACCCTGAGATAGTTTGCAGAATGTGGTCTATGGTCGGCAAGGGATAATTGTCTTTTAAGCTGGCTTGGTTAAGATTTTTGAAGTCTATGCAAATCCTTATTTCCCTATTTTTCTTTCTGATAGGTACTATATTTTCTATCCATGTAGAATGATGGATAGGATATATAATTCTAGCTTTTAACATCTTATCCACTTCCTGGAATATAGCTTGTGCCACTTTTGGATTGAAGTTTCTAAGCTTTTGTCAGAAAGGGCTTGCTTTGGGCTTCAAATGAATCTGGTGCTGAAATTTTCCTTCTCTGAAATTCTTAAGATCATCATAACACCAGGAAAACATGTCCTTGAACTCCACAAGGAGGCTAATGAACCTCTCCTTTTCCTCCAGTGAACAACACTTTCCCAGATTGATATATTTAGGTTCATTCTTGGTACCAATGTTGACCTTTTCATAACCTCCACTATCCTAGGCTTGTCAAGACTTGTCATCTTTTTTATTTTTGTAGGCATCATTACAGTCAAATAGATGCTCCAAAGAAACTAGTCCTTTAGGAATCTTGTTTCCTTTCAACTACATGATTCCATCAGGAAACTCCTTGGCTCATTCTGGCAAAAATTCTTTGCACTTTGCATTAGAACCTTCAAAATACATGGTAGAAAACATATATAAACCTTGCATGAAATTATTTATTTGTTTATCACTCTCAAATACCTGGCACGAGTCAGAGTTGTCTAGGACTGGGCCGATACACCAGCTCTACCTTGTAAATTTCTTCAACAAATTTAGGATGTGGGACAAGCAATGAAGCTGAGACCGCTAATGAATATGCTTTTGAGTTCAATTCCTGGGGTATTGCCTCAATGGAGAATGCATCAAACTCTTCAATTTCATCGCAAACTATTTCGATAGTGCTTTAACCTTTCATTTTTAACACTAAACAACCCCTTGACCTACTTTACAATAAGTTCAACATCTCCTTTAACCCACAGGAGCTTCACTCCCAATCTCTTAGCTTTGGCTAAACCTAACAACAAGGCCTCATACTCAACCGTATTGTTGGTATTTTTGAACTCTAGGTTGAAGGAAAAAGAAATAGGATCATCGGAAGGTGGTATTAACACTACCCCTGCACCTGAACCTAACGTTGCACAACTGCCATCGAACTCCATTAGCCATAGGATTTCTTTTCCCTCATTTTGAGATGAATCCCCCTCCACACTACTATCAGACAAAATCATGTAGTTCCCAAATTGACAATCATGATATAAAATATGGGCCCTAGGGTCATCAGATGGGAAAATAGTGAATTTGGACTTTGGTTCAGGCTACAGGATGACTCACTGCTTCCCAATAGGAATTGTGGCTTGGGACCAATCCATTTGGATTTCACCACCTAAGTCCCTACAAAAAGTACGACTTAACAACATGTCATAACTAGCTGGGATATCAGCTATCAAAATTGTCAACTTGATCTTTTTATCCAGGTGTGAGGCAAGAACTACTTGAGCATCCTTAATTTGGCCTAGCAGAGGAATTTGTTTTGAATCCATAGAATAGCATCTGCCAAAGGTTTTGGTCAAGGATAACCCTAACACTTTGGCTACAATAGAGGGCATTATGTTTTCAGATGCACCTGAATCTATAATACAATTATTCAACCTATGACCATTTATGAATAATGATATATAAAAGGGCTCTAGTTTTGACTCAAGAAGGGGTATGAAATCATCTGTTTGAATAGAATTTATTTTAGGTATATTTTCACAAACTGAGGGATGAACCAACTCATTGCTATGTGAGGGCAATAAGGCATTTACTGATTGTTGCATTCCATTAGTCTATTGTGCATTATTTCCTTTCACAAACTGTACAAGTTTGTCTAGTTCTTTAGGATTTAGCTTTAGGTACTCAGCAGGTGTGATTTGAATTTCAGAAGATTTGCAAAATTCTATAATATCAAATGAACTTTCTTTTTCAATAGGCTTTAAAAATAAGGGTTCTTGCAATTTTTTATCATTATTCTACAATTTTGAATCAATCCCTTTACCTTTGAAGGCCATCGCATATGATGAAGAAGACATCTAGGGTTTCACATTTTGATGATTTCTTGTGAGCACAACACATGAAGGATCCTCTAAAGTAACCAAAATATCACTGCCTCTTTTCAAATTTGACTTGTACTTAAGAAAATGGATTTCAGAGTTGCCAGGTTGATTTGAAGATTCTTCTTCACCCCACTCATTTGAGGTATCTTTCAAATTCATAAATTGTGCATAACGTACCATCTCAGGATAGGAACTACCATCATGTTCATCAGTAAGGTGAAATACACACATATTCCCTTTAGCAGGAGGTGCTTCAATTGCTAATCTTTGTTGAGAAGAGGGTAATTGCATGGTCTTATTCCCATAGCCCAAAGACTAGTTCGCATTACTTCTAGGTATATCTTGGTAAGGAGGTGGGTATGAGGTACTAGCTTTGGGCAACTATCTTTTAAGGGTAATCACATCATTCATTAACCACTGGATGATAGGATTAGAAGAAGAAGTTGAAGGTTGAGCATTAGGTGTCTGTACTTCCCTTTTCCATTTACCTGTAGTGATTAAATCATCTTCTAATTCAACTACAAGGGTTTTAGTAGCATTTAAATCTACAACTCTTTGCCTGCGGACCAGGAAACCTATTTTGGAAGGCATAGAATTAATAAAGAAACACTTAAGATTATCATTTGAGGGCTTTTGATTAATTGGAATCTTGTGCAAGGTCTTATCAAACTTTGCTACAAAATCCCTCATAGATTCAGGAATTTCCTTCTTTAACTAGGCTAATTGAGCTAAGAGGGAATGTTCATTCTCTGCTACTTTAAATCTTGCCTCAAATCTCATTTTTAGATCTTGCCGAGTTGTTATCACACTATTTGGTAAGTGATAAAACCAATCGGTTGCTACCCTGGTTAGTGTTTGGATGAACAACCTCACAACAACATCCTCGTGTTGAACCACTATTATTACATAGGCTAGATTAAAGGCATTATTGCCACTAAACTTTGGAAAATGATCCCTAACACCTTTTGGTAAGGGGTTAATATTCAAACCTAAGTTCAATGGGCCTACAACTGCCCCCCAAGGATTATTTGCTACCATTGGAAGTATGATATTGAGGGGAGTTGGGTTGATTATATTAGGTAGAGAAACGCAATGCAAGGCCAGAGCTTGACAAATTGAGGACACAAGTGGTGAGAAAGTGGGTTGAAAATTTAGGTTCTGTAACTCCTAAAAGACAAAATCAAAAACCCTTTCCCTTCTTTGGGACCTAGTATATCTCCTTGACTCGAGTCTTGCAACTAGGCAACCAGTCTTATAATTCGACTCCCCAACAGAGTTGCCAAAAATCTATTGGTGAATAGATTTGTCTCCTTCTTGAAATTTTAACTATTATCTACTCAAAAAAAATATGATTCTGTTTTACCCTTTAGAAAGAAACAAATATACCAACAGTTGGAAGAATTTATGAAAATTCAACCTCTGCATTAGAGGGAAGCTCCTAATATGATTTACAATGAATTAATTGTACAATTGATATGCTAACACTTTTAACCAGAAATTATTGAAAAGGCTTCAGCATTTATCCATCAACACAAATAAATGCCTAAATTTTTCTGAAAGAATGTTTAAAGGGGAGTTCATAGACTCTGATTTATAACATATTTGCTACATACATTCAAAACAAAATGGGGACTCAACAAGATAAACTAATAGCTCAATCGAGACTCTCTCATGCCTCACAAGGTAGGGGGGATCAAGCAGATCAACACCATGTGAGTCTTCCAACAACTTATATTAAATATGAACTAAGGAGAAATGCAAAGATGACTGATTACCAGATTATATCATGCCCACATAACAACCTAAGAAAGATTACGAATTGCAGAATGCATAGATTCAAAGATAACACAACATTCCATTAATAATTAGCCATTGTATCATTCCCACAATTCGTATAAAAAAATTTTCTATTGTTTCCAAAATCACAGTTTCAAAACCTATTCAAAGGCAAGCTTTTCAGCTTAAATAGCCACCAGGCCATAGTTTTTACATGATTAACAAATAACATTTACTTTCACCTCAGTGAAAGAAACCCTTAAAATAACATAAAAGAGAAATAAACTAATAGACATTGAAAGGCCGACATTTCATTGTAGAACAACAAAGCATCCACCACAACTAAGGAAGTTATGGGCTTGTCCTGCTTTGTCATGGATCCACGCCATTCTAGGTGTACTGCCAAAAAGTTCAGGATGACTTGGAAATAGGGTAGGCCAATGTGTATGATCATATGCTTCCACACTTCTTTGTCCATATTCACCTACGTGATCTTCATTTTATGAACCTCTAAGTGATCCAAACAGATAATGAGCATTGATTCAATCCTTGCTACCTTTGAAAAGTCATCGGTAGTCAAGGATTTTGTAGTTTGAATGGAATAGACACTTTCTTGAAAGACTACAATCATGTCTGTAACTTCCTCAATCACCTTGGCTCCCTCCTTCATGATTTGGATATCAATAAATTTAAGGTCTTTCTGTATAGTGTCAATCAAGTCAGTTAGTCCTCTGAGTAGCTTGGTGGACTCTTCATAGCCCTGCCCGATGATTGAATTGCACCATTCCATGTTTTTCTTTGACATGTATAGCAAATTATCATCTAGGTTCTCCACCAGTTTCTCAGCTAGGAACTTCATCACTCCACACTTTTGGACATCATTCATTTGTGCGAGAACCGCTACCCACTTAATCCTTTATTTTTCCCAGGCGACCGTCTCCAACTCGATCTCTTTACTCATGGTCTCTGCATCCTTATAAACCTTAACTAGATTAATTATATATTTTGATCCTTGTTGAATTATCAGGTCCAACCATTTGTTAAACATCTCCATCACTACCATGTTCCTTTGAACTTGATCAAGCATCTTCTAGTTTGCTAGCGACTTAGGGTCAAATGACATTGGTATCTATGACAATGGTTGAGGATCTAGGTTGTGAATAGCATTGATGTATTTTGCCATTTGTGTGACCATTTGCTTCATTTCTCTCTTGTCTTTTTCATCTTTCAAAGTCCTTAAGATTATCCTCCTTGTAGAGGATTCCAGATGTTTTACATCTACGACCCTTGATGCAGCCCCCAAATCTATTTTCTCCATAATTAAATCTTCATCTGTGGCCTTATCTCCATCTCTCCCAAGAATGGGCTTGGCCACTTCAGTTGTCCAATGTCCTATTGTGTTATCCACATCAAGCATTTCTTGTGTTTTTAGATTTTTGGGCTTTAATGCTTTTCCAAAGCATTTACTAACCATGTCCTCCAGTGGAATGGTGACCGACACCATGCTCCTCTTCTTTCCAGTGGCAGCTTCTAGCCATCTTGGTGCATTGGTAGGTTCTTTAGGTGGCGGGGTGATCTATGCATCTAGGGAGGTAATGATTACCAGGGTATTCATGGGATCCGGTTGAATTTCCACTTCTTCGTTTGTATCCATTTCTTTCATCCTAGGCTCACTTTGATATTGTGAGTTCATTGTTTGTTTAGGCTCTTTGTTGGGGTCTAAGTCCACCATTACCTACTGCAAGTTGCAAGATAGGATCCCTACCCTTCTTTTTGCCTCTTGAACGAGTTAATCAGGTAGCTGTAAGACCGGATGACAACCTCCTTGACCTTCTTGGCTGTATTTTCTCTATAGCAGGCTTTGAGACACCTGCAACATCAACAATTTCATTAGTGGCAAAAATAGGAGATTGAACCATGATTTGTGAGTCACTTCTTGATTCGTGTGGGGACATATAAGGACCCTCCTTGAATTTTAGTTTCCTCAACCATCTCTCTATTCTCCTGACAACATTGAAGGTCCTTGTTTGGATGCTATCATCTTCTTTTTTGTTCTAGTCAATTTCTGGAATTAGTTTCCCTTCAATCTCAGTACCAAACTTGGGGTCCAAGACATCTACCTCTCTATCTTCTAATACACCTAATGTATTAATTGGGAGCCTCAAGATAGCTATCTACCGTAAAGTGAATCTTGACCATAGCCTCTTTCTCACTTCATGCTCATCCTTGCAATTTTCCCAATAATCCTCTATCTGAGGTTCATGGCAAAAAAGACTGTCTATATTAAGGTTCTCCCTTACATAACCTTTGCTGTCAAATCTTCACCTAGCCACATATGGCTACAGGTTCATCCTTTTGAACTCCAGTTCCAAATTCAAGGCATCTGATACTGATTTGCAACTATAATACCAAAGTTCAACGGGAAAAACCACCCCAGATTCACCCTTTTCCCCTAATCTTTTATCTATATAATCCAACAGTCTACTCACTTCTATAAGCATGTAGCTATCAAAGGTGTACCTGGGTAATTTGAATGGTTGGCCTTTAAAACCACCTACCCGTATGTAAGTAAACTGTGGAAATTGGATAAAGAAACTCACAAAAATACTCACAAATTCCATGTCCTGAATGGGCATTCTCTTGTTGGCATCACCCTGAAGTTGAAAGGCCAGTCTTCCCGCAGAGAGTCCATTCCATCTATAAATTTGTTTAACATATCTTTGTTGTTGCAACAAAGGGTAATAATTGTAAACCCTCATTACATCAATCCAGGGTTCATTGGGTAATCCAGGCCAATCTCTTATGGAAGCTAAAATATAAAATAGGTAAGAAGACATGTAAAACCCAGTCATTCCCACAAAATTGCTTAGTCCTTCATGAAGTCTCTCTGCAATTACCTGAGACCAATCCAGAAATCTATCACCAGATCGAACCACTTGGATGAAAAAGTACATCCAGTCCTCCCAATAGAAGGAGTGTGAATTCCCCTTTACTCTGTTCAAAAGAACAATAATATCCCACACCTTTGTGATGAGGTGTTTTTTGGTTAGGGGTTTGGATAATCGTGATCCTCCTTTCTGAACCCTCAAGAGATAATTTCTTCCAATTACACTTTTGTACTTTCTCTTCTTCTTAGAGAAATAGGTTTATGAATTTCCAATGGTCCGATCCTCATACTCCTCTTTATGCGGAATACCCATTGTCGCCATCACCATTTCCCTATTAATACTGACTAACACCTCACCATTACTAGTTCTCATACATCTATTCTCAGAGTCATATCTGTTCATGCAGGCCAACAGTAAATCTGGACATGGCATGACGAGCGGGAATGCAGCAGCTTCCACAAGACTACTCTTAACTATCTTCTCCATTAATGAACTAGCTTGAGGCTTCTTAGTCCTTTCAAGGAAATTTCCCAAATCTACATGAACTAAGGAGGTGTCTTCCATTTTTGGAAAGATACTCACTAAACATGAGGTTTGACCAAGCTTTGGTAGCATTGGCCTCATTTTAACTATCTATTCCCTTAACCAAGAAATTTTAATAGCAATACAATATGCTACCCCAGCAATTTTTAGATTTTCCCCTTTTCTACACTAATAAAACTTCAATACACAAAGAAACACAACTTTAGGAGAAAACAACTGAACTTACCCAATAACACCATGAAAAATGGAAATTCTTCTGGAGAATAGAGCTGGACTTACCTTTGGCACCTCCAATTTATTGAAGTATAGCAACTGTGACCTTCCTAAATGTGGAAATAAACTCATACATTTTTCCTTTAATCAGATGGGTAAATATCTATTGGGCCACACACGCTTCATCATGATTTACCCAAGTGTGCAAAGTAATGGTGAACTGACAAACCTGACACCTTCTTAGTTATCCATCACTTCTGCACAGGAAATTTGATGTTTGCATGAGTACTTTCCACATTTAGAATTTCAAAAAGCCAAATAAGGGAACATTCCTTCTTGCCACTTTTATTTCCACCAAAAATATTTTGGGTTAGTTTTGAAATGAACCTATGAACCTTGAACCACTTAAACAAAAGGTTCAATGGTTCAAGTTCACTTAAGAAATATAACTGTAACGGGAGACACATAAACAACACTGGGAACGAGGGGCAAAAGAAAAGGACTATCTAAAGTGAACCTTGAACCTTTTGAACCACTTGAAATTTGGTTCAAGGTTCAAGTCCGCATATCAAATCAACATAAAAAGACTCACGCTCATCATATAATAGTACATTGCCATGACTCAGTAAAAGGAATTTCGAACCTTGAACCTTGAACCTCTTGAAATTTGGTTCAACAGGTTCAAAACTTCAATGACCAAAAACAAAAGAATGCGCTTGTTCACACGGTGGCAAAGACCGAAACAACTTTCTTTTTAAATCGCACTTTGAACCTTGAACCATATGAACCTTTTGACAAAAGAGTTCAACAGTTCAAGTACAAGGAGAACAAATGACCCGATGGAGGCAAAGGCACAAAAGGAAACCCACAAATCAAAATATTAAAAAGGAAAAAACTTATGGGTGGACTAACAGGAGTATACTTAACTGCCACATGATTCGCCTCTCTTTCAAAAGATTCAAAGAATGTTCTTGTACATATTATCTTGTCCATGTTGTCCTCCAGCATGCCAGTATCTAGCTCCTCACAAATCAAGTCCATTTGAGTGTTGATGAAACTTTCTGCCTCTTATTTCCAAAATTTTAAAGGCTTAATTGCCCCACTTTCATCCTCAATACTTGGCAAAATTGTTTCATTCAGCTCACTCAATCTTCTCATCAACTCCCTTATCTTTCTTTCTATATTTTCTAGTAGCATAAGAGCTTCCTTCATTGATGTTACCAACAAATAGGTTGGTTGAAGTGTAGGTGGTCTCTTACCATGGTATTTGGAAGCCATTGACATTATTCTGAGTTCATTTCCTTTTTATAACCATTTTGTAAGCATTTTGTAAACAAAAGGATTTCCACTTCCTTATCTCTATCAAAAATTTGAATAGCATTAAACAATAAAGAATATAAAGAATGAATTCTATTTAATCTACTATCCAGCTTCTCATTCAAATGATTTAGCATTGACCTAACTATCTCTCTTTTCTTAATGATAGACTGATCATCTGACTCCTTTAGCTTATTTTCCAACTGATTGACTATCTCCAAAAGTTGGGCTCTTATCAGGTCATTTGATCTAGTGGGTTTAGGATCTACATCAACATATGGTACTAATTGTGTGCTTGGAATATTAGTCTCATTGTCTAATTAAACTGTTGCATCTACATGTGATACTATTGGAAACCTAGACATTGACATGACTGATGCAATTGTAGGAATTGAAGAGGATGCTCCTATCTGTCTCTACTCAAGAAGTTGAACTTTAGTTTGTAGCTCCACACACCTTTTTTGAACTGCATTATAATCATTGAAAATATTTTCAACCTTCTTCATTAGTTCCTCTTTTTCCATAGCCTCCCACTTTGAAGTTTCATGGGCCAATTTGGCCACATCAACAACTAACTTTGAGAGCTCAATATTTGATGTATTAAAGGCTCTTTTTATATTGAGGCTTCCACTCAAGTTTGGATTTATGTCATTGATAGTAGGACTTCTAAGCCCATGTTCTAGTGTCGATATTGCCAAGGTTGCATAATCATCTACAAATTCGGGTCCTTTCATTGCCAACCTTGCTTCTTCCTCTGAACTGAATTGTTGATCTTTTGATTTCCTAATTGCATCAAAAGCCATTGCATTAGCTGGCAAAATTTAGACTTTGATCTAATTTATGATCATCTCACCTTCATCTATAGTAATTCCTTTGAATTCTTCCATCATTTTATTCTTGACCTCTTCTTGATTTTCCTAATCAGGCCTATCTAGTGTTTGGGCCTTTCTCTCAGGGCTTCTCCTCTTGTATTCCTCTATCTTTATTTTTCATACAATTTACAGGAAGGTCGGGCTTCTTACAAAGGCTTCATCCTCAATAAATCTATCACATGCCTCCTTCCTTGCATCTCTAAAGGCTCTACCCTAAATATACAAAGGAGTGAGGTCCAAATCAAAAGTGGGTGGCATAGAAGGAATACCAATCTGCATCTCTACATTTGTCACTATAATGGTATCCTCCTCTTGTTGTTCTTCCATGTTTTTCTCCACTCTTTATTCTTCAACCTTACTTGGAGGTGAAAGAGGCACATATGGTGGTGAAGGACTCCTGTCAGATTCTTCAAGATCAATGATCTTGACCCCTTTAAAAGGTTTTACTTGTACTTTTGCAGGTAGCTTTGTCTTCATTATTTTCTTTCCTTTTCTTCTCACTAACCTTCCACTGTCACTGCTACTCTCCTCTTCACTACTTGTTTCTTCTCTTACCCTTTTTATTACAACACCACCCTTTTAAGGAGGCACATAGATAGGTCTACCTTATACTATCCCATCTATTCTATGAGGTGGAGGAGGAGGTGAACTTGGTTGTTTCATTCTCATCTTATGAATAAGGGTTACTTCTTCTAGTGTGATGGGTGTAGGTTGTTGTATATTGCCTCTATTAACTTGCTGACCGTGGAATTCCTCAAGTCCGGTTCTCTTTTCCTTTAATGCAAGAACTAGCTCATCAAAATTGTTCATGACAAAATCAAATTTGGCACAAAATGGAGTGAAGTTTTTTATGGGATCATAGCCTAGATCCATTTTTTGCACTATAGCCCATAGCTTCCTAAAAGCTATCCATTTCTCCTTCCTCCAATCCTGAGTCATGAAATCAAATTCATTTCTTATTGTATCCTCAAGAAAATTGTGCTCATGGGGCAATGGGCTTCCTTTTATTCTTTCCCTAAAAATATTGTAAAACCCCTCCAGGTCACTATGTCTAACTCTACTAACCCCTAAATGATATGGTGCAAAAATATTGTCAAAATGCACATATCCCCCTTTTATAATCACAAAGTATGGAATGATAGTGTGATCAGGGAAAATAGTCCCTTTGCCTCTACCCTTTAACTCCTTATCATGTATACAACCTATTTGCCACATTACTTCAGCAAAACCTAACCTTAAAGGAACATTAAAAGGTAATGCATGTGGTTGGCCAGGTAAACCATAAACTTTGATAATTGCACTAATAGGATAATGGATAATGTCCCCCCAATTGTGCTCCATTTTAAAAAGTGGTAGCCTTTCCTTTGGTCTTACAAAATAATGCAGTTGTGTGAGAATCCTTGGTGGATTCATTGTTAATCTCTACCTCAATCTAGAAGGAAAAACTATTATCAAACCTCACAAAACTAGCTTCCTACCTATCCCAAGACATGTTCATACTCCAAAATTGCATGACACCTCAATATTGTCAACTGTTATCTTGAGATTCATGGTACCCTCAAAATAATTTGAATTTATATATAAGAACATGTGCATTAACAATGAATACCAATAGAAATGAGTGCTAAATACACCGTTCTTGATATCTTGCAACCCCTCATTAATCTTCTCTTCAAGGTACATGGCAAAGTCAAAAACCACTGTAAAATTTGGATGTTTAATTTGTATAGCCATATACATAAAATCAAGTGACATGACTGTAATAGGGTTGAACCCTAAAATATGGCACATAGAAAAGAAAGTGACTTGTAAATATTTGGAAAAAGCACCAATAGGAAAAGTCTCTTCTCAACTAGGGCCAATATGGTAAGTTGTATCTCCTACTTTTGCCAAATGAGCTAGAAGGATGCTAGCTCTAATAAAACCCTTCATCCTATAATATTCTGCCTTCAGTTCATTCAAATCTATATGAACCAAGGTAGTAATACAAATAAAAAATCTCTTGAAATTCCCCCTCATTTCCCCTTATAACTCTAGAAATAGGGTCATATTTGTCTGCAATAGCTTTAAGGATTTTGACATCCATGAATACATTTGACACCACTAGCCTACCCAAGTCATATTTCCAGGCACTTGAAAATGGGGATTGCAAATTTCTCTATCCATACCACAACTTAAACATTTCCACCCCAGTCATTGGTATGCTAGCATCTGTGGTGTTATATGCCTTATCAGTTAACCCTTCTCCTAGGGTTTTGCCTTGTACAAGTCTCTGCCCCTAATATTTATCATTTGTCGATGATTTCAATTGATCAAGAAAATCATTAAAAAGATTCCTCTTCAAATACTCTGTCTATCCCGAGTGGTTTCATGGGGGAGCCATCCTACTTGAATAGGGCTTCTTAACAATTACCCACAAAAGGAAAATGGAAACTAGGTCTTAACACAAGACTATTAATTTCAACATAGAAAAGTGTGAATTCTCACCCCCTTTTTACCAAATTTTAAAACCCTAGAGAAATTCACAATCTTTTCACTACAATTTCATACAATCTGCACTTTCAACAACTCTAAAAACACAAGAATGATTTAATAACTTACAACTTCATATGCACCAGATGAAACTCAATTCTACATTGCAAGAACTCGTATCGATCTTCTTCTACTTAGGAATTACCTTCTTATCACCTTTGAATCGCATTGTGAGTCAAAAATGGCTCTGAAAATGCTTTCATTACTGTTCTATAATGAAGCATCACCATTTCATCTGCCATTACTGCTTGCACGAGTAAATAAATGACTCGAAACTGCATTTGAATTAAGTTTGAATCTCCACCATTTATTATTTCCCTACTAGAAAATAGTACGAACAACATTGGTCAATCTAACATTAACTATCACAAGTGGCAAGTGAACTCGTCAAATATATGACATGGTACCTCCAACTCAACCTTCACCTCACCTCGGTCAATGACCCCAACCATTTGGCTTACCTTGGCCCACCTTGGACACATGGCATCATCTCATGATGCTGCAATCCATTACCTCTAAGCATCTTCGACCGCAGGGTTGCGAGAGCCATTGGATTTGTTCAAGCTTTATATCACGAACACAGTGTCTGCTAGTCTTAACAACCTAACGACTGAGCATCTTTTTGACTAAGATTAAAAGATCTTTGTCCATCAAAACATGTGCAGATAACAGGAACTTTTAGTAACTCGACTCTTAAACAAAGTCACCGGTAGAAATATAAATGTTGGACTTAGAAAAATCAATCTAGCGCTGGCTAAAATATTAAAGGGGGCCCACCCACGAGAAATAGTAATGTTCAGACTTAAGAAAAATCAATAAGGGCCCGACATAAAAAGTTAAAATTCTTAGGACAAGAAACATGGCCCCTTCTCGATGATGAATATGGCTGGACTTAATCAAAATGCATGGACTTAAGGGGATTAGTGGCTAGACTTAATCAATATGGGATTAGTGGCTTAAGGGGATTAGTGGTTGGACTTAATCAAAATGCATGGAACCCTAAACCCTAAGCCTGAAACACATGATAGAAAAAAAAATTAAATTATAATGACTAATGTTTTTACTAAAGCATGAAAAAACAAATTAATAGTCATTTTCAAGACTATCAGAATGTTGGTGAGAAAAGTTGTGTGATTGATCAGATTGATGAGAGTTAGTTGTGGCATAGGATAATGTGTCATATAAATTTTGATTCAATGATTAAGATCTGCTCTACACATTCTATTAGAGATTTGCCTAAGATTGTTGATCTTGATAATCTGGTATGTAAGGAATGTTAGTTGGGTAAGAAAACAAGGATTTCTTTCAAGAGATAACAATATATAGCAGATGGACTGCTAGATCTTGTCCATATTGACCTATGTGGACCTACAAAGGTTATAAGTGTGCAGGGAGATAGATAGTTTATGCTGCTAATTGATTATTATTCTAGGATGATGTGGGTTGTCTTTTTGAAGGAGATATTAGAAGCATTGGAAAAAATCAAGATATTCAAAGCTAAGATGGAAACTGAATCTAGACTGAAGGTGAAATGTATGGATTTAATAGAGGTGGAGAATTATGTTCTAGTGAGTTAAATTCATTCTATGAGAAGCATGGGATTAGAAGACAATTATCTACTCCTAGAACTCCTCAACATAATGGAGTTGTTGAAAGGAAGAACATAACTGTCTTGGACGCTGCAAGGACTATGTTGATTGAAGGAAATGTTCTGAAGATCTACTGGAGAGAATCCATTTGCATTTTTGTTTACACATTCAACAAAGTTCATATTAAAGGTGATACCGGTAAGACCCCTTATGAGCTATGGTTTGGTCATGTTCCTACTATGAGATATTTCAAAGTATTTGGTAGCAAATGTTATATCAAGAGAGATGAGGATATATGATACCTTTATTCTATAAGTGATGAAGGTATCTTCTTGGGATATTCTACCAAGAGAAAAGCCTGCCGGTGCTACAATAAGAGAATGAGAAAGATAGTGGAAAGTGCAAATGTGAAGGTGGATGAGAACCTTGGGAAATAGATTAGACCATGTGGATATGATGATGGACAACATGTTATCTTGGCTCCTATTCAGATTGAAGAGCCTAAGAAGAATGATCCATAGAGATAATTAATCCAAATGTTGATGTTGCCAATGAAGAAGTGCAGGAACTAGAAAATCAAAAAAATCAGAAGACTCTGAGGTATGTAAGACTAAATCATTCTGAAAATAAGATTATTAGTGATAAGAATAAAGGTGTGATGACTAGAAGAAGGTTAGCTGCTGAAGAAGTATGCTTGATTTCTAAAGTTCAGCCTAAATATGTTGTTGGAGTTTGTAAAGATGAAGTTGGATGAGAGCTATGGAAGAAGAACTAGATCAGATTGAAAAGAACAACACATGGGAACTTGTGCCTAGACCTAAGAATAATAATATTATTGGTACTAAATGGGTATTCAGAAACAAATTGAATGAAGTTGGTGAAGTTGTTAGAAATAAAGCTAGATTGATTTGCAAAGGATATTCTCATAAAGAAGGAATTGATTATGAAGAGACCTTTTCTCCAATGGCCAGACTTGAAGTTGTTAGACTATTGCTTTCTTATGCTTCTTATAAATATTTTAAGGTATATCTGATGGATATCAAATCTTTCTTTTTGAATGGTGAACTGTAGGAAAAAATCTACATTGAGCAACCTGATGGATTTTCATTATCAGACAATGGAGACGTGGTATGTAAGCCAAAGAAAGCCCTTTATGGATTAAAGCAAGCCCCTAGAGCCTGGAATGCTAGATTAGATAAGTATTTGTTGAAATTGGGATTTACTAAAGGTGTTGCTGACAGTAATTTGTACTTTAAGATAGAAAATGATAACATGCTGGTTGTTGAAGTCTTTATTCATGATATTATCTTTGGAGGTGATGATGATTTGAGTATGAAGTTTGTCACTGACATGCAATAGGAATTTGAGATGTCTATGATTGGTGAGATGAAATTTTTCTTAGGTTTGTAGATTTTACAAACTAGAAAAGGTATATTCATATCTCAAACTAAGTATGTGAAGGAATTACTAATTTTTTTGGGGTTAGATGACTCCAATTTGGTTGGATCTCCCATGTTGACTAGTTGTAAACTGTATAAGAATATGATGAATCTCCTAAAGCTAATCAGAGCTTGTACAAATCTATGGTTGGTGGACTGCTATATCTTACTCAGACTAGGCCAGACATTATGAATGTTGTGTGCACTAAATATCAAGCTGATCTGAAAGAGAGTCATGTCACAGTTGTTAAGAGGATATTCAGATACCTGAAGGGAACTATAGATTATGGTTAGTGGTATCCGAGGAATGATGATTTCATGCTATGTGCCTATATTGATGCAGATTGGGCTGGTGATGCTGATGATCAGAAGAGAACTATAGTGGCGCATTCTTTTTGGGTAAGAAGTTGGTTTCATGGGCTAGTAAGAAACAAGATTCAGTATCCTTATCTACTACTAAAGTTGAGTATATTGTTGTTGCTAGTAATTGCACTCAAGTAGTCTGGATGAAGCAAATGTTGAAGGATATCAAATTTATTTATGATGAGCCTACTATTATATATTGTGATAATTCCATTGCTATTAATATGCCAAATAATCCAGTGCAACATTCAAAGACTAAGCATGTTGCAATCAAATATCATTTCTTGAGAGAGTAAGTCAGTGAAGAGAAGGTGAAGCTTGAGTATGTATCTACAAAGGAACACAAAGATGGTATTTTCACTAAGCCTTTGCTTGCATATACATTTGTCTATTTGAGAGACAAGTTAGGGGTATCCACCCCTCCTGGTGAGAACAAGATGAATTAAGTTGCATCAATTCAGTGGACTTCATTGTTTTATCCTTTTATCTAGATTGGTGAGTTAGTGTTGCTCCTCTGGTGGAGTAGTTTGTGTTTAAGGGAGAGAGATTCATGAGATTCACGTTTCTATTTTGGGAGAGAGTGAGTTTGTTTATCTATTTTGAGATCTTTGGAATTTTTGTCAAAGGGGGAGAGAGATCCTGAGAAAAACTTCTTTATATGTCCTAGTCTTAGGGAGAGTTTGTTGGAGATATCTTCTTGCTTTGCATTGATTTTTTTTCACATTCATATGTTGCCATCAATGCCAAAGGGGGAGATTGTTGGATATTGTTAGTCATTATTTCTGCTAGGATATGTTGTTGTCATTCATGTCAACAAATTCTTGTGTATTGCTCTAGTGTGTGCAGATTGGGAAGATCTTATGATCCAGTTTGTAGTGCTGTTTTGGGAAGATCTTATGATTTGGTATTTCCTCCAGTATATTTTGATGTGATCAAATCTTTTGCTAATTTTTTGGGAAACTATTTGTGATGTTTTGTATATCTTCATTTCAAATGGATCATGATTTGGTGCTATGCAAGTTATCTTTCTTTGTGACAGTTGTTGTTTGGTTATGTTCTTAAGCTTTCAGACATTCACAGGTGAAGATTTGATAAGTGGTGTTGGCGCAGTTGTTGCTAATGATTCTAATGTGCTTGCTGGTGTTTCCTAGTGATGTCATTTTTTTTGTGATCTGCATTGATTGTTGTGCAAGTTTTTGATGGTTTCTATCAACCGATGATGATTTTTGTGTTATGTGGTTTTCCTGGTGGTGTAGCATGTTGCGGTTGATCTTGGTGTAATTTTTTGGTGGAGTTGTGTGTTTGAGAATTTGATTTAGTTCCATGTCATATCATGTAAATCATTGTATCATATGATGTAATTTTTTAATTAAGAGTTGAGGGTTTAGCCAACCTTGTTATCAAGGTTGATGAACTATATATATAGGTGATATATTCATGTAATTTAGGTGTCGGTCTTGTGTCTACATTAACAAAAAGTGGTGTATGTGTGAACAAGAGATTTATTCTTTGGTGATTGAGATTAAGGTGAGATTGGCATTGCAGGGCAGACATCTATGCTTAATTGGAATTGTAATCAGGCATTTGGAGATGCCATTCTTTCAATTCATTTCTTTCAGATTGTAGTCCAAATCTTGTTGCATGTTAGTGAGACTTCCCTAAGGGTTGTAGCCTTTTGGGCCATTATATTTGAGTAGTGAGCTCTAGTAAGTGTGTCTAAATGCATGTTCATTTCCCATTGTAATATTTTCACATACTAATACAAAATGTCATCTTACTATTGGTACTTTCCCATCGTGGTTTTTCCCTTAACTGGGTTTTCCACATCAAAATCTTGGTGTTGTGTGTTGTGCTTTAATTTTCTTATCTTTGTTGTTATTGAAATTTATCAGATCTATTTTTGTAGTTAAATTTGATGATTTGCTAAAGACTAATTCACCCCCCTCTCTTAGTATTCCTTCTTGGTTGCTACTAACAGGATTTATAGGAAAATTGGTATTGGGGTCTAGGTGCTATCTCACCATATTGAATTAGACTATTTTTTGCTTTAATTGATATTTCATAAGCATTTGGTAAAGAAATGTTCCACAAGTATTGTATCATAATGGAGATGTCGCTATTAAGAGCCCTCAAATAATACAAAAAATCATATTTTGGGGAAGACCTTACCATTTTAGGAATAATGAACCATGTTTTATGAAAGCAATAATTAAAATCTATCATTTGCTCCTGATGAGATCGTTTGATTGTTGTTAATTGTTCAAATAGTGAGAGGTGGTCAGAATTATCATGAAATTTCTTGTTCAACCTATCTCCCAAATCATCCCATGTTGCAATAGAACCGACTACTAAGCCTCTAAATCATTGGAGAGCCTTTCCTTTGAATGAAGCAACAAGTAGTCTTAGTGTAACATTTTCTTGAGTTGTATGGTGGACTCCACATAATGAGGTTATATCTTTGATGTGTTCAATGGGAGTTGTTTGATCCTCCCCTATGAAAAAGGGTAAACTTTTTAAAGTAGCCACAAGTATATCATCATGTTGCATACGATTTAAAGGACTGCCTCTACTTAAATGGAAAAAGGTTGATTCCTAGTCATTAGAGCATCTTGAAGTGGATTAACTTGAGCTGGGATAATAGTTATGGAAACTAAGGACATAATAATCCTTGTTGCTACTGCTAGTTTGAAACTATGTAGTGCTGGTTTAACTCTTTTTGACTGAACAAGAGTTTGTTGTATAGTTCTTCCACTCTTTCAAAGTGGTGACAATTGCAAATATTCAAAAAGGATAACACTACTTTGTGTGTTTACTCTTCTCATAAAAGATAAATAGTATTAGTTTTCTTTACTAGAGTCAAATTCGTCAGGTGTGCAAAGAAAATTGTGTCCTCAAGACTAAAACTACTACTACACACACCAATAGTTGTAAAGTTAGCCTTTTATGAACTAAAAATAGTTCAACAATCCCATCGAGCATGCCAAAAATTGTTATCTCTTAAAGTTTCACCCTCACCAAGTTGCAAAACTTGGTACTTTAGAGGAACATGGAAACACTCCTAGGTTGTGGGTTACCTAAAAAGTTGGAGTGAATCTCCAGATAAGGTTGGCTCCTAACTAGTTATCACCTAAAACTACTTAACTCCATTGCTTTTCCAAGGAAAATGGAGAGAGAAAACATAAATTTGAAAATGATAATCTTAAAACAAAGGTGATACACCAAACTAAAAATGATAATGAAACTCAAACACTCAAACACTTGTTTACAATGACTAAATTAGACTTGCACAACCTACATCTACATATCCCCACGTAGATAATTTATAAAGAGGTCCTAATGCTAGAATCTTAGGAGGAAGGAAACTTCATAGCTAAAAATAACTTGCATTCCTAACACAAATTTTAACCTGGAATAAATACACTTTTCTGCCAAAAGGTACTTAGCATGAGACAAAACTACAAGGAAACAAACAAGATTTCACTTGTACCTTGATCGATCAAATAGATGCACACAATAAAACAAAAGAGTAAGAAGGAAAAATACTTTAATCACTACTACCCAAGGTTGTCATTGATATTCATCTTCAGAAATGAGCTACAAAATATGTTAGAACTTTCAAAGGACAAGAAAAATCACTAAGTTGAGAAAACACATAATAAGAAATGAGTTCCAAAAGAGTTAACAAAGTGACTATATGAAATATCTGCCTCCAAAAACCCATGAGAATAGAGCCTCCAACAACCTGGGGTTGGATGCCTCAAAATGAGCTCAAAAAGGTTGA
Source organism: Cryptomeria japonica (assembly GCF_030272615.1). NCBI lineage: Eukaryota > Viridiplantae > Streptophyta > Pinopsida > Cupressales > Cupressaceae > Cryptomeria > Cryptomeria japonica. The sequence goes on along the minus strand of NC_081405.1, from coordinate 357,482,560 downwards.
GAAAGTAAAGCTTGACTTTACTTCACAAATTAACACATCAAACGGCCCCTATATGCTCTCAAAAGCAACAAAACACCCATACATACCCTCCGCATGTCTACAACCAACTCATATATACTCCTATATGCTCTCAAATTAACAAGATAGAAGATAATTAATTCCCCTAAACAACCAAGCCACCCTTCATTTGCATTTAAGAATAACAAAATGACTTAAAAGGTTTATAAACACCTTAAAGTCAATTACTTTACAATAGATATATATGCAAATACATTTTAGTTAATAACTAAAATCACACACATGTGTTAAACATGACTTATCCAAAGGTGATGTGGCATCCATATGTCAAAGATCTTAAAACACAAGGCATATAAGGCATAAAATGACTAAGACATGAAGCATCTTTCTAAACAAAACCCATAGGGTCAATACTTTGCATTTTATTTTTAAAAGTTTTGGCAAAAAATTCCATCTCCATACATCAACATTAAGATTAGGGTAAAAACCCTAAACAACAAAAGCAGTAAATATGATCAAAACTCTTCATTCAACCTTCCTGGAAAGTTGAAGAGGTCACCGACCTGGGGTTTCCTGTAGCTTGATCATTGCATATTTTGAACTTATAGAGGCTTCTCTAGTGGATTTTCTTGTAATTCTGACATCTTCATGCTTGGGTAAGTATTTGGAATGAATTATCATTGTTTATTGGGGCTGCTACATTATTTCTGTCACCATCTATAACAATGGTGATTACAAGGTTTTCTCTTTTGATGTATGTGGGACAGTACTATCGATGTCTCCTTGACTGCACTCTAAGTTTTTACAATGGTAAGCACTTTGTATTTTGGCAACACTATTCTCTTCATAAGACTGTGTTTTGATCATGATAGGGCTTTGTTACTGCTTTATCACTATGAGCTTGGTATCCCTCCTCTGAACCATGGAGAAGCTTCTATAAGGCTTGGAAAGTGTTCTTTAGAAGATTATACAATGTATCATGAGTCTCAACCATTGCTCTATATCTTGCATCTCATCAATTGGCTCACTGTTAAATCAGTGACTCTTTACTGTTCTCAAGAACTATATTTTCCTCATGCACTTGAGGACTACAATCTATGAATGCTTGGCTTTACCTTCACATGATTGTCTTTGGAGGCTCTATTTGGAAAGAATGTTATTTGCACTATTCCTTATACACAAAACATTTGATCCTTCTAAATATGCCTTATGCATGAGGTGGATTTTCTTATTTGGTTTGTCCTCAATGTACTTTGTTACTATATCTTTGTACTAATGACAGTGGATTTATCACTACAATATTGTCATTGTCAAGCTTTCAACACAGTGCTATGATATTACTAAGATCTTCCATTTATGATTGCTTGGTCTTTATTATTTCAATCTAGTTCCATTTAGCAATGGTCCATCATTTATAATTGTGAATCTATCAATTCATTATTGTGGATGATGAACCCTTGCTTGATTGATGTTCCATGAAAAAATAAAGATTCTTGCCTCTACTATGATTAGATTACAACATGTTGGGCTCAACCTTTGTGGGAGCCTCAGTTTACTCCACATGCTGAAAATAGAAAGAATGAAACAGTGGCAAGAATTTTATCTATGCCTACATAGGAAGTAAACATGTTAGAGAAACAAATGCATGTTTTAGATGTGTATTATGACTTATTTGTTTTCTTGGACACCTAAAGTGTGCATTGGTTATTTGATGGCATTAGATCTATTTATACATGCATGGGTGCAATGTACACATAATGTGAAAGACTTTTATTTTCTCTAATATCATTTTTTACCACTTAGATGCAAGGAATAGGAGCATATATGGAGCTGAGGAGGATACAAGTAGCTCAAGGCAAGACATAAATCAAGGCAACACATCAAACTAGTCATTCAGGCAATGACTGGTCTCTTTCCTTATATTTACATTTTGTTTTATTTACCTATCAATGTATATGCTATTCTTGTGTTTACTACATTGAATAAGTTAGTCTCACAACTTATTTGAGACAATGTACATTTCATTATCGATAAAGATCATCTTTTTCAAAAATACTTGTGAGAATCTTTCCAATTTTACATGCATTTGCATAACACAATATGGTTTAATGGTCCTAAAATTTCCTTATGCACATGGATATAATATAGCAGAGATAAAATGTATCTTTTTTTCCATTTGAAAATCATAAAGCTCTACCTAATTGAGTGATAGGCAAAACTAGGTAACAATGAGGAAATATGATTTGGAAGGTTTCATGCATTGGCTCAAAGAAGAACACTTAAAGAGTAGACCTGATTACCATCATGAACTAAACTTGGATGAGGATGTAATCAGAAGTGCTCATGATGAACCAATTGTAATTCATTGAAAGAAGAAATGGAAAATATTATCCAAAATTGAGATGGAGATAACGAAAAATGACCCTACATTTAGAGGCTTCTTCCTAGATGAGCCAAATTGTCACATCCCTAAATTTCACACAGAACTTCTTTTCAATTTTGGAATTTTTACTTTTAACTATCTTAGAAAATGGTTAGTGAATTAATAATGAGTATGATCATAAGTATTTGCTTATGACAAGAAAATATGTCATTTTTTATTCAATTATGTTCCTAAAGTTTTCAATGGGAAAATGTGGAAATGATTATTGAATGTATATCTAATTATGCATGATGATTTTTTTCATTGTCTAATGTTGAATAAGATCTAATCACATGTTTGTATTGACCAAGTGTTAACCAAGAAAAGGGGTCGTTGAGACAAAATCTTTGAAGAAATAGGGGGAATATCATATAGGAGAGGATTATAGATGAATGTGAATTGTGTAGATGCCATAAAGAGTCTTTATTAACACTGAACCAATTAGGGAGTGAGTAAGTACTTTGGCCATTAGTTTCAAGTCTTGTCCTTGTTTTGGATTAAGTAATCATAGAACCCTAATTTCAGGCTAGCATCGAGTCAGAATACATGGTCTAGAGATTGTCTATGTTTGGTAAGGTCATTCTTTCAAATGATCATACCTTTTATAAGAATTAAATGTGTACATTTGTGCGTAGAGTGAAAATGCCTACAATCATGTTTATAAGTTTAATGATGTGTCTTTTCAATCATATATATGTATATATATACATATATAAGTATGTATATATATGTATATCTATACATATGTTTATATACAAATATGTACACATATATCTACATATATATATAAATATATACATATATACATATACATATACATATACATATACATATACATATACATATGTATGTATGTATGTATGCATGTATATGTGTATATATATATATATATATCTATACATATATCTATACATATATATATACATATATGTACACACACACATATACGTATGTATACATATACATATTATATATATACATATATATATATATATATATATGTATGTATGTATGTATACATACATACATACATACATACATACATACATACATACATACATATCTATATATATATATATATATGCATACATCCATAGGAGTACAAATATATATATGGTATGTGTAGGATCATGAGGGGCCAAAAAGTGGCAAGGGGGAAAAAACAAGTTTTAAACTTTGCCAAACACACCAAATCTCACTTTGACTTTTTGTATCGGTCGACCAAAACATGACTTTGGTTTGGTAATACCAAACCAAAATGGATATTTGTTAATAACAAATATTTGGTATTAACAGATATCCGATATTAACGAATATCTATTAATAACAAATATTTGATATTAAAGGATATCTATTAATAACTGATATTTGTTAATAACAGATATCCGATATTAAGGAATATCTTTTTTGTGACATCATTATTGTGATATTATGTTTTCCAAAACGGATATCCATTTAAATCGGATATTGCTTTTCTCAACATAAAAAACATACTTTAGTAAAATGGGCATAACTTTTGCATTACTTATCAAAATTTTGATCTTTTATAGGTGTTGGAAAGGTAACTTAGAGACCCATAAAATGGATAAGGTAATTATATTAGATTGTAGACTAAAAATTAATTATAATCATTTGAAGTTAATCATTCATTTTTAAAACTTTAAATACTCACAAATTTTGTATGCAAAGTCTCTTTTTTTCCTATCACCTCCTTTATCTATCACTTGTGTTGGATATTGCTCCTACTAGGATATATTGTTATCATTGATGTCAACATGTTCTTGAGTTTTGGTGTTATACAGAAATTTTTTGGTGATCGGGTAATTGTAGTGAGTTGATTGGGTTGGTTTATTTGTTTTCTATGTTGAATCAAATAGAGATACTTCCTTCTTTATTTATTCCATGATGCTACGTGATGATTTGATCAAGTTGAGGATTCTAGTATGGAGATTAGTTTTCAGTGTTCAATATTCTAGTGTTCTGGTGTTTGATCTGTTGTGCTCCGATATAATCATATCTTGTGTTGCAGATTTGGGAGAGTGTTTGGGATGTTTGTGTGTATCTTCATTTCAGATGGTTCATAATTTGATTCTTTGCAAGCTATATTTCCTATCCAAGTTGCTGATGTTAAGTGTTCTTGAGTGTTAGCGTGTTGATCAATGAAGATTTGATTAACTAGTATTGGTGCAACTATTGTGGATGGTTCTAACATGCTTGTTGGTGTTTTCTAATCATTCCCTATTTTTTTTGATGGTTTGCATTGATCATTGTGTGTGTTCTTGATGATCTTATGGGTCCGGTGATATTCTTCATGTTATGCGATATTTTTGGTGGTGTAACATATTGTAGTTGATCATGGTGAGATCTCTAGTGGTGGCGCACATTTGAGGAGTTGACTTAGGTCCATGATGTGTTCTCTATGACATTGTATTAGTCTGGTGGTTGATTTATGTATCATGTGATGTAATTTCATAATTAGGTGTTAAGGATTTGGTCAACCTTGTAGTCAAGGTTGATGATTTGTATAAATGGGTGTAATATTCATGTAATTGGGTGGTTGTAGTTGAATCTACATTATTAGAGAGTGGTGTATGTTCGATCGAATGATTTCATCTTTCAGTGTGGTGCATTGAGCAGAGATTGGTGAAGGGCAGAAATATGAGCTTAACCAAAACTTTCATCAGGCATTAACAAATGATATTTTTGTAGTTCCTATTTACCAGATTGTAGTCATCTTTGTAAGGTTGTGAACCTTCCTTGGGGGTTGCAGCCTTTTGGGTCATTGTAATTTGAGTAGTGAGCTCTAGGTTGTGTGCATGAATGCATGTGCATTCCCCATTGTAATATTTACACATACTACTATAGAGTATCATTTCATTGTGGGTAGGTTCCCATTGTGGTTTTTCCCTTAACCAGGTTTTCCATGTCAAAAATATTGGTGTTATGTGTGTTGTTGTTATGTTGTCATCTTTCTTTTTGTTACAATTGATCAAATCTAAGATTGTGCTTAAGTGGTATAATCTGGTGAAAACTAATTCATCCCCCCCCTCTCAGTTTTCCTTCCTTCCTATTCCCAACAAGTAGTATTAGAGTTAGATCCTCTAGAAGAAGCTTAACAACTTGAGGAGATCTGGGATGGCAACCTATGTGTTCAAGAAGGAGAGTTCTAGATTTGATGGAAATAATTACACTGTATGGAAGGACCAAACGGAAGTTCATTTTAAGTGTCTTGGAGAAGATTATTGGAAGATTACAAAGAATGTATACAATGTTCCTCTAAATGGACTAGTTACTGCTGATGAAATCAAGGAAGTTGAACATAACATAAGGGCTAAGGAAGATTTTTTGAGTGCCCTGACCAATTTAGAGATGACTAATGTGATGGAACTTCAGACTACACATGAGATATGGAAAAATATAGAGGTCTTGTATGAAGGAGATGCACAAATTAAATTTGCTAAGTTGCAGAGTTTGAAGGGAAAATATGAGACATTGAAGATGGAAGAAGATGAGAACATAACATCTTTTATGGCTAAGTGAATGAACTTTTTATGAACATCAGATGTGTCAGTGGAACTCTTGAGGAAGATATGATTGTTGCCAAGGTGATGAGATCCTTTCCTTTTGTTTACAAAGCTAAAGATGCTACTATTGATGAGATGTAGAGTGTGACTATTGTGACTTGAGACATGTTGGTTGGTAAACTAGCTATATTTGAGTTGAGAGAATTTGGAGAATCACATGGTAAAACTGTGACTACATTTAAAGCCTTTATATGTGGGAAGCAACTATATGATCCGAGAGAGAGTTCATATAGGGTTTAAATAGATTAGAGATAAATGAGAGAGATGGAAAAGTGGGAGAAAGAGTTGGATGAGCTTGAAACACTTATTGCTCGAAGATTGCCTAAGGGAGCCAGTAAGTATTATGGAAAGTTACCTTTGAAATGTTTCTTTTGTAATAAGATAGGATATTTTGCTTCTCAGTGTCCTGAAAGACATGATAGATTTGATAAGCATGATAGATATGAGAAGCATGATAAGTATGATAAGCCCTATAATACTAACCGAAAGTACAAAAATTAGAAGAGATGCTATTATGTTGTTGATGAAGGTGTGACAGATGAGGAATCAGACAATGGGAATTTAGGATATGAATTTTTATTTATTTCTACCAAGGAAGATGATCCGGTACTAGTGAATCCTACAAGATGCATTGTTGAGGAGAAAGATTTGGCTACTAATATTGAAGAGAAAGATGAATGGGTAATTGACATTAGTTGTTCATATCATATGATAGGTGATAAAAGTAAATTTGTAAATATGGAAAGGTATGATGGTGGTATAGTCAGATTTGGAGATGATAAAGCTTGTGTGATTCATGGTAGAGGTTCTACATATTTTGATGGTAAGAACAATACTGATGAATATATCTTATATGCTGAAGGTTTAAAGAATAATCTTTTGAGTGTTGGACAGATGGTTGATAAGGGATATGATTGCAATTCAAGAATGGTAAATGCAAGATTTTGAATGCCTATGGTATATAGATTGCAATAGGGATGAAGACTAAAGGTAATATCTTTCATTTCATTGTTGGTGAGAAAAGTTGCTTGATTGCTTAGATTGATGAAAGTTGGTTATGGCATTGGAGGATGTGTCATGTTAATTGTGATTGCATGATAAGGATAATTTCTACTCAAGTTGTTAGAGATTTTCCTAGGATTGTGAAGCTCTCTAATCTGATATGTAAAGAATGTCAGTTGGGAAAGCATGCATGGTGACATACTAATGGATTGTTAGATCTTGTGCATACTGACTTGTGTGGTCCTACAAGAGTGAGAAGCATGCAGGGTGACAGGTATTTCATGTTGTTGATTGATGACTACTCTAGAATGATGTGGGCAACTTTTCTAAGAGAGAAATCAAAAGCATTGGGGAAATTCAAGATATTCAAAGAAAAGGTGGAGACTAAGATAGGGTTGAAGCTAAAGTGTTTGAGATCTGAGATAGGTATTTAATGTTGTTGATTGATGACTACTCTAGAATGATGTGGGCAACTTTTCTAAGGGAAAATCAGAAGCATTGGAGAAATTCAAGATATTCAAAGAAAAGGTGGAGACTGAGATAGGGTTGAAGTTGAAGTGTTTGAGATATGACATAGGAGGAGAATTCACATCTGGTGAGTTTGATACATTTTGTGAGAGAAATAGAATTAGAAGATAGTTATCTTCTCCTAGGACCCCTCAATAGAATGGATTTGTTGAAAGCAATAACATAACAATCTTGGATGCTGCTAGAACAATGTTGATTGAAGGAAATGTTGCACAAACATTTTGGAAAGAAGTTGTTAGCATAACTGTTTACACATTCAATCGGGGGCATATAAAAGGTGATTCTGATAAGACTCCTTATGACCTATGGTTTGGTGATGTTCCTATAGTTAGATATTTCAAAGTTTTTGGAAGTAAATGTTATATCAAAAGAGATAAGGATACATGAAAGTTTGATGCAAGATGTGATGAAGGAATCTTATTGGGATATTCTACTAAGAGAAAGTCCTACTGGTGTTACAATGGGAGGTTGAAGAAGATAGTGAAAACTACAAATGTGAAGGTAGATGAATGCCATGGGGAGCAGATCAGAGCATGCGGATATGAAATTCATGGTAAGAAATATTGTTTCTAAGCCTGTATAGAATGAGATCCTAAAGCAAAATGATCCAGTGGAGATAGATGATCTAGATATTGCTGATGTTGGTGAAGAAGTTCAAGGGCCTGAGAATCAGAATAATCCAAAGACTCTGAGGTATGTGAAATTGAATCATTATGGGAATTAGATTATTGGTGATAAGAGAAAAGGTGTGATGACAAGGAGAAAACTTGTTGCTAAAGAGATAAACCTAATTTCTAAGATTGAACCTAAAGATGTTACTAAAGCATGTAAAGATGAGAACTAGATAAAGGCTATGGAGGAAGAGTTGATTTGGATTGAGAAGAATAACACTTGGGAGCTTTTTCCAAGACCTAAAGATAAGAATGTGATTGGTACTAAATGGGTGTTCTGGAATAAACTGAATGAAGTCATTGAAGTTGTAAGAAACAAAGAAAGATTGGTATGTAAGGGATGTTCTCAGATGGAAGGTACTGATTATGAGGAATCTTTTGCTCCTATAGCTAGAATTGAAGCTGTTAGATTGCTTCTTGCATATGCTTCTTACAAGGATTTCAAGGTATATCAAGTGGATGTCAAGTTAGCCTTTTTGAATGGTGATCTTGAGGAGGAAGTCTACATTGAGAAACAGAAAAGATTTTTGCTATCCGATGAAGGAGACATGGTATGCAGATTGAAGAAAGCACTATATGGACTAAAGCAAGCCCCTAGAGCCTGGTATGCGACATTAGATAAGTATTTGATGAAGTTGGGATTTTGTACAGGTACTGTTGATAATAACTTATACTTGAAGGTTGAGATTGATAAAATTTTGATTGTTGAAGTGTTTGTGGATGATATTATTTTTGGAGGAGACGGTGACTTAAGTACGAAGTTTGGTGATGACCTGCAAAAGGAATTTGAGATGTCTATAATAGGTAAGATAAAATTCTTCATAGGATTGCAAGTCACTCAGAATGGTAAAGGTATTTTTATTTCTCAATCTAAGTATGTGGAGGAACTATTAATGAAGTTTGGGTTAGCCAATTCTAAACATGTTGGAACTCCTATGGTAACTAGATGTAAGTTGTCTAAGAAATATGAATCTCAAAAAGTTAATCAGACCTTGTATAGATATATGGTTGGAGGACTATCGTACTTGACTTAGAATAGACCAGATATCATGCATGCTATATGTCTTTGTGCCAGATTTCAATCTAATCCTAAAGAGACTCATATTACTGTTGTGAAGAGAATTTTCATATATTTGAAGGGGACTGTTGATTATGGGTTGTGTTATCTGAAGAATGATGATTTCAGTCTATGTGCCTATACTGATGTTGATTGGGCAGGTGATGTATACAATCGGAAGAGAAATACCAATTGATCTTTATTTTTGGGTAAGAAGTTGGTTTCATGGGCAAGTAAGAAACAAGATGCTATATCTCTATCTACTATTGAAGCTAAATATATTGTTGCTACTAGCAACTATACTCTAATAGTTTGGATGAAGTAGATCTTGAAAGACATAAGAGTTCTGTATAATGAGCCTACTATTGTTTATTGTGACAATTCAAGTGATATTAATATTTCCAATAATCTGATACTGCACTCTAAAACAAAGCATATATCAATTAAGTATCATTTCTTGAGGGAGAAAGTTAGTGATGAGGATGTTAAACTAGAGTACGTATCTACAAATGATCAAATTGTAGATATTTTCACTAAGCCTTTGCCCGTAGATATATTTGTATATTTGAGAGACAAGTTAGGGGTCTCTATCACTCCCACTGAGAACTAGGTGCATGAAGATTCATTAATCTAGTGGACTTCATTATCTTATCTTCTTATCTGGGTTGATGAGTTGATGCTGCTACTTAGTTGGGGTAGTCAATATGTTATTCCGATTTGTGACTTTATCCTAAGAGATAGAGATTATCTAGTTTGGGTGGAGAAGCTTGATCAGTTTATGTCTTTGACATTGTCATCAAAGGGGGAGAGAAGCATGTGAAAAATTGCCTTATCTTTGGATCTTTGAGTGCATGATCTTAGAGGGAGTTTATTGCAATTTGTTGGTGTTGATTTATTCCTTTTCATTGATTGTTTTTCACATTCATATATTACCATCAATGCCAAAGGGGGAGATTGTTGGATATTGCCACTACTAGGATATGTTATTGTCATTGATGTAAACATATTACCATGTTTTTGTGTAGCGGAGAAATGTTTTGGTGATCCAGTAATTGTAGTGAGTTGATCTGGTTGGTTTATCTATTTTCTATATTGAATCAACTAGAGATACTGTTGGCATTTCAATAGAAGGAGATTGTTGATATTCATTAAGGATATTGAGAAGGTTGTTGAAGATTATTTGATATAACTGAAAAAGGATGATAACTATCTTTATAACATTATTTTGTCATTGATGTCAAGAAATTGATTTTCTGATTTAGTATGATGTTGCCATATCTTGAGAAGTATGTTTTGATGAGTAGTAAGTGGTCGGTAAAAGACACAAAAAGAATGTGATAAGAAAGGGGAGAAATAAGTTATTCAATGGGCAACTATTACCAAGTTAGACAATGATGAGATCATGATGTTTAGATTGTTTTGATATCCTACATATGTTGTTGATTGTAAGGTTAATACTATACTATGTCACCGAGTAAAGAACCTAGTCGGTAAACCCTAAGGTTATCGATATTGGTTAATGAAGGCGGAATGTCTATCGAGTAAAGTTTAGTATTTACCGAGTTGAAACCGAGCTATGACAGATCGCATTGGATGGATAAAAGCATTATTTAATGAAGGATGCTGATGAGCTGGAGATGTATAAATGATTGGTATGTCGCGCATGAAGTTTGTTAAGGATCTATGGCAATGGAAGATCGACGGGAAGATCTACAGCTCAGATTGAACTGCAATAACCTTGTGCAAGTTCCAAGAAAGGAATGCAAGTCCCTAAGCAAGGTAAAACATTTTCAGATTGAATGATACATTGAACCTAGTCAAGATTGAAGATCTAATGGCTAATATTGATCATGAGAAATGTGATCAAGGAGATTCAGTGGTTAGCAAATTGTTTATAAATAAGAAATTGTTGATAAACAATGTATGCAGGCAAGTGTAAGCATAGGGATGCTACATAGTGATTACTGAGCATAGAAGCTTGAAGACCTGTTTGAATAACAGAGTAGGGAGCCCAACAGAGGGACAAGATAAGTCCTATGACAAGATTGTTTTGAGCAAATAAGAATCTGCTTTAGCATTTTAGATGTGAAGTTGCATATATATATTTATTTCTATTATTTTGTAAGTGATAGAAAATCTCTTAACCGAGTGGACTTAACATTCTTATTTGTAAACCCTCTAGCAAGGTAACATTCTAAATGAGTGTTTGAAATCCTTTGACAAGGTCACTTCTAACAAAGTGAAGATCCTAACAGATCTAAGGGAAATCCCTTAACTAGGTCACATCTACAATGTATTTGTAATCTCTAACATGATTTTCTTTTAACCAAGCATACTCTAGAAGAGTATATTTCTTAGTGGGTCTGAAATCCCATAGTGGTTTTTCCCTATTTGGTTTTCCACATTAAATCTAGTGTTATATGTGTTATGATGATTATAAAATTTACAATTGGTATCAGAGCTTTGGACTCTGGAATAAAAGTTTAAAGGTACTTGAGGCAAAGATCCAAAGCTGAACAAGTCAAGTTTCTCCACATGGTAGAAAATGATGAAGCTTCATTTATCAGGAATTGGAGAACATGCAACATATTATTTGGAGAATGATTACATACCACCAAGAACCAACCCAATGACCTTGGAAGAGATAAAGGAAAAACAAGAACACATTCAAGCTATGATTAAAATAACATCAGCATTGACCGACTCAGAGTTTAATGATCTAGAAGGCTGCAAAGATGCAAAAGCAATGTGGACCAAGCTCATATCTGTGTATGGCGGTGATGAACATGTCCAAAGAGAAAAATTAGATAGTCTAAGAGGACAACTTGAATCCATGAGAATGAATGAAGGTGAGAACATAACCCAATACAGTACAAGGTTAAAGGAGATTGTCAACCAAATTAAAGGAGCAGGAGGAACTATTGAAGAAAAGGATGTAACAAGTTGTTCAGAACCCTTCTACCTACCTATGTCATTCGAGTCTCTACAATCAATGAATTGAGGTTTGTACCTAACATGCCAGTTTATTTGGATGCTACTATTGGTAAGCTACATGCATTTGAGTTAAGTAATTTTGATAACAGTGGGTCTTTAGTAAATAAAGTAGAATCTGCATTCAGTTCTTTTCATATTGGTGAATCTGATGATTACAATGATAGAATGAGTAAGTACTCTGAAGGGAATCATAATGGAGCAAGTGAAAGATTTCACAAGAACATGGAAGAAGTGCACAAACTATATGAGGAAATCAGGAAGCAAGAAGAGTTTGAAGCATTATTAGCCAAAAGGTTACCGAGAGGAAAAGGTAAGTATAAAGGAAAGCTACCTTTAAAATGTTTCAATTGTGATAAAATAGGACATATGGCTTTTAACTACCCTGAAAAAGAATCTAGTGAAAAGAGAGAATACCGAGATAATAGGCAGAAAGACAACCAATACAGAGAACATCGAGACTTCAGAAGGAGAGATAGAAAGACGTGCCTACTAGCTGATGAGGAATCCAATGATGATAAATCTGATGAAACTGATACTGAGGAAGTTGTTTATGTGGCTATTAAAGATGGATCAGATGAAGAAAGGTATGAAGAAAAGGCCCAAATATCTCACATAAATAATAATGATTCTTGGATCATAGACAGTGGATGCTCACATCACATGATAGGTGATAAACACAAGTTTGTTCAATTAGAAGACTACGATGGAGGCTATGTAAGATTTGGTATTGATGCACCATGTCTAGTGAAAGGTAAAGGATCTATAACACTTCTTGACAATGCTAAATGTGATGATGTATACTAGGTTGAAGGATTGAAATACAATTTGTTGAGTGTAGCACAGCTAAACAATATAGGATACTAAATAGAATTTCAAAAAGGAATTGTCAAAGTTCATGACAAGCATGGAAAGTTAGCTGCTACCAGGACACAAACAAAAGGTAACACATTTCATCTTGTCTCAACTCAGAACAAGTGTCTTTATGCTAAGATAGATGATACCTGGTTATGGCATAAAAGGTTTTGTCATGTAAATTTTGATAATCTGATCAAAATAAGTAAGAAGCACCCAGTAAGAGGTCTACCAATCTTAGAAAAACTTGAGAATGCTATATGTCGAGGATGCTAGATGGGTAAGATGAAAAGATCAAGCTTTACAAGTAAGTACTACACTTCTAAAGGAATTTTAGATCTAGTACACACTGATCTTTGTGGTCCCATGAAAGTTCAAAGTTATTATGGTGATAAATATTTCATATTATTTGTGGATGATTACTCAAGGATGATGTCAGTTATGTTTTTAAAAGAAAAATTAGAAGCTTTTCAATTGTTTAAATGGTACAAGGCAAGAGTTGAAAATGAAACAGGAAGACAACTAAAATGTCTTAGATCTAATAGAGGAGGATAATTTGCTTTTGATGAATTTAACTTATTCTGCAATGATCATGGTATAAAAAGACAAGTATCTGCACAGAGAACACCTCAACAAAATGGGATAGCCAAGAGAAGAAATAGATCAATTGTGGAATGTGCCAGAACCCTGATGATAGAAAAAAGGGTACCTCAAACATTTTGGAGAGAAGCAATCAGCACTACAGTTTACACACTGAATCAAGTTCAACTGAAGAAAGGAACTATAAAGACACCATATGAGATCTGGTATGACAAGAAACCTAATGTAAGTTATTTTAAAATCTTTGGAAGTAGATTCTATGTTCACAAAGATGACAAAAATGGAAAGTTTGATCAGAAAAGTGAAGAAGGAACATTTCTTGGTTATTCTTCTAGAAGTAAAGCATTTAAATGTCTGATCAAATCATCTAACAAAATAGTAGAAAGTGCAAATGTGAAAATTGATTAATTTGCAAAAAGAAATGATGAAGGAAATTCCAAAGAACCAAAAGATTATGAAGAATTTGTTTATGTTCAACCGAGAAGTCTTACCGGGAAAGTTGCTGAAGAAAATGAAGATAATGTCCAGTTATCGAGTGATGAAGAAGATCATACAAAACCTACCAAGCCTATATTAGCCAAATATGTCTGAGGACATCATGCATCAAGTCAGATTATAGGAGATAAGGATGATCTAGTGATGACAAGGAACAAACTGAGACATAACACATGTCTAATATTTGAATTTGAACTGAGAATAGTAAAAGAGGCATTTAACAGTGAAGATTGGGTAAATGCTATGACAGAAGAGATTGATCAAATCAAGAAGAATGACACATGGACACTGATCCCAAGACCAAAGGACAAAAATGTAATCGATACAAAGTGGATTTTCAGAAACAAGTAAATGAAAAAGGTGAGGTCATTTGAAACAAAGAAAGACTAGTTTGCAAAGGTTATGCTCAAGAAGAAGGAATAGATTATGGTGAGACTTTTGCACCTGTGGCTAGACTTGAGGGAGTAAGAAAATTGTTGACACATGCTACTTTCAAAAATTTCAAGGTATATCAAATGGATGCTAAATCTACATTTTTGAATGGTATACTAGAAGAAGAAGTTTATATTAAATAGCTTGAAGGATTTGTTGAAGACAAGAGTAAAGATCAGGTATGTAAACTAAACAAAGCTTTATATGGTCTAAAACAAGCACCTAGAGCATGGTATGAGAGACTGTACTCTTATTTGATCAAAATTGGCTTTATAAGGACAAGTGAAAACAACAACATGTACATGAAGAGGGATGAGGACAATGGAATACTGATCTCAGCCATATTTGTTGATGATATTATATTTTGTGGAAATGACTCTCTATGTAAGAACATTGGAAATGAAATAAGCAAAGAATTTGAGATGTCATTAATCAGTGAGATAAAGTATTTTATAGGTTTACAAATACTACAAATGAAAGATGAGATTTTCATTACTCAATCCAAGTACATAAAGGAAATCTTGAAGAAATTTGGAATGGAGGATTCTAAACCAGTAAGTACTCCTACGACTACTAACTGTAAACTATCAAAGAATGATGAATCTACATCTGTTGATGAGACACTTTACCGATCTATGATTGGGAAGTTGCAATATGTTGTACATAGCAGACCGGATATAGCACATGCAGTAGGTATTGTTACAAGATTTTTTGCAAATCCCAAGGAAACCCATATGACAACAATCAAGAGAATTTTTAGATACTTGAGAGGCACTAAAGATTATGGCTTAGTATATGAAAAGAGAAATGATTTTGATTTAAAAGTTTATACTGATGCTGATTGGGCAAGCAACATAAATGATAGGAAAAGCACAAGTGGTGGAGCTTTCTTTTTGGGAGAAAGACTAGTGAGTTGGCTTAGTAAGAAACAAGGATGTATTTCACAATCAACAGTAGAAGTTGAATATGTTGCTGCAGCATTGAATTGTACCAATATAGCATGGATCAAACAACTGTTGGAAGGTATAAATGAGAAAGTTACCGAGCCAGTAACTATATTATGTGATAATACGACTGCCATTAACATTTCAAAGAATCTGGTAATGCACTCTAAGACAAAACATATCTCTATAAAGAATCATTATCTCAGAGAAGAAGTTCAAGAGAAGAAAGTTGTGCTGGAATATATTAGTTCAAAGGAGCAAATAGCAGAAATCTTCACAAAGCCACTGCCAAGGGACACTTTTGAGTATCTCAGAAGCAAGTTAGGGATCCTACCACTATCTTCTACTCATTGACAGAGTTTGGTGAAAGCATCAATTTGATGAATCTACAAAATATTATGTGTGGATTGATGTTGATTTACACACTTTAGAAGGCTTTCTAAAAGTGTGCAAAAATAGTGAATAGAGACAAGTTGCTCTGACTGAGACTGAGATGATACATAGCAAGGCAAATCACTTCACGGAGGAAGAAATCATGATTTCATTCTTTTACTTTTTGGCATTGTTGTCAAAGGGGGAGAAGACTAAATGGTGAAATCCTAAATGAAGAAGATAACAGAAGACTAATGACAGGGGGAGAAGACTACAAAGGGGAGAAGACTTAATACAAGTCAACAGCTCAGAAGCCTAATCAAAAGGGAGAAGACTTCAGAAGATTTTAATAGCTCAAGGATAATAGGAGAAGTCTAATAGTAATCTAAATCTGAATCAATTTGAATATCTTGTTGGTATTACCATTTAAAAGTTGGTTTTTCCATCAATACGAAAGGGGGAGATTGTTGGCATTTCAATAGAAGGAGATTGTTGATATTCATTAAGGATATTGAGAAGGTTGTTGAAGATTATTTGATATAACTGAAAAAGGATGATAACTATCTTTATAACAGTATTTTGTCATTGATGTCAAGAAATTGATTTTTCGATTTAGTATGATGTTGCCATATCTTGAGAAGTATGTTTTGATGAGTAGTAAGTGGTCGGTAAAAGACATAGAAAGAATGTGATAAGAAAGGGGAGAAATAAGTTATTCAATGGGAAACTATTACCAAGTTAGACAATGATGAGATCATGATGTTTAGATTGTTCTGATATCCTACATATGTTTTTGATTGTAAGGTTAATACTATACTATGTCACCGAGTAAAGAACCTAGTCGGTAAACCCTAAGGTTATCAATATCGGTTAATGAAGGTGGAATGTCTACCGAGTAAAGTTTAGTATTTACCGAGTTGTAACCAAGTTATGACAGATCGCATTGGATGGATAAAACCATTATTTAATGAAGGATGCTAATGAGTTGGAGATGTATAAATGATTGGTATACCATGCATGAAGTTTGTTAAGGATCTATTGCAATGGAAGATCAACAAGAAGATCTATAGCTTAGATTGAACCACAATAACCTTGTGCAAGTTCCAAGAAAGGAATGCAAGTCCCTAGGCAAGGTAAAACATTTTCAGATCGAAGGATACATTGAACCTAGTTAAGATTGAAGATCTGATGGCTAAGATTGATCATGGGAAATGTGATCAAGGAGATTCAGTGGTTAGCAAATTGTCTATAAATAAGAAATTGTCAATAAACAATGTATGCAGGAAAGTGTAAGCACAGGGATGCTACATAGTGATTACCGAGCACAGAAGCTTGAAGACCTGTTTGAATAATAGAGTAGGGAGCCGAATAGAGGGACAAGATAATTCCTATGACAAGATTGGTTTGAGCAAATAAGAATCTTCTTTAGCATTTTAGATGTGAAGTTGCAAATATATATTTATTACTGTTATTTTGTAAGTGACAGAAAATCTCTTAACCGAGTGGACTTAACAGTCTTATTTGTAAACCCTCTAGCAAGGTAACATTCTAAATGAGTGCTTGAAATCCTTTGAAAAGGTCACTTCTAACAAAGTGCAGATCCTAATAGATTTGAGGTAAATCCCTTAACTGGGTCACATCTAGCAAGGTGTTTGTAATCTTTAACAGGATTTTCTTTTAACCGAGCATACTCTAGAAGAGTATATTTCTTAGTGGGTCCAAAATCCCATAGTGGTTTTTCCCTATTTGGGTTTCCATGTTAAATCTGGTGTTATATGTGTTATGATGATTATGTATTTATGAGTTTGCATGTTTAGCAGTTTTTGGTTATATTGCTGAAGTATAAGTTACTGAGGTTGAATCTGTTGATTTTATGGAAGATTAAGTTTGTATGATTCAGCCCCCCCCCTCTCATCTTGTTAGCTATTGGCATCAGAACTTTATAGATACTTCATTCTTTATTTATTCCATGA
The DNA here is from genome assembly GCF_030272615.1 of Cryptomeria japonica. Classification (NCBI taxonomy): domain Eukaryota; kingdom Viridiplantae; phylum Streptophyta; class Pinopsida; order Cupressales; family Cupressaceae; genus Cryptomeria; species Cryptomeria japonica. Next base: position 357,464,616 of record NC_081405.1, on the reverse strand, counting down.
TGCTACATGATAATTTGATTGAGTGGAGGATTCTGGTATGGAGATTGGTTTTCAGTGTTCATTGTTGCAGTGTTCTGGTGTTTGATCTGTTGTGCTCTGGTATGATAATATCTTGTGTTGCGGATTTGGGAGTGTTTGGGATGTTTGTGTGTATCTTCATTTCAGTTGGTTTGTGATTTGATTCTTTGCAAGCTATTTTTCCTTCCCTGAGTTATTTTTGTTAAGTGTTCTTGAGTGTTAGCTTGTTGATTGATGAAGATTTGATTAAGTGGTGTTGGTGCAGCTATTGTGGATGGTTATAACATGCTTGTTGGTGTTTCCTAATCATGTTTTATTTGTTTTGATGATCTACATTGATCATTGTGCATGTTCTTGATGATCTTATGGGTCTAGTGTTATTCTTTGAGTTATGCGGTATTTTTGGTGGTGTAACGTGTTGCAGTCGATCTTGGTGAGATCTCTGATGGTTGTGCATATTTGAGGCCATGCTATGTTTTCTATGACATTGTATTGGTCTAGTGGTTGATTTATGTATTGTGTGATGTAATTTTGTAATTAGGTGTTAAGGGTTTGGCCGAACTTGTAGTCAAGGTTGATGAATTGTATAAATGGGTGTAATATTAATGTAATTTGGTGGTTGTAGTTGAGTCTGCATTATCAGATAGTGGTGTATGTGTGGTCATATGAATTTATCTTTTGGTGTGGTGTATTGAGTAGATATTGGTGAAGTGAAGACATGTGAGCTTAATTGAAACTATCATCAAGCATTAGCAGATGCTATTTTTGTAGTTCATCTTTACCGAATTATAGTTTGATCATCTTTGTAAGATAGTGAACCTTCCTTGAGGGTTGTAGCCTTTTGGGTTATTGTAATTTGAGAAGTGAGATCTACGTAGTGTGTTTGAATGCATGTGCATTCCCCATTGAAATATTTACATATACTACTATAGAGTATCATCTCATTGTGGGTAGGTTCCCACCATGGTTTTTCCCTTAACTGGGTTTTCCATGTCAAAAATATTGGTGTTATGTGTTTTTTTGTTATCTTTCTTTTTGTTGTATTTGATCAAATTTGAGATTGTGCTTAAGTGGTATAATCTAGTGAAAATTGATTCACTCCCCCCTCTTAGTTTTCCTTCCTTCTTGTTGCTAACAACTTGTCTATCTATACTTATATAAATATCTTTTATCTGTCTCTTCCTTCTCTACTTATCTCACTCCTTTTTCCATCCCATCTCGATATTTCCTATTACATCTATCTCTATATATATCTCCCTCTTTCTATACATATCTCTCCCTCTCCCACTCTATCATTTTCACTACTTATTTTTATATCTCTCTAATAATCTCTCTTCTCTCTATTTATTCCCCCCTCTGCCTTATCCTGCCTATAGCTATTTATTACATGTCTCTATCACCTCCTTTCTCTCCCTATCTTGTCCCCTCTATCTCTATATCCCTATAGATCTATCTTCATGTATATAAATATATCTTATTATCTCTAAATATCACTTATTCACTCCATTTCTCCCTCCATTTGTCCTACTCTCTACCACTTTCTCTCCATATCTATCTCTACCTCCATCTTTGCATATCTATCTCTTTCCCTACCCATCTCTCTTTCTATATGTCCCTCTATCTTTATATATCTTCCTATATACTTTTGGCATTATGGATGAATTGATTATGTGTTGCATTGATGTTTTGTCATTGATATCAACACTAGCTATTATGGTTGGTTATCAACAGACAAGTTTTGGTTACTGATAGAAATCTAGTGTTACTAGCAGAAGAGACTATCTATTGGACACTTTCGACATGTTTGGATTAGTAAAGTATGTTTGATTTCATGTGTTATATGCTCCATGAGCATTTTTTGGTTAATTGGTATTGGCTTGGTAATCAGATGCTATCATACACTCTAGTAAACCCTTACCGGCACTAGTTTAAGGCTTTACCGGTAGAGCTTTTATTAAGGAATTGTGACAAGATGCATAGTTGGTGTTGATGCAACTTCTTCATGGATTTCAGGATGTTGAAGATGTTCTTTGATCGTGCTTCAACTATTTGAAGACATTTCTTTGGCGTGGTGGACCCATAATAGGTCTGGTACCTATCTAGGTTATGGACCAGTATCATGCTAATGTGTACTCTACACGTTACCGGGATGCCTCAAGATGATTTATGGATTTGTTATTATTGTTTTGGTCTTAAGCCAACATGGCATATCATTGTAATATGGAATCATGCAATGATCTTATTGTAATATCTTTTAGGTGGCCGACCTAATTGGTTTAGGCCTTAGGGTTTGTATAAATAAGAGGTACAAACTCTTTGTAAAGTATCATGGTTATTGGAAAATTCATGGTCAAGGAATGTAATGTGTGAATATTGTAATATCATTCAGGAAGAGGAGTTGGTCACGTTGGTTCCTAAAACCATAGATTGGAAAAACAAAAGACTTGCCAAATCCTCAAGTAGTCCAATTAACCTTGGCCAATGAATAGGGATGGTCAAAGACCAAATCCTTCTGCCATGTGGCACATCCTGATTTGCTTGCAGATCCATCAGGATGACACCTCATCTGCCACCTTGGCAGTCGCTATGTCACAAGGAATATAGGTCATGCAACTTCCTATCGTGATATAGTGACTACCGTTGGATCAATCTCAAACTTGAATGCTCATTAACCTCCCCTTTTCCGCATGTGCTTAGTCACCAAGTCATGAGGATTAACCAGTGAGCTATTTCTCATTGATGTATAGTGATGATCATTGGATCATTTCCAACTTGCACGGTTGTTATCACACCTGGGCTGGCCACCTCATTTGTTGGGCCCACCATGTGTCAGCCTCTGATTGGCTCTGGAGTCCCTTCCCTTCCACTTTAGCATGAACTCACTAACTTCCAAAATGAAGCTCTCTCTTATCGCCTAATCACGATGGATATTCATTGAGCAGTTTCCCATCGCGGTGTAGTGACAACCATTGGATCTTTTCATCCGACCGTCAGATCTTCCTTATCTGCTCAGTCTTTAATCTCCATCCTCTCCAGTCTATCACAAAATTTGGATGCCTTGAGATGCGCATGCATGCAGGGTCCACTGGGTCTCTGAGCTAGCTCCTTGTCAAAAGCCTTTAAGCTTTGACACTATGGATGTGTGTGACTTTGCATTTAAATATAAAAAATATCCTCTATAACCAATGTGGGATAAATGGTTTTATGCCTCCCCTGCTATTGCATGTGTCCTACACCTAAGCCTTTGTTTGAAAAATTCTGAGCCTAATCTGCAGCCATGTGATCCTTGGCAGCTGTGTTTTCTTGGAACCTTCTAATGTCTGGTCTAATGCGCAGGCTCAGAAGACTAGCAACGTTATTTATGAGGCATTTGATCTTTTGGACAGCTCCATTTTGTTCAATTATGCTCCTGCATATAAGACACTAGCAGTAAATGCTCATATGATAGAAAAAAAGGAATCCATATATAGAACAAAATATTTTGTAAAAATATGTGCTAACAGGTCGATCATTGGTGACCGAATTGAATTCAGAAGAAGATTTAGTCCTCTGGCACTGATCTTAATTGGGACTGTAATCAGGCATGGTAGATGTTATTTCTAGCAGTTCACTCTATTGGATTGTTGTCCATTTATCTTAAGATGGTTGTAGCCTCTCTGTAGTTAATAAGACTCTTTTGTAATGAGCAGCACACTCTAGGTAGTGTGCCTTCTTGCAAGTGCAAGCCCCTCATTGTAATGCATACTTTCTGCAGAAGTATCATCTAACTGTGGGTAGGTTTCCCACCCTGGTTTTTCCCTTTCCAGGTTTTCCACGTAAAAATCATGGTGTTATGTGGTATGGTTTCTTTGCATTGATTATCTGGTTAATTGTTAAGTTGTATTGTTTATCGGCATCTATTCCTACTAGCATATGTATATTCTTTACCGGTACTTGATTTGTTTAAGGTTGTATTTTGGATTAAAAGTTATAATTTGTTAACAACTGATTCATGCCCCTCCCCCCCCCTCTTAGTTGTTCACTGGTTATCCTAACAATTAGTATCAAAGCTTTGCTCCTCTTTTGCAAAAGCTTAATTGCTTGAGCTGTATCCTATGACAACTAACACTTCTAATCCACCAGCAACTATTTTCAAAAGAGAAATCCCTATGCTTGGTAGAACAAATTATGGGATATGGAAAATTCGAATGGAGACTCATCTTAGATGTCTTGAAAAGGATATTTGGGAGATCACTGAGAAAGGTTACACACCTTATGATCTAACATTTGGCAATCCTGCAGACCTGGATAAGAATATTGAAATTGATTGCAGAGCTAGAGAAGCCCTCTTGTGTGCACTTATTGATCAACAAATCATGAGATTGACTGATAAATCATCGGCTAAGGTTATGTGGGACAATTTCAAAACTCTGAATGAAGGTGACCCTATTGTCAAAATTGCTATACTTAATGGTTATCGAGTAAGATATGAAAACTTGAAAATGGAAGATAATGAAAGAATTGTTGTGTTTATGGAAAGAGTAAATGAGATTGTTATGGGAATTCAATGTTGTGGATGATTTCTAAGTGAAGATGAAATAGTTTCCAAAGTCTTGAGAACCCTTCCAATGGCTTACAAGATGAAGGCAATTGCAATTAATGAGTTGAGAACAATGGCTAACTCTTCAGTTAACAAAGACATTTTGATTGGGAAATTATCTGCTTTTGAACTTGAAGAAATTGGATCTTCTGGAGCTGATGACTCTGGAGATGAACCAGTAGAAGACTCTGCTAGTGGATCCAGAAATGGAAAGAAATGGGTGTTTTATGCTTTGAAGGAAGATGAACCGAAACTAGCTATCAAGAATGAAGAAAAAGACCTGGCAACAAAATTTGAAGATAAGGATGAATGGGTAATTGATAGTGGATGCTCACATCATATGACTGGAGATAAAGGGAAATTTTTGTCCCTGGAAGAATACAATGGCGGTCAAGTCAGATTTGGAGATGAAAAGGCATGTATGATCAAAGGTAGAGGTATGATTTCTTTGGATGGCAAGCATAATGTTGATAATGTCTATTATGTAGAATGTTTGAAGTATAATCTTTTGAGTGTTGGTCAATTGGTTGATAAGGATTTTCAAATTTGGTTTAAGGATATTCAGATAGGAAGTAATATCTTTCACTTGAATACTAGTAATAAGACATGTTTGATTGCTCATATTGATGAGAGTTGGCTATGGCATAAGAGGTTGTGTCATGTTAATTTTGATTGTATTGTTAAGATCAATTCAACTAAGGCAGTTAGAGATATACCTAAGATTATGAAGCCTCATAAACCGGTATGTAAGGAATGTCAATTGGGTAAGAAAGTTAGAAGTTGTTTTAAGAGAATACATGATAAATTTAATGATGCACTTGATTTGATTCACACAGACTTATGTGGTCCAGTAAGGACTAGAAGCTTTCAAGGTGATAGGTATTTCATGTTGATTATTGATGACTATTCTAGAATGATGTGGGTGAATTTTCTAAGAGAGAAGTCTGAAGCTTTTGAGAAATTCAAGATCTTTAAAGTGAAGGTTGAAACTGAAACCTGGATTGAAAATCAAATGTAAGATCAGATCATGACGATGAGTTCCCTTCTCATGAATTTAACAATTATTGTGAGACAAATGGAATCAAGAGACAACTATCTGCACCTAGGACTCCTCAACAAAATGGAGTAGTTGAAAGAAAGAACAAAACCATTTTGGATGCAACTAGGTCTATGATGATGAAAGCCAAATTGCCTCATATCTACTAGAGAGAAGCAGCGAGTACATTAGTCTACACATTCAACAGAGTTCACATCAAAGGTGAAATCGGTAAGACCCCTTATGAAATATGGTTTGGACATACACCTACTATTAAGTATTTCAGAATTTTTGGAAGTAAATGCTATATCAAAAGAGATGATTCAATAGGAAAGTTTGATCCTAGATGTGATGAAGGGATATTTCTTGGTCATTCAATTCAGAGCAAAGCATATAGATGTTATAACAAAAGATTGCAGAAAATTGTGGAGAGTGCTAATGTGAAAGTGGATTAACAATACATAAATCATTATATATCATATGATAGGGAACCAATAGTGGAAATGATCTTAATTGAACCAACAATTCTTCAACTGATATAGGAAGCTAAGATAGTTACACCAACATAATCAAAAAATTCAACTATGACTGATGATCAGAGCAGTGAACCTGAAGTTCAAAAGACACCTAGATATGTAAGATTAAATCATTCTAAAGATCAAATTATTGGAGATGAAAACAAGGGAGTTATGACAAGAAGAAAAATGGCAAATGAAGAGGTATGTCTTATTTCTCAAGTTGAACCGGCAATTGTTATTGAAGCTTGAAAGGATAAACATTGGTTAAATGATATGGAAGATGAATTAGATCAAACAAAGAAGAATGAAACTTGGTCTTTAATTCATCGACCTAAAAATAAGAATGTTATTGGAACTAAATGGGTTTTTAGAAATAAAATGAATGAGGATGGTCAAGTTATAAGGAACAAGGATAGATTGGTTTTAAAGGATATTCTCAAATGGAAGGAATTGATTTTGGTGAGACATTTGCACCTGTAGCTAGAATTGAAGTTGTTAGACTATTTCTTGCCTATGCAGCTTATAAGAACTATAAGGTTTATCAAATGGATGTTAAATGTGCATTTTTGAATGGTGAGATTGAGGAAGAAGTTTACATTGAACAACCTGGTAGATTTTCACTGATAGATGATAAATATATGGTTTGTAGATTGAAGAAAGCTTTATATGGTTTGAAACAGACCCCTAGAGCTTGGTATGCAAGGTTGGATAAATATCTTTTGAAGCTTAGTTTTACTAAATGCAGTGCTGATAGTAATCTATATTATAATATCACTAATAATGATATTCTAATTATAGAAGCTTTTGTTGATTATATCATTTTTGGAGGAGAAGATAAACTATGCATGGAATTTGCTAACAACATGAAAAATGAATTTGAAATGTCCATGATTGGTGAGATGAAAATTTTCTTAGGTTTGTAGATTACTCAAATTGACAAAGGGATTTTTATCTATCAAACTAAGTATCTAAGGGAATTGTTTTGATTAATTAAGAAAAATAGGTTTTCAGGACCTAAAACCTTTAACATAGGAAATTAAAATAAGACATCTAAAAGTCTAGAGCATATAAACCGCTTAAAAAATGACTGGCAAAAAAGCCAGCAAACCAAAAAGACAACAAAAGATAGAAACAACAAATAAACTAGGAAGGCACTACACAACTATAGTCTTCAGAAGGTCCTCCGCCTTTTTCACCAACTGGTCATAGGTGGCCCCAATCACTTTGAGATCATCAAGGTCCTTGTTAGGTTTCTTTTCTTTCTTTTTGCCTCTGTTTCTAGTTCTGGGTCCTTGAGCATCTCCTGTACCTTTAGTTTCTGGGTCAATATCCAGGGTCTCCTTCTCCTCATCTAGTTTTTTGATGAGAGTTTTAGTATTGCTAGCAGAAATCTTTAGGATGCTTAAACTTTGCTCTGCAATACTCTTGAGGCAATCCTCAATTTTGCTGACTTTACTAGTATTGCCCAAAATAGTTTGATCCATAGCATCAACAAAAGTTTTCCTCTCCAGCAGGTCTTTCTCAAATTTATCAAATCTAGGGTTGAAGGCGTCTCTTATGTTTTCAACTTTTGCAATGGTATTTTTCAAGTCCTCAATTCAATCAGCCATAGTCTTCCCTTCCTCAGTGTTGATAGTTTCTAGAATCAAAAGTCTGTGGATGAACATTTTGTTGTCATCCACAACTTTCTTGTAACCAGTTATTAGCCACTCCATAGTGTCCATAAAACCTTGCATACCCTCAGGAGGAGGGTTTGGGGGAAGATCAATCTTACTTGGGTTGTCCTATTCCTTTTTTGGAGTATCACCAACAGTAGTTGTATTGTCAACTCCAAGAGCCTCTCCAATGGTCACCTACTCCATGTTTTGTTTAGCTTCTAAAGTCCTTTCCTGTTTATGAGCCTCCAGCTCCTTCACATTCTCCTCCTTTCTCTTATGCTTGTTTTTAGTCTATGTGTGGACTTTAGTTTTCTTTTTCAGAGAACGCTGGGGTTTCTCCTTATCTGAGGGAGTTGTTGAAGAAGTCTGGTATGGAGAATTTCAAACCAACAAGTACTCCTATGGCTACAAGTGAGAAATTATCTATCAAGGATACTTCTACACCAGTAAATCTGACAAGGTATAAGTCTATGATTGGTGGTCCATTATATCTAACTCAGACTAGACCCGATCTTATGAATATAGTAAGTATTGTTTTAAGATATCAAAGTAAGCCTAAAAAAATCATGAATATGCAGTAAAAAGGATATTCTAGTATTTGCAAGGAACAACAAAATATGGTTTATGGTATTCTAGAAATGATGATTTCACTTTATGTGCATATACTAAATCGGATTAGGCAGGTAATACTGATGACAAGAAGAGCACTTCTGGTGGAGATTTCTTTCTTGGAAAGAAACTGGTTTCATGGATCAACAAAAAATAGTCATACATTTCTTTATCTATTGCAGAAGCTGAGTATGTTGCAGCAACAACTAATTACACTCAAGTCTTGTGGATGAAGCAAATGTTGAAGGATATCAAGGTAAATTGTAGTGAGCTAGTAGTTATCTATTGTGGTAACTCTCCAACTATTGACATGTCTAAGAATCCAATATTTCACTTTAAGACTAAGCATATTTCAATAAAGTATAACTTTCTGAAGGACAAGGTTGAAGCAAAGGAAGTCAAATTGGTTTATGTGAACACTAAAGAACAGATTGCAGATATATTCATTAAACCGCTATCTAGGGAATCGTTTGAGTATTTGAGAGACATGCTAGGGGTTTTTGCCCCTTAGAAAAAGACTTTATTGATGAATTTGTCATCAATCTGACATGTATTATTGGAGATAATATTCATTTTGGCACTGATGAGTGGTGCTACTACTCAGGGGGAGTAGTTAGCTTCGAGATTCAGAGGTTTATATCATTTATTTGATATGTTTGTCAGTTTTCTAGCATTGATGTCAAAGGGGGAGTGATAGTAATGTGAAAAATCATTCAAAACCTTACAAAGATATCATTCACAAGGGGAGAGCTATTGATTGTTGGTTGTCTTCCACAGGGGGAGACTTGTTTGGCATTTCTTGGTACTTAGATGTTTTTCACATCTAGTGTTGCCATCAATGCCAAAGGGGGAGATTGTTGGTATTATGGATGAATTGATTATGTGTTGCATTGATGTTTTGTCATTGATGTCATCACTAGCTATTATGGTTGGTTACCAACAGACAAGTTTTGGTTACTAGTAGAAGATATAGTGTTACCGACAGAAGAGACTATCTGTTGGACACTTCCGACATGTTTGGATCAGTAAAGTATGTTTAATTTCATGTGTTATATGCTCCATGAGCATGGTTTAGTAAGTTGGTATTGGCTTCATAATTAGATGCTATCATACACTCTGGTAAACCCTTACTGGCACTGGTTTAAGGCTTTACCAACAAAGCTTTCTATTGGTGTAAATAATTATTCATCTTGGATATTATTACACCTTGCTTAAGCTTACTTAGGAAATGTATTTCATAGTAGTTTGGGTATGAGACACTTGGGTGTTTGTGCTACATTGGGATAGTGTGTTTAGGAGAATTTTCACCTTTTATGGTGTTGATCTTGTTACTACTCTATCATATCCACTTATTGTGGAGTGATAATTCCACCTTCAGTGGATGATCCACCTCATGTGGAATATTTTATTATTTCTCCTACCCACCACACCTATTTCTTCCTACCCTTATCTTTTATTGAGACACATGTCATGTTTGTGTGCTCACATATCCATATAGCCTTGCCTATATATGCATGCTCATATTCATTATATGTAACGATTGATGATCCAGTTGATTAATATTTTAATCTTGATAGAATACAATTTATTCCTCTCAATATTTTGTCTCTCTATTTATACTTTCGATTGCCTCTAGATCTTGGAAAAATCTCACATGGTATCAGAGCCATTAGAGTCTCATTGGTTTGCCAATTGAGAGAAATTTGATGCTATTTGGGGTTGTATATTTTTGAGCTTTCTATTGCAAGTTATTATTGAAGCTTGATGGGTTAAATATGAAGTCACCATTGGATTGAGGAGGTCCAAGGAAGTCAGTTTTGCCTTTTGTTTCATCCAAATCAAACTTCAAAGGTAAAATCTAGAGGCATTTGAAGTTTGAAACTACAATGGAAAGTTTCCAGAAATTATAATTTTAAAGGCAATTGTCAAATAGTGATATCTCACTCATTCAAATTCCTTTTGTTCGAGCAATTATTTTTGTTTTGGGGTAGAATTTCGGGATCTTTACAATGGTGTAGGAGTTTTCCTATTTTTGGATATAGGTTTTTCTGAAATCATCAAATCTCAATTTTTGAAACTTTGGAGGTTTTGTTTGGGCTCATATGGACTCCTTTTCAAGTGCCGTTTTTTTTTCAAAGTGCATAATTTTTTGTCTACTTTCATAATCTACCATTTTTTTGTAGGGATTTTGAGTAGAAATTGTACTTTCAGTATTTGGTCATTTTTTGGCCTATTTGGTACTTGTATTTTGGTTGGATCTCAGTTTAGATCACTAGTAGTATTTGTTGAAGTCTCTTATATCTCATTTTCAGAAGTTGTAAAATTTAAATCAGAAGTCCATCTTGCCTTGTTTTGCAAGTGGCCCATTGTACACACACTAAGTATAAATTGCCAAATCATGATTTTGGGGGAGGGTTTCTTGATTGAGTAATTTGGGGGGGTGTCTTGTGTGATTGTGCCTCTCTCTATCTTGTGTTTTTTCTTTTTTTCTACTATGGGCTCTCCAAAGTTTCCTCTCTTAACTCCTCATAATTATGCTTCTTGGAAAATTGATGCATGGAGTAAACTTATGGAAAAAGGACTAACTCATTATATTGGTAGAACTATTGTTGCTCTCGTTGATCATAAGGCTGATCCTATTGGTCACTTAGATTGGATCACTAAAAAGATCATGGCAATGGGTACCTTAAGAAAGTATGTATCTAAGGATCTCATTTTTCATATTGATAAATATACTCTAATCAAGGATGCTTCGCAAAAATTTCAAGACTTATATGGTCAAGTTGATGAGATTAGGGGATATCAAATTGATAGTGATCTCACCATGTTATATCCCAAGAACTTTGATACTATACAAGATTATGTCACTAAGGAAAAAGAGTTGAGGGCACAACTCAAAGATTGTAGCATTGATAAGAAGGATACTCAATTGATCTTCAATTTGATGGGAAAACTTCCACAAGAATATGCAACATTTGTTTCTAGTTTCCAAACCCATAGGATGACAATGGGTTCAATCTACACAATGCCTACATTTGATGCTTTCACCAAAATGTTGATGATGGAACAAAATAAGTTGATAAGAATGGGCATTATTAAGACTTCTAAGTCTCAAGCATTAGTGGCAAATCAAGGGAACAAAGGAAATCAAGGAAAGGATAACTCCAACAAGAAGAAATGGCAATCAAAGCCTAAGGAAAAAGCATAACCTTCTCCACAACAAGGAGATTCATACTCTTCCAAGAGGGACAATTCACTTAAGAGGGAGAGACCTACTTGTTCCTATTGTAAAAAGTTTGGTCATGAGGAGCATTGTTTCCACTCTAGGAAGATTGATGAGCTCACACATATCCTCAAAAAGCATAACATTGATTTTCCCAATGTCTACAAGAAGGATGATTCATCAACTTCCACTTCCTCACATTCAAAAGGGAAAGGGAAAGCATTCATGGCTTCTAAAAGTGGGAAGAATCACTCTTTTGGGACAAGAAAAGTAAAAGCTCTTTGTGATACTACAAGTCATGATTTAGGGAGATGGCTTCTAGATTCGGGGGCTTCTCATCATATGACATCTTCGTATTCTATGTTCTCTAAATTTGAACCTTGCACCATGTCGCAAATTTTGGTGGGCAATCATACATACATGGATGTGATTGGGAAAGGATCTATTGCTCTTGGGGATAACTCCTTCAATAATGTGTTGTGTGTACCCCATTTGACAAACAATCTCCTTTCCATCTATCAAATCACACATGGCGCAACTAAGAGAATTGTGGAGTTCACACCTGACTTAGTTTTGATTAGAGACTTGGAGGCTAGAGCTATCATTACGACTAGGGTGGTTGATCATGCATCTTGGTTATACTCCTTTTCATATTTTATTTATTATAATGATTTCACATATGATGATTCTTCACATGATGATCACACTTCTTATGATGATTTAGATTTTGAGGAGAACTTTGGGTACTTGAACATGGGGATTCTCACATGTGACCCCGTTCTTGAGCCTTGTTTTTCATCTCCTCCTATTGATATCAAATCACCTATTGCACTTGATGATGCAGATAGTGCAATAATTTTGCCTTCATGTAATTCAGTACAACAAGATATATCTTGTCTTCTAGCTTCAATTTCATGGGATGCCTACTTGACAGACATTGCAGGTTTGTATGTGGAATTTGACATTGAAGATTTGGGAGAGATTATTGATGATATCCATCTTCTCTTTGATGAAGATGATTCTTCTTTGATTTTTGCAAGGGAACACTCTAACCCTCTTGTCCATTCTCTACATGATCACTCTTTCGAGGTTGACATGATTGTGGATTATTATGTACAGTAGTTGGAGGCATCTTTATGCTTAGAGGAGATATGTGGGTCTTTGAGACATGTTCTACATTCATCTCCACTAGATCTTGGAGTTCCTTTTTTAGCAGTGTGGAGCAGTTTACCACCTTTGGAGGGGGTATCTTTTAGCATCGACATGGGGACACTTGAGCAGTTTTTAGACATTCCTTTCATCATGAGTTGTTTTCATACATCCTCCCTTCATGATTGGGGAGACTTCATGGATAGACCTTTGGTTTTGTTTCTTCCTAAGGGGAGGAATGTTGTTCGACATTCATAGAGAATTTTCTTCATACATCATCGAGATTCTATCATTGGTGTCGATTCCACATTGAGCAGGGCTTCCTAGCTTCTCTTATTCTGTCATATGGGGGGGACATTTTCCTCACATGAGGTTTTGTCCTTCACATGCTTCTATGAGAGTTCTCTTGTATATTTTTAATCTCTCTTTTGGGGGAGGGTTTTTTCTCATTGGCTTTTTCTCTCTTTCCCCGCTTTGTGAGAGATTTCATTGTATTGGTTCGCATACATTTGCATTTGTACATGCATACCTAACATGGCCTCATAGCCAAGACCCATCTTGCATTGCATAGTTGCATTGTAGACTTAAGTGCTTTCCCCTAAGTTGCACTTAAGGGGGGGTGTTGGTGTAAATAATTATTCATCTTGGATATTATTACACCTTACTTAAGTTTACTTAGGAAATGCATTTCATAGTAGTTTGGGTATGAGACACTTGGGTGTTTGTGCCACATTGGGATAGTGTGTGTAGGATAATTCCACCTTTTATGGTGTTGATGTTGTTACTACTCTATCATATCCACTTACTGTGGAGTGATAATTCCACCTTCGTTGGGTGTTCCACCTCATGTGGAATATTTTACTGTTTCTCCTACCTACCACACCTATTTCCTACCTACCCTTGTTTCTTATTGAGCCGCATGTCATGTTTTTGTGCTCACATATCCATATAGCCTTGCCTATATATGCAGGCTCATATTCATTGTATGTAATGATTGATGATCCAGTTGATCAATATTTTCATCTTGATAGAATATAGTTTATTCCTATCAATATTTTGTCTCTCTATTTGTGTTTTCCATTGCCTCTAGATCTTGGCAAAATCTCACGCTTTCATTAAGGAATCATGACAGGATGCATAGTTGGTGTTAGTGCATCTTCTTCATGGATTTTAGGATGTTGAAGATGTTCTTTGATCGTGCTTCAATTGTTTGAAGACATTGCTTTGGCATGGTGGACCCATAATAGGTCTAGTACCTATCTAGGTTATGGACCGTTATCATGCTAATGTGTACTCTACATGTTACCGGGATGCCTCGAGATGATTTATGGATTTGTTATTATTGTTTTGGTCTTAAGCCAACATGGCATATCATTGTAATATGGAATCATGTAATGATCTTATTGTAATATATTTTAGGTGGCCAACCTAATTGGTTTATGCCTTAGGGTTTGTATAAATAAGAGGTAGAAACTCTTTGTAAAGTATCATGGTTATTGAAAAAGTCATGGTCAAGGAATGTAATGTGTGAATATTGTAATATCATTCAGGTAGAGGAGTTGGTCAATCATTGGTAATCAAATTGGATTTAGTCCTTCAATAGCGAGCTCAACCGGGACTATAATCAGGTATAGTAGATGCTATTTCTAGCACTTCATTCTATTGGATTATTGTCCATTTATCTTGAGATGGTTGTAGCCTATTTGTAGTCAGTTAGACTCTTTTGTAATGAGCAGTATGCTCTAGGTAGTGTGCCTTCCTGCAAGTGCAGGCCTCTCATTGTAACACATACTTTCTGCAAAAGTATCATCTGACTATGGGTAGGCTTCCCACTGTGGGTTTTCCCTTTCCAGGTTTTCCATGTACAAATAATGGTGTTATGTGGTATGGTTGCTTTGCATTGATTATGTAGTAAATTTTTAAGTTGTATTATTTACCATTATCTGTTCCTATCGGCATCTGTATGTTCTTTAGCGATACTTGATTTGTTTAAGGTTGTATTATGGATTAAAAGTTATAATTTGTTAATAACTGATTCACCCCCCCTCTCAGTTGTTCATCGATTATCCTAACATATACATGTTTAATCTACCTCTCCCTCTATTCCTCTATCACCCTCTCTATTGATCTCTCCCTTTCTCTACCTTTATAATCTAATCAAATTACTCTTAAATTACAATGAAATGATGCTAATATCAATTGAATTATGAAATGAATTGAAATCTAATTTAAGACTCCCTCAATTGATTTAACAAGGCTTCCATTTCTCTTCTCCTTAATTGTTGTTGAATTGACTCTCACGTATTGCATCCATTTCCTACATAGATTAGCAACTATTTCAAAGACTGTGATTCTAGATTGAATTGAGAAAAGAGGTTGAATTTATAGATTTTAAACACAAAGGATGTGAGAAATAGAACTCAAGTGTTGATTGATAGATAACTAAGTTTGATTGATCAGTGAACTCAATTGATTGGTCTATTAACTCAGATTGATTGAAGAGTGAACTCAATTGATTAACTAGTTGACTGGGTTGATTGGGGAGATGACTTATTAGATGGATTAGAAGGTTGAATTTATTGATTAGTTAGAAAAAGCTGATTTTGAGTGAAAATGGGTGATTAAAGAGTTATCTGAGTTAATTAACTAGTTAACTGATTTGATTAATCAGTTTGATTTTCAACATGTGTTGTAGGATTTTGAAGTTGAATTCGATTTTCACTTTCAATTTGGATTTAAATTTAGATTTCGGAATGCTGAGATGCACATGAAATTAATTGAAATTTGTTGAAAATCAAATTTAATGAAATTAAATGAAATGTGATGAAATTAGAATTTGGGAGAATGTGAATTTAAGATGAATGAAATTAATTGGAATTAATTGGAATTAGAATTTGGGGATTTGGGAGAACAATTTAATTAATTTAAATAATTTAAATAAAATTATTTAAACATTAGAAATGAGGGGAATTAAATAATAAAGATTATTTAACTAAGGAATAAATTACAATTAATTAAATAATTAATATTTAATTAATATTTGAAATAGGGTTAACTAATTAAAATGATTTGAGATTAGAAATAGAATAATTAGAAGTGTTGAAGGGTGATGATTAGAAGAATTACTTAATTAATTAAATGAATGATTAATATATGATTAAAGAGACATTTTAGGTATCTATATTTGCCCCTCTTTGAGACAATATCGAAATGATGTTGTTTCAAAGAAAATACAAAATTTCTACCCCAGTATGCTAGGGTATAATGCCCCCTCAAGAGATTGTTTGTGCATTGAGGGCATGAATGATCTCTTGAAAGAAGAACAATGCTACATGAAAGATGAAGAATGATTAATTGATGACATGAATGGGTTTGATTAGAGAAAAGAAATAGTTTGAGTGATTTGTAGATTGATTGAATGATAAGATTGATAGGATTGAACTGATAAAGATAAAGTCTGGTTTTAGGAAGGACACATCCTATATAAGACAAAGATGATCAAAACGTCTTGTTTTAGGAAAGATACATCTTATATAAGAAAAAGATATATGATCGTGCTTGGTTTCAGGAAGGTCTAATCTTGTATAAGACAAAGATAGATCAAAATTGGATGAAAAATGAAATATGATGCCTTTGTGGAGCAACATCTCCACTTAGAGTAAAAAAAAAATCATTGTTTTTGGAGGGTAAAAATAATTTTGTTTTATGTGTCTTTGAAGTGATAGGTATTATGCTCTCCCCTTCAATGGGTGATTAAAAAACCAGACTCTCTTCTTTTATGCTTTCATTTAATTTCATCCATTGAAGGGGAGAGCATAATACCTATCACTTCAAAGAAACGTAAAACAAAATTCTTTTTACCCTCCAATTGCAATGATTTTTTGTTTTTACTCTAAGTGGAGATGTTGCTCCACACAGGCATGGTATTCATTTTTAATCCTCATAGAAATTTGTGAAGTAAAGAAAAGAGTTTGTTTTGTTATTTTTAAGAGAACCAAAAGAAATTTTTCTACTCTAACCATGCAGATGAAAATGACATTAGTGGATACATGGTGGGCTATCCAGCCTATCTTTCCCTCAATTACAAAGCTCTGCCTTCTTACAATTAGAGAGTCAATCTAACAAAAATCAGCAAACATCAAATATAGTGTGAAAAAAATTTCAAATGGCAATTATGAATTAACTACTAATCAATTGCAAATTACCTACTGATCAAGTGTGAATTACTGTGCTATCAATTGAGAATTTCTATGCCATCAATTGTGAACTGATCTCTGAGCAATTATGTATCACTGTCCTGTCAATTGCGAATTAGTTAATAGGCAAAATTTAATTTAAACAAAAATATAAGACATAAGAGTGAAGTTTATTCTATGATGATGTCACTCCAGATCACATGAGCCATCACTTCAATGTCATCATAAAAATTAAATTTGGCAAGGAATTGATGAATGTTTTTTTGGTATTGAGCAATTGCCTCTCTTCAATTTCATGAAGTTGACTTTCTGCCTTTAGAAGGCCTTGGTATGTTCTTTGTTGTCTTCTATGTTGTCTTGCACTCCTAGCACCTGAAATTTTGAAAGTCACCTTACTTGCCATTAGATTAGACACATTTCATGCAAAAATGTGAATTTTCCAGAATTAGAAAACATTTATGGGTTAGGTACGCAAGACCAATTAAGTGAGAAACGACATGCAAAAATTGATTTCTTGACCCCTTCTGGCAATTGCGGATCATTTTTAGCAATTGCGAGAAATTTTAACAGCAATTGCAAGACATTTTAACATCAATTGTGAGCTGATATTAGCAAGTGTGAATTTCTGCACTATCAATTGTGAACCTACATTTTTTGGGCTCGTACGGATTTGCAAAATCAAATAAAATAGAAAGAAAAGTTTAAATATGATCTTTCACATTGATTTCACCATTGTCTTCACGGGCAAATTAAGCATAAACAACATAATTAGATTATCAGAGCAAATCACCAACTCTAATGTAATCAAATTACTCCTAAATTACAATGAAATAATGCTAATATCAATTGAATTATGAAATTAATTGAAAACTAATTTAAGGCTCCCTCAATTGATTTAAGAAGTCTTCCATTTCTCTTCTCCTTAGTTGTTGTTGAATTGTCTCTCAAGTATTGCGTTGATTTCCTGCATAAATGATGGGATGGGGTTTGGGATAGACTAGCCTAGTCTATGCTCCTAGATCCTTTCCTTAGATCACCTAGTGTTCTCTACACACCCTAGGGTCTCTAAGACTTCCCTTTGCTTGGGGAATCCCCTGATCATGCCCAACCCACCCACCAATGAGTTGCAAAATTTCTCCTAAGGTCTCACCTACTCATGAGACTCAAAACCCCTTACTATGGCTAATAAGGGCTAATTTTGTTCCACACCTTCCAAGGTCTTAGAAAGGTTGTTTTAGGTCTATTTAATGGTCTATCCACCCATTCATGAGCCCCCAAGAGGTTTCAAGAGTCTAACCCCTAACCAATTTCACAAATTTGGGTTTTTTCCTTCAAAAAGGGCTACAAGGATTAGGACCAATTAGGCCTCCTAACCGGTCTTCTAGGGCTCCCTCTCACAAACGGTGCACAAATAACCCAATCTCCCAAAAAGGACTACCATTTATTTGGAAAGGACTCAAGTATTTTCTAGGTTTTATGCCTCCAAGTGTTCGTATAGTGTCCTAGGTGGATTTTAAGGTTTTCAAGGGTTTTGTGAGGGTTTGACTGGGTCATAGTGAAGGTTTTGTGTTTTAGCCACCTTGTTTGGATTGGTGGAGGCTCCTCCTTCACACCAATGGTGTTTAACACACTCCTTTGAACTTCCTCCAAAGGATGCACTCTCCACTAACCAACCTTGCTCTCCAAGACCTCTGCACCAACAACCATTCCTAACCGGGCACTGTCCAGTCTCGCCTAGGAATGGGTCTTTGCTTGGCCTCCTTGCATTTCCAAGGGCCCTGCTTGCTTGGGACTATAGTATAAGGTCTTCACATCCATTCCCAATGTTTTCATGGTGGTTCCACAATGGGGAATGGAGTTAAGACTTCATTTTCTCAAACCGGTCCAAAACTAGATAGTAAGATTGCAACTTACAAATTATTTACAAACACACTCAACCGGTAAACAAAAAGCTAATATAATCACTCATAGAGAAGATATTTACACCAAAGAAGAAATTCCACATAGGTTTTCTTGCAAATCAATCCATTAGTTTACTCGATAACTACATTCAAACTGACTGGAAACCCAAAAACAGTCACAGTCAATTCAGTTTGCTTGAGTCGTACAATCTCTGACATCCAACCCTTTAAATTAGGGTTTGTAACATCTTATACTACCCATAACTCAGTCGGTGTGCCACATTTAGGGTTTTCCACACCAACCTAAGGATTTTGACAACATGGTGGAAAAGTTGCTTGACAACTTTTAAAAGTTGTCATGCAACTTTTGAAACTTTTGAGCAACTTTCCCAATGTTGCTCTTCCTGACTCCTAGACCCACAATGGGCCAGCCTAAAGACACCACCATGATATAAAGGACCCCTAAACACCTCCAAGACACACCTACCCTCCATTTTCAAGAAAAACACAATCTTGACTCATGACCCCTAAGATCTCCTCTAGGACCGTACCTAGGACCTATGAGCACATGGCTCATTATTTTATATATAATGGCTTCTAAAGAAGCATAACACCAATAAGACAAAGAAAGAGAAAGAGTGTGGAAGGGTGCTCCTACACCATACTCCCCCACTGCACACAACTAAGAAAAAGAAGAAGAGATGAGAGCTAGGTCTATTCCAAGTGTCTTGAACCTACTCTCCTCCACCCATGTAGCTTCAGATACCTGGTTGATCTACCCATTTCACTAAGTGCTCCTTGTAGACCTGGTGTCTAGTAGACTTCTTCACCATTGATTCCAAGATATCCTTTTCTTTAGGCTTCTTCACTTGAGGTAAGGTGTTTACATCCAAATCTTGTAACACCTTGGCTTGGTTCTCAGTCTACTCTGCTATCTCTCCCTTGTACATTACCAGATCAACAACATTGAAGACTGGTGAAATGGCTAAGTCTGAATGTAAATCCACCTTATAGGTGTTCTCACCATATTTTTCTAGAATTTGACAAGGTCCTACCCTCTTCATCTATAGTTTGGTAGGCTTACCACTTTGCATCCTAGCTTTGCTCAAATGGACCATCACATAGTCACCCACCTTGAACTGAACTTCTCTTCTTTTCTCATCCACTTTGGCTTTCAGCTTTTGAGTGGATTCAAGGATAACCTTATTAACTTGCTGTTGGACTTCCTTGATGGTTTGAGTGAATTCCTCTTCTTGTCCACTCTTCATCTCCAAACTACCAAGATCTCTCAACTCACACACTCCCCTTGGATGTCTACCATACACAACCTCAAAAGGACTTTTACTAGTGGTCCTATTCACATTGTCATTATATGCATACTCTACTTGAGGAATGATAAGGTCCCATGTCTGACCATATTCCTTAGTTAGACACCTTAACAAATTGCCTAACACTCTATTGATGACTTCAGTTTGACCATCTGTTTGTGGATGGTAAGTTGAGCTAAATGACAAGTTAGTTCCTAGTCTCCTCCATAATGTTTGCCAAAAATGACCCATGAACTTGTTGTCCCTGTCTGACACAATGCTTAAAGGGAGTCCATGAATCCTAACAATCTCTTTAAAGAAGAGATTTGCAACATAGCTTGCATCATGTGTAGTCTTACATGGGATGAAATGACTCATTTTGGAAAATCTATCTACTACCACATAGATGTTGTCCATACCTATTTTAGTCTTGGGAAGTCCTACTACAAAGTCCATGCTTATACATTCCCAAGGTTTGTTAGGGACCGGTAATGGTTGATATAAACCGACATTTCTTGATCCACCTTTGGCTCTTTGGCATACACCACACTATTTTACATATCTTTTCACATCCCTTGGCAACTTTGGCTAATAGTAGTACCTCTGTACTAAGTCCAAGGTTTTATTAATCCCAAAGTGTCCACTCAAACTACCATTATGCTTTTCTTGGATGAGGTTCTCCCTCATAGATCCTCTAGGTACACACAACTAGTTACCTTTGAACAAGAGACCATTTTGGAGAGTGTAATATGCATACTCACCATGGAAATGGTTCTCAAACTCTTTGTAAACCTTGTATGCTAATGAGAAGTCTTCATCTCCTTCATAGAGGTCTTTGAAACCTTCTATGCCTATGCTTTGAAACTGTAGTTCTTGAACAGTCAACAATTTCCTGCTTAATGCATCTGCCACCTTATTAAGTTGCCCCTTCTTATGCTTGATGGTGAAGGTGAAGGACTGGAGATATTCCATCCATTTAAGATGTCTATTGCTTAGCTTCTCTTGAGTATTAATGTAACTCAATGCTTGATTGTCTGTGAACACCACAAATTATTTTGGAAGTAGATAATGCCTCCATTTCTTTAGTGACCGCACTAATGCATATAACTCTAGGTCATAGGCTGAGTACTTCTTCTTTGCTTCATTAAGCTTCTCACTAAAAAATGCCATAGGTCTTCCCTCTTGACTCAACACACCACCCACTGCAATTCCACTCGCATCACACTCCAAAGTGAATAGCTTATCAAACATAGGTAGGAGAAGGATAGGTTTTGTGGTTACTTCTTGTTTCAACAACTGAAATGCTTTGTTAGCCTGCTCAGTCCATCTAAACTTGGTTTTAAGACCTCCTTTAATGGTGTCAAGGACTGGTGCACATATACCACTAAAATTCCTCACAAACTTCCTATAGAATTGAGCTAACCCATGGAAACTTCTAACTTCAGTCCCTGTTTTAGGTGCAGGCCAATTCAAAATTGCCTCCACTTTGCTTGGATCCATCTTCAAGGTTCCCTTAGACACCACAAATCCTAAGTAAACTAGCTCTTGCTTCAAGAAGTCACACTTCTCTAGGTTGATGGATAGCTTCTCCTCATGCAACCTCTCTAAGACTAACCTCAAATGCTCAAGGTGCTCTTCTTTGGTTCTGCTATAGATGAGAATGTCATCTAGGTACACCACCACAAATCTACCTGTGAAATCCTTCAACACTTCATTCATCAACCTCATGAAGGTGCTTGGAGCATTGGTGAGTCCAAATGGCATCACAAGAAATTCATACAATCCATCTATGGTCTTGAAAGCAGTCTTCCACTCATCACCCTCCTTAATTCTTATCTGGTGATAACCACTTTTAAGGTCTAGCTTGGTGAAATATATAGCCCCTCCTAAACAGTCCATTAGATCCTCTATTCTAGGAATAGGAAACCTATACCTTATGGTAATCCTATTAATTGCTCTTGAGTCAGTGAAAAGTCTCCACTTACCTCCTTTTTTTGATGCTAGCACTACTGGGACTGCACATGGGCTGATGCTATTCTTAATCAGTCCTTGTTCCAATAACTCCTGCACTTGCCTTGCTACCTCCTTGTTCTAATCAGGTGTGAGCTTATATGCAGCCTTGTTAGGTAAGGATGCACTGGGAAAAAAGTCTATTTGATGACTTATAGACCTTCTAGGTGGGAGTGTTGCAGGTGTTCCATCACTCACTATATCCTTATACTCTTGCAACATTTGCTTCACCTCCTTGGGTACTTTTGTCTGCAACTTGTCTTCTTCCTCCTTTGGTTTCACAAAGATGGCACACTTCACTATCTCCTCCTCATGTAGCAAGTTCAAAAACTCTTTACTGGTAGCCATTAAGACACTAGGTGTCTTTGAAGTTCCCTCTTCATTCTCTATCAAAGACTAAATCTTGAAGGTCTTGCTATCCTTCTTAAAGGAAATAGAATTCTCCTCTCCATCATAGATCACCTTCCTATCAAATTGCCAAGGTCTTCCAAGCAATAAGTGACATGCATCCATAGGCAATCACAAAGAATCTTATCCTTGTATCCTTGACTAACACTCTCTGCTCATGATTCAACCATGTCACCTTGTATGGGTTAGTGTGGGATATCCTTGTGAGTTTTAGCTTCCTAACTGCCTCTTCTGATATGATATTGTCAGTTGAGCCTGAATCAACTATCACCTTGCACACTTTACCAAGAATCTTGCACCTTACCCTAAACAATGCTCTCCTATTCTTAGGTTCACTCTTGAGTGGCTGTCTTATCAAGACCCTAGTGAACATTAGATTTTCTCCACTCTCTGATTCAATATGATCCACCTCAAGTGTCTTTCTGCTTGAAGAGTCTTCATGTGCATAAGCAACCCTCTTTCCACTGCTTGATGATGTAGGCTTGTTAGGGTATCTATATGTCAGGTGTCCCAATTGTCCACAATTGTAACACTTCATTGTTGCAAAGTAGGAGTTACCTCTGTTGGTACCTCTACCCCTATTTGGACCACCTTGTGCACCTCTTCCTATAGAATGTCCTCCTCTAGGATTGGTTTCACTACCATTTTCAATCAACTTCGCTTCTCCTTGGTTCCTCTGCTCATTTGTTTTGCTTTGGTAACCACCTCGGTGATTCACTTGATCTCTACCTCTACCTCTACCCCTGTTATTGGAGTCTCCTTTCCTTTTGTTCCTCTCTTCTACCTTGGCAACAAGTTGATGACACTTCTGGATAGTAGTAGGAGTCCATAGGCTTATCTCCTCTTGAATGTTCCACTTTAGGCCACTTAGATACCTAGCCACCTTAATGGATTCATCTTCTTGGACTTTGGACCTAAGACATATCTTTTGAAACTCCTTTGTGTAGGAGGCCACATCAAGATCCTTCTGCTTCAATCCTTGTCTCTTCTTATGAAGCTAGACTTCATAATCCTATGGTAAGTATTTCTCCTTAATCTTACCCACCATGGCTTTCTAATTTGCAATAGGTAGCTTTCCCATACTAACTCTCTCTTCTTGCAGGTACTTCCACCATGTCAAAGATGCTCCCCTTAATCTTGATTTGGAAACTTTAACCTTCTGAGCCTCTATCACTCCTTCACACTCAAAGTGGTTTTCCATGCCCTCTATCCATTCCATAATAGTGCCTATGTCCATTCTTCCACTGAAATGTGGCAATCCTTCAAAGGCTTTGGTGTTCAAGGCCTTGATAGCCTTCACAAAAGGTTCTTCATTGAACAAGGGATCAGGTTCAAGGATAATGTCATCTATATCTACAGTCTTCTTGCCTTTACCCTTGGTGTCTTCATTCCAAGGTTCATTTGTCCTCTGATCCACCACTTCCTGCAATTTATCCCTTATCTCACTCCTAGCTGCTTCAAGGAGTCTATTCTTCTCCTTCTGCTCTTCCACCTCTTTAGCCAGCTCTGCATTAGTGACCATTCTACTCTCCCCTATTGATTCACTAGTATATAAAGACATACACAGTCCAACAAGTCTTTTACTAAGCTCTGATACCAATCTGATGGGATGGGGTTTGGGATAGACTAGCCTAGTCTATGCTCCTAGATCCTTTCCTTGGATCACTTGGTGTTCTCTACACACCCTAGAGTCTCTAGGACTTCCCTTTTCTTGGGGAATCCCCTAACCATGCCCAATCCACCCACCAATGAGTTGCAAAACTTCTCCTAAGGTCTCACCTACTCATGAGACTCAAAACCCCTTACTATGGCTAATAAGGGCTAATTTTGTTCCACACCTTCTAAGGTCTTAGCAAGGTTGTTTCAAGTCTATTTCATGATCTATCCACCCATTCATGAGCCCCCAAGAGGTTTCAAGATTCTAACCCCTTACCAATTTCACAAATTTGGGTTTTTTCCTTCGAAAAGGGCTACAAGGATTAGCACGAATTAGGCCTCCTAACTGGTCTTCTAGGGCTCCCTCTCACAAACAGTGCACAAAAAACCCAATCTCCCAAAAAGGACTACCATTCATTTGGCAAGGACTTAAGGATTTTCTAGGTTTTAGGCCTCCAAGTGTCCATACACTGTCCTAGGTGGATTTTAAGGTTTTCAAGGGTTTTGTGAGGGTTTTTAGGGTCTGCCTGGGTCACAGTGAAGGTTTTGTGTTTTAGCCACCTTGTTTGGATTGATGGAGGCTCCTACTTCACACTAGTGGTGCTTCACACATTCCTCTACACTTCCTCCAAAGGATGCACTCTCCACCAACCAACCTTTCTCTCCAAGACCTCTACACCAACAACCATTCCTAACGGGGCACTATCTAGTCTCACCTAGGAATGGTTCTTTGCTTGGACTCCTTGCATTTCCAAGGGACCTTCTTTCTTGGGACTATATTATAGGGTCTTCACATCCATTCCCCATGGTTTCATGGTGGTTCCACAATGGGGAATGGAGTTAAGACTTCATTTGCTCAAACCGGTCCAAAAATGGACAGTAAGACTGCAACTTACAAATTATTTACAAACACACTCAACCGGTAAACAAAAAGATAATATAATCACTCAAAGTGAAGATATTTACACCAAAGAAGACATTACATGTAGGTTTTCTTGCAAATCAATCCATTAGTTTGCTCGGTAACTGCATTCAAACTGACTGGTAACCCAAAAACAGTCACAGTCAATTCAGTTTGCTTGAGTCGTACAATCTCTGGCATCCAACCCTTTAACTTAGGGTTTGTAACATCTTATACTACCCATACCTTCATTGGTGTGCCATATTTAGGGTTGTCCACACCAACCTAAGGATTTTGACAACATGGTGGAAAAGTTGCTTGACAACTTTTAAATGTTGTCATGGAACTTTTGCAACTTTTGAGCAACTTTCCCAATATTGCTCTTCCTGACTCCTAGACCCACAATGGGCCAGCCTAAAGACACCTCCAGGACACACCTACCCTCCATTTTCAAGAAAAACTCAATCTTGACTCATGACCCCTAAGATCTCCTCTAGGACCGTACCTAGGACCTATGAGCACATGGCTCATTATTTTATATACAATGGCTTCTAAAGAAGCATAACACCAATAAGACAAAGAAAGAGAAAGAGTCTGGAAGGGTGTTCCTACACCAATAAATTAGCAATTATTTCAAAGACTGTGATTCTAGATTGAATTGAGAAAATAGGTTGAATTTATAGATTTTCACCACAAAGGAGGTGAGAAATAGAAATCAAGTGTTGATTGACATATAACTAAGTTTGATTGATCAGTGAACTCAATTAATTGGTCTGTTAACTCAGATTGATTGAAGAGTGAACTCAATTTATTAGCCAGTTGACTGGGCTGATTGGGGAGATGACTAATTATATGGATTAGAAGACTGAATTCATTAATTAGTTAGAAAAAGCTAATTTTGAGTGGAAATGGGTGATTAAAGAGTTAATTGAGTTAACTAACTAGTTAACTTATTTGATCAATTAGTTTGATTTTCAACATGTGTTGTAGGATTTTGAAGTTGAATTTGATTTTCATTTTCAATGTGGATTTGAATTTAGATTTTGGAATGCTGAGATGCACATGAAATTAATTGAAAATTAAATTTAATGAAAGTAGATGAAATGCGATGAAATTAGAATTTGGGAGAATGTAAATTTAAGATGAATGATATTAATTGGAGTTAATTAGAATTAGAATTTGGGGATTTGGAAGAATAATTTAATTAATTTAAGTAAAATTATTTAAACATTAGAAATGAGCTTAATTAAATAATAAAGATTATTTAACTAAGGAATAAATCATAATTAATTAAATAATTAATATTTAATTAATATTTGAAATAGGGTTAACTAATTAAAATGATTTGAGAATAGAAATAGAATAATTAGAAGTGTTGAAGGGTGATGATTAGAATAAATAGTTAGTTTAACCGAATAATTAAAGAATTACTTAATTAATTAGATAAATAATTGGTATACAATTAAAGAGACATTTTTAGGTGTTTTTATATATATTCCATCTTTCTCTCTCCCTCTATATCTATCCCTATCTACAATCTCTATTTCTCTCTTTATCACTCTTGCACTATTTACATCTCTTTATCCCTCCATATTCCTCTTTCTTTATATCTCTCTATTTCTTATTTTTTGTATCTCACTCTATGTACCACTTTTTATCAATTTTTCTCTATCTCTATATATTTATCTTTGTATTTACCTCTCTCTTTCTCTATATTTATTCACCCCCTCTCCATTTATCTTCATTTATATCTCTATCTTAATCTCTCCTTTTCATCTCTAGGTATGTCTCCCTCTTTCTATCCATCCTTGTCCTTATGTATTTCTCCCTCTCTCTTCATATTCCTTAATATCTATATCTCTATTTATGTCTCTCTCTTTTTTAGGTATGTCTATCTCTCTCTATTTCTCCTTCTATCTCTCCCTCTCTTTATCTCTTCATCTCTCTTCACCCTTATATATCTCCTCATTTGTATCTTTATCTTTATACATCTCTATCTCTCCATATATATATTTATCTCTTCTACCTCTCTTTATCCCTCTCCTCTCTCTTTATTTGTATCTCCCTCTCTATCTCTATTTTCATCTATGTAGAGATCTCTCTCTCTATAGACAATGGATCTTGATTATCTTTCTAATTTATATATTTTTATGTTAGCTATATTTGGATCTTAGTTCTTGATGAGGTGTGTGGAGTATATTTCCCCTATTAATTTTGTGTGCGAGAGAGAGAGACTGTGAGAGGGAGAGATGGGGAAAGAAGTGGAGAGAGAGATATATGGAGAGACAAAGAGAGAGCATAATTAAGAGGAGGGGGTAGGAGGAAGAGGGAACTATCAAGAAAGGGAGAGGCAAACATAGGTTAGAGAAAGAGAGGGTTATTGGGTGGAAGAGAGAGAGAGAGAGAGAGAGAGAGAGAGAGAGAGAGAGAGAGAGAGAGAGAGAGAGAATTATGAGATAGGAGGAGAGGGGAGAGTGGAAGGTATCAATAAAGGGAGAGAAGAGATGGGGAGAGAGGTAAAGAGAGCTCAAAAAAGAGTAATTAGGGGGAGGGGGAGAGAGGATAGCTCGGTGTAAGAGAGAGAAGGTAATTAGTGGAAAGAGAATGAGAGAGGGAGAGGGAGGTAGAGAGAGTAATTAAGGGGAGTGGTAGAGTGGGGTGAGGAAACTATCAATAAAGGGAGAAGGGGTAATTGGGGGGAGGAGAGAATGAGAGAGGGAGAGAGAGTTGGGGAAATTAGGGGGTATGAGGAGAGGGGGAGAGGGGAAAGTATCAACAAAGGGAGAGAATGAGAGATGGGGAGAGAAGTGAAGAGAAAGATAGAGAGAGCGTAATTATGGGGTGGGGGAGAGGAGGGAGATATAAGTATCGAGAGATAGAGAGTGGGGTAATTAAGTGGGAGGTGGAGAGGGGGGGAATGGGAGAGGGAAGTATCAATAGTGCTCAAGGGGAGAGAGTTTTGAGAGAGAGGGTAATTGGGGGTGAGAGAGAATGAGAAAGAGGGGGTAAAGTTAGAGGGGGAGATAGGTGTAACTTTACAGGGGGAGATAGGTGTAAGAGAGAGAGACGGTAATTGGGGAAGAGATAATTAGAGAGAGATTTGGGAGTGATTAAGGGGTAAGAGGAGAGGGGGAGAGGGTAAAGTATAAATAAAGGGAGAGAGGGAGATATGGGAAAAGAGGTTCAAAGATAGAGGTCCAAAGAGAGGGTAATTAGGGGGAGGTGGAGAGGGGGAAGATGAAAGTATCAACAAAGAGAGAGAGAGAGGGGAGGGGGGGGAGTATCAAAGGAAGATAGGGGAGTGATGAGGAGAGAGCCCCCTAATTACCCTCTCACTCTATCTATTTGTTGATACTTTCTATAGCATATAAAATTCATCTTAAAATATATTCAATTAGAATCAAAGGGAAATCATGAATCCTTATCTAATTGAAGAATTCTAACTAACAGACAATGAAATAACACAATCAAGAAAAATAGGAACTATAAATGAAATCAATTAAAGACTCCATATTCCGTGAATGCATATAACTTTCATTGCTCTTCTCTTCTCTATGGTATGATGGCTCTCAAATATTGCACTGGAAACCTGCAAGTGACACAAAGATTCAAAGTTCATGATCTAGAGTAATTGTCCAATATTGAGGAGGATTGAAAATGGAGAGTGAATGCTCAATTTATAGATTTTTGGATGAGATTGATTGAAAGGTGGAACAAATTGATGAAGAGGTGGAACTCAGGTGAGCTCACATGAAAATTAATAGTTGAATTTCCGATTTAGAGGTGAAACTGAATAGATTGAATAGATTAATTGAGTCAGGTGATTGAGAAAAAGCTAACTAAAAGAAGAAAAAGGATGATTGGAGGAAAATTAATTGATGACAAAGAAAGCTTTATTTAGAAAAAGCTAGCTAAAAGATGAAAATAGAGATTGAAGAGATAATTGAATTAATTAATTAATTGATTTAATTAATTATTTTAGCATGTGCTTGCACTTGAACTTAGATTTTCAATTTAATCTTTGCATGAGATTTATTCAAATATTGAATTCATTTAAATTCAATTTAGTATTTGAATATATTTAGAACTTGACTTTGATTTTCAATTTGGTTTTTGAAATCATGCCCATGTATTTGAATTTGGAAGAAATTAGAAGAATATGAAATTAAATGAAATTAGAATTTGGGGATTTGGATTTGGAAGAATTAATTAGCTAATTAAATAATTTAAAGAAACTAGTTAATTATTTAGAAATGGAATTTAATTAAATAATAAAGATTATTTAAATTAAAGGATTAAATCATAATTAATTAAATAATAAATATTTAATTAATATTTAGAAAAGGGTTGAATGATTAGATGATTGGAGATAGAAATTGAAAATAGAATTAATTTATTTAAATAATAAAGATTATTTAAATTGGGGAATTGATCAAAATTAATTAAATAATAAATATTTAATTAACATTAGAAAATGATTAAATGATGAAAGAATAGAATAATTAGTAAGATGACGAGGAAATATGAAATTAGAAGAATATGAATAATTAACTTAATTAAATGATTAAAGAATTATTTAATTAATTAGAGGAATAATTAGTACATGATCAATGAGACGTTTTTAGGTGTCTACATTTGCCCCTCTTTGAGACAAAGTTGGAACAACATTGTTTCAAAGAAAATGAAAATTTTTGCCCCAGTATGCCTTGGTAGTACTGTATAGTGTAAATATGCCCCCTTGGAAAAGGTGGTCAAAAAATTCAAAAATTGAGACCATGTTTTCAATATTAGTGTAAGAAGCAGTTGTGTGAAATTTCGGGCGATTTTGAGATCGTTTGAGTAGGCTACAAGTTGTTTGAAGCTGGCGGGGACCACGGGCATCGAGGTGTCAAAAAACCCTAATTTTGAGCTATAAATAGAGATTTTAGGTTTTCATTGTAAGTTCTTTGTTTTCTCTGCAATTTTTGTGCTTTCTTGTGAGTATTTGATCATCATGGCTGGTTATAGAGCTCGATTGCACCTATCTAACTAAGTATGTTCATATTAGAGACCTCCTGGGACTAGCAGCATGGTATTTTTCCAATTTTTTCTTGATTTTTTACCTATTTTTTGCTATTTTCCAAAAAAAATTTAGTGATCAATTTTTCCTTTGCATCACGCATTCACCTTAACTGTACCGCAAATGCCTTAACTATTATGCATGTGCTCATAGCAATACGTATTAGTGTAGAATGTACCACATTCATTCATATCATCAAGCATAAGTGTTTAGTGTTACGCATGCACTCATATCATTATGCATTAGCTCTAAATGTCATGCAAAAGCTATAAGTGTACTGCATTAGTAATAACTATCACGCATTCGTTGTATGTGTAAATGTTTGTCATGCGTCTAAAAATTTTAGTTTTCTTGTGATCCAATATCTGATATTATCAACATTTTCTCTTTGCTGGAGAACATAGGAGTTCTATATTGCTGATAGAGCAGACCTAGTGGACTTGATCTTCGTGCTGACTTACTTGATGAGGAGATTGAGCATATCCACCAGCTCGGTTTATATCATGTATTACACTTACCAGAGGTTATGGCCAATAGGGCCATGGTTACAGCTTTGGTAAAGCGGTGGCATTTTGAGACTTGTTCATTCCATCTTCCGACTGGGGAGGCATCCATTACCTTAGAGGATTATGGCGTATTCTTTGTATTCTGATTCATGGTGAGAGATTTGTGTATGACCATGACGATGGCATTGCTAGATTATGTGCACTTTTCAAGTGTGAGATATACGACTTATAGATTAGTGGTCGATATGACATCCCTTGGGCCCGATTAGATTATGATGACATGACTATTGTACTATGCACTGTTGTCAGTGGTTTGTTGATACCTGACAGATGAGGTCAAATATTTCCAGTTGGATGGGGCAGAGTCCTCCATGATATGATTTTTCATTGATGAGTATATGCGTGGGGTCCATGTCTACTGGCCATGTTGTATTATCAAATGCATGGGATTGTATATCTTGGATATCAGTCTATCATTTGTGGTGTGACACTACTCCAGATTTGGGCATGGGAGCATATTTCTATTTCGAGACCTGTTACTCATGTTGATTTGTAGCCTAGTGAGCCTTATGATTTTAGATACACAAATGGTATCAGACATAGGGGTTCAGGTAACACCTTGTATTGGAGGCATCAATTAGACATACTATAGATTTTATTTGGAGACCATGATGGACTTGAAAAGCACTAAGAGGGGGGGGGTGAATCAGTGACACCAAAACAAACACTACTTCAAACACTAATCAGTATATGAACTTAACCAAGCATTTAAACAAAATACATGCTATCCAAAATGATATAACAATATCCAAAAAAAGTAAAGCATCCACCATAACACAAGTGTTTATATGTGGAAAACCCAAATAGGTAAAAACCATGGTGAGATGGAACTCACAAGTTAACTATCTGCAATAATAGATAACTGGCTGATTAAGGTCTTACAAAGTGCTCTACTAGGAGCGAATCTTGTTAGAGATCCCAAGCTTGATTAGAAGCTTATACCTTGTTAAGAGTAACCTCACTAGAGGATTTGAGAATCCAAACTAATGGATCACCTTGTTAAAGGATTTGTACAATGAAACTTGTTAGAGCTTACCCAGTTAAGGGATTTAATTATGTTGTAATGGTTAGAGAACAACAAGAATGGTTTGATCTATTCTGAGTAGCACAAAACTTGCTTGATCAGATCCTTATAAGTACATTCAACACTGCTCTTCATCTTAACACTTATCGCTCTTCAACAAAAAGCTTTTTCTCAGTTTTCACATAACAACTCTCTATCTATTATCAGTTACAAATGACTCACTAAGATGTCTTTAAATAGACATTCAAATCTTATGTCGGCCTAAGGAAATCATAACACAATTTCCTAGGTGTAGTGTATGTAGACAAGTAAACATAAATCATCACAAAAATGACCGCCAACAAAACAGTGTTGGTAACTCATCACAAAATCAGATACCGATTAGAACAGTCAATACTAGTTGGAATAAAACTAGTGAACCGTTGTCTTGGAATCTTCCACTTGATCTCCATCTTCATCTTCATTTTCATTTTGATGTCGACTTAGTGTAGCCATAGGTTATCTCTTATGCACATACCGGTTGACACAAAGTACCGGTTAGAGATGAACCTTAAACATACTGGTTGGTAGTGTAAACCAATTGAAGTTACACCGATAGTCAATGTAATCATATATGTGTGTGAGAGTGTTTCATCAATGAAAACAAGTGTTGAATACATTACAATATCATCAAGCCAACAATCTCCCCCTTTGGCATTGATGGAAACACTTAGAATTTTTTTAGAGTAATACAACACCGCTAAGTGTGCATACACAACATATTTACATATATACTCATACTCCCCTTGAATGTAATGCTCCTTGTTAATGCATGCATAAATACAAAATTTTCAAGAAAAACACATATATATTATTACTACCCCTTTGACAAAAATGCCAAAATGAAAAAGTAAAATATATACATATAGATAGAAAATTTGTATCAAAGTGTTCAACATATATTACAACTTAAAAAAAATTCATGCATTGGCTAATCTCATGAAAACATCATTGAAGTTCTACTTCATCTGGGATAAAGCATTTTCCCATGATTATAGTATGTTAGTAGTGTACTCAAATGTAGACACCAACTGGGAATGAAATTATTCCATTGAGTCTAGCGTGCAGGTTTTAGGAGTAGAAAGAATAGCTTTTGCATTGGAGTAGGCTCTTTGAAGAATGTTGACTTGTGATGTGAGCAGACTCTTGAGCTCTCTTGGAGATCGGAATCTCTTAGCCTTCTCATTATCATTCCTATTCAATTTGTCATGCAAATCATCTACAGACCTATTAAAGGCATGAATGGAGTCCTGGAGTGGGACATATGCCTTGCATAACCTTTCTATTTCATGGTCAGTTTCAACTAAAATTTTAGAAATATCAGAATCAAAGAAAGTACCATTAGAGGTAGAGGCAAGATACTTTCTTCCAGATTCAATAGCTTTCTTCAATAGGCTTCCATTATGAGATGAAGCCATTTTACCACTTTCAATGTTCTTAGCCAGTTTATCTCCATATCTCTTCTTGTGGCTCTTCTCAGCCGACATTTGAGCAACATCTTCAAGTGACCTGATTTGATCAGATGCATCTGCAACTAACTAACCGAGTTTGCTGATAGGTGTAGGAAGATGTGCAACAACTATTTCTGGTAGTAAACTAGATAGAATTTCTACTGCATTCTGGATTGTCTTTGCCTCAATCCTTTTCTCTTTTAGTCTCTTCTTGTGTGCTCAAGATTGCATAGAATGAGCAATCTTCATCATTTCAGATGCGCTCAAGGTGTTCATATCAATGGGTCCTGAAATACTTAAACAATAATCATCATCCTCTTCAAGTAGTTTTTGCTTCGCCAGTTTAGGAGGTACACTCTTAATGATAGCTCTTTCTATGTTCTTGTTTGTTGTCTCTTCAGTTGCTTGAGTGACAACTTTCTCAGTAGACCCCTTTTGAGTATTTTCAATGACCGGTGGAGGTTGGGGTTTCTCTAGTTGTTCTGTTGCTGATTCATTGTCCACTTTTAGTTGAATACCTAGTTGTTCAACTAATGAAACCTGTACTTCAGTTATTGTAGCAGGATCCATATCTGGTGCAGTGATGTCTCCAGATAGGTCTATTGTGTCCTGAACAACTTCATCAACAAGAATAATGGAATCATCCTTCTTCTTGATGGGATAGATTATATCAGCTTGAACAATTTCCTCTACATCCATTTTCGGTAGAGAAACATCATCTATAGTATTATCCTGATTGCAATAGTGGATGCCTTCTTCCCTCTTTTTTATTATACAAGCTAGCTGATGTGTCTCAGACCAACAACTGACCTTTTTGCATTAAGAAGCTTCAATCTTCTCACTTTAAAATCAAAATATGCTTTGTATTGCTCCACTAAAGCACTAATTCCATCCGAAGATAATGTGGGAAAATATTGCACTAATATTTCATCCATAATCTTCTTTTCCAATTGAATTGCTTCCTCTTATTTATCTAATAGAGTATTATACAAAGAGTTTGAAATATCTTTTTCCAGGCCATGCAGAAATCTATTGTAGTGACTCAAATAAGTTATTGCCTATTGGATGACTTGCTTCTACTCATCTTTAGTAAAAGAATCAAAATGTTCTTTGGAATTATCAAACCTATTTCTACCTAATGCCTTCATTGTTCTTTCAATAATAGTGTCAGGTTTATAGGTAGCAATATCAATAGGTGTAGTTGTCTTTGACACTATCTTTATCTTCTTGGGTTTTCTACCGGTTGTTTTTTCTTTCTTTGGTTCTTCTTCAAAATCTGTACCCTCAGACTCTGGTTGCAAAATCAATTTCCATTTTCTCTTCTTTTGTGCACTCTCCTTCTTTACATATACTTTAGGTTCTGATTCCTTCTTACTTAGGACACTCCAAGTCACCCTTGTGGTCTTTTTCATAGGAGATTTTTCATCAGACTTATTTTGCTTTCCTTTCACTTTAGCTATAAGTGGAGTACCAGTTTTAGTTGGTGCAACTTGGACTGCCATAATGTCTAATCTTGCCTTGTTGTTATCTTTAGGTGATGATAATAGAGTATTAGCATAGCCAACCAGTAAGTCATGATTAACCTCGTAGCTCATATCTTCCATCTCTTCCATTCTAGGTTCAATTGCTTTCATCAAGCAAAAGTCAGTGGTAACCATGATGACTATGTCTTTTGCAAAGTGATTTACCACATCTTCTGGTAGCTTCATTCTCATGCTCATCTTTCTCTAAAATTCATTTAAGTACTTGTTCACGACAACTGAAAAATTATTCTTCACAATCTTATGTTGTTCTTGATCTATGCATTGACCAATTGTTCTTTGGACCATTCAATGTCTCTTATACCTGGTAGAAAGTTCTGAAAATAGAAAAGCAACCCAGCTAATAGTTGACCATATTTGAACTTCTGAGAGTTGTCCTTCTTAATGGATTTCAAATTTTGAAATAATTGATTTCTGATGGCTTCACAAATATCATAATCTGCATTAGCAACAATCATTCTATGTGTTGTATGAATTGCTGCAGATGGAACATTGTTAAGTCTACTAGAGTAGAATACCCGGTAGCCTATCACCATTATTGCAAGTTTCACCATAGGGTCTCTAATATTGTTGATAGAAAAAGCACACTTATCAGATGTAGAACTAGTTAACTTAAAGACAATATCTTTTGAAATTCTTCTTAACCCAGGAATTTCACTGGTTGAGAAATGACTCGTTATAGCCCTAATAGTTTCCTTGGTTATTGTGTGAGTCCTCTCCAGATTCATATTCTCTCCATGGAATCAACTCAAAATTGTTCTTATGTGATCATCCTCAAAATCTTCAAGAAAGTAGGCGGCATTATGAAACCCTTTTTCAAAAACCGTAGCATATTTAGTTTTAATCTTTCCATTCTTATCACAAAGTGATTTCAGCTGTGTATAGATGTGTATATTTCTCAAATCTTCTATTTTGCAATCTATATAGATGGGCAAGTCACCTTTGACCACAAAACTGCTCGGAACATGCTATAATGAATTATAAGACATAATTATATCTGCCTTTAGAGACTCCTCAAGCTCAGCAGTGATCATCGACCTCTCTAAAGACTTAGATGAAGATGCCATTCTAGATAAACAAGTTTCAAAGTGGTATACAAAGAAATACCTTGTATCTTGCATGGCGCACTGTTTCCCGATTGAAATGTTCAAGTGCACACCCATTCACTTCTTGTAACTTTCGATTCAACTTGATTTCTCTAATCACAAATAAATTCACCAATTTACACTAAGACAATCTTGTTCTGCTCTACAATCGCTTCAATTTTCCTTTTCGAAAGAGTTAGGGTAAAAATGATAATGTAAAACTTTTTTTTTAACCTTTTTACCAACCGCAATAAATGCTCACACTTTTAGGTTACAAACCCTAATTTCACCTCTTAAGTGAAATACCGGTTGATAACACGTCAACAAAAAGTCACCAAAATTCGAAATTCAAAAATTCTTTCCTGCTCATTTTTATAAAAAGGGGTCCGGAGATGTGTTATCGTTAAGCTCCCCTTAGCCATGTTAAACGTGCTTAAGTCACCAGTGCTAGATTCTCTTCATTGGGTGAAGGAACAATTTCTTCTCCAAGCAAGTCTTCACTTTTCTCCTTCCAGATTCGATTCATATCCTCTCTAGTTTCCTCAACATCAACTTTCTACTTGCCTTTCTGATCCTTGAAAGAGTCGACTGGTTTGCTATTTCTTGTTTTGCAAAATTTTGCTAAGTGCCCCAGTTTGTTGTAGTGGTAGTAGTCCATACCAGATGATCTCCAAGGTCTTGCATTTCCTCTTCCTATTCTTCTTTTGCAATTCATTGCCACATGACCAAAGTTATTACAAAGGTACAAATAACATTTGTTACCCTTTCCATTTCGAATGGACTAAACTGGTTGTCATAGGATCTTTGCCAGTTTCGGTTCACCTAGTTATTAAAGTTCCTTGTTCAGTCACCATTTGGTCTAGGATGCATATGTGGTACAAGATTGTTTGCACCATATCTATACTCAATGTGTCTATGCCCATACATTCCACAAGTGTAGCAATGACCTTCAAACTTTCTAGACACATACCTAACATTGGTATTATAGTTTGCATTTCTGTTAGGTTTATCTCTACAAACATTTGCAGTATGACCAGGCTTATGGCAAACAAAGAAGACAGGCTTAAAACCCTTCTTACTGGTAGTCTTATTGACTTTAGGAGCAGTTTTGTTCTTTGGATAGTTGCTCTTTGTACCAAAGGATTCACCTTTTTTAGTTGTATGAAAACCAAATCTAGAGATATCACTTTTCATTCTCTATGATTGAATTTGTTCTTCCAACATGGTAGAACTTTTGATGAACTTCTCCAATTTCTCATTGGCTTCAGTAATATTTTTGACAAGATCTTAATTATGCTTAGACAGATTCTCTTTCAGAGATGATGCCAACTCAAGGTCTAGCTTTAGGTTCTCCTTTTCTTCTATTTCAGCAATCAAGTCTTCATGCATAGTGTCTCTTTCTTGTTTGATCTTTAAAATCTCTTGATCTCTTTCCTTGATAAGATCTTCAGCAGCTCTTCTAGCTTCCAGTTCTTGACTCATGCGGATAGTGAGACCATCTAGCTCTCTCCTTAGATTCAGTTTCTCACCCTGCAACTTTTCAACTTCTTCTGCTAAAGCATCAATATTAGCTTCGTTTGAAGAACTATTGTCAGATATTTCTAACATTTTTTCAGATATCTCTCTCCTCTTGACTTGAGAAACTTTTAATTTACCCCTAAGGGATTCAACTTCATTTTTGCTAGCTTCTAGCTCTCTAGCCATTTTGAAGTAGCTCCTATCCCCCATGGTAGTTTCAAGACTCCCTTCTAAGCGGTTAGGCTTCAAAGAAGTTAGACTCTGATACCAATTGATGGACTTGAAAAGAACTGATAGGGGGGGTGAATCAGTGACACCAAAACAAACACTACTTAAAACACTAACTGGTAGATGAACTTAACTAAGCATTTAAATAAAATACATGCTATCCAAAATTATATAAAAATATCCACAAAAAGTAAAGCATCCACCATAACACAAGTGTTTATACATGGAAAACCCAAATAGGTAAAAACCATGGTGAGATGGAACTCACAAGTTAACTATCTGCAGTAATAGATAACTGACCAGTTAAGGTTATACAAAGTGCTCTACTAGGAGTGAATCTTGTTAGAGACCCCAAGCTTGATTAGAAGCTTATACCCTGTTAAGAGTACTACCCTGTTAGGAGTAACCTTGCTGGAGGATCTGAGAATCCAAACTAATGGATCATCTTGTTAGAGGATTTGTACAATGAAGCTTGTTAGAGCTTACCCAATTAAGGGATTAGATTTTGTTTTAATGGTTAGAGAACAACAAGAATGGTTTTATTTGTTCTGAGTAGCACAAAAATATCTTGATCAAATCCTTCTAAGTACATTCAACACTGCTCTTCATCTTAACACTTATCGCTCTTCAACAAAAAGCTTTTTCTTAGTTTTCACATAACAACTCTCTATCTGTTATTAGTTACAAATGATTCACTAAGATGTCTTTAAATAGACATTGAAATCTTATGTCAACCTAAGGAAATCACAACACAATTTCCTAGGTGCAGTGTATCTAGACAAGTAAACATAAATCATCACAAAAATGACCGCCAAGAAAATGATGTTGGTAACTCATCACAAAATTAGATACCGGTTAGAATAGTCAATACCAATTGGAATAAAACTAGTGAATCGTTGTCCTAGAATCTTCCACTTGATCTCCATCTTCATCTTCATTTTCATTTTGATGCCAACTTAGTGTAGCCATAGGTTATCTCTTATGAACATATCGGTTGACACAAAGTACTAGTTAGAGATGAACCTTAAACATACCAGTTGGTAGTGTAAACCAATTGAAGTTACACCGGTAGTCAATGTAATCATATATGTGTGTGAGAGTGTTTCATCAATGACAACAAGTGATGAATACATTACAATCATCATCAATCTAACAGACCATACTTAGATTGCCCCGATTGGGTAGATGATGTAGTACACTTTCCTTTCTATTGACAACAAAGGTATATGATTGGTAGGACTTTTGAGATGCAACAGATTATAGAGATGTATCTCCTAGGTCGGGTATTGAGACAGTTTAGAGAGGTACAGGTGACACCAGTTGTTACTGCTTACTTTGCTCATGTATCACAAGAGGTATCTAATTAGGGGTTGTGAATAAAACCACATGTTGCTTCTACTAAGTTTGAGGCTCTTCAGCCATTACTCTAGGGTTGGGGTAGAGGTGTAGCAGATCTAGGGATGACGCTGGAGTATGATGCATGGTTTTCGAGACATAGGTCGATTCCTCTTACTAATCCTACTATTCTGATTACAGCACAATAGATTCACCATCCTAGGTAGAGATTGAGGCTAGAGGTGGGGGAGAGTGTTGGAGGAGGAGAGGAGGGTGGAGCCGAGGGAGGAGGTGATGTAGATGAGGGAGCAGAGGGAGAGGATGAGATAGGAGATGAGGGAGGTGGAGACGAGGATGTAGACATTGGTGGAGACACCAAGTCTATCAGCAGTGGGGATAGTGATGATTCTTCAGAGTCATCAAGCAGCAAGGATGGAGATGATGATGATGATATGTCAAAGCTAGAGGACGTGCCTTTTGGAAAGGGTGGGAGAGGATAGGTGGGCGATGAGGATGATCCACAAATTCTTAGAGTGCAGATCCAGAGTTTGGAGGAGGAGGTTGCTAGATGAGATGTAGAGCGAGAGGTCTACCATGTAGACTACGGTGCTTTAGAGGCTAAGAGGGATCATATCCAAAGGGAGAGAGATGATGTAGTTAGGAAAGCTTAGATCACCATGGATGCATATAATCAGCTATTTGGACCAGCAACGGAGGCACACGACCAGGAAGATAAATACTTTGTTGCTACATAGGAGGCTATTTATTATTGACAGGCTTATGAGAGAGCTATCCTTAAGGGTCAAAGAGAGCCTAGTTATAGTGCCTTCATGGGGAGGAGATTGATTTGATCCACATCTTGATGTACTAGTAGTGGTGGTTTTATGGGACCACCTCGACATCCTCGGACAAGACCTAGTGGACAGGATTCACCTAGTGACAAAGGCAGTGTTGGTTGAGACATTTTTTAT
The DNA here is from genome assembly GCF_030272615.1 of Cryptomeria japonica. Classification (NCBI taxonomy): domain Eukaryota; kingdom Viridiplantae; phylum Streptophyta; class Pinopsida; order Cupressales; family Cupressaceae; genus Cryptomeria; species Cryptomeria japonica. The sequence goes on along the minus strand of NC_081405.1, from coordinate 357,424,630 downwards.
CATGTTATCTGAGCCTTTGGGCCTATTTATTGTATTCCTACACATTAGCATTTTTGAGCTATATATATATGATATGCAGTTTTTGGCTGCAATCTATTTATGTTTTTTTTATAGGTATGCAATGAATTATTTATGAATGAATGTTAACTGATGTTTATGAATGAAATGGTATCTATATGAATACAATGGAATCTTTATGAATGTTTAATGGAATCTATTTTTGTTTTTGTATGATAATGCCAGAACAAATGTTCAACTCAGATACACCGTGAAGAAATGTTAATCAGATGAGAGAGAGAAGAGAGTGATGAATAATGTTAGAAAGAATATGATTTAGAGAGAAGATGAGAAATCAACAAACTATCAACAAACACATGAGATGAGAATGAAATTGAAAGAATCACGAACCTGTGTCATATATTTTATTGCGTAACATATATTCATCGCTAATCCTTATTATTGAACAATGAAGATTAGCACATTAGGGTATAAGGAACCAAGATGTAAAGATATCTCATTGTAGAAACAAACACGTAGTAGACAAGGAGTGAACCCTCCATTCTGGGAATTACACTAGGGGTAGAGGTATCTGTGGCATCCAATAGTTGAATGCTCCTATCACAGACACCCACTAGAGAAATTTCCCTAGAATTTCATTGGTTCACACCATAAACAACAAACAAAGAAAAAGATAATGTCCATCATGGCTCCTCTAGTCACTTGTGGACATCCCTGAGTAGCATAGGAACATAATCTATCACCAAATGATAAAAGATAAAAACTAACCCAGAAAAAATTTAGTAGCTATATTGACCTTGTGCCTTTGTTCTCAGTTGCTTGATGCGATGGTTGATAATGTTTGATCTTAGAAAGTTGCGGACCCCATTTAAGACTGACCTATCTGATTTCGAGTGTATCCTCTTCTGTTTAAGACAAGATAATGATCAAATTGATATGAATATGATACGATTGATAAGACTGTTTGATCAGTTGATTGCAAAATTTGATTGGATATTCATATCCTTTGTTGACCTTGTGCGAAGCGTTTGCTGGTTATCTGCTAGGGTATTTTTTTCTCGCAAGACATTTTATTGCAAGTTTTTTGATTGATTGATTTTTGATTTTTTAGTTCTTTTTCCAAGATCTTTTTTGATGTTTTTGGATTATGTGGATCGATATTTGAATGTTTTTTATTGATTTTTTTAAGAAATTTTGTAGATGTTTTTTTGGTTGCTTTTTCTGGACATTATATGGATGTTTTTGGATTTTATGGTTTTTCACTGTTTTTGGATTTTAAGTTTTTCAACACCTTTTGGATTTTGTGTTTTTCATTATTTCTGGATTATGAGTTTTTCAATGTTTTTCAATGTTTTTGGATTATGTGGATTGATATTCGAATGTTTTTGATTGATTTTTTTGGGACTTTTTCCGATTTTTAAGGATTTTTTAAGGACTTTTTTAGATTTTTAGGATTTTTTCAGGACTTTTTTCAGATTTTTAGGATTTTTTTTAGGATCGTATATGATTTTTAGGATTTTTTTAGGATCGTATATGATTTTTAGGATTTTTTTAAAGATCGTATATGGTTTTTAGGATTTTTTCAGGTATCGTATATGATTTTTAGGATTTTTTTAGGATCGTATATGATTTTTAGGATTTTTCTAGTTATGCCCCCAGTGTGAAAACCTGTATGACATGATGATCTGTAGAATGCATGTGGAGACAAATGAATTTTTGAACATGACCTATGTTAATACAATATGCATGATGAAGATGCATTTCCTATTCAAATAAGGTTGACTGTGTTTGTTGTATCATTTGAAATACACCAATTGAATTGGAGGTGCAAAATGTTTCATAGATAAGTGATCAATCGATCCCTAAGGTCCCTTGGAACATCCAAATTAACACACTTAGTGACTAGGATTTACAAATCGAGACACAAAAAACTTCCCCATTGGTTCTTGAAACTTTGATCTTCTTTTGCCCATGTGTGTGCAAATAAGTGAATTCCTACTCTTGTGTTCACTAAAGATCCTTAGCATCCTATATGACTAGATACATGGATTTTCCTAACTTCAAAAGCATCCTGAATAGAGCCTCGCTTCCAGCAAGCCTTGAGAAATCCGATGAGGTTATAGACTGTAATTTCTCAAATATTGCTCCATTGCCAGTAGGTGTTCATAGCCCTGATGGAGTTACTTGCATGTTCCTATAGTCAAGATTCTTGTCGCACTTATATGCGTGATATTTCTATATATATCATTGCTCTTTTGCCTTGAGATGAATATTTGGCATAGCATTTTTTCTTTTTGTTTTCTTGCCTTGACTTGTAAGTAATGAAACCTACTTGGGTGTGATAATTACAGTGGCACTAAAGTAGAATTTTAGATTTTTCACTAGTCATATGATCAACTAGGTGTCTAGAATGAACTAGAGATCTTCTTAATATGCTTGAGATATAGAAATTGATAGATTTTGGGTTAACAAGTCTCAAATAGTGAAATCACTACCCAACCATAAGTAAAGCGTCATCACAAGGTGATGTTGAAAATGAATGATCTTAGGACCTTAGAGACTTCATGTCTGAATATCTAAGAAAGGAGATGACCCTTCCTTCTCTTAAATGAAAATAGATGACCCACTTGGATAGTTGCCTTGTTTTATTGGTGCTGCTATATGAAAATGCAGAAACTTTTGAGAATGTGATGCATTCAAAAAAGAAACTATATGTAATGCAATGTTTTGAGTAATATGATATGCAATGCAAAAAGTAAAATCTAAACTAACCTATCCCTTAGGTATAATATCATTTAAGGTGCATTTTGTTCATAGGGTCAGAGAGTGGATCTCCTTCCATGGTAGCCAAATTATATGCTCCACTGCCTATAACCCTTGTTATGATGAAAGGACCTAGCCAGTTAGGTTTGAATTTCCTTGGCTTTTCTCGTTCCACTAGGTTCCTTTTATTCTCTTTAAGAAATATATCTCCCACTTCAAAAAAATTTGGGTGGACACGTTTATTATAACTCCATCTCAGTCTGTTTTGATAACCTTGTAGATGATTGAACATTGTTTGTCTTTTTTCATCAAGCGTTTCTAGTTCTTGTAACCTTGCTACTTGGTAGTCTTCCTCTGATATGATGTTATGTAAGGAGACTCTTGGAGATGGTATTTCTATTTCAATGGGGAGTATTTCTTCTATACCATAGACCAAGGAATATGGTGTTGCTCCTATAGGTGTGCGTACTCCTATTCTATTAGCCCAAAGAGCTGGATTTAACTGGAGATGCCAATCCCATCCTATGTCAATGACAAATTTCTTAAGAATTTTCAATATTATTTTATTTGTTGCCTTTGCTTGACCATTGCTTTGTGGATAATATGGCGTGGCAAATCTCTATTGTATGTGAAATTTGTCACACAACTCTTTCACTTCCTAGTTTTTAAATGGATGCCCATTATCTGTCATGAAGCATAGTGGAATCTCATATCTATATATAATGTAGTTGAGCATGAATTTTGCTGTCTGTTTTCCAGTGGTGTATGTAAGTTGAATTCCCTCAACCCATTTGGTGAAGTACTCAGTGGCTGTTAGGATGAACTTGTGTCCATTGGAAGAAGTAGGATTGATTTTACCCACTAGATCTAATCCCCATTGTGAAAATGGCCATGGTGACGTAATATGTTGAAGATCTTGTGTTGGTGCATGAATGAGGTCTCCATGCATTTGCCATTTCTTACATTTCTGCACATATTTATAAGCATCATTTTCCATAGTTGGCCAGTAATAACCCGTTCTCAACAATTTCTTTGACAATGGTGGACCGCTTTGGTGTGCCCCACAAATTCCATCATGCACTTCTTTTAAAGAAAGTTGTGCTTCATTTTTATCTAGACATCGGATAAGAGTTCCATCGAAGCCCTTTCTATACAATGTATCAGCTATAATGTTGTATCTAGATGCCTGCCGAATAAGGGTCTTCTTTTGATTTCTGGATAGATCCAATAACATGTACTGAGTGTGTAAATATGAATATATTTCATTGTACCAAGGGGATTATGGACCCACAATTGCACATACATATTCTTCTGATGGAGTCTCATATGTCAGTAGCATCAACTATTCTATGATAAAATCAAACTGAGTTTCATTAGTAGGCATATTCAGAAGAGATCCTATGGTAGCCTTGGCATCAGTTGCCTTGTTTTGTATCCTTAGGATCTCTTCAAAGGTAAGTTTGTTGAAGTATTCCTTGTAATCTTCTACCATCTTCTTATAAGGCATGTATTTGTCATCCTTCATGTTAAAATCATTATTGACCTAGTTTATAATCAATTGTGAATCACCACATACCTATAATTATTTGATTCTCCACTATATAGTTGTACGAAGCCCTATGAAGAGAGCTTCATATTTAGCTATATTATTTGTGCATAGGAAGTTGATCCTAAATGATTTAGGTATAGAATCCCCTTCAGGGGTGATGAAAAGAATCCTTTCTCTAGATCCATGATTTGTATATGATCCATTAAAATACAATTTCCACATTATAGATGCATTCAATGTAAACACTGATTCATCTGCAAAGTCTATTAGCAATAGGTGATTGTCCTGTAAAGGAGCCTCTACTAATTGATTTGCTATAATTTTTCCTTTGATGGCCTTTTTGTCTATGTATTCTATACCAAACTTGCTCAGGATCATGACCCACTTAGCTAACCGCCCGGTCAATGTTGCTCTACTCAATAGGTACTTGAGTGGGTCAAAGTGTGCAATGAGTTGCACCTTATGACTTAGCATGTAATGTCTGAGATTTTGGGATGTGAAGATTATTGATAAGCATGCTCTCTCTATAGGAGTATAGTTAAGCTCATAGCCAATCAAAGTCCTACTTATATAATAAATTGCTCTTTCTTTTCCTTGTTCATCATGTTGTGCCAATAGAGCTCCTCGAGTTGAGTTTGTTGTTGATATGTATAGTAACAGAGGTTTTCCTAGAGTAGGTGATACTAACACTAGTATGTTTAGAAGATAATCTTTCAGAGCTTGGAAAGCTTCTTGGCATTGACCTATCCATTTAAAAGTAACTCCTTTCCTGAGTAAATGCTAGAAAGTTTGACACTTATCTGCACACTGCGCTATGAATCTCCTTATAGATTGCAATCTTCCTTGTAATCCTCTTAGTTGTTAAAGTGTTGATGGAGGTTGCATATCTATGATTGCCTTGACCTTGGCAGGGTCTACTTCAATTCCTCTGTTGGATACAATAAATCCTAATAGTTTACCTATTGTTACTCCAAACACACACTTCTTCAAGTTTAGTCTGAAATTATATTGCTCCAATCGATCAAATATCCATGCATGGACTGGTAGGTGACCTTCTCTTGTCTTTGATTTAGCCAATAAGTCATCCACATAATCTTCCATTATGTTGTGGATCATGTCATGAAACAACATTGTCATGGCTCTTTGGTATGTTGCTCCAGCATTTTTGAGACCAAATGGCATCACATTCCAGTAGTATGTTCCCCATGGGCATGTAAAGGCCATTTTATGTTGATCTTCTAGTGGAATTTTAATTTGGTTATATCCTGAAAAACTATCCATTAAGGATAGCATTTCATTTCCAGCTGTTAGGTCAACTATCACATCGATATTGGGTAATGGGAAGTCATCCTTAGGACAAGCTTTATTTAGATCCTAGAAGTTTGTGTAAATTCTTATGCCTCCTATGGGCTTAGTCATAGGTACAGGGTTGGATATCCATTCCACATAGTCAATATGTCTAATGAAACCTACATCCAGCAGCTTTTGTAGTTCTATTTTACCCAGTAACACAATACTTGGATGCATTTTTCTCAATTTTTTCTTGTAAGGTTTAACTCCTGGTATCAAAGGTAAATGACTTAACACTAATTCAGGGTCTAAGCCTAGAATATTTGCATAGGACCAAGCAAATTTGATAGGTTGTTGCTTGAAAAAATGAATGAATCTATCTTTTTCTTCTTTGCTTAGTGATTTTGCCAATTGGATGTTATGGACAACCTCCCCTTCTGCTATGTTTACTTCTTCAGTTTCTTCTATAAGAAATGCTGAATTTCTCTTTCAATAGGAAGGTTACCTAACTTGCTCTTGCCATTATGTGTGGTTTGATCTGTATTTTCTATTGTAGAGGTACTTTCCTCTCCAAAGTATGTTGTTCTATCTAGGTCTACAACATACCCTTCTTTGTGGTCACCTTGTGGAAATCCCTCTCTGACTTCGAGAAATTATGCAATTGCTTCGTCATTTTCAAACCAATCTAGCATTAGTTTTCCTTTTTGCCCCCAATAATCAAGTGTGAATGTATAAGGGGTAAGTCATTACTCCTTTCTGATAACATAAAGACTTGATTGTTTGAATGACCTGATGTATTTTCATTTTGCGTAGGCTTTATTTGATACCTTAATATGACACTTGATGGTGGGATAGAATCATGGAGTGATAAAAACTCATATTCATGAGAGTTTGTCTCACTTTCAATGTATGTTTCATCATCTGAGTTATCACCACTCATCTCTTCTTGTTGCTGCCACTGATTCTGTTGTAGATTGACTGGTCTTCTTTGGATAGTAGTTATCCTTCTTAAGCCTAGTATAAGCCTTTGCAATCTTTCTTCATCTGATTCGTTAGGTTGAGCTTGAGTCATTTCTCATGGTAGAAGTATTGATAATAAACATGTATTAGATTCATTTGGTGGTGGTGAACCTACATCTGTTGCAACATTAGCTTGTACTGTTGTGTCAACAACTGCATTATTTTGTGACTTAGTGCAAGGCTATTGCAGGAGTTGTCTCATGTCTTCCCCATCTGATTCTATGCTAGATAATGTGAGTACTTGATTACTTGTTTGAGATGAAGAAGGAAGCACCCACATGGACAAATCCCTTTGTGGTATGTAGTCTTGTGGTTTTATTGGTCTATTTAGTATATCAAGGGTACACTGTCTTGCTTCTATTATATGTGGTACATGCTTATACCCCAATCCTTGGTTCCCTAGATTGTCATTAGTAACAATAGGTTCTATTCATCCTTCATTTTGTAACCCCAAGCCTGTGGTACGATCATATCCATTTCACTGGAGCATTTTGAATCCATTGCCATACTGATCTGTGGGTATTCTGGGTATTGTCATATGATCTTCTTCTCTATATATCCAATGTTTATCATCTTCATTCAGGGATTCTTCCTATAATTCACCCCATCTAATGAAAGAGCATGAGTCTGTGTATCTAACAATTTCTTTTCCTTTGTCATCTTTGTACTGCATTTTGAGGTTTCTCAAAAGACTTAGGAGATAGAGACAATTGTTTCCCACTTGAAGCATTTGCAATAGAGTACTCTCCACAACAAATATCTTTTATTTGTAAAGAAGATGTTGCAGGTATATTCTTCTTTGTTTTTATGATTATTAATGCATCCAATTGTGTAATGAGAGGTGCTTCTTGATTAATAGGTACCTGATTATCCACACTTTCTTTCAAGTAATTATAATGTTGGAAGGGATTTGGATCACCTTTTATGGTGATTTCGATACCATTATATGAGCATTTGACACACTGATGAAATGTGGATGGTACTGCTTGCATGGTGTGGATCCATGGGTGGCCTAATAACATGTTATATCCTAGTTCTCTACCCAAAACTTGAAAAGAGACCTCTATTTTTATAAGTCCCACTTGTATGGGTAATGTTACAATGCCTTTTGATGGACGTTCTTCATCATCATATAACTTGATATTTATCCTCTTGAATGAATCAATGTGAAGATTAGAATATCCTAGTGCCTTAATGAGTTTTAAAGTAAAAATGTTGAGACCGGCTCCTCCATCTATGAGTACTCTTCTGATTCTTCTCTTATGTATGTAAGCTTCTAGATGTAGTGGGTTGTTATGAAGCAATCTATCACTAGGAATGTCTTGTTTTGTAAATGCAATACAAGTGCCTTGTGTCAAATTTCCTACCATAGACTGGAAGGCATTTTCATCTATTTCTTTGTCCACTATCAAATCTTGAAGTGCTTTGTCCAGAATAGCTCTGTGAGTGGGTGAAATACATAGGAGTTCAAAAAGTGATATCTATGTTGGGGTTTTATTGAGTTGCTCTACAAAAACATAGGTCCCTACTATTGGTGGTAGGTTTGGTGGTATTCCTTGTAAAGTTACCTTTGATCTGTGAGTAACTACTGTACAATCTCTATCTCTAGGAGTTATGGTGATTGTAGCTACTATATCATATGACTTACAGGAATTATCGGTATCATATGTTGTGTTATCAAGGTTTATGTTAAATCCTTCTTCATAGTCTTTATGTGTATTTTTGACATCCATGATGTGTTCTATGTGTTCATCTTAAAACCAACTTGAATGAGATGGTTCATGATGCCCCCAGTCTCTGAGACAAATATTTCTATCATCATCTTATTTTGGTGCCTCTGATAGCATGCAAATTTGGTTATCATCTGTGTGAGCCTCTAGATATTGCTCATCTTGATCATGTGTTTCTTGTGAATCAATGTTTACTATATCTCCTGAGCTAATTGTATGGATAGTGTAGTCATATGAGACTTTTTTGTAGTTAGTTGTATTGTCTTGAGTACCTAATGTGGCAGCTTTCCCTTTGTCATGCTTAACAAATGGATCCAAGATATGATCGACCAAGCTAAGGGTTTATCAGTATCAATTGTAATATTAGCTTGGTCAATCATATCTTGGACCAAGTTTTTCAATTTGTAGCAGCTCATTGTTTTGTGACCTCGATGATAGTCACATAAATCATTATCGTTCCACCATGTGGGTTTGAAAGGACTTGGTTCATATACTCTTATTTCTGGTAAAGTGATCATGTTTGTTTGTATCAACTTTTTGAGCATTGACTCAATAGGTTCTCCTAGAGGTGTGTAATTTCTTCTTAGTGCATTTACCCTAGGGTATCTTGTGTTCATGTTTGGTGTAGCATTTACACTTGTTGAAGTAGGGTTATTCTCAATATGTGGATTTGATGATTGACTACTTCCCAAAGATAAAACTGGTTGAGTTCTATTTATTGTTCTGGTGTCTACAATACTATCATTGGTCACATTTTTGTTTTTTAACCAAAACTTTGATTTGTCATTGTTGTTGGTGTTGCCATACTTAATAAGACCTTGTTCCACTAGTCCCTTCTCACATTTTAGAGATTTTTTTGTGATTTGTTTGAACGTGGTTAAACATTGCATTTGTATCGGATATTTAATCTTTGGAATCAATTTTTCTGTGATCATATCTACTTGCTCTATTTTCAGGATAATTGTCTTACACCTCCTATAAAGAGCTCTCCATAGTTGTATGGAGGATGCAAATATTTCATTCTCGTATTGTTTTGCAGCACACAAGCCCATCAAAGTAACTGGGATTTCAATGTTATGCAAGAAATTTGCAATAAAGTGTTCATCTACTTCTCCCCATGATGTGATGGTTTGTGGTAAATGTGAAAACCACTCTAAAGTTGCCCCCCCCCCCCATACTTTTTGGAAATAGTCTCATTAAGTAAGTGTCTACAGTTACAACCTGTATACATGTCATAAAAAACTCTCTGATGTGGTCTCTAGGATCACCCTTTCCTCGATATCTGTCAAATTTAGGCATTTCAAAATGTGGTGGGAAAGGCGACATGTATAATGTGTGATCAAAAGGATAAGGACGTAAGTCCTGCATTGTGTAGCTCTTTTTATTGTTATCGGTCTACATGGTCATCATTTGTTGTTGCAAATTCTATAATTGTTGTGTCAAAATATCTATTTGGGTCAAAGTTACACCTTGTGTTTGTGTATGTCCCACAAAAAGGATTTGTGGTTCAATAACTAGGAGGTTGTTGGAAGGTACCATGATTATAATTTTGTGTGTTGTACGTTCCACTAGGTACTATGAAATAAGTGATATGCAAACCCATATTTGGTTGAGTTGTACTTATTGTATTAGTAAGACCTAGATTCACATTTTGGTGACTATATGTCTATCCTATAGAATAGGAAATTGGAGGTTGGGTTGCACTTGCTGCATGTGTATGAATAGGTGCTGAGACACTTGATATTATCAGTATGCTCTGTGTTGGTATACTAACATTTATCGACAAAGATGATACATTTGTTTGAAAGTTTGCATATGTTGACATTTGTTTGGATAGGTACATTTTGAGGAAAACTGGAGGTCATTTCTTGCATTTGTGTTATGACCGGTGTTTGACTATTATCTTGACCTAAAGTTTTTCCCAGTGGTAAGATCTTCATGACATCAAAGTCTTTAGGTAGTTTCACCCCATTTTATAATAATGACGAGAGATATTTGTCCCTATCACTATGTATAAGTGCATCTAATATTGTAAGGGCATGTGGATCTTGTTGAGTTGACTCAATTTCTTCTTTTGTTAAATGTTGTTGTAATTCATTTAGGGTAGACATTGTCTAAGAGCCTGATTGTTGACTAGTTGATATGTCCATATTCCAAGTTGGGTTTATAGACTGGTCATTTTTTGGGTCCATTATACCTTTTGCCTTTTGTGACTTTATGACAGGCATTTAAGACTACTATATAAGGGTGGTTTTATGGAAGACAACGACTAATGCTAGACTGCAGATGTAGGTATGAGGTATGCAGAACTAGACTAGACTCTCTATTGGGGATTTTGACGCAAGACCTATTGGGCATTTCTGAATTTTTGTAATGCAAGTTTTTCAATTTCTTGTCTTAGACATTTTGTCTCAATCTCTCTATCAATTTTATGGGCAATTCTAAACTTGATATTTATCTCATGCTTGACTCCTATATACTAAGGTCTGTTTCTCCTTGAGTCCCAAGCTAAGTTAGCTAGACCATAAATAATTTCTCATTGACTGCCATTTGGCACTAGATTAGGTTGCTCGAAAGGGAACACACCATCACCTGGTAGACCCATTACGACACATGCTAGGACTTTGTAAATGACAATGGACCAAGACATACGTATATGAAATCTAGATGAAGATGCATATGAGGATGATAATGAGGACATTAATGAGGACTACGCAAGGACTAAGGATGATAGTAAGGACATAAATGAGGACTATGCAAATACTAAGGATGATAATAAGGAGGTAAATGAGGACTATGCAAAGACTAAGGATGATAGTAAGGACGTAAATGAGGACTATGAAAAGACTTCCTATGGTCACAAGTATGTAAAACTTTGATTTTGCTAGATTGTCTGATGTTTTAAAATGGACTTTGTTTTCAGTAATTCTGTGTGTAGGACAAGTTTTGCGGTTTTCCAAGTCTGAGAAAAATTGTTTGGAGGTAGATATAGCTGACTGAACTGGTTTTTCAAACAATCTCAAAGAATTCAAAGATATGTAGGATAGGGCCTAAAATAGCCCAAAGAACTAACTCAATACTAGTCTGATACAATGGTACATAAAAGAGCATAGAATATAATCTTAGGCTAGAAAGTGGACACCATTCAATGAGGCCCTTATGAAATACTGAGATAAAATGAACAAATAGAGAGTGGCAGTACTGACTCCACTCCATGACTCACATGTCTTAGGCATGCCAGTCTCTCTTACCCTGAAGATCCAAAGATCTTATAGCTGAAGGATTCTTGTATCATAGTGTAAGGTACATGAAGGGTATCTATGGGGTATGATCCGCACTCCCTGAATCACTAAATGTAGGGTTTTGGTATACTAAATTTGTTCATAATATTAGGTTTTGAGGGGTCCTGATCCAACGATGAATTCTCAGAGCAAGCCACTTAAGACTTTAGTTGAGCTTATCATTACAAGGAAGACCCCCACATACATCAAATTCACTCAACACTCTAGTCGCCTAACCAGTATATTTATATAGTGGCTCAAAAAACCCACTCAAGAGTATGCTGGGAGAGATGATATCCCCAATGCATCCCAATTCAAATTACCTCTATGGGGTGATGAAATCCCCAGTCAAAGATACCCCTCACCACATGGAATAAAATGAAATTGGATGTCATTGTCACCTCCTTCCTTTCTCCCAAGACCCCAAAGGCAGGTAGAAAGTTAGTTAATGCAATAGTAGGTCCACCCCAAACACGATAAAAATTCTTTGCCTTAAGAAAACCAAATGTGATTTAATCTAATGCAGCTTGATTCACATTCATTTTATAGCCCAAATTGAGGTGTTGAATATGCATGTGCATGTCCATTTTAAACACCAAATTGAAATATGAAAGAATGCATGTCAATTTTAACCATTGTTGATTTTAAGCACCAAAAGATGAAGTGTGAGATTATGCTTGCATGTCCATTTTAACTGTTGTTGATTTTAAGAACCAAAAGATGAAGTGTGAGATTATGAGTGCAATTGATCTAATAATAATCCAATCCTTTCTGTAAATTCACCACAAGTTGAAAACATATGATTAGTAGTAAAATCAAATCAATAGAAGACAGAAAATAAAAAATTGACAGAAATGAATGCATGATTATACTTGGGCGATTGCGTGACACTGACAGACCTAATGCGTGAACATAACATAGTGAATGCATAATTCTGATAGCTCAAATGCATGACAATAACAAATCAATTGCATAACTCAAACAGGACTATTGTGTGACAAACAGATAAATAACACAAAAAAATAAAATTAAGCTAAACCCGATCAGAAACCTGCAAAACCAATTGTGAGGCCCTAGCCAAATCTCTCATCATCCATTCAATATTGATTAGATCATATTTAACTTGATATGAGAGAACTAAGTTGTTATATCTATCAAAAGTTGGTTGATCTTCCCATTCTTGTATCTTCTTTTCTACTTGGAGAGCCCTTTGATAGCGTTTGGCCTATATTCTTTGTTCCTTTGTCCTTCTAGCACCTCGGATCCTGAATTGTACCTTTCACACCAAAAACTGCTATAATAAAATCATGCAAAAATAATTTGTTTCTAGATTTATTCAATTTTAGAAAGAATTAAACATATCAGAGAACAAAAAGGATATGAGAATAGAAATAATCAAACAACAATTTTCCCTGCGAATGCGTGATTTGGAAAGGGTGATTGCGTGACCCTGTCTGGTCGAATGCATGACCCCGAAGGGTCGAATGTGTAACATTTTCTATGTGATTGCATGATGATGTGAGCGTGATTGCTTGATGAAGAAATATGTCTTGAAATGTGTGCAAAACCTGCAAAAAAGAAAAAATAATCTATATGATCTGCAAAAACAACACAGAAAATAGAGAAGGTTAATTAGTTGTTGTTCACATTGGGCTCACCAAAATGTAGCATGTAAAATTCATCTTAAAATATATTCAATTACAATCAAAGGGAAATCACGAATCCCTATCTAATCGAAGAATTCTAACAAACAGACAATGAAATAACACAATCAAGCAAAATAGGAACTATAAATGAAATCAATTAAAGACTCCCTATTCCATGACTGCATATAACTTTGATTTCTCTTCTCTTCTCTGTGGTATGATGGCTCTCAGATATTGCACTGGCAACCTGCAAGTGACACAAAGATTCAAAGTTCGTGATCTAGAGTAATTGTCCAAGATTGAGGAGGATTGAAAATGGAGATTGAATGCTCAATTTATAGATTTTTGGATGAGATTGATTGAAAGGTGGAACAAATTGATCAAGAGCTAGGACTCAAGTGAGCTCACATGAAAATTGATAGTTGAACTATTGATTTAGAGGTGAAATTGAATAGATTGAATAGATTAATTGAGCCAACTGATTGAGAAAAAGCTAACTAAAAGAAGAAAAAGGATGATTGGAGGAAAGTTAATTGATGACAAAGAAAGCTTTATTTAGAAAAAGCTAACTAAGAGATGGAAATAGAGATTGAAGAGATAATTGAATTAATTAATTAATTAATTTAGCATGTGCTTGCACTTGAACTTAGATTTTCAATTTAATATTTGCATGAGATTTATTCAAATATTGAATTCATTTAAATTCAATTTACTATTTGAATATATTTAGAACTTGACTTTGATTTTCAATTTGGTTTTTGAAATCATGCACATGTATTTGAATTTGGAAGAAATTAATATGAAATTAGAATTTGGGGATTTGGATTTGGAAGAATTAATTAACTAATTAAATAATTTAAAGAAACTATTTAATTATTTAGAAATTAAATTTAATTAAATAATAAAGATTTTTTAAATTAAAGGACTAAATCATAATTAATTAAATAATAAATATTTAATTAATATCTAAAAAAGGGTTGAATGATTAGATGATTGGAGATAGAAATTGAAACTAAAATTAATTAATTTAAATAATAAAGATTATTTAAATTGGGGAATTGATCATAATTAATTAAATAATAAATATTTAATTAACATTAGAAAATGATTAAATGATGAAAGGATAGAATAATTAGTAAGATGATGAGGAAATATGAAATTAGAAGAATATGAATAATTAACTTAATTAAATAATTAAAGATTTATTTAATCAATTAGAGGAATAATTAGTACATGATCAATGAGACATTTTTAGGTGTCTACACTTTCCTCTCCCCCTCCCCCTCCCCCTCCCCCTAATTATCCTTTCTTTGTCTCTATCTTCATCTCGCTCCACATCTCTCCATCTCTCCTTTTGTTGATACTTACTCCTCCCTCTCTTCTTATCCACTAAGTAAATCCAAATCTGTCTCTAATTATTATTCCCCTCAATTACCCTCTCACCTCTCTCCTTCTATGCCTTTATAGATACTTCCCTCTCCCCCTCTCCCCCATATCCCCCACCCCCTAAATACTCTTTCTCTCTCTCTCTTCACCTCTCTCCACATCTCTCTTCTCTCTTTGTTGATACTTTTCTCTCTCCCCCTCTCCTCATACCCCCTAATTATCCCCAACTCTCCCTCTCATTCTCTCTTTACCCCAATTGCCCTCTCTCTCTCTCTCTCTCTCTCTCTCTCTCTCTCTCTCTCTCTCTCTCTCTCTCTCTCTCTCTCTCCCCCTCTTCTCCTAACACCTAGTTACCTCCATCTCTCTCTCATTCTCTCTTCCCCTCAATTACCCTCTCCTTCTCACCTCTCTCCCCCTCTCCTTTTGTTGATACTCCCCTCTGAACCTCTCCTCCTCCCCTCTAAATTTTGTTGCTATATATGGAAAGGAGATGTAGATAAACTAGTCTAGATCTTACGAGAGAGAGAGAGAGAGAGTGAAATAGAGGAGGAAGTGATGAAGATGTAGAAATATAAGTGTAGAGCTTGAGAGAGAGAAGGAATGAGGGATTCAATGATATTTAGAGAGATAGGTCTAGAGAGAGATGTATAAATATGGACAAAAGAGAGGGAGGGAGCAATGTAGACAAGTGGAGTGGTAGGTTTAGATCCTAGGAGAGAGAGGTAGAGAAAGGAATAAAGAGAGATAAGGGGATGTGCACAAAGATGGTGGTCAAAAAAGTGGACACCACCCAAAAAAACATGAAAAAACAAGCAACGCGTATGCGGTTCTAAAATTTGAAATTACCCCATATGTGCTTAGGTCCATTGTTCCTGAGCCTAAAAAAGATACCACGTACATGTTGTTTTTAGGAAAGTGAGCACATACGTGCTGCTTTTAGGAAAGTGAGTGCGTACGTGCTCATAAGCCCTTAAAAACCGTGTACGCGGTACCTTTCAAAAAAAGTTTTAAAAAAGAACGGGGTCTTATTTTCCCATGACCACAACATTTTTTCCTCATTTTTCTCCATGAAACCGCGAATAGGTTGCCTCATTTCTCCACCAAACGCTATGGATCAAGGTTAGCTTTTCTTAATTTTTGTCTTTCTTTCTCATTTAATCAATTTGTTTTACATTTTGAATTTAGTTTCATTTATTTTGATTAGGTTTTTTTATTTTGTGTTTCAAAAACTAGCTTCTAATAATCCACAACAACAACAAAAAATTGCACCTCCTAAAAACCTCGAACAAAACCCACAAGATACACCTACAGCTCCTCCTTTTGATCGTACACCTATAACACATGAGAAATTGATTAATCGATTAGGGAAAAACATGTCTAAAATAAATAGACTGATTAATAAATTGAAAACGTCTGAGCTTGAGCATCATAAATCCCTCACCACTAGCCTAGAAACATTAGCTAGTGGTGCCATAGCCATTTCCACACAAATTAGAAAATGGGGAAACTTTAGGGATGTGTCGTCAATACTATGCTAGTGGGTTATCATATAGGGGATTGAAAAACAAAAATATTAGTAAACAACAAATATGTGCAATTTTTGTTGATCCTAAAACTGGTCAGTCGTTACCTCTTAATGCAAAGGGGTTTCTCATACATTGGTGTACCAATGTGTAGATGAATAATATTTTTTGGCAGAGGTGGTGGATGGTCTTTGATAATCTACCTTGTAATAATTATGAGGTGCCATAGTATTTTTGAGAAAAGTATATTGTGAGTTTTTCCTCAATGTGTGGACAAACTATTTTGACATGAGAGAGTTCAATGGTAGAGGTGGAGGTTCTACCCAAGATATACCTAGAGCTCGTACGAGTAGCCCCAAAGAGTCATTGCCCCCTAGCACCCAAACCCAAGGTGCATCAGGCTGTCCCAATAGAGCTGAAAGAGTCGATGGAGTTACAAACTCTTCACACGGCCACAACATTGACTGGTGTCATCATTCAGCATGGGACATAGTTCGCACACCCTCTTGTACTGGATGATGACCCATTAGTTGCTCCAAGTGGTGACAGAGATCTCATTCAGCATGTGTGTGTCAGTTTCTCATGGATATGCTCAAGGATGGATGACAAGGCCATTACAGATGGATCCACATCTCATTCGTGCATGATTTGCAGAAGTAGATGTCAGACCTACACGGCTGAGGATGTGGCACTGATAGAGGAGTTGATGGGGATGTTTCCCCATCAGCGATAGACACAGGTGTGTTGATTTGAATTCATAGAATTTTATTTATCAGTTATTTTAAATTTGTAATTACATAAATGAAATTTAATTTATACATTGATTTAAATTGATACAAATAATATGTATTTTAGGATTTAGCATTTGTATCCCATACTCTTGCAATTACTACAGTTGCAACTTCGATGCCTAAGGTATAAATTTTGTAACATGTTAAAATAGAATAGTACACTTTGAATTCTCAAAAATTAAAAGATATACTAACTATCTTTAATGCTTGGTCCAATTTTTGGTTTGTAGGTGTTGACAGGGGACCAAATGTCCCAGATTCATGACATCACACTCTCAATGATAAATTTTGGCCTACAAGGCTATACTGTATCATATTTTGTACAACCTTTTTATGTGTTGTTTTCATGGAATATGCAAGTCATTTCATTTTGAATTTTTAAAATTATGTTTAATATATTATCTATACTAATATCTCATGTTAATTTTGTTTTTTAGGGTACCCCCTCCACGTCTAGGCCTCGTCCTAAGCAAAAGAATTCCTTGAAGACACCAAAACATGGGAAGAAGGTAATTGAACACATTTTTTAGTTGTACAATTGTTTGAAAATGTTGAAATCAATTCTTAGTTAGGGTTTGTAGATTGATTAGTGTTTTTTTATCTATTTTACATGTAGAACAACCATTGAGCTACATGGATTTGTTGAATGCACCTGATTCACCTGTGGATCGAGAGAGGGTGGAGGTATGTATCTCTACTTTATTTTCTTGATTTCATGATTATATGCATGTGTACATGTGAACCTGTGATAAATTATAATATTATAATTTTTCCAAATAGGAAATATCCATAGCTTCTTCATCAATGGCAAGCCCTCCTCCATGAACTAAAAAAGCATCTTCGGATTCAGTAAACTTTTGTTTGATATATTACATTAATTGTTTTTAACCTACAATACTTATCATTATATTAATTATATTTAATATTTGATTATTTATTGTATAGGTAATAGCAATAGTTTCTCCATCGATGGTGAGCCATCCTCATTCCATTGGAGAAGCATCTCAGGCACTGGTACATCATTGTTCTCTATATTATAGCTTTTAAGTGTTTTTGATGTATTTATGTTAGTACATTGTATTAATTGTACATTTAATCTACAATAGCCCCCTTCATGGTTCAGCCATAATGTGGATCCTTTTAAGTTTGTCTTCAAGAAAAATCCTAAGAGTGACAAGGAGAGGAGAGTGAAGACATTAGATCTGAGATCAGCCAATGAGGTAATCTACATTTCAATTGCAAAGGAATTATAGTTAAATGAATAGTTACGTTGTTAATTGTGAACTATTTTCTACAAAAGAATTCTAACTTGGCTTTTGAATTATGGTTTTGCAACCATCTACAGAGCCACATACTGCATCGAAGAGGCTTGATTTTGATGATCCACCACAATTTTAGGATCTGTTAGGTGTGGTCATAGAATGACCAATACCTATAGATATATTCTATATTTTTATTGTATATCGATTTGGACATGGAATATGCCACTTTTTTGCAATACTTGTATTAACTTGGCAGACAAGCCTTTTTTTGATATATATATAATTTTGATATTCAATCCAATAAATGTGTACTCAATTCATTATTGTGTATTCATTGTATTTCATGGCTATCCTTTTATAAAGTTAATTGATCATTTGCCTATGTAATCAACAATAGGAATATAAACAACAAAAATCTATGATATTAAACATTGCAATCATGGAATATTATTTGACAAAATTTCTAAAATGTTGAATTAACCCTAAAAACTCCTTGTATTCAGTTCATTATTGTGTATTTGTTGTATTTGGTGGTTGCGCTTTTATAAATTTAAATGAATATTTTCCTATGTAATCAACAATATGTGTGTGGTGCGAGAGCACCCTCATGCTCGCAATGGTCAAATTTTGGTTCTCATGTGAACAAACCAACATCATGATTGTGTCCGGGTGGGCAGGTTTACACTAGGCATGCTCCTCTTGTGCATCCCAAAGTGTCATAATGTTGAGAGCCATACCCTACCAGCGCAATCTCTCAAGTACCCTGAGTCCAAAAAATGTCAAACTTTGACGAACTATTTCTTCCAATCTAAGAAACATATGATCAATGTGTTTGAACCTGTGGGGTCATGTGAGGCTCCTCTACAATGGCGTGTCTCATTTTTTGATGACTCAGAGCCATTTTTCAATTGGTAGCATTTTTTCACCTACTGCAAAAATTGTCAGTTGCATGCAATGCAAAGTTGCAAGATAGGATAGAATTGATTCAATTCATCATGTGAACAAACTGACATCACGAGCATGTCCAAGTGGGTAGGTTTTCTCTAGGCATGCTCCTCTCAAGAATCTCAAAGCGTCAGAACATTTTGAGTTATGCCCTACCGACGCAATCTCTCAAGTGCCCTGAGTCTAAAAAATTGTCAAACTTTGACAAACTATTTCATCCAATCTAGGACACATATGATCAATCTATTTGAACCTATGGGGTCATGTGAGGATCCTCTATAGTGCCCTATCTTAGTTTTTCATGACTCAGAGCCATTTTCAATTGGTAGCATTTTTTCGCCTACTGCCAAAATAGTCAACTGCATGCAATGTAAAGTTGCAAGATATGCTAGAATTGATTCCATTTGTCGTGTGCACAAACCGACGTCACGAGTGCATTTGGGTGGGAAATTTTACATTGGGCATGCTCCTCTTGTGCATACCAAAGTGTCATAACATTGAGAGTCATACCCTACCAGCGCGATCTCTCAAGTGCCCTAAGTCCAAAAAATTGTCAAACTTTGATGAAATGTTTCCTCCAATCTAGGATACATATGATCAATCCATTTAAACTTGTGGGGTTGTGTGAGGCTCCTCTATAATGGCCCATCTCATTTTTTGATGACTCAGAGACATTTTCAATTGGTAGCATTTTTTTGCCTCCTGCAATAATCATCAGTTGCATGCAATGCAAAGTTGCAAGATAGGCTAGAATTGATTTGGTTCATCAGAGAAAAAACTGACATCATGAGCATGTCTATGTTGATAGGTTTATGCTAGGAATGCTCCTTTCATGCATCCCAAAGCATCAGAATTTTGAGAGTCATACCCTACTAGCGCAATCTCTAGAGTGCCCTGAGTCCAAAAAAATATCAAACTTTGACAGACTATTTCTTCCAATCCAGGACACATATGATCGATGTTTTTGAACTTGTGGGGTCATGTGAGGCTCCTCTACAATAGACAATCTCTATTTTTAATGAATTAGAGTCATTTTCAATTGGTAGCATTTTTTTGCTTGCTGCAAAATCCGTCAGTTGCATGCAATACAAAGTTGCAAGATAGGCTAGAATTGATTTGGTTCGTCGTGTTCACAAACCGACATCACGAGAATATCTATTTGGGTAGGTTTACACTACAAATTCTCCTTTTATGCATCCCAAAGCATCAGAATGTTGAGAGTCATACCCTACCGACGTGATCTCTTAAGTGCCCTTAGTCCAAAAAATTGTCAAACTTTGATGGACTATTTCTTCCAATCCATGACACATATGATCGATCTACTTGAACTTGTGGGGTTGTGTGAGGCTCTTCTGCAATGGCCTATCTCAGTTTTTGATGACTCACAGCCATTTTGAATTGGTAGCACTTTTTTGCCTGCTGCAAAAATCATCAGTTACATGCAATGCAAAGTTGCAAGATAAGGTAGAATTGATTCAGTTCATCTTGTGCATAAACTGACATCACAAGTGCATCTTGGTGGGAAGGTTTACACTAGGCATGCTCCTCTCATGCATCCCAAAGTGTCAAAACATCGAGATTCATACCCTACTAGCGCGATCTCTCAAGTATCCTGAGTCTAAAAAATTGTCATACTTTGATGGACTGTTTCTTCCAATCTAGGACACATATGATTGATCTGTTTGAACTTGTGGGGTCACATGAAGCTACTATACAATGGCCTACCTTAGGTTTTGATGAATTAGAGTCATTTTGAATTGGTAGTATTTTTTTGCTTGTTGCTAAAACCGTCAGTTGTATGCAATGCAAAGTTGCAAGATAGGCTAGAATTGATTTGGTTCATCCTGTGCACAAACCAACATCACGAGCACATCTGGGTGGGTAGGTTTATGCTAAGCATGCTCCTCTCATGCATCTCAAAGTGTTGAAACATCGAGAGTCATACCTGTAATACCCTAAAAATGATCATCTAAACCATGGGCCCCTAATCTCGACAACATCACCAAGGTCCTAACCAAAGGCAATTAAATCAATCTTGGGCACATAATTAATTCTTCAATTATCAAATATCACATGCCAAATCAATTACCCAATATTAATTAAATATTCATTTAATTAATTGAATTATTCCAAGAATATCATTTTAATCAATTATCCTATTTAATTTATTAAATATCCTAGCATATTTAATTAATTAATAAATTTGCCATTTAACCATGCAAAAGGAATTAATTTATCACAAAAGAGGAATTAATTACAAAGCAAGAGTTAAATTGGAAATAAAATTAAACAAAAAGAATTGAATTGAGAAAGAAATCAATCATGAGATATTACCTCTTGTTCTAAATTAAGAACTTGAAATTAGAAAAAACAATTAAAAAGCAATTAATTGAATAATTGAATTAAAACTCAAAACGTTTCAGAATAAGAAGTTCAGTTGCATTGAAAAAACTTTTTCTTCAATAAATCAAAAAATTTCATGGAATTATCTATTTTTATCACAAGTGCATGGAATTAATTAAATCTTATTATTTCCAATGCAACTTGAACTTCTTATTTGAATGCATTTCAATTAAACTATAATTGGAATCTATCTCAAGGTTAATTGAACCTGATTTCTCAATTATTTTCAATTAATCCTAAATTGTGCTTTTTCTTGATCTCTTGAGAATTATCTATAAATTCAGCCTCCAGCTCTCATTCAAACCTACCCTAGAGAATTTTGAGAACATGCTTGGAGATTATTATCACGCCAATTTCACTCTGGAGTCATTGAGATATTGTATCTTTTCTTGATTATTGCTTGCATCCATATTGCTTGAATTTGTTATTTCTTGAATTATTCACCCATCTTGCATCCATTTTAGCTTAATATCATGCTCATATAGATTAAATCCTTCATCTTGGTGTAGTCTAGTCACTAGTATTGCTTATAAAAATCTGAGAACAATCTTATACTCGCATCTTTTAGAAGGAAATTAGTCTCTTTGTAATGGTTTATTATTCATTGACTTATTATTTACTAACCATACATGTAATGACTTAATTGAAGTGTTGTGCCTGTAGATATAGATCCTTATCCCATTTTTCACACACATTTCTGGCGCCCACTGTGGGGCTCAAGACTACATCTTTTTTCCTCTCCAAAACTAACCTTTTTATCTTTATTTTACAGATTTCAAACTCTTCGGATTTTTGTACGAGCCCAGATCCTGTCTCGTACGAGTTTGTATTCTGTCGTACGATTCTGCAAATTTCTGGTAAAAAAGAGAAAAAAAGCAAATTTCATGATGTTTGTCTTCTATTCAAATTAATTATTCTAATGACTGACTCTAGTTGTTTATCTGTCTATCTTATAAATTTTTCACATCCTAATCAGTTTTTTGCAGAATGCTTGTCCAAGAAAATGTCTGTCACAAAAAAGACAATATGACTACTGATTCATTGTCTCTGCAGGTTGCCTAAAAAGAATCAACCAAATATCATGTATTCTTTCAATTCATTTTTAGGCACCTAACTTACTATATGTTAAATGAACAAATCTGTCTTTTGTGTTTTAGAAAAATCTGACAGGTAGGAGAGTATGCTCTTGTCTTCTTCTAGACAATCAGAAATCTAGACCCTTGAAGTATTTTCTTAAGTTTGATTTGAATATCTTTAGCAAGCTTGCCCTCCCGAGGAGCTAATAACTCTTTAGCCATTATGGTTGGTGAGAGGAGAATGACCTAAGTGGGAATGGCTAAATGCCAAGTACTCCAACCCACTATAAAATAAATGTGATTTGATGAAAATCAAGTCAACAATAGTGCTCGGGAATAGCTCTCCTTCGTACCTTCGGGTATATTAAACCTTGGTTTTCAAGGCTGGGAGACCTCTTAATTGAGTTTATACATCGACACGCCGAACAGACCCCTTACTAAATGTAATTAAAATTAGAAGCTACCTGGTGTTGGGTCTCAAATCAATAGATTGGATAGGTTCTAAGGAAATGCCAACTCCTATGCTCAAACCTTCCAATTGACTTGGCCAACTTATAGAGTGAACCTATTTGGTTACTAACTCTCTCACTTTAGGCTCTGCAGGACCTAGGTGGGTATACCTACTCACTAGTTGTTCCTTCAACTAATGCTTTTTATAGCAGATTTAGTGTCTTAATCTAATGTCTCCTAGTCTTAGAATGGCATAATTTTCTTAAACAAACTGACTTCAGATGTGTGTATTGATCTATGTATCTTACAAAAGTATATATGTTACACTTTCGCTAAATTACCTACTATACCTACTCTACTAATCCTAATGCTTAAAAGTAAAGGGTAACTGGTATGGTTAAAGGGTTTGTTTACAAATGATCAGTGCCTTTCCTCTTATTTGGGCTACAGAGTCTTATATTTCTTCAGGACTTATTGTGTAAACTTATGAGACAGTTTTTAAACCCACCACCTCTCGATGAGTCTGTCAGTTACTATTTCTTATGAGCTCTACTTCAATGTCTATATTGTAAACTGCTTGAATGGATTTAACCCTAACTTTTAAGAGACCATCCAAGGAAGAAATACAAGGAACAATTACAATTCACGAGTAAATCTTTTTTTATCCAAATCTACAATATGAAACACAAAATTTTACTAGAAGAACACGAATAACCTTATCCACTTTTAGATAATATCATAAGCAACTACCTTCTAAAAATATGTTAACTCTCAACACATATGAGAAAGAAAATGCAACTGGTTATTTTTGATAAAAAAATTTAAAGTACAAAATTGCCTCCACCTCTTCTCTCTTCTCTCATGTTATTTCTTCTCTCTTTACATTTTACATCACACATATATATGTGTTTGAATGGTTTTCATACCCCTTTGGGTGAAAAGACACCCCCCTTTTAAATAAAAATAATTCCAAATCCCGAAATTGCCTCAGTTTATGTAATTAATTGTCACTTTACAAGTTGTTTAGGCATATTAGAGGTATTTTAAGGCTATTTTATGGGTATATAATGGATAAATGGTCTTTAAATGATGTAAATACCCCCTTTGGTGCTTCATACTCCATTTTTTATGCCCATTATTGTGTTTATGTTATGGTTTCGTATTGTGCAACAAATATAAAATATATTACTTGTACCTATTCAATATATATATATATATATATATATATATATATATATATGTATATATATATTTAGAATTTTTCTTGCTCCTTGTCTTGGAATTTGGAATTCTAAAAATTGCAAATTTTAGGGTTCCAACACCTGGTTCATCTCCGAAAGGGAGATAATCTTTGTGCAAGAGAGATAGTAACTCTCCCAAGATACTTGTCATTTCATGCCCCCATTAGCATTTGGAGTCGGCTAATATGGCATTGAGAATCCATTGCGTGAGACTCATCGACTGTATTTTGATTAGCTATTAGGTGTGTACTTGAGTCTACAAGCAAAGGTTTTCTTTCCTTGCCAAATTCCTTAGGGCTTGCATGCTGTGATTGGAATTGCTATTTATACTACGTGTTTTCTATGTTTTCATCCCACAAATCTAAAACTGAAATATCAAAACTGGAGAAAACAAGAAAAAACCTTAGTGATCAAAAACTCTATCTGTGTCAGAACTAGTCTATCCTAACAGTCAAAATTCTATCCAAAATTAGTCTATCCTAGTAAAAAATCAGTCTATCACAGAATTGGTCATACTCAGTTACCACAATCAGCAATCAAAAAGCTCAAAAATTTTAGTCTCTGCCCTATGAACAGTCATACGAGTTTGGTAAATTGTCATCCTAGATCAAATCATGTGTCGTACGAGTCTTCTGATTTGTCATTTGGCTTTGTATCCTATGTCATATGAGTCTTTTATTCTATCATCTGGAACTACATTCTGAGTCGTACAAAATAGAACTACACTAATTATTTTGTTGTCCTACACATACCCATTTTTTGTACGGTAAAAGGAAGAAACTCGTATGAAACATAACTATTGTCGTCCTAAGGCTATTAAATTGTCATCCGGTCTAGAAAACCTAGTCATATGAATCTCTGGTTTTGTCAGACAGAACAATCAAAATTGCCTAAAAACAGTCTATAGCGAGCATAAAACTGGTTATCATTATCCAAGGCATAAATAGATCAGAACAATATACCTCTTCCATTTGCGTTGCACGATTTGGTCAATCATCTTTTAGCTAGTTCAATCAACTACCTATTAAAAAACCTAAGTCACTTAGATAACATCTTACACAGGATAGATCTTTCTTAAAACTAGACTGAATCTTACTAGATAAACGTCTTATATAGGAGAGATCTTTCCTGAAACCAAACTAAATCTTAGTTGTTTCTCTCAAACAAAACATTAAACAAAACAAACTAG
Organism: Cryptomeria japonica; assembly: GCF_030272615.1. NCBI lineage: Eukaryota > Viridiplantae > Streptophyta > Pinopsida > Cupressales > Cupressaceae > Cryptomeria > Cryptomeria japonica. The sequence goes on along the minus strand of NC_081405.1, from coordinate 357,399,067 downwards.
CTCTAAAATTGATCTTGACCTCTGCATCACAAACAACTTTAGGTCACACTAATTCATAAAAATGCCTACTCAAACCAGGAGTTCTCGTAAGATAGAGGCTAAAGGCAAGGGAATCCCCTTTTCATTAAAAGATAATCCATTTTACAAAAGGGACCCTCTGGCTGATGAACCTTCATCATCAAGAATACCAATTTTTGATGAACCTGAATCTCCCACTATGCACGAGATAGAAGACAATGACAAAGCCAACCTTAATGCTCACAAAACTGATAATAGTTCCTCATCAAGTGAAGCTAAAGAAGACCCTAAACCTCTGGAAAAAGATATTCTTGACTGTAAAAAAGACAAAGACTTTAGAAAAATGATGAAAGCTATGCTGACATGAGAAAAGGAAGACTATTTCTTGGAATTACCAAAACAAGGTGCCAAACTTCCTACTGTATACAATATTCAGACACTTGTCACTAAAAAGGAAGAATCACCTATTCTCATGGTACACAAACAATTACAAGCCTTAGGAATTGAAATCACTGAGCTGAAGAATAAGGATAAATCCCTGAAACAATATTCTCTGGAGACAATATGTCCCTTTCCATTTGACAAAAATCTTTACATGCCTCCATTTCCTTCACGGGTTGAGATCCCAAAATTTGACAAATATGATGGTACCTCAGATCCTCAAGATCATGTCAGAGAATTTTGTGATGCCTGTATGGAGTTCATGCATGATCAAACATACCTCATGCGCATTTTCCCAAGAAGTTTGGGAGGTCAGGAAATGGAATGGTTCTCAAGTCTACCTAAAGGAATAAAAACTTTCGAAGAACTAATCCAACTATTCTTACAACAATACTCATACAACATTCGACATCCTATTACCATGATCGAGCTTTGCAACACTAGATAGAAAACAAGAGAACCTCTTCTCACTTTCCTCCAATGCTGGAGGAAGATGTTTTCTAGGTATTCTTGACCTATACCAGACTCTGAGAAAATGGATATATTTGTCAACAATTTGATCCTAGAATTAAAGTACAGTGTCCAAATGCAAGTACACTTGTCATTTAACAAAATGGTAGATAATGCTATTCGAATGGAAGATGTACTCATTAAGAAGGGAGATATCTCACCCTGGAAAGAAACACAACCAGGATCCATCTCTAAAGAGAAAAACAAGTATTGGAAATTTGGTAACAAGAATGTTGTTAATGATGGAGTAGTAGACACTATTAAAACCAAATCAAAACCTATGATATTCAACTTGGCTAGTGGCACACAAGTGCTCAAAGTTGTTGAAGTTGCAGCAGAAAATCCTCCAAAGAAAACAAAAGAGTGGTTCAAAGAGAAACCTTGGCTTTCTAAGCCTAAGCGTGATTTCACTCCTCTTGAAGAAACATATGAGTCCGCTTTCAAAACTCTATTGGAGAATAACCTGATAACACTGCCAGATAATTCTATGCCATATGATCTGGAGGTTAAACCAAAATTGTGGAGAGAAAATAAGTACTACAATTATCACAGAAATAAAGGTCATAACATGAATAACTGTATGAAACTTAAACATGAGATTCAAGATCTCATAGACGCTGGTAAAATTGTTGTTGGAAATCACTTGACAAATGTTGATCACAAAGCCTTTAAAGACCACTTACCAGTCTACAAAAAGGGTGATTCCTCAAAGACCGAAGGAGGTGCCAAAGTAAACTATACTTATACCAGCAATGACAATGTTATTAACATGATTTAACCTTCCCAATCTGAATATTCAAATTTGATTATAGTCCAAGATAAACCAAATGAATCACAATATGCAAGAGCTCTAACTCATTCTCAAAAGAAAGTTACTCTCTAGGGAGCTAGTTCTTCAAACCCTATTTAGGCAATGTCAAACACACCAACCTCATCAAACAAGCAAAAAGAATCAACATTGGATAAGTTCAAAAAGCTAACCTCATCATCATCATCCTCTAGATATAGCATGGCTAAACAATTAAAAAGGACAAATGCTCAAATCTCAATCTTTGAATTGCTGAAATTTTCTTCCACTCGCAAAGAGATCTTAGACAATGCCTTGCTCATGACTAACATTCCAAAATAGTTAGGAATTGATCGATTCTAGTCTATGGTTGGTCATCTGACTTCACCTCACTATCTGACCTTCTCCGAAGAAGATGACAATTCACTAAATCATCCACATAACCAATCATTGCATATTGAAGCCATGATCCATAAACACAGAGTTAAACATGTTTTAATAGATGGAGGTGTGGGGTTGAATATCTGTACTTACAATTTGCTCACACAACTAGGATTTTCTAAAAATTTCATAGATCCAACCAAGAAGATAACAATTAAGGCATATGATGAAGAAGAGAGGACCTCTAAAGGTCTAGTGTCATTACCAATCAGGGTGGGACCTATAGAAAGAGATATCATCTTCCAAGTACTTGATCTTCCTTTGTCATACAATATCTTACTGGGCAAGCCATGGATTCATGAAATGGGGGCAGTTTCATCTATGTACCATCAATGCTTAAAATTTCCTCATAATGGAGTTGAAGTCAGTATTCCTGCTAATACAAGTGTACCCTGTAATGCATTAACAAGAGGCGTTGATACCTTTATACCTCATAATAGAGAAGCCCTTGCAAATGAAAGTCTAGAAGCCATGATGAAAGATTTAGAAAACAAATTGAAGATCACCAATACAAGCATGGATGGCTATGAGATAGAACCGGTACTTTCATTGGTCTCTCTCCCTCTGTCATAGAAAAAATTGGGTAAACCATCAGAGACTATGAGAACACATACTTCAGCTCTGAATATCATATATGATGGTCTTTTTGTATAGTCTTCTACTTCCCTGGATGATAAAATAGAAGAGGATGTTGTTCTAAACTGGCTTTATAAGGAAGATACTAAAAACAAAGAAGTATAGCACTGTGAAATTTCTCTGACATAGTATGGTCCGGGTTATAAAATAATACAACTCATGGGATACTAAGGCACTAGTCCTCTAGGTAAACATCAAGAAGGTATCATTGAACTGATTCAGTTGCAAATGAAATCATCAAAGGATAAAGCTAGACTAGGATACAATCCGAAAGAGATACTAGATCAAAAACAGGATTATAAGGCTAAGTGTGACAAAAGGACATCGCCTTTAGCATTATAGGAAACAAACACTCAACAAACCCAAAAAGAGTATGTAAAAGAGAATGAGGAACTAACAATTGAGAGAGAAGAGACAGTCCATACTCAAGCTTCAATGATAATAGCTACAACAATACAAGATATTGAAGTTCTAGAAGATATAAAAGAGGAAGTAGAAAGGATCAGAGAATTGTTTGCACCGCTGAAAGTTCCAGTCACATGCAGTGGTAGGCAACAAATACAAGATTCAAAGACTGATTCAAATGAGTATGAATGGGGTCCAGATTACCTCTCAGATGCATCCACTACAAAAAATCCAGAAGAGTCAACTAGTACCATAGAAGACGTTCAAGAGCTGATGCGCTTAAAGCTGGAAAAAGAGATAAAGGAAATTAGGCAAAAGTGACAAGCAAACTATGAACAAGGATTAAAAGGGGGAAGGATACCAAAAAGCTTTCCATATATGTGCCCTTATACTAAGACAAAATGAATTAGGTATTGGGTTACCCAAGAAGAATTAGAAGCTATAGAAGCAGAACGAATCATTAGTCCAGAGGAAGCTGAATGGAGTAGACGACCAAGACTCATAGAACCATCTAGACTGTGTCAACAAGTATGTCAAATACAAATGATAAATGAACCAACTCTAGAAGGAACTTGCAACATTAAAGATGTAGGAGTTGATAACATACATAAATTTACTCAATCACTTGCAAAAAATTCAGAAACTTCATCCAATGACTCTGATGACTCTAACAACAGTTCTACTCAAGACAGTACTTACTCAACTTCCAATTCTGAATCATCTGATATAAATGATGAAAATCTATCTACTGATCTTATCATTGTTGAACCACGGTACGAAGTCCAGTTTTGCATAGAGAATGATGCTACAAGTATGTCTATTGAATTAGGTCAACTAAGTATTAACATGCGCTTTAATAATCATGTTCTGACTATTTCTAGTCTCGAGACATTTACGCAAGGTATCCTTCTAGAACTCAACTTTTCGATCCGCAGTAGTGTTGACAATACCATGAACTTCCTCGAACCTGTCCAAAATTTATCCTTGGTACATTCAGAATTGATTGACTGTAGTCTACAAGACCAATCCATGAATGTACCTACTTTTGCCAATGACTATACACTTGCCTATTATCTCAACGCAATTGAACCCATGTACTCTTCCATCAGCAAACAAAGCATAAATGTGGCTGAAGCAGATATCAAGTATTTTAGTTGCAAAAACAAGAAAAATAAAAATAAAAGATCTGATGGTGAAAACCATATTATGGCGGTGTCAAAATCTAAAAAAGAGAAAATAAAGGACGTACCTAAGGGTGAAAACCTCTTTGAGGCGCTTGAAGGTGAGATACTTGATACACTGCCAAGTCATTTCTAAGAAAAATCTTCCATATTGATTGAGCCAACTCAGTTAGTGAACATTGGGAGTTAGGAGATGCCACACATCATTCATGTAGCTCAATAACTATCAACAAAAGAATTGAAGAATTTCCCTAATCTATTCTCAAAAAAGAAAATAAACTTTGCATGGACATACTCAGATATGCCAGGCCTAGATCCTAATCTTATGATGCACCATCTTTCTATCACACCAGGAGTAAAACTAGTTAAACAAAAACTCCAAAAGATGCACCCACATGTGGCACTACTCGTCAAAGATGAACTAGAGAAACTACTAAAAGTTGGATTCATTAGAGCTATAGACTATGCTGAATGGATTTCAAACATAGTACCAGTATCAAAGGCAGATAAATCTATCAGAGTTTGCATAGACTTCAAAGATATTAATAAAGATTGTCCGAAGGATGACTTCCCATTACCAAATACTGATATGATAGTCAACATGACTGTTGGGTATGAAATGTACTCACTAATGGATGGATTCTCTGGCTACAATCACATAAAAATAGCTCCTGAGATCAAAAAAAGATAGCTTTCACCTGTGTATGGGGAACCTTTTGCTGGAATGTCATGTCGTTTGGGCTAAAGAACACAGGAGAAACCTATCAAAGAGCAGTCACTACTATATTTCATGAAATGATGCATAAGAATATAGAAGATTATGTTGATGACACTTTAGTGAATACTATGAAGAGGTCCACACATATTCAAGAGCTAGGCCCTATACTAGAAAGAATGGAAAAGTTCAAACTCTGATTAAATCCAAAAAAGTGTGCATTTGGAGTTACATCAGGTAAACTACTTGGCTACACCATTTAAAAGAAGGGAATCAACGTAGATCCTAAGAAATTCCAAGCTATAATGGAAATGCCACCTCCAAAAAATATTAGTCAAATGAGAGGTCTATAGGGACGTCTCCAATCCATCAGATGATTCATCTCTCAACTAGTAGACAAAGCTCAACCTTTCACGAAGGTAATGAGGAAAGGAATAATATATAATTGGGATCAGGAATGTGAACAACATCTTCAGCAAATAAAAGAGTACCTATCAAATCCATCAATACTGATGCCACCAATTCAAGGCAAACCATTAATCTTATACATTTTCAGCAACTGATTCATCACTTGGGGCACTTTTGGCACAACAAGATGACAACAAAAAGGAACAAGCTATGTATTACATCATTAGGACATTGGTGTCTTATGAAATGAACTACACTATAATAGAAAAAGTATGCTTGGCATTAGTCTTTGCATCACAAAAACTAAGACACTACATGCTGGCACATTCAGTCAAGATGGTGGCTAAAATTGATCCGCTCAAGTATCTACTCAACAAAGCAACATTAACAGGAAGATTGGCAAAATGAGTCATGATCCTTATAGAGTTTGATATTGAATATGTGGAACGAAAAGCTATAAAAGGACAAGTAATTATTGATCAACTTGTTGAAGCTCCTCTTAAAGATACTCAACCACTACATATAGAGTTTCCATATGAATCAATAATGCACCTTACTCAACAACCTTGGAAGCTGTTCTTCAATGGGTCTTTTACTCAAAATGGTTTCGGTGCTAGAATACTATCTATCACTCCTCACAAATATTCAATCCCAAAGTCCTATAAAATTATGTTCCCTTGCACAAACAACATTGCAGAATATGAAGCTTTGGTAAGTGGGATGAAGATAGCTATTGAATGGAAGGTTCTAGAATTACACATTTATGGAGATTCTCAGCTGATAATAAATCAAATCAATGATACATATCAAACTTGAGATGAGAAACTGATGGCTTATAAGAGAATGGTTGATGATCTTAAGAAGTATTTTGTTTTTGTATTATTCCAACATATTCCTAGATCTGCAAACAGAGTAGCATATGCTATGGCCACCTTGGCATCTATACCTGAGTTACAAGAATCCAATTTTTGCTTTGATTTTCTGGTGGAAGAGTTATGTTACCTGACCTATGATTCTCCTGAGACCAAAATAGTCTATTCTATTATTGGACATTGTTCATCCCGATACAGTCATATCTACTCCTATTTACGAGACCAAATTATACCTGAAAATCTTACTCATAATTAGAAAAGGAACTTAACGTGAAACGCTTCATGATATGTCATCATTGCTAACGATTTGTTTAGGTGAGCTCTGGATGGTACGTTGCTTAGGTGCCTAGAAACTGAAAAATCTAAACATGCATTATCTAAAGTCCATGAAGGTATTTGTGGATCTCATTTGAATGGCCTTACTTTAGCTCAGAAACTATTATGGACTGGCTACTACTGGCCATACATGGAGAAAGATGCTATTAAATTTGCTAAGACCTGTGAAAAATGCTAGCTACATGGAAATCTCATACATGCTCCAACAAGGGATCTCATAACCTTCATTACACATTGGCATTTTCAACAATGGGCCTTTGATGTCATTGGTTAGATATACCTAGCATCCTCTAATGGACATAAATTTATCATAACCACCACTGGGTATTTCACTAAGTGGGTAGAAGCGGTTCTGCTCATTAAAGCCACCAGTTCAAGAATAAAGATCTAGACGAGCTCTGTGAGAAATTCAAAATTAAACAACACTGGTCATCAGTATATTATCCTCAAGGTAATGGACAAGCCGAGGCATCTGACAAAAACCTATTGACTATCTTGCATAGAACAGTGAACAAATCCAGGAAGGATTGGCATCTGTAGCTCAATCCTGCATTATGGGCTTATAGAACAAGTATTAGAACACCTACTGGGGCTACACCTTTTTCTCTAGTGTATGGGTCTGAAGCAGTACTACCTATTGAAGTGGAAATACCATCTCTAAGAGTCTCTTTGCAAGGTCTTGTTATTGATGAAGACTATAGGATATCTAGACTGCAAGAACTCGAATTGTTGGATGAGTCTCAACAAGTGGCATTTGATCATCTTAGAGTGTATCAAAAGAGAATGTCTAGAGGATATAACAAGAAAGTTAGACAAAGAGAATTTCATGTTGGTGACCTAGTTCTAAGAGAAAAGCCTAAAAATCAAAAGTTTCGAGACAACAAAGGGAACTTTGAACCCAACTAGCTGGGTCCCTATATCGTTACTACAGTATTTGGCTCTGGTGCCTATCAACTCTCAACATCGGAAGGAGAACAGCTTCATGAACCGATTAACACCATCCATTTGAATAAATTCTTTGCTTAGCATTCTCTGCTCTAGCAACCTGTATAGCTGAAAAAGTCCTGAAAAAAATCAGAAAATTTGAAAAAAGCCCTGAAAAGACAAAAAGAAATATATAAGAGAGGTGAAAACCTAGCAAACAGGCACTCTAGTAAACAAAAAAAAAAATCTTTGCCAAGCAGGTGAAAACCTGGTAAATAGGTGCCTCTTGTACTCAGCGCTCCATCTATCAATGCAACATTGGCATATCTCACTTTCATGTATCTTTGCTTTTGCTTGTACATATTTTAGTCACGTTTGTGACATCCTGGCTCATTGGAACCCTCATGACTTGAAACTGATCAAGGTCCTAGTCTTAGGCTAATCAATTGAGCACATTACACATCCTAAGCAGTCTCAACCAAGCCATCTATCTATCAGTGAAACATGGCCATCCACTTTGAATCAGTTGCATGTCTCCTAACTACCTAAGAGTTTTTATCACTGAGTACACAAGCAAAACAACATAATGGGAAAACAATCACTAAACAATTTGAGCTATGGATGAGAATTTTCTTTGTGTGCTATCTTTTATATTGGTTTTTTATTATCCCTCTGAGTAACTTGAGGAAGTCTATTGTGACTAAGAGAAGCAAGGATTGGGGGCATAATATTTTCTTTGAATTCTACTTGTAGGAATGATTCCAATGATCTGGAAACATAAAATTAGCCAGGTGTCTGTGATAAGAGCCTTCACATCAAGGTGAAATCACCTCACATACCTCGACTCCGCTTCTTTGTATGCTACAGGGAGGTCCATATCATTTCTTTATCTATTTTGAGGGAATTTCTTTATTATGCAATTTAGGTCCCTACGAAATCTGTCCAAGGATATGAACAAAAAAAGGATCATTGTGGACAAGATAATTAAAATTGCACATTGAAAAAGAAAGGAACTCTAATCTGCCTATTGTGTTCATTATGCACAGTGATGAATCTTAAGCATTTTAAATCTAGTGACTAGGTTTAGGTTGCATTTCTTTGCATATCATCCTGCATTTTATGAATTTGGAGTGATCTCAGTATGGTAATAATCTCTTTATATTCTTAATGAGAGCTGGAAGTATCATCATTTCCTATGCTAAGTGGTCTCTTTTTCATCATTTCTCTGATCGAGTACTTGTGTCTTGAGATGTTTAGCTGCATACATAAACATTTTTCATACATTTCATTATCACTCATCTACATTCATCTTATTGCATAGAAAATAAAAACATTTCATTATCATCTCATTTACATTCATCTATTTGCATGTGAAAAGAAACAAAAACAGACATCCATAATCATTGGCATTACATACATTCATAATCATTTGCATTACATGTTGAAAAGAAATGCATACATGTAGAATAAAGCATATAAAATACATCTCATAAATCAATTGAAACAAGTACAATGAAGTCAAATCAGATCTCGTATATATATATATATATATATATATATATATATATATATATATATATATATATATATATATATATATATGTATATATATATATATACATATGTATATATATATATACATATATATATATATGTATATATATATATCATATAAGATCTAAGAGTACAAAATGATGTCGAATGAGATATACAAACTCCCATCAGAGCAAGAATCGTATAGGGTACAAAAAAATGGGTATGTCTACAAATAATATCTGAGCTACAAAAAGAGTATCTAACTCTCAGCCTCTCCCTCATTTCCTGGTGGAGGAGGAGGAGCATGCTGCCCAAGATCCTAACGAGGTGCCCAAGCTCCCTCTGAATGTGCCATATACTACAAGTAGGGAATGACCTGCTGCGTAATTGGAACTGCGACACTATAAGCTGCAACATAGTAAGATGCTCGACTCATCTGATGTAAGACCTCCTGCTGAAGAGTGTCTCACTCAACTCTCATCGCCACAACCTGATGATCTCACTCTACCCTAAGCTCTACAAGCTGTCGATTTTGCTCCACTAGCTGAGTCTAAGCCACTATCAACTATGATTAGAGCTCTGCAAGATGTTCTCTCATAGATCACCCTACATCAGTCCCCTACTCTCTCGCAGGCTCTCCACCTCCATCTCTACCTACAGCTCCACCCTGCTCCTCTCGCCATTGTCGAACCTGTCTCGAAGTTGCTTGCTCCTCCTCAGCTCTGCCCAATCTCACTCCCACTCTCCCAAGGGATTTGCCCTGACCCCACTGCTATCCAACCTTGGTTGGAGCCCTACTGCTACTAGCACCAGGATCACCAACTCCTCATCTCGGAGCCTCTACTCTTTGTCCCTGTACTAGCATAGGGGAATCATCCTCAATATTCTCTATGCAAGGTGCCTGCTCGGCCATATCTGTAAACCTAGGAAAAGGATGCTGCTAAAGCCAATCTCTATACTAGGGAAATACCCCCGCATCTGCAACATTGTCCATATAGTCCCACTTGAGGCACTGAAGACCTGTCAGCTCCTGCATAGCTAAAGCATACAACAATCATGGAGACCATCCCTATCTCTCCTCATCCACATAATGCGCATAAGCAGTATACTCCTATGAGATCCCCTGAGGCCTACCATACTGCCTCATCACCCAAGAAACCACAAATCGCTCCACAATAGTCTATGATCTGCCAATAAGAGGATGCATAACAAAAAGATCCCTACAATAAGTCGCCATTCATCCCATGGCTCTAAGCCTCTGTACGGTCTCCACACCACGGCTATCAGATCATCTAACTGTTGTCGCCAAAAATCTGTCTTGCCCAGATGGGGCTGAATAATATAACTGGCATACCTGTATATAATCGGTTGCCCAAGCTCTCTACTATCATCTACAATAGGCCGACATACTAGGAGGTGCTCCCAAGCCCAAACTTGTAAAATGAACACACCAGCAGCCATGCTCCGGCCATCTCTATATACAATCTCATGCATCTCACGATACATGTGGGCTAGCATACAAGAACCCCAACCAAGTCTCTGAGGTGTCTCCATCAGTCTCTCAAGCATCTTATCCCATCCACACTAAAATCCCTGTTGACCTCTATCTGGCATAAGAAAACAACCAATAAATCTTGCTAAGAAACATGCCAAAGGAAACTCCTCATTGTACCTGCTCATCATGATGTCCCAACTAATGGAATGGGTCAAAATGTCTGCATCCCTGAATACATGCCTAACTGCTTGTAGTCCAGGTAACAATGTTACATCATAATCAACCTTATCCCTAGCAAAAGGGATATGAAGAATCCTATATACATCCTCGGGAGTGATAGTCATCTCCCCCACTGGCAAATGAAATGTGTTATGCTCTGAATGAAAATGCTCAACTAATGCTATGAGCATTCTGTGATTCACACGGATATTTGGTAACCCAAGGAGATGACTCAATCCACACAAATCAATGTGAGCCTGATCAACCTCTGATAACTGACGAACAAGAGTCATAGTGGGAGGATAAACACATCTGAAAAGCACAAGAGGCAATCAAACCTACAAAAAACCAACAATGAAGCATCAAAAAACATTCCAAATGAGCCTATAAGAGAAGTAAAACATCACGCAATTCCAACTAAGTCAAGTGCAAAATCAAATTTTCAAGTTTACACTTCAAAAAATCTTCACTATTTCCTAAACGACAAAACACAGAGGGGCAACATCTCGTACAAGTTAGGATTGATCCATGTACAAAAAAAATTCCCAAATGACAACTTATTATACCCCGTATGAAAAAATGGTCTTTTTCTAAACATGTCATATGACACGAGGGTAGGGTCCAAACGACAATTCTAGTAACCTCAAATGACAAAATAAAATTTAATAGTTACTCGTATGAGACAGGATCCTGCCTCGCACGACAAAATGTGAAACCTGACCCCACACATGCCAAAAAATTGAAAAATAAGTGAAAAAATTCAAAATTGAAAACATGAAGAGGATTAAGATCGATCACTTACCGCTAGGTCATAGTTGAAAGGTTGATTATGACATCTATGGCGCTCGAATCGATGTTGGCAAGTGAGGACCACCATTTTTCTCGCAGAAGGTTTTTTGAATTTTCAAACTTGGAGGGTTAAAATGATTTGAAAATGACACTTTTGTCCCATATATAGCCAAAACCCTAATTTTTCAACTTGCTTTGATGGACATGAAAATGGTACCCTTAACTAAATCGACCATTTTGAATCCATTTTCAAGATCGAAATCAAAATTCGAGATCATTCTACTAGTCAAATTCATAGAATTTGGACCACTTAGCGCTTTTTCAACAAATTGCTCAAAATTTCTTCAAATTGCGCTCAATTTCTCAAGAATCAAACACTGAATCTCAAATCAATATCAATTCTACAAAACAACACTGTGCTCACAATTTCTTCAAATTGCGCTCAAACGAAATCTTCAAAAATTCCTCAGAATCAATTGGTGCTCAAATAACTTATAATCGCTAAAACAATTGCCTATTATCATCATTTACCCTTGCTAACTTTCGATTTCACTCCCAAGGGGGCATACAAGTGACCTCATGACCTCACATCTTCAAAGTCAAGACCTCATGACCTCATATCTTCAAAGTCGAGAAATTTTTCAAATTTTCACCAAAAGTCGAGTAAATCTTTTCAACTAAAGAAAATCAATCACTAGGGGAATATTAGTTTCATCGCTTCATATCAAGCTGATATTTGTCTTCATCTAAATCAATCAAAATTTTAAAGAGTATCTTCGATCACACACTCAATCTAAGCAGGTGTTTAGTTTCATTGCATTGAATCAAGCTGGATAGTTTATTTTTCGCTCATTGCATCTTGATCAATCAAGTTCAAGATCAATTTTTATCTTCGCTCACTCTGTCTAGTTCAATCAAGTTCTAGATCAATAAGATCTGCTTCATGATCAATCAAGTTCAAGTTTGGTATCTTTTCTCTCTATCCTTCCTAGTTCAATCAAGTTCAGGATTGATATCGCTTTAATAAAACTTTGTTCAGCTTCATTGCATCAAATCAAGCTAAACACCTCGCTTTTTATTTAGTTCGTGATCGATCAAGTTCAGAACTGGCATCTCCTAGACATCAACTATTCTTTGAATCAATGCGCTGCTCGCACATTAATTCAAAGAGGGGAAAATGTAATACCCTAAAAATGGTCATCTAAACCATGGGCCCCTAATCTCGACAACATCACCAAGGTCCTAACCAAAGGCAATTAAATCAATCTTCAGCACATATTTAATTCTTCAATTATCAAATATCACATGGCAAATCAATTACCCAATATTAATTAAATATTCATTTAATTAATTGAATTATTCCAAGAATATCATTTTAATCAATTATCCTATTTAATTTATTAAATATCCTAGCATATTTAATTAATTAATAAATTTGCCATTTAATCATGCAAAAAGAATTAATTTATCACAAAAGAGGAATTAATTACAAAGCCAGAGTTAAATTGGAAATAAAATAAAATGAAAAGAATTGAATTGAGAGAGAAATCAAACTTGAGATATTACCTCTTGTTCTAAATTAAGAACTTGAAATTAGGAAAAACAATTAAAAAGCAATTAATTGAATAATTGAATTAAAACAAAACTTTTCAGAATAAGAAGTTCAGTTACATTGAGAAAACCTTTTCTTCAATAAATCAAAGAATTGCATGGAATTATCTATTTTTATCTCAAGTGCATGGAATTAATTAAATCTTATTATCTCCAATGCAACTTGAACTTCTTATTTGAATGCATTTCAATTAAACTATAATTGGAATCTATCTCAAGGTTAATTGAACTTGATTTCTCAATTATTTTCAATTAATCCTAAATTGTGCTTTTTCTTGATCTCTTGAGAATTATCTATAAATTCAGCCTCCAGCTCTCATTCAAACCTACCCCAGAGAATTTTGAGAACATGCTTGGAGATTATTATCACGCTAATTTCACTCAGGAGTCATTGAGATATTGTATCTTTTCTTGATTATTGCTTGCATCCATATTGCTTGAATTTATTATTTCTTGAATTATTCATCCATCTTGCATCCATTTTAGCTTAATATCATGCTCATATAGATTAAATCCTTCATCTTGGTGTATTCTAGTCACTGGTATTTCTTATAAAAATATGAGAGCAATCTTATACTCGCATCTTTTAGAAAGCAATTAATCGCTTTGTAATGGTTTATTATTCATTGATTTATTATTTACTAACCATACATGTAATGACTTAATTGAAGTGTTGTTCCTACAGATACTGATCCTTATCCCATTTTTCACACACACAATACCCTACCATCGTGATGTACAAGTTGCTTGACAACACTTTTGACAATTTTTTTGAAAATAATGACATTTTTTGCTCAAATTGTATCTAGATTCAATCTATGACTCCTATGACCTAATAATGACTAAAATAATTATCCTTGATTATAAAAGAACCAAGAATGCTCATGATTTACCTTATCAATAATGGTCACGATTGACCTTATCACATCACATAAACTCAAAACATGGTCACAAAACATAGACACAAAAAACAGTCACAAAACATTGTCACATATTATTAAAACTGTTTCCTCTAAATATGGTCAAATAAGCTCTTGGCTATTTGAATATACAAAAAAAATTCTTACAAATCATCTCATGGGCTTTTATACAAAATTTGGCATTACAATTTGTGTGATTTAGCTCATCGCCATTTTAATATACAAAATTTGGCCTCTAAATATGTACAAATCAGCTCATTGCCATTTAAATATACAAAATTATGCCCCTAAACATGTACAAATCAGCTCATGGGCATTTATATATACAAAAAAATAATATAGAACAATTCTTCGATGATACATACAAAATTCTCAAAAACATTCTACTATGAACCGTAGAATCAATCAAGTGAGCCTTTAGGATTAGCTCTAACCCGTATTGTGTCAAGTAATGCCTCATGGTCAAATTCACAAAATTTCCATAAAATCTTGTTATGAGGTCTACCACGATACTTCATCAAATGAATATTTATTGCAACAACAAGGATAGAGAAATGAAGAATATGTTTGTGTGTTTCAAAGTCCTCAAACAACCAAACATTAAAATTCTTGATAGGATATCTCCTAAGCCATGTTCCTGTCATGACAACAGACCCTATTGGGTACTCAAAACCCTCTCTGTCAATGATTATGGTTGTTAATTTTTTTTTAGGCTCAACACAATGACATAAATAGTAATCCATTCTTTCTTCATTTTTCTCTTCTCCAACAACTGCATACACATGACCTGCATTTAATAAAGTGATAATGAATACCAAAAATAAAGTGTGATGTACAAAAAAATGAACCAAAAAGAATACTTGCAAAAAAATCAACTCAAAAAATCACCTGAATCCACTAGGTCGGATACATGGTCAAAATCCACTGATGTTTCCATCTGACTCAATTGTAGTGCTTTGGGAATTTGATATGTATCAATGGGAACCAATAGTCTACAAGACCATTTGTCAACCCACTCTTATGATTCACATTCTTCCCACAAACAATACATGCATGAAGAGCAAAAAAATACCTTCTGTCTCATATAAATTACTAGTGAGCTTGCATTTGAACTCATAAATGAGTGCATGTCACTCAATCCTGCAACTGTACAACAATCTAGATAGTTTTCAATGTTAGATTCAATGATCAACCAAAAATATCTATGAACCATTGACGTACCTGGATTACCTGGACCCATTATAGAGTTACACCATCATACAATTGTTTCTACATCTATCAACTCAGCACCACCTTTGTACTTCAATTCTTCTCTAGCTAGGGCTCTTTTTACACATTCTCCTACACCATCATTCTCTCCCTTACCATGTCTAGCCTTAGTGAAATTCCAAAAATGTTGTACACCGCTTGTCATATGCATCCTTGTCAACCAATAAAACATCCTTGCATTCTTGAATTGTGCGGTGCAATTATCTGACCATATTAAGTATTAGTTATATTGTATGTTTCTTTCCTTTAAATTATCATAGAAAAATTTAAAGCATCCTTGTACAAACTCTGATGAATGAGTATGATCATCTCTTATGTAGAAGTGATACTCTCTTACAACCTTTCTATCCTCCTATGTTCTATCATGTGCATGCATGAATGTTATGTGTAAAAAAATAGAAATGTGTAGAATGATAATACATAGATTGCACTTCATTTTGAGGTTCTAGTGTATAATTTTTAGCAAAATCAATGATAGAGACAATGGTGCCAAGAGGAAATGTGTCCTTACATATCTTGAATTTCTCATCTAACCATCGAGCTTTATGTGTATGCATTATGCACTCATAAACTAGTTTCTCTTGAAACATTTTCATAAATTCAGCTATACATATATCATTTTTCATTAGCTCACATCTCTTCAAATCTTTTCCATCTTTAGCTCCATATGTGACTGTCTTGTATTTTCCAAAAGAAACTAGTTTCCTACCAATTTCATGTGTGCTCTCCAAATGTCCACATCTTGGTAAATGTTGCAAACCACCACATATAGAACAAGAACCTTCCAAACAAGGCATCTTATAATAAATGCAACCATCATGTATATTACATAGCACACTTGAAATAAATTCTCTTACCGACTTAGGAGGTGCTTGTATATTACATTCCTACAAAATATTGTTAGTGTGAAAAGTAGAACAAATATGACAAAAAATATCATAGTGCATGAAAAATTCAGTATGCATCCTACAACAACAAGTGGTGTGTACATGATTAATCTTAATATAAAAAGGTTTTTCCATTTCAAAAAATCTTTGAGAAATTCTTATTTGAGGAAAATTTTCAAGGAATATTTCATAAAAATTTGTTTGAGTCATATCCAAATAGTGTTTGGAATGTGGCTCACGATTTGTAGATCCGATTCACCTTCTAACAACATCTCTTTGGCTGGGCAAAACTCTTGTGTTGTCATGCCAAAAAATTTCAATTAATGTTCTTAGTGCATCAACAACAACCTTGTCTTTGCGTGGTAGTCTACCCGAGAATGCCCAAAGAGAATTATTGTTAGGTTCCACTATTTTTTCTCGCCTGTATAATGTTTTACTTAATGTTGTTCTACTAACGTTTAATAACTTACTTATTTTTCTTATCAAATGACCTTTTTTATTTCCTTGATCATTATGGTTGATGTAATGAAACGTCGAGTAGCATTAGAATATTTAGTACGTGATTTTGAACCAATAGCTTGATATGCATCAAATAGATTTAGCACAATAGTTCTTTCATTGTTACTTTCAGATGATCTTAGGCCTAGAATTTTCATTTTCTCTCTAAAATTCAAATTTTTAATCATTTGAACAATTAATTGACATCTTACGATTTGATTTAAGTTTTCAAAATAGTTTTGCCATATTATTTTAACCATTCTCCTACAAGTTCATGCATTCATTTTATCAGGCGTTGACTTCAATATATTCTCAACAATGTCAATTAGATACTTTGGTTTCCTATGAAAGATTCTAGGAGGTATTAACACCAATGCATTGTGTACATTCAATTCATCAAATAGAGTAGGTGTATGTTCATCATTTAATTGATTTTTCAATGTGGTATCTTATTAAATTGCATTAGGTTCGTACGGTAAATCAAATGTCTCTTCTTCAATTGCATTAGGTGCATTATGTTCATTTGGTAAATCAAATTGAGATGTTGAGGATGACATACCTTCTTCTCCCATTGTTCTTGTTAGATAGTTCAAATAACCAAAAGACAACTGAGAGGGGGGGTGAATCAGTTGTCATGGATTATCGGAACTATTAGCAATTTAAAACTTTAATACCAAAACCCAAAACATTAATACCAGAATAGCAGTTAAACCAATTAACCATAAACAATAATCATAGAATAAAAACCATCCACATGACACCAAGAATTATACATGGAAAACCTGGTAAAGGGAAAAATCACGGTGGAAGCCTGCCCACAGTTAGATTAATATTTTTGTAATAAGTATGTAAATTACAATTGATGGGCTTCCACTTGCAAGAAGACCAACAACCTAGAGCACACTTCTCATCACAAAAGGAGCCTCACTGACTACATAGAAATCCATACTACAATCCAGAGAAGTGTTAAACTACAAAAGATAGCATCTCCTCTACCTAAGTATAGTTCCGATTAAGCTCAATACTAAAGGACTGAATCCTCTTACATAAACCCAATCCGATCTCCAATGATCGACCAAATCCTCTGCCTGAATGATATTACATCATTCACACATTACATTCCTTGACCATGACCTCTAACATAACCATGATGATCTACAATGAGATCTTACATCTATACATACAAACCCTTGACCATAAACAATTAGCTTGGCCACCAGATAATAAACCAATTACATAATTACAAACCATGTTGGCCTTAGACCAAACAAACAATATCCAACACATAAGACATCCTGAAAACACATCAAGAGGTCCAATCCACACATTACATTAAACTCAATCCATAACCTAGATCAACCAGGACCCAGTATAGGTCCACATGCTACAACAATGATCTCCATCCACCAAGTCTCGAACATGATCACCAACAACATCCCAAAACTCCACTAGAAGCTGCACCAACACCACTTATGCAATTCATGAAAGATCTTCATCAAAAGCTCTGCCGGTGAAACCCTTGTTGGAACCAAAAACTAAGCTTCTAAGCAACCAGGATAACATCTAATCACTAGACCAAAACCAACTAACTGAATATGAGCATGAGTATCATGAACAAGCCAATTATATCACCAAACTATACTGGATCCTACCAGATCATACCAGATCCAAAACAACTAGAATCCAATCAACCTATCAGGACCAGAAGGGTGTCGATAAAGCATCCAAATAGCTAGTGTTGGCATCAATGACAAAACATCAATGTAACACATAATCAATTCCACCAAATGGCCAACAATCTCCCCCTTTGGCATTGATGGCAACACTAGATGTGACAAACATCTAACTACCAAGAAATGCCAAACAAGTCTCCCCCAATGTAAGACAGCCAACAATCTCCCACATACAGCTCAAAATGTCAATATCTCTCCCCTTTACTTTTCTTATTCATATCTCTCCCCCTTTGACTTTTTCTTTTTATTTATTTGTCTTTTTCACATCAATATCTCTTCCCCTTTGCAATCAATGCCAAAAATCTGACAAAAATATCAAAGCAAAAAAATAAACCACTGAATTACAAAGTTGACTACTCCCCCTGAGCAGTAGCATCGCACATCAGTGTCAGAATGAATAGTATCTATTATAATACATGTCAGACTAATGTCAAACTGCATTAATCAAGTCTCTACTGGAGGGGCACAAACTCCCAATCTATCTCTCAGGTACTCAAATGAATCCTTGGGCAAAGGTTTAGTAAAAATATCTGCAATCTTCTCTTTAGTATTCACATAAACCAGTCTAACTTCATTTTCTTCCACCTTTTCCTTCAAAAATTTATACTTGATAGATATGTGCTTTGTTTTAGAATGAAATACCGTATTCTTTGATATATCAATAGCAACATAGTTATCACATTGAATAACTACCGGTGCATCACAATCCTCCTTTATATCCTTCAACATTTGCTTTATCCATAAAACTTGTGTATAGTTAGTAATAGCAGCAACATACTCAGCTTCAGTAATAGATAAAGAAGTACATGATTGTTTCTTGCTAATGCAAAAGTTCTTTTTTGGTCACCAATATCTCCAACCAATCAACATTTTTATACACAAATAAAGTAAAGTTATCATCCTTAGGGTACCACAAACCATATTCTGATGTACCTTGCAAGTATCTAAAAATCTTTTTCACCACAATCTCATGATTTTCTCTAGGATCACTCTGAAATGTTGACACAATACAAACAACATTCATAAAGTCAGGCCTAGTCTGAGTCAAATAAGTCAGACCTCCAATCATAGATTTGTATATTCTAGGATTTACCGGTGCAGAAACATCTTTTCTTGTCAATTTCTCACTTGTAACCATAGGAGTACTTACCGGTTTAGAATCTCCCATACCAAATTTCTTCAATAATTCCTTAGAATATTTAGTTTGATAGATTAAAATATCTTTATCAGTCTGAGTAATCTACAAACCTAAAAAAAAATTCATCTCACCAATCATAGACATCTCAAATTATTTCTCCATATTCTTAGAAAATTCTATACATAACTTATCTTCACCTCCAAAAATAATGTCTTCAACAAATACTTCAACAATCAGTATATCATCATCAATGATCTTATAATATAAATTATTTTCAACACTACCCTTAGTAAAACCAAGCTTCAAAATATATTTATCCAACCTTGCATACCAAGCTCTAGGTGTTTGTTTCAATCCATATAAAGCTTTCCTTAACCTGCAAACCATATTTGTATCATTTGATAGTGAAAAACCATCACCTTTCTCAATATAAACTTCCTCATCAAGATCCCCATTCAAAAATGCACATTTAACATCCATCTGATAAACCTTGTAGTTTTTATAAGCATCATAGACAAGAAATAATCTTACAGCTTCAATCCTAGCTACAGGTGCAAAAGTCTCTCCATAATCAATTCCTTCCTTCTAAGAATGTCCTTTACAAACCAATCTAGCCTTGTTCCTTATAACTTGACCATCCTCATTCAATGTATTCCTAAAAAACCATTTAGCTCCAATAACATTTTTATTTTTAGGTCAGGGAACCAAGGTCCATGTGTTATTTTTCTCAATCTGATCTAATTCTTCTTCCATAGATTTCAACCAATATTCATCTTTACATGCCTCAAATACTGATACTGGTTCAACTTGTGAAATTAAACATACCTCATTAGTTGCCAGTATTCTTCTTTCCATCAATCCATTTCTCTTATCCCCAATGATCCGATCTTCTGAATGATTCAATCTCACATACCTAGGAGTCTTTTGACTTTCTGTTCTTCTTCCCTATTCTCCAGTTACTATAGAATTCTCTGATACTACCAAAGTAACTGGTTCAACACTTTGTTCCAGTAAAGGTGCTACTAGTTCAAATATAATAATTTCCACTGTCGGTTCCTTCTCATAAACTTAGATTTGACTTTTGTTCAACTCATCTACTTTGACATTAGCACTCTCCACAATTCTCTGCAATCTCTTGTTATAACATCTATATGCTTTTCTTTCATTTAAATAACCAATTAATATGCCTTCATCACATCTAGGATCAAATTTCCCAATGATATCATCTCTCCTGATATAACATTTACTACCCAAAATTCTAAAATATTAAACTGTAGGTGTATTGCCAAACCATAATTCATAAGGTGTCTTACCGGTTTCTCCTTTGAAATGTACTCTATTGAATGTATAAACCATTGTGCTCACTTCTTCTCTCAGTAGATATGAGATAGAATGACTTCCATCATCATTGTTCTAGTAGCATCCAATATGGCTTTGTTCTTCCTTTCCACAACTCCATTCTGTTGAGGTGTCTGAGGAGCAAAAAATTGTCTTCTTATACCATTCTTCTCACAAAAGTTATTAAACTCACCAGATGTGAATTCTCCACCATGATCTAACCTCAAACATTTAATCTTCAATCCTATCTTAGTTTCCACTTTAGCCTTAAAGATTTTAAAATTTTCAAATGCTTCAGATTTATCTTTTAGAAAAGTAACCCACATCATTCTAGAATAATCATCAATGATTAGCATGAAATATCTATCACCTTGAAAACTTTTAACTCTAGCAGGGCCACACAAATCAGTATGAATAAGATCAAGAACATCATTTGATTTATCTTGTATATTCTTAAAAGAGGTTCTGACTTGTTTACCGATTTGACATTCTTTACATACCATAGTATAGGGCTTCATAATCTTAGGTATATCCCTAACTGCCTTAGTTGAATTGATCTTCACAATACAATCAAAATTCACATGACAGAGCCTTTTATGCCATAGCCAACTCTCATCAATCTATGTAATCAAACATGTCTTCTCACTGGAGTTCAAATAAAATATATTACCTTTTGTCTATGTGCCGGTTGCAATCTCTAAACTATATCTATTAATTATTTTGCATTTTCCATCCTTGAACTATAATTGAAATCCCTTATCTACCAATTTTCCTACACTAAAAAGACTATGCCTTAAGCCTTCAACATAATAAACATTGTCAATATTGTTCTTACCATCCAATGATATAGTTCCTTTTCCTCTGATCATACATGCTTTGTTATCTCCAAATCTAACTAGACTACCATCAAACTTTCAAAGATATAAACTTCCCTTTATCTCCGGTCATATGATGTGAACAACCGCTATGAATTACCCATTCATCATTATCTTCAATTTTAGGAGCAAGTGCCTTCTCTTCAGGTACATTCACTTCCAATGTCAAATCATCTTTCTTGATAGCCAGGAATACCCATTCTTTCCCATTTCCATAACCACTAGTAGAGTCTTCTGCCGGTTCATCATTAGAATCAGTAATTCCTTCTTCATCCGCTATGTAGCATGATTTATCATTGTTTTTCTTGTACTTGTACTTGTTCTGATATCCAGGGTTAGGATTAAATGATC